>NC_059081.1:55121981-56373767 GCF_020497125.1 Mauremys mutica | reverse complement strand
TATTCTCAAATATGCATTTATGAAGGGTAACTGAAAGCAGACATAGGCCCAGTAATGGTATTGTCAGACTTCATGAATTACAGGACTATTGTAGTAATGAGTATTAAACCACTTTTCCTTAACAACCACACAGTTAGTTACTATGGCGTAGACAGCAAAGGTTCGTGTAAAATGTCCTTTACAATTACAGTGCCTACAAAAATGTGAATGGATAATTCTTCATTTTACTTGTCCCACCACCTCATTGTCCCTGTTACCTTCCCCATTCAAAAGTCCAACCATCCTAATCACTTATCCCATTTGTAAAATGAGGAGACTTCCTGGATTCATTATTTTAGTTGTAAACTCTTTGGGGTGGGGACTTTCTTACTATGTGTGTGTAAGGCACCTTGTGCAACAGAACTCTAATGTTTACTGGGGCTTCTAGGTGCTGTTAGAGGAAAAATAGTCTAGTTTAGTCTATAAAAGCTGGCAGGAATTTGACTTCCATTCCCAGCTTGGGAAAGCCACCACAGTCACATCCAGCACATCGAATGTGAAAGCAATCATCAGAGCCATGCAGAATAGCTAGGCATTTCAAAGCTTTATGAATTGTCTCTTTCCAAAGTCATGTACCATCCTCTGATAACTTCATTGAGGAGTGTGAAAGTATTTGGGAGGGGAGGAGAAGGGGGGGCAGCAGTAGCGTAGCTAGCGGGCTTCAGGGGAAGCAGCCACTTCCCCTCAGCAAGTTTTCAAAAAGCGGCACCTGCCGGGCCGGTGCTGGCGGCAGCATGGCTGGAGGAGCCATGTGAGGGGGCAGCAGGCGTGGAAGCGGCGCCTGCCGGGCCGGCGCTGGCGGCAGCACGGCCGGAGGAGCCATGGAGGAGGCGGCAGGTGCGGAAGCGGTGCCTGCTGGGCCGGCGCTGGCAGCAGCATGGCCGGAGGAGCCATGGAGGGGGCGGCAGGTGCGGAAGCGGTGCCTGCCGGGCCGGCGCTGGCGGCAGCATGGCCGGAGGAGCCATGGGGGGGGGCGGCAGGCACGGAAGCGGCACCTGCCGGGCCGATGCTGGCGGCAGCATGGCTGAAGGAGCCATGGAGGCGGCGACAGGTGCGGAAGCGGTGCCTGCCAGGCCAGCGCTGGCGGCAGCACAGCCAGAGGAGCCATTGGGAGCCACAGGCACGGCCGGAAGAGCAAAGGGGCCGGCTCCTCGGCCATCACGCCCCACGCTCAGCCCTGGGGCACACCCAATCCAGCAAGTCAGTGTGCTAACATAGTTCCTTTTGTCTGCCCATGAACGTCAATGGGACTCTGTGCAGGGCAAGAGTCTACCTTTGGATTAGAAGCTTAATGCGGAGGCTTTGGAATGGTCTTGTGCCCCAGGCAAATCTATTAAAATATGGTTGGGGGGGGAGGGGAGGAACTAGAGCCCATTCTGTGATGGGACAAACTCCTCTCTTCAACATGAGGACATGAGCAAGGCAACAAGATTGGGGACCTGCATTGCAAGTGGCTGAGGTTTCTCTGTCACCACTAGTAGGGAGCAGAGAAGATTTTGCTTTTGTTGTCGTTTCTCATTCCAGTCTCAGAGACAGAGAGAGAGTGGCCAGCAAAATCTTAGGATGTGCCCTCTTCCAAGAATCTTGTAAATGATTTGCTTTCATGAAGACAGTGAGAATGGAAAGGCACCTTATCACACAGCATAAATATTGAGACACGCCAGTGATACTTCACAGTAATGGGCTAATTATTAATTGTTTTGGTACTTAATGTTGGATTATGATAGAAATCATTTGATACCAAATTATGTTAAAATTTGTACTGTAATTACTGCACTTGTAGAGGATTCACATTGTCATGCAGCATTTATTTTAAAGACTTGCATTAATTTTTAATCTTAACAGATACAGACCTTTGAATAGCCTGTATTCCTAAATATACTATGTGCTCTAGGAAGTCCTTAACTATATCTTTCAGATCTAAGGTTGGAAGTAATTACAGTTTAGAAGAAACTTTCAATAATTCTTACATTGCTTGTTTACAGGTGCGATTTAGTTTAAAATAACTTGACCAATGCTCCTGAATATTCCTACGTGCATGTGGCAAGAGAGAACAGATGAACAAAATGTACAAAATCCTGGAAGCTTGTGCCTTCTGATACTTCTTGTTAACCTACAATAATTACCAAACCTTGGGATGTGCAGCAGGTGGGATTTTGTAAAGCACCTGAGTGACTTTGGAGCACAAGCTCCCCATTGAAAGTCAGCAGGATCTGTGCTTTCCCCTCCATGATATTGTGTGGATCTATTTCCCTCCTCCCCCGCAAATGGCCCTGTATAACTGAGCTTTCCATAGCAACTTGGTGTGAGCTTGTGAAATAATTTTTCTGGGTTAATCCAAAATTAACTGCCCCGCTCAGCCCTATGCATAGTAGTCTGGCCTTATGGTTTGGGGTTGATCAGTAACACACCTCCGTTTGGACTCCCTGAAAATAACTAATCTTCTCACACTCACTTGGAGTGTCTTGGCTGTCTCTGTTCCCATGGCTGTGATGCAAAGCAAGGCCAAACTATTCAAACTTGGATATCCATATTTAGGTAACTAAATAAGTGCCCTGTTTTTCAGAGGAGCCGAGTACCTGCGGCTGCCCATTGAATGCAGGAGTACTATAGGTGCTCAGCAACTTGGAAAATCACTTTCAAAATCTTGGGCCCAAATACCCAGGTCTAAATATTTGCTTGTGTTTGTTATTGCTATTATAGAATGGGAGTTGAGACAAAGAGGTAGCGCTCTTAAGGGCAATTATTTACAGTTCTTCTGGTTCATGTAGCTGGACTTTGTCTTTAATACCAACTAAGCATGTTTTTGTTATCACCCAGAACGTCAGGCTTGTCTTATTGATTAGGTTGTATCCGTCACTGGGTGACTGATCCCTTTAAGTGGGAGACTTCCCCAGCTCTATATGTGACTAAGCTGCTTCCCAGCTCAGGCTGTGGTGCTAGGGGTAGGCATGTGGGTGGTGTCAAGTGATGGCCTGAAGAGCACCTGGTCTTTCAAAAGCTGGAAAGAGCTCTGCTGAGCTGGAGAACTGCTGGGAGTAGATAGCGTCCTGCAGGGAGCCCTGCAACAGGGAAAAGCACCCAGTTCTGAGGTGTGTCTCAGGCTCGGGGAATGAACACGGCAGAGAGCAGTAAAGCTCCTGTAGGAGTCCTTGGTCAGCTACTCCTGGGGGAATTCTGCATCAATAAATTAAAAATTCAGCGCATAATATTTTAAAGTTCTGCATATTTTATTTGTCAAAATAACGCAGTATAATCTGGTTTCAATTATTTAGGTAATTTATTTAAGGTACAATACAATGAATGGAGAACGGGAGTGGGCAGCATTGGAGGAAATCCCCAAACCCCCTTGCCTAATAGTAATGTAGCTAGGTTTGACCCTTTTATTTCTAGTTATTAGTCAAAAAAATATATGCAGCCATATGCTTGGTGTTACATTATAGGCAACTGAAGAGCAAATGAGGGCTGTTTTATACTCCTGGGGAATTCACAAAGACAATGGGAACAATTCACTAAGCGGGCAGGCTGCTACATTCTGCTCTGCCTGAGGGGACGGCCTGCACCACACCTACCTCCTTAGACACACCCTGAAGCCCTGCCCCTCCATGCCGAGTGTGCCGTAATAGTGAGCGAGCGGGACAGAGTGTCTCTCTGTCTCATGCACGACTGCCCATCCCTTCACACACCCCTGGTGGTGATTTACATCTCTAATAGCTGCTCTGGGTGCCTGAACTGACCTCCCTGTGCTTCCAGGGAGGGGCACGTGACTGCTCTTGTGGCTTCACTTTGCTCCCCCATCAGAAGTCACTTTTCTGTGGGGAAGCAAAGAAATCTGTGGAGGACTTGAATTCTGCGCAGTGCACACACAGTGATGCAGAATTCCCCCAGGAGTAGTCAGGGAACAGACCTAGAAGGGGGCTGAGAGAAAAGAGGGAAAAGCCTTTGGGAACTGAAGCTCATGTTGGGCAGAGGAACCTTATTTTGGTATTTTGCCTCAGTTTTCTGTTTACCTAATAAATTGTCCCCTGAGGCAAGGGCCTGAAATAGACTTGGATGCGATATTGATTCCTTCCTTAGCTGCTGAGAACCCACAAGATTACACTGTTGATGACAACAAACAAACAAACACCTACGTTGAGAGAATGATACTTTTGCAATGTGAAGCTCTCAAGTCAGAAAATGCTAAAGTGAAGTTTGCATGTGCATGCTTAACTTTGCCCCCCCCCAATGTATGCATTGGGATGATCTTCAATTACACTTCATAATACCATTTCCCCCAAAATGCAGTAGAATTCCTACATTAAAAATGAAAAGTTTCCAGACACTAGGGTGGTGAGTGTATACTTTCCTTCCAGAACATTAGCATTAAAAAAAGAAACCCTATCTCAGACTTTCAGGGAATGCAAAGTTAAGTTTTGCAACTCCACAGCAAGCTTCAGAGTAGCATTCAAGTAACAGTCTTAGCTCCTCCCCATCAGAGTTGAGTTGTGACTATAGAAGTCGTCCACTGATTTTAAAAGTATTGCAAGATATTATTTTGCTGTTCAGCTGAAGAAAATCTTTCAGCCACATCCTCAGCTGGTGGAGCTTCACCTAACTTACACCATCTGAGGAGTCCTATTTTGTGTCCATTTGGCCATCTTTAAGCAAAAAACCAACAAAGTGGTGGTGAAACTGTTGACTTTGTTTATGGGCTCCTTGTCCAAATCTTGATTATGACTCTTTGGCCTAGAAGTTTGCTTGAAATGATCTGTTGGTAAATAACAGCATGGTAAAGTCCACAGCGTATAACTGTAGGCATCTGCATTTTTGTGAGTTGGTTGGAAAAGCTTAGCTGGAAGGCAGAAGTGAAATGAAAATGTTTGTGAATTGTTTTCTGGCTACGTTCTAGTAAAGTTTCACACGTAATGAGCAAAGGAATGGCACAGTGGGCTCTTTCTGTTTTGATGGATTACTTAGCCATTTATGCAGGGTGTCTTAAATAATGTAAGCCACCTTAAGAAAATATATAATTGTGTGTAATTTGTTGTTTAAGAATACACAGTGCTTTTTCCGTTTGAACTTCTAACTCCTGAAAAAGGGAACAGAGCACAGGCTTGCTTTGAATTTGAAAGTGGTTTGCCCTGTGTGCACAGTGACAGAATGTGTAAAGCTAGTATTTTGGATGTGTGTATGGAAAGCGACCCTGTGATGGAGAGTGTTTTGAACTAAGCTTGTTACAGCTAATCTTCAGTGAGCCCAGTTTGTATTGTAGCATTATAGTCACTTTACTTGACTTTCCTGGTGACAGTTCAGTGTAATGAGATGCTGCTTTTTGTTCTCATTTGGTTCCCCAAATCTGAGTTTTGGCTTTTGTTGTGACTTGATTATTGGTTTGTCCAGGCTTAACTGTGTTTCCTGGGTTTCTAACTTCTCTGTTGTTTTACCTTGTCCTTCCTGAAAGGTATATGGTTGCTCTTTTTCAACCCCCGAGTGGCTAGTCAAATTTCAGGGCCCTGGGGATATTCCAGCTGGAAGTAGAGATTGATGGAGTCTGGTATTTTCTTTGATGCAATCTGGTTTATTCACAAGGAATGTGCAAAGTCCTGTTCCTCTGAATGCTGGAGGAACCAAAACCAAAAAAGGACCAGTTGTCTAATACAGACCTATATTGGTATAACCTTGTCACTCAGGGGGTGTGAAAAATCCATACCTCTGAGCCACAAAGTTATACTGACCTAGCCACCCAGGAAGACAGCACTGTGTCGATCAGAGAGCTTTTCCCATCCACATAGCTACTGCCTCTCAGGGAGGTGGATTAACTATATGAACGGGAGAAGCTCTTCCATTGGCACAAGAGCGTCTTCACTAGAGCACTACAGCAGTCCAGCTGTGCCGCTGTAGCACTGTACATGAAGACACCCTTAGCTTCCCAGCCCGAAGCCTGATTAGCCAACAGACTGAAAAGCGCTCTCCCCAGGTTCACGCTGTGCTCACAGGCTCCTGCTTGGTTTGTTTGCTTTTTGCCTCGGCCTCTCTTTCTGTTCCCAGTTTGTGTGTTCTCTCACACATCCACACGCCTGGTGGAAGACCCAGTGGAGCCCCCTGCCCACCTGGTATTTCTGGGAAGATTCAGTTAGGCCTTGTTTGTCCCCTGAAGTGTTTCTTACAACTATCTGAAGTGCAAGGCATGTTCACACATTGGTTTGAATGAGGTTTTAACTAAACCCGTACCAAGGTTTTGCCTAGCTCATAACAATGTCCTCAAAATACAGATACATACATTGGAGTGAAGCTCCTCTCATGTCAACTTCCTCCTCTGGGAAGTATCAACATTTTTTTTTTGAGTGGGGAGTTTTTCTTTTAAGAAGTCCCAAAGTCTACAGAAAATGATCAGTGTTCCTGCAGATTGTAGGAAGCTGCCCCAATCTAGTACCTTCGGAAGTGCTGGTGTGTCAGTGGGAAGGATACGCCCCCTTGTTCATCTGACTCTAAAGTCGTCTTTTAATTTCAGTCCCTGTCCATCTCCTAAGGTCGCCTGGTTGAACTCTGTGGACCCTCAGGGTCAGGACTTCTGTCATACAGAATGCACCAGACGCTTTGGAGTGTGGGTCCTCTCCTGTCAACTTCCTAATGATAGCAGGATTGGGCTATTCTCCAATGATCTGCAAGAGGTAAGGTTGCCAAAGGGGAGCAAAAATATACCACTTTAACTACCAGATGCTGTTAGATGCTCATGTAGCTTCTATGACCCTCTGTATCTGGCTGGGAGATAATGACCCTTTCTCCTGGAATGGATTGCACCTCTATCGTCAGTACCTTTCTCATTTTGTGGTTAGATTACTGCAATATGTTCACCAGTGGCTACACCAATTAACCCAGGAACTGAATCTTGTGCAGCAAGAAGCCACAGACTGCTTGTTAAACAGCATACTTTACCATGAACATACAATAGCTGTACTCTGGATATGCACAGGCTGCCTGTGGGTTTCTTAGTAGATTTCAATGTCTTAGTTTTTGACCGATAAAACTGTAAATGGCGTGGGTCATGCCTACCTGCTACACTGCCTCTCTCTTCCTCTGCCATACTATTGAGCTAGAGCATCCCTCATGCCATCCAAAAACGTTGTCCATCATTAACAAATTCAGAACATACCTAGCCTGGGGTCTCCAAACTGAGGCTGGGGACAACTTTCAACCAATACAATCTGGAGTCCAGGGCATCTCTACGTTGCATTGTCAAACTTAGCTGAATTTAGCTAACAAGCTACCAAAATTACCCACTTGAGTAGAAACACAGGAGAGGAAATTTCATCCCTAAAAAAGTTTACGAGAGACTGAAAGAGGGAGTTGCACTTACTACTTATCTGCCTCAGTTTCCCATTTGTATAATAGGGACAATAATATTTTCCTAATTGACAGGGGTATTGCAAGCCGAAATCCAAGCATTCCTGGAAGGGACTCAGATGCTATGGTGTTGGGTTTTCTGAGTTATAGGAGGAGACCACTGAGTTATAAACTGCTGGGTTCAGCGTAGTGTTTCAGGAGGACTGGCTTTACTGGGCTTCAATGTGAACAGCTCCAGATTAAAAAATAAATAAATTACAATCTTCACAAATCTAATATACCTCTATCCCGATATAACACTGTCCTTGGGAGCCAAAAAATCTTACCGCGTTATAGGTGAAACCGCGTTATATTGAACTTGCTTTGATCCGCTGGAGTGCGCGCGGCCCCCCCCCCCCGGAGTGCTGCTTCACTGCGTTATATCTGAATTCGTGTTCTATCGGGTCGCGCTATAACGGGGTAGAGGTGTAGTTTAGGTTCAAGGAAACTACAAGCTGAATATCGGTTTCCTTTTCTTTTGTCCCCCCCATCCCCTCCCACCCACAAACTCTCCTCCAAATTTCGGCACTAGGCAGTATTGGGCACTCAGTCCTGGCTGGCTGCAGCTGTTGTTTGACTTTGCAGTGATGGGAAAAGCCATTGCTTTAGTCACTGTATTCATTTTGTTCCCTATTTTCGTCTCTCCTCCCCTAATGGATTGGGGAGCCTGTCATTTTCTCAGGATTAATTTACCCAGTCAAGGTGCAAAACATCTGTTGTGCAATTCTTCAGTTTTTAAAGCCAGTAAAAACACGTCAGTCAACAAATCTTAATTTTCCAGTAAAAACTCAAAAACCTCCTGAGGTGTTAACCCTTAGGGGTAAAAGCCACAAACCAGTTTGGCCTAGCTAATCACATTCATCTCCTTAGCCAGTCTGGGGAAAGGATTCCTATGGTTAAAACCCCACACTGTTTTATTTACTAACACAATAAGGGAACAATCCAACAAAAAATGGGTTCTGGTTTTTTTTAAAGCCTGATCTCTTGTTTTTTTGTGTTTTTTGGTTTTATTTTTAAAGGACGTGACCCTTTCACATAAATCCTTTTTTTACTTTCCTATTTTTTCCCACTCAATAATAGTCCCACTGTGGATTGCATGAGACAGCAAACAAATAATACTTTTTAACCACCACCCACAATAATTGCTTTTTCAGTAAACATGTGATTCTCTTATTAGTGTTATAATGAAAGGACTATCCGCCCACTCCCAGGAGAAAAGGCAAACCAGCATTGGATCAGATGCTTACAAAAGACAATAGTGAACAAATAGTCTGCAATTAATAAGCTTTCAGTTTCTGCTGAGTAAGTCAACCTTGTCCTGGATTGGTACAGAGAGTCTGAACTAGAACTCCAGGATGGTCTGCTGTTCACTAACGAGGGGCTGTAAATTCTTGCACAGGAGCAAATTCTCCACATCAAATGTGATGGTGCACACTCGCCCACAAAACCAGAATAGAAAGGCATTGTGAACTGGTTCCAGGTCTGTTTGACTGCTCTTAAGCAGTCATGTAGTAGCTTGAAAAGACACTGAGGGAGGGGAGAAAAACTTCCTCCTGTTTCTTTGGGCAAACTATTCCACAGCCTAAAAGATCTCACTGGCTGGAAGTCCAGTCATTTGGGATATTTAAAATTGGACTGGACAAAGTACTAGCAAATATAGAAACAGAATTATCCTAAATTAGCAGGAAGATGTCATGGATGACATAATAAAGTTGGAAAAGACCAGTTATCTATGACTTCCTGATGATCTCTGCCTAACGGTGTGACAAGGCAAGGACAAAACTCTCTGGGTCTCTATTCTTTGGAGTGCAATCTTACAAACATTTGATAGTAAAATTCTGCACTCTCCTAAAAAGCAACAGAGTCCTGCGGCACCTTATAGACTAACAGACGTAGTGGAGCATGAGCTTTCGTGGGTGAATACCCACTTCGTCATACTCCACTCTCCTAGTAGTCTTTAGGACATGACAGAACAGATTCTCCATGTATACACCAGCTGAAGAACTCACCCAAACTCTGTAAGGCTGGCACTTCTGGGCAGGAGAATCCCAGTCCCATTAAATAGATTACAGAGAGAGATCCAGGATACCTGGGAAGTCCCACCATGTATTGCACTGCAATTGCTATGCACATGTGCACTTCCCAATAATAAAAAGGAAATTATAAACAAGACCAATTTTCATGAATATATGAGAATGCTTATTTCATGTATCCTGTAGGACATCATTGAGATGACCTAGGAAATACTAGCTCATAAAAACCGTTGAGTATGTATGTCTAACACAAAATGCATGTACAGTAACCTGAAAGCAGCAATAATTCAATTTTAATAGAATCATTTACCACTGTGAAATGAAATTATTTTTTCTTGTTTTTATATTAGGTTCCAAAGCATCCAAGGTCTCAACCAGAGAACAGTTTGTTTAGTTTATATTTGTTCTCTTACAAACTTTGAAATGAAAATGTCTAGCTGCTGGAGTCAGAACAATCACAGGAAAAATAAAGAGCAATAAGTGATTTAAGATGCTCTTGAGGCTGATTCTCAGTATTATTTCTTAGTTACATAGATAAGATTTCTTTTTTTGCTCTTTTTGTTTGTGGATAATTATTTTTAAATCCTACTGGAGTTTTACTTTTTGATAGCTTGCTATGGTTTGTAATAAGGATAGAATTCCTGTGTATGGACAGTTCTATGGTGCTTATTGCATAGTATCTAAGCACCTTGTTCTCTCTCTGTGGATTTTATCCTCTTAACATTGCTGAGGGGCAGGGAAAAGTATATATTACCATTTTACATGTGGGAAATTGAGGCACAGAGACTGACTGGGATTTTCTAAGGGATTTAGGTGCCCAATTCCCATTGAAAGTAGGCATCCAATTCCTGTTTAACTTCCAGCCTAAGTGACACAAGAACCCCACAGCAAAGCCAGGAATGGAATATACATGTCCAGAGCCCTAATCAGACATTTTAACCAGAAAGATGATCATGTAATAGATTATCATTATTACCAGTACTTAGTTGATTTGCAGAGTGCACGACAAAATCTGAACAAAAACTAAATCCATATTCTCAGAAATAAGCCATTCAAAAAAATTACACTGGACCAAAGGAAATAACACAGAAAGGCAAGTGAGACTGGAAAAAGGGAGTCCAAAATGATCACACACACGACAAGCCACCCTGAACAGAAAAGTGTGGAAGTGAGAAACAGAAACTCTTATGCAGCCATCACCCTGCAAAGTGGGGTTAATCTAACATTTAATTTGTTTCACCACTAGGTGGCCATATTGCTCATTACTCACTTTAATCCTATATCTGTTTTGTCTGTCTTTAGGCCTGAGCCCACTCAGATTGAAGTCAATGGCAAGCCTCCATTTCAGTAGAGTTACTTGTGTAGCCAACCCACCATATTTGGTAAAATTATTTGCTTAAAACCCCAGCTCCTGGAATCCTGTGACTCCATCATTTGTTTAAAAACAGTGTTTAGCCATCATAGTAGCAGAGAAAAGCTGGAAAACGGTATTACTTATTGTATTATTGTAGCACCTAGGCATCCCGATTGTAGATCAGGACCCCATTGTGCTAGGGGCTGTACAAAAATAAAACAAAGAAGACTGTTCCTGACCTGTGTGCACCCTGGAGGCTCAAAAAGCAAATAGCCCCAATCTTTAAATTTTAAAAAAAAATTAATGATTTTTCAGGGACTGACTCATGATTTTTGAACACTTATGGTTGGCAGTACTGAGTTATGCTGGTGTGAAACTGAAGTCAAGCAGTGAATTGGGCCCAGAGTTTACATGCACTCAGTGTGGCATTCTGTCCCCCTAGTGGTGCTTGGATCACGTAGAGAAAGTGATGAGGCTGCTCTAGTCTTGGGTAAAAAAGCTGGATCTTTTAGCACAGGCAGTAGAGTCTTATGCTTTAAGATTCAGAGGTCTAAGATTTGATCTCTGTGGCCATTGACCCACCATAAGGCACAATATTAAGAGATGCTTCTAAAGCTGGGTGCTTGGGGAAGGATTTGAGCTGTAATCACTGAGAAGAATGAAGCTTCTCTATATGAAAAATGTAGAATTTTTGTGAACTTCTGGCTACACTTTTGCTATAGCCAGCATCCTTACACATAGTTGAAAGTAGGCAATAATAATAAACAACCTAGTGACTTTTTCAAATTAAACTTGCTATGCTCTTCTTCTTTCTTGCCATTTCCCTATTTGCGGTCAGCAACTTGTATAGCCTTTTTCCAAAACTCATGATGATATGCCAGCCTACCGTGCAGACTGATCTTTCTGAGGTCCACTGATATCCGGGCCATGCATCTAGTCTTTGGTCTTCCTCTTGGTCTTCTTTCATCCATAATCAAGAGCCATCCTACCAACATAACTCTCCAGTCTCCACTGGATATGCTCATACCAACATAGCCAAGCCTCTCTCAACTTATCTTCAATTGGAGCAACCCTCATTAGGCCCATTGCAACCTCATTTCATTTCCTATCATGGAGTATCCAACCATTTGAGTATCTCAATGTCTTCATTTCCATGGTGGACAACATACTCCTTTCCTTTCTTGTGGCTGGCTGAGTCTTTGGTCCATACATTAATATGGGTCAAATTGGAGTTTTTACTTTATTTGCATCTTTTTGTCACAGAGAACTGAGGTCATCTCCTGCCATTTGCACCACTCAGCTATAGTACAAAGTCCGACATCTCTCAGAAGGGCACCATCATTAAACCCCATTGCTCCTAGGCAGTTAAATTCTTCTAAGTTTTCTGCCTGCGATGTCCTTTATGGTGAGTCATCCTCCGTCGATTATCATAGCCTTGGTTTTACCAGTGGAGCCCAGACTGCTCAAATCTATGTTGTCACTGTTCAAAGTTGACTTGCAGGGTATTGCACTCTTCCACACACATCACTAAGTCCTCAGTGAACAACATGTTCCAAGGCAGCTTCCTTCATACAGTCTCACTTGTCACATCCATGACAACCGCAAACAAAAAAGGCCTCAATGCTGACTCCTGATATAGGCCAACATTCACTGGAAATTCTTTACTTATAGCCACATTTAGTTTTGACTGCGGTAGTCATTCCATCATACCTGTCCTGGATAAGACAGACAGACATCCTTCTGACACACCTCTCTGTTGCAAACTCCATCAAACTAGTTCTCTTCGTACATGATCGTATGCCTTCTCCAGGTCCCCAAAGGCCATACTCAGTTGCTGTCCCTTTTCTCTGAATTTCTTCATGAGGATTCATAGCACAAATATGGCATCAGTTTGTGCTCCTTCCCAGCATGAATCCACACTGACCCTTCTAAATTTCAAACGTTCCACACAGATGCTTTTCAATAATCTTCTATGAAACTTGTGATGCTGTTTGTGAAAATTCAAGATGGTTTCTTGGACCATTCCAACAAAATTTCAGTGACTAGTGATTTGCCTCCTCTACTGAAAGGACACCACTTCTGCTTCTTATCAAGGTTCTTCAAAGAAGATAGTGTATATTAGCCAACCATGGATGCATGATGGTAGGTGTTTGAAATATTGTCAGCATAATCAATGTTGACTATTCTGTGCTAGCAAAACCAGATGACACACAAGATGAGCGATCTGTAGAGGAAAGTCCCAGCATACTCCTATGCAAAACACACACACGTATTCACTAACATAGATACACATGATTTAAGATGCTAGAAAGGAGGTTTGAACATCTGGTCACTTCATTTCAGTATTTCTTAATTTATAAGGATATGAAAATTTGAACATGATATTTTAGAAAGTTACCAATCTGATAAGACTCTCATTCCTCTTGAATGAACATTGTTCTTGTGAATATGGTATGAAACAATTATTGTATCAGCTGTGCCTGTGGCTCATTAGCAATGTACATTTCTAAGTTGAAAATCTAGTTCATTTATGACATCAAACTCAGTGCATGGGTCACAAACTCTTTGCTACTGCCTAATTCAGAAGGCTGCATGAGAGAAGTGCTGTATCTGCAGGAAAGAAACATCTCCCAAATATTATATATGTACATTTGAAGAGAGGAAGTGACTTTATTTTAAAATTTGAAACCTTTGATCATGTATAACCATTTTGCATACTATATATTGTCTAGTTTGAAGCTTACTTTCACTTCTGCCTTTTCTGTTTTGAGACTAGACTGACTAAAGGGGCAGCAATCTGTACTCCGCTAGGAGCAGAGTTGATCATGTTTGGCTAAGTTAAAAACCAAGTGAAGCTTTGCTGTAGAGGCTACTTGATTAGACAAGCTGCAGTGAGGAGAGATGGTTCTGGTCTGGATGAAATGAAGTGTCCAGAAAGTGTTAAAGTCTAAATGGGTCAAAGGATCAGGATGACCTGATTAATCAAGGTGAGCAGCACTAGCTTACATTGGTTATGACCGCAGTAAAGGATGTCCACAAATGAGTCTTTTTCTCATCAGTGAAGCTGTGGGTTCTGGCTCCTTTGGCGTGTGTGTGTGTGTGTCCGCAACTGCAGCACCAGCATCCTGAGAATGGTGCACTGAGGAGTTTGGTGATGACAGGGCTGATGTAGGCAGACTGTATCAGCATTAAGCAGTGTTCTTTATGGTCACTGCGAAAGGATACCATGTGTTCAAGCTCTAGAAGGTGCCCAGTGTGGGTGGGGCCATTGCCAGGACCTCAATCTACTTAGCCCCACTGGCTTGGGGCCATGAAGCAGTGCTGAGCATGTTAGCAAGCCCTCCCGCTATCTTTGCATTCAGGGAGTGCTAGCAGCAGCACTCTCTCCAATT
This sequence comes from Mauremys mutica, assembly GCF_020497125.1. Lineage (NCBI taxonomy): Eukaryota > Metazoa > Chordata > Testudines > Geoemydidae > Mauremys > Mauremys mutica. The sequence goes on along the minus strand of NC_059081.1, from coordinate 56,359,584 downwards.
TCTGTGTGGGGATGCTGGAGCTAAGAAAGAGGCTCCCTATGCCCACTCACCTTCCCTTCTCTCCCTGTCCCCAGTTACATGAGACAAAACCTTAAAGTAACTTGATAGTTGTGCAGCTTATGGAGCTAAGAGAATTATCATGTCCTATTTGAGACCTGTAAGCAGACGTTAGTTCCAACCTTTAAAGGAAGAAGCCAGAGCCTTGTTACATAGCATACAGGTTTAGAGCCAAGCGTAGCATGGGAGGATTCTGTGCAAACTTGTTGCCACAGCTCTGACAAGTGTCCTCAGAGCTGACCTGCAATTCCTTCCCTCTAGCAGTTCCTGAGCAGAGACTCACATTGTGCCATGTAGGTGGTAGTCTATAGAAAACCTCTACAGAGGAGCAGGGTGAGACACTAAACTCTAACCCAGTTTTTGTCAGATGGATGGATAAAGAATTGACTCTGCCACCTCCACTCTCAGAATACATGTAGTAATTAAATTTTAGATTAAAAGGTAAAATAAAATCATTGCTACATGGAAGACTGAAAAGAGCAAGTGAAAGCAGACAGAGAGTTTCCCTATCCCTGAAGATTTTTTCTTTATAAAATAAAGAGAAATGGATCCAATGGTTACACTGGAAGCTCAGATTTCTGGGTGTCTGTTTCTGCTCTGTCACTGATCTGGGACAAGTAACTGAACCTTTGTGCCTCAGTTTTCCCATTCTGTAAAATGGGGATAATAAAACCAATAATACTTGTGTTTGGCTCCTTGTGGATGTTGTCAAGCTTAATCCACTAATGGTCATTAAAGACTTGGAGATCCTTGGATACAAGTGTCTATAAAAGTGCTAGTCTATACACTTATGAAACAGTATTTTAAAAGCTGCCATTTAATGCCATGTTCACCTGTGTATCTTGTAGCTAAATAGGAATCTCAGACTTCTCACGACCAAACCTTCTGGATCAGTTCATCTTGTCTCAGGCAGAATTTTATTATTTCTATGGCAGGAACTTGTGCTCCGACCCCATCCTTGCCCCATTACAAAATTAAACCAAACTAGAAAGGAGAATTCTGTGACTCAGAATAGTCAACTGGGGAATCATTAGCTCCCGTTTAGGGTTTATAGCTTTAGGGTTTGTAGCCTAATTCTTTCCTTTGAGTTAATTAAAATATGTTTGAATGTGACAGACATTTCAAAATTTCCCTGCTATCCAACAGGAAGGGTAATTTTTTTTTGTCATCCTCCATCAAGTACAGAGGCTCAGAGCTCTGAAGAATTTTACTACAATGCTGCAAGGTTGTTTACCTTAGCTCCTTCACAAAAGATAATCCAACAAATTACATTAATTATAAACCAATATGTTCTGTTCAATTCCCTCATGAGCCAAACCTGGGTATGAGCATCTGCTCTTATTTTCTGAGCTGGGTTTTGAGGACAAGATTCACAACAATGCTCAATCCATAATTAACAGAAAAATTAAAGATGCAACATCCCTTGCATCCTGCTTTTTGAAACAGTATGTTTCAAAAGATACATGCACTGTCCTGGCAGTTTTTATTCAACATAAAAAAAATAGAATAATACTCTATTGTTACCCCTGGTGAGTTTTTGTTTGTTTAAAATATTTACATTTGTGTTAGGCATAAAATAAACATGAAAATATTTTCCATAAGAAAAAAAATGAATCATAATTTCCCAGTGTGCTACATATTTTTTCTTTTCAAGTGTGTTTCTCTGCCCACCCTCCCTTCGGCGATGACCTCTTTTCATAAAATGTGGCTTATTCTGTATTAAGCATATTGTTCTCTTTATGAAAAAAAGGACTGTTTGAGATTCGTATTTATTTTTTTTTTTTTAGGAGGGCATATTTTTCACTTTCATTTCATAACAGGAAACAAAAGAGAATGTGATGATTTGATCTGGTTACCCAAGAAATATTCATTAATAAAAATCCCATTAGTGTGATGCCAAGTTCTCTTAGCTGTTTACCATAAACATATTTATGCAACCATACTCCAGACCTGTGTTTAAGAAGGAAGGAATAGTGGCCATATGATTAAGGCACTAGACTGGCTTTTGAGATCTGAGTTCAATTTGTACCTGGGCTTTCAGACTTCGGACAAGTCATTTAATTTCTGTGGCTCATTTATTTCTTCCATCTTCTGTCTTGCTTATTAGAATGTAAAGTCTTCAGGGCAGGGGCTATCTGTATGCACGCTGCTTAGCACGACGGGGCCCCAGGCTCTGCTGAGGTCTCTAGATGCTACCGTAATAAGAATAATATGTGCGTGTATACACCACACAGTATGTAATGAACCTCGCAACTCTCCAGATACAGAACCAAATTCTGTGCTGATGTAAGGGGGATCACAGGGTGCAAATCAATGCCAAATTAGACCGAGATAATATACTTGGCGCAAGTTGTCATTGTTTAATGGGTTGCTGCTATCAGGTTCTCTATCATGGAGGAACAGAACTTCCTGTTAAGTCAAGGTCTCTTCTGTGAGTTTCCACAGTTTTGCATGTAACAAACAATAGACTTAACAGCGTGCCATAGCTGTTGACTGGCTGAGAGACCACTGCAGAGTCCATTTTTGTTAGTTATCTGAGGCCTGGTTTACACTAGGACTTTAAATCGAATTTAGCAGCGTTAATTCGAACTAACCGCTCAACCGTCCACACCAGGAAGCCATTTAATTCGAACTAGAGGGCTCTTTAGTTCGAATTCGGTACTCCACCCCGACAGGTGGAGTAACGCTAAATTCGACATGGCTAGCTCGAATTAGGCTAGGTGTGGATGCAAATCGAACTTAGTAGCTCCGGGAGCTATCCCACAGTGCACCACTCTGTTGACGCTCTGGACAGCAGTCGGAGCTTGGATTCTCTGACCAGCCACACAGGAAATGACCCGGGAAAATTTGAATTCCTTTTCCTGTCTGGGCACTTTGAATCTGACGTCCTGGCTGGACATCGGGGCGAGCTCCGCAGCACCTGCAACGATGCAGAGCTCTCCAGCAGAGGAGTCCGGCCAATCCAAGAATAGAAAGAGGTCCCCAGCATGGACAGACCGGGAAGTCCTGGATCTGATCGGTGTGTGGGGCGAGGAGTCTGTGCTGTCGGAGCTGCGCTCCAGCAAGCGGAATGCAAAGACCTTCGAGAAGGTCTCCAAAGCAATGATAGAGAAAGGATACAGCCGGGATGCAATGCAGTGCCGCGTGAAAATCAAGGACCTGAGACAAGGCTACCAAAAAGTCAGAGCGGCAAACGGACGCTCCGGAGCCCAGCCCCAGACATGCTGCTTCTACGAGGCACTGCATGCCATTCTAGGTGGGTCTGCCACCACTGCCCCACCAGTGACCGTGGACTCAGTGGATGGCATAGTGAACCTGGACAGTTCCTCCTCGATGTTCGCCGATGTGGAAGATGAGGAAGGGTCTGTGGAGGACGGCGCAGGCGACAGCGAACACAATACCGCTTTCCCTGACAGCTAGGATCTCTTCATCACCCTCACAGAGATCCCCTACCAACCCTCCCCGGCCGTTAACCCGGACTCTGAATCAGGGGAAGGATCAGGCGGTAAGTGCTATAAACATGTAAACATTTATTTTTTTATAAAACAGGTATAAAAAATAGAAATGCTATATATAAAATTTTCAATGAAAAACTATATGAAAAGTAGGTCCACACATATAGGGATTGAACAATAATCCTCCAGGGACAATTCAAGAAAGGTCTCATTTAGGTCCTCGAAAAGCCTCCGCAGGAGGTTCCTGGGGAGAGGTGCCTTGTTGGGTGCTCCGTGGAAGCACACTCTTCCGCGCCAGGACATCCTTATGTAGATGGGAATCATCGCCTCGACAAGCATGGCCGCATATGGTCCTGGTCTCTGCAGGGCTTCCCTTAGCATCCGCTCTTTGTGACTCCCAGGGACCCGCATCAGGGTGATCTCGTTCATGAAATGCTGCATCTAATTAGGGCAATTAGTGTATTGTTACTGTTGTGAATGGTTGACTTTTACTTTGCATAACAATGACCCTCGCTTAACAGCCACGTGTTGTAGGCCACATAGGAAAAGCATACATTGATCTTTCCCATGCACTGGCGGGAGTGGCTGGAAAAGGGTCAGAGTATATGATTTCCAGATTGCCTTTAGCGGGAGGGCACAGCTATCCATTAACCGATAAGCAGAATGTACTGTAAGGCTTACCAGGACTGTCTGCTAGACGGATTCAGCTGTCTCTCCCCACTTGTCCGCTCTCCTGTGCAATGCCGCAGCCAATGAGAGCGTATTCCGAAATCTCGAACTTGTCCTGAGATCTCGTGAGACTTGTTGCCCTGTATGGTCTTGTTCAGAGAAACTGACTAGACTGTGTTCACTGTTCGCAAACATGTATCTGTTCAAGGAAATCCGTTACTTTTCCCATCACACAGCTTCGGCTCTTTCCCGGACTGCCCCGGCATCCCCCTCGCAGAGGCTGGCGCAGATTAGGCGGCGAAAGAAAAAGACTAGGGACGAGATGTTCGCGGAACTGATGGCCTGCTCCAGAGCCGAGGCGGCAGAGCAGAGACAGTGGAGGGAGACCCTATGTCAACAGCATCGCACACACATCGAACGGGAGGATAGGTGGCGGCAGGAAGACCAGCAGGCGACTCAAACGCTGCTTGGGCTAATGAGGGAGCAAACGGACACGCTCCGGCGCCTTGTTGATGTTCTGCAGGACCGCAGGCAGGAGGACAGAGCCCCCCTGCAGTGTATCTGCAACTGCCCTCCCCCGCCAAGAAGTCCTGCCCCCCCCCACCCAAAAGTACAAGACGGAGGGGCGGTAGGGGCCGTGAGAACTGTCACTGCACCACTGCATAGCGCTAATGTACCACACACCTCTCACGCTATACATTTGTAGAAGTGCTTCCCTTACAGGCTCACCCAGTCCCAAATCCAAGTTTCATCCCCCCACTGTGTATTAGATTATTAAAAGCTGTTTGCTGTTATTCACTGTTTCGGTCATGTCTTTCGTGTCAGAGGATTTTTTTGTGTATGGGGGCGGGGAGGGGATTTATAATTGCACGGTATAGCCTACATTACCAGGGTACAGACTTGGGGGCATGATCAACTGCAGGGCTCACACACACTGCAGTCAGTAGGCACCAGGGTCACTCTGTGTGGTGTATGCTGCCCCGGGTCATTCTGTGATGTGTATGCTTGTCCAGGATCCTAGCGCCTGCCACCCCCTTAATGTTAAGGCACGCTGCCCTTACCATGCACTTCCACCGTAGCAACGAGCCTCTCCGCTGCCCTGAGCCCCAACAAGAGCCCTCATCCACGGACAGATACTCACCCTTCCCCCACACCCCTCACCCCTTCCTACGCCCAAACCCGCAGCCCACTGCCGTCATCCAAACCCCTATCCAAAGAAGGCACCACTCGCCCCTTCCTGCAAACCCACCCCTTCCTGCAATCCCTCCCCTTCATGCACAACCACTTGCAACCGTCCCCCACCCCAGAGACCTATGTAGGAGCAGGAGGATGTCATTCCTCTATGGAACAAGCGGTCTGTACATCAGTGCACACCGTGCCCAGCACAGTATGCGTCCATGTTTCAACACCTGAACAGAAATGCAAAGTAAAACAAAGATTTATTAATAATGAGTGTAACAATTAATTTGCTTTAAAACGTGCTTTGGAAGTGGGGGAAACTTGGAGAACGGGGTATGTAACCGCAGATCGAAATCGACACATACAGACACAGGCCCAGGGTCAGTTTCTCTTGAAAGCAAGTGGAGAGTCATAGGTTACCCTGCTCTCCGAGGAAACTTGCTTTCAAAGCCTCCCGGATACACAGCGCTTCCCGCTGGGATATTCTCTCGGCACGGGTGTCTGGCTGAGCGTAAACTGCAGCCAGGCGATTTGCCTCAACCTCCCATCCGGACAAAAAGGTCTCGCCCTTGCTCTCACAGACATTGTGGAGCACACAGCAAGCAGCAATAACTACGGGGATGTTCTTTTCACTGATGTCCGAGCGAGTCAGTAAGCTCCGCCATCTCCCCTTGAGACGTCCGAAAGCACACTCCACCACCATTCTGCACTTGCTCAGCCGGTAGTTGAAGAGTTCCTTCTCTCTGTCCAAGGCACCTGTATAGGGCTTCATGAGCCAGGGCATTAGCGGGTAGGCTGGGTCCCCGAGGATCACTGTAGGCATCTGCACATCCCCAACCGTTATTTTGTGGTCCGGGAAGAAAGTACCTGCCTGGAGGCCTTTAAACAGACCAGAGTTCCTGAACACACACGCGTCATGAACCTTGCCCGCCCACCCAACGAAGATGTTGGTAAAACGTCCCCTATGGTCTACCAGTGCTTGCAGCACCATTGAAAAGTAGCCCTTTCGGTTAATGTACTCGCTGGCCTGGTGGGCTGGTGCCAGGATAGGGATGTGAGTCCCATCTATAGCCCCACCGCAGTTTGGGAATCCCATCACGGCGAAGCCATCTATGATGTCCTGGACGTTTCCGAGAGTCACTACCTTTGAGAGAAGTTGCTCAACGATTGCGTGGGCTACTTCAATCACAGCAGCCCCCACGGTAGATTTGCCCACGCCAAAGTGGTTCGCTACTGACCGGTAGCTGTCTGGCGTTGCAAGTTTCCCGAGGGCTATGGCCACTCGCTTCTGCACACTCAGGGCTGCTCGCATCCGGGTGTCCTGGCGCTTCAGGGCAGGGGACAGCAAGTCACAGAGTTCAAGGAAAGTGCCCTTACGCATCCTGAAGTTTCGCAGCCACTGTGATTCATCCCAGACCTGCAGCACTATGCGGTCCCACCAGTCCGTGCTTGTTTCCCGGGCCCAGAATCGCCGTTCCACACCATGAACTTGACCCATTGCCACCATGATCTCCACGGCGCGGCGTACCCTGCTTTGTGAGAGGTCTGCGCCACTCTGTGAATTCCTGTCCTCACCGCGCTGCCGGAGCCTCCTCGCCCGATTTCTCAGCAGCTGACTGTGGAAGAGGTGGACGATAAGGTGCGAGGAGTTGACAACGGCCATAAGTGCAGCGATGATCGCAGCGGGCTCCATGCTCGCAGTGCTGTGGCGTACGCGCTGTAACTGACAAGAGAAGGGCGCGAACAGATTTCCCGCCGGAGCTTTCAGGGAGGGAGGGCGTGATTGACGGTTCAATGACAACAGTTACCCAAAAGCACCCTCGACACATTTTTCCCCCAGGAGGCATTGGGAGCTCTACCCAGCATTCCAATGGGCAGCGGAGACTGCGGGAACTGTGGGATAGTTTCCCACAGTGCACCGCTTCCAAAGTCGACGCCAGCCCCGTTACTGTGGACTCAGAAATTCGAATTAGTGTATTTACTGTGGATACACAAATTCGACTTCATAAGGTCGAATCCACAAATTCGACTTAAGTAGATTCGAAATAGTCTTGTAGTGTAGACAAGGCCTGAGATCTCACCTTTGCCAAGCAGTCAAGTCTATTTTACGGCTAATGGATTTGAAAATCCAGGGACAGTTCTATTCCAGCCACATTACTTGTGCCACCAAATTGTGTAACAGCCTACGTGGGCTTGTTTGTTCTGCATTACATCCAAGCCTTGTTTTAATGAATAAACAATTGACAATGAAACAATAGGAATTCATTAACCAAAAATATCATGGGAAAACTTAATGTGTGGGGAAATGTTTCTTCAGGAGAAAAAGCTGCCATTTTTTGAAAGCAACATTACTGGCTATTTAACCCCTTGAAGTTAAAAGAGCTCCTGATTCTCACCTGTGGCAGTCGTCCCATTGGGGCTGCAGAACTGATCAGGTTCTGCTGGGAAGGGTGTGTGGAGGACATTCACTTACACACCTTCTGACTTCTCCAACAAATGATGCAAAGGTCTAGCCAACAGCTTCCTTCACTACACAGCCCTGATTCATTTCCAGAGCACATTCCATCCTCTACACTGAATGAGAGAGAATATCCTGGAAAAAAAAAGTACTATATGATCATGTAGCTACAGACTGTATCATGATGCATATGCACAGGGGGGCTAAATGAAGGTTGCATGGGCAACCATAATTCTTGCATATCCTAAGTTTGGAGTACTTGATTTTGCAACCTTAACATTCTCTTAACAATGTAATTTCCTAAGATTTTTTTAACTGACAGAAATTGGGGCGGTGGGGGGATGGGACATGTGGAACCATATTGACCCCCAACATGAGCTATCAGCAGGATTTGGACCATTTCAGCTGTAGTAATCTTCTCCTACTTGAGCTAATTGAACAGCTGGTAGCAGTAGTAGGCTATGATCCTCTCTCTGGACTACAAAGGAACAAGTCAAACATTTTGCTAGTGGGTTTCACAGCTCTTTGCTAACAACAGATGATTGTAGAGACTCAGGATTTCTGGATTCAATTCCACGTTCTGGATGGGAGTGTGCTCCAATTGTTACAGAACCTTCTGCCCCCTCCTTCTCCTCCCTTAACTTGGTTTCTGTCCTCCCTTCCTCCTCCTCCTCCTGTGCATATATATCCCCACACAGATCCCTGCCTCTCCACCTCCCTCCTCACCAGCCTCTGACTCCCATGGACCCCTTTCCTCATGCTCCTTTTCCCCCCATTCCTCGCTCCTCTATGTTCCACCTTTTCGTCTTTGCTACCTGGGAGCAGTAGAAGTGCACAATTTGAGCACAGGTGACAGTTACTGTGCCAGAGGCATGGAGCAATTGCAGGGCATGTCTTGTTTCAGCTCCTGTAGCTCAGGGCTAGAGCATGCTCAGTTCAGATGGAATCTTCAGAAATTTTAGCTTCCCCAAACTCTGACAAGTCTCTGCTGAGCATGTGTGCACTGAGACTTTCCAGAAGTATATAACTTGGTCACGTTTTCATGGGGACGGCAAAAATCCTTGCTCCAAAGTGTGGCTGTGATAGAGTGTCTCAGTGAAATGGTTGTAAGAATTTTTTTTTATTATGAGCAAAATAATGTATTTGCACCTAATCTGGTGTTTCTAAACAAGAGTTTAAAGTAAAACCTGTCACTGGGAGGAAAGAATCCAGACCAGAAACGGGAGCACTGTGTGTTTTCTTCATTGGTCCACAAATGTTGTCTCTTTTGGAACCCTACCACATCTTGAAAGCAAGAGCACCGTAGAGCGTTTTTACATGATTGCGTTTTGGAGTTATTTTCAATGATTGGGATATTGGGTTTCTATGCCATGTCTCTGGCTTAAGAGTTCTTCTTTGCACTAAGTTTTCTTTTTGTCTTAGGATAAAGTAGGAAATGGAATCTTGGGTTTTTTGTTTTTAAATTTTTCATAGTGAAGGCAAAGTATTAACTACTTATGGTGTCCTTGTTCTGGAGTTCCTTCTCTTACAGAAGAAGTAAATGGCATATCTATATGCTAAAGGGTTTAATAAAATGGACCGTCATTTATTGAATGATTTTCGTTTTTATTTATTTACAAAGTGCACCAGCATATTACTCACTGAGGCCAAGTCTGATTTTTATCTGAGGTCCTGGCCCAAGAGGGGACAGGGAATGTTGAACAGGAACAACAATTAGAACATCTTAAAATAAATTTGTAAAGCAAATTAAAACTAAAAGTGAAAACAAAAATAAGCTGTGGTCATGTATTAGTACGAATGTATGTGGCCATGTGTCTGAGGGTAGAATTGGCCCTATATGATAGTGTAGACCAGGGGCAACCTATGGCACGCATGCCAAAGGCGGCACGTGAGCTGATTTTCAGTGGCACTCTCACTGCCCGGGTCCTGGCCACTGGTCCCGGGTGGCTCTACATTTTAATTTAATTTTAAATGAAGCTTCTTAAACATTTTAAAAAACTTATTTACTTTACATACAACAATAGTTTAGTTATATATTATAGACTTCTAGAAAGAGACCTTCTAAAAACGTTTAAATGTATTACTGGCACGCGAAACCTTAAATTAGAGTGAATAAATGAAGACTCGGTACACCACTTCTGAAAGGTTGCCGACCCCTGGTGTAGACAAACAGTAGTGGTATGCCACTTGTTATCCGGCCTCTGAGGGAAGGCACTGGGTGAGACGCTGACCTGACTTTCACCTTATGCAGCACTATGATTTCAGGGGAGCGGGGGTGCACTGGTATAAGTTGGAGCAGAATTTGAATACTATTAGTGTGGCGGGGGGGAAGTGGTGTGTGTGTGTGTGTGTGTGTGTGTGTGTGTGTGTGTGTGTGTGTATTTTTTTGTTAAGTCCTGGTTTCAATGCATATCCACTGTGGACCTTTTATTTTCCTCATGTGTCTCTGACGTTTCTAAAGTGCTTGTGAGCTCTAGAGTTGATAACTCTAGGAAATAGGTTCCTCTAACCATAGAACAGATGCAGCTTAGTGTTAGCAGCACTGCAAGTCTCCACACTGTTCCACAAACATGCCCCAACCCTCACCTGGAGCCAGTTTAAATGCACTTCTAGGGATGAGAAAGTAGTTCAGTCTCCAGCCCCTCTGGCTGCTATGAACTGATACCACCCAGTGTTTCATTTTGAATATTAATAAGTTTTTAGCCATTATATAGCACCTTTCCCCTCTGGCAGCACAAAGGAGATGAAAAGTTGAATCCAAGCTAGCTATTATAGACCCTTTTCCTAGGGGAATTCCCCAAATGCATATAGCCAGCTCTGTGTCCCCTGCCTCTGACTCCCTTGGCAGATGGCTATGGCTGGAGTGCTCTGAAGGTCAGGGAAATCCTGCTGGGGGCTTTACTTTCAGGATAAGTTAGAGCAGCCCTGAGGCTGCTCTGGATTATGCCCCTGAGACCAGGAGGCATTCAAAGATGATGTAAACCATCTTTCATCCTCTCCTCAGGTCCTGCACTGTGCACAGCCCAACCAGACCTAAATATCTGACTCTGTATCTAAAGCTGGGCACCCAAAAATGGAGGCCACTTCTGAAAATTGTTCTCATTGTCCATTTCCCACAGAACAGTTTTGCCACCATCCACAAATTATTTCTTGAAATCAAGGCCTGTGAAGTCAGATTTGAGTTTGTTGCTGTAAAATACACTGCAACCCTTTTATCATTGTTAGGAAAATGATCATGTTATAAAACTGCACTGGCTGCTTTAAAGAGTGGTTTTGTGCATGCGTGTGTGTACATGTGAACTCTGCTTTTATTTTTTAATGAACTCTCCCCACCCCCCCAGCTGAGTCATACTTCCACAGTCTATTTTTATTGTTATGACGACACTGGTCAGCGACAGGTCAGTGGAAATTAGTCATCAAGCTACGCAACATGGCAGCACATTTCTGCTGAGATGGGAATTATGTTAATACCACTGGTGGTTACTTACTGCAGTCATTTTTTCCCCTCTGGCAAGACAAAGATACATAAATTGAATCAAGAGACAAAGTTTGGAATCCAGCTAATGAGATTACTTAAAAGTTCTGTGGGATACTCATTTCCTTTTCTTTATTGTAGAGTCTATCAAAATGGCTTCTAAGATCCTTTGTAAATATTCCTAATTACGTTTCTGCTAGACCTCCCTTTTACCAATTATTTATGCCTTTCTTATTCTTTGGTACTAAAGTTGGTCAAAAATTCTCAAAATTTGCAATCTTGATTTAAAAAAAAATTCATCAAAATTTTGAATGGCAAACAAAGTCACCATTTCAGTAAAAATTAACGCCTGTTTTTGAACAGCCACGTCTGGTACTGTGCAATTTACATCAAGGCTTCCTTCTACATTTTTCTCTCTCCAGACCACTTCCCAAAAAGATATCTTGTCGGCCTATCCTTTCTTCTAGCAACTCAGTCCCGCACGACTTTGTTCTCAACGTATCACTGTGCTTCATGAACCACTGGTGGTCCCTGGACCGTATTCTGTGAACCACAGCTTTATATTCAATTGTCTCATGGTAACAACCAAACCAACATTCTTAAACCCCATGGAAACACTCATAGGCTTTGAGGCCAGAAGGAACCATCTTGATCATCTAGTCTGACTTCCTGCACATCACAGGCCACAGCACCTTGACCTCCCCTGCTTCCTTCCCCTTTCTGAGAGTCCCCTCTCTCTATAGCCACCTTCACATGCTCACTTTCCTCTCTCACTTCTGTCCCTGTTTACACATCTGTTTGGTGTCTCCCTATCTTTTTGTTAGAAGAAGCCTGATGTCATCATTTATAACTAGGAAGGAAACTTCATACCTTGGGGAAAAAAGCTCCAGACAGTATAAAAACAGTAGCATGGCTGCTCTGAAGCACAGTGAAAACCTCACTGTGGTCCTCCATGTGCTGGACCAGTACCTTTTTGATTAGAAAATCCTGTTCAAGGTCTCTGTCCTAGTACACTCAACCCTGGTGATTAGTCCTAATTACTGAAGAGAACTCTTCATGACCACCCTACAGTTCACTGGACCTGTGAAAATCTTGGGTGATATGGGAAGATTTGATTGTGGAAGACGCAACTTCCATGGAATAGGACCTTGAGGTCCTATGTTATAGAGCTCATTCCTGCAAGAGACCAGGATAACAAAAAATCTCACCATGTTCAGAACTAAATGTCAAATTATTTCTCTCACACTCTCACTCTCCACTACCTATTCATGTTTACTTTTACAGGTGGGGAAGGAAAGAGTTTGATTTTTGATGTTGTTTCTTGGGAGACACTCAGACACTAGAGCAATGAAGGTTGTTATATGTATCTAGGTAGATACCCATAAACAATGGACATTAGGAAAGACATTGGTCTTTGGTTACCTAATTACCCCCAGAAATACTTGCCTAAGAGAGCTGGCTCTTTCATTTCCTCCCTTTAAGAAACAGTGGGAAAGAAAATTGTAGTATTTGAGCCCATTGGTGTTTTGTTTTGAGAAAGCCGACCATAACTTACCTGAATCCAAACCTGTCCGTTTTGGCTTTCCACTGCTTGTTAACATAAAGTGAAGACGACGACAACTTGTAAATTGTAAAATTTATGAAAATAAAAATGGATGAATATTTAATGACGCCTCATGAAAAGTGACTTAATTGCTCATATATTATTTATAAATGCGGGAAGCAATTTATCATGTTTTTACCTTAAAAACAGTCACCGTGAGCAGCTGAACCCCTCTCTTCCCACTACTTCTGTGTAGATCCAAAGCTTGTCAGCAGGGAGGTGGGAAGATGACAAACCCTCTAGAACTGTTATTTCACCACTAACTGGGGGTTGTTCTTGTGCTTATTGAAGCTAGTGACAAAACTGCCATTGATGTCAGTGATGCAGGACTAGGGTTTATAGATCAGGTTCTGAAAACAGCTGAGAACTTCCTCAACTGAAATTGGAGTTTGGGGCTTTGAGCATCTCACAAGAGGTTTATAGGACCTTGTAGAATTGGTTCCTTAAAAAGACGAATGGACCTTTGTGTGTGCTTTGAAAGTGCTGCTAGATGGTACTTAATTAAAATTGCCCAGGATCTTTTAGACCGCAATGAAACTTACTAGAAAGTGTGCTTTGTGTTCTAGATGTGAAATTCTCAGAAATTTAAGGCAACCTGTGAGATCCCTCATTAACCACTGACTTACAGTGAAATTGCCCTTTGGCTCAAGCACTGAAATCAAATTTATCCTCTCTTCTGGCTGTACCCCAAAAGAATTATTTTTCCAGTTCCCGTCCCCTCCACAAAATTGTACACCTATCTTAAGACTTTGTGGACGTACATTATCATCCCATTTGATATAGAAAGTCAAACAACAATCAGGAGACGTATGATACAGTGATTTATGACTATGGACCATTAATGAAACAAATTGCCCTTTTAGTTTCTACTCAGACATTTTACACATTGTGCTAAAAGTTTACTACAATTGTGGTGTATGAAATATTATTCAACCTGTTATATATTTAACACAGAAAAGAGAACCAAACATCACAAAAAGCCTTTAATACATATAATTCTGTGTAAACTAAATCTCTTAATTGACCTTTATCATATATCACTGGGCGATGATATATGATTTATGCCTGCAGGACTATACGCTCTTCAGGGCGGGTACTGTAATTTTCAAACTGTGCAGTGCCAAGTATTGTCAGTGCTAAACAAATAATAATCAGTTTGCCTTATTACCCAGTGCTGTATAAAGATGTGAATTATGTGGTCTAAAGTTCTCTACCAGCATGAGCAGAATTCACCATTGGCATCAGTAGGAATTACTTTGGCTTAGAGAGGGGGGAATAGCTGGCATTATGCATATCGCTATGGACGGATCCTCCAGAAGTGGATCACAATTTTATTTTTCAGTTTTAAAATGGAGGAACAACATAAGGACCTTGATGTGACCTACTAGAAAGGGGAAAGTTAGGGATATAATGTGGCTTTTGAATTTACAGCCACACTACAGTGAATGCACCAGGACAGTGGCCTGTGAAGAGCACCATCAGAATGCTTTTAGGGGCAGCGTTGAACAGTTCTTGCATTTTCCTTTTCGGAGGTGCAGCATGTATTCTTATCCATCTCAGACTCAGATTGCAGCCAGTGGAGGTAGGGGGAAACCAAGCGTACGTGCCACCCTGTCCATCTCCACTGGATTTGATAGCATTGCAGGTGGCATAAAACTCCCCTACAACTTGTTCTCAGGCACTGGGATTTTGGCTGCCCCTGCAAAGATGCAACCATTGTGGGATACGTCCTGGACTCCTCTGCCCCTCTTTATGCCATCACCCAGGGCCAGCAGATGGAATCTGGTGTTAAGATTTTGACTCAGACAAAATATGAGATGGCTCAAAAGTTGTCAGAAAACTTCCAAGTAAATTAACAGATGGATAATTTTCAGTAGACAGATCACTCCGTGAATATGTTCTTTTGTCTAGTCTCTCAGATAGATGAATGTACCTTTATTTCTGGAACTGCCCTGGTCATCAGGAGAAGTCAATTTTTTCTCTGTAATTTATTTGTGCAGACAGAGATTTGGGTGGAAGAAATAATGTAGGACCCCCACCGGAAAACAGAATTCAGTAATGATTGTCAACATAATGTAAAATGCTTCCATCTCTGCACCACTAGGTGAGCACTTGAGGAGACATCTCAATAAGAAATGTGGTTCCAGGAAATAATGTAAGATTCAAAGGTCATCCTACCAAAGATTAACTTCTGATAATATATTAAAATTTCTTTATATACCTTTAAAATAGAACAATCGTCACTGAATCGGAGGAAATTGAAAACACGCTAAGTAACCTTCAACTCTTTCACATTTCTATTGCTCGTCATCTCCAAGAGTGACATTTTATGTTACTATGGAAACAAATTTGACATTACAACAACACATTTATTGCTGGGTCACTGAGAAAAGGAATCTGAAATTAAAACAAAGGTCAAAATATTTGACCATCTCACTGATACTATACAACGCATCACGTTCCTTCAAAGGTATGAAATACAAAGTATCATTGTTCAAAAGCAAGCTCTGGCTTGGTTTAGTTGTTGGAAATTATTTTTAAAAGGCTGTGGCAATGGTGTATAGTTCAATGAAACATGCCTGAACATCTGTAGAATTTTTTTAAGTGGTCATAATTGTTTCTTGTCTAACTTTGCTTGATCAATTCATGTTCCTAAGATTTTTTCAGTCACAGGGACTTCATAGCCATAATGACAATTCTGGATAAAATCTACTCATCTTTCTTCCGCAGAAAATCTAAAGATAGAGGTCAACATTTTACTTTACATTCAGGTAAAATTCCCATTGTTGTTAATTGGAATTTTGCCTAGGATTTGGCCCAGACCATATATTTAGCAAAAAACATGAAAACAAAGAATTAGTTTTGAGATTTAGTACTAGCATATGAAAAATAAATAAATGATACCACGCTGGCCCTCTAATTTTAATGTATTGTTCTCAAGTCTGATCTCAGTTATGCTGGTGTAAATTTGTAGTAGTTTCACTGACAGAAAACTGATCATTTTGAAATCCATGGAGTTATTCTGGGTTTACACTGGCCAGAAGTTGAAATCTGGCCTGGAGGTGAGAACTTGTCTTTGTGATTTAGAGCAGGAATAAAAAAAAAGATTTGGCATTTACTGTCTGTCCACAAAAACGTAGAAAAACACTAGTTTTATTTTTATCCTTTTTGAAATCTCCACTTTCCAAATTGTATTGAGTGTGGGTATAAAGGAGCACCATAAATGTATTTCATTAGCAAATTATTGGGGTGAAGTTTCTGTATTCTCTTTAAATAGGTTTCAGAGTTGCAGCCCTGTTAGTCTGTATCCACAAAAAGAACAAGATTACTTGTGGCACCATAGAGACTAACACATTTATTTGAGCATAAGCTTTCGTGGGCTACATCCCACTTCATCGGATGCATAGAATGGAACATATAGTGAGGAGATATATATATATATATATATAGGTGCCAAAAGTACTCCTGTTCTTCTCTTTAAATAGGTACTATTGCTGCTCTGCCTTACTAGCATGTTGTTGTCCCAAGATTGTGAAAGGAAGAAGCTCTTAGCTCATACCAATTTCAGAAGCATGTTTAATTACTGTACTGGAATGAATTGTCATTGCTGTGTGTGGGGAGTGGGAGGAGTACCTTCCATCATTATCAATGGGCCAGTCATGTGATTGAATCCTCAAGGATCACAATGAAAACAGACCTATTTCGATTAATGCTGCTGTTGCTAGTCTTACACCTGCCTTCAAACACTGAGCTAATTTTCCCTTGTTTTACAATAAAATTAGATTTGTTTTTACTGTTGAAATAAACCTTGAGGTTTATTTAGGTTCGGTAAATATCATGGATGTTTTCGAAGACCTTATCTCACTCCCTGTTTTTTTATAGTGAACTCCACATTGGGCCAAATTCTGCTATTTCATTTGTGCAATTCTCTTGACTTAACTGGGATTTCAGAAGTATAGATGAGATTAGAAGTTAGCTCAAAGGCTGTCCAGGGTAGCAGAAAAATATAAAGTACCATGAAATCTACAGCAAGGAAGGGAGGAAAATCACAGCCAATACATTCAGTTTAATAGACACAGTCAATGTGGAGTAAATGTTGAGCCAAGGATCTTGGGTGGGATCCACAAAGGGTCTTAGGCATTTCAGCACTCAGTGTCACGGCACTTACGAAACCCCAGGCACGCTGCAATGCACAAAGCTGAGCTTTGTTTTCTAGGTCCCCTATGCAGTGAATGCAGAGACGGACACCTTCCAGTGTGATCCACAAAGGCAGCAAGCTAGGCAGGGAGTCACTTAAGCTAGCCAATGGGAGATGCTGCCAAGAGGGGTGCGAGCTAATCCCCACTCCTCTCAGGGAGAGAAGCGCCTCAGTCGAGGCTGCAGTCAGGTGCCTATCTCTGCTTAGTGAGCTATGAAAGGGAGCCCACCACCTGGAGTCAGACAGCTTAGGTGCACAGGCCTTTCTTGGGTGGGAGTGAGTTAGGCACCTGCCTTGCTCCACACCAAAGAGCTGGAGGAGGAGGCGCCACCCACCTTATGACATTTACCCCAGTGGTTAGAGCATTTACCTGGGGTGTGGGAGACCCAGGTTCAATTCCTGCCTCAGTGGGAGAAAGGCTTTGAACAGGGGTCTCCCATCTCTCAGGAGTTTGCTGATACTATTGAGCTAGGAGATACGCTAATGTAGGGGCTCCGTCAGTGTCTCCTGTTGAAGCTGTTCCACTGTGGATAAATAATGAAAAAGTGATTGGAGCAGGGGGTCTACTGCCTCTTACGGGACATCAGAGACATTTCCTCTCTCTCTATGGGCCAATGACTGTTCCACTGTGGTTAGTCATTGGGCCTGACAGAGAGAGAATAACTTTGTAATCCAATGGTGAGAACACCCACCCAGGAGGTAGGAGATCCTGGGGCCACTCCCCTGCTCCCATTGTGCTTTTGTTACAACAGCTCCAATAGGAGAGATGGAGGGAGGCCCCCATCAGACTAGCTCAGTGGTTAGAGCACTCTCCTGAGAAGTGGGAGACCCCCATTCTACTCCTTTTTACTGTCTGTTGGGGGGTGGGGATTTGAACTTGAGTCTCCTATGTTCCAGGTGAGTGCTCTAATCACTGGGCTAAAAGTTGTAAGGTAGATGGTGGCGCCATCTCCTCCTCCAGGAGCCAGATTTTGAGTAGGACCCAGTCCAGTAGGTGGCCTCTCAGCAGGCTCAATCCCTGCATTCAACTTTGGTGGACCCCTGTCTTCCTCTGGTTCGTGAATCACTCTGGGGCTCAGGCAGGAGATAGGACACACACGCTATTGCCACGCTCTAGATGCCTAAGGCAGAAACATAAACGCTAAGGTTTCAGTCAGAGCTTTATGGATCTCAGTGGCACCTAAAACTGGGGCTTAGGAACCTAAATCTGGGGTGAAAGCACCCAAGTACCTATGTGGATCCCACCTCTTGCACCTAAGCGTCCAGTGCAACAGAATAGATCTATGTTTTTGGACATTGTCTTCCATCTTTGGAGCATCTCCTACAAATTTAGAAAGCAATGAGTTAAATGCTGGCAAAGCTGCAGCTGTGCAGCAACTATGGAGCTCACTATATATATTCAGCTGTATCTGGTACTCAGCCTTGGACATTAGAGCCTGTTTTAAGGAGAGGGAATGTTGGCCAGGACACTGCGGTTATCTGCTACCAGCTCTCAGTATGTTCCTTGGGATTGCTAGCTTGCAATTTGGACAGACAGAAGGACTTGGTTGCAACATCTCCTCCAAACCAGTGTGTATGGTAAGGAGGTAGAGAGACTCCTGAGATTGTGTCTGGCTTTATGAACTGAACAAAGCCAAACAAATCTTTGAATTTAAAGACACTAGTTGTTAATTTAAAGGAAGCACATAACAGAAATGCCTTCCTTTTGCTTTGCAGGGATTCCCCCCGCCCCCAAACCTTTACACTAAGCTGAGATACTCTCCCCAAGTTGTCCTTGGTGTAACACCTTTGACACCAGGGATGAATTTGAGCCATTGTTCTTGTATTCACAGGGATAAAGACTAGAATTATTAACATACTCAGGGTTAGCGTACAATAATATGCAGTCCAAATCTGCATGATTTTAAAAGTATAATCCAAGTTGGAATCCCCAGTTGTGTATAATGCTTACTAACGAATACCAGTGTGGTGATTATTCATAATCCAGAAATTATTTGTTTGGCTGTAGCACTTAAAAACCTCAGTTAGTGATAGGGGCGCACTTGTGCAAGGTACTGAACATACAGATAGCTCCTCTTGTGTTAATTTTGTTCAAAATATGTCTTCACACATTCTGGAATTCTTGCGCCCCAGTCGTGCAAACATCTAGTCACATGCATAATTATAAGCACGTGAGTAGCTCCATTACAGTCAATGGGATTACCCGAGTGTTTTAAAGTTATGCATATGCATAAATCTCTGCAGGATCAGGAGCATTGTAATAGTCAGGAATTTTTCCCAAATT
This sequence comes from Mauremys mutica, assembly GCF_020497125.1. Classification (NCBI taxonomy): domain Eukaryota; kingdom Metazoa; phylum Chordata; order Testudines; family Geoemydidae; genus Mauremys; species Mauremys mutica. Next base: position 56,340,206 of record NC_059081.1, on the reverse strand, counting down.
TTTCATTGTTCAGTCAACTCAGAACAAACAAGTTACATTCAGTTACAGTCTGGCCTTTATTTTAAAAAGGGATTTCTTACACACATTATTTTTATAATGATTGGTTTCTTTTAGTTGACCAGATTGTTGCCGAATAATGTTAGGATGTGATACACAATGTTCCATTAATCTTTCATAAAAGATTGCGGCATTTGGATTCTTCTTTACTGAGCTAAAAGCCCAGACAGCTCATTATGACAGATCACAAATATTAAGTCCTAGTGGCCACTAATGGATCAGTTTTAATCTGTTGATTTACGATACTTTGTGTATAATCAGGGTAAGTGTATCTGAAACTATTTTATTGTGGGCTATAGGGGTTGGTAACATTCAGATTTGACTAAACAAAAGTGCATTCAAAGGAGGTTCCAGATGATGAGTGGATTTTTTAATGCAGCTGATAGGGTCTATTGAATAAAACAGCCCAAAAGCTAATAACTTGTGTTCATTGCAAAACCTTAAAAGAATCCACTGGCTAGTTAATCAGAACTTGTTCCAATTTTTTTTTTAAGAATTGCAGATATGATGCTATAGCTGGAATTAATTACCCCTTTACATTTCTTTTTTAAATTAATGACTTAGAACAAACTTTAATAAAAATGGAAGAGCTTGATCTTGTAGCTCTGTCTCAGGGTATGTCTACACTACGAAATCAGGTCGATTTTATAGAAGTCGATTTTTAGAAATCTATTTTATACAGCTGATTGCATATGTCCACACTAAGCACATTAAGTCGGCGGAGAGCATCCTCACTACCGTGGCTAGCATCGACTCATGGAGCGGTGCACTGTGGGTAGTGTAGCGGGGTGATCACCCCGCTCCGGCTCTGGAAGGGTAAAAGGAGTCCTGGAGAGGGCTGCAGCAGGGTAAGAGGGATTAAGAAAGGCTGGGGAAGCTGAGTGGGTAGCTGACCATAGCTGTGGCTGGCTTAATGAGGACTCAGCTGGCCCTTATAAGAGGGCTGGGGCCAGAAGCCAAGAGACAGTCTCTCTCTGGCTGTTGAGAGGGATGGGCCTGGCTGCTGGGAGCTGAGCAGGGTACCTAAAGTGGAGCAGGGATGGAGAAAGGCCAGAGGAGCTGGGGAGCTCTGGCCTGGAAAAACCCCAGGCTGCAGGCCTTGCTAAAGGCTGGAGAAGGCACTGGGGTTGGTAGAGGCAGCAGGTCCAAACCCTCCTTGCCGATGATGAGTGGCACTTATACTGCAGTCCGCCCCAGTTTGCGGGGGCTAGATGGTGACTGGCAGTAACCAAAGACTGAGGCGAGGTGGGGATAGGAGGTTTGGGGGTTCCCCAGGGAGGGGGGAGCCAGCGAGACTGTGGGGTACTAGAGGGGGCACTACCCCTAGAGAAGGGGCACTGGGACACGCGGGCCAGTGGCAAGGCAAGACACCGGCCTGCAGAGGGTGCTCTGGAGGATGGTGAGCTAATTCCCTGGATGACCAGCAGGAGGCGCCGCTGGGTGAGTCGTCGTATCGCTACAGTAGCGATCCCACCGTTCCCGCAGTCTCCGCCACCCATTGGAATTCTGGGTTAAGCTCCCAATGCCTGATGGGGCAAAAACATTGTCGCGGGTGGTTTTGGGTACGTGTTGTCACTCTCCCCTCCCTTTCTCTCTCCCTCCGTGAAAGCAACGGCAGACAATCATTTCGCGCCAGGCACCAGGGCGATTAGAAGAGCACAGCAGGGCGCGCTGCACATCAGAGAGGCTTTGAAAACCAGTTTCATGACTGGCCAGGCTACGGTGTGACAGTTGTGTGTGTTTCTCCTTGATGCAAACCTGCCCCCTTTGTTGATTTTAATTTCCTGTAAACCAACCACCCTGCCCCCTTCGAAATAAAGTAACTATTGTTTTGAAACCATGCATTCTTTCTTTATTAATTAAAAAGAAAAGAGATAACAGACAAGGTAACCCGGGTGGGGTGGGGGAGGAGGGAAGGACAAGGCCACATTGCTTATTGTAGCCATACTAAAAATCAAACTGTTTGAATAATGGCCTTCTGTTGCTCGGGCCATCCTCTGCAGTGGAGTGGCTGGGTGCCCGGAGCCTCCCGCCCTGCGTTCTTGGGCGTCTGGGTGAGGAAGCTATGGAACATGGGGAGGAAGGCAGGCAGTTATACAGTGGATGCAGCGGGAGTCTGTGCTCTTGTTGGCTTTCCTGCAACTCCAACAGATGCTTCGTCATGTCTGTTTGCTCCCCCATTAGGTTCAGTATTGCGTCCTGCCTCCGCTCTTCATGCTCAATTCTTTCCTGGCCTCTGCCACTGAATGCCTCCATGCATTCAGCTGTGCCCTATCAGTGCGGGAAGACTGCATGAGCTCGGAAATCATGTCATCGTGAGTGCATTTTTTTTTTTGCCTTCTAATCTGCGATAACCTCAGGGATGGAGATGATAGGGGGAGCATAGAAACATTCTACGCTCTATGATTCTGGGGGGACTGCATGGTCACCTGTGCTGCTGAGTTCGCCATGCTGACCAAACAGGAAATGAAATTCAAAAGTTCCCAGGGCTTTTCCTGTGTACCTGGCTAGTGCATCGGAGTTCAAAGTCCTGTCCAGAGCGGTCACAATGGAGCACTCTGGGTTAGCTCCCGGAGGCCAATACCGTAGATTTGTGTTCGCACTACGCCAAATTTGACCCAGCAAAGTCGATTTTAGCGCTACTCCCCTCGCCGGGGAGGAGTACAGAAGTCGATTTTAAGAGCCCTTTAGGTCGACGGAACGAGGTTGGTTGAGTGGACGCATTCATTTTTAAATCGACCTAACGCAGCTAAATTCAACCTAACCCCATAGTGTAGACCAGGCATCAGTAAGGGGAAGCATGTTGAGCCCTGAGTGAGTTTATTTAGACATCAAAACAGAAAATGTCTATGCTCAGACACACATATCTAGGGCCTAGATCATGGCTGGTTTGTACACAGCCATGCAGGAGTGGCGGGAAGCACCAGGGTTGCTGCCAAATTGCTCCACAGAAGTGAGTAGGGAGGGGCAGAGAGTAGGCAAGAGGTCTCCACTCTGTGATCTGGCCAGATGATCTGGCTGGGTGGGTAGGGGAAGGAGTATGCTACACCCTTTAAAGTCCATTGCAAATTACGCACTCTCCTTGCCCCAACTCCGGAACCACTGAGGAGCTCCCAGTGCTCTTCTGGACCAGTTCCTTGCAATGGGCTATGCCTACCAGGCAACAGGTAGCCCTGTTTAGGGGCAGATCCTCAACTGGCACACTGAAGTCACTCCACTGAATATCCATTTTTATTTGTGTATTTACTTGAACCCCAGAATGGGAGTCATGTTGAAGAAAGGAGGCAAAGTGTAATGTTTAGCAGTGCAGCGTCCCTCTTTTCTAACCCTAAACCTACATGTTAAATAGTATATTAGCACCGAATAGAAGTAGGAGAGCATCTGGCATGAACTATAAAACAGAATCTGAATGGCCTTCTTTTACAATGAACATGTTAGATTGTCAGCATTAGGTATGGACCCGCTATAGGAGTAAATTCTTGCCTGTACAAAGCCTGACTACCTCGGCTTGCCACAGAATAGCTCAGCAGTTTAACAGCTGTGCCCACAGTTATGTTTCATAGCCTGTAGCAGCCTCTGTGGGTGCAGCCACTGTATGGAGAATTGAGAGGGAAGTGAACCGGTCATGTCTCACTAACCCCTCTGTGGGCATGCTTCGGAGCTTGCCACAGAGCTGTGTTCCCCAGTCCACAAAGGATAAGGATGGAAAGGGTTGGTTCTCTTCTCCTATGCATCAAAATCCACTGCATTTTGGGCCTTTGAGGCCTGTCTTGGGTCTGAGGATTTGGCTCATGGAGAGTATCAAAACCAGTCTTATAGCAAGGGGTGAAAACCTTGATGTAACCGTTCTCTTGCCTCGGCAATGGCATACTGTACGCGATGGACACCGGCACCTGCTTTGTTCTTCTGGGGGAGTGATGGGAAAGAGAGAGAGGAGGGAGAAGGAAAGAAGTGGAAAAATTTGAAGGAAAAGGGAACTTATGTGCCCGTTTGGTATTATACAAATAGTGGCAATTGTCATACAGTGCAAGTCATCAAGGGGGATGCTGTTTCACTCTTCCAGGAAAATACCAGTCTGTTTCCATTTGTAGATGCATTAATAGCAAAATTCATATACACAGTAACTAAGGGCCTGAACCATAGCACGGAGGAGCTGAGGGAAAGACTCCTCCCCTTTTTTTCCCCAAAGGACTTTCAACCCAGTCCAAAAAGGCCCAATCAAAAGAATGTACGCTCAATGGGTCCTGTAAGTATAAAATTAAAGGAAGACAGACACTTCACAGGTAGGGCCTCCATGTTCTGACAAGGTGTTTTCCATTGTGAGGAAGAAGTTTGAATCAGAAAGGATGTTCACTATTTTATTCTTATTTTATGGCACTCACAAATATGCTAGGTGTTTCCAGAACACAAGCAGAAGATGGGTCCTAGCCCCAAATACCTTAAAATGGAAGGCCCAGATCCTGCAGTTGCCTCTGCCCAGGAGCACCCCTGCACCTATGCAGAGCCCCATTGAAGTCAGTGGGGTTCCAGGTGCATTTGCCAGGGGTTGCCCAGGATGAGGCAATTCTAGGATCATGGGTCTAAAAGGTGAGCTTGGGAGACAAGCGAGCCTAGAACGTACCCAGAAAGGGGGTGGGCGTGAGGAGTATCTGGTTACACAACCATGGTCATGTGGATGCTCACATAACATACACCACGGACACCGAAACATTTTTATTTTTATTTTTTAACAAAAAGCATAAAATGTTCCATTTTTTTGCTGGCAATGCCACAGAAATAAGAACTATTTAGGAGGGATTTTATTATGGTAAGGGTAGCTGATGCAGATTGCAGGTGACAGGCTTCCTCCAGTGTTTCCAAACACTGCCGATGGCTGCAAGGACATCAAATTGTTTTCAGGAGGGAGCTAGTTATAACTGGATCACCCACAAAGTTTGGCCCAGTAATAAAATGTAACAGTAGCTGCTGTGCCCTTCTCAGAAGGCAGCATCTCTGATTGGCAGGAAACATTCTCCCACAGTCACAGAAAGGCACACTATTTGGAGGACACTGTGTTTAATAAACCACATGGCACATTGAAATAAACATGGTTTTGATTTTTTGTTTAATTTGCAAAAACACATAAAAGCTGAAGTGTTGGAAGGGTTCTACAGGCATCAGGAGTCCGTGTTTTAAATTTGAAAATGGCTTGTCACCCTGCGTTGGTGTAGAAGGTAAATAAACGCTGTGTGGGTACAGGCCTAATAGGAGATGGGTGTGCCAGTACATACTCAGAGGCTTAGAATGTGGTCATCATGTTGCACTCGTCCTAACCCAGCTTTGGCACAAGTGCCGGGTATATGTAGCGTTTTGTGTTGAAGTTGTGCCTCATTGTTTGAAACAGGCCCAAATGTTCCTGACGTTATTACAAGAGAGGCAGAAAGCAGGAGACTGTTGGCTGTTTTGTTGCTATTTTGCTGTGCGACTGGATGCTGGAACTGCCAGCAACGTCACTCAAATTCCTTTATTAACGGTGAAAGCTGAGTCGGTCGTCTTAGTGTCGCTATTTTCTGACGACAGTTTAAAGCTACGCGGGGTCATATGGTATCGCTTAACAATAAACTTGTCTGGTTTTCAAGATTATGTTCTTTCTTACTTTTAAGGATTAGGCAAGCCTAATTATCTCTCCGTACCTCTGGGCCTTTGAAAGTGCAAGTGTTGAGTCATTTTCCTCCACATGGGAGGATGAGACTGTCTTGACCGTCTCTTTATCCATTTTTGATATTTTATGGACTCCACAGTGGCTTAATGTTCTAGTTCATAAACCCAGATTAAAAATACAGTATGGACTGGGTGATCGAAAGATGCTCTCTAGTTGGATTTTTGGAAATAGTCTCGAAACCATTTTTTTCACCTTTTTGTAATCCTCCCTGCTTCCCTCCCTAGAGATAACCAGGGTTCCTGGTCTAGAGTTTGTTAATATTAATTTTCCAAGTACCTACACCTAAATGATGGTAGAGGCAGCCATGTAGCAGAGGGAAATTTGTGCATAGGGGAGTCAACATGCCCCCAAATCTGAGAAGGGGGGGATTGGGCTCTTTCTTTCCCCTCCCCTCAGCCTCCTGGTATCATGAAAGTCCCTCTGCAAGAGATCCACAGGACTGGGACTCCATGAGTCTGGAGAGCAAATTCCAAGGGGCAGGGAAAAGGAGACGGGTGATTTGCTCAAAGGAAAGGGCTTGGCTCGTTAAAAGTAGGAGAGCCCAAAGATTTGGTGGGAAATCTGTGCAGATCTGGGTCTGTCTTTGCAGAAGGCCACAGCTTCCTCTGGTCTGCACTTAAACCACCATTTTTTAGAGGAGTTACTGCTATTTATGCTGGCCATGCTCCTTGTTCCCCAGCAATGTGACTTTCATTCAACTTGCTCTAACTCATGGAGTTCGACTTGGATATCTTATCCTTCTGTCGATTTATCAACAGTGGGGTAGCAAGATGGCCCAATCTCTTCTTTGCTCCAGATTCTCAGCTGATATAAACTGGGGCAGCTCTTTTGGTCAATGGAGCTACAGAGATTTGGCCCAGTGCTTTTTGTTAATTTTTAACTATAGAAAAGACTGACTCCTCATCTTAACTCCCTCTGATTTTTCTTTCATGTACTGTTGGTTTCACAGTATTTAGTAACCTTGTTTTAAGAAACGGTGGGCTCTATTTATATCCTTTTCACTAGGACACATCAATTTTATCTTTGTTTCAATTTTTCCACCTCCCTTCTAAGAAAAAAATTAAAATAAAAGCCTTTTCATTCCACTAGTTCCTTATATCTAGTAAAACACACTGTAAACCACAGTTCCTTCTGATCATTTCCGGAATGTTGACTGTTTCCTTTTTGAAAAAAAAAAAAATTGGAAAATGTCCCCCTTTTATTTAAATCACCAATGTTGGGCATAACTGGGAGCTGCATCTTATTTCCTTTGATGAAATGGTAAACTAGGGCGGTAGCCAGCACCTATAAAAGTGACATTAGTAGAGTTGTAAGAGTCTAATGGTTAGGAGTTTAAACTCCATGTGTAACATAGTAAATTTTACAATCCAGATTTTCAATGTAAAAATGGAAATGAGATACAATGAGCAGCTCCCCCGGGGTAGCAATATAAAATCTACAGTAAATTCTTGCTACATAAAAAAAGACATAGCTAGTTACTAGCTACTGTAATAAGGAAGTTTCCTAGCTACCTTATTCTGGGTTGTCTGTATATATGACACACAATAGTTTTGGCACCCATAGTTGGTAGTTAAATATTGCTTCACTGTTTCTCCATACAAATGTGGAGTCCACAAATTTTGCTGCTAAATAAGAGCCAGATTCTCCTCTTCCACACCAAAAAGGGGGAGAGATGCTCCAATAATAGTAAATTCCATATTGGACCCTATCAACAAATCAAAACCATGTGAATCTGCAATTTAAGCAGCAACCAGTAAGCATGGCTTCCGAGAACCAGGATGTCCCATATAAGAAAGAAGCAATGTTGACCCAAGTGCTGTAAAAGCTCCACCTTTTACAGCCCTAGGAGACTCCACAAACAGCAGATTGTCTCTAACCTCTCCCATTGGAGAGATCCATGTTGTGCTAAGCACATAAGTAAAGTGAGGTTCTATGGTTTTAGCAGATTATAATGGGAAACAGGCCTTGCTTAGAAACTGGTATACTGGCTTTACTGGTTATACTGGCAAGCTGTATACTAGTTGCAACCTCATTGCAGGGCCGCCCAGAGGGGGGGGCAAGAGGGGCAATTTGCCCCAGGCCCCAGCCCCACAGGGGCCCCCACGAGAGTTTTTCGGGGCCCCTGGAGCGGGGTCCCTCACTCGCTCCGGGGGCCCCGGAAAACTCTTACGGGGCCGGGCGCAGGAGCTTCTTCGCTCCCGGTCTTCGCCGGCGGGGGGTCCTTCCACTCCGGGGCGGAGCGGGACTTCGGCGGCAGGGGGGCCCCGCCGCGGGTCTTCGGGGCACTTCGGCGGTGGGTCCCGGAACGGAAGGCCCCCCCCCCCCACCGGCGAAGACCCCGGGCCCCCGGAATCCTCTGGGCGGCCCTGCCTCATTGTATTGGCTATACTTGGAATCTGGTGTACTAGTTGTGCTTAGGAAAATGAGTGAAGCTGGTACATTGGGTTTACTGGTTATATTAGAAACCCAGTTCTGCTTTGTTTCTCCTTTGTTGAAAGAGCTGGTTCTGCCTGGTGTATTGTTTTCCCTTTGGAACCAGTATGCCAGCAATGAAAGGCTATAGGTGAATTCTGTCTATCTAGGCACTTAGTTCAACATCATGATTATAGTATATGAACACATTTGTGTTTGAGTTGGTACAGAGACAGAGGGGGAATGCTATTTAGACCTCTCCTGTTATAGGAATGCCTTAACTTGTGGTGAGAGGTTGCCCTAACTTGCATCCCTGCTGCTATGACCCCAAATTGTTGACCTTCCATGTAGCCTTGACATAATTCAACCCCTGCGTGTGTGTTACATTAGCCTTGACAAGGTGCATGACAAGTGCAGGAATGAGTTGTGTGCATGCACAAATTTGCATGTGCATACGGTTGACTAAGTAGAGCCAAATGTCTTTGATTTTTCCCATTCCTACTTGAATGATTATAAAAAGTGCTATTTTTGAAGACTTAGCAGTCTATTATACATTAGACAGAAGGTTTTAGGAAATAGTCAATGTGGGATGTACTGGAAGGAAAAGAAATCAATCTGTGTATTTGCCTTTTAACTAGTTGGAGACAAATTGGCACACATTTTTGGCACATTAAGGAATTCTGCCTTTTTAATCTCTGCTATGCTCTTATAATATGAATTCATATCCTATTTGAGCACTAAAAATCAGTAAGTCACTGAGTTAAGTTTCTGGATTTAAGTTGTAATCACTTCAAGATCATAGTCAATAATTAGGAGGCTGGTTGCTTTGAAGAAGAGCAACAAAAGAACCCATAATGTGATTTGTAGCACATAACTGTAACCACACATTTGTGAAGGGAACTCTCAATGTAATAGAATATCTATACTCAGCAGTCTCTACAAACACATTTCTTCAGCCAGGAACTTCAGGATGATCTTGCAACTGTACTGAAACGCCTGTACCACTTACTACTGAAAAGGCTCCGCACGCTGACGTATTTGTTCTCAGCTTATTCTTGGATGGAGCTTTTTGTCCTATCACAATGAAGTTTAGCCACTTCATTTCCATCTTTCTCCTCATACTTGATATCTTGTTTAAACTACAAATTCACGATGATGGTTTTGTTTTATTATTGGCTTATTTTCAGATAACTAGGCAAATCTGCCCCTTCTCCATATGTTTTCTTTTCAATAACCAGTGCCCTTCTTTCTCAGGCAGACATCAGGGACACTGTTTTATATCTGAGTACGGAAAATGTGCTCAGTACTGTGCAGGACATAGAATAAATATCACCCCTGCACCAAAGACCTTCCATTTAGGGTAATTCCTGGCTTTAATCACAAGGGACTTTTGTTCTATTGTAAAAGAAGTGGTTGGGTTTTGTCCTGGCCTGAACGTGTGGGGAGAAGGAAAGGAAGAGTTACAGATGATTCCAATGCTCCAGGCATGGATAGCTGGGAAGATAGTGTTGGCATGAACAGTAGTGTGGAAATGGAGAATTCAGAGAAGGGGAAATTGAATAGTTTAGATTTGACTGTTAAACTTGATTTGTTAGTGTGCCACCTGGTCTGGTGGAGGACACAGTTTGACATGTAGGACTGGACAGTAGGAGACAAGTTAGTGGTTCATTTGCGAGTCGTAGAGATGGTCAAAAATTTTCAGCCGAAAATGCTATTTTGTTGAAATTGAAACGTTTCATGGGAATGTGTAGATTTTTCTTGGCGGGGGGCGAAGGCAGAAAAATACTTTAAATTCTCATTTTCTTTTGATAATGTCAGTGTTTAATTCTTACCTTTATTAAAATTAATTAAAATAATTAATTTTATTATATATATTACTGCTCTGCCAATATAGAAATGAAGCATTTTAACCTTATAAAACTAATTAGACATTATAGAAATTGTTTCAATGGTCCCAAATCAATTTTTTTTTTGAATTTGGTTCCACGGGAATCGTTCAGAATTTCCTGAGGAATGGAAATTCCAGTTTCTTACCAACTCTAGTCATAAGTATAGAGTGATACCAGAACCCGGGGGAGTGGCTATAGTTATTCGTGGCTAAGCTGTAAGTGAAAAGAGATGAGAACCAAGGGTAGAGGAGAAAGAGGAGGGAGAATTTACATTCCTCTAGGGCCAGATGATTAAATATATTTGCATGGGTAGCCCTACTGAAGTCAATGGAACTACTCCCATGGGTAAAGCTTAAGCACATGCTTGCAGGACTGGCGCCAAAATGACTTGATGGGTCTCATTCATCTCTAGTTGCTGTGAAATGACCTTGTCTGCAGCAGGGTGGATCAGTCTCTGGTCTTTCCTTCCTGCAGCATCGGTGCCCACTTCAAGTCTCACGAATAAGCACTTAGTCTGCTTTATTTTATGTGAAGTCCAGCTGTCCCCATTCTTTGAAGTACCTTCTCTAGCATTAACAGATGTTCAATATCACTTTGCCACTGTAATGAGGATGTCCTTGATCTTCACTATGACACACTGGGCGCGCTGGTTATATTACACTCTCCATTGCTCTCTGGAAAATGCCAGGTATCGAAGGTGTTCCATAAGGCAGTCTGTTTTACAGGGAAAGATCTTAATGAATATTCATCATGGTTAACCACATATAGTCCTCCTCCTCCTCCTCCAATACAGAAGGATCAGTGTTGGTCCCCCACCAAGCACAACCTAGTGTGCAGGGTGCGTGGAACCCAAGCCATGGCTTGGGACATAGCCCTTTGGGCCAGGGATGCCAATCTCATTCCATAGAGAGGGCAGAATTCCCCTTTTTCGTGATGGTCCCTGTGCTGAGATTGAAATTCCATAGTGGATACTCACACTTCATCTACAGTGACACACTGCTGATGTCACTGAGAGGTTTACACAAAAATCAAAGGAAGAAAATGAGTTTTATTGAGAACTTTGAGTTATTCTCATTGTTATTTACTAAGTCACATTCAGAAAAATCTCCTCAACTCTAGGGCCACTGCTATTTCTTCTCTGAGTTCCCGTCCCGCTTCTCCTCTTTTCACAGTTTCTCTCCCTTTTCCTTGTTTTTGTGTGTCTCCTTTTTTCATGCTGTAGGTCCTTCCCTACAGCAACATTCAATTTTCTCCTCCCGCCCCTCCCCCCCCCCGGTTTTGCTCCTGCCTCTACCCCAATTCTATTTGATAAAATGATCAATAGTGAAATAGTTAATACTGATATGTTAAGTGTCACCAATAGGCTTTGCAGTTGATATGCCAATGAGACCAAATTCAGAGCCATTGCTTCAAGCTCCCTGCAGGCTCAGGAAAACTACAGGGCCTTGATTAAACTTACTTTGTATTTGGAAGGTGAACATTCCATTCTTGAGGGCTAGAAACTTTTTATATTTTACAGAACCTGAATATACCATGCAGGCTACTTAAGTGCAGCAGGCAGGCTTCATCCTGCCCCTAGGCAAAATTTTAACAATTCCACTCTGGATAGCGCTGCCAGCCTTTTGATTACTGAGTTCAGGTAGTTGCATATGAGCTGGAGCACAAATGCACTGTGGCTTTTATAATGTTCTGGAGATCACAGATGCACTTAAATGCAAACTTGAGGAATCACATGCCTTTCCCACTTGAACTGATGGGGAACTCCCTCACACAAGTCTCCTAGTAGGTCCCTTATTCTTTCTATAGGCCGGCCACACAACAAACAAAGCCTGTATATCATAGTGGCACCATTATGCAAATTATGACATAATTGCATATTTATTAGAGACAGTGAATTGCACCTTGTGGAATGGCTCTTTGCATTTGGCTCCTAGATTTGTATTCTCTTAAGATTCAGAAATCAAAGTGTTTTGTGGTTTCACCTAGTCACTAGCTGACATTTGAGAGCATAAAACAACCAGTATAACTACGAAACAGCCGTGCCTGCTCAAGAGACACCCAAGTTTGTGGTTAAAGATCAGCAGGGAATTACACTGGCAGAGCTATCTGGAAAAGCCTGTGTAACTGTTCTCTGCTTGATATCCAACTTTGCACTGCATGATATCCGACTCACTCCTTTGCTTTAAGTTCTTCACTGTTCTAGTATTTAAATTACATTTGCCCATAAACATTTTGGAGAGGACTGATATGCTTCAGGATATTGGTAGAGGTGATAGAGCTTTTCCTCGTTAGGACACCAGTTAGAATCCAGCTGAGGACATGGGAAAAAAATAGCACTGTCTGGTTGAGCAATGTATCTAAAATGAGGTAATGTCCTCAGTCTTTTTTTCAGCGGACAAATATCCACATTGCAGCGCTCTCTTCAAAACTTCTTCCCAGAGCCCTTTGGGGGAAAGTTAGATGTACTAATCCAGAGCCATAAGAACAATGTCTATTCAATGGAAAGAACACTCCCATACCATGACATCTTTTTGGCAGGCTGAGCACAAGACCAAAGATTGGATGGGCCTGATAGCTTAAATGCTCTCATCTAACCCTGCAAGTGGTCCCATCGTTAGAGTTAGAGATGTGTGCACTCTACTAACCCTCATGCTGTGTATATGTTTTGTGGAGATAAACTTCAGACTCCAGTGTTGTCAGTTCAGTACTTGTCAGAAGCACTGTATTCAGTGAAATAGAAGAAACGCATTCGGGGTTTTATTTGGTTGTTTAATTTACCCTTTCACTGCTGTAGAAAGTGTTGAAACTGAAGCTGCAAGCAATGATATAACTCCAACCTCCGAAAATGGCATGATATTGTTTTACTGTAAGCCTGGTAATAAGAAAAAACATATGTTTGATTCACTGTAGTTTCATACCTGTTAGATTAATGTCCCACTCCTGGGGAACACAGCAAGGGTTTGTCTGACTTGTTTGGCAGGCAAGTTTTCCTGAGTTCTCCTGTTATGTTGCACTATTCTAATATGGCTAATGGCCACTCAATTTTTAAAGCTTAGCTGGGGTTCTGTTTAAATCCTTTCTGTATTCCTTCCTCCCACCTGCTCTGTTCTTGCTCCCTTCCCACTGTCTATTCTGCATTTGAATTGTAAATTCTTCAAGGCAGGGTCCTGTCTTATTCTGTGTTTTGGATGCCATGAAGATTATGGAGACTCTGGTTGCATCTCCATAGTTGAGGCTGAGCTCTGTTTTGCACTTAACACAGAGTTTCAACATGAGTGTGATGTAGGAAAGACAGAATATTATCCCAAACTTGCAGCACTTAGTCTTGGAGTACAGAATGAATTTTCTGAGAATTTACCAGTAAATGCACTAATTGTTTTGTTAAAATTAATTAAAAACTGGGTCCTTTGGGAAAAAAAAGTTAACATCTGTCAGCTCCTTTTTGTCCCAAATGATCTTAATAATGGAATAGCAGACACTTCAAACTTTCTATCGAGTTAAAATCCCATGCCTGGGCTGTATTTGAAAAAGCTAGGTTGTAATTAAGCTAAGGTATTAGCGATTGTTGTATATAATTGTTATGATGATGATATAGGCTACAGTTGGGTCAGGCAGCTCTAGTAACTCTTAAATTGGGCCAGTGTAATATCTGAGAATTCCACCAATTACCACGAGTCTTCTACAGCTAATGTGCATGCAGCAATTCTATTGGTTGTCATAAGTCTGTGGTATGATTGCTTTGCCCAGCTGTCACTCTCCATTAATATGATGTAGCTGCATGCTACTTTGGACATCAACACTTTAAAGGCTCCCATTGCATTGATGTCTCAACTCTACCCCACACAGAGAGAGCACTGCCAGGGGAATTGAGGCAGGAGCATACAGGAAGCAGAGGACATTGGGACTCAAGGACTGAGCTCCCCTTATCCCTTCCCCCCCCACACACACTTTACATAGTACCAGTCTCACTGACACAACCCTCTAAACCAGTAAATCAACAACTGCAAATGAAGGGGCAGATTCACCAGTGCACTTCAACTGCTCTAGCAATGCAGAACAGCTGTGAACCCAGACTGACTGGCTAGTACTCCGTGATTGTAGTTGGTAGTGACACTGTGAAGGGCAGGGGGAGAATGGAAATAAACCCCAACCCCATGATGTGTTCTTAAAATTCAGTTTAATCTAAAGTGAGATCACAAACAGTAAAATGCCTTAATTCTAATCATATGGTTGTTGCCTGGCATCAATTATAGGGCAGAGTTAAGGTGGTTTGGGTGCCAAACTCTGCATTTCCACACCTTAATGTGCCTGGATTGCATTCTAGTGTAATCTTCACTCTGAATTTCTTAAATTTATGAACTCTTGATAATTGGAGATAATTACAGCAGCTGGTGAATGGCAGGATGTTGGTCGGTAGTTAAGGCCCCACTTTAACAGTGTAGGTTGGGTCATAAGTTTAGATACTAAGCCTCTAATTTAAAAAAGAGTACATCATAAGAATTCAGTTCCATAACAATAACAGTGGATACTGGACATAAGCCATACTTTGTAGTTTAGATCCAAAGAATGTAATTCAGGCCCATTTCAAATGAGATGGGGATCTGATTTGGATTGCGGAAGCACCTAAGACCCCTAGTCTTAGACTAGAATCCTCTTCAGCTAGGATGTGTACACACACAGAACAAAATGATGGTCCCTGCCCCAAAGACCTTAATGTGGTTTGAGTTGTTTAAACCTTGGTTTCAATTGTTCAATTTTTTTTAAAACAAATAACAGCTCCTACCCTTCCAAAGACTCAGCATCCGAAATGTTATGGATTATATAAAAGTTTGTGGTTTTTATCTTCTAAAGTAGAGTAAAGGGTCAGATTGGGGAATGGTAGCCAAACTCTACCCACAATCCCAGATTAGATGGATTTTATTGATAACATGGGCAACCGTGAAATGTTAACACTGTTATTTGGACAGTCATCTTTAGGCTGTAGTGTCAACCCCCCATTTTGATGAATGGGGGCAGCTCAGATATCTCTGAACTACTATTTCATATTAAGACAACCGTTTGGCATCATGTCCGCACTTTGGAAGGTTTCCTTCAGACCCAGAAAACCCAGAAACTTCAGACCAGCTGAAAATAGTCGTTTGCCTTCCTTTTATTGGGACAACTTGCATCCATAAAATTTGTTCTTGTAATTGGTTTCCTCCTCCTAAATGAACTGCCAGTACCTGGCTGTGTATTTTGCACTTCTAGCTACCTGATTTACTCCCACAATAAAGTAGTTAGAAGTGTAATTACTCGGTTTTATGCCTTCAATTCAACGGTGGGTGTAAAATTAAGGCAGAGATTTTATGGGTGGCAGTTGCTCCTGCAAAAGGGGAGGTGGCCCTTTTATAAACTTTGCGATCAACATCTGAAATGGTGAGCTGAAAATCGACAGGGGGATAGCTGATGCCACTATAGTAGGGCTGGCATCTTCTATCAGCCATTGAGACTCCAATTGGAATAACGAAAGAAAATGATCTTAAACCAAAAGACGACTATTTCCCAACATCACCCCGTTTTCCTAATCTAATGAAAATAAGACAATGAATTTTCATGAAGTAATGGGAGAAAACACTCGTGACAAACGTCACTACCACCCCCCACCAAAATAGATTCATAAACCTGCATTGGAACACCCATCCAAATTGGGTTTATTAATGGAAACATTGACAGAACATAAACTTTAGTGGTGCTACCATACATCATTATAATAATAGCAGAATACATGAAAAGTTGGAATAAAGCCATGGGTGGGGTGCAGTAGTGGTAGGTTTTATAGGATGCCAGATGCCACGTGTATTGGAAACTTGGTAATAAAAGTCCATAAAAATTATCATCTTCAACTTATTTGAAAAAAATGAGTCAGAGTAAACAGGGAAATGATGTGAAAATATGTTTTATGCTCATTTTATTGAATAGGGGCTCGTATTTGGAACTAGGGTCATTCTTTTAATGGGAGCTTTTTTCATGGGGAGAGAGGGAGTAGTTAGAAAAAAAAAGAAAAAGGAAAAAAAAGAGAACCCACAACCCACAATCCATTTATATACTTCCTACGGTGCCTAGCGCTATGTCTGTGTTGGCAAATACCGTATCCTTTTTCATCAGCAACATTTTGCGAAGTTTTCTTTCCAGCCTTCAAAAGGTTCTGAGCTTTTATACTTCATATAAATAGCATTTAAAAACCACATTTCCATCTCTTTTTAAAAATGTGCTAAATGTGAATGCAGAAACAAAGGAAAACGAAAATGTGCTTTGATAAACTAGAAACTCTTTATAGCTTGTTGTTTGAACAGTCAGGGCCCTACCTGCAGCACCTTGCCTGTTCAGTGGAGAATGCTGCAAAAGTCTCTGGGTGGCTGGATATTGCTGTTCCCCAAATGCAGTTGTTTAGGATAGGTGATTCCACGGGTTGAACTTTGGTATGCTGGGAAAACTCAAAAGGCCAAGTTCTGTGCTTAGTTATTCCCATGCACCCCACTGTGGTCTGTGAGATTCTGGGCTGCTTTAACTTGTTCCATCTGGAATGGGCTCTTATGGGGGCTAATCCACTAGCTCAAGAGGAGCAGAACACAGCATGCTCTGACCATGCCTCCCTCCCATCCCTGGCATGCACCTGGAATACCCACTGTGTTACCGTAGGGGCAGGAGCAGATGGGGTGGTACAGAGCCATCCCCTCTGCCTTAGGTCTCCCAGTGATTCAGGTACTCGAGGGAAATCCCCAGCTGCCCTGTTGTGACAGATTCCATTCCTCTTATGGAGGGGCTGAGGATCTGGCCCTATGGCTTTATGTTGTTCTTACTTCTGTATTTTTCTTTTTTCATTTTAACTGTTTTCTCCTCCCTGCTCCCTTAGGGAAAAAAGGGTTACATCCTTGCTTAAAGGGAATACGTGCAAGACATTAATCTTTTTCTATGGATTAAAAGTAATTTGGTCCCCTGCAGGGCTTTATGGATGTCTGATGTTCCGTATGCCATTCCTGGACTTTGTGGCACTACAGCTGTAAAAAGTCCATTCAGGTTTACCACTACAGCATGACGATAACTTGCCCCTAATGACATAGAGCATGCCACCCGTTAGGTTACAGAGTGCAGATGATTCTGTGCCCATACAAAAATCATCTCAGTGTGTACTGGGTTGTCTCTTTTACATACAATGGGCCATATTCTGGTCTCAGTTAAGATGGTGCAAATCAAGAGTAACTCAGCTGACATACACACACCTATTTAGACCAGATTTTTGTCTCAATTATGCCAGTGTAAGTTGTGAATTATGCGTGTATACAAATGCACAGCTATATATATCCCTAGTATCTTCCAAGAAATGGGGAGGTACCAGGTGCATTGGGAAATGTTGAACAAAGGGCTAGGAGTGGCACACCAAGGGTGAGGAAAGTATCTCGGAGTGCTTGTAGAGAGTTAAAAAAAGAGAGGTTTCAATATTTGTGCATCCTTACTTCTTACATCTACAATATTATGTCCAAATACAACGCCATGGAAGAAATAAGAGCCGTGCTAAGTTCTTTTTTTAAATAAAAGTGATGAAAACTTAAACCAATGAAATGTAAAGCATGCTGGTGGCAATGACCGCAACCTACTTTGCCTTGACCAAAAGAAATATAACGTTCCTTCAAGGCAATTAGCGCTATGACCTCCGTTACTGAATCTCCAGATCCCTTCCTACCAAACACCTCCAACTCTGGCAAATTGCTAGTCTTCTAATGCATACATGTAAATAATATTAAGGTGATATGTACGTACTGCTATAGTTATGACTACCAGCAGTAATGAGTGCAGAGCACCAAAATACGGAAGCGTCTACAGATTCTATAAATGCTGTCAACAAAGTTCCCTCGTATAAGATGAAATTCAGCAAAGCACTTAAGCACATGCACAAGTTGCATTGACTTCAATAGGGTTTACGCACGCACTGACGGATTTGAACTCCCACTCTGGAACAGACTTGGAATGGACTTTTTCAATTCACCAAACGGTCTGAAAAATTTCAGATTTGGTCTGGTTTGAGGGGTTTTTTTTTTCTGAACTGCCACAGAAGAATCAGTTATTCACCCAGCTCAAGGATCCTATCAGAGTACTCTCTTTTGCAAACTACTTCTGTCATAGGGGAGGTTTGCAGAGTTTCATTCAAATGAATGAAATGTCTAGACCTGAGCCATTGTCACACCACATTAGGAGTGAAGATACTTCCCTGACCTGTTGGTAAGCTCTTTGTAGTCCAAAGCCTTGTCTCTCTCACTAACAGAAGTTGATCCAATAAAAGATATTACCTCACCCACTTTGTCTCTCTGATATCCTGGGATCGAAACAGCTACAACAACCCTGCATACCTTGGTGTCATTAAACATTTAAGAGTTAAATACACCTGTAGGAAAGGACTGAAGTCACTCTAGAATGATATGTTTTCCAGTTGTCTGTTTGGGCTACACAGATAGTTGTTCTGTCCCCTGCTATGGTGGCCGTCTAAATATAATAAAAACAAGTGCAAAAAAAAAAAAGGTTAAAGTGAGGACTGGCAGTTGCAGAACTCTTACTATATCTATAAACTGACAAAGCACTAAAAGAGATCTGAGATAAAGATTTGCTATATTATAGGCAGTTAATTGTAACAAAGGTCTTCAAAATGAGGATTTTTTCAGTCTTTCACTCATAAGTAAATAAGGTGATAAGTCAAATGCTCACTTTCCTAAATGTTCAAATTCACAACTTGTATTCAGCTCAAAATAATATTCCAAAGGCATAATGTACTATCTACAATGCACACAGCATCTTAATCCTCCAAGCACTGGTCTGATGGAATTTATATTTTCAAAAGTTTCTTTTGAAGCTTATATGTATTTTTAAAAATATAAGCTGAGAGCATATAATGAAAGGTGTTGTTTGGCAGCCCTAGAGTGTACAGCCAAGGCTTTCAAGAATACAGATTCTTAGGCCAAGATTTTCTACAAGTGACAGATAAAAGTCCTTATTTAGGTGCCTAAGAGGCCTGAATTTTCAAAGGTGCTGAACTCCCACGGTTAGACCTTGGGTCAATAGATTTGGGTTTGTGGGGCTTTGGATGAAGGGCTAAAAAAAGCAGCGTAGACATTCGGGCTCAGCCTGAAACCTCGGTTCTGAGACCCACCCCTCTCATGTGGTTTCAATGCCAGCCTGGGCTCCAACCCAAGCCCAAATGAATACACTGCAATTTTTAGTCCCGCAGCCTGAGCCTGTGTCACGTGACTTGGGCCAGGTCTTTTATTGCAGTGTAGATGTACCTTAAAGGGCTTTGAAGCCTTTTAGTGGAGGAGAAAAGGCTCTTTCTCTAAATGTGCCATTTAATAGGGCTGTCTTTTTAGAGGGAGAAGAAAAGCTATTCGAAAATTTAAAACCATTTCGCTTTTCCAGTGTGTGTTGTTAAACACCTCTTGTTCTCCCTCCTACTGCCTGGGTTTACTTCTAGGGCCTCACAGCGTGGAATAGTCTGTAGCACTGGCTAGACGAACTGGCATCATTCATGTTGTAAATGAGAATCATAGACAAAGAAGACCCGGAGGGGGGGGGGGGGGCAGAGTGAGGGCAGCCAGCTTCAGCAGTGTTACTGAGCATGCTCAGTACAAGCCAAGCGTCAAATCTGTGGGGGAAGTGACCCCGCATGTCCACTCCCCTCTCCCCCCACATCACCTCTGATTCAGAGATCTTAATTCTATGCTCCTGGAAGAAAAACCATAGTACTGATTAATAATAAGCATTTATAAGTAAACTATTAATTAAAAATAATACACATTTATTAATAATGCTTTGCCAGTAGAGTTGATGCATGCTTGCTATCCAGCAATATTCTTTCATTTTTTACCAAAAGGGATGGCTGGAAATTGGAAGGTTGAAAGTGGCTTCAGAGCCCATGCTTCAGCCTGAGTTGTAACTTCAAAGTGCTGTCTACACAGCTATTTTTAGAGCACTTATGTGAGTCTTTTGACCCAGGCTGGGAGGCTTGCTTCCGTGGGCTGTATAAACATACCCATGGTGGACCCAGTTTTGCAAACGGCTTTGTGAAGTCAATGGAGCCCTGAAGGTGTAGGGGTCTATGTGTGTGGAACAGCTTGCAAAATCAGGATCTGTGTGTTTCTATGAACAGTATCACCCTAGCATTTTGTGTGTTCTCTCTGGTCTTGGATTTCATTTCTCTACATAATCTGCTAGCACTGTATTGTCCTCATAGCAATCTGATGCCATTTGTTATTGTTGACTCAGAGTTCTCGCCTCTGTAGCCCCTGCCACGTGCTATTAAACTGTAACCAAGCTTCATTTCAGCTATAATGATGGAAAAGGGGCAATCAGAAAAAACCAAGTTAGACATGTGTAGCCCATTCTCACAAACTCAGGTGTGCACACTCTGTCTTTAGGCTGCTGCCTGGGAAAATGAAGCCTCCTGACAAATAGCATGGAACAACAGTTTTCTGGAAATTAATGATTGTTGTATTGGATAACAGAGATCCCACTGTACTTTCTACCTCTTCCTCCTTTTCATTCCCCAGGCAAACAGTTAAAGAGGACAAGACACTGTCAAAATAACGAGACTAACTTGCAGCAAATGTAACTTTTAGTGACACGTAATCTTGCAATAGCTACATCTAGTTCTATGACAATCTCCTTCCTTTAAAGGAGTGTGTCAAGTCAAGTGGAGCTGTGGAATTAAACTAAAGAGGGAGGTAAGGAGAAAACCCAGGCAGCACACTTATGGGTAATGGTTACGTAACAGTGCCTGCTCAGGAAACAAGAACTATTAGGTTGGTGAAATATGCTAAAAACTTCTCTCGGAGTCACCGATGGGCCAGATCCATCCCTGGTGCAACTGCCGACCAGAACAGGGCAAATGTGGCCCATTGTCTTGACCAAATCACAGATCCACAATGTGCCAAACTGAAGTGAGAATCCATTTTTATTTTTTATTAAGAGCTGGCTGGAGATTTTCCTTCAAAATGGAATTTTGGTGAACGGTGGGAGCAGAGAGGTAAATAATTTTTTTCTTCTTTTGCCACCAGCTCCATTTGTTAACCAGGGCAGTGCTATCGTGAATCCTTTTTTCTCACTTAGAGTAAAAGATTGTAAAACAGTAAATTTAGAGCTTGTGGATATTGGCAGGTTTAGAGCCGTAGACTCTGAAATCCTTTATCAGCAGAACAGGTGAATGGAGGGAAGCAGCTATGCAAACTTCTTCACACAGTTTCTCAAGTGTGCCACTACTGTCCTGGAAGGGCTGTTCCTAGGGGTGACCGGGTAGTCAGGCATCACACCCATTTGGTATTTGGTTCCTCTGAGACTGCCAACACAGTTACAAATTAAGACCAGTTGTCTTGGTTGGTTTTGGTGATGTGGACCCTTCAGGGTGACCAGACATCAAATGTGAAAAATCAGGACAGGCGGTGGGGGGTAATAGGAGCCTATATAAGAAAAAGACCCGAAAATCGGGACTGTCCCTATAAAATCAGGACATCTGGTCACCCTAGGACCCTTATACCCTGGGTTGGAACGGGACTGAGACATCAAGTCATTTCATATAAGACACAGTACATCCATCAGATATTTACCATTTGGGGGAATACACACCTGGACTGAATTTGATCCAGGGCGATTTTAAAAGGCCTTATATCCCAATACCCATCTTTTTGGACTATTCAGTCTTCAAAACAAAATCATGCCAATTATTGTATCTTGTTAGGTAATGACTTGAGCTACTTCATCAGTTTCAAACAAATTACCCCATCTGCAATCTGTTCATGCTATGGAGACTCTCTCCGCTGTATATTTTCCTGTAGAGTAACAAAAGGATTAGTCAAATGCAGGAAAAACTCTAATCAAATCATAACTTCAGAGTACTATTGTCAATTAATCTTTCCTCCAACAATAGTATCCTACACAATGTGAAGCAGCCATTGGTTGCATCACAAAAATAGCAATATCTGAATATTCTGTGCATTAACATTCCATTATAAAATATGTGTTCTGGAATGCAGTCTGAGGCAATGTATATTCTGATCCATTAGCCTTGTAGGCATAATTAAAAAAATATATCAACACCAATCTTCTCAGCCTAACCACATGAAAGTGACACCTCATGTTTCACAACTGCATTAAATATAGTAGAGCAATTGTCCTTGACAGTAGGTACAAGTTCCTATGTGACAGTGCATTCTTTACAATTATTTCATCATAAAGGTGTTGACTAACACTCTTTTGCTTGCATCTATTTTTAATAGCATTCTCTGGGGAGCAATTTCAAGTGAGAGTCTAAGAAATTGCTTTTCTTCTTGTGTGTATATTGACACTTGTGTTTGTGTGCATTTTACTATGACTTTGTATGTGATATTACTGTGGTCTAGTAGGTTATAAGAAAATCAAGAGAATAAGTGCTTGTCTCTAGAAGCTGGTAGAAAACTGAAAATCTGTTTTCATGAAAAACTTCACAAATTTGAAGCAGTTTTCATTTGAAAGTTTTAGAACTTAAACTGTTTTCCCCATTTTTTGTGTTTTTTAAAATTATATATATTTCAAAACTATTGTAAAAATGGCCATCAGAATTTTTTGTTTGCTGAAAACATGTTTTTGGGTTTTGTTGGTAAACCAAAAATTTTAATCACCATTTCAATCCCATTATGAATAACACTTTTTTTTATTTTAACAAATGAAAAAGGAATGACATTTTTCATGAAAAACAAAAAATTTGGACAACACCGTCAATGTTTTGTGGGAGAACATTGCTTTTGAAAAAAGAACATTTTTCAATGAGAACTTTTCATTCAAAAAATTGTTGAGCAGGTCTGTGGTCTCCTTGAGGATACTTGCTAGAGGGTCAGCTGCTTAGTCTTTAAAAGCAAGCCTTTTGCTTTTTCATCTTGGAAGGGCAGCATGGTCAAGTGGGGGTAGGGTACTGGCCGGAGAGCCAGGAGACATAGCTCTGTCATTGACTTGCTGTGTGAACTTAGGGAAGTCACTTAGGGAAACTAAGGCACAGAGAAACTATCTAAGGTTCATTTAAAATTAGAGATGTACATGAGTTGCAAAGTTTGGACAACACATATCCCCTAAATTCCTGGATATTCCCCAAGTTCAGACCTTGGGGGTTTATTCAGCATGTTATAGAAATAGAGACAAGATGCAAAATTGGGAACCTGATCCAAACTTTCCCAACATCGGAGAGGAGTTTTGATTAATCTCTAATTAAAATATTTGCTGTTACTTAAGGAATACAATTTTTGCCATTTCCAGGGATGTGGAATATTTAGACTTACATTGTTTTGATTCAAGGGATGCTGTCTAGCTCATAAATAAAAACAAATTAATAGAATTGCACAATTAAGAGATTGAAATAACCTATTCAATTATTTTTGCAGGGCTTTTCCCTACAGTACATTTTCTAGTATCTTTCCTTCTGTTGCTCAGATTAATAATTTCAGGCCTGATTCAGAAAAGTAAAACCTTTTTTATTTTTCCATTTTAACATATATTGGTTACTTGTTGCTTTTGTTTTTAGGAGAAAAATGCAGGGATTTTCATAATTGGTTTTAGGGGAAAAGTCCACATGGAGAATTCCAGGGTTTTTGAAAAACAGGTAAAATGTGTAATAGAAAATCAAATACTTGCCCTAACGCCTTGTGTCTCTTTAAATACCGACTCCCAGCAAGGGGAGGACAGCAATGCAGCGGCTAAATCCATTGCAGCTGGGGCTGTACTAAAAACTGCAAAGCAAGACTCGTGCCATTCTGCAGCCTGCAGGGGGGGGATTCCATAGCCAGCCTAGCTGAACTTCCCCCGTGAAGCCCATTTTCTGAGGTTCGTCACAAAGACTAAGATTTGTCCTGAGTCCATGACCTCCATAATTCACCCCACTCTGTACGCAACTTAATTTTTTGCACTGACTACAGGAGCGGCGCCAGGGTTTTTGGCGCCCTAGGCAGGGGTCCTTCCCCGCTCCCGGTCATTGGCGGCAATTCTGCAGCGGGGGTCCTTCCGCGCTCCCGGTCTTTGGGGCACTTCGGCGGCGGGTCCCGGAGCGAGTGAAGGACCCGCTGCAGAATTGCCGCCGAAGACCCGGAGCGCGGAAGGATCCTCCGCCGCCGAATTGCCGCCGAGGGCGGCAAAATGCTGCCCCCCCCAAATCCTGGCACCCTAGGCGACTGCCTAGGTCGCCTAAATGGAAGCGCCGACCCTGACTGACTAGAGTTGCCAACTCATGCCTGAACCCAGCTCTTCCAGGTGAAATATAGTACAAGAGCTCTCAGTTTTTGGAGGACAAGCTGAAAGCTATCATTGGCCCTAGAAAAAGATGTTAGCTTCTCAAAGGGCTAAAGAGAAACGTATCATGGGCCATTAGTGTTTACCAAAATCATCTTTCACAAACTACAACATCCATGGTTCATATCTTCATCATATAAGAACTAATAATAAACTATTGCTTAATTATCAAGCAAAAGGACAAACTCTTGAGCATTTGGGTTTCACTGTAGAATGTAGCTTGCGTGTAGCTGTCAATTACTATTAAAAATGGAAAGTTCATCTCCCCCTCCCCCTTTAAACCATCTTCATAAATTCAGATTAAGTTAAATGTTATGGAAAAATTGTCACCAGAAAACAATTACTCCAGGCACAAAGCCAGTGGTCTCAAGGTTAAAAAGGTATTTAAAAATACAACAAAAATACTACACGTGGGTACAAATATTTTGTAGTAAGGCACAAAAAGCCACACTAAAGATCAATTATTAATTACTAAAGTTTCAGCTTATTATTTATTTAGTCAGTTTACATAAGGGTTGAAAAGAGAACAAAAATTAAAGATTTTTCTTTCTGATTCTCAGTGCTTTCCTTGCTGTAAAACAAAGCCTTTGGGGCCGTTAACTCAGGAACCAGGGAGAGGGAACTAAATTCTGTCCTCGTTTACACCTGCCAAACCTCACTGAAGTCAATGGATTTGCACAGGCATAACAAGGGCAGAATTTTGACCTTTTTGTTTTACGGTGCTGAGAATATATTTGAGAATCATACTGATGGAGATTGTTTCAAGTGATCATTGAGATCTGGATCCAGATTTAGGCCAAAATTCTCAAAAGTTGGAGACTAACATTAGGCCTGTAAACCCATAGGCAGCTTCCTAAATCAGTGGCCTGATTTTCAAAAGTCCTGAGCATATAGCAACTCCAAGTTCAGCAGAAGCTGCTGGGCGCTCAGTGCCTTGAATAATTAGGTCCTGATTTAGATGCTTGGCTGTAAGTCTTCAAAGTTTGAGGACAGAGTTTTGGTTTGGTCCATTATAAAAATGAGGACAATTTGCAAAATTTGGATCTGGATCCCAGGTCAGATGCCAAATGCCCTCCAAAATGTAGGTATGCTTTATATCAGGCTTATTGTTCTGAAGACAACTTTATTTATTGCTATAAAATTATTAAATTCTGAGATAAATCTTGCCTTGGGATGCATGTTGAAGTTAATGGGAATAGTCTATGCACATCCAAAGACCGAATTTGGCCCAGCACTTGGAATTACAGGTCCTTGATGGATCATCTCAATCATTGGAGTAGCGCCAGATGTTTCTGAGGCTGCAATTCAAAAAGCATGAGCAGCACAGCAGTTATGAAATGTAATGAAAAACATTTCTTCTCCCTTTCCAAAAATGTTAATTCCTTCCCTTGTAATGTACGAACTAATGTGATGGTTCAGTGCATTTGTGGACCAGTTAACAAAAGGAGCCCACGATCCACCACTCATTTCTACATCTGAAGTTGTAATGCAGGTTGGGGAGCCAGAGAGAGGTGCAATCCCAATAGCTTTGCTAAATGTTCAATTTCACTGTCCATTATATCAGATAATGGATGAAACCCTAGAATGCAGAAAAATTCCAGAGCTCTCCACTCCCATACTTTCCCCAGTATTACTCGTATTGGCATGAATAAGGTTCTAGGATGGATCTTGGTAGTACAGCCAGGGCCGGTGCAACCATTTAGGCGACCAGCGCTGGCATTTTGGGAGTGCCATTTTCTTCGGCAGCGACCACGGCGGCTGGATCTTCAGCCGCCCCGGTCGCCACGGGCATTTAGGCGGAGGGAGCTGGGGCAGGGGAGCGCGGGGAGGGCCGCCTGCAGCAAGTAGGGGGGGGCAGCACACAGGGGAACTCCCCACCCCAGCTCACCCCTGCCCCGCCTCCTTCCCGAGCACGCCGTGGCCACTTCACTTCTCCCGCCTCCCAGGCTTGCGGCGCCTAAGCTGATTGGCACCACAAGCCTGGGAGGTGAGAGAAGTGAAGCAGCCACGGTGTGCTCGGGGTGGAGGTGGAGCAGGGGTGAGCTGGGACGGAGTGAGGTGCCTGAGGGTGGGGGGTGGGGAGCTGCCACAAGGGGGGTGCCTCAGGGCAGAGAGGGGGAGCTGCCGCGGGGGGGGGCGCCTCAGGGCGGAGGAGGTGGGAGAGGGCGCAAGGTGGAAGTTTCGCCTAGGGCGCGAAACATCCTTGCACCGGCCCTGAGTACAGCACATCTCATAAACTCAATACTTACCCCAGATACAAATCTCACTTGGAAATTGCTGCTTGCCTGACTCTGCTCCCAGTGAAGTCCATAGGGCCGTTGATTTAGCAAAAGCAAAATTAAGACAACACTGAGCACTTTTGATAATCCCACTTTACAAGATCAAAGTATGATACAAACATTCATCCTCTCAACAGCGCTGCAAGTAACCAAGCATTTTTAACTCCAGGTGGAGTTATTTGAATGAGAATTTGGGACTGTCGGAGTCCCATGCTCAGACCTCCATAGCATGCGGTCACCCAGGAAAAGTGATGTTTCCTCCTCACGGAAAGAGGGCTGTAGGATAAGCAGCAACATGTGCTATGCTAGAAGGCATCATGGTAAAAAAAAACTGCCTGACAGAGTTAATGGACTTAGTTGAACTGCCTGACATGTATTATTTACTGCATTCTGGCACCATAAAATGTCAGCAGCTTGCACACAATGAACAGGGAAAAGGTTCTGTATCTGATTTATTCCATGAACACTAAGAAGGTTTTGTATCTGATATATTAACGTAGAGTGAAATTAATTCTGCTGAACTTTGATAGGCATTGATTAAACAGGTCACATCTAGAGTACCTTGCATATGCCATTCTGAACATACTGTAGCGTATACAATATACTATAGATTTTTCTACTAAAAACATCAGTCATTTGGAATCAACAAAAGTAATTAATAAAATGTAAATGGCTACACAATATAATTCTATGAAGGTCCATGCTAGGATGAAACAATACCCTATATTGGTCTTGAGCCACAATGAATAATACAATTATTTTTATTTTGCAAGAGGTCACAACAGAAATGTTTGAGATTTAAGCTGCCATAACTATAAATTTAGCAGAAAGTAGGCATTTAATGATAGATTTCATTGCTGTGGTTTAGGTTTTATTTTGAATGTTTGTTTTGTCTTAAAAACACTAATGCTGAAATGTTGTCTCAAATCTTTATTTTCAAATTACTTATTATATTGCCATAAATTATAGGGTGCAGTAAAAGCCAGATTTAAAAGGAGGCATATTTTACTTTCTCATCTTTCTATAAATAGCACAACACTTTTATGAAACAAGAATAATAAAAAAGTTCTTTTTATATGACTAAAGTTGCAAGTGCAGAATTAATGGCTTTCCTCCAAGTGGCACAATGGACTGGTCCAAATTTAGGAGCATAATGGTAGAGGTTAACTTTAGGAAGTCCATGTAAAACTGTAATCTAAAATTCCACCACAATTACAATGTTTCTACTCAAATAATAGTTAAATCCATGGGGCGAGTGCTAGCAAATACCTTGTAAAGATGTTCTTATGGGTTTCATTGTTTTGATGCTTTTGCATTTTCAGCATATGTTATTAGAAACGGCAAAAGACCTGAGCCGTGACCCATGACTGTGGGTTACAATCAAACATGAGCACTTGGACAAAAATAAAGGGTGGAGCGCTTTGTTGATAGTGGAGAATAAGATGTGCCACGTTTACAAGATGACAAGTAAACAAAGTTCATGGGAGACTTGTTGAGCACAACGTAGCCAAAACTGAAGCTACCAGGGTATTTTTTTGAGGGCTGCAGCTCAGCATACTCACCTGGGTGACTGACAAGAAGTCCAGGGCACTGGTAGGTGTTTTGAAATCATAAATATGCATGCACATAGTCTCTTCTTTCTGATCCAGTCATCCGTTCTTTTCTGATGATCAGGCAGGGGTTGGGAATGTACAAGAGTGCTTTCCCCATGTGTAGGATTCCTGTAAACTTCAATATCCCTCTAGCTCATCACAATAATAGAGCAGAAGGGAGTGAGGGGAGACGGTGTGACCTACACACATCCACCCCTCAACCAACCCAGATCTGCATGGGTAGGTTTTTTAGGCTTACCAGCCTTTGGTGATATTCCCGTGAATGGTCAGAGATGAATGTACATATTACAGCCAAAAAGGCTGTCGATTGTTACTTTAACTCATCTTCTAGAGGGACTGTTAGTGAGCCCCATTTTACGATGTGTAACATTTTCCATTGTAAAAGACCTTGTCTGAGCAGCATCCCTAACAGCTGCATTGTAGAGCGAGCCAGAAATCAATGAAAAATTGAAAACTCTTAGGGAAAAAGCTCTGAAGCTGACTCTATTTCCTATATAATGAAGGCCCAGTTAATGCTGACAAGGTAATGCTTTTATGAGCCCATATCCCACAGTACCCAACCATCCTACACATATTATTACTGGAGGGGCAGGAATAATCTGCCCCGATAAGATGTAGCTGGCTCTGGGGATGTACACATCAGGCCCTGCCCTGGAGTGCCCATTCTGTGGCTCTAGCTTCAGGGAATCTGCAGGGCATTAACTGGATGGGTTCTGAGAGAGGCAGAAGGGGGGACCACCCCACCTTTTCACGGTTGCTTGCTGCTTTTTTCCTCGCTTATGCACATGAGGAAGAAGTGGCCTGAATTTGAACCACAGACCATTTAATCCCACAAGGAAAAAGAGAGGCTGAGACCCCACATTTCCCTTCATGACCTTTGCACTCTCATTTGAGATGAACCAGAACTATACTTTCCTCTGGTTACTACGTTGTTGTGTGTTCATTTAGCTAGCACAGAGTAGATCTTCTCTTCAGCCACAACCGTAAGTGCTTTTCCACCACTCTCTGACTTCTTACTTTACAGGACTTGGGTTCCAGGATGACCACCCCCTGTAATGTTAAGGAGCGTAACTTCAGTGGTTCCATGTGCTGTGGCTCTACCAGCCATGCCCCCTCCCCTTCCTTGGTGTGCACAGTGCCCCCCCAATATTTGTCTGCACTGCCATAGTTGGAGTGCTGTGAATCACTGTTTCATATCATACAGAGGCCACAGATATCCCTGTATCACTCCCTCTACCCTGCATAGTAGAAACACAGCAGTTCTGCTGACTCCAGCGGGTTGTGCCTCAGTGTGGGCATTTATGGGCTATGGCCTAATGGGGGTGCAGGATTTGCCCATTGGTTTCAGATGAGAATTCACCCTCATTTCTGGCAAGGAAAATATTTCTCTGCATCCTTCTTTTATCACCTCTTGCAGCCCAGTCAACAGAGCAGTAATTCTGTGTCCTCAAGTGTGACCTACTTTGGGGGGATTGGGTGGTGGTGGGGAACCCGTTTAGATAAAAACTCTGATCAGAACCAAAACTTTCTCAAAGTTCAATTTAGTTCCACTCCCCCCACCCTCTTTTTTGCACCTTATTCTTCAATTTTACCCTCTTCTGCCAGGAGAGAAAGTACTGAGATAGCATGAGAGAAGCTGCATTGGTTGCCCATCCGTCTTGACCCTAAATAGGAAGCATTGAAAATCAACTTTAAAAATCTGCTCTTGTGATCTTTCCAGCCCGGTGCAGCAGTCAAGAAGCTCAGGTCTTTCAGATAAGCAAGTGAATGCAGGATTCTTTAACCACTGAAAGTGATGCTGCAGACTTCTAGTTATGCTTTGGTGGCTAGCCCATAAGTGACTGGGATTCTAACGAGGTCATTCCCCAACTATCTCTGCTAGAAGAGGGGAATGAGCTGCATGTGCACTCAATAAATGAGAATTAATAGAAGCAATTTTCACTGACTTCACTAAAGTTTTTGGCCAAAAGCACTGTAGGCGTTTGCTAACGAAAGTAGGTGGCCTGTGCCTCAGCCCATATACTGTCACGAAGACAAAGAATCACTCAACGAGGCATCAATCTGTTTCTCTTTGCAGGGCTGTCTCTTTCCCCCCCTTTGTCAGTCAAAGGTGCCAATGTCTCTTCGTCTCCCTCCCCCCTAGTAGATTGGTGTCAGTCATTCCTGTTTTCTCTTTTTATTAATGATTTTGCATAGAGATGTCATTACTGTTCTATACATTTGTATGCAGATGGCACGACTGTGCATTTTAATGGCAAATCTGTTTCTCACATAACGACTGAACTGCAAAAAGACTTTGACAGACTGGTTCCAGGAAAACAAACTGGTTTTAAATGTAGCAAAAACTAAAACAATGCCTTTTGGCTCTCCTAATCATCTGAACTCAAATGATGATTTTCCTTTGAAGTCAGAAATCTTCAGGAGAACTGTGGACAAACTTTTACATCTTGGTCCTGCCCTCTCCCCAAGTTTAAGATTCAAAGGATGCTGGCAAGCATGATGGGCCAAATGAATCCCTGGTCCTAACTCAATGGAGTTACACCAGGATTGAATGTGGCCTGTTAATCAGACACTGGGACTAATAGATTGGGTGCAGCTGGGATGAAGCCAATGGCATCTTAAAGTTGCCCACGGTATCAGTTTCCTCCTTCTTGATGTTCTGTATACATTAAGCTCAAAGAACTTGATCCTTCATTCCCTAGGTACCAAAATCATATTGAATAAGGAGCAGGATTCATAGTTTTTTTTTTAAAAATCTATCGGGGGAAAGAATTGCATTGATGTAAAATGTTGCAAAACTGAAATATTCCATGCAAGGTCTGAGAGTCGCAACAAACAGTGTTTTCCTTGTTGTTGAACGTACCATTTTCTATGCCGGGTGCAACACTGTGTAGAAATGGTGCTGATAGGAAATTGAACTGTAAATAATAAACATGAGTAAGGAAAATGTGTGTTACCTGAGAAGCTCAAAGTCAAGTCTGGGAACTGCCATATAATCCCAAACTCCTAAAATTAGCTCAGGTCCCTCTAGAGTCGAGGTGAAAATATTGCAATCACCAGACACTAAAGATGTGTTTAGATTCCATTGTTGACAGGGCAGCAGAACACAGGTTTTCCCATTGTTCTAAATGTTCAGTAGAAGGCAGCAGCTCGATTGCTGCTCCCAATCTAGTTAAATCCAATAGAGTTCAGATTCCAATCAAACATGGGGTTTTCTCCCAGTTGCAGCTATGCAGACTGTAAACTTCTGATTTTGTAGGGCAGCACTTCAATGAAATTGCAAAAGATGGGGGTGGAAGGGAGGAAAAAAGCACTTGTTGAAAGCATCGGCTCCCTCCCTGTCTTTCCAGTGTAACTTTGAGCAAGCGTCAGACTTTAATCACGTGGTCACTGACCACAGCTGCATTTTATATCAACTTCTGCAGCCTGTGTGTAGGATGATAAACATAAATCAGTGAAGAGCTGTTTCAAGAACAACAGCGTATATCATTAAAAAAGCATCATTTAGCAGCATTCTTTCATGACAAAGTGTTATGTCATTTTTGTTTCCTCATAAATAAAGGGGGTATTGGATACATTCTTGGCACAATAGAGCAGCTGCCAAACGTGAATGTGGTTTGAATTTATTAGAAGTGATTGATTATTATTTTTATTCACCATGTTAAATGGGAAGCATCCTTCTGTAGGGCAACAGTAACTTTCCTTCTCCCTCTCCATCCCGTGTCCCCGTACTAAATCAACGCACAGGTGAAAACAATTGTGCTAATATTTCACACTGTAATTTCTTTTAAGTTACTAGAAGAAAACTGCTCTTTATTTTTTATGCTGTATTTATTTTTTTTTAAATTTGAAACACAAAAGTTTCAGCAAACCAACGAGGGCATAGATGGAACACAGATATTGAAACGTGAAATAAGGTCAAAATGGATCAGAAAGAGCTTATATAAGTACCAAAGCGCATATAAGTACCAAAGGAGGTGGTTATCTGTATATATTAAAAGCTGCACTAGCAATATGAGCTTAAAGAATGTAGGAACCTCTGATGGGTTTACTCAGAGTGTAACTCAGAAAAGCCTGATATAGCTAAGGGGCAATGTGGTATATGCCATCATGTGCCAGCAATGCCCCTCTGCCATGTACATTGGCCAAACCGGACAGTCTCTATGTAAAAGAATAAATGGACACAAATCAGACGTCAAGGATTATAACATTTAAAAACCAGTTGGAGAACACTTCAACCTCCCTGGCCACTCGATTACAGACCCCAAAGTCGCAATATTACAACAAAAAAACTTCAAAACCAGACTCCAACGAGAGACTGCTGAATTGGAATTAATGTGCAAATTGGACACCATTAAATTAGGCTTGAATAGAGACTGGGAATGGATGGGTCATTACACAAAGTAAAACTATTTCCCCATGCTTATTTTCCCCCATTACGGTTCTTCACACCTTCTTGTCAACTGCTGGAAATGGGGGAAATGGGTCATTTTGATTACCACTACAAAAAGTTCCCCCCCTCCCCCACCCCCTCTCCTGCTGGTAACAGCTCACCTTAACTGATCACTCTCGTTATAGTGTGTATGGCAACACCCATTGTTTCATGTTCTCTGTGTATATATCTATATCTTCCTACTGTATTTTCCACTGCATGCATCCGATGAAGTGGGTTTTAGCCCACAAAAGCTTATGCTCAAATAAATTTGTTCGTCTCTAAGGTGCCAGAAGTACTCCTGTTCTTTTTTCATATTAGAGAGGATTGATCTGTTAAAACCTTACTTTTGTTATTCCATGAATAAGGTTTAAGTTGCTTACCAGCCCAAACGAGGGCATAGCATTCCTGCTTGATGCCAGCAGAGCTCTGTTCAGTGGGGGGGGTGTCAGTTTTTTACTCGAGGAAGTGGGATACCTCTTGTCCTCGACCCCGTCCTACAGTAGTACTGCACCTAACCCTGTGTTAGAAGCACCAGTACACAGCACAGAGGGTTTGCTGAAGTCAGGGCTGGCTAAAACTGGCTCTGTAGACAGTGTCTTTTATGTCCTTGAAGTCTTTCTCACAGGCCTGCCTCCATATTGACTCTTGTAAGGTCTGTTATGCGGGCCACAATGTCATTAAACCCCTTTACAAACCTCCGGTAGGAGCTGGCCAGTCCAATAGAGGATTGGACCTGATTCTTGGTTTGTGGGGAAACTCTGAATAGCTTCTACATTTAAAGGGTCAGGCGAACAAATCCACTGCCCACCCTCTGTCCTAAATAACATCTCTCTTCAGCCCTCCCCACCCCCACAGCCGCCCTTGCACTTGGAGACCTTGACAGTGAGGTTGGCTTTCTTATGCCTCTCTAATACAATTCCCACGTAGTTCAAGTGGTCTTGCAAGGACTCACTACAGATAGCCAAGTCATCTACTCAGGCCTTGGCAAAGGACTGTAATTCCTGCAACACTTCATTGACAAACCTTTGGAAGGTGGTACCTGTATTAATTGGTCCATATAGGCCAGATTCCACTACAAAAGCTGATTTCGCCTGGACAACAGCATTTAAGGGAATGTCCTCAAGCCAAATCCAGTGTGCTTATGAATTTTGTACCCTCCAGTAGATCCAATATGCCTTCTATCTAGGATATGGGTGAAGTTGGGTGATAGCATTTAACTTCCTAAAGTCCACATAAAATCTCATGGTTTTGTCCCTTTTAGGTACCATCATAATAGGAGATGCCCAGCAGCTTTTTGATTTAGTAATCACCCCCTTATCCAGCATGCTTCCCAATTCCTCCTGATTTTGGTTCTGCATTTCTCCCTTAGCACAAAATGCTTTGCTATGAGCAGGGCGGGGGTACCCTGTCACGTCAGTGGTATTTACAGTCTTGTCAGTTAAACTCGGCCAGTTGGAAAATACCTGACACTGGTGTTCCAAAATGTCTCACATCTGCTTTGGGGTGGGGTTCAAGCCCTCCCACATCTCACTGCTCTCCAGAGACATTTCTCCCTCAGTCTCCCTGAATAAATCAAGTAAGGGGGCGGTAAACCTTCCCCCATGAGCACAACAAATCATATTCACTGCCCTGTCCCTTTTATGGTAAGCCTTCAATCTATCCCCTGCCTTATATCATAAGTGACCTATTCACTCTTTCTATCACCTCAAAAGGACCTTCCCTTGCATTTTGTTCTTCCACACTGGAATCAATACTAACACCAAATCACCTATGGCAAAAGATCTTTCTTTAGCATGCCTGTTATACCAACCCTTTTGAAGTATCAGACTCCTTTCAAGATTTTGCTGGACTAAATCCATCAAAGCCTTTAAATTCTCTTTAAAACGAGTGACATACTCCCCTACAGGCTATCCTGTCTTCTCTGTACTACTTTCCCAAGAGCCTCGAACCAAATCTAGGGGTCCCCTCACATGTCTCCCAAAAAGTAGATCAAAGGGAGAAAAGCCAGTAGATTCTTGGGGGACACTTCTATGTTCAAATAATAAATAAGGGAATAACACATCTTAGGGCAGGTCTACACTAGATGCGCTATTGCATCACAGTAGCGCGTCTGGTGAAGATGCTCTATGTCGATAGGAGAGCACTCTCCCATTGGCACAATAACTCCACCTCTGTGAGAGGCGGAAGCTTTAGTGGTGGGAGAGCGTCTCCCACTGGCATAGCACCAGTGTAGACAGCGCTTAGGTCACTGTAAGTTGTGTCACTCAGGGGGGATGTCTTCACTCCCCTGAGCGGTGTAAGTTAGATCGACTTTAGCGGTAATGTAGACCTGTCCCAGTCATTGTCATGCCTGGTAACATGCATCTTCAGCATAGCTTTCACTGTCACATTAAATCTTTCCACCAGACCATTAGTTTCTGGATGATAGAGAGAGATCTCTATGTGCTGCAGCATGAGCTTTCGTGGGTGAATACCCACTTCTTCGGATGCATCCGAAGTATTCACCCATGAAAGCTCATGCTGCAAAACGTCTGTTAGTCTATAAGGTGCCACAGGATTCTTTGCTGCTTCTACAGAACCAGACTAACACGGCTACCCCTCTGATACTATCTCTATGTGCGTCACTCCACATTACTCCCTCCCATAACTTTTTGAAAACTACAGACCATGCACCATGGTCTGACAAGATTTCCCTGGGAAAACCTACTCTGCTCAAAATGATGATTAGGGCTGTAGCCACAGTCTCAGCTTCCATATTAGATAGAGCTGTGCCTCCAGGGTACCTAGTGGTAGAGTTCACTCTTAGCAGCGAGTTTGTCTTCTTCCCTTAGCAAACTTTCATTGAGCAAAGTGACATGGGATGCAGTGTCCTTCCGGCCCTTACAATTGATGCCATTTACCCTTAATAAATTCTTCACTGCCTTCCCAAAACTCAGTCCTAACATAATTCACGGGGTCCTGCTCCTTCTGTTCTGCTGCCTTTGGGACCATGATGGCAGCACGCAAATTGGAGGTTGTGGGTGTGGATTGTGGGGTTATCTTAAGTTTTGGGTGATTTGATTTGACGTGGCCAGGAGCCCCATGGTGATTGCAGACTATCTGCTTTCCCTTAGAATAGGGGGTTTTAAAGCCTGAGATCCCTTGGTTTTTGTTTTTTTAAAATCAAAGTTGGGGTTAGGTTTATTCCAGACCCTTCCTCCCTCTTACCAGCGGGGAGGGGGGCAATTTCCCTTCCCCTGTGATTTGCACCCACCATGATCCCTTAATTCAACATATTCATCAGCAATTTCTGCCCCTTCCAAAAATGTGGAAGGTGGGTTTTTTTGGTCACAGATGGCTGTCTTTACCTCATCTATAATTATCCATAACAATTGTTCCTGGGCTATCACAGTAAATAGTTTTAAATAATCACCTTCAGTCCCTGCCCCCATTATCCATTTTCTCATAAAATTACACATTTTATGCACATATTCAACACGACTGATATTGTCAAACATTTTAAGATTTTTATACTTCATTTGATAGGACTCAGTGGTAATCTTAAACCATTTCAGTACGTTTTCTTTACATTTCTTGCACACCATAGCATCACCTTCCTCCATATCATTAAAAAACTTGTGTGGCTTTCCCAGTTAATCTGGTTTGGAGCATTGGTAGCCACAGACTTCAGTTGTCCCACAAGCCCATAGGTAGCTAATTTTTAATGTCAGGCTCTAGCCAGATGTAGCTATGGGTAAAATTTTCAAAAGCACTTGAGTGACTTAGGAGCCTACATTCCATTTTCAAGAGCACCTAAATTCCATAGAGGGCCAATATTCCTATTGAAAGTCAATGGGACTTAGGTTCCTAACTCGTTTAATTTTGAAAATTTCCTCCTTAGCTACATCTTATACCTGTCACTATTGTGTATGTGTATACACACATTCACTCACTCTCGACCCTCCCTTGCAAAGAGTTAAGTGGAAAACAGCCATTTAAGTCCGTAAGACAGAGAGGGGGCCACCGAAAATGGTCAGTTGATTCATTAGGGACATTTTTTTAACAGAAAAACCTGGTGCTAGAACAGCTCAACTTAGGAATCTGGAGGAATGTGTGGATTTCAAAAAATATTTTTGGTTCTCCAGTCGCTACCAATGAGGATGATTAGGAACCTTATCTCATTCACCTGACCTGCAAGCCAATGGCATGTCAGGTACTAGATCTGGGACAGTAATTTATTCATCGAATGCACTTCTCTTCTTTTTGTGGAATATTCCTGAGCACATCATTATTTATCCAAAGTTAGTGTTTGATTAATTTTTCACACACTTTTTTTTCCTCTGTGGCTTGGTATTCAATTCTCAGCCAAAATCTGAGTTCCCTTGCTTTGCTGTGATTAGTCACAAACCGCATGCTCTTATTTCTGTTCTCTAATTGATGCGAAACTTAGCTCTATTATAAGGTTTCTGGTGCAAATGGTCATGGACAGTAAATCTTAAATTAATTTGCTGTAGTATAGAAGCTTAAACTTTGCTTTTGGTGCTTTTCTCCTTCTGTTCTGATAATGGGAAAAACGCAACTCTGGGTGGCAGTTGTCCATGCTAGTGGCTTCCTTTTCCCCCTTACCTGCGTGTAGATGATCATGAAAGAAAGCTGAATATTTCTGCTCACCTCCCTCTTGATCTAGCAAAGGGCCTGTATACCCTTGTCGAGGCTGTTTGACATCAGGTATTGGCTACTGCTGAAGGCAGGATGTCAAACTTGAATGACCAATGGTTTGGTTGGTGTGGCAATTCCTATATTCTTATAGCTGAATGGCTTTCTTCTTGTTTATTGAACAAAGTCAGTCTGATCCTATCACAAAATGTCAGGAGAACAGGATTTAAATAGAATGCTACTACTGTTTGCAGTTTCCTGTGCTGTATGAATCAGGCTGAGATCATAGCTTGCAATGCGATGTATTTTCTTTGGAAGAACATCCATATTTATAAATTCTACAGTATAGTAAAATCCTGTCTTTTATATATATATATGTGTGTGTGTGTATAGGTTCATCCATATTTCTGCTTAGCTGAGCAATCTGATGGCTATCATCCAGGAGATTGTGACTCAATGGAATATTTTCCTGTCAGACAGTTTAATTAAACTGAGGTACGTGTAGGTGGATGATGTGACTGCGCTGAGTTCTGGGGAACAGTAATTCAAAGTTCATGTTCGATCTGAAGGGAGTGGCATCAGGATGTGTGGTAAGGAAAAACTGGCAATCCTAGGGTAGGGGTGTGTGTGTGTTTGGGAGGAAAAGCATAATGAACGCACAACACAGGACTAGAGCTTGGGATGAGTACTGGGATGACAGTGGGGTTACTGCAGAAAGAAGGAAAATTCAGGAACAAGTATGGAGGTTCTGACTGTAGAAGCAGATGGGGAAGAAAGAGACAAGGGTGGAAACTCTAGTCCCCTTGAGGTCAATGGCAAAATTCCCACTGAGTTCAGTGGGGCCAGGATTTCACCCGTGGATCCCAGGAAGCAAGGCATTTGGGTGAGAGGTCAGGGTAGGAGGAGAAACACAGATGGCAGAAATGACAGCCCTAGACCCCACTATTTGAAGAGTGAGTGTTTGGGTGAGAGGCTTGCATGGCTAGTGCAGATTCTTTCTATCAGTAAAGGTCTTCTGTTTCCTCGCTCTTGCTCTGGCATCATTCACCAGCATTAAATTCACTTCTGCAAAAGGCCAAGAACGTCAAATAACTTCCACCAAAAGCTTCTTCACACCCTTCCATTTCAGTTACAACAATAACAAAAGCAAAATGTTTTCCGCATTAACCCACAGGCCTTAAGTGTTTTTCTACCTCAGTTAAATATCGGTAGTTTATGTGCTCTAGTAGTTTCATCCATACAATTCATTGGAAGGATATGAACTCATTATTTAAAAATAATTGTTGGAGAGCTCGGGAAATCTTTCCGCTTTGCTCCTTGCAGAAGTACAAACATCTTGGGTCAGGAGAACTGTGGATTCCAAAGAGAATAAACTGCATTAAAATTTTAACAATTTTGTGACCCTAATGCATGCATGTTTGCTATTATTTACAGAAGCTCCCTGGGATGATAAACATGATATAAAAAATTTAACCACCAAAAAAAAAAAAGTTAAAGAAACATTATGGCACTGACTAATCCCAGTGAAGCAAGGAAATTCAGGACTCAGCAAGCTCCATCTGTAGTGCTGCAGATGCTGTTCTTCAGGGGGTTGCAGAATACCAGGTGATATAACACGCCATTCATTTTCTATTACGCGTAAGCAGAATCTAATTCTTTGTTCACATTGGTTTGTTGAACTCTCAATATTTGTTCTCTGTAGCATGTTGTCTTTCATATTGTAAATCCTGTAGTACCTGGATAGGGGGAAGAGGGAGGAAAGAATCACACAAGCCCTTGGTCAGTGGCATCCCAGAATCCAAGGGTGGCTTAGACCTGCCACGTGTTGCTCATGTGCTCCTGATGTCACCCTCTCACTCATGAGAGCTGAAATGTCATCCAGATGCAGGGCTACAGGCAGGGAGCAAGGCTTCCCCTTCAGATCCTTCTCTTGGACAGTAGAAGCTGCTTCAGGCAGGCTGAGAATGCTGTCAAGACTTACTTCTTCTCACTGCTCTCCTTGCTGACCCCCTCACTTCCAACTGACACTCATTGTGGCCCAGTGGGCCAGGAAGTGGACAGGAACAGGTATCCAGCACTGTTGCCTCCTGGTC
Source organism: Mauremys mutica (assembly GCF_020497125.1). NCBI lineage: Eukaryota > Metazoa > Chordata > Testudines > Geoemydidae > Mauremys > Mauremys mutica. Next base: position 56,300,764 of record NC_059081.1, on the reverse strand, counting down.
CTGAGCAGCAGCACGTCCAACCCACAGGGGTCAGCCATGATGTGAGGCAGATGGGGTAACAAATAAATTCAGGGTCAGGAAGGACTGAGACAGAGGCTGGGCCACTGTGGGAAGAGGGCCAGTGAAAAAGTAAAGGGGAAGAAAAGGACAAGGGGATAGGAAAAGAGAAACAGAGGTGAAGACAAGCAGAAACGGGAGAGAGATTGTGACCAGAAGAAGGAAGAAAAGAAGAGCTGCAGGGCCAAATAGGGAAAAGATGGTCCTGTGGCTAATGCACAGGACTGGGAGCTAGGACTCCTGGGTTCCCAGCTCTGCCAGTCACTTATCTTGGGAAGGGCAAACCACCTTCTGTGCTTCTGTTAGACTTCTTTAAAATGGGCAGAGTAATGGTGAAAGCACCTTAAGATCCCAAGATGGGAGCAGTGATACACCATTATTAACTAGGAAGAGGAAGGATGATCAATCACTTCATGTGCTCACATTTGCAAACGTATTGCTCAAGGAGCTACTTAGGTCTTCTAGGGCCCTGTAATTTGCCTTAGCTGCATGTGTGCTCATTAAAAGCACTTCTGAAATTGCCCCTCTGTGCCCTGCTGTGGCTGCCAAGGAATGTTTGTACTCTCCCCCATTGGAATGTGCATTGTTTGGCATAGCAGCCCATTACACTAACAGTTGTGAAAGGCACATGGAACTGGGATGAGGATCCACTCACCTTACTTTGTGTCCCTCTCATCTTTCTGTGCCAGGCAATTCCCCAGCTGCCCAAAACACAGAACCTACACTGCATTGGCACAATGCACTGTGCATTTCTGATCCTGCAGACGGCCCAGAGCATAAGAGTTTTATATACAACAGCTGATCCAGCAGAAGCTAAAAAAGCCACACAGATCTTCACCATGGATTTCCTACACAGGGAACTTGGGCTGAGAAGATTTGGTGAGGTTGAGCAAAACAGGCCTTAGTCTTGGTACCAAGTAAGCTATCTGCACTGATATGAACCTTAAAGGGTTTTGGTTCCATTCATTTCAGTCTTAGGGCTGGTTTTCATGCTAGTTCCTCTTCTAGCTGTAAGCCAGTTTTAACAAGGAAGTTGGCAGGAGGCTTTTAGCTGTTGGTTAGGTGTCAAATATGGTTCCCACAAAACACCCCATTTTATTTTTATAATTATTACTGAATGCAGCTGAAATGACTACAGAAAAAATTGTAAAATGTCATGCAATCTCTGGAGAAAATATTAGAGACATGTTTGACCGGTTTCATTGGAAACAGAAGCATGGAGGATGCTGACAAGAACAAATTCGGTCAATATTCATACAAATAAAAAACCTTCTATTTTATGCAGAAATGTTCTTTGCACAATACGTCTATACTCCAGCCAAAACACAGCCAATTTTTTTAGCCTACAGGGTAGTAGTGTATTTTAGGCTGGACGTTTACAGCTCATATAGATTTCTAATTAAAGTAATACCAGATGATACTTGATGTAAAGGGACAAATTCAGAGATGATGTGCACGGTATTGTATGTTCCAGTGGTAAGTGGTATAATAAGGGTGGTTTAGTCTGTGGGACTTTATGTTGGTGTTGGATACAGAGGGGCCAGAAGAACTTGTAAGATGATGCAAGATAAACTATATGGGAGGTCACTTTATCTTGTACCCTCTTATTAATTGCGTTACTTGCTGTCTCTTTTCTGGCTCCTTGACTGGTAAGTTACATGCAGTGTTGTTGGAACCAACATGGCTACAGGATATTAGAGACAAGGTGGGTCAGGTAATAGCTCTTATTAGACCAACTTCTGTTGGTGAGAGAGACAAGTTTTTGAGCTTACACAGAGCTCTTCTTCAGGTCTGGGCAAATAACTCAAAGTGTCATTGCTAAATACAAGATTTGAACAGATTGTTTCACATACCTAGTTAACACACAGTTCAAGAGGCCATTCAAGGTGAAGTATGCCCATTGACACCCCTTCAGCCATGGGGAGGAAAGGAAGGGGAGGGGAAGAAAAGCCGCTGGGGGTGGGTTATAGATTTTTGCAATAAACCTTAAATCGGATGTGTCTGTTCAGTCCATGATTTTTAGTGGACTAATTTTTATGAATTTAAGCTCCCGGGCTTGTCTTTTGAAAGTTTTGTGCAGGTTTCCTTTGAGGATGAGGACTGATCGGTCTGATATAGAGTGATGGCTTTGTGAAAAGTGTTTACCCACAGGTGATAGGGTGCTTTTTGTCTTGTATCATTTTCCTGTGTGAGTTCATTCAAGAGCTCAGTAGCTATTGGGGCACTTAGTGCACTGGATGAGATATACCACATGTTGTGATAGACATGTGCAGGACCCGTGGATCTTGAAAAATGTGTTCGGGGTATTGATCATTGTAGAAATGGAGATATGTTTGCATGTTTTGCATCTGTTGTTCTGGCAGGGTCTCGTGCTGCTTTGAGTTGGTGTGTTCTGGTCTGAGAGGTGGGGTTGTTTGAAGGCCAGAAAAAAGAATTTAGGAGAGATATCTTTCAGGATGGATCTTCACCCAGTATGGGTTGTAGTTGTTTGTCTGAGTTCCAGTGTGGGGTGCTAGGTAACAACTAGGGGTGTGTGGTCAGAGGGGGTTTTATTTCTGTAGTGAAGCAGGTCCTCTTGGGGTATTTGGGTGGCCTGTTCCATGACGTGATCTACTTCTCTGGTGGAATGTACTTGTTTGGTGAAGACATTTTTGTGTGTTAAGGTGTATATCCCGGACTTTCTCCTTGGAGCATATTCTGTAGTATTGAGTGCCTGGCTATAGATAACAGATTTCTTGGTGTGTTTGGGGTGGTTACTGGCTCTATGGTGATCCAGGGGTTTCTTGTATATAGTTGTCTGTAGGGTTTCATTATTGAAACTGATTGTGGTGTCTAGGAAGTTGATGCTGGTGTGGGAATGTTCCAGAAAGAGTTTTAATAGACAGGTTGTGGTTATTGAAGTTGTTGTGGAAATCTATGAGGGAGATTAAGTTGTCTATCCAGAGGAGGTAAGTTACAGAAATTTAGACTCCATTACACCCACTTATTGACATCCAACTCTCATCTCCTAATTCATCATCTTGGAATTCGTTTCAGTTTCTGTGGCTACTTACTTCGTAGAGCTGAAGTGAAACTTCTAGAAAGAACTAAATGCTGTGCTCTACAGAACCTTCCTCTGGTATTGTATTTGGTCTGCTAATCTTTGATGAGCTCCTTCAGTAGGACCATTACTGTCCTTAAACTGATGCAATTCAAAAGGTGTGCCTCCCTCCTGCTGTGCCAAAAACCTCAATTGCCTCCTGGATCCCCAGAAAACTAAACCACACCTTCCCCAGTAACAAAATGCCCCAGATTTCCACTGTCTAGCTGTAACAACCTCCAGTTCCTCTCAGACACTTGCCTTTCTGCCTTGTCAATACAAAAATCTGTGGCTCTCTGAAAACTGAGTATTTGGGAGCTGCATCAAATAATGCACCGGCTGCATTGTTTATTTTCCTACCTAATTCAATAAAATCCTCTCTTGTATTTAATCTCCCTGTGGCTGCTGCAGAATTTCTAATTCACTAAATACCCTGGGACCCTGGCTGTGGAATGTAGGCCCTGTTTGCTGAGGCATATGTGGAGCATTGCTCTAAGTAGATACAATTTGTATGTATTTTTTTTTAAAGGTGCATCTGGCTACGAACTTTTCTGCCAAGCTGCATGTGAATTTAAGCATCAGTTTCCCTTCAAAAATGGGATTCTAGTGGGAATGTTGGCAGGGCCCTCACAACAGAAGGACTGGTGGGTGCTGCTGCTGCTACTGTACATAGCTGTTGTTGACATAATGAATTTTGTGCAATAAAAATAAAACCCTTGGTCAGAAGTGTCATGAAAGTTTGACTCTGCTCTTTAATTGCTTATCATCCTTGAAGATGCTTCTTGGCATTCAGGAACCAGTGAATCTGTTTCACATTTCTTTAGGCTTTATAAATACACCCTGTTTATATTAAAATGATAGACAAATATACAGAAAGCTGGAAAACATGACCACAAACTTTTTCCTTCTTGCAATGCACAAAAAAACCCCAATGACACTTTTATTGTTGCTAAACTTTTGCCCTTGGCTGGTAGAGCCTTCTTTATGTTTTAACAGATCCAGACAACCTTTTCATGTGGTCTTTTGATGGTCTATTTTAGATTGCTTGTGGCTTTAAAAAATTAAAAAATAAAAGGAAAGAGTAGGCCCTCTGTACAAACCTATCTCATGGCAACATTTTTTGAAAGTCAAAAATATCATGGTTTTTAAAAGGAAAAGCATTTCCTCTTATCCTGGGAAGTTGAGTCAAAGGTTATTTATAAATGAGCATCTTGCAAATAATTGTGATATACTGGGTGTGAAAACTGAATAGAAATGATAATAGGGAGGAAATACCTTTTGTCTGTTTAGACTGTAGGCTCTCTGAGGCAGGGACTATCTCTTACAAGGTGTTTGTCTGGGGCCTAGTGCAATATACTCCCAGTCCTGGATGAGCCTCTAGGTGCTATTGTGATATAAATAATATTACTGCCTCCTTCCATTGCACAATCTCTGTTTTTACAGGTTTTTCATTCCTCCACTGTCACAGCACACATTTCCCTGGTAGCATATGACAGGCCAAATTCTTCCCTTGGATGTGTCAGAACGTGTTGCAGACTTCATACATCAGTAGGAACTCTCATGACAGAATTTAAACCCTATGTTTCTCTAGCTGGGCACAGAGACAGAGCTGTGTCTTGTTGCTCATCCCCAAGAAAGGGATAATATACGAATTCCATATAAATGAGATGCCACAACTCCTCTCTTCTGCTATTTATCTCATTCATTAAGGCCAATAGTTTGATTATTCACCTTCAGTCATCCCTGTAGTCTCTCCCTTCTGATTTCTTTTAACTAGTAATTGCCTGCTCCTGGTCATCCATGGTAGATCTGCCTGGAGAATTTACACAAGCTATCTCTCACTGTTCCATGTCACGTGATACATCTCCAAAACCACAGATATATCCAGGTGCCTTTAGTTTGTGCAAAACAACAGGAAAGAAGAAGGGGAAGGGATCTGTAGCCCAGGAACTGGCAAGGTTTTCATTTTCATCAGGCATGTGACCGTGGTGAAATAAATCTGTTAGTAGTCAGAAAGGGAGCAAGTTCTTGACAGATTTAGAGATGGCTACAGACAACATGCTCTAGCAAGGCAGTCTTGTAGCAGAAAAGGCTTGTGGCCTAAGAAGAAGAATCTTTAACAGGGCTCAAAAAAGAACCAGATAAATTCATGGAGGATAGGTCCATCTGGCTGTTAGCCAGGATGGGCAGTGTTGTCGGATGCTAGCGGTATGGTGCTCTACTTTCTCCAATGTTGATATCACTTGGCTGCGTACGTGTGTTCCCTCTGTGTGCTGTCCGCTCTGTGCAGATAGCTGACACAGCAAATCCCGAGAAAACCCCCAATGACCACAGAGTCTAATAAGGTACGAAGGCATGTCGGTCAGGTTTATTGCCGTATTGGACAGAACGATAGTTCCCCGTAAATTACTTAGTCTACCGGGCATACTACTACTATGTGCCCATGGTCAATGGACTCGGCTCAATCAGTGGCGGGACTTTCCACTGCCCCCTCGGCCGGACAAAGACGCCGCCCCAGGGATACATTCTTATACACAGGTACAAACAAGTTACACATCATACCTGACGTATTGAGGTGCCACCCTTCTACACAGCAAGGTACAACCCCTCAACGTAGTAAGGTGCCGCCTCTCACCTTGTACATGTTGGTTTGAACAAAACAACTCTATCCATCATATTACCCTTTTGGCCCTGTCATTGGGATGGGTCAGCCTGTTCCTTGTTATCTGTGTGGAGTGTACGAGTACGCGAATGTTCTGATATCTGGTGTCCAGTACCTTTTAGGTATGTCTCTTTTTGCAGCATCAGCCCTTTCCTTGCCAGCTTCTGAGAGCAGGGCCTGCCTCTGGCTCACAGCTTAACTTTGCTTTATGTTAGCAAAGTCTTGACCATTACTTTAGTTCAGGTCTTAGGCCTCATACCGGGCCTTGATACCAAGGTTTATATCTCAGGGCCTCCTCTTACTGAAGGCAGGAATGGTGTCCCTAGCCTCTGTTTGCCAGAAGTTGGGAATGGGCAACAGAGGATGGATCACGTGATGATTACCTGTTCTGTTTATTCCCTCTGGGGCGCCTGGCATTGGCCACTGTCGGAAGACAGGATACTTGGCTAGATGGACCTTTGGTTTGATCCAGTATGGCCATTCTTATGTTTCATTGAGAAGAACAGGGCCCCCAAATGATTTACTGACTATGTACATCAACCCCCAAACTTCATTAAGGAAAAAAGCCCAGCTAGAAAAAGTACAATTCAGATATATAAAGATGTGAGAGCTGTAAAGACACCCACCTGAGAAAAGGGCTAAGGCCAACATTTTCTGATGTGTTTACTTGACAGGCTCCATATTTAACTTCACTGACGCTCTGCAAACAGATGGAAGTCCACTCACGTGGACTCAGTTGCAGGAGTGAAGATTCTGGTGGCTAAGCAGATGTCCTGATTTTTTGGAGGTGCTGAGCACTTGCGATAGAAATTATGGGTGTTCAGTGCCTCTGATCATCAGGCCACCTATTTAAGCACTTAAATGCTGGAGGTAAGTGCCTCCCTTGAGGCACACACATTTGAAGATGGAGGCCTGTTCAAATGGGCAAGGTAACAAACCACAAATCCCATAGGGCTAATTTGATCTCTTTCTTCTCTGTTCAAAGCTTCTATGTGTGCATCTACAAACCCTCCAGGGAGCACCAAATTAGTTCTCACTGGGTCTTGTTTAACTTGGCCATTTATACAGTTAGCCCTTTTGTTACATGGTTTTGTAAAACAGCATATCGTTGTACGCCGACACTGCTCTTTTGCTAGCTCAGAGTATTGTTTGCATGCAAATTGGTTTGGGTCAGGTATTTGCTTTTTGAAAGATGATAGCAATTAACAGTAACGTCTATAATTGAATTAAGGTAAGAAAGAGTTAATGGAAGTGAGGAGGAGTTGAAACAAAAGCCTATTCCCTATCTTATGCCAAGCCCCATATTCCATAGCTATTTTTCCGACCTTTAACAGTGTGTGTGTGTGTGTGTGTGTGTGTGTGCATGCGAGCACCTGAGTGAACTCCTGACTAATGATTTTGCCTGGGTACAGGGCACAGAAGCCCTTGACTGCAATGTAGCAGGTCAGATGATGGTGAGAACTTATGGGCCCAGCATGATAGGGCATCATGTTCACTCTGTGGTATGGAGGTGAGGAGTCACTTGGTGGGGTGGCACAGGGACTTTAAGAATCCTCGTCTGCCTCACTCACCACACAGGTCTCCTGAAGCTCCAGGGACGCAATAACACCTTTGGGGGAGCACGTGAAGGGAAAAGTGAAAGCAGAGTTCCAAAAATGAAATACTTAGTACAGCCCTTCTAGGGTCCCTAGGTGAGTCCTCAACCCCTTCTGATCAAATGGTAACTGAAGGCAGCTGACAGATCCAATAATAGTACAGCTGGGCAGGGAGAAGAGCCTTTAGCTGGTGCAAACTCGTGTGGCTCTACTGAAGCCCCTGGCGGGCTGGTTTGCACCAGATGACAATTGACCTTTGATCTTTATTCATCACCGGGAGCAGAGGCATCTCTAGCTATAGATTAACTAGGTAGCTGCCAAGGGTGGCAGATTTGGCCTGGATGCCCCTCCATCATGATGGAGGGGTGGCCAGGCCAAATCTGCCACTCTAGCTCTATGAGACAGGGGGTGGCACACTGAAGTTTTGTCTGGAGCAACTTCTGACTAGAGGAGATCACTGACCAACACAACCATTGCCACTTCCATGCCAAACCTAAGTCTGTACCTACACAGATGATTGGAGGCATCTGACTAATGTGAGGGGGAGTCTCACCACAACCTTGCACCTCATGGGTGCATCCTCAGTGTCATACATTGGTACTCAGGGTGCCACAGACTGCACCCTTGCACAAAGGGTAATGGTAAAATGGTTTTACAGTACTATGGGTGGGCTGCCCCAGTGAAGCGTCCCTGCTTGGGATCGGTAAGAACATGGGTGGACATGGAGCTCCTCAGGTCTATGCAGCTTCAACGGCATAGCCAGAAGTTGTCCCTATGACGACAGGACATCTATTAAAATAGGGGGGTTGTATGTGATGTTACAGTGCTTCGGTCTGTGACATACACAGAGTCAAAGTTCAGTGCTTTTTATTGGGGTGCTGCTCCCAAATGTGATCCTGGCCACATAGTAACAGTGCTGTTCATTTATTAACTCGGCTCAGTTTACTACTCTGACTCTTATTTAAAGGTTAACTCCCCAAAATGACATCAGCTACCTCCTAATCAGGCAGTCTGGCTATTGGATTACAGGTTCGATCCTATATTGAAGGGACGTGCGGTCTTCCAGCACTTACGTTACGAAGCGATTCTTGTAATCAAAGTTGCAATAAGGTCTTGACTCCATCGCTGGGGCTCTGAGTAACAAAGGTTGGTGTTTGTTGTTTGTTTTCAAAATCAACAGGCACCTGGCACCAAGCTATTTTGGGCCTCTCAAAACTTTGCATAGGCATGAAGGAACATTTGCAAAATAGGAGCTTTTCAAATACAGAAATGAATGGCAAGGTGGTCAGGTTTTACTTGGTCCTTGCGTTTAATTAGCTATCTAACTAAAAATCACAGATCAGCATCCCTTTACAAGACATAAAGGATGGACGCACTCAAAAGGACATAATGGGTGTAGCCAGATATGGGTCTGACCTGTAGAGTTCTGTTTTGGATCCAAACTATCCCCAAGTCTTGAGTGTTGAATCTAGGGGGTTGCGCTGGGAACAGCTCTAGCTACATCCACTTTGAAACCTTCTGTTTTCAGTGAAGGTAATTTGAGAAGGCAGCGGCTATTCAGTTCCACTTGCATTCGGACACTGACATCCTAGGCAGGGACTAGCCTTCCCCTGGCATTCAGACTGCACTTGCCCCATGCCAGTAATGATCTCCTACTGATTTTAGACAGTGTTCAGCAGTCATTTGCTTATGATGGACCCCTCAACAGCTTTTGGGATGACTGGCCATGGGTTATGTTGGTACCTAAGGGATGTGACTGGTGTGTCTGCCCTCCAGTAGCTCCAGTCATACTTAAAAGGCAGATGTGAAGGTGGCCAGTTGTGCTATGCTGTCCCCCAATGTTGTTCAACAGAGACTTCATGACAAGACCACTTGTCAAGGTCATTTGGAAGCCGAAGAAAGAGTATCACTAGTATGGCTGTTGGAAGACATTAATATACTGGTATCTCAGAAGTGGGCAAACTACAGTCTGCGGGACCATTCTCCCCAGCCCCTGAGCTCCTGGCCCAGGAGGCTCGCCCTGGCCCCTCCCCTGCTGTTCCCCCTCCCCACAGCTCAGCGCGCCGTGCTGCCAGCGGCACAATGCTCTGGGCGGCGGTGCTGTGAGCTCCTGGGGCAGCGCAGCTGCAGACCTCGCCTGAACCGGTGCTCTGTGCTGTGTGGTGTGTGGCTGGCTCCAGCCAGGCGGCGCGGCTGCCTGTCATGGTGCAGCCACGCCGCCAGCCACCGGTGCTCCAGGCAGTGCGGTAATGGGGCAGGGAGCGGGGGATGGAAGTTGGATAGAGGACAGGGGAGTTCGGGAAGTGGTCAGGGGCCGGGGGTGTGGATAGGGGTCGGGGGAGTCAGAAGGCAGGGAACAGGGGGGTTGAATGGGGGCAGGAGTCCTGGGGGTGGTCAGGGAGCAGGGGGGGTAGATGGGGCAGGGGTCCCAAGGGGGCAGTCAGGAATGAGAGGCGGGGTTGGATGGGGCAGCTGGGGGCAGTCAGGGGTGGGGGTTCCAAGGGCGGTCAGGGGACAGGGAGAAGAGGTGTTTGGATGGGGCAGGGGTCCCGGGGGTGCAGTCAGGAATGAGAGGAGGGGTTGGATGGGGCAGCAGGGGGCAGTCAGGGGTGGGGGGACCGGAGGTGGTCAGGAGACAGGGAGCAGGGGGAGTGGATGGGGCAGGAGTCCCGGGAGGGCATCAGGGGTGAGAAGCAGGAAGGGGTCGGCTAGGGGGTGGGGACCGGGCCATGCCTGCCTTTGGGGAGGCACCTCCCCTAACCGGCCCTCCACACAATTTCTGAAACCCAATCCGGCCCTCAGGCCAAAAAGTTTGCCCGCCCCTGTGGTATCTCCTCCTCAGTGGACCTTGTAAGTTCTGTGTTCTGAAGGAATCGTTGGATGATATTGCCAGATGTATATGTCAGCACAAACTTCTCTTCAGCCCTGTGAATAAAGGAGTCTTTCTGCTAGATATAGGTAATTATTTTACCAGGATGCTCTTCCTTTGTTTGTAGTGGGAAGGAATGTACAAAGAAAGAAGTAAGCCTGAGAGTCTTGGCAACACTTTTGAGCATGCCCTTTCCATGGAGAGTCATGTGTTAGATGTGGTACCAAAGGCTTTTTTGGTTGTGGAATTTGCGCAGGCTGTGGTTGTCCTTTATCATCCCATGGTGACCTCTCAACATAAGCTCATGCCTTTTTTACCGCAAGACTTGATTACTATAATTCCCTCTGAGCAGGGCTTACAGCACTGTCTCTAGAGCTTGCAGCTTGTTCAGACTGTAGCAGCTTGTTAGCTCACTCATCAGGGTGGGAACAGCCATCATTATATAATTATATTTTATGTTCCTGGCCTTATTTGAAACAACATCCTCACTTCCCTATTTTCTGTTTCTGTTTTGCTGTCTACACACTGCTTTCTCTGATCATTTGTCTGCTTGCTAAAAAGGACACCAAGGCTGATCATGAAAGATTCATAATAAATAACAGTTGAAAAGCAATACAAAAGAGCATGAAAAATAAATATTGATAATCTACTGCCGGGATGGAAATATTTCAAGTAGACTTAGAGAGAATATGAAAGATCTCTCTATAGCCTTATGAAAGGCTTTGGCCCCGTGAATTAACATCTATAGATAATGTGAACCCCAGATAAATACTGGAAAGACAACCAGTCACCCAGCAAAACGCCAGTGCAAGTTGTCTTGGCCCATAAATATTCTGGGAGGAAATATCCTGTCAAATGAAAATCCTGGGAAAAGCGGTCATGTCAGAGATGAGTCCTTGAAGCAATATTTTATTATATTGTGTGGCCTGGAATTTCTTGAAATTTCTATGAAAATTTTTTCACTTTTTTGGGCAGCTGTATTATTTCATCATTGTTGGCACACTTTTGTCATTCTTGCCTTATAACGGGATAGTCAATAGGCGGACCACAGGCCAAATCCAGACCTCCAGATGCTTTTGAACGGCCCCCAAAATCTTCTTATTTACTTGTTATTATCGTTATTGTTATTTTCTCTGGACTCTGGACATTGACTTTACTTTGGCCAAGATATTTGGACCTTGACTAAAAATAATTGACTACCCCTGCCTTATAATCTGGAGCCATGGGAAAGACTCCCTAGTTATGGCTATAACTTGCTTTTCATTATATCCAATTTTAAACCTCCTAAAAATATCCCATCATAATGGCCCCTTCTGCAGTATTGCCAGCCCCAGTCATTAAAGAATCATGAGGCAGACCCCCCCCCACAAATGATGAGATTGGCTTAAAACTCATCAGATTTAAAAAATAATACATTTGGGGCTCTTATCATTTGCTGTCTGGTTCTTGAGTGTTCGTGTTTTCAAGATTTTGTCCCTGATCATGTGCTAAAACTTTTTGTTTTGTTTTATTCATTAAGTATGAATGCTGGAGTGTGAGTTTTATTTACTCAGCTTTATTTTAATGCATGCTGGGATTTTCAGTTTATCACGTGACTCCAGCAGCTGGGGCTTGAAGAAAAAAACAAAATTTTGTGAGACTTGTGATAAAATCGCAAGGGTTTGCAACACTACTTCAGGCCTTAAAATGCACGTTCAAAATCTTCCACTGAGACCTCACTACAGGGATGTTGTGAGGTTAAAATCCATTACTGATTGTGATGTGTTGATATCCTGTAGCGCCATCTAGCTAACTTTCAAGTGGAGTTGGTCCAAAATGGGATAATTTTTTGTGAAATCGGTATCTTTTTTGTTTGAAAATTTTGAAATTCAAATGATATGCAATTTTGTCTACCACAGATGTCTTGCATCTTATCTCCTCCTCTTCTGCTTTTCTCCTTCTCATCTTTCCTTTTTTTTTCTTCCTTCTCTTCCCTCTCTTGCCAAAGATGAAATGTGTCTGTGTGGGGCCTGTGAGCTTTTAGCCACCTAGCAAGTGTCCAATACAATTAATTTCAAAGTCAGCTTAAAATATAATTTACCTTCCCATTTTCATGGTCGGTGGGTGGGTTTGTTATAATTATTTCACAAGCATTTTGCCATTAAAAAAAAAGTAATATGAAAATAAAAAACCGCAGTGCAGGAGACAAAGGTTCTCTTTTGCAATTCTTTATCATTTCGATGTTTTATTAACAGCGTTAGAGGTATTTTTAAAGTGTTTATTTAATCCAGCTATTCAGTAGTCTCAAGAGTCAAGGCTTCTGCGTTAGTGCTGCGTTGATGCTCGGTCGAGTGTTACACTTTATAGGTTTTGGCACAGCAGCGAAACAGAAGCCTTGATGTTTGAGACTAGTGGCCCACGCAGAGCAAATATAAATTTTGATCAGTACAATATGCAATCACCATTTAGAATGTCAATAGCCAGCTTTTTAAAAATCCTATTATATTTCTGAATGCGGTGGGGCAGGATGGTATAGGGGATGATAATGGGATACAATGGATTCCTCACCATTAGGTTGCTGGTTCAAACCCAATGGAGATGATTAATGTGAAAATTTCAGTGCTGTCTGATGACAATTCAGAAGTCTGTATGACATGAGTTGTTGGTCTCAGTCCACTTCCTAGTAGACAGGCGTCCTTATGCCACTTGGCAGGGTTGCTGTTAGTCTCAGCAGAGATCTGGGGTTGAATGGGCCCAGAGGGAAGAGTGTACCACACCTTCACCCCCAAAGTTGTCATTCGAGGTCAGGTCTGAGGATCACTGGGAAAGTTTGTACTGTGACCAATAAACAGACGCTTCAGTTCTAATGCTGCCATCCGGGCGTATTTCAACAGCCAATGGGGTAAAATGAATCCTTCCTCTCTCGTTGCTGTGTTTCGTCTAGCTTTATCCTTTAACGTGTGACAAGGTCTCCTTTGAATCATTTTTCTGGTTACGTTTGGTGCAGAGAAAAGCTGCTGTTTTAACCCCATCAGGGCTCTCTGCATATGTGGGGCAAATTTTGCAGTTCGTAACTCCCATTGGTGTCGGTGAGTTTGCATAAATAGTGCATCATGGATCAAATCCTGAATGAAAAAAAGCAAATTCCAGCAGCTTGCAACTGTGTGGCATGGTTTGGAAGAGTGATGGATAAGGCCTGCAGTCCTATCCTCTAATGGAGGAGCTTCTACTACTCACTTTTTTCTTGTGGTGGGCGGGAAAGCTGCCATGGGCAGCTCCTCTAGGATGTGGAATCCTTGACAAGGGCTCTGCTCTCTCTAACTCGTTTATGAAGTGCAAGCACAATGTTTCCACTGGGCAGGTGCATGTGCACCTTCTGGATTTGACCCAGATCTTCATGTATCCCAATGAGCTGTTGCTTACAATGCCATGGTAAACCTCGTGGCACCAGTGTGTGTGGACGGAGTGTGGCACGCAAGGAATTAAACTGGTTTTTCCCCCCATTTACCTGAAACTCATGCAAATGAGTGTAAAACTTAAATATGAGCCTTGTTTTGTGAGCCAGGTGTACAAAGTAAAACACGAGATTTGGTCATTTACTCTAAAGGTTTTATTGACCTAAAGCTGCAGTTTCTCACACCAATATCACCTCATTGTGCGTGGGCTTATGTATATATAATATCTCAGTAACAGAGACTGTCTTTTTGTTCTGTGTGTGTACAATGCCTGCTTGCTACAGTGGGGTCCTGATTCCTGACTGAGGCCCCTAAGCACTACTGCAACACAGATAAATTGTGTGTTTGTTTTCATATATTTTATGGGCCTTGACCCAGATATCATTTGAATCAATGGAAACATTCCCACTGATATCTATAGAAGCAGGCCCATAATGTATAAACCCTGTTCTAAATAGAGGGCCAGAGCCTGAGCTCCATCCATGTTGCACTCAGTGCAGTTCAGGAGGTGAAGGCACAGAAATGGTTTTAAGTTACCTATTCAGCTCGCTGATCACCTGCCTCGCCTGTAGCAGAGCTATTCCCTAGTATAAGATAGAACAGCATCAGGGATGCTCTAACTTACACCCAACTGCCCCCAGTCTCTGAGGATCACTGCGGCACAGGAATTCCTATTCCCTCAGCTATCCCGGTAAGGCTGGGGCTGGGAGAGAGTAGCAGAGGAGCTACTATGCTGGCCTTGCACCATGTGAGGATTTAACAAATTAGGGGGAAAATGGATCCACTGGGTTTCTGGCTTCTTTGCGTTGCCAGAACAGCACAAATCAGCCAGCCCAGCCCAGATGATCCAGCCCTTGTTTGTCTTTCAATGTTCATATTCTATTTGCTCAGTTTACAAGTTAAAAATTGTTCTTATTTTTTCCCTAACTGCCAGCTCTGCAAACTCAACATGGGATCCAAGTGCCACGCTGGTCTCATGCATCATCCCTGCTCATGCATCATCACCAGATTTCACTGGCCCTTGTTGCTCTAAATTATACTTGGGTGAAATCTTGGATCAGCTGAAGTCCGTGGGAGTTTTGCCATCAACTTCAGTATAGTCAGGATGGTGTCATTGTCTTTAATGGGTTGCACTAGGCAGAAACTGGTCCTATATTTAGGGCCAAATTTTAAAAAACATTTAGGTGTCTAACTCCTGATTTCAGTGGGAATTAGGTGCCTAAATACCTTTAAAACCCTAGCCCTGTGTTAACATTTCTGTTGATGTTGCATGAGAAGGCATGAGCCAAACACCAGCTGCATAAGTTTAGGGAGAAACTTCATGTATGGGCAGATTATTCCGTAATTGCCCTCTGTAGGTCTTTGCCTCTTTTTTTTAAAGCATCTGTTCCTAGTTGAGTTTGTCCGAGAAACTTAGGCAACATTTTGTCGGAATATGCAGTTCCATTGAAATCAAAATGCTTCACAAAATCAGAGGCACAAGGTGGCTGAGGTAATATCTTTTATTGGACCGACATCTGTTGGTGAGAGAGACAAGCTTTCTAGCTTACACAAAGCTCTTCTTCAGGCCACAGAATGAGGTTGATTTCACCGGAATTTTGTTTCAGAAAGCGGCCTGTTTTGACATTTTCAGAATGAAACGTTTTGATTTTTCCTTTCAAAATGTCTTTTCATTTAGTATTTGTATATTATATATTATAATGCATAATAACAAAAAGTCAAAAATGAAATGTTCTGATTGACTCCAAACAATTTTTTTTCAGAATTTTTCTGTGTGCAGAATTTTGGAATTTTCGTTTTTCATTCTGATTTGGAATGGAGCCAAATTTCTAAATTTCAAAAGTCTTCTCAAAACAGAATTTCTGGTGTCAGTACAGATCACGGTCAGAGACAGGATACTGGGTTAGCTTTCTCTCCGTGATTCTATTGCAATTATTTCTACGGGGCTGCAGGCGCTGTTACGCTTAGTACTGCTGGAATGCCTTTGATGTTGTTACATTTTCATCTTGGTGTTACTGAACAGCTAAAGGAGCAGCTTCTGTGTCACCTTTCACAAGTTTCATTTTGTGAATGGATTTCAAATGTAATCTGCCCTTTCACAGAGTTGAAATGGAGTTACTTTTATTAAAGACAAACAAAATTGCGGCAAGTACCCATGGTGACTTTTGTTTACAGAAGTATTTTTTTTAAAAAGAAG
The DNA here is from genome assembly GCF_020497125.1 of Mauremys mutica. Taxonomy (NCBI): domain Eukaryota; kingdom Metazoa; phylum Chordata; order Testudines; family Geoemydidae; genus Mauremys; species Mauremys mutica. The sequence goes on along the minus strand of NC_059081.1, from coordinate 56,284,871 downwards.
AGGGTGACAAATAACAAAGATAACTTTTCAGGTGAGTTTACATGAACCTATTAGAGCCAGATTGTGAAAGGAGCTTGCATGATGGAGGAAGAGAGGATGTATGAGGAGTTCCACCTTCCCTCCCCCTGCCCTTCTTGTGCGCATCGTGCAAAGGCCTCCCACGATTGTAGAGTCTATGCTCAGGGAAATATAAGATTGCTTTCTTCATTGCACCAAAATGGGGAGAGGTCATACCAGTTCAAGCTAATACAGTACAGGGCCTGCTGATATTGGGGGTCCGATTCTGAGCTGTCTTGCACCTTGAGTGGCCTTTTACACCTGTGCAAAGGGGGTTTAAAGGGCTGCCAGATCAGAAGGCTCACCCTTTCCGCACAGGTATGACTACGCCTGGCAGTGTAGGGCAGTGAAGAGTCAGGTCCTTTGTCTTTATATGCAATTTAATAAAAGATCACAAGCCTCTCTCCTGAGAACTTTATTAGCATACTTGACAGATGCTGTGAAATTACCAAATTGACCAGGAAGGACCTCATGCAATTTCTCTGAGGTGGAGGGCTGATTTCCTCACCAATCCAACAGAACAAATTAGACTGAGGAAGTTAAAATTCAACCAGGATGGAGAATTGCCACAGGGACTGTCTGTGAGCCTATCCTGATGCTGAAAATTCAGCCATGATCTTCTCTTGATAAATTTAAAAAAATAGTAAGACATGAGTTTGGGGGCTTAGTTTTGTATCTAGATTTACATGAAAGAGACACTGAGAAGTTTTCTGTCTTTAATGTATCATGAGCTTTAATGATGGTCTTATTCTTAAAGCTCTGGTGGGACGTCAATCAACTGGGTTATGTTCCCCATTATGCTATGCACTATGTGACCCTAGGACACCATTTATTCTCTCTGTGTCGCAGTTCCCTGCCTGTACAAAGGAGATAATATTTAGTTTCTCTCAGCAGACATCTGCCTTGTCTATAGAGGTTTTAAGTTATTCAGGGCAGAGACTGTCTCTTACTAAATGTTGGTACAGTACCTTGCACAATGCAGCCTCAAACTCAGTTGAGGCCTTCTGGAACTACAGTGACAAGGAACAAATTCTACTAATTTGGAATGCATCTTTTTCTCTTAGTTTTTTTTTTTAAGTGAAGAATCATGAAGCTATTCTCTGCTCTTCTTCAAATGGAAACAGGAAAAAGCCAAGAAAGCTGGTAAATTTTTATGTTTGGATTTAAATGAACTGTCCAGAATACCTCATAAATCATTCCGATGCCCACATTAATTTAAAAAATAGTCCCAAGTGTGTGCAGCCCATATAACCTGGCTGGCTTTCTGCTGCAGAAGCAGGCTGCAAATCTCAAATATTCATAAGATATTCAAAACTTAGAATTAGAGATTCTTTTAATATTAATTATCTGAATGACAACTTGCATCTGAGCCACCTTTGGTATAGATAACCTTTCATTTATAGCATGGATTATCTTGCCTAAATTAGGAACCTTTAATAACATTCATAATTTATCATAAGGCTTATGTGATAATGATGGAAACTGATATAAAATGGGGAATTTATAATGCTGGATTAGCCTTATGAAACAGTACCGTACCTTCATAAAGAGTCCAAAGAGCAATTATTATGTGTGTTTGACTGGCACTGTAAAGTTGTTAGTTCAATCATCATTGACCAATTACTGCTTTATTATATTTTCTTTTTATTTTTATGGTCCGAGAATGGCATTTTTCCCACAACCAGTCCTTGAGCACAAAGACAATAACAATTAAAAGAAATATTTAAAACCTGGCTTTTATCTGCACGAAGGGACCCATCCATCACTATAAAGATCAGTTTTGCGTACAGTTGTATTTCAATAAGAGTGCCTCAAAACCTTTCTTTTCCCCCATAGTAAAAAAGTTTTGATTTGGTTTTATTTTTTTAAACTCTCTCAAGGAAAAACGGTGTTTTACTGACGTGTTTGAAAATCCTGTAGTTCCTAGTGACCTTACATTTGTTTAAACAGTATGTGTTTACAGAGATGTGTGCGTGATAAGGTTGCATATGACACTGATTACAATCCAGATAAGAATGATTATTGTGGTCATTAGGGACGCACTTGGGTGGTATCCAATATTAGCAGCCAAAAGAAATAGAAACGTTTAATACTGTGTGAAATGCTTATTTAACCCAGTGAAAGGCTGCCCCACAAATATGGTCTCTTGGTGGATTTAAGCCTCAGGTCCTACTTTCGGTAGCTTGGCAATTATACGTGCTGTGAGTCAAAGGCCTGATCCAAAGCCACTGAATTAACCGAGTGTTGACAGCCAAGTGACAGAATTAGCTCCTCAGCTTAATGAGTAACATTGACTTCAGTGGAGTTATGTGCAAGTCTACACTCCAGGGCTATATCGATGCAGCTGCACCGCTGTAGCGCATGCATCTGGTGAAGATGCAGTATGCATAATTACTCCACCTCTGGTGTGGACAGCACAAAACTGGTGTCGCTCGGGGGCTTTTTCACACCCCTGAGCAATATAAGTGATACCAATTTAGGCCGTAGTGTAGACCTGCCCTGTGTTGATTTTCCCCAGCTAAGGAGCTGGCTCTAGGTATTTTACAGAGCTGTTCGTGCTGCTTGAAAATATATTTCTAAAATACAGCACTTATGGCATGTGTCGCTTTAAATGGGAAAGTTCCTTGAGTTGCCGCCTGCTTCTCTGTCTCAGGTATGTGGCTCAGTATGTCTTTGTGGAGCCAGCGGGGAACAGCACAAGCTAAACCCTGCCTTTGGGCGGCAGAATGCCTCCAGGGGCACTGGAGCAGTGGGAGCTGCTCAGCAAGTGCAGCTCTTGCTCCCCAGGCTGCTCTGCTGCCGGCACGCCGTAGGGCAATTCTCCATTTGTCAACCGGGCGAGCTGCCATTTCCTTTGTCTGGCTTGTCTGTGTAGATTGGAAGCCCTTTGGGGGCAGGGACCATCTGTCGTGGCGTGTGTACAGTGCTTAGCACACTGGAGCCCTGATCTTGGGTGGAACCTCTAAGCCCTCCTGGGATACCAGTTACAACAGCCTCACCCTGGCCAATCTTACACATATCCTCTCTGCAGCTACTAGCACTGCACGAGTGCTAGCTAGGACTCTCCCGCCCACACTCCCTAAGGCAGCCTGCCAAATTTTGCCTGTCCCCAGTGGTGTGTAGGAAGGAAGGGTACGCTTCCCACTCTCCCCTTCCACACCTGTGCAAGGAGGGGTGTGAGTGTGTATGCAGGGGGGGGGGGGGGGGAGAATTGGCTCATTAACCCAGTCTTTAAGGATCTAGTTTGTGCTGGGTAGTTTCTGTGATGTCTCAAGCAGGTATTACAGTGACCCTGCAGGTTTTTGGAAAGTCTTGAGGCTTTTTCCTGTTCCTGTTAGGGGGACAAAAGTCTCGGCATGAGAGCAAGCCCTGGGGAAAAATCCTTTTGCTGCCATGTGCTGGGAGAATCTCGGTTTGCAGTGGTAATCAAGCTGCAGGTACATGAGAACGTACACACGGCATGGTACATTATATCGCTCCCTTTCGGAGCCTTGTCAAACGTGAACCGGGTAGGGAGTGAAGTAACTTTGTACACATGCAATGGCTGGCTCACAGCTCTCCTGGCTTTCTAGCATGTGGACTGATTAAGGCTTAGCCTTGACGTACCCCATCTCCACCCTTCATACACTGCATGGGCAGTAGAAGACGGGGGTCTGCAAGGAGTGAGCTGCCCCAGTATAGCAAGTGTTGTAGCCACAGTCACACCTGGTAGCCCACTGAGCTGGAAGTGGCACAGATATGGCTTGTGACAGGGGATTTGCAATAGCCATGTGGGGTTGTAGCCAGAGACCTTATCTGGCTGCTCAAATAAACAGACCACAATTAATCAAGTGCAAGTAGGGACAGTTGAACTCATTTTGCCCTACCAGCATTGAATCCATTTGAATATTCTGTTTGGCATTACTGGGGTTTCTGCTTTGGAGAGCCTGGGAAAAGAGGAGCAGAGAAGGAGGTTGGCGGGAAAGAGAAAAGTGCCAAATGGAGCAGAGTGGACCAAGTGAAGAAACAAGTGGGAAGGCACTGGAGGGTTGGAGTCGGGGAGGGATGGTGGGAAAAGGAGCAGCGAATGGACTAGTTAACATTGCTAAAGAAGAGTAATATGTGACATAGAGGTAGCTGCTTGTTCCAGCCTAGCTTTGGGACGAGTCCCTTTGCCCCTCATGCTATACTTAGCATGGCATGAGCTTCCCTTTCGCAAGAAAAATCTGTTCGTAAAGGAATTATCTTTGGGGAAAAGAATATTTTAAATTACAGTGGGTGCAGGGGGAAGATGAAATGAACTGAAGAAGCCTGCAAATCCCACAGCTCCAGGAAACTTTTCCTTCCCTTATTTTGAGAGCTGTAACAACAAGCTGGGACATCCTACAAAGTCTGTGTGTAAACTGCCTCTGTAAAAACCAGGCTGTGGGCCTGATTCTCCATTCCCATGCACTAGTTCTGAGGCCATTCGAGTCAACTGGATGCATAGCTGGGGTTGCAGAGCAGAGAACCAGGCCCTGTAAGTCTAAAGATCTCCCAACAGGTGGCATCATTTGTGCCCATCTCATTTCGGCCAAAGCAAGTTCCCTCCCCAGGATTTCATGTTGTAGAGAGGGTTAAGGAATGCAGTGGTAATAAACTGTCTCCTGTGCAGCCAGCTCACTGAGCATGGAAGAAAGGAAAGAAGAGGTACGAGAGATGCTACTGCCAGTAGACGCAGAACATGCTCCCTCTATCTGTATATCTCTCCTTCTCTGTCTGTGCTGAACTTGGTGCTTTAATGGTGTGGGGGCATGATCTTGTTATGGTTAAGACACTGGCCTGGGACTCAGGCAACATAGGTTCAATTCCCAGCTCTGCTACAGAAGTCCTGTGTGCCCCTGAAGAAGTCATGTTGTCTTTCTGTGCCTCACTTTCCCTCTGTAAAAAATGGGATGATCCAACTTCTCTACCTCCTAGGGTATTGCAATTGAACATATTAAAATTGTGGGCACACTCAGATGCAAGGTCACAAGGGCCATGTGAGTATCTAGGTAGTTAGACATGAATATTAAAAGCTTGTGTGCCCAATCAGTAGAGAAGGCTGTGTGTGTCCTGCCATTGTTCCTCTGCAGAACACACCACATCCTTAGGGTTGCTTAGGGGAGGAGAGAGATCAATATATTTCCACTTGATTTACATTTTTTCAGTGACTTTAATTCTGCTTCTCCTAAATTTCAGAGTCTGACAAACTAAAATAATTCCCTCCATCCCTTCTCAGTGATTTTATGCACCAGGGTGGTTTTACTAAGCCCTCCCCCTGGCTTTATTTTTTTAAGTGACTTAATCAAAGGTAATTTGAGTACTCATTTCTCTATCAATGGTTGTATTTAAAGAGGGCTTATCTGATTTCCATCATCAATTACAGGCTCTCATTTCTTGTTTCTGTCCATTTTGAATCTGACAAGGTCCTTGTTTGATTTGGATAGGAAGCCAGGTCTTCTTATAACACTAAGGAGACTGTGACACACATTTCTGGTGTAAAATTATATCTCAGAAAAGCCTATTTCTGGTATCAAATGGGGGTGGGGGGCAGAATAGGGTGGTCGCTGCCACTTCTCTTGGAAAATAAATTCTAATGCTGAGAGAGCAAATATTTCCCTGAGCCAACACGGTGGGAGGGAAATTATACTATCCAGGAATATTGCCATTAAGGGGGCTTGAAGTCAGAGGTTAGCGTAACAGGAGTTGGTCTAGCCAGAAAGGTCAGGAAAGGTTGGCCTCATAAGTACAGAGCTATTTGGTGACTTTTAACTATTTTTGGTAAGAAAAACATCTGTTCCTCCGTCTTTGGGAGACAAGGGACAAGGGCTGAGACTCCTGGGGGACTGGCTACTAGAACTGATGGCCACATTACTGAAGTAAGGAAAGAACTTGACCCAATGTCATTAAAAGTCTGTCCTATTTTACTCAGCTGCTTTTTAACCTGGTTGGGTATTTTACTAGGCTTGGTTATTTGGTCAGGGTAGGTGTGGGCAGAATGTAAATCCATATTAAATAATTAATTTAGCTAAATCAAAATCTCCATTGCTTGCACTAAAGTGTTGAATTAATTTTGGAACAAGGTACAATCTTCAGCGCATCCTTGAAAACACTGGAAAGTGAAAATAATACCTCTTAGTGTCAGAGGGATTAGAAAAGGAATCTGCACATCACATTTCCAATGTCACTAAGGGTATGTCTACACTACTCGCCGGATCAGCAGGCAGTGATCAATCTATTGGGGATTGATTTATCACGTCTAGTGTAGACGCGATAAAATTGATCCCCGATTGCTCTGCCATCGACTCCGGAACTCCACTGCGCGACGGGGGAGTGGCAGTGGTCAACTTGCCGCCATCATCATGGCCAGGTAAATCGACCTAAGATACACCTACTTCAGCTACGCTATTCACCTAGCTGAAGTTGCGTATCTTAGGTCGACTCCCCCCCGCAGTGTAGACCTAGACTTAGATGTTGATTTCCTCTTTCACTGCCCCAGCTGCTGTTCGTAATAATCTGGTCCTAGGCTGCCTTCCTCTGTACAGTGTGGAGAGGAGCGAAGCAGTCGAAATATGAGCAGAGTGCAAGCCTCACTCACAGCAAGGGGGGTAAAACCTATCTGCCATGTTCCCTTTGCTCTCCCCAGGAAACCACCAAAGTCCCTCGCGTGTAAACTGTGCAGTTGAGGCTTTGTTGGTTTGGGGGTCATGTGTGGCTCTGGGAGCAGCGACTGTATTCCATGCAAAAATGCTTATAAATGTTTACACTGCTCCTTGCAGCATTAAGTGTCTCTGTGTGACTTCTCCTGCAGAGAGGGGCATGATGAGTGGCCACGACACGGGAGTCAATAGCAGCATTGTTTTCAAGTTCCATTTACTATGGGGGTAGCATGGAGGGGAGCACTCTCTGGGCAGATGTCCCAAGATACAAGATGAAACCAGACCTCCCTAAAGATCTTGAGACATCTACAGGATTAGAAGCCGTGACCCCTGTTACTTCCAGGGAGGCCCTCATCTCTGCAAGAAAAAATCAGTTGAACTCTGTGCACAATCAACCCATTGCACAGACCAGAGCGTCTCAGACTTTTTCATAGTGTGGACTCGTCTAATCAGACAGAATGTCTTCTGGACCACTTCCCTCTTGTTCATAATCACATCACATCACTAGAGTAATTACATAGGAAAGGTTCTACATCTGAGACAACAAAGAGCTGAAAAGTCTCTTTATTTAGATAGATACCTTATCTATTGTTCCTTAAATTTATTCAGTGAAATCTGTATTAAACTATACTGGGATAAATTTTCAAATTTCTGCACAACTGAGCTGGGCCAAAGCAAGTGAGGGTTAAGAAGAATGACCTCCTACCTAACATCACATGTTAATAATGATGTGTTTCAGAGGCAAGTACCTCTGAAAATTGGTGACATAGAGGTTGCAACACTCCTGTTAATTCTCCTCTGGGGTAATTTCATGCTTGTTTGTAAGAGGGCATCAACCCAGATGTACTTCTAATTGTTCTGATTGTTGTAAAATGTGGAAGAGCAGCCGTGGTAGACCAGCACACCTTTATTTTGATGTAAATGGCTTACAGACCTCACACAAGCTCTATATTAATCACAATAACAGATGGCAAACTTTTACCTTGTTCTAAAAGAAGAACCACAATGGAACTCTTCAGTTCTTCATTGTGTTATTGATCGCTTGTACGTAGTGATACATGGTTTCCCAATGCGCAGACCACTTCACACATAACATGGGGTTATGTTTCATGTTTTTCTTACACTTTCCTTGTTTAGTTTCTCGCTTCCTGTGTGTTGCACATTCTACTTGGTATATTACCCATACTATAGGAAATTCAACATATATTTTAAATAGGGTGTGTGAAAGGTTTGTTAAGTGGTTGTTGATGGCATCTTTCTTTTCCCATGATAGGATCTGTATCTAGTCCTAGGCTTTATGATTTGGGGTCTGCACACCCCACAGCAGGACCTTAGGAGAGATATTGGAGGCGTGCCTTGTTATACCAAGACATTAAACTTGGTACAGTGAGCTTGATTAAGTTTTTCCATGTGGGGTCCCCATAAAACAAACTACTGGCAGAAAGGAGCCCTACAGAAATAGCTTAGGAAGCTTTAACTTCCATGCTTTGAGTAATTACACTGGTCTGGACTTAATGCAGAAAAGCTCTTTAGTGCAAACATTAGAAAACAAGTGAAATTCTTTATGATCTGAGATGAAAAGATTTCATCCAGGATAAAATTTAAAACGAGCAAAATCCTAATGCTTGATTGCTCTGGGGGTAGTATTTCAAGACTCGAATCATTCTGTTTTAAAATACCTCAAGTTTACAATGACAAATCTATGAAGCACTAAAAATCCTACTCAATCAACTCTGGTTCTTGAAATGGCATCTGCCTTTGAGCTATAAAAATAACAGATGATTTTTGATAGCTTATCAGTTAACAGACTGCTTAGTTAGGAGAGCACATTTTTATGCTAATCTTAGGGCTGGGAGGAAAGAGAGAGAAAGAAAACACAAAGTATTATGTTGTATCTACTTTAAGTTCAACCTAGCTTTTGGAAAAGATCTATCCTCTTCTAGGAACTGCAAGACACACAAGCTTTTTAACACTTAACTGAACGTAGACTGAATTAATTTAAGGTGTAAAGTAGTAATATATTTAGTTTTAACCATATCTCTTCTGAATAATGCAGCAGATACCTGATGCAAAATGTGCACAAAGTGCTGTCTGTTATGGCTGGTATATCTCCTCTGAAAGGCCAATGCAATTCAGGCAGATAGCACTGTTGCCCCATGAATGTTGCAATAGCTGTTTGCCAACATGATTGCAGGTAAAAAGGTACTGGACAAGAATGCTGGATTGAATTAAACCTATTGGCACTGTTTTGCTATAATTGTCTGCCGTGCTGTCTGTTCCTTTGATTGTAATTTAGTAGAGCCAGAAATATACAAGAAGTCTACTTTGGGAAGAGCATGGGGAGCAAGCTGGAAGAGTAGAGAAGATGCCCAATGGAAAAGCACTAATATACATCACACAGAAGTGGTGTATATAGTTCGGTTGCCCTGGAAAAAAGGCTGGAATTTATCAGCATAGCAGCTTTCGTTTTGGCAAGCTGTTTTTCAACAAGATCAGAAGGTAGTTTAGAAAAATGGATTGTAACTGATCCGTGGCTAGCTGGGCACTTTTGAGATTGTCACTATGCTGCACATTATGGCCTCTCAGAATTTCACAGCCACCGCAGGGACAGAATGCAAATCATCCTCCCACTTGATGTAAATGAGAATCCTCACATATAACACACAGCTAAGTAACTGTGAGCCGCTCCTGTGGTAGGCACCAGTACATGTACACAAAGCCAGCTGAAGTCTAGGCATGTATGATGCGATATATAAACCCCACACCAGTGATGAAGGGGTAAAAGAGCTGCTGTGGGCAAGCCTGGCCCCACATGTTTTGCCCCATCAATGACATCAAGGGCTTTAATAACAGGAAGTTCCTGAAAGTTGCTGGGCAGCTCCGGAGGAGATCAGACAGCAGCTTTACAGCTCCCAGAGGAGACCCCGGAAAGCTTTCAGGGGACCTGCCCTCAGGAAGGCTAGATACCAGCCCTCCCTGTGCTTACAAGGCGACTATGACTCTGGTTTACTGTCTGGGTAAGACAAGTTCAGCAAGCCCCATGGCAAGCTGATTAGGCAGTTGGTGCTGCTACTTCTGCCCCTCTCGGGGTTAGAGGATCTAAGGACTTTTCAGTGCCCGTTCAGTAGGAGGGGCCCGTCAGCAGCTTGAGAATGGTGACCAATGGAGAAAAGTGGGCATTAGGTTTCCTCTGACATAAGGGGAGCTGGGAGGAAAAAGAAAAGACAGTTACTTATAGCCACCTACCGTCTAAGAAAGATGGACTCGGACAGGCCTCTGAAATGGTGGACAGAAAGCCAACAGCTATGAGCCCTCTGCAGCAGCAACAACAGCTGCTTCAACAATTAGCTACATAGCAGCAGCAACAGATGGTGCGGCAACAACAACGTCTGCTAAGGGAAATAATAGCAACAGTTAGTCCAACAAATATCTGTCTTCAAATTGACCGAGGGTGGCTGGGGGCCCCCTACAAATCTGACCACCCCGCCCCACCCATAATGATAAAGTTAGCAAAAATGAGTCCAGATCATGACACCAAGTCCTTCCTTATAGCTTTGGAAAAGGAGGCTTGGGCAACCAAGTGACTGCAGGAACATTGGGCCACCCTGCATGGCCCCTTTCCTCACCAGACCCGCCTGGGCAGCATACTGAGAAATGGACTCGATGGATGAACAGGACTACCCAGAAGTCAAAACAGCTATTCTCAACTAGTTAGCTATTATGGAAGAGATCCACCTCAGCACTTCCAAGAAGAGAAGTACCCCCCCAGGAGCATGACCCAGGGCTTGAGTGGACATTGCTAGTGCTGATCAAAGCCAGAATCCCAGGTACAAGTAGCTGAACATGTGTTGGTGGAACAGTTCACACACACACACTACCTGTTGAGGGAAGGGACTGGTTGTTAAAACATTGCCCAGAGATGTTGGCGGAGGCCGTCCATTTTGTTGAAAATTATATTGCTTCAGATAGCACTAGGAAATCATGTACAGAAAACAAGAGGACCTGACCAAACTGAGCCCAGGACCAGTCGAGGGGAAAGACCACCTTGGAGTGGGCCCCCAGAAACAGACTTGGGGCAGCAGGGAATGCCAGGGAGTCGGGACATGTCCCAGGGTCCCTGGAACACGACTGTCATCCAGAAAGGGATTTCCTTGTGTGAAAACAGAGACTGTTAAATGCATCGGGAACGCCAAATAGGGGTTCCCAAATGACTCCTCTAGTGAGAACTGCAAACCCCTAAAACAGAGCCCAATGTTCCCGCAGCCCGATGGATATGCTGCTCATGCTGAGACAGACCCATGTGGATTGTAATTATGGGTAAGTATGGTCAGCTGAGACTTGATCTTGGAAGAATGGATCAGCCAAACTAGTGGTGTCCATACAAATCAATGGGAAAAGGGTCAACTGACTAGTAGACTACAGCTTTGAACAGACCTTGGTACGGGAACAATTAGTCAGACAAGAAGGTTCTAGTGTATACATGATGATGCGAAGCCTTACCCACCATGAAACATACAACTGACATTGGAGAGCTGTACAGCCAACCTTCTTGTCAGGTTGGCCCCTATTTAGCATACCTGCTTATACTAGGCAGAGACTGGCAGTACTTACAAGAAGCGCTAGCAGACTGTGGGAGACAGTCCTATAAAAGACCATCCCCTTTTGGCAGTCAGACAAGGGGTAGATGAACAACCTGACCCTAAGGAAGGGCCCTTAGGGTGTGTGAATCCACTGCCTCAGGTCTTGATGATGATAGAGACCGATGACCCTAGCACCAACATTCTTGCCCGGAACACTGACTTGTACGAGAATAGTGAGCTTAGCTGAGCCTGTGACAAATGGCGAACCACTGAAACCCGAACTACTGAGTCAGGGCCTCGTTTTGGACTCTGGGGTGAGTGGATATACCATGTTGAGCGAGATAAGCAGATGAACGAAGTCAGACCCCAATTTCTGGTTCCCTACCATTTATAAGAGTGAGGTGATGAGGCCAATCCATGAGATACCATGTGCAGAGCACCCAAGGAAGGAAAAAACTCTAATCAAATTGACACTCATTTTTATTGGCCGGGTATCCATAAAGATGTGAGTGGCTGTTGTAGTTCCTGACCAGGGCATCAGTTGACAGCCCTCAGGGAATCCCCATGGCACCTTTCATTCCACTTCCTCTCATGGATATACTTTCTGAAAGGATAGACTTGGTGGGACCCTGGATCCAGCACATTTTAGTCATCCCAGATTATGCCACATGGTACTTCCAGGTCATTCTACTAGGATCAACTAACGCAGCCACCATAGCAAATGAACTGCTGAAACTGTTTTCTCAGTTGGGAATCCCTAAAGAAATCCTGACAGACCAAGGCTCTAATTTCATGTGCCAGTTGGTGAAGGAATGATACAACCTATTGAAAGCTAAAACACGGTGAACATTAGTTTACCATCCACAAATGGGTGGCCTGGTAAAACTTTTAAATCAAACTTTAAGAGAAATGTTGAGAAATTTTGTGAATGCAGACTTCCAACATTGGGAACAACTACTCACCCCTCTGCTATTCACCAACAGGAAAGACCCTCAATCCTCCATGGGCTTTTCACCTTTCAAGCTCTGGTATGGAAGACAACCCAATGGCACTCTAGACCTATTGCGAGTATCCTGGGAAATACAGGACCCTCGGTGGTCATTCATGATCTCGTACATTCTCCAGTTATGGAGACAACTTAAAGAACTGGGAGCGTTTGACAGAGAAAACCTCTTGCAGGCTCAACACAAACATAAGAGTACAAGAATGACCATACTGTGTCAGACCAATGGTCTATCTAGCCCAGTAGTCTTTTTTCTGACAATAGCCCATGCCAGATGCTTCAGAGAGGATGAACAAAACAGGGCAAATTATTGAGTGATTCATCCTCTGTTGTCCAGTCCCAGCTTCTAGTACTCAGAGGTTTAGGGACATCCAGAGAAAAAGGCTTGTGTCCCTGATCATCTTGGCTAATAGCCTTTGGTGGACCTATCCTCCATGAACTTACCTAATTCTTTTTTTAACACATTTATATTTTTTGGCATTCACAATATCCCCTGGCAATGAGTTCCACGGGTTGACTGTGTGTTGTGTGAAGAAGTACTTCCTTATGTTTGTTTTAAAACTGCTGTCTATTAATTTCATTGGGAGACCTCCGGTTTATGTGTTATGTGATGGAGTAAATAACACTTCCTTATTCACTTTCTCCACATCAGTCATAATTTTATAGACCTTTATCCCCCCCTTAGTCATCTCTTTTTAAGATGAACAGTCCCAGTCTTTTTAATCTCTCGTATGGAAGCTGTTCCATACCCCTAATCATTTCTGGGTTTGAGCTGAACCATGGCTGCGGCCAAGATCCAGACTGGACAGTGCCAAAATTTGGTCTTGGCCAGGTTTTGACCAGAAATGACTGTATCCAATGGTGAGTTTCATCCAGACCACCAGAAGATAGACCCCTTTCAGTTTCAGATCTGAGCCAGAAGCGAAATCATAGAGGAAATGTGGGATCCGTGGACATGTGGGGAGAAGATATAAAATGCAAAGCTCGGCGCAAGGCTCTTCAGGCAGTGGTTATTTATTATATGTAACTAACAAAACTAGAATCGGTGCCTTGCCTCTTTAAGGCAAAACCAAAGAAACAAACCAAGGTCTTGAAACATGAGTATGTACAAGATGGGAAAAGAGACTAAATTTATTTCAGCTTGCCCAACAGAGTTAGGACTTTATCAGTATCAAGGTTTTCCAGCCCACGGGCATCCCCTACTTTCTCCTTGAGCCCATCACTCTGGTTCCTTTTGAAGGAGATTGAGCAAAGTCACTGATCTCCCACAGCTGACCCTGCCCTAGGAGATTGCAGGTCCCTGCAACAAGGGCAAGGAGCTGATGTCTTCTTGTAGAGAATGGTTAACCTTTTTCTCACTTCTACATGATAGGTAGGTTTGGATTTGGAGTCCAGTGTGAATTGGCTGAAATTCTAAGAGTTCAGCTCTGGAGTTCCAGGTTGTTTACTATATCTCCAGTGAATTTAGCACAAGACTCATATTGTTATGAATGTGACTTTTAGGGATGGGAAGACCATTAAAAAGGTTCATTTCAGCTGGGTTAAGCATTTTGTATTGGGATATTTATCTGAAGTTTTCCTGAACTGTCCAAATTTCATGGGTCTTCAAAACTTGAGAGACCAGATTCCCCTCCCATGAGACTTCTGGTAGTTTCTGCTTCTAGTTAGACCAGAAATATCCCAAGAGCATCCTTTTCCTTACAGCACATTGGCCTTTCCAGGCCTAGCTGGGACCTAGAGGTATATATGATTGAGGGCGGGGAGGAGAGCAATGGGAGAAAAAGTTAACTGAACTATTTTCAAACATAACCAAAGGTTTGGCTAATGCTGGGGTCAGATTGTGATGGGACAAGGGAGAGGGTTTATTACACTATCCAAGCCAGTTGGTTAGGTACCTTACAAAGGGGTTTCCTTTCAGAGTGATGGTAACTCGCCTGATGTTCTGCACATCAGTCTAGTTACTCACAGTCACACTGCAATGTTAGATTGATTCCTATTCATACTTTAGATCCTCTTCTCCAAAACAAGGACTCTCTGTCTTTCTTCACACAAACTGAAGTTTACTTCACCTCCCACTCCCCGCCATACCAACCAGAGGACCTTCGTAGGGGTAAGATTACAAAGGCCTGCAGCTCCTATGTTGAATGGAATATAAAAGAGATTAACATAAAGTAATTGTTTAGACATAGTAAAGTCTGAAAGGTTTAAGTGGATTGAAACTGAAGACAGAGAGGGGTTTCTAAGCCTTTGTAGCTAGAAAGAAGGATGTCACTCAGATTAAAAACGGCAATAATACAATGTGCCTATCTGATAGAAGCAAGTGCTCTTGTAGAAATGAATTCAGTACAAGAGGAGGTGTAACTGTGTTCTAATGCAAGTTTTATAAAATCCATTGCAATATGCACATGTGATGGCAGACAATAGGAATGACAATAGGTATCCCCAGAGAGATTATATTAGGATTGGATTGATAGTACCCAACCGTATGTGGCTGAGAGAAATATTATTATTAAGCGTTCGTGATCTCTGCATTTCTCACATGTGACTTCATCCTGGGTCAGTTACATATGACAGGTCAAATTCAATGTGTGCCAAAAATGTTTACACCACTGCTCACAACCATATGTTTTACTTATGCCATGTGGTCAGGTGAAAGTTATTTTGGAAAGTATTTTTCAGAATGTATTGGTTTAAAAAGTTTGTTTCTTTAATAGTTAAGGGACTGGATTCACCCCTGTGTTGAAAACCGCTTGTCAAATAGGCGGGGCAGTGTGGGGGAGAAAGGAAAACGTCAGGGAGCTAGTAATGACTGGCTGATTCTCAAACAGCCTTGATCCCAGATCTGGCCTAATTTAGGCCTGGTCTACAAAGTTTCATCAGTAATTTACAGGTGCAATCTAAACCAGTCTGAGTCGTCTCCCTTTCCCATCCTTGTTGGCAGAATGGTCAACAAGGCAGTTTGGACAGAGTCTGGCTTAGGAGCTGCTGCAGTGCAGGCAGTGACTCTCTCTCCCTATATATATGTGTGTGTGTATATGAATATATCCACATAGCACTAGATCTGGTTGGACATTAGTATTTTTCTATGAAAAAACAGGGGGGAAATATTTTTTTCATAAACTGTATGTGGAATTTTTCTGGTTTTTGACAAACAAACAAAAAAAACCTATTAACATTTTTGAGTTTCAATTATTTTCACTTTTTGAAAAGCAAAAAACTTGAGGTGATTTTTGGCTCCATTGGCTTCAGACCTCCAGTTCAGCTCTCAGGGTCTCCAGTTCCCACAGGCAAAGGATGTGAAAGCTCTTCATCTGGAGCCTCTGCTGAAGGTCAGCCTTTAATGAGCTGGGCTGCTCCCTTGTATACTGAGACAGCAGTTGGATCATGGTGATTTTTGGTTTTGCCTTTCCTAAATTTTGAGTGCTTAAGTTTGCAATCTAAATAACATTCTTTTGACGTAGTTTTTTGTGTGTGTGTGGATGTCATCACAGTGACAATAGGATGAGAGTTGCTGTTTGAAGGGAAAATGTGGGATCAAGAGAGAATGAAAAGGAAAATTTAGTCAGTTTTATTATATTTCTATATATAAGGTTGTTACAAGGAGGAGGGCAAAAATTGTTCTCATTAACCTCTAAGAATAGGACAAGAAGCAATGGGCTTAAATTGCAGCAAGGGAGGTTTAGGAAAAACTTCCTGTCAGGGTAGTTAAGCACTGGAACAAATTGCTTAGGGAAGTTGTGGAATCTGTCATTGGAGGTTTTTAAGAGCAGGTTAGACAAACACCTGTCAGGAATGTCTAGTTTTTACTTAGTCCTGCCTTGAATGTAGGGACTGGACTAGATGATCTCTCGAGGTCCCTTCCAGTCCTCTGATTCTATGATTCTAACTATAATCTAAAGCAATGAGGGATGGACAAAGGCTGGATAGGAACGTTATAGGAGGTAAATGGATTGAGGGAATAATTCTGTCAGTATCTCTCTTCTAGATACTACCTGATAGATGTCATAATGAGAGGGAGCAAGGACTTACACCGTGGAGCACCTGGCATACATATAACATACCCGAGTAACTGTGTTGTGACCTTACTAGGCCTTCACCTTAATTTTTCCCAACTTCTCCATCTTACACTCAGACCTGTCGTTTCTTGTAAACCCTTGTTGCTCTTTTAGGCAGGGACCATACCTGTAAGGTGCCCGCCTGACTGTGGGCACTGAATAAATTTGATAACGATAATACTGATATGTATATAGAGAGAGTAGATCTTTAGCCACAGCACTGTGCACAGTAAGTATACAGTGGGTATAAGAGCATTCAAAGAGGAATAAAGCTGAATTATCTCATGTTCCACAAATGAATATTTTGCTCTTACTGGACTGAATACGTTGCCCTCAAACACAGGAAAGTGGTGTTAGCCACTGCTGTTGTCAGCAACAAACCTCATCAAAGAATGAACCGAACTGAAGAGATAACAGAAAATTGTCTCTCTTGTTCCCTGTCCCTCCTCTTCTGAATGAGCTGTTAAAAGACCAAGGCAAGCTGTTGTAGAGCTACCACAAAAAACAAAGAGCTCTCGGCTCAGGGTGTGTCCAATGGGTTGGCATGGAGCGGCAGCCCCCACATGGAAAAGTTCTGTCACCCCATCTGAGATATCACTTAACCGTGGCAGCTCTCCAGAGGCAGAATGGGTCCCACCTGTTTGCAATGTGTTTAGCTATTAATATTTATATAGTAGTTCAGGGGAGTAAAAAAAAAAAAAGGATAAAATCCATCAAATTGTATGTCATCTTTGGTGCTTTAAAATAAAAAAAATCCCTGCAGTAGGAGGAGGAAGGAGTGATCCAGTTTCTTGCCTGCGCAGGAAGAAATTCTGCTACCCTCCATCCCCCAATGTTCAATCCTGGAAATAGCTCTCCACAAAGCATGTGGCATCTGTGTACTGAGCCCCATCTACCTACCAATACTCCATCTAGGCCCAATCCTGAGAGGCGCTGGGTGCTAACGAGAGGGGAGCACTGTCAGGACCTCAAAGGATTGGGTCTGCAGTGACCACGTGATCTGACCAGTGAAGCTAGAAGAGAATTGTGCAACACACAACCCAGGAAGGGGGGAGTAATGTGAAATGGTAACAGAAGAAAATACTGAAAGAGGGAAGAGTGGTTATGCTCTGTCTGAATCATCAAGTATGTGCAGTAAAAGGCCCTTTTTACTCTGCTGCAAGCCCTACCAAACTGCACAAGGCGTTCAAATTCCGGTGGCTGACTGAAAATTCAGCAGCAACCTTAGTAAGTTAAAAAGGAGAGATATGTAATGAATTAAATATTCAGCATGGGAGATCGAGGTTCAGTTCCCAGCTCTGGCATTGACTTCCTATGGAACCTTGGGTAAGTCATGCAATCTGTGTTTCAGTCCCCCCTCTGCATAATGGGGATAATAATAACCCTTTGTCTTTTCTATTTAGATTACAGATTATTTGGGAAAGGGACTGTCTCTTAATGTGTGTATATACAGTGTCCGCTCCAGCGGGGCCCAAGTCTCACCCCTATAATACAAATAATTAATATTAATAACCTATTGACTTCCATACTCCATTGACTTTGTTTGGACAATGCCTAACGTAATAGGGTTTCGATCTAGGCTGGTGCCTCTAGATAGCTAAGCAAAACAAATAGTAACAATGTAAGTTGTTTGGTGGCACCATGACAGATATTTGAACCAATCAAGTACTTTTGTCTGAGTCTATTTCAGATGCATAGAAACAAGAATGCAGAGCTCTTGCTACATCTGAAATCTGAAGATAGATAATATACCATGCTGGCATAAGACCATAAATACTTTAGTGACCCATCAAAACTATACATTATACAAATGCCTTGATTCTTTTGTATTAATACAATTTTATTGGATTTTATTTTTTTCTAGCTGAGGAGACTCTAACATTCCAATTTAATGTTCTGATTAATGAGCGTAAACAATGCTTTTAAGATACCTTTTACCTGTGTATAATCAAGCTATCTAGCCACCAGTAACTGCAAATGTCACAGATTTCAATGGTCTCTTTGGGACTTTTAATCTGTTTGCTTTTTTAAAGGAGGTGATTTTATTTTTACATTAAGGAAGCATTAGCATCATTAAATGGGCTCCCACTTTATGATAACTGCAAATGTCACATTGATCCAGAAAGATAAGAAAATGTGCTCATCTTTGGAACAATATCCAAAGCAAGAGCAGGCAACCCACACTATTTGCATTAAAAAACAAATTGTATAAATGCAGAAGATTGATGTGCCATCTGTTCATGTCCTTCACTTTTCTGGCTCCGCTGTGTTGAGATATTTTTATGGAATAGTTACGTTTATTATTTTGAAAATGAGCCACAGGTTAAAAAAGTTTATGATGGGTAATATAAGTTGAAGATACCGGTTTACTGTATTTCAGGTATAAAAGCTGGTATAAAAATTAAACTCTCTGCTATCAAATGAACTACAGTGTTCTGGTTTAAATGCTAGGATCCTGGTAAAGTGCTTACCTGCAATACTAAGAGTTCAAGAAATGGATCAAAACTATCTAACAAATCTATTGTACTTCTCAGTAACCAGAGGGGAATCCAGGAAAGCACAATGTTTAAGAAAGTTACTGGCTTGCTTTTCCACACCCAGGTAAATGATCTGGGTGGAGTTCATGTAAACAAAGGGATACACGTTAGATTTTTAAACAAAACATGCTCTTAAGCTTGAGTTACGGTTGTGAATAGATCATTGAGTTGCAAAAATTAATTGTTAGAATGTTAGTATTTAAAAAATTGAAACTGAGATTGAAAACAAAAATGAAACAGTAACTGAAAAAGTATAACTGCAGAAAGTTTAGCAATATGTTCTTAAGAGAATATGCCAACATCTCTTACACTCCTTGCTTATTCTCTGCTTAATAGTAGTTGATCACCAATAACTTCCACATTAAATGTCTTCCCTTTTGCCTGTATTAATTATAACAGTATGGTTTTTTGTTGTGCGATTGTATTTATTTATTTGCATTCTAGTACCTAGAAGGCCCAACTGAGGTTCTGGCTCCATTGAACTTACTAGACAATGTACCCACAAATAATGAGACACAGATGCTGCCCCGGAAAATTTACAGTTTAAATAGACAAGATGGCCAAAGGATGGGGAAAGAGGAAGTAGTATTATCCCCTTTTTATAGATGAGGAACTGAACCACAGGGCCCAAAGTCACACACGAAGTCTATGGCCAGGCTGGGCATTGCTAGGGAGGCTTAGGAGATTTAGAACCAGGAAGAAGAAGAAAAAGTCAGAGAGGCACTAAAAAGGAGGGAGCGATTGAAGGAATATAATACAAAGGGATTGCGGGGTGCTCAGATGCTATGGCAATGAATCCCTAGATAGAGAGGGTGCAATTGATGTGAAAATGGGTAGAAGTAATAATTATGTGCGTGTATCTGAGAAATACTCAAGTCCATTGGGACACTCTGCTCTTGGGGAGCTGTGTTTGTTGGTAAATGTACGATTTCCTATTGACAAGTTATTGTGGTCAAGAAGTCAAGTTAAAAACACATCACACTATGCTCATTTTCAGATGCTTTAAAATATTTCTAAATGCAGGACATTGCACCTGGGTTTCAAATTTTTCTGGAGAGGATATCCACATTCCCAGATTCTGTTTTGCTACTACCCCACAGTTTCGGAAAGTTGCCCCTTTTCCTGTTTGTCCTAGCCATAGGCCTGAGTTAATCTGATTAGCTACGGGCCTGAGTTAATCATAACAGACAAATGACTCACATTGTATACACACAAATAAAATATTGCAATATATGATACAATTACATTTGTAAATGTCATGGGAAATTCTCGTTAATCTGCATTAACTCATTTACTTCTATTGAAAGAATAAGGAGTATACATGTAAAGGCAAACAATGATTTAGCAAATCCTGTAGCAGAATTTTCCAATGCACTTTTATTACAGGGGTGTTTTCTAAGATAGTCTTTCTTAAATCCTATGAATGGCTTCGTGGAACAGGATGGAGATGACTATTTTAGACACAGTAATTCTTTCTTATTGGCTTGCACATCACCAAGAGGCAAACATTATTTGGTTCTCTGATGTCGTACGCTTGAATCCTTGAGTCTAATTCTTTGCTCCTTTGCACCTCACACAGGCAAAATTCAGTGGCACCATACACCTGGTTTGTGTTCACTTTGCTCAGGTGGAAATGGCTACGCAGGATCAGGGCAGTGGGGAATGCCCTCACTGTAAACTAATTCTGAACATACTCAATGCTGGGGATCATCAGTCTTCATGGAATCAGATGCCATATCTAAGGGACTGATAAAATATGTTGTGACTTAGTCTAACATTTTTTAAACCTAATTTAGAATAGCTCATTGTTGTTTGTTGTTGTAGCACCTCAGGGCCCCAGTTGAGACCAAGACCCCCTTGTGCTTGGTATTGTACAAACACATAGTAAGACATAGTCTCTGCCCTAAAGTGCTTACAGTCAAAACAGACAAGGCAAACAAAGAGCAGGAGAGGAAATGGGACAGAGAGGTGCAGTGACTTGCCCAGAGTGAAAAATCAGGTCAGTGGCTGAGCTCGAAATAGAAGCCCCAATCTACAGGCCAGTCCCCAGTCCACTGCCTCTCTAATCATAGGCAGGGAGAGATTTTACGATAAAGGCTCAGTGAGCTGCAGAAGTGCTCCCAGCCCTTTTTTTATGGTTGGGGAATTCAGTTAGCAAGTGCCAACCAAGCTGCCTGTCTCACCCCTGAGCCTGCAGTTTCCTCAGAACAATCCAGATTTGTATCTAGCATTAAGAAACATGTAATTTACATCAGTTGTAAAGCAATGACCATTCAGAGAGCTTTTTTGTTTTCTAATGACAATTATTTGAGGTTTCGTCTTTGAGCGGCAATTAGCATTGTTACTATAATGTAGATGCACATAGTGTCACAACACTATTTTTTACAAAATCCACTTATGACTTTGCTTCTCTGTCTACCTCTTGAGAGTAATAGTTCCAGAGTATCCATAATTTGTGCAAATATTGCACTCCTCACACTCTCTATAATTATGGAGCATTTACATAATACATAATTTTTAAAACCCCACTGCCAGCTAGAAGGGAAAAACCATCTGAAGCTGCAATGTCATTGGAAGGATATATCTGAAGGCTGTGGGAAAGTAACATTTGTGTTTATCTGATCGTACATTCACTTAGAACAGTGGTTCCCCAAGTGGGGCCCCGGGACCTCTGGGGGTCCACTGGGAGTTCTGCAGGGGTTCACCCCTTCAGCCAGGTCCGGAATAACATTCTGGCACTTTTGTCCCATGGAGGACGCCATTTTGAGATTTGCTCCTAGTTGCTACCACAATACAAATAATAAATATTAATGCCACATGTTCCCAAATAGGATTGTCCAATTAAACTAGGATTCATGGTTTACCCATAATATGGTTTATCTATTGTTTGGATTACTTATCATCCAAATTGCCTGTATGGTCCTTGTATTGAAAAGTACTTGAATTTTATTTGAATTTTTCTAATATTATGAAGTCTTGATTTTGTACCAGTTTTGGGTTTCCCATGAGCCTTTTGTAGAGTCAGTGTTTACCTGTGCTAAGAAAATGAAATATATTTGCCTAAAATCCAAAGTCTACTCTCTTCATTTATGTAAAGGAGCAGAATTCCCCCAATAAATGTTGTTTAAAATGTCTGCAAGCAGTAGGACTGGGATTTTCAAAACAGCTCGGGGGAGTTAGGTACCCAGCTCATATCTGGTTTCAATGGGATCTGAGCACTTGGCTCTTGGATTCTTTTACAAATTCCAGCCTACATATATAGCATCCTTACAAAAAAGCAAACAAAGAAAGGCAATTGATATGTTCTAGAAGTGCTTTCCTTGTAGGATATTATGCAATTAACTATAATGTATCAATTACAAAGTCTGAAGATTGTGAAAAGGCTGTGCACATCTTGGGGTTCTAATGAGACCCAAATGCTGTCATTGTGATCATCTTCATTTCCTCAGAACTTCTTAGGAAGGGATGTCTAGCTTGATAACATACAGCTAGGCTGTATATTTTTCTTTCACTGTCTCTGAACATTCTCTTCCATGGCATTAGCGAGAGCAGACCCTGGATCAAAGATAATACCATCTGCAGAAGTTATGGTGACTCTAGGCATGACCCCGCAGGTGGGATATCAGATATATGTGCTTAATTGCTGTGCAGGATCAGTACCGGAGTGCTCAGTAGGTTCAAGCCCCAAAACACTCTTCACAGATAAGAAAAAGGGGAGATTTATGCTGCTGCAAAAACATTTTATTTGAATGCCCTCAATCACATTGGTGGATGACCTCAAGGGCAGGGAAAGGCTGTTCTGCCTAGGGTGTGTTTTATGTCTGATCCCAGAAAAACCACATAACAATTTTACTGATCTTTGTCACAGCAAATAGGTTCCAAAGAGAGTGAGACAAAACTAAGTCTTGGAACAAGAAAAATCTAGCATTGGTTTATATATTCTTCTGTGGGAAACCTCTTGGGCTTTGCTTTTAGTCAGTGCCAGGGTGTGGAAATCTAGCTCTTGGTAATGAAAACCATTATTTACGCAACACTTAGACCGCAACACTCATTAACTCAACAAGATGAAGACTGTTCCCCAGACGATGGAAGTTAGATATTCAGTGTATTGTTGTGCCATTCCTTTGCTGTTTATGCAAGGGGAAGATGTTTGCATATTACATTTGTCACAGACAAATATGGGGTATCAGATGTAGTGGTATTACTTTAAAATAGAATTGGAAAATTCAACTAAATGTGCTCAGCTCCAGAATACTTTTGACTTTCTGAGTTAAAATTCCGGTAACCTTACAAGAATGTGGTGTGATGTGAAAGTAGGTGACTCAGGATTGGTAAAGGAATACAAAATTTCTTAATCTTAGATAACTAATGCAAATCAAACCCAGCTTGATAGTGTCTGAAAATCATGATCACTTAGAGTTTTTTTGCTGGACTGTGTGAAAAGAGTTGCTGGTCTAGTTCCTCATGAAAAGGTGAATATTTCTGTTTTTTTTTTAAATCACAATTGAAACTGAGGAACACACATTGTAAAAGCCTATCTCTATGTGCATGCAAAATTTGCACATGCAAATGCAGCCAAACATGTTACATGGAAGATAACTTCATGGATCAGGAATCTAACTCGAGGAGAAGCCATTATTGATCAACTGGTTAGATCTGTTTGTAAATGACTTAGCACACTTTTGGCACAATGAAAGAAAAAATAGTAATCAATAGGAAAATAACCAAATGAGAACCTGAAAGAAATAAGAAAGCTTGGTATGAATGATCATGAGCTACTCAAAGTCATCATACTAAAGACCGGGTTAATTGAATTCGGTAGTAGAATGGTATTAGATTTTAGGAAGGCAAATTCTGAGGAATTTATTTTGTTTTATTTAAATAAGGATTCTTATAGATAATGAATTAAGAAATCTAGTGAGTAAAGTGCAATAGAATGAAGGATTAAAATCCATTAATGTGAGAGAAGACTAGGTAATTCTAAAAGACACCACAATTTAGGAAAACGGACTGTAATTCTGTTCTTATATGTAAAGCAAGATTTTGATATATGGAGTGACAAAAATGTAAATTTCTAAGCCTTTCAAGATGAATTTTTTGCCAATTTTTTGGATGAAAACGATGAGAAAGTTCAGAATGTAAGTATGGCTCTCCTGAAGAGTTAAGGGCTTTTGAACAAAGTGTTCCGCCTTCAGTGCTGTCAGGATGCCAGCAAACACTACTGCTTGGACTCAACAGCTCCATAGACCCCCTCTGCACCCCTTCTTAAAGGAGGAAAGGCAATGTTTAGCCCATTGTTTGTTAAAAATGAAACAGCTCCACTACAGACTATGTCTAATATACTCTGGAACTGAGACCTTTAGTAGGGGCACTGGTGAACCAGGGAATAAAATCAGCTTTTTGGAGCAGGGACTATCTTTTTGCTTTGTGTTTGTATAGGACCTAGCACAATGGGATCCTGGTTGGGTTCATATTATTTGGGTTCATATTATTTGGATTCGCAGGCACTACTACAATAGAAATAATAGTAAATAGCACACCCTATGCAAATCTTTGCCCATTTTAAAGACTGAAGTGCAGCTGAAAGAATGTGGATGTTCTCAAATATTTGGATGAGTGTCTTTTCAATTCTTGTTTCTAGAGCCAGAGGTGGCCAATCACAATAAGAAAGCTTGTTCTTGAGAAACAGCCAGCCTAACTCAAGCAATTTGACTAGTAAGAATTAGCAGTGAGACTTCTGGATGCTTATGTGAACCTGAACACTGAATCATGTGATGTCCTCCCATTTCTAACACTGAGCATACCTGAGCAGTTAATATTGTGGACTCCACCTCAGGCCTCATTATTGCTTTCTTTTCCTGTTGCTCTCAATGAGACAAATCCTTGGCTGGAGTAAAATGGCACTCCACTAACTTCAATGGTGCTACCCCACTTTCCATCAGCTGAGGATCTGGCCTGAAGTGTACATTTCTGAGAGAAAGATGGTGCACTGAGTTGTAGTGTGGGAATCCTTGGTTTTGCCTGAAATATGCTATACTGGTAACATATTTAAAAAAAAACAATTTAAAATAACAGTAACTTCTCAGAGAGACAAGGTGGGTGAAGTAATATCTTTTATTGGACCAACTTACACAGAACTCTTCTCCTTGTCTCTCTCACCAACAGTAGTTGATCCAAAAAAAGATATTACCTAAGTCACCTTGTCTGTCTTTCTACCATTCTGGGACCAACGCAGCTACAACAATACTGCATAGGAACTTCTCAGTCCTCGGGGTTTTCACATGACCCTATGATGTTAGGCACCCAAAGGTCACTGAAGGTCACCTGACTATTGTGGTAGGCTCCCTTGACAATGCCTCTACAAAGCATGGTGAAGTTAGGGTAATAACTATTGTCATGCTATCCAATCGCCGAGTCAATGTTGGAAGTTTTTAAGAGCTGACACCATACGGAATAATTAAAAAACATATCAGCTCTCAAATTAGCTAGTGTTTGTACCTGCTTGTAAAATAGATTAATGCAAGCATGCTACTACATCACTCACTACACAGGGGCTGCATAACGAGCCATACGCTGCCCACACTGCAGAGACACACTAGTGGATGGACATTCCGAGGCTGCTTAGCTGGAGCACACCTGTGCTTCATCCCTTCTCAACCGATGCTTTGGTTTGTTTACTTTCTGCTTTTGTAGGACACTTTAAAGATAGGGGTCAGTTCCCCAGCTGCTGCAAATCCACATAGCCCCGTTGACTTCAATGGACCCAGGCTGCTTTATATTAAGTGAGGAACTAGCCTTATACTCGCAATACGCTCTCTGATATAAAGCATTAGTTATTTTAAAATATGGACTCTCTCCCTGCCATTAGTGATACTGTAATCAAGTGTCTGTCAGTTACTTAACCTTCACGATCATGCCCTGCCTGGTCCTTTAGGGTTTTACATGTTTTGGGGGAAGGTCCTGCTAGCAAAACAGTTTACTCATGAGCTACTGATATTACACATCATTAAGTTATTCATGCAATAGTGTTTTCTCAGCCCTTCTTTATCCTCTACTATGTTCACTAGAACTACTCACATATTTAAAGCTATGCACATGGGTCCGTGTTTGCAGGATCGGGGCCTTAGTATGCAATGTTATTGGGCAATAATCTTATGGTGTAACCACAAACCTTGACTGTCTGTTTAATATCTCAGATGTTTCAATTTGCATTTCATTAAAACTTGGCAAAAGGTTATCAACTCAGATCCAAAATTCTCACAAAAATTGTTCTAATATGTAAAGTAAGTTTTGATTTATGGAGTGACAAAAATGTAAATTTCTAAGCATTTTAGATAATTTTTATTGCCAAAGTTTAGACTAAACTGACATTTTTAAAAAAATGCAATGTTCTGTTCTTTATTGTGGAGTAAAGACTTTGGAAATTGAAATTTTTTACCCACATATACAAATAATTCTTCCTAGGAAATATAGAATATGTCTCTACTTATGATATCAAGAGGAATTTCTATAATAAGTAAGAATAATGTTAATATGAAGAATGCAAAGGCGGTGGTATTTTTACTGTAGCAGAGCTGTCTGTGAAATGCTCTGTAACAATATTTAATATTCCCACAGAAATTGCCCTTGAAATTATCACTGAATACACAGTATTCATTTCAAAGGGCTTATGTATTATAAAATTTGACAAAGCATTATTATGTAATATATACATATTTCAAAAAAGGTGATTGATTCCACACTAAAAATACCTTTCCATCCATTGAAGTAAGAGGATTTACTTTGACTAATAAGGAGAATAGATTTACTACTTATTTTGTTTACTGTTGAAAATCGAAATTAATGGGATGCATACAGCATATATATAATTAAAATTTTAAACAAGGAATATACAACAGCATCCTATTGTATGCACATCATATGGAGTAGAAGATATTGCACAGTAATACTGAGGTTGCTACATCATCCTAGGTGTTAACATTGTACTGGGCTCAACCTAGATATTAATTTCACTAAACATTATTTTCTCTCTCTATTTATTTGGGGAATGGTGGAAAAATTAGTCATCTTTTAAGGGAAGCAACAGATGATTCCTGAAGAAGGCCTGAACAAATTAAAACAGCCCTTGCAAAGGGTATTTCACAAAGGAGGCACTTCAGACAGGTCCATGAGCCAAGATACTAAATACTCTAGAATTTAATTTAATAAATGTACATGACATCCACAACTGGATGTCAGGGGTGCAGTGAGCCAGAATGAAGTCTGCATAAAGAGATGAAAAGCCTGGCTGGACAGTAGCTGTCTACCTGTGAAAATGCAGGTGTGATGATTCTTGGGGTACCAAGGAACTGAGTGTCATCTGGTTACCTCCCACCTCTAGCAAGAGGGACTCTGGCCTGTGGTGACTGAGAACTAACTCCTCAGCACCACCAGCCTTTCAGCCACCTAAGCTGGGCTATGCCAGCCCTGTCTTCACAGGTTGCAGGTTAACAATAGGTGCACCCCAGTCCTTGAGTCCTTTTGAAGCATTTCCCTGTGATATCTAGCTCCTAACAATGGTTACTCACAGAAATCCCAGATCCTCTACCCCCAAAGGACCACTGTACCTCAGTTTACCAGTTTTACCTTATACAGGAGCAGTGGCTGAACACACAGCACTTCTGAGCACTTATAATAAAACAAAAATAGGTTTATTTAAGAAAGAATGGAGAGGTAACTAGAAATGAGAGAGTGATGGAAAAAATGGTTACAATACACAGCAAAATCATAAAATGTAAATTAGGGCCTACCCTTATTAATGGTTACTTTTCATGGCTAATGAAGTAGGTTCTTTCCCCGGCAAAGTTCTGTTGCAGAGCTGGTGGCTTCACAGGAACCAGGATACAACTTTTCACAAAACACCCCTGCTTGACAAGATGTCTCCTCAGTGAAGGAATCCAGAGTGAAATCAAACTGGAACAGGTGCAGAGAAGGGCTACTAGGATGATCCGAGGAATGGAAAACCTGTCTTATGAGAGGAGTCTCAAAGAGCCTGGCTTGTTTTGCCTAACCAAAGAAGACTGAGAGGAGATTTGATTGCTCTCTATAAATACATCAGAAGAATAAATATCAGGGAGGCAGAGGAGTTATTTATGTTAAGCCGAACAAATGGCTATAAACTGGCCATCATTAAGTTTAGGTCTGAAATTAGATCAAGGTTTCTAACCATCAGAGGAGTGAAGTTCTGGAACAGCCTTCCCAGGGGAGCAGTGGGGGCAAAAAACCTCACTGGCTTCAAAGCTGAGCTTGATAAGTTTATGGAGGGGATGGTATGATGAGACAGTCTACTATGTCATGCTGCTGAACTGTGACTGCTAGCAGCAAAAATCTCCAATGGCCAGTGATGGGACACTAGATGAGCAGGGTTCTGAGTTACTATGGAGAATTCTTTCCCAGGTGTCTGGCTGGTGGGTCTTGCCCACATGCTCAAGGCCTAACTGACTGCCATATTTGGGGATCAGGTAGGAATTTTCCTTCAGGTCACATTGGCAGAGATTTTGGAGGGTTTTGGCCTTCTTCTGCAGAATGGAGTATGGGTCACTTGCAGGTTTAAACAAGTGTAAATGGTGGATTTTCTGTAACTTAAAGTCTATAAATCATGATTTGAGGACTTCTGTAACTCAGGAGCAGGTGGGTGAGGTTCTGTGGCCTGCGATGTGCAGGAGGTCAGACTAGATGGTCATGATGGTCCCTTTTGGGACGATGAGTCTATGAGAGTGCCCTTCCGCGCTCTGTGTTATACTGAACCAGTCTTTTGTCTATTTATAGGTAGGCTGATGGTCTGCTGTAATGTTCTTTTTTTGTACCTCCAAGTGGCTGCAATTATTTGCAGTTGTCTCTGATGGTTTTCCACTGAAAGTTTTGGGATGGAGCAAGGCTAGACAATTGAGCCTTGCTTTGTATCACTGGCTAATCAGGGTCTGGTGATAACCCCCTCCTGCTTGAATGGGCCATCACCAAGTCATATTATCCGGTGGTGATTACTCCAAGTCCAGAAAGCAGACTTTCAGCATAGATACATTATTCCTTAATTATTACCTGTGCATACATCTCACAATTATTATGAATCTTGAGAAGTTACAAACTTTCTGTAGCTACCGCACACGTTACTCTTTATGGCTAAATAATATACCACAAGACCTATGTTTGGTGTAGAGAGTTTGTCAGGTCTGAGATGAGAGTTGCTTGCAAAGAACAGCGGGACCTTTGTCAAGGACCCTCCGTGTCACTGCAGGCCACCTTGATAAATGAACAGATACACTGTGTGTACACTAAGTGGCAGTATATGTAGACAATGAAGAAAAAAGAACTGAAAGAAATTCCCTTGACAAACAATAGCGCCAACTATGTAGGCATGGGGGAAAATTCTAGCCCCATTTGTATTCAATGACAAAATTCCCATTGAGTTCAGTGGGCCCAGGATTTCACTCCTGAATTATCTTTTCCTCCAAAAACAAGAATAAACGCTACTCCTCTTTGAGAAATACATTCCATTATGCTTATTTTATTTAAGTTTTAAAAAATTAAACTGACTTAAGCACCCATCCTGCAAAGAATTATGCCTGTGTTTAACCTCATGCATTGTGAATAGTCCCACTGAACACAACAGTACATAATGTTAAGAATGTGCAATAACTTAGTTTTTGCAAGATCCGGGCCTAATACTTAGTCTTATGCAATAAAGTCACTGTTTACATGGAAAGAAGAATATGAAAGAATCATTGGGACCACTCAGCTGACATTTGCCCCACCACTATTATTATTAATAGTAATATTACATTTAGTAAAACACATAAAAGCACCCCCAGTGTGACCAATATGTTCAGAAGAGAAACGTCCTTTATCAGCTCAGTTTCCATCAGGGCCAGCAGCTTGATCTTCTGCATTGTTATGTATTACTTATTATTTAACATGTATATTGTGGTAGTGCCAAAACAGCACAATGGAGTCCCAGTGGGGTAGGTGCTGTACAACACATAATAGTAACCCGTAGCTATAGTTAATTTAGATCTCAAGAAAATCTTTCACATCAAAATTAGAAAAGTGATACCTCTTTCCGGCTAACATTATATGTAGTTTTGCCCAGGGGAAAAAAATGCTAGAAAAAAATCTAAACACATAATTTTCAAAACAAAAACCCTGGAATTTAAATTTAGTTTTCAGAATTTCCTTTCAAATATCCAAAATATTAAGATAAGTTTTCCATACAGTTCTGCTTTGTTGCTGTTTACATACATAAAACAGGTGGGAGGTGGGGTGTCTCTCTTGCCTATAATCACATTAATTAAAAGTCTGAATTCTGCTAGTTGCATCATCTTGAGTATCTTTTTCTACCAAAACATTTTCTATTGTGATGTTAATTTTAAATCTGGTTAAATTTTGACATTTCATGCAATTTAACCAGCTACAACCCATCCCATTAAGTGCATTATTCTGGAGGGAAAATATAATGTAGTGTGGATTTGTTCCTTTTTATTGTTATATAGGGAAAATACATAAATGGGATACTTTGCAAAAATTCTTTTAATTAGATCAACTCATAGTGTAAGTAAGTCCCAAGGGGCCAAACCTTGCTGACTTTACCCATTGGCACTGTTCACATGCATAAGGCCTGAAGAATTTGATTCAGATATGCCCCATATTTGTTAATTAAATAGCTGTCCCTTTGTATTTTGTACTTAATACTGACTACAGCTATTTACCTGTGGCAGAAAATTTTGACTTTTCAAAATTTCTCTCTATTCCCAACTGGAGCAAAAAAAGTTGAAATACTAATTCACAAACAGAAAACGTCTGAAGTTTTTGATTCAGAAGGGCTGAAACAGAAACATTGACATTTTCGATTGAAGACAAAATTTCATTTTTAATTGATATCGTTTTGACTTGAAATGAGATTTTTGTCTTTTTGATTCTCCCAATCAGGTAATCAATTTTTTTTGTCAAAATTGACACTTGTCCATCGAAAATGTCAAGTGTGAAAAACTAGGCTTTCTAATGAGAAAACTGATCAATCAAAACATGCTAATCAGCTCTAATGCAGACACTCTGAAACACAAGGAGCCCAAACACAAATAGAGATGGGTGCTGTTATAAGGACCTAGGAAAGCAGATGCAGAATAGTCTCCATGGGGGAGTTGTTATTGTTCTAGTTCTGTTGCTGTTAATCTGGGTGCAGCATCCCCAGAGAGGTTTATTTCAGTCCAGTGCTTAGCATAGATCAGAACAGGAGAGGAAGCCCCCCATTTTTATAGTTGTCATCACAGATTTCAATGTGATGTGGCACCACATCAGTTTGGGGTGACAGAATGCAGCAAGAGCAGCAAGAGGAGGGGAATGGGGGACAAGAGGAGAAATGTATACAAAACCAGTTCTGTCCCCAAGTAGATCTATGGTGCTGATATTCCTCACCCTCTTTCTATTAATCCCATTAGTTGGACTTCTCCAGAATATATATATATATATAAGAGAGAAAGAAAGAGGCCTAGGGATTTCTCCTCTGGAAATGTCTGAAATACCAGATGCTTTTTCATGCATTTTAAAAGATTTCAGACATTAGAAAATTTAGACTGAAAGCAAAGTCTATGTGTTTTGTGGCATTCACCTGCCTTTCCCTCCAGAAGGGAGAGGGAAACAGCAGGAACTGGGGGTCATCTCCTTACTCATTTTACCAAGGAAGGAAGAGGAAGAAATCAAGCTCCGGAAGAGAAGAGATGGATAGGTCTCATCCAAGCCTCTCCTGTCTCCTTCCCCCAGCAGGTGCTGCTGCTCCACCTACTGGTGCTAAAGGTTGGGATCTCTAGATGGTTCTTAATCAGGCTGCTCCTACTTCATAGTCTCCTATGTGGTGGGTGCTCACTTCATCACCAGAGAGCTGGGGAGCAGAACTTTCTCAAGTGAAGGAGCGGCATGGAAGTTTTGCTGATCTCCCTCCGGATTCTGAAGTTAGTACAAGGAAAGAGAATCCATTTAAAAATTGTGTGTGTATATGGTGCGTGTGTGTACTGTCCTCTCTCTCTCTCTTTGATATAGAGAATTAGGAAGGGAATAATTTTTATTTTATTAGCAAAAAGATAAAGAACGATCAAACCCTCACACATACACACACACAAATTGCTGCAATACATTATTGCATGGAGCCCAATACTGCAAACACTTATGCCTGAAATTAAGCAAGTGATATGAGTACTCCCACTGACATCAACAGGGCTACTCAGATGCTTAAACACACGAATAAGTGTTCGCAGGATTGGGGCTGTGATCTGTAAAAGTAAAGTTCAACTTTCACTGACACACAAATCACAACTAGAATTTCTTATGTACAACAGAGAAAAAACAATCTCTCAAACCCTAGTCTGTCCAACTTTTTCCCATATAAACGGTTTATTGCTAAATCTCCTTTATTACTTTTTTGAGCCTGTGAACAAAAATATTACATTAGGTAACCTTCTTACATGTGATCTGCTTAAAGTAAAAAGTATTTTCAAAAACTTAAAAATCTTGTGTCTTAGTTCCTAATGGGTGAAAACTAGAACCTCAGATAAAATTTCAGGGACTTCAGCTTTTAAATCCAGGCATATAAACCCATGACTTCTGGTTCCAGGTCTGATCCAAAACCAGAAGAGGCCTATTTTTCCATTTGGGTTTAGGCATGACAGAAATCACATGATATCAACCTATCTTATGAGATTTTGTCCAAGGTGTGCTTAAAATCTCATAAATAAGGGTTGTGAGATTTCAGCTTCATTGAATCTGAACCTGAACCAAAATTGTAGCTGCAATTTGAACTCAAACCCCAAACCTTTGCCTAAATCTAATCCAAATCTATGTACTACTTCCTTGGTTCACCTCTAAACCATTGGTAACATGAGTGTGAGGTTTAGATACAAGATAATTTAATAAATCGATTGCATGTGATAATGCACCCAGTTACAGCTGTCCAAACTGATAATCTATCAGTATGGACATTTCACTATGATTTGGTGATGTCTTTGTCAGCATATGGTGAGTACTGCAAGCTGAATTATTGTTTGCATTATTTCATAAACAAAAGAATTACAGTTTTAAGAAAGATTAGTATGCTTTCCCCTATATTTGCGTTAATTATAAGTACACTGTATCCAAGTACTGATATAACTTTATTGTATAGAAGTCTTCAAGAAAAACAGTATTTTTGTGAAAGATGATTGTAGTTTCAATAGCAACTCCCTCTTATTACTTAAAAAACATATATTTAGCCAGATACCATGAACACTAAGTTTAGTTTTCTTGGAAGCACTTCAACCAGCTCTTTTATAATCTTTGTATTTAACATCCCAAATAAGCCATAATTCGCTGGACATGCTGAGCAGTGACTATACATATCCTGTGTTTTAACATAAAAGTATAAAATTACAGAGATTTGATCAATTATTTTCAAAAATGTAAATGCATTGAAATGGTGTAGAAGAGAACCACATTGGTCTTCATTACATCTGAAATAAAAAATTGCTGGGAACCAGGAAAAAAAAAATCTGACAAGAACTGGTTCTTGGATGCAGGGGGGCGAATAGCTTTCCTCTTTGCTGCACTGAATGAATTCAAAAGAAAGTGGCTAATGTAGCATTTCTTAATAACAAACCTATGGTGCTTCGTACCCTTTCATCTTTAAAATTACAAATGTCATTTTGTACTCTGTTTTATCACAGGATTACTTGAACCTATGCTACTCTTTATCTCGGACAGCATACGTAGCCCTCACTACTGAAATTGAGTGGCCACCTATTTGCAGGGTTATCCAAATCAAAGAGTATGGTAAACTTCATCTTATCTTCTGTTAAGATCTTCTCATCCATTCAGGCAGAGCTGGGAGGAGTTATGGAAAAATGTCGGGCATTGCGCTTGATCAAATGTGTTTATTATTTTCCCTCCTGTCTCCTTCACAAAGGAGAATATTTTAAAGACACCATCTTCTTTGAATCCTTTCAAGAGCTGGGTTTTTGTCAGGGCTTGTCTACACTTACCGGGGGATTGACACATGGTGATCGATGCATCGGCGGTCAATTTAGTGGGTCTAGTGAAGACCTGCTAAATCAACCGCAGATTGCTCTGCCGTCGACTTCTGCACTCCACCTGAATGAGAAGTGCAAGGGAAGTTGATGAGAGAGCGTCTCCTGCCGACGTTGCATAGTGTGGACCCTGCAGTAAGTAGATCTAAGTACGTCGACTTCAGCTATGTGTGATAGACCCAGGCCAGTTGGGAACAGCAGAGTAGTAGAAGGCAAATATACTGGCCACTGGATTAGCAGTTTTCTGTTTCCTGACTGACCAGAGCAGGGGCTGCTCCAGGCTAATGAGAACACCTGACTCCAATTAACCTGCAAAGAGTCAGGTGAAGCCATTAAGCTATTGTGAACATCTAACTCTAATTAAAGCCCTTTTTGATACTATAAAAGGGCTCACTCCAGTCAGACTGAAGAGATCCAGAGGGAGCCAGAGGAGAGGAAGTGTGGCTGAAGGGCTGGTTAATGAAGACACCCTCAAGCCATTGGTAAGGTAAGGGTGAAGAAGAGAGAAGCTTGAGAGCTGTGGGGAAGTGGCCCAGGGAGATGTAGCAACTCTGGCAGTGAAAGGTTGGCTGCCAACAGCTGCTGCCATTAGGGTACCTGGGCTGGAACCCAGAGTAGAGGGCAGGCCCGGATTCCCCCCAACCCCCCACTACAGAAACACCTCCTGGGAGGGGAAGTCAGGCCCCTGTCAGGACAGGAGGCTAAACTGTCCTGAAAAAAGCCCTAGGGACAACAGAGACTGTGGGAGTTCTCTCACCAACCTCCTTGCTGGCCCATGATGAAAAGGGCTCAGTAGACTGTAACCTTGGCCCTAGAGAGAGAAGGGCTACATGGAGGGTCGCAGTGAGCCACTGAGGCTAGCATATACCGCCTAGAAGGGCGGGACCCACGGGGACAAGGTCGGAGCTCTGCCACATATGTTATTCATGTAGCTGAAGTTGCATAACTGAGATCGATCTCCCCCATAGTGTAGACAAGGCCTCAGTCTTTAACCCAGCTTGGGCAGTCCCTTGGGTTAGGAATGACACTAATTACAGCTACAGTAGCTCTGTTGATTGTTCCACACATTCAGTTAACCATGCAGTGATATCTTAGGAAAAAAGCTTTCTAATTCCTGGGGCAGGAGTCTGGAACCCCAAGAAAATAGAATGTCCCCTAAAAAAATCCAACTCAGGTTTTATGCAAGATGCAGAGCATTCTGAGACAGTACTTCTGAGATGAAATCCTAGCCCCATTGAAGTCAATGGAAAAACTCCCATTGGCTTCAATGGGGCCAGAATTCCAGCCCTGGAGTTTTCATTCATTCTGTGTAGAAACCGGCTGCCCGGAGTTGACATGCAAAATAAAGCTGATAGTTAATCACTTTAACACCAACTTTTAGTGCTAATTCCAGAAACGCTGTAACCCGAGGTAAAACAGCTTGTTTTCCACTAGAGTAGAACCTCAGAGTTGTGAACACCAGAGTTATGAACTGACCAGCCAACCACACGCCTCATTTGGAACCAGGAGTACGCAATCAGGCAGCAGCAGCCACAAAACAAAACAAAACAAAAGAGCAAGCAAACACAATACAGTGCTGTGTTTAAATGTAAACTACTACAAAATAAAGCAGCATTTTTCTTCTGCATAGTGAAGTTTCTAAGCTGTATTAAGTCAATGTTCAGCTGTAAACTTTTGCAAGAACAACCATAATGTTTTGTTCAGAGTTATAAACATTTCAGAGTTACGAACAATCTCCATTCCCAAGGTGTCTGCAACTCTCAGGTTCTACTATATCACTGCAATGCACAATAATGAAGAGGCAGAAACTGCATGTTAGTGTTACTGCAGACACTTGTCTGCATGCCAACAGCTAAGAAAAAATGTGCCTTTTCAAACAACAGTCTACCTGTAGAGGAAGCTTGGTCAATTAAAAAAAAATCTAGTGGTGCTTGGTCCTAGGGGCTTAGTTAATGTTATTTTTCCTCACACTTGTTGATGCTAAAAGGTACTTAACTATATTTTGTGTCTTCATAGGTTATACTCTGCCATAAGAATAATAAAGCATTAAAGGCAGCTAAACAGTGATGGAAATATTTTCAAGAGCTCTCAGATTGGCTTAATTCTGATTCAAATTGAGTTTGACTTCAGTGGGAACAGAGCAAGGCCAATACAGAGCGCCAATACAGAGCACATCCTTAGTGGCAGTGTGAACACTGGCAGACTTTGTGGGCAAGGGACACTTTTCACTTGCCTTAGGGCAAAAGAAAAACCTAGGGCGAAATCCTGGTTCCACTGAATTCAATAAAAGTTTTGCCATTGATTTCACTGGGGTCAGGTTTTCACCCCAAGAGTTAGTGCCGGGTATCAGTGCTACCCCTTCTCTTCCCTGGTTTTTAACAAGCAAGCAAATAAACCATTTCCAAGTCTGCTCTCCTTTCTCCTTTTTTTGGCTTCATTCACACCAAACAATTCCCACTGATTTTTCTAGTTTCCCAAAGGTGCAAAATCTTCACTCTGCAACGTTCAGGACAAAAACACAACAGCAGTATTGGTGTGAAGGTTGCCGTATTGTTTCTGCAGCTCCCTTAAGCTTCGAGATGGTTGAGATTTTCTGAGTTTTATTGAGGCTCCCAGTGAAGTCATTCTGAAAGTTATACAATGGTTTCCACGGCTTATTTGTTACAAAGGTTTTAAACAGCTCATTGAGATTAACAATAAAGTCACTCGTTTTTACTGTGAGCCTAATGGGTGAATGACACTTACTTTGCAAGGGTGAATTTTCATTTGAACAGTTCATTCACTTCATTTCTTGTTCACCACATTCTGTATAAGTCTGTCTATCTTGAGGTTTATTTCATCACTGGGCAAGAAGATGGGTCTTAGAAATGTAAACCAACATCTATCTTAAAAGGTCCAGAGAGGAAGGATGGTCCAGTGGTTTGGTCATAGGCTTCGGGAGACCAGGAGTTAATTCTCTGCTTTGCCACAGATTTGCTGTGTGACCTTGGGCAAGTCACTTAGCCCCTATGTGCTTCAGTTCCCCATCAGTACAATAGGGATAATAGCATGGCCTTGCCTCACAGGGATGTTGTGAGGATGAATACATTACTTTCTAAACATGTCACTATGACATTTCACTCCATATTCTTTATGAAAATATGCTTATGGTATGAATATGACATAACTGAGATGTACTTCATGCAAGATGAGTTGTGTAAGATATCATTGGAAAGGTTATGATTTATTGAATGTGATTATCCAATTTTTATGCCTGTGTCATTTCTGTATCTGAAGTTAGGAATGTTGACTATGTAACTGTGTTTCAACTATGCTATTTTGGGTGATGGCCACTGCTAATACTTCAGGTGCAACAATGAAAAAGCCAGACAGGGCTGATGGCCCATCAGTGAGGACATTGGACTGTGGAAAGGCTTGTGTTCCTGGGGCCAGTCTGAAAAGGAATATAACTGGAACTCCAAACCACAGAAACTGTGCAACCTGCCTAAAATAACATTTAGGGTAAGACATTACATTTTGTAACCTGTTTCTTAAGTATATTGAGCTTAGCTTGTGTGCTTTGTTTTATTTCTCAGTAATCTGCTTTGTGCTGTGTGCTATCTCTTATATTCACTTAAAATTCACCCTTGTACTTACTAAACGTATTTCTTGTTTATAATATAACCCAGTTTATGTAATTTCTAACTGGGTGGGGGGGAGAAGGTGTGCATATCTCCCTCCACATTGAGGGAGGGGGCGAATTTAATAACACCTTTGGGTTTGCACTCCATAAAGGGAGCGGGCACCGACCCCTAAGGCTGAATCTGTCCAGAGCGGATCTCTGTCTCTCTGTGCAGCTGGGTGTGGCCCTGCCTGTGTGCTTGGCTGGAAGAGGCTTGTGAGCCTCGCCCAGCAAGGCCAGGTACAGGGGACCCAGAATAGGCTGACTCAGTGGCATCCCAGCACATCAGATGACACCCCGAAGGGCCCAGACCCCACAGTCACAATCTTTACAGTGATGAGGGCCATGTAAGTATCTTAGATGGATTCTTGTTCTGAGAATAGTCAGCCACATTCACAATGAGCTTTTCCCATTACAGTTCTGCATGAGCTTATCGTGTGAAACCTCAAACACGTGTTAACATGCATTCTGGACTTGTCTAAATACAGATGTTGCACCAATTTAATGCCAATTGGTTCATTTAAACTGGTCGATACAGGGTGATTGGCTCCTTTAGAAGGAAGCAAGGTCTAGTGCACCTGTGACTAACTACCTGCTGCCCAACTGGGCTTGTGAGAAGGCACTGGAGTCTTATAAAGGGCAAGACAGCGGCAGGTGAAGGATGGCTGCCCACTGACATCTCTCAACCCAGGGAGGTAAGGATATTGCTAGAGCAGGCTCTGGCAGAGACTGCAGAAACAGGGGCGGTTCTAGCAATTTCGCCGCCCCAAGCACGGCGGCACGCCGTGGGGGGCACTCTGGCGGTTGCTGGTCCCGCGGCTCCGGTGGACCTCCTGCAGACGTGCCTGCGGAGGGTCCGCTGGTCCCGCGGCTCTGGTGGAGCATCTGCAGGCATGCCTGCGGGAGGTCCACCGGAGCCGCAGGACCAGCGGACCCTCCGCAGGCACACTGCAGCCGCCTGCCGCCCTC
The DNA here is from genome assembly GCF_020497125.1 of Mauremys mutica. NCBI lineage: Eukaryota > Metazoa > Chordata > Testudines > Geoemydidae > Mauremys > Mauremys mutica. The sequence goes on along the minus strand of NC_059081.1, from coordinate 56,246,267 downwards.
CCGGCGACCGGCGGAGCGCCCCCCGCGGCATGCCGCCCCAAGTATGCACTTGGCGTACTGGGGCCTGGAGCCGGCCCTGTGCAGAAAGCACAGGGGTCCTGTAAGAGACCCTGAATAACCAGAGGAGAGCCAGGAGAGCAGCAGAGGGGGTTGCCTGCTGAATTCTTTGATCCAGGGAGAGAGAGAGAGTTGAAGAAGGCTGAGCTCCAGCTAGGAAGAGCTGGGATTGGCAGCTTGGTGAATCATAGAATCTCAGGGTTGGAAGAGACCTCAGGAGGTCATCTAGTCCAACCCCCCTGCTCAAAGCAGGACCAATCCCAACTAAATCATCCCAGCCAGGGCTTTGTCAAGCCTGACCTTAAAAACCTCTAAGGATGGAGATTCCACCACTTCCTAGGTGTAACCCATTCCAGTGCTTCACCGCCCTCCTAGTGAAATAGTTTTTTCCTAATATCCAACCTAGACCTCCCCCGCTGCAACTTGAGACCATTGCTCCTTGTTCTGTCATCTGCCACCACCGAGAACAGCCAAGCTCCATCCTCTTTGGAACCCCCCTTCAGGTAGTGGAAGGCTGCTATCAAATCCCCCCTCACTCTTCTCTTCTGCAGACTAAATAATCCCAGTTTCCTCAGCCTCTCCTCATAAGTCATGTGCCCCAGTCCCCTAATCATTTTTGTTGCCCTCCGCTGGGCTCTCTCCAGTTTGTCCACATCCTTTCTGTAATGGGGGGCAGAACAGACTGGAACAGAGGAAGAGCTCCAGGAGTGGCTGGGAGATGCCAGAGCTGAGTATGAGCTTTTATGCTGCAGTGATGGACTTTATTTTGGGATTTTGAAGATTGTTTTTAACTGTTGGTTGTTTAACCAGCCCAAAGCCAGGATGATGATAGCCACGAGAAAGCATTTGTGGAATTCATTAAGAAACCCTGAGAGACAGGAAAACTGAAACAGCAAAACTGAAACAGCCTCTGCAGAATCACTTGAAACCAGCAGGGAATGCTACAGGGCATGCACGTCCTTTTACACCAGTGTAACTTAACAGTGTGGGCTCTCTTATATTGGTTATCAAATTTAGCTTGTGCTCATAAATCTACCAATGCAAGTTTAGTAGTTATAATACAGGTTTAAACTGAGATGAGTTGTTTTTTTTTCTGAGAATTTTTTTTCTGAACAGTAAATTCACAGACAAATGCAGTTTTTAATTTGATTTTTTTGTGTGGCATTAAAACTATTTGTGAATTTGGATTGAATTTGGCAAATACTTGTGGCAGAAAGAATCATTTTTTCTACGAAAATAAAAGTCAAAATGGTTTGTTTCAGGCATTTTGAAATGAAACATTTTGATTTTGTTTCAAAACATTTCATTTTGACCATTTTGAAACAAAATGTTTAAACATATTTTATTTTGAACACTTTCTTTTGAAAAAGGGGGACCTCCCCCAATAAGGCTGAAAAAATACCTAAAGCAAGAACAAAACAAAAAAAATGTTTTGAGAAGAACAAATTTTTGTCATCTTTTTGTTTTGGTGAGAAAAAACAAAAAAATTCAATTTCAGTTCAAACCAAGCTAATTTTTTTCTTCCCTTTTCTTTTTGCTCTGGGGAGAGGCCTGAACCAAAATCAATTATTTGCTCAGCTCTTCTCCAAATGCTGTTGATCACACTGAATGCTCATTCCACTGAATTGTTTGTTCTTTATAAACACAAAGCAACTCCTGCTTTTTATAGCAATATGTCTTGAAAGCAACATTCTGTAGAAATGAAAAAAGCCCACACATTTTGACTGACGAAATGAAAAACTGGGACATTTCTCCTGAAAGAAGTTCCTGGGACACTGAGCTATCGCATGGGACTAGGTCTGTCCCGGTATAAGTGGGACATATGGTCACTTTAAGGATGATAGGCCAAAGCAGAGCTCTCTCTTCCACAAATACCATTGGTTAAAGTACTTTTGTGTCTGGCATGAAAATAAGTGAGAGCCATGAGGTTCTGTGAGAAAAGAAAGTATTTGGGGTGAACACCACAGGGAAGTTGTGCAGGTCAAGATATGTTAATAATAATAACTCCTATATAGCATCTCCTCCTAGAAGAGCCAAAGGTGCCCTTTATTAATAGGAATGATTGAGCCTCACAACAGCCCTTTGAAGTGCATAGTAGTATCTTCATTTGACAGATGGAGAATCGGATGCAAAGACATGGCATGAACTGCCCAAGGTCACATGGCAAGTATGATGGAGACAGAGCAATGGAACCCTCCTATCAAATTCCAGTGCCATGCCTCAGTCAGGGGCACGTGCTTTCTCTCAGGCACTAGAAAGGAGAAGGTCCTTTGAGGAGGAACCATTGCAGCACTGACGGTGTGCTGCAATGACCATTCTGTGGTGCACATCATGGGTATGTAGAGTATGAGGCGACAGCAGGCTGTTGGTGGGGAGCCCTCCCTGCCCCTCTTTGATAGTGTGATGAGGGCTCTGGAATGAGGACAGGGTCAGCTGCAACTGATTGAACATTGACTGCCAGTATGTCTTGACACCTTGGTTTAAGAACAACTGCCTAGAGCACCTTACAATGTTCAGTATACACAGCAAAAGGTGGCAGGCACACAGAAGCAAAATGTATGCACCTTAAATGTACAGGCTATGCCTCTCATTACAAAATGACTTTTCTGCTGATGGATATTTCCTACAGTGTTTGTCAAACAGTAGGTTCATGGCTTAGTCAGGGACAAAGTTATTAAGGACATAAAACGCCATCTGGATGATGCTAATAAACATAAAACCTAACCTTCAGATACACTGCTGCAGTGACCAGACTGTGCCAGACCAGATTACCCTCTGTTTGTGTTAAAATCTGAGCCCTGGTATAACCCTTTTGGCTGCCCTACCCTCATATATCTTACTCTGAAAAGCTAAAATGCAGTTATTCCAAAAAGACAAATTAGTGCTGCCTCCCTGTCATCTTTCTGTCTTAAAAAGATTGGTTTCCCAATTAAGTTTCTTTTTCTGTTTCTAAACAGTTGGTGGCTTGTTTTAAAACTTTTATTTAGGATTTCTGCTTGTCAGTATAGTTGGCAATTCGTGTGGTGAGGGAAAAAAAAGAAAACCTCAAGCCCACTGAAATGTAAAAAATGTACTGGGATGTTTCTGAACTTGTTTTTACAAGAAAATGATGGGATTTTCCACATACAAAAAAAAAAGGGAAAAAACCCTCTGTGTGCTATATGAATAATCTACTAAGCCGTTCAAGACTAGATTCCGATCCCCTGATTTCTGTTGAATAGTCCTTCACTACCTGAGTGCTTTCTCTGAAATCAATAGAACCTCTTGTGGAGTAAGTTGCTACTCAGAATGAGTAAAGGATCAAGATTTGGCCTAAGCCATTAAATATTAGAGCTTGTCAAAAAGTTTCCAGTGGAACAGGTTCCCACCAGTAAATGCAGTTTTGTTGAAACTGAAATGTTTTGTGGGAACGTGTCAACTCGGACAAATTCTTTGATGGAAAATTATTGAAATGAATCATTTTAACTTTCTTGTTTCATGTTGCTGAGGTAAAATGTTTTGTTTTAATGTTATTTAAATTTTTCTCAGTCTTGTGTTATATTCAAATATGAATTTTAATATTGATATGATTATGTTTTGACTTTATTGCAGTGAAGCATTTTGGTATTATTGAAACAAAACTTTGGAATTTCTGTTCCTCAGCAAATGTCAAAATTTGGACTCGTTATTCTGACTTGGAACTTAAATTTCAAAATGTTGAAATTTCCCACAGAACAGATATTCCATTTTTTGACTACCTCTATTAACCATGTAAATTAAAGCTATGATGACCTAGAACTCAGCCCAGTTCTGCTCTGCTGGTGGGATTTGGGGTGTGTGTGCAGTAGAGAAGAATGGAGAGAGAGACTGTCCATGCAGCTGCCTAAGGATTGCAGAGTTGGGACAAGGATCTCCTCAGATTCCCATCTTGTGTTACCTTAATAGACCATGCTGTCTGCACACTCTGCATGCCTGCTAGTCCTGTTGTAGGGAGCACATGTAGACTCCTCAACATCTTTGAAGCTATGGAGTTAGGGTTTTAATTCATTTTTGCACCAGTTAGCAGTATACGGACCAAAGTGAGCTCTGAAAAAGTTTCCCCTTACTTCAAGGTCTCAATCATCGAAACCAGTATATACATACATAAGTCCAATAGTGTTCAATAAGCATTCCTCATGTGAATAAAACTATGGATGTGCGAAACTGCTTGCAGGATTGAGCCTGTCTCTGGGGAAATGACATTAAGTTAGAACAGTATAGGGGACTTTGGGGAGGTTATTTGTATAATAAACCTTTCCAAACTTTGCACTCTGGAAGGTCTTATGCTTTGTCTGTCCTAAGCGCTAACTGAAAGATGGTGAGGTTTCCTCTATTTCAAAAAACTGTAGTATTATTTAGGATCTGATTTTTGAAGTCTTTTTCCTCTTGAGATATTGTGGTACTGCAGAAAGCTAATGTGTATTTCTTTATATATATTCACACTCAACAGATTATCATGCTCATAAAGAAGAAAAGAAATACACATTAGCTTTCTGCAGTACCACTATATATATATATATATATATATATATATATAAAACAACCCTCATAATTTATTTTAAGTTTTGTTCAAGTTTTGAAAATGTGCTTAGTTTCGTCTATTTACGCTAACTTGATTAGAATAAATAAAATTTGATATTTTGCATAGTTTTTAATGTAAAAACAAAACAAAAAAGAGAACTCATTACTTAAGTAAATTAATGACTGGCAATGGTGGTTGCCATTAAAAGGCCAACATCTGCTCACAAATAGCATGCTGTTATTATGGTTATTTCTTTTGCTAAATATGGGGGAAATTGTATCTCAGATACTGATGATGTGTGATAAATGCTGGCTAATGTTGATATTTTAATGGTGATGACTGCATCTCCCCTCTCAGTGTAAAACTATGCAATGAACAAACTATGGGCCAGATTCTAATACCTTTACGCACTCTGAGGAGTACCTAATTCTGCAAGATTTCTCACTGAAACCAATGGTACATTTAACATGAGTAAGAGCATCAGAATCAGTCCCATTGTTAACAACTGCATCTTCACTGACCTAGGCTTGACCGCACAGGCCTGTTGACAAATGCAGATTCTGATACCATTCAGCAGGACTTACTTTTATTCATGTAGCTCTGAATCTATTGGAGTCCGACCCAATGGTAGCCAGACACGTCCTCTAAATATGTATGCACAGACGTGATTCCAAAGGAAGAACAAAGTGTTGGAATGACAAACTTTTTAAAACAAAAATGAGAATTACTAGTGTTAATTCTATGCAAAATGGTGCTTAAATTAATTTTTCTTATGCACTTCTAAGTGTGTTCATTGTGTGCATAATTTTAATATTTGCCGTAGATCATGCTTTTGTTACAGAATTTTAAAAGTTGTTTCCCCCCAGAATTAAATAGCAAAGGTCTATATTTTCTGTCTAATCATCTTGATTTACTAACGTAATGACTCTGGTGATTGGACACACGCACACAAGATCTTCACAGAAGGAGGAAATACAGAAACACAAATGGGTGTTGATAGAGGCCCCAAGCATTTTGTTACCCTATGTGTTTGCATGGAGTTTATGTCTACACTGCAACTGCAAGGTATATGCGCATTAGCGTTAATCTAGCTAGATCGCTGTAAGAGCTGTGAAGACCTGATGGCACAGGCTTCAGCATGGACTGTGCAAGACCTTTTGGTCTCCTGGGGTACATACGTGCATCACTAGTCCAAGCTACTGTGTCTTCACTGCTATTTTAGTGAGCTAGCTAAATTAAAGCTAGCACAGGTATACTACCAAATCCAAAAAATTTTCGTTTTTTATTTTTCACAAAAAAGTCTAAGTTTTCCATGGAAAATTTTTATTTTATTTTGGTAGAAATTTTCCATGGGGGGCAGGAAGGCCCATTTTGCTGACCAGCTCTAATTGTCTGACTCTGAGACCCACTCTTTCCCTGATCCATCAGAACTTGGACTTGTTGACCTTCAGGGCATTCTGGAGAATTTTCCCAGAGAGAGGTGGAGGAGTGGAAAGCGGCCAGCTGGGTGAATGGGAGGTGTTATGACAAGGGCTGAGGTAATTTACTGCATATGGCAATTTTCTTTAGCGCTCTTCAGTTGTTTGGCTATTGATCCGATAGACTATTTGAATTTTTGTAAAGATTCTAATGATACCTAGGATTTTTATTTTTTACTAAAATTATAAATGTTAGGCCAAATCCTAAGATCTTTGCTAAGGTTTTACTCAGTCCTTGCTGAGTCAAACTCCTGTTAAAATAACTTTATGTCTTACTAACCCACTAGGACATAAATGGTGAAGAGACACAGAACCCTGCAGAGTTAATGACATCCCAAGCACCTAAAGCTGCAACCCCCACTTTGTTTTAGGTATTTGTGATGTTATCCACCCTTGAAAAACTTGGTCTTGGAGAATAAACAAACAACCAGACAAAACTTCATTTTCTTTTCAATTGAATGTATTAGATATTAGAGTTATTTCTAAAAGAAGGCCTTTCAGTTCAACTTTAATTGCATTTTATGGTGTGTGACTTAACCCATATCTGGAATTTTAGTGTCTCTTAAAAAAATAGAAAAAAAAGACAGAAAAAAAAGAGAGAAATTGTTGTGTCAAACAACTTTTTAGCACCAAAATTCTTTTTTTTCCAGTCTTTTATTTCTGCATTAGCTAAGCACATTCATTATACTGTGATCTAATGAAGAGAGCATGGGGCCAGGTATCTGGAAACCAGGAAACTCCTGTTGACTTCAGTGACACCAGGGTTTCACCCATGAACGCTATTCCCAGCTCTGCTATTGATTCAGTATGTGACCTTCTATCTTTGTTTCACCATATGTAAAATGAGGATCATGATATTTTGAAAGTCCTCTGAGATTTACACATCATGTTGTATTAATGACAGGTAATAACTGTAATAAAAGCTTGGCAAGAGCTTAGTAAGGTTTATCCAGTGTGAACTAGTGGTCATGAAAAATATTTGAGGGTAACAAACAGAAGCAAGTCACTTGAAGCAAAATGAACTTCTTATTGAGTTTGGTTTGGACCTGATTCCAAGGAGATATTTATAATTACCAAATTCCTTCTTCAAGTGCAGAGTTCACAATCACTGGATTTTATACTTTAGGTAAGAGAAACAACCTGCATTTGGATCTGTCCAGTTCTAATTTGAAAATGAATCAGTTTTATGTTTATGGAGAGGAGACCCTACCTTTGATTTACCAGGATTTTGAATGTAACATTTTAATAGGTCCACACTTAACTACGCACAGAAGTTGCACCAGTTAATCTACAGTAAGTTTAAAACTGATTTCATTGGACCTCTGCAGACTCCTATGATAGACCACTTATATGAGACAGAGCTTGGAATAGAGTTTGCATCCGGACTCCCAATCCAGTTCCCTGTCTTCTAGATGCTGCTCCCTCCTCTGTATTTCAGTGTCCAGTATCGACTCTGAAACATACTAGAGTCATTCACCAGTTCATTCACAGACTCAGATAATTGTTAGAGATGGAAGTGAATGATAGTAGTTTCTACAGTTAAAACCCTTCCTTTTTTGGCTGGACTTTAATATCACTAATGTATGTCCAATAGATGCTTAGGAAGCCATAACTTGAAGATTGTATTGTTCTTAATTCCACCACTACTTTTGAGGATTTGATTCCATTCTCTATCTGGAGAAGTTGTTTTCTGTGTTGAATGAAGCTTACCGGTATTTCAATTTAAATTAATTAGTTTGTAGCTTCATTAATAAGTATCCACCCCCTTGTCTGGGTATCATCCCTTCATGTCCTTATACCAAAATTACATCCTCTTAGTTTTTAAAATTTTCCATGTGTGGTGCAGCTATCCATTCTATCTGGCACACATTTCCAAGGCTGTAAAAAAGGAAAATAGCATTGGCCCTGATGAGTGAGACTAGAGATGATTTTCAAGGTCAAATTCTGCAGCATACTGTTGTCTTTTGTAAAATGTAGGAGACTATTAAGGACCTCCATCATTTGATAAATATTTAAGACTCAAGAAGCGGGAACTGTAGAGTGAATAGAGCCTTATGACACTGATTACTATGGGCATTTGGGGAAAAAACCCAAAACAATCCTCAAGTAATTTTAATTATTTCAGTTGCATGTTCTCAGCAATTTACTTTTCACTTGGGGAAAATCCTCCTCCACTGGAAGTAGTGAACAGGACATGGAGTTCTCCTTTTCCCCCAGCCCAATCTTCCTCTATTAAACCTTTTAATCCAGGAGTGGGACTCTCCTGGTGCAAAATGCATTTGCTGTAATGGATTTGTTGGCATCTTGCAGAGCTGAGGGACTGCATGGAATTGCCAGTGTGTAGACAGATCTGTTTTCCTTCATTTCTAGTTTCTTAGCTGACCCTTAATCATGTAACATGGAAGGCAGATACTTTTTTGGGGTAGAACTAGATTTTTGCAAACTGTCATTCATTTCTTCCTTCTAGAAGAACTGGAGGGTCATTTTAGGCCACTCAATTTAAACTGCTCTTTGGAAGTTTGATTTTTTGATGAAAGCATTATTTTCCTTTTTTAAGTGCATGGGAACTCCTTGTTAGCATTCTGCCATTACACTGAAGGGAAAGTTGGAACGATTTCCCTGCCCCTCAGTTATCTCTGAGCCTCCTTATAGGGCAGGTGAAAAATGTTCTGTAATCTTTTTCAGCAAAAATGGTGTCTGTTTTCCATGGAAAATTTTGATTTTTTCATCAAAAAATGAACATCTGAATACCAAAAACTTTTAACTGAAAATTTTTGCCCCAAAACAAACTTTCAATGAGGAAAAGTTGAAACACTTCGTTTAGATATCTCTGATCAAAACGTTTGGACATTCCCAAATTGAAATATTTAACTCAGTTTGACATTAAGCTCTATCCACCTGAGTTCATGGGGGTTGCATTTAAGATGCTTCATTCTCTTGTATGGGTGGAGCTCCCCAGCCAGAAAACATCTTCCATGATGCAGCCATGTGACTCCAGGCTGCATCTAGACCAGTCAGCAATTGGGATGCATCTTAAAGTTTGTTTGCCCCCTGGTGTTTCCTCACGCCTTGGGGTTGGCTATGAGGAATTGTTTGTGGGGAAATACATTAATATAATTCCTCAGTCCCTCACTACTTCCTTCTGCAGCACCCAGGTCCCTAGAACATGGGGCTTATCCCAAAAATTTAGTGGGAATTCCCTTGTTCAGATATTGGCAGCACATAACTGGCATGATTTTGCAAAGGTTCCCATCATGATTAATATTTGATAGTGAATGACGGCACTTCTGTCTCATAGCCCAGATAAAACGTTCCTTACAATGGTGTTAAGGATGGAAAAAAAAAACTTCTCACAACACTGTTGTGGATATAAAAAAACTAAGCCCTGAAAACCCAGGAAATTCAAAGTTAGTACTAAACTTAAAAGAAACTGAAACACTTGAAAGTATGGCCGTAGAGAGGGTATGTCTACACTGCTATCTGAGGTACAATTGCAGTATATGTAAACAGACCTGAGCTGACTCTAATCTAGCTAGCTTGGGGTACCAATAGCAGTGAAGCCACTGGAATCATGGTAGTTAGCATGGGCTAGCCACCTGGTTACATGCATGCCTTGCTACATACTTGGGTGGTGAGCCTTTGCTGCAGTCCATGATACTCTGGCTTCACTGCTGTTGATATCTGAGCTAGCTAGACTGAAGCATAGACGTACCTGAGCTAGCATGCTGCTAGCACACCTCTGATTGCAGTGTAGACATATCCACGGTTACAGCACCCCACCAGCCATAACTATCATTCTTATGTGATATCTGAGCATCATGCAGGGGATGGAGGCATGGACAGGGGTTTTCCAGGATCCCATGCATGGGGCCAGGTAGCATCAGGAGACAGCATATGGAGGGAGCAAAGAGTTCTTCATTCCCTGGGATCCCCCACCACAATCAGCCTAGTCTCTCTAACTCCCCCTCCCCCAGGGTTCCCCTCCCAAATCCCTACCTTCTCTCCCATCTTGCCTTCCAAAGCTCCATTCTTCATTCTCCAACTTCTTCCCCTTGTTCCCCAGGTTCCCCTCTCCTGTCCACACCTTCTCCTCCACCTCTGGGCATTCCCTCTCATTCTCTGATCCTGGAGGACTTCTACATTCTTCCAAAATCCCAGAGAATAGTAAACAAATAGGCAAGACACTTCCCACATTAAAGGAGTTGGCTTGTCTAGCCTGCTCTCTTCCTGCTCTCTATGATTCTAGTCCATGAAGCCAAAGATTTCATAATAAGCCTCTCAAGTACAGAAAATGTCCTGTGCTGAGTGTGTAAAGGACCATCTATTGCTGTGAAATATGGAGTTCTACAACATCATTGCTGAGAACACGTGGGTTGGGGAAAAAAACAGAAGACACTAAGGAAAATTTAAAATATATGTAACTTTTAAGTAGCAAATAAACATCTTTAATTCAGCAGTTATCAATTCTGAGGGGGAGAGAAAAAAACACCTTTTCTACTGGCCTGTTTTAAGCATAGTAATTTGTAAGCAGATCAGCGACCCCATCAGAAGTTGTGGCTTAGACTAGAAGCCTAGAAAATAAATCGTTGAATGGGAGCCTAGGATCTACCTCCATGATACAATAGGTGGGAGAGTTTTTAAGCCTCCATGGGAGAGATGTGGTATATATTCATCTTAAATAGGTAAGATGGCACTTCATTAGATATAAATAATGGTTGGTAACCCTCAGTTAAATGCTATTTTATATTTCAATGGATGAGACTTGCCCAGTGACAAGGTCAGTGTTGTGATTTTATACTAATGTCTACCTGGAGCAACTATTTTCTTGCTTAGTGTTTATTACATGTAGAATGTGTGGAATAAATACACCAGTTACCTTGCAATAAAAGGCAAATGTTATGTGAGACAGAGGGGGAGAGAGAGGGAGTGATGTCATGCCAATATTAATCTACTATCCTGGAATGATAGTTCCTCTTGTTGAGAGACATTGACTTCATATTAGTCACCAAGTTCATTCCTTCTTCAGCAAGTTTAATGTGCAATAGAATAGCACATTGGGACACATTTTCCTATTAGTGTCATTTCTGTAGAATGAAAGAAAAGTGGTGTTGGGGGAAATGATTCGTGAATCAGATACATGTCTTCAGTTCACACAAATTAATTATTTATTGGAAGCATAATTTTTACATATTTTCCCTTTTTTTGGCTAGAGGGAAAAAAGCTTGTAGGATGCAAAAATTTCATAATGCTTCCCATTTTCAAACAATTTAGTATGACTGGGAGAGATCTCAGAGATAAAACCAATACATCGCAATTGTTCTTGTAATTGTTCTGTCTCTCTCTCTTCCTCTTGTACTTATATCATATCCTCCTCAGAAAGACGTGGCTGAAGTTGAATACATTAATAGAATAATGATGTTAGCCTAGATGCCAACCCTGTGGGTGCTCTGGGGCTGGAGCACCCATGGAAAAAAAATAGCGGGTGCTCAGCACCCATAGGCAGGCCCTGACAATCAGCTTCTCCCCTACCCCTCCCAGCATCTTCTGCCCGCTGTTCAGTGGTGGGCAGGAGGCACTGAAGGGTGAGGGGGAGGAGCGGGGGCAGGAGGAGGTGGAGTGAGGGCAGGGTGCACTCGGGGGAGGGAGTGGAACAAGGCGGGAAAAAGCGGGTGGGTGGAGCCTGGGGGAAAGGGTAGAGTGGGGGGTCGAGAACCCCCCAGGAAATCAGAAAGTCAGCGCCTCTGGATGTTAGTATTCATTATGAATTAAACCAGGATCAATTTCTGGCATAGACATTTTCTCAGACATGTTGTTTTGATTGTCAGGACTTGGGTGAAATTCACCCCCTGCATAAAGCCAGAGTAAATGGGCACTATGCAGGAGTTGGGGTGGGGGGTTGAAGAAAATCCACCCCCAACATATAGGCAGGGGTCAGGGCTCCTTTTTAGCCTCTTCACAGTCACTATTCCAGTTCCTGGGCTGAAATTGGGGCTGTGACCCCCATATGCCTCTTGTCCTGGGCTTTTTTGGCCACTAGATTCACCTATTTGTGAACTCAATAAGCCTGATTTTCCCAGTGCCCTACACCTTGTGTATTCAAAGTTGCGATGCAATTGAGAATTGGGTCCAGTGTCTACCTCAACCCCACCCCAATGTACTCCCACACACTGTGCTAGTAAAGGGCCCTATTCTACCATTTGCAAGAGGTGGAATCCTCTCCAACTGTCCCCCACCTTCAGAGAACTACTCCAGTAGCCCTGAGTGAATGTCATCTGTTGTGAGTCATGGCTTACGAGGTTACAGTCCTACAACTGCTTGCCGGTTAAGGCTCTGATCCTGTCAATACTTATGTATCATGTACCTAGCTTTAAACCCATGAGTAGCTCCATTGAAGTTGATGGGACTGTTCATGTGCTTTAAGTTAAACACATATATAAGTGTTCATAAGCTTGGAGCCTCATTTAACAAGTGCCACTTGCAAATACCAACAGAAACCAAATCATCCCATCGTAGTGAAATATGACATACGCACTAGTTGTATACAAATATGTTTGGATGTTGACTGGTGTTTGTAGAATAGGAGAGACTAGCTTGGAAATAAATGAAGTAGGTCTTCCATATTTGAATATTCTTCCTGGCCCATGCTTGCCAAAATTTCTCTCAAACAAGATGCAAGGGATAATTAATTTTTAGCATAAATATAATTTTTCATTAGACATAAATATAATCAATTGTTTAAAAATATTATCCGCAAATATTTTGTTGTACATATATGTCATTAGTACACAAATCTTCATTGTGAAATGGTTAAGGTTGCCACACACATACTATTCCTGACACACAACCACAAAAGCAAGGAAATGAAAAGTTATCAGCTGAAAGCCCTCACCTTGTACGCCATCCACAATCACTGATGTTACCACTGTAATTACTGTACCCACCAGAAACTTAATCCTGCCCCCTCAATTCTCCCTTTTGTTCACATCCCTTTTACAAAAATGCCCACTGCTGATCTTGTTAGTTGTAGCTGTAGCAGGCTGGTATATTAAAAAAATCATGGCATTAAAACCACAGAAGACCGTACAGTTAAATTTTGACTTCCACCCCCTCAGTTTTAAAAAAACCTGCAATACTGACCAGCCAGTTTAGCATCAGCCACTTTTTAACACATCCAGTTTGGTTGGTTAACTTAAATATTGCTGTTGTAACACTATGCAACTGTGCCCTGATATGCTTGGTACAAGTCTCAGAGAGGAAATATGAAATTTTGGAATGATCTCCACTGTACGTGTCAGCAACACAATGCAATGAAATATAATTGAGCCGTGGTTTAGTAATTCTAATCTCAGCTAAATTCAAACTCATCAGATTGAGAAAGTGTGTCAGTCTCATTTGCAGTGTGTCCTTCAACATTTGCTTTATCGGGGTAATTATTTGTATGTAAGATGATTAACCTGACAATAATGTAGATTGTCTGACATCAAGCAGAACAAACACACTGGGGTTTTATGATGTTCAAGATGCCAAAAGCAAGGTTCATAAAGTTTTTTAAGTTAAAAATTCTTAACATGCAAATCATTTTAAAAATTACTTTAATAAATTGGCTTCCATATTACAGTGAAAAAAACTATCAGTTCCACTTTTATTTCCTTCACAGTAATAATGAAATTCCATGGCTAAACCTTTAAGGAAGGGCATATATTAGGCTAAACTCTGAACACAGATCTATAAGAGAGGGCAGAATTTGATCTAGAGTAGGTAATATATTTGATCTTTAAAAATATTAATAGATAATGAAAGAAAAGAGTTTGCTATCTCACTTTCTCAAATATTGGACCAGATACTGCTCCAGAATTTTTACTTCACCTTTTTTTCCAGCGTTACGATGTTCAAGTGATTTGGTTTAGTAGCAGATTCTAATTTTGGCAGGGTTTGAAGGACATGAGTTTTGTACTGAAAGGTTTGTAAGCCAGGGCAGGTCTAAATGCAAAACTGCATCTCTAGAGGATATGTGCAGAGTTGGTCTGAATGAAGTTCACACCTTAAAGTTATTGGAAGAACAGTTCAGAAAAGGAAAGGCCACAGTGGGAGTTGTAAAGCATGGACAGACAGTTGCTGTGAATGCTAGTAACAGCAATGCAGTCCTGTATCTGGCTGGAGAGCTGAAAATTTTTCCTTGGCGCAAAATCCTCCCTAGATGCATTTAGGGTGTGTCTGCATGGCTCTGCAGTGGGGACTATGGGATGTGAGATGCAAGGTGGGCGAAAGCGTGGCGCTGTAACTGCCCAGCGTATATCCCGATAGTACAAACGAAAAGGTACAGAGTTCACATTAATGTTGCAGGACTACATTAACATGAGCTGGGCACTTTTTGGTTCATGCTAGCAGGGGCTACACAGGGCAGTTATAGTGCAGCATTTTAGCCAGCCCTGCAACTCACATCCCATAGTCCCCACTGCGGGGTCATGTAGACAAGCCCTTAATCTTCAGAAAAATTGGCATAACATGGCTACCATGGGGGCTTTTGGAGATGCTGGGCCAGGTCTACAGTTGGCATAAATCATCAAAGCTCCATTAAATTGCTTACAGACAGTCTCTCAACCTGAAGCAAATCCTCACCAGCAACCGCACACCATACAACATAAACACTAACCCAGGAACCTATCCTTGCAACAAAGCCTGATGCCAGCTCTGTCCACATATCTATTCAAGTGACACCATCATAGGACCTAATCACATCAGCCACACCATCAGGGGCTCGTACACCTGCACATCTACCAACGTGATATATGCCATCATGTGCCAGCAATGCCCCTCTGCCATGTACATTGGCCAAACTGGACAGTCTCTATGCAAAAGAATAAATGGACACAAATCTGACATCAGGAATCATAACATTCAAAAACCAGTGGGAGAACACTTCAACCTCTCTAACCACTCAGTTACAGACTTGAAGGTGGTAATTTTGCAACAAAAAAACTTCAAAAACAGACTCCAAAGAGAGACTACTGAACTCGAATTAATATGCAAATTAGATACAATTAACTTAGGTTTAAACAGAGACTGGGAATGGTTGGGTCATTACACTAATTGAATCTATTCCCCTATGTTAAGTTCTCCTCACACCTTCTATGGGTCATCTCAATTATCACTTCAAAAGTTTTTTTTGTTTTGTTTTTTTCTCCTGCTGATGATAGCTCATCTCAATTGATTAGACTCTTCCTCTTGGTATGCATACTTCCACCTTTTCATGTTCTCTGTATGTATAAATATCTCCTGTCTGTGTGTTCCGTTCTATGCATCCGAAAAAGTGAGCTGTAGCTCACGAAAGCTCATGCTAAAATAAATGTGTTAGTCTCTAAAGTGCCACAAGTATTCCTGTTCTTTTTGCGGATACAGACTAACACAGCTGCTACTCTGAAACCTGTCATTAAATTGCAGGCAGCTATGTCCATTCACACCAGCTTTGGATTCTGCCCTGGTTTTGTTTGGTTGTGGGGTTGTTTGGGGTTTTTGTTTGTTTGTTCATTTTTGATTAAGCAGTGCTAGTTTTACATCTTTCTATCTGACTGAAAATATTTAATTAGCTGGCTGTTAGGGAGGGGCCTAAATAGTACAACCTTATTTATGTGTGTGTGTGTGTGTGTGTGTGTGTGTGTTAGAGGGCAGGGGGAAGGGAAGAGAAATGAATATCAGGCAACAGATGGAATTTAATTTAATAAATGAACCTAGCGGATGGAGAGCTGACTAGTGAAGTGAATTACTGGCTTTTCATCACTGAGATCATGATTCACATTCAATCCTGATCAGGGAAAGAGAAAATCCTTCTGACTAAATAAATGTAAGGGGTCCTAAAGGAAATTTATTTGGAGGTAGGTCAGTTCTATTTCTGGGTTGCCGCATGAAGATTATGCCTTCCAGCCCCATTGTCTGTTCAAAAAGAGGTATTACTGGTGAAACAATATAGAACTGCAGTATTATGATAGCATAGTATTGACTGTGTGGTTAAGGATGCAATTTCATTTCTATTCTAAACCAGAATTTGACAAAATCCTATCAAACAATTCTTCTCCCTCCAACATATACCACTACCAGCACCTCCATTAAATTAACCAAAAAAATCCTTTCTATGCAAAATTTCAGATGGGTTGTTATCTATCCTAGAACAATTAATTCTGGGAAGTTTGAGTTTAAACAGAAAAGGCAGTTTGGACATAGGTGTTTACAAATATGGTTCTTTTCATTCTTTGATACCTTGGGTTTTCTGTAGCGGTGACTGTGCTATCAACTATGAAAATGTCTTGATCTAGAAAGCTCACAGCTGTTTTATTCACTTGCCCTCCCTGGGAACTTGTGCATTTGATTAGGTTTTGTAAGGCACAGGGCGTACTTTTGGCACTGTTTCCGCTGAGGTTTTGAGAATCTGAAAGCTCCATCAGTTGCAATAAGTCTTATGAGGTTAAAGTCGACCAGCAAAGCTATTATTATTTGCTATTTTTCAGGCACCTACAGTATGGTAGGCGATGTGTAAGCCGCAAACATCAAGACAATCCTTGCCTCAGAGAATTTACAACGTTAGACGGTGGATGCAGAAAATAAAGGTGAAATTCTGATCCCATTGAAGTCAAAGGGGCTAGAGTTTCACCCAAGAGGTACTAAGATGTATTGAGGGACCCAGCTGAAGACGTCACTTTAGTTAGTTTGCTCTCCTTTGAATCTGGTACAATTTCATGTATTACACGTGTGGCCTCTGGGAGTAAAGGGTGAGATTAGTTACTACACAAAGGCCATGCTCAACAGTTGATCACTGTGTAAACTTCCCATTGACATCAGTCGGAAATCCGCTGTAGATTGAGAGGATTATGGAGCTCTACATTTTAACCCTGGCCAAGAGACCATAGCTAAAAATAGAAGTAAGCCCTCTCTCCAGAATGAATTTGATATCCCTGCAAAACACACACTAGATTTCTCACCATAGTGCTATAATAGAAAAGCTTAACTCCGACCTCAGGGACATCAATGTGCACATATGTGTGACATGTTCAAAATTACAAACTGTCACTTTAAATCCTAAGTGGTATCCTAGTCCTGCTTCCAGGCTATGGGGCTCTGTAGGGAAGTGTGTGTTCAGAGAGTCAGTCTGCAGAAAGCAGGCCTAGAGTGAGGAGGGTTGAATTGTGCCTCCCTGTTTGAGGGAGCAGCCTGTTTTGTCTCTTTCTTTTGGGGATCTTGTGTGTTATCGTTCAGAAATAAAGTATTGCTGTGTTGCAGCCTTCCAGCGGAAGTATTTGTTTTTCTCAAATTACTCTGTGTGCGAGCCATGAACATATCAGTCTGTTAGTCCCTGCACCGGTGAAGCATATGATGGGTAGATAAACCCCATCCCCACACAAGAGGTGCCAGTGACGGACATGTGAAGTGGGGTGGAGGGAATGGGAGGGAGGGAGGATGGCACTGGGAGCTGGAAGGGGGAGACACAGAAGACAGCGGAAGGAAAGGAGTAAAGAAGGCATGACCCAGAGAAGAATCAGTACTAATTAAAATATTTCTGATTATCATATTTCCTTAATTAGTACTGCATTCTGACTGGGCAGTCCACCTTCATTCATCCTTCACGTACTTTCCATACTCTCCAACTCTGGTGCCTGAGTCATTAACAGAAAAGAAAAGAAAAAAGAGGGCTTCCCAATACAGCTTATGTATTCATTCATGTATTTATTTTGCCAGAAATTTCCAAAAAGAAGTTGTTTATTAATGGCTTGCATATATATATATATTTGAAATAAAATAAACTGAAAACCATTTAAAAAATGGTAAAAATCTTTAGGGCGGGAAGCCATTCTCTAGTCCCCCTCACTCGCCCCCCCCCAAAAAAATGTTTGATGGAAAATTATCTACGAGCTCTTAAAAATAGCGCCTTCTCTGGTGCTTCTAGTACTGCTACATCTATTCCTTTTATTCAGTGTGAGATAAGTGATTGGCCACTTAAGAAGGACAGTGCCCCCAAGAACATACAAGGCATTAGCTTGAAATCTAGGTAGTGCAAGAAAAACAAAATACCTATTCCTGCCTGAATTCCAGATCTGTGTATGCCTCGTCCGTGGCTTGAGGTGAGTGAGGCACTGCTTCCCCTGCCTCAGTTACAGAAAATTAGGTCAGGTGGGAACTAGACACTTCTCCGTAAAGGAACAGTATTAGCCTCTGCTGGCCAAGGCCCTTAATGATCACACTACAAACACGCTGGGATGCATGTGGAATTTTGCCTAGAAAGATACTTGTGAAACTGTGGAGGTCTGTTTTTTTCTGCTCCAGGCTCAAAGCTGGCTAAAAGGCCCATTTCCACCAGCTTTCTGTTATGTGCAAAATTGTTCTTGCTGCGCTATGTGCTCTGAATTTATTACTCAGTAGCAAGGGAGTTGGACTGCGTTCCATCAACTATCTTGAGGGGTTTTTATGACATTTACATGTTTGCTTCTCTTTATGTAAGCTACACATTCCCATGCCTGCCCATTTAGGGCACATGTAGCCCTCTCAGCGAAACCTATTGGGGGAAAACTGGAGTTTATTACATCAGTGTGAGAACACAACCGCAGTGCATCCATTTCACTTACTGCTGGTTTTCATTTAGAAGACAGGAGCACTTAGCATTCTCATGCTCAGGACTTTCCTAGGAGAAAATCTCACTGGGATGCATCTGTTTTCAACCATGATGCTTAACCTGCTTCCCATTTTAAAATTCAGGTTATTTCTGCAGTGAGACTTTTGTATGAGTGTATAACACAGGCCAATATGCCATATTCACTGGAGTTGTGAAAATCAAAATGACTTTATTTTTGACCCTTGAAAATATCCGAGTCCCATTTGGCTTGGATTTTCCCCAGTCTACAGTACGATGCTGTGGCTGAGCATACGGTCCTAATAGATATTCAGTCCAGATGTTAGTTGTCTAATATGTATCCTGGGCTGCTGTGTTTAGCAGCGTATAAGAAAAGCTGGAGACGCAGTTAAATAAGGAACATACACATTCCAGTATTCTCACTAGTTTACTAAAGTTAAGAGTTCCAGATTGCGATACCTCCGGTTCTGTCACTTTGAATTTCTGGGAAACGTTAAGAGCATGAAACCTGCTGTACATGTGACACCAAGTAGGGAAGCAGGGCCACCCCAGATCTGATCATAAAAGTGAGCCTGGACGTTCTTAAGTGCTGGCTTGTGTATCTACATAGCCCGGCCATCCACTAAACGCTGCATGTGAGAAGTGCTCAGGTGATTATAGCTGGCTGATGTCACATAAGCTAATGTGGCTGCTCCTGCAGTGCACTTGACAAAAGGCACTAGAACTTTGGAGAGGGAGTTTTTAATGCCTCACACTTCCTAGATACAGACAGTGGGCCCAATTCCCACCTCACTTACTGTACTCTTTGACACTGCATGGGCTTCAGAGGAGCTATTCCCTGCCATGTAATGGTGTGAGTAAGGGGAGAATTGGGTCCAGTGTCTGTGCGCTAGATGAATCATCAGCGTCAGCACGGAGTCATTCTGATTTAGACCCAGCCTGACACACTTTCCCTGCCTTTCCTCCCATTTCCCTGGTCTAGAGTTAAGTAGTGCAAAAGGGTACTCATCAGTACTGGATCCAGGCTGTCTAATTTAGGTTTTAAAGTCAAGATACAATTTGGGCTGAGTCCACTGAAGTTCTGCCTGGAAGACAGAAATAGGAATCTTTACTTAACTGTTATGTGTCTCACTGAGATTCACTCAGTGCAACAAGTGGTAGAGAATCATCCACTATAAAACTGTAAACAAATCAATTGCTTGACCTTGATCCCATTGGCAAAGCCCCATTGATTTCAATGGGCACAGAAGCAGGTCTTAAGAGGAAAGAAGATAAACAGAGTCACTGTTTATAGTTCTGAAGTGCAAATGAAACTTATTTCAGCAGGGAAGTGAGCAGCTTCTAACACATGTACAGGTAGTATAGCCCCTCTGTTTCTCAAATAAATCTGAAGGGAATTTGTTGACAGTTCAGAGCCGAGTTTATTGGCTGGAAGTCAATAAAAAGGATTAATGTTTAAGATGAGCAGTAAATCTTTATTGCTTTGTTCAGCAATTAAATTAATATTTGAAGGAACAGAGACATCAGAAGCTGTGGATCTCACACAAAAATGTTGGTGAATGTCTGTGAGAAGGATTTTTTTTTTTACTCATGGATGGAAATAATTTAATCCACATGAAGAAAGCTAAACTGTGTCTTTTTTCCCCATTGTCATGTAAAGAAAAGAAGACTTTGACCTTTTTAGGAACAAAAGGAAAGGTTTCCTGTATTAGAAATTCTCTTTAGTAATTAAGTACAAGTGTGTTGCTGCGTTAATCCTCAAGGTCTATTTTTATTAATGTTCAGTTGTTGATATGCCAGTAATGTACACACATGATGATATTGGCACTTCATCAGGGATGGTAACCTTGTTAAAAAATGGTGGCCTTGAGAAGTAAACAGAGGTTAAGTGCCATATAGGGCCATCAATCCCTGTGTACATGCTGTTGGACACTGTTTTACGAGGATGCTTGCAAATCCTAGCTCCACTTGTTCACTAAGACTGTGTCTTCCACTGCAGAGTTAATTCGAGTTCTACTCCTTTCAAGTTAGCCTACCTCAAGTGCAAAATAATACTTGAGTTCTGCACTCCAACTGGTGCTGCACTCCTCATGTGTGGTCACTAGGACTCATTCATATCCCATGGTTCTTTGTGTCTCCGTAAACTAAGCCACTGTTAATTATTTCTCATTGAATTGTGGGAGAATGTGTCTGTTCTTTCTGGGCGCGTGGGAGAATTGTGGGAAGCATTGGAGGACTAGTGGCACTTGGCTAGAGCTAACCTGCATTCCCAGGTTTTAACCACTGTGTCATCCTACCCTGTCAAGAGCAGATCTGGAAAGCACGGGTTAAAATGCCAGTCCCCGATAGATAGTTTCTTCTCTACATGAACACTCCTGCCATTGGAGTTGCAACAGTGGGACATTTTGTGAAAAAATGCTAATGTAGACAGGTTGCTGGTCAGCGCCATGTGCAAGGATAGTGACTCATTGCCCCTCCTCCTTCTCAACTCTGGGTGCGTATGGAGGGAGCAGCCCCTGAACGGCCCCATGTAGATACTTTCATTGTTCCTGGCCGTGGCATGAATGGAGGAAACTATTTGTACCCAACATCACCTCCCCCAAGTAGATGTTGGAGAGAAACCTGGCCCTATACCTGGAAGTCTTTTGTGATAACTCACTTAGATCAACCAGCATGATGGGAGGTGGGGAGTGTAAAGATATGTTAACCAAGCTTTTACAACACTCAGCTAAGCTTCAGTTTTAGTTTATGTTTTGGGTAAGTTCTTATTTTAGCTAAACTAACTCACTCATTTCAAAGGGTAAACATAAACCAAGCTATTCTAACATTCCCTGGACAAATAGAAAGTGTTTGTAAAAAAATAAAAGCTTAGCGTGAGACGCGGGACAAATACTCCACAGTACTCTCACTGATATTGTAACATCCTGGCACAAACCAACTTTTGAGCTAAGCCAGTGATCTTGATATCAATAGGAATTGTACTTGAGCATTATGGGTACCAGAATTAGACACTGCGTATAGCCCCTGTGGGACCTCCTTTTTCAAACATGGTTCTGTTTATAGGCTGTAAGGCCAAAAGGGAGAACTCGATAATCTAGTCTGATTTCCTGCATACCCCACACCATAGAATTTATCCCCATTATTCTTGAAAGGGAGGCCATTATTTTTCGTACAATGTAAGTGAACACTATCACACCCCAGTAGATACTGTTAATAAAGAGGATGAGTGAACCCCTTCAGAGTAAATCAAAATTCATCTGAATCTTCCCCCCAAAAAAACCAAATACGATATGTATCTGAGGATCCAAAATGTTCAGCTTACAGCCATTATGCCTCAGACCTCCAGAGAAAGGAGGAAAGTAGCAGGATCTGGGCATATTTGTGCACCCAGGGGCCTGCCATAAAAGTGTCATAATTGGTGTTTATTATCTTCATTGTGGAAGAAGCTTCAGTTTTGGAAGAATAAGAAGTATTTAGACCTACAAATGCTGTTATAGGACAAAGAAATAGTTGGGTATGAAATGGTACAAATCTGGGAAAAGAAGGCAGGATTAGTCATCCAGAAAAAAGAGCAATGGGGGAGATGAAAAGGTTCCAAGTAAGACTCTGGACAGAAGCAGAATGCGTAGAAAAGTTTACATTCTATTAGAGGAAAACAAGCTTCTTTGGCCCTCCTACAGAACTGGACAGATTTAATCCAGTGTTGACACTATATACAAGAACACCAAATCCAAAACAAATGAGCTTGTTTTCAGTTGAATTGAAATATCAACTTGTTTCTTTTCCTAGCTATTAATGAACACGTGCATCCAGAAACACTCAGAAGATATAGAGCTTTTATTTTAAAAGGACCTTGTCTTTTCCTGTTGTGAAGACACAATGTAAACTGTGATGGGAAATTATCCACAGCAGTAAAGGTGAGAACAACCCCCATCACAGCCTATTCATTGGAATGAAGTGGCTCCCCCTTCTCCACTGCAGCAAAGGCAAACTTCTGACTTTTCCTTTCCAGGCCCTTCACAGCCTATTCTCGCCCTGCCTTTCATCTCTGACATGCTACCCAGGTGTTGACCCCTGCATCCGCTGTGCTAGTGGTGCCAGTCTCCAGAGTCTGCTTGCTAAATGATCAGACAAGCACTTTTGTGCATTCTCCCAGGTTGTCCCTCAAATGTGGGAGCAGTCCCTGGTAACAACCACAAAGCCACCACATTGTCCTTCAAATCCCTCCTTAAAACGCTCCCCTCTGCTGTGATGCTCACCACAAACAACAACCCCTCAGCAATGGCTGAACAGCTTGTGAGCTCTGAACATTGCTTTTCATGCTGACCAGTATTGTCTCATTGCTTCTCTGTGATCCCTCCCATCTGTCTGTTGTTCCATTCTGTTGTCTTGTGTCCTATATTTAAATTGTAAGCTCCTTGGGGCAGGGACTGTCTTTGTTATGGGTTTGTACAGCACCTAGCAAAATGGGGCCCTGGTCTATGATTGGGCCTGCCAGCTACTACCTCAATACAAATCATGAATAACGTCACAGTCGAATTGCTGCCATCTTAATGCTAACATTATTAAACATGGCACATTTCCCCTTGTTTTTTAAAACCAGGAAATTAAGTGCATTGAGGCAACACTAGGTCTATACAGTTGAAACCACAGAAAGTCAGAAAATGCACCAGTGAAAGTTTTCAAGAGCAACATTAATTTCATGACATGGCCCACATGCAGCATATTCAATTCCTGTTTCGGTTTCGATTTAATAAGTCACTCAGTCTTTTTTTAAAATTTGTTTAAAAGCTCAGCTAGGAACTTGACAGTTGTCATAATGATGAACACCCTGGCCACTTGCAAATTAATGATGACAGCTAAGCTAGAACTCAGATAAAGCCCAGGCCCCCACTCGCTCAGTTAAAAGAAACCGTTAGGGGCTTTAGTACACAGTGACGTTGTTCTGAGTCCATCCAGTAGAGGACAGTGTTACAGACACACTAGCTATTTCAGTTCTCTGAGCTTTTATTGCTTTGACAAGCTGTAGACATGATGCCAATGGGCAAGAAAAAGACAAACGCCTCCAGTATCAGTCAGAGGCAGGAACGACCTGCCCAGGGTAGGATTACATACCGTGCTTGGGGTCTGATCCCTTGTGTCCATTTGTGAGCACTGTCCATTCCTCATTCGGTGGCAGATTGTCATGTAGGGTGATGTCATCTCTCCTTTTTGCTGGATTTAGGCAGTTTTTTCCTCATCACATTTGGATGAGAAGCCATTTATAATTCCTGAGCATTTGAGGAAATGTCTTTCTCAGACAGTCTTGTATTTTACACAGCAGGGCATTATTATTTATTTGCATTGCAGTAGTGTGCAGGAGCCCTAGACATGGGTCAGGGCCCCACTGTGCCAGATGCTGTACAGACAGAGCGGAAATCTTTTAGTCTCTGTATTAAATTACAGTTTACAAGGCGGAACTGAGGTGCTTTGAAGGAAGTGCCTTGCAGTCCCCATTATCTGGGTGTTGGCTGTGACACTCCATATCTAGGGTGAAAGGGTATAAAGCATTGGGAAATGAGGCTCCCTGAATTCTGAAGGAAATTTGCACTTCCCAGCTCCCTCTTTCTCAAGCTAAAAATGAAGCCGTACGATACCAGGGAACCATTTCAGTGAACTGCACTGAATGCATTGCAAGGAGGTTGTAGTATTACTTTCCCCAAGTCTCTGGTTCTCAAATTGTGAGGTGAGATGAAAAAAGAAATTTTTACTTTGTCAACTGTCAAGCTAGTTACAGTCAAAAGCATAAAGCAGGTATTCAGCAAAATACAGTCATACTGAACATCTTCCAAAAAGTTTGCTCTGGCAGACTCGCCAAGAGTTTCTTTGGCTTTGTTTATAACAGAATAACAACAAGAAAAAGGAACTAGTGTTAGTCCTCACTACTTCCAGCCTTAAAATTGCTTTGACAAGTTGAAAGCTCTTCTTTTTCACAGATCTGAAACTGGGTTGTACGTTAATAAAACCTCACTTTCTCAAATGAATCCAAACATGGTTTTTTTTCTTGTCCCTCGCGGCATATCAACCATGTTCAGCATCAGTTCATCTGCACTCCACTGCTAACACCCAGTGTTAGTAACAGATCATTTCCCCAGTCTAGGCAAGTCCCTAGAGTGTTAGGCCTATTTAATATGCTCTGTCCATGCAAACAGCTTCCATGACCCCCAAAGAACACTTGGATTGTCTTTATGTGTATCCACCTGCCACATCACTCCAGTGGAAACTCAGCTTGTTGTTCTGGCTCATTGTAGGGTGGCCAAGTGCTGGTTTTCGACTGGAAAGTCCGGATGAAAAGGGGACCTGACAGTGTCCAGTCAGATCTACTGACTCGACACCCAAAGTCCGATTACTGCAGGTAAGGGAGGCAGGGAGGCACCGGGTCATCATCTGCACCAGCCCCTGCTCAGCTGGGGCCATTTCCTACTTGTGTCAGGCAGCTGCAGCTCCCAGCCCTGGCTCCACAGGCGAGTCCCTCCTGACACAGGCTGCGGGGGAGGGGGAGAAGGGAAGAGCAGTGAGCAGGGGCGGCTCTAGGTATTTTGCCGCCCCAAGTGTGCCTGCGGGAGGTCCGCCAAAGCCGCGGGACCAGCGGACCCGCCGCAGGCATGCCGCCAAAGGCAACCTGCCTGCCACCCTCGCGGCAACCGGCAGAGCACCCCCCGTGGCTTGCCACCCCAGGCACGCGCTTGGCGTGTTGGTGCCTGGAGCCGCGCCTGGCAGCGAGCAACGGGGGGAGGAGGGAAAGAAGCGAATGGGGGCAGGGCATTGGGGAAGAGATGGGATGGGGCATGAGGGGAAGAGGTGGGGCAGGGGGTTTTAAACATTACAAAGCTGGCAACCCTAGGCTCATATCACGCCTGCAGCATATCACAGTAGGAAGTTGGGCCTAGATCCTCAAAGGTATTAAGGCATCTAAGGTGCCTAAATAACTTTGAGGATCTGGGCCTTACTGTTTGAAGGCCTGATCCTCAGGGCAGGTCAAAGGACTAAATGAGCCCTTGAGGTCCCTATTAGCCCTACCTTTCTATGATGGATTTTTATTGACTCCCATGGGCTTGAATCAGACCCTGAATATCTTACACTCCCTTGTCTTGGGTGTCTACTATGTGTGGTGCACAGACTGCACATGTTCTAAGGCTTCCGACTGTGCCCAGCATATGCATTCCAGATCATTGAGGTGCTTGATGCTTTTATTTAAAAAGTATGGCTCCTTGTGAATCATCCCAGAAGTGTATATTACATCAAAGTTCAGAAGATTTCATAACCAATTAATTCAGCTTCAATCTTTTGTGTACGTTTCTAGGTTATCTTCTTTATTTTAGGAAATCCTTTAAGCATTTCTTGGAAAGATGTAAAACAACGTCAGTGACAACGAGACAAAGATACTGTGCCCTTTCAGAAAAATCCTCCTCGTGCCTATTTAAAAATTAGGCTACAGTTTTTCAGAGAAAAATATGTGATGGGTGCAGCATATTTTGGTGTAGGGAAAATACAGTCCAGATTTTGAAGTTTAAAAAAAAAGACTGGCAAATTATAAATTAGGATAATAATTCATAGAAGTAATAAAATATCCCGCTTTTATTGCACCATTGAGAAGGGTATTAAAAAGCATCTGGGAACTTGAGGTTTGGAAAGATGGGCCTTGAAAGACTTGGTGGGTTCAATATTAATGTAGAAAATATGGCATCTGAAAATGCCTGGAAATCAGCAACCAGCTCGATGTGGTAAAGTACCAAGCCCTGCTGTGAGGTGCTGAGTGCCTTCCACACCACTGATTCCCAGGGAACCTGAGGGTGCTCAGCAAAACTGGGGAGTGATTTGTGCCTGGCAGGATCAAGCCATAAAGAATATCCTGTGAACACTCCAAATGTCTGCTGAGCAAACTGGCAGGAACCAAAGTTATTCCAATCACACAGTGGGTGAAACTCAGCCCTAGTGCAGAGGGCTTCGCCCTCTGCCCCTGCCCAGGGGTCCAGTGAGGTATGTGGGCAGGCAAGAACTCATTTCCATGCCAGCCTCTGTGGGCATTATGTGGAAGGTTACCATGGGAGCCAGGCCTGCATTGGGGGTGGGGCAAGGATCTACATTTACATATATCAGTGGCCCAAGCACCCTGCAACGGTTGTATTTTGAAGATTTGAATAACTGAGGTCTTGTGGTGCTAGTGTTCTTATTCGTCAGTGTAGTCTTGTGTCTGCTGGGGAAACGAACCCTTATTAGTGATCAGAACTGCTGGGCCGCATGCCTTGTGTGCTGCTGTTTGCCACAGTAATCACAGTCCCGCTGCTTGTGGGTTGGCTTTGAAGTCTCTGTGAATTCAGAGTCAGGTTAGCAAATCGCTTTATCTCCTAAAGTCACGTTAAGTCCCCTCCTCACTTTTGCTGTGGCCTCTCTGGCATGTTAAGATCTTGCATTTGGAATAGACCATGTTGGCTTCCATCATTGTCACTGAATGACTGGATCGCCCCAGCTACGGTATGTAACCAAGCAAGCTATTAGGGAGCATCCATTTGTTCTTACAGCAGTGGTTTGGGGCTTATTTACACAATAATTTTGGAATACATTTTCCTACCCAAAAGATTGCTAATCACAAGAAGTCTTCTTTTGCTGTTTGCTCCCTAAGACCTCTAGTTCCAGTGGCAACCTCAAAAGGCTCACAGGGATGATGGGTATCCAGGATTTACCATCAGCCAGGTCATCACTGAACAGCAAAGCACATGTCAAAGGTCAGCACCATAAATATGGGCACAAGGTGCTGGAAAAGTGTTTTAGGAAGCGGATTTTATGACTTTTGTTCATTCCTGTCACTTAATGTGGTTGGAAGGGATTCACTTACTGCATTTCCTAGGACAGAATAAATGCTCCTTGGCTTTCTGGCAGTCATTTTTGACAAAGGATTCAAGAAGCTGCAGCTGTGTATGCGTCTGTCTCCCCTCCCCCGCTTTATTACAATGCATGTTGTTCTGAAATACTCAGTTCAGCTATAAACAATCTACTCGATCAACAACATGCTTTTGCACTTTTTGAAATGGTGCTTTGAGGCAGATAAATTAAAATAAGTATGGCAGCCTGCCAGTAAAAATTCTGCAGACTGTATCATCACAGGGGCACTGACTAAGACAGCACATTTTTTTATTTACTGTAGAATCTGAAAATCCATTTCTGCCCATACAATAGCTGTTTATTTTCTCTTTGTTTGATGTTTGTGCTAATCTTAGCTGACACTTTTCGCTAGTAATGGTTCACAAGCTGTTCAGCTCAGTGTTTAAAGAGCCACATCCTCTAGCACTTCTTTCTGGTTTTAGAAGTCTGGTGTCCCCTTCAATGCCATGTGCTATCAAGACAATAGGAAGCTAATTTGCAGATGTCTCCGACCCAGGGAAAGTGCTATTGTGTCCTAAAAGTAGCATGTTGGTGCTATAGATTAAAGGTAAAGTGAACATGTCAGTCACGGCATATGAGGAAGTACATGACCTGAATGTTTTGTATCCTGGGAGAAATTGATTTACCTTGTTTCTAATAGAGTTATTCTTTCTAGGCACTGACATCAAGGCCTTTCATGCATTTAAGTTAGTTGTCTGAATTGCATTATGCCTCTCATGCCAACCAGAAAACCAAAAGTAAACAAATGAGAAGTCATTCCTGCTATGGCATGTTGAACTCAGCTTGGTCCTGCTGGTTTCTAAAAACCTCAGTGTCTGCTCTGATTATGCTCAAATACACCTCCCCAAATCCTAACCTCACAAATCCTATCCTCGCAGCTCTGACATCACTCACCAGAGCTGGCTGAAAAATGTATTTAATGAAAATTGTTTCAATACTTCTGAGGGCTGTCAAGCGATTAAAAAAATTAATTGTGATTAATTGCACAATTAAAAAATTAATCGTGATTAATCACACTGTTAATAATAGAAAACCATTTATTAAAATATTTTGGGATGTTTTCTACATTTTCAAATACTGATTTCAGTTACAACACAGAATACGTGTACAGTGCTCACTTTATGTTTATTTTTTATTACAAATATTTGCACTGTAAAAAACAAAAGAAATAGTATTTTTCAATTCACCTAATGCGAGTACTGTAGTGAAATCTCTTTATCATGAAAGTTGAACTTACAAATGTAGAATTATGTACAAAAAAAATTGCATTCAAAAATAGAACAGTGTAAAACTTTAGAGCCTAGAAGTCCACTCAGTCCTACTTCAGCCAATTGCTCAGACAAACAAGTTTGGTTGCAATTTGCAGGAAATAATGCTGCCCGCTTCTTGTTTACAATGTCACCTGAAAGTGAGGCTATGTGAACACCTGTTATGATTGTAGCCAGCATCGCAAGATATTTACGTGGCAGATGTGCTAAAGATCTATATGTTCCTTCATGTTTCAACCACCCTGATGACGGGTTCTGCTTGATAACGATCCAAAGCAGAGCAGACCGATGCATGTTCATTTTCATCATCTGAGTCAGATGCCCCCAGCAGAAGGTTGATTTTCTTTTTTGATGGTTTGGGTTCTGTAGTTTCCGCATCTGAGTGTTGCTCTTTTAAGACTTCTAAAAGCATGCTCCACTCCTCGTCCCTCTTAGCTTTTGGAAGGCATTTCAGATTCTTAAACCTTGGGTCGAGTGCTGTAGCTATTTTTAGAAATTTCACATTGGTACCTTTTTTGCATTTTGCCAAATCTGCTGTGAAAGTGTTTTTAAAACGAACGTGCTCATCATTCGAGATTGCTATAGCATGAAATATATGGCAGAATGCGGGTAAAACAGTAGGAGACATACTATTCTCCCCCAAGGAGTTCAGTCACAAATGTAATTAATGCATTCTTTTTTTAACAAGCATCATCAGCATGGAAACATGTCCTCTGAAATGGTGGCCAAAGCATAAGGGGCATAGGAATGTTTAGCATATCTGGCACATAAACACCTTGCAACGCCAGCTACAAAAGTGCCATGCTCATGCCTGTTCTCACTTTCAGTTGACATTGTAAATAAGAAGCAGGAAGCAGTATCTCCTGCAAATGTAAACAAACTTGTTTGTCTTAGCGATTGGCTGAACAAAAAGTAGGACTGAGTGGACTTGTGTAGCAAGGTGGTCACCCCACTCTGGTGTAGAAGGGGTTAAAAACAGTCCTGGGAAAGGGCTGCCCCGGGGAGCCAATCAGGGTCGGGCTGGGAGTATAAGAAGGCCTAAGGGAGGAGCTGGGTCAGAGTCTCTCTCTAGCTTTGGAGAGAGATGGACCTAGCTGCCTGAAGTAGCAAAGTGTACCTTGGACAGAGCAGAGCTGGAGAAGGGCAAGAGGAGCTGGGGAGCTCCAGCCTGGCAACTCCCCAGGCTGTGGCCTTGATAAAGGCCTATTCAGGTACTGGGGCTGGGAGGTGCAGCCTGGGAATAGGCAGAGGCAGCTAGTTCAACTCCCTTGCCAATGATGAGTGGCCATTACAGACTGCAGTTTGCCCCAGAGAAAGGGGGCTAGATGATGACTGGCAGTAGCCACTGAGGCAAGGTAGGTGTAGAGGGTTGGGGGGTTCCCCTGGGAAAGGAGACCCAGAGTGTGGGGGTACTGCTGGGGCAGAACCCTGAGGTAAAGGGGCACTGGGGTCTGGGAGGAACACAGGGGCCTGAGGCAGGTGAGCCACTGGCCAGCAGAGGGTGCTCCAAGGTTGGAAAACAGCTAATTCCCAGGAAGACCAGCAGGAAGCGCCACACCGGTGAGTCTCGACCTTGCTAAAACTTGTAAGCTCTAAAGTTTTACATGGTTTTGGTTTTGAGTGCAGTTATGTAACAAAAAAAAATCTACATTTGTAAATTACTTTCACAATAAAGAGATTGCACTACAGTACTCGTATAAGGTGAATTGAAAAATACCATTTCTTTTGTTTATTATTTTTACAGTGCAAATATTTGTAATAAAAAATAATAAAAAATGGAGCACTATACATTTTGTATTCTATCCTGTAACAGAAATCAGTATATTTGAAAATGTAGAAAAACATCCAAAATATTTAATACATTTCAATTGGTATTCTATTGTTTAACAGTGCGATTAATCACGATTAATTTTTTAAATCGTGATTAACTTTTTTGAGTTAATCGGGTGAGTTAGCTGCGATTAATCGACAACCCTAATACTTTTCATTCTAGTGGTTTTCAAATGAATGATATTTTGTTCACAAATGTTCAGTTTGGAAAGTTTTCATTTTTTTAGTTTTTAGTTTTTGTTTCACTTTTTTTTTTACCTTTTTCCCTTTTAACCCGCTTCCCCCGACACATACACCCTACTTCTCTCCTCCTTTGTTCTTTTCTCATTTTACCACCAGAAAAAGGGGAGTAGGAGAGGGGGGAAGTAGGAAACCACAAAATAAAAAGAACCAAAACAACAACAAAAATCAAATTTCTTTCCTTTTCCAGTTTTATTATAAAACAATTTGCTGGTAAAAATGTCTGATGTTAAAAATCATCATTTTTCAATTATATAAATTAATTTTCATATTTCTGACTAGCTCTATTTACCAATCTACCTACCTATATTTTAAGAATTCCCCATTCTCCTTTAAGTAGGAGGCATCACTCCCATTGTGGGGCCTAGGGTGCAGAATTTCCTTCCCAGTGCACATCTGTCTCAGCCCATCCCATCCCATCCCGCAGTCCAGGAACACTTGGAAATTCTTGTTTGTGTTGGTGATATAGCTGTTACTTTTGACCCCTTCCCCCTTTTTCCCATTTTCGTTCTAGCAAATAGTACCCCTTCTATTTATTTATCTGCTTTTTAGTTTAGAGGGTGGTGGTGTTTTTTTGTTTTGTTTTTTTTAAAGCACAATGTTATTGTAATGGTGTATATATTTATTATGAATCATGGCAAAATACCCCATTTGCTGAAGGTGTTGCTCTTCATTAATAAATAAGTCTTACTGTTATTCTCACATGCTGAGAGCAAGACTAATTCATTTTATACTAATGCATTTCTATTTTGCTATAATTTTCCCTACAAAAATTAATAGCTTTGCATATTTCACTGAGCTGGGGATACACTTAGTGTAGAGCGTTAACCCTCAGATGTTTGTAAATTAGTAAGTTTTAGGCTACAGTGTCTTCTTTCAGATCTCTTTTGACTGAGTTTTCATTCAGAAAATGCACTTGCATATAGCAGCATCCACTATAGAATCATCTTGTAGTGTGCTAGTGAAATAAAGCTATGATATTACATCAAGATATATTTCACAATTATTGGTTAAAATTATTATATGGTTAAAAAAGAAAGAAAAACAACTTAACACATTGAATCAGAGAGAACGGAGGTTAAATAGCAGCCGATTATTCAGAAATAAAGAAAATTTTAGACATCTGTCACCTTCTGAAAACTGCTGCATGTACAAAACATCTTTGAAAGACATGATCCATAGCCCACAGGGAACATCTATTTGACCCTTTCTTCCCAGGGAGTGAATCCACAGCAGAGATTCTCCAGAGGAGAATCAGAAAGGGAATATACCTAGAAAAAATTCTGGTGTGCAAAGTGAAGATCTGTAGGGAAGCACCAATGTGCAATTGGCACTTACCAGGCAGAAAAGCAATGCATAGCCTCATCTTGGAAATAGGATAGGTGGAGGGGGCAGTTATTAGCAGAGAAGGGTCTGGTTAAGTTTCATTATTGTCATCATTATATTTTTATTTATTATTTAATGTTTGAAGTTTTTTTTTAATTTGTTGGTTCAGTTGATTTAATTCTAAGATCTGCCTGCAAATGGATAATATAGATTTCCATCTGAAAAATGCCCATAAATAGAACATATGGAACTGCTAAGAGCTTTTAAAGTATATATCCCACCAATCCTGCTGCCAAAATCAGGATATATATGGCTTTTTATGCATTTGCCTGCTTTAGCTTATCTCGATAGCCGTTCAGAATAAGGTAAACCTGGCAATTGCATAGAAATGTACATGCATCAGAGACAAATATGTTGAGATTCTCAAAGCAGTCTACAGGATTGAGACACACATCTTTCTTTAATTTTAGTGGAAGAGATGTCTAAATCCCTTAGGCTGTTTTGGAAATCACCAAGGACTCTTATTGAAGATGGACACTTCCTACTTTTATTTTTGCAAAACGTTTATCCATTTCCATTCTCAGTCAAATGTATGTCAGAGGAGTTAAAAGGTGGGTTCCTGTCTTCTTTAACATATGTTCCTTTGTATAGTTCTCAGATGATAACATGCAAAGTTTTGAGCATTCTGATTTGTATAATATTATTAAACACTGAAAAAGATCCCAAAGCAAACTCCAATCACACACAGCAAAACCCATTACCGCTTTACTATACCAGGTTAGTTACAGCAGTACAAGCTTTGTGTGTAGACAAGACTTTAGACTGAGATGATTACAGGATGACTACAGTTATAGGATGGTCAGAATGGTCGGTTACAGAAATGATTTGAGTCAAACCCTCTTTTTCATCCCCCAATATGGATTCAGATCTGGAAAAAAAGTAGAAGAACAATATAAAGGCAATTCCATAAACTACAGTAACACAATCCCCAATGCAGGCACATGTTTACAGGAGAATACTGTCCTCCAGAGTGTCCAGGTAGTGGACTAAATTGTCCAAAATACCAACAGCCGCCTTTCCAAGGCCTCATATGGGACCAAGGAGGCAAAGTCATCTCTTGCAGCGCCAGAATTCTGGTTCCTTCCAGAGTCAACGAGTGTTTCCCAGGGGAACCTGGTTTCAAAAGAGATGGAAGTAGCCATTAGCACCTTGTACGTGACAATGCTGGTACGTAAAGCAAACCAAAACCAAATAAATTACTGCATGAGACTAGGAAAAGGAGTGAACTGAATAACCTCGATGGGTAGGAAAACACCCCGCTGTCCTCTCTTGTCCTTGCCAAATCTCATAGGTGTGAGCTGCTAATTAAAACTAATCCCCTGCCCCCTGAGGGAGGGTGCCAGCATACTCTTTGGATCAGAGCTGGTACATTATGATCATTTCCAATTGCCAGCGTCTATCTTTCCCTGTTCAATTATGCAACAAGTCAATGCCCAAACCTACTGTCATGAAATATGTACCTGCTCTTGGTGTCTTGCTTTCCTGTTTGCTTTCCATTTTCCCCTGGCTAATTGCACATTGTCTGTAATGTTCAGTGCTATATAAATCAGCGTGAAACCTATCAAACGTGCCCTGTGCCCTACAGCTCCACTGCACACACCTTGTGCATGTGGAATATTTTGTGACCCGCGTATTGTTGTAAAATATTCAGTCAGTATAAAGGCCTGAGCCAGTCACAATAAAGCAACCCACAGGCCTATTGTTGAAATCAGAGCTAGGCAAGTGATGCAGGAATGCAGGATTCAGAGATGAATGTAGTAATGGGAAAACCTCCAAATGGTTCAGAGTTGAAGGTTCGTTTGACGTTGTTGCTTTGCCAAGCCTAATCCAAATGATGCGAGGCTCTTGACTGTACACTGCTATGCTGGAGAATCCTATAAGAATAAAATGACCCATATCGATCTGAGGTACTTATACAACCCCTGTTCTTGTAGTATCTGAGCACCTCACCATCTTTAATGTATTTATCCTCACAGCATCACTGAAGGGGGGCAGTGGTGCTATTCCCCATTGTACAGATGGGAAACTGAGGCACAGAGAGGCTAGGTGACTTGGCCAGGGCTCACACAGGAAATTGGTGGCAGAGCAGGAACTTCAGCCCAGGTTTCCTTTGTCCCAGGCTAGGTCCTGAACTATTGCTTAACACATACAAAGGAAGAATGTTTCCAATGGAGTAAAAAATTACATGAACACAGTGTGCTCATAGACTTTAAGGTCAGAAGGGACCATTATGATCATCTAGTCTGACCTCCTGCACAATGCAGGCCACAGAATCTCACCCACCCACTCCTGTAACAAACCCCTAACCTATGTCTGAGTTATTGAAGTCTTCAAATTGTGGTTTAAAGACCTCAAGGTGCAGCGAATCCTCCAGCAAGTGACCCCGTGGACCTTTGGTGTTTCTGCTTCCGTTCCCAGTCAAACCCAGAGGTGCAGGAAAATGAGAAATAATGGGGAACTGAGTTTGCTAAACTTTCTGAACCACAAGGAAGTTCAGCCAAGCTTTGGTTCAGTTATTGGACAATGGCTGGGTTTGTTCTGTTTGTTTTTCTCAGTTGAGGGTGGAGTGGGTTATTTTACACAAAATGGTTGGCTCATCCAGTGTATGAAGGCTATATCAGAATGTAATAGACAAGAAAGCCAGTCTGGGGGGCATGTCTGGGTGAGCTGAGGGAAAGGTGGGAAGCTAGGGGTGTCGTTGGAGTCCATAGCATAGGACTTTATTACCTTCTCTATGAAACAGCCCCTCAGGCCAGGGGTAGCCATGGATTGGAGGCATCCTTAGTAGCACAACTCCAGCATAGCCATGCTGCCAGAAACTGGATACTGGGAGACAAGAGCAAGTAAAGAGCCATGTGGCCTTCCTCAGATCCAAGCAGTCCCTGAGAATCCACTAAGTTTGGGGCAAATCCCATGGCTTATTAGTGAGGGGGTGAACCCCATTCCCACCCCCCAGATGAAATGCAGGGAAGGGAATCACCATCATCTTTGGGGAGATGTCCTCTCCTAACACCCCTCCCATGAGTTGAGCATGTGGTCCACCGTCCTTATGTAGGCAAAACTGCCGCTGAAGTCAGCTAGAGCTAGGATGGGATGGGCCCAGAGTTCGGAAATCTCCATGCAGTGGGAGAGAAAATAGCCCTACATTTTCACTTGAGTACTTCAGAAGTTTCATGCAGGCTTCATCCTCTTAACAATCCCTATGCTAGCAACTGCTTCCCGAAAAGAGAGTACCGTGTGGCTTTGATAAGTTACTCATTAATGCTGTTAACATGTAAAAATGTTAAACATTAAATAAGGCAAAATAAAGTTATGAAATCATAAGGGATGTTTATGCAGAATACAAATGAAGACTAGCATCTGAGGACTCTACTGGCTTTTCTAATCCACGCAGGATCCCTTTGTTGTTCCTTTCACCTTTTTATGCATCAGGATGGACTCGGTGGCCCCAGCACACAAAGTTCTACCCTAAAAACATCGGACTGCAGTGCACTGATTTCTGGGTAGAATCGCTGTGGAGGAATGAGGTTCAGCCCTGGGCTTGGGGGAATCCTATCTGTTTTAGTTGTGAAAGGGAGCAGCATGTTCACTTTATGCATCACCATGCTACCGCAGAAGCTTCTCCCATTTAGCTCCTGGGAACGTGATCCCATTTAGCCCAGCAGTAGTTGTGTGCACACATCCAAGGGCATTATTGGGCCCAGTATGTACAATTAATAGTGGTGACCGTCCTATCACTCACTAAATCCTACTTGCCTTACTCAGATGAGTAATCCTGCTGCTCTCCTCACTCACAGACAAGTAGCATTTGGCCATACACATTTATCTAACAGTGCAGTGCTGGTGCCTCCATAGCCACGCTGCTGCAAGTGCTAACGCGCATTAAAGAAATGAGCCAAGGGGCACGTATTGGCTCTTCTCATGCCCAGATAAGAATAAGCGTCTCGCTCTCTCTTTCCTTAACAAAACTGTTAGGGAAGGACAGTGAACGGTGCTAGTGACTTTAAGGAAGTGCCACTTGAAGTAGATTTCTTCAAGAAAGCAAAATTAAGAAACCATAAGATCAGCCAGTCCTTTAGGCTCCAAAGGGAACTGACAGAAACAAATGTAAATGGAGAATGTGATTTGCCATGCAGTGGGCACATTAAATCTGATTGCTGGAAATAAAAACCCGGTGGAGAGATAAGACATGCATGCCTGATGTTGATGGAAAGCATGTTTGTGCCTAATACATTGGAGAAATTGTTCCAGAACAGTTCATCCATGTGAAAATATGACCCCTTTAATATTGCCATGGTCAAAAAGACCTAAAAAGATGTGCAGAGTAAGTGCTAGTTGTACAAGAAATAGCTGCCTGGGGGTGATGTTAAGTCACAAAAGAGAGTTTCCCCAAGATTTCAACAATTGTTAGCGCTCAGGTGTGTGTGTGGGGGGGGGAAGTTCCTCCCAATTTTCTATATTCTCTCCACATTCTCTGACCGGCCCACCAATGCTATGCAAACTTCCACAGTGGAACCCCAAACCTGCTGAACCATTTGGGGTTTCTTCACCAATCCTAAACTCACTCTAAGGGTTCACTCCACTTCCCAGAGGTCTACAAAGTGTTGGATGGGCTGTGGGTCCTATTTTGGGCCACCTTTTCATATGGTCTCTTTCTTCACAACAGGTCCCTTGTCTTTTGCTCTAGGCCAAGGGTCAGCAACCTCTGGCGCTCAGCCCACCAGAGTAAGCACCCTGGCGGGCCGGGCCAGTTTGTTTACCTGCTGCGTCTGCAGGTTCGGCCAATCGCAGCTCTCACTGGACGCGGTTTGCCGTCCCAGGCCAGTGAGGGCTGCGGGAAGCAGCACAGGCCAAGGGATGTGCTGGCCGCCCTTCCTGCAGCCCCCATTGGCCTGGAGTGGTGAACCATGGCCAGTGGGAGCCGCAATCAGCCAAACCTGTGGACGCAGCAGGTAAACAAACTGGCCCGGCTCGCCAGGGTGCTTACTCTGGCGAGCCATGTGCCAGAGGTTGCCAACCCCTGCTCTAGGCTAAAAGCAGAAAAGGGGAGACCTATTGGACCGCAACCCTTTCTTCAGGGGATAATGTCTTTGCAGGAAGGAAGGGAAGGACCAGTTCTCCCCATCGTCAACCTTGTGGCAAAACAAGTCCATTCCAAGGAAAGTATCTCCAGGGGAGTGAACAGCAAGGAGCTTTCTGGGGTATATCAGGCTCCAGAAGAAGGCAAGTAGCTATAGCAACAGCAGTTATTCTCCATATAGCCTTTTGAAGTGGGGAAGAGAGGATGAGTGGTCAGGCAGGCAGCCCACTCCCTGAATCATTTCCGGTGGGCTTATCTTTCTGGGCCTCCTCAAAGACTTAAGGTAAAAGGAGCAAGCAAGCCAGCTAATCCCATGGCCATCCAAAGAGCGGGATGTAGGGAAAGCAATAGCCAGCTGCTCCCCCAAATAAATTAGAAATGAGGTAGGAGTTAGACCACTGCCATCTCCCCAGCAAGCAAACAACAGGACGTAAGAGGAGAGGTTTCTAATTTGTAGGGAGGAAGGAAGTGCTGAGGGAATAGCAGGTAAGTTTCAGGTTTTGAGCCTGTGTGTGTGTGTGGAAACGATTAACTGGCAAAAAGTTAATTAAAACTCTTCTGATTATGAAGTGGAATTGAATACTTTAAAAAAATGCAGTGTGACACCGTGCAGCACTGCAGCTGAATTAATCATGAATGAGGATAGTAATTTTTAATTTTTGTGTGCATGAGAAAAACAACTCAACAGATTTGACAATTAGAGCAGGGTAACAGCATTGCATGGCACAATGAGAAGTAGTTTTTCCCAGTGGCTTTTGTGAGGGAGCTAAGCAGATGTGCTCAAATATTTACAAGTGCACAATATTCCAATGCTGACCCTGCTGAACCGCAAAAGTCTGCTTCAATCTAGAGACCAGTTACTGTGGTGACGCAGGATATTTATCACACGGTTACACCGCGGCATTACCACAAGTTTCCATTGTTCCCAGTGAATTGTGCTGCATAGTTACCACTGAGCATATTGAAAATGTTGTGGCAAATTAACAAATTGCCCTGCAAATCCCCAGACAAACTGTTCTTTGGCTCAACACTATTAAAGAGTCTGTGGACCAATAAATAATAATACCTGCCTATCTCAGATAACCCAACTACAGATTGTAGGACACATCTGGATAATATAAGGAATGGCCTAGACCTTTGCTCAAGAGTCAGGCCAACTCTTTTGAGGGTCAAGGTAGGTTTGCATGACTCCCTCCCTCTCTCTGAGTTATTTTTCATTTTGGGGGCATTTTACCATCTCCTGGCCCCCAACCCCACATATTTTGAACTAAATGACACCTTATATAGAAATTAGTGATGAACCTCAGACAGGGCCACCTCTAGCTTTTCTGCCGCCCCAAGCTACAAAGGCGGGGGCGGGGAAAAGCCAATCGGTGGCAGCTCAATCGCCCCACTTCATTCTTCAGAGGCAATTCGGCGGCGGATCCTTCACTCCCTCTCTTCCTCTTCGGCGGCCTTTGTATTGGCCGCCCCAAGCACCTGCTTCCTTCGCTGGTGCCTGGAGCCGACCCTGACCTCAGGTGCAAAATTTGGTTATGGATTTCAAGCTCCCATTTCCTGTGGTGGGTTCTGGATCTAGGGTTTTATCTTTCTATACTTTCTCTTCAGAAACTGTGGACTCCCTCCTTTCCAAAAGACTCAGCCCCCTTCTTCCAGTATTATGTATAAAGCCTCATAGAAGTGCTGGCTATTTTACAGGTAAAAATAAAAAAAATCCCTTCCTACCTTGAGGAGCTCATAATCTAATGTTCGCCCGATGACTAACCTCGTTGTCATGGTTCGGGGGCAAGCTGTGCCTGAAACTCCTTTTTGTCCATCTCAGGTGCACCCCTTTGAGGACAGGATTCACCATCGTCCCCCTCTCTGTGTGGAACTCACAGTCCTCGCTCTCTTACAGTGGATCTTTCGGCTGCAGCTTCCCTGTTTACCAAGCATGTTAACTCAACAGGCTCAACTGGGTTAAGCATCTCTAAGCACTTTACCTCTGGGAGCCTGAGCCAGCATCTGAGTCAAGTGACAAAAAATCCAAACCAAACCAAACAACCCCACACCCTACTCATGCAAAACACAGTAGCAGTTATTTGCCAAAAGGAACACAGAATCTAGGAATATGGGTTAAAACAATAGAGTGTCTTATACATACATTTCCTTACCTGAGCTTAACCTCTCCATCCATAGCTCAGGTAGGGCCAGCTTATTCCCATATCTGGGTTGGGCGAGCCAGCCTGCTTCTTGCAGTTGTCTCTCTCTCTATGGGTCTCCTTTCATCCCTGACAGTGCTCGCTGATGCTCCCTGGGCAGCCCTCAGCCACTCACCCTCCACCCCCTTCTAGGCCAGCAAAGTATTCCCTTTGATTTTAGGCTTAGCACTGGGAAGAATACACCATTCTAGCCTGGATGGAGGGTATTCCCCAATCAGTACCTTCCTCATTGTTTCCTCAAGGACCTGTGGCATTCTTTATGGTAGCACATTATCTTTGCCATTGTTTAATTTCCTGTTGATTTCTCTCTCACATCCTCCTTTGATTTAACTCTGTGCCTTCAGGCATGATAATATCACACAGGTAAACTGAGGTGCATACGATTTATATATATAGAGAGAGATATAACTCCCTCATTTGCCACACCACCTGACAGCAGACAAGGAGGGAAATGGGTAAACAGAAGGAGGGGAACTCAGCTGTTCTGTGGGAAGCAAAGGAGACGTAAAAACTGGCTACGTCTTGGATTTCATGGAAATTACATATAAAATGCACGAAGGAATGAGTCCTGTTACAATGGAGATTTATCTTTAAACCTTTCCTCTTACCTATTTTACAGGGTGAAATGTCAGCAGGTGTATCCACTACAGCTATTCAATTGAGAGAGGGCCAGACCCTCAGCTGGTGGAAATCTGCATGGCTCCATTGACATCAGTGGAACGATGCCAATTCACAGCAGCTGAAGATCTGGCCCACGGATTCTGATTCTGATTTCACTCACAGCAGAATAAACCAGGAATAGCTCAGCTGGAGTTACCACAGTGCAAAGCCAGGGCAACAGCTGAGTTAGACTCTAAATTTATGTGTCTTACACCCCCACTACTGTATGGCACAACAGTTTGAGTGGCAAATAGATGTTGTTCTTTATCTGTACAGAACTGACCATGTGGAATTGATATAGTTAAGACACAAGCGTGCTGGCTAGTGAGGCAAGTGACCGGTTGTTTATTGCCTTGCTTTCTTCAAAATGAGCCAAGGCTGTTCAATGCAAGTTGTAGTTGGGGAGGATTCAGGTAAGCCAGCTAGCAACGTCAGTTATGGATGGTGTGGATGGATACCTTAGGGCAATGCCTGGATAGCCGGACTGGTAAAGCTGAAATGCTCTATGTCTCGTTGAAATATTGACAGTAGCAGCAGACGCTTTACACTGTTCATCTGACTGCATAGTTGCTTTCACAAATTAAACGAGAACAATGGTGAAAATATGTAAAACATCACATTGGCTGAAAGGTGGTTCAGGCCTGGAGTGAAGAAGAGTTTGGCGTTCTGTTCCAACTCCCCATTGATTTCAGCAGGAATGTGACTCTCTGCTCACAGGCCGGGGATGGTTTTGCAGGCCAGGACTGAGATGCATTATCAGTCTTGCTGTGGAAGGATCCCTGGCTTAAACCTGTGCGATCAGTCCCTCGATTTCAAAACCACTCCATTCACACACTCATGGTACAGAAGATGATTTGTTTCAGGTACCCTCCTGTCTCCTCCATTTTCACACTTTGAAGCATGGAATGACTTGCCTGGCACTTAAGCTCATGGGTCTTTTCTTTCTTTCTTTCTTTCTTTCTTTCTTTCTTTCTTTCTTTCTTTCTTTCTTTCTTTCTTTCTTTCTTTCAGAATTTGTCAAATTTACTAGGCTAACCAGCAATTTAGGGCTGCTTAACCAAGTCAGCTGAGGAAATACCAAAGAGCCAGATCATACTCCTGGAGAACAGTGTGTGTGGTGGACTTTTCCACATGCAGATTTTTCCTCCTTCGCTCACAAGGGTTCTGTGTCTGGTGTGGGGGGCACACAAGGAGAGCCCGCAGAGCCAGAGATCAGCAACCAGTGGTGCCATGGCCATGTCCCCTTTCACCAAGCCAGGGGCCTGTGACAGTAGCCAGGAGTGAGTGACATAGGAGCCACTACACCAGCTGTATATGCCCTGGTGTTTTCCTCATACCAGGGAACCTCAGGCAGCTTTACAGCTTCTTTGTACTAGGCTGTGGTGGGGCCTAGGATTTGGGCTGTGGGTGTTTGTAATTCTCTCATGTTCTCTCTTTCTCTGGGACAGATTCTGTTAAAGACACAATAGCCTGATCTTAAGCGTAGCCTTGGGAAGACTAAATATTCAAGTATCAGTGGAGCTCGACAGGGCATATTCCCCAATAAGCAGTATCCTCATTGTTTCCTCAGGGATTCTTGGTATTGCTTGTGATAGCATCTGATCTTTGCTGCTGCTTCATTTCCTGTTGGTTTTTCCTTTTATAGCCTCCTTTGATTTAACTCTCAGCATTCAGGTAGGAAAATACCACACAGGTGCATCTGCTATTTATAAAAAATAAACTACACATAACTTGGTGAATGGTGCAACCAAGCTAGATTAAATACAGGGCCAGATCCTCAGTTGGTGTAAATTGACCTTGCTCTGTTGAAGTCCATGGAGTTATGCTGATTTACACCAGCTGGCCCCACCTGTAGAGATGGACTTCGTTCTCAGGCAAGGGAGAGGAGTTTATGTTTCTCATCAGATAGATGTTGTTGTGTTTTTTCTAAATAGCTTATAAAATTATGATAAGATCAGTTAGGCCCGTTAAAATGGATAATCTTAAAGTGATATTAAGGATGAAAATTGGCCTATCTTGTATGCTTTAATGGCTCCCTCACAGGCTGTTCAATGTTATCAAAAGGTGATTTTAGAAGTTTGTAATAAACATGCTCCTTTGGGGAAGATTAGGATACTTGGTGGGAGTCACCATCCTTCTGCTACCTCCAATTTACTGTGCTCTAAGAGAACTAATTACATTGGATGGATTATAACTCTAGAATATCATCTTTACTTTCTGATCTCTTGGTCAATGAAGAGATTTGCCATGTTTGTTCAAAAGTCAAAGGCTGTTTATTTTATTCAAATATTAGCCTACAAGAAATTAGTCAAACAAGACCTGAACTCTACAGATACTTAAGCACATGCTTAACCTTGCCTTCCTGAGTAGTTCAATTGACTTCAAAGTAAGGTAACACACATACATGAGTCTTTACAGATTCAGGGCCTAAGATTTCTATTTATTATCTTATCTATACATTAATTAATTTAAAAATTCTTCTTCTACCAAGCTATGCATTGGTCTTTTCTGAGAAATTCCATAACTTCATTGTCACTCCCAGCCTCTTCCCCAGCTCCTTCCTAAGTGTCCCTTCCTGCCTGTTGTTGCATCATCTCTAAGGTTTGTTGGTAAGCTCTGTCAGGTGTGTAAATAATAATTCAAGCCATTGGGCAGCGATAATTTTTCTTTTGCTAAACATTGGGAAGATGGTATTTTTTCAATTCTGTGCTCAACTCTAGAATATTATCATGAGATTTGCGCAACAACAGGATTGTAATAAATATGGAACAACTGGTGAAATCATTTATTTTGGTGTGTTGCACCTATTCAGGGTTCTCACCAACCAATGATAATAAAATTTATTGTTGTAATAATAATAATAATAATTATTATTATTACTTTCTTTGTAAGGGCTCCATCAGTAAGTTCTTGGCTGAGTAGGGCTTGATCTCATAGCTGATGGGAATTTCAGGCACACACTGCATAAGGAGTGCAGAATGGAAATACTGAACCACAATAGGAGTTAGGCACCTAAATACCTTCGAGGATCTGGGCCTAAGGTCCAACCAGTGATATCTGTGCAAACCCAGAAACTTCCATGGTGTGATTTGCTGCCCCCACATGATTCTTCATAACGGTAGGATGGTTTATGCCAATGGTTCGCACTTAGTACTTTGGATATTGGAAGTTTATTTTACTTCTCGGTTTGTTTAACTGCATGATGCTAGAACTAATAATATGATGGCTACTTTCAGTTAGATATCTAACTCCCATTGACTTTCAACTGAAACACTAGTGTTGACACCACAAATTCAGATTATTACTGAAAGGTTATTGTTAAAAAACTAGTTCATTGGAAGAGTGGGGGTAAGATGACTGTTCCTTCTGGTCTCTATTTTGTCTTTATTTCTTATTTACTAAGCTTGAAGATCTGAACTTTCCAATTTTCAGGGAATTCAGATCCTGGGTTTTGTTTGAGTCCATGTCTGCCAGCAAGGTTCATAAACACATGCAGAAAATCAACTGTGGGAATACTCCTGTTGACTTCAGCGGGGCTATTCACATACTTTAAGTTACATGCATTCTTATATAATCTCTGGATAAGGGCCCCAGTACTGCAAATGTTTAAATAGGTGCTTAACTTGGAGCACATAAACAGCCCCATTGACTTCAATGGGATTATCTGTGTTATTAATGACTTCAATGGAATTATCTGTGCGCATGTGCACAACTGTTTGCAGGATCAGGACCTTATAGCATAGTAGTCTAAGAATCCACTGGAAAATTCCACTAGACCATAGACCACCTATACACTGGAATCTTGCATATGTGCTGCGTTACCCTGTTTTACTGCAAGTAGACTGTTCGGCTACAAAAAACGTGTGGAATTGGAATATTTTTATTGATAACATAAAACAGGGATGATAAA
This sequence comes from Mauremys mutica, assembly GCF_020497125.1. Taxonomy (NCBI): domain Eukaryota; kingdom Metazoa; phylum Chordata; order Testudines; family Geoemydidae; genus Mauremys; species Mauremys mutica. Next base: position 56,202,079 of record NC_059081.1, on the reverse strand, counting down.
ACTTCCTAATTAAAGAGTTCATAAATAAACAGATATAATGCATCTAATAGCCAAAGTGATAAGTGAATGCTGTATGCTGAAGTTACAAATAATGACCCTGATCCAAGTGAGCGGGCCCTATTGAAATCAATAAAACTCATTGCAGGGTTTAGGGCCTACAATAAGAAATGTGGTCTCTAAATCTGGTAAACACATGCCATGCAAAAACAAAAGTCTGAACCCATCACCCTTAATCAGGTGACACTCCCATTGAAGTCAATGAAACCTGTCATCTTCGCTAAGCTCCTAGATGCCTCATATTTAATTCAACATATTTTGTTTGCATCGCAACAGTCTGCCTCTCTTGACAGTTTTGCAGAATACCTGTCACATTCTGTGTTTCGTCACCTCTTACATACCAGTGAATTCACACCTCTAGGAATTATCAGGTTATCATTAAACAAAGATATTCTTTCTACAAAACTAGGCAAAAGAATTGATTTTTTAAAAATAGATATATAAAGTAATCATGATCCATAAATTGTAAAGGCCACTCCTGTTCTTATTAAGCTTTCATTGAAACCTTGAACCTGAACTCCTACTGAATGGTACCGACTGTAGTAATTAATTTATACTTTGTTCTGAAAGCATATTAGCAAATGGGCATCGACTATAATAGGCATTTATTGCTCCAACAATGAGGTTAAACAGCTGGTGCTTTTAACTGCATGGTACAAAACATATAAAACTATTTGCTTGTGATATTAATCCAACATGACCTGATATAATGTGACACTAAGAGCTCTTCCCAAAGAGGGGAAATACTTGCCCTTTGCAGCACCTCCTGCTGACTTTCTTCTATAAATTAATAACTGTACAGCTGAATTCTCTTACCCAGATGTTATCTATCACCAAACTGGCATCTATATTCTTGTACCTGCTGAGGTGAATTCTAATTCACAAACGCAGTCTACCACAAACGGGCAGTTAAAGGTATGTTTTCCCTGTTTTCAGTGAGTGCCAGTTGACTTTCAGGAATCTGAATGAAAAAGGTGAGTGCAATCAAATCAACTATTCACCAAACTCAGCTGTCTCAGTACTTAAGGCACATAGATCACACTGGCTTTCAAGGAAATTATATATATATATATATGAAGTCCATTTCAAGACTTAATTTTCTTGGTGGAAATATGCCCTTCATGAAGATGGTCTATTAAATATTATAAGGATATTTTTAAATTGATATAACAACCTTGGCAAAAATTTTCAAAAGCCATTTGGGGAGCCCAACTTAAGTGAATTCACACAGTGCTGAGCATCGGAATATCCCACTTTACGGCATCTCAAATTGGGCACTCAAAAACCACAAGTTACTTTTGAAAATCTTGGCCTTCAAAGGGCTCTTTTGACAAACAGTGCAGCCTGCTGGAGCATAAATCTGCACCTCACTAGTCAGCCACTCACTGACTATCCATGTGGACCCTGCTTCCTAGTGTGCTTTGACCTTCTCCCGTTTTAAAGCAGGCACTTTTAGTGCGTGGAAGCAAGGACCACACAGATGGTTAGTGAGCAGCAGGCTAGTGTGCTGCAGAGCTGCACCCTCCGCTGACTGTACAGTAACTGTTCATCTGGACAAGTCCTCACTTTATCGAAACACAGTTGGGTGAGGGGAGTAGCTACAAGAAACATGTAGCAAATTTAAAATCAGAGACAGGTGGATGTAGCCCACATGAAATATTGTACAACTTCTTGTTAGTGATTAACCATAAAATGTGTGACTGGATCCAGACAAGTCAAACCCATATTAGCATTATTATCAGGAAAAAAAGGGGTTATGTGAGAAATGGAGAAGGAAATAGGGGCTTATACAATAGAAGATAAGAAAGACAGCATGACAGGCACCTACAACAAAGCAACGTCTGTTTAGTATAGATCCAACTCTCAAAGGATAGGACAAAAATCAGACAGCACCATGGTTAATTATTATAGTGGGCTCTGACTACTGCCTGTTGGTTGAGTCTTGATTCACCCAGTCATACATTTCTGAAACATTCACCATTTGGGATGACATGTATATGCTATGTCAAAGCCAATATGGACTTTGGTAAGTGTGTGGACCCCCTCCCCTCAACACACAAACTTTCTATTCTAAGCAACTCTAAACACGCTGTTTTAGCTAATTGCTGACAGGACAAATTATTTTATTGCAAAAGCATTAAAAGACAAGGTGATAATTACACTACTACAGGAGCAATATGACCACAGACATTTAGACAGGGACACTGCAAAAATGGCTGAAGATAGAAACTTTGAAATTTGTTATGTCCATGAAGACCAACACATGCTTGCTTTGAAGAAAATGTGTTGGGTTTTTTTTTCACCTAACTCATGACCATTTGGAACTGTCTACTGAGTCTATACAAAGAATATGACTTTGTCTATAGGTATGCAATTAGAGAGGTGCATAGAGCATGCATGGGGTCTTGGCTATACAGCGCTGCAGTCCGAACGACAGAGTATGAATTGCAGAGTGCTGTAAAGCATTGCACTCTGCCTGCCCCTTGTAGACCCTGCTGGCACAAACCGTAAGATGCCTTATTCATGTCAATGGAGTCCCATTTTAGACAAGGTCTAGTTGGGACAGGTAGTTTGCAACACTTTAGGGCACTCTGCAGTTCACAACCCAATAATCCAAACTGCGGTGCCATGTAGACCCAGCTTGTGTGTGTGTGTGCACTGCAGCCAGTTAAGCATGCACATTCTAGAACTTAGAGACTGCTGAACTACTGGCCCTGTTGAAGTCAATGGTAAAACTCCCATTGACTCAAAATTATTAAACGGACAATATGGAAAATGGGAGAAGCTGGGATCCATTCCCAGCCCTGAAGAAAGGGAGGGAGGAGAATAAACAGTGTTGGAAAAAGAGACAAATTAGGAGTCAGTTGGCTTAATGTCTAGGGGCACTCGACCGGGACTGTTCCTAGTTCTGTCAGTGTCCTGGGCAACTCATTTTACTTCTCTCATTCCTCCATCCTTTGTCTTGTTTATCTAGATTGTAAGCTCTTCAGGTCAGAGACTGGCTCTTATTATGTGTGTGTGCAGTGCTTAGGACAACAGGACCACGCTCTCCGTTGGGGCCTTTAGACTCTAGTGTAATATAAACAATAATAAAATAACAGGACCATTAGGATCACAGTAGCTAAAGTTGGAAAAGAATTATTAGATCATTTAATCCTCTAATGATATCTTGACACTGAATTGTGAGGTTTATGTCATAGGATTGAGTCAGGGTTGATGTGTGACGATAATGAGCTGTGATCAAATGATGCAACTTTCTGACTGGAGCTGGGCTTCAGTTAGCACACTGGATCTGAATCCTCTTCAGCTTTGACGCATCCCAAATTGGGACCCAAAACTTCACAATTTGAACATATTTCTGTAATGGGCCTAGAACACCAGATCTAAACTTGTCCAAACTTTGGAATTTTATCCAAGTCAGCATCTGAACTGTATCTGAATCCTTTGCTAGTCATGATAGACCCAGTAACACTCAGTGTATTCGTGTGGCATCACCAGGTTAGACAAACCTAAGAACTACTGGAAAGCTTCTCAGAAAACCCTCTGATCTTCCAAGGTTTTCAGTCTGAATTCCAAATCCCAGAGGTCTAGAACTGAATAGATTTGGATAAAGTGCTGAAGTTTTGGATCCAAATCTGAACAGATCTTTCATCACCAATTTCAGTTTCAGCGGGTAGAGAGTTTGGGGTCTTTTTCTTATTATTCCTCAGTTAAGGTCTGCTGTTCTAGTAGACTGCAGCCACGCTAGTAGGACACCTTTCCTGTGTATGCAAGAACTATTCTAGCACCTGCATCAAAGGCATTCACTTGGTAAAATAAGCCTGTTTTCATCTTGTGGTCTTTGCCTTATTTTGGCTCTTCTAGCATCACTCAGAGCTGGATCCTCTGAAGTTATTTATATTTTTTATTTAAAGGGCCTTTATGTTACTTGTTTAAAACTGAAATCAGATTAAGATTGGCCATGTGAATTGGCAGGTTATTCAAAAATGAAAAGTGAGCATAAATAATCTTCTTAATTTTGCAGTAAGGAGGTTTATGAAGAGCACTTACTTGTTATACAACAGTTGTTAACACATTGTTGCAAAGTCCTTTCCAAACAGCATATGAAAACAGCTGTTTGGATTACAGTAGATTACAAATGATTCCTTGTCTCTCCAAAGGCTGTTGGTTTTTAGGCAATATAAAGGTGGCTGTTTGATATCAATAGTCCCATTGGGTTCAAAGAGACTCTTCCCATGCTGGATGGGGACCAGAGAACTCAGTGACTTGCAGGGTATTTGAGAAGAGAGTCAAGCCCATGACAATTAAATGTCTCTAGGGGTTCAATCCTGCTCACCTTACTCACTGGAGCATTAAGTGGGCAGCATTTGGCCCCGCTACTGTACTTCAATTTAAAACAGTAATAGCTGGACAAGTCAAGTCAGCTTCATTGCAAGCCTTCACTGTCCCACTGAAATTGATACTATCATTACCATAGTTCCATGCCCAAATGCACTGTGCTTGCGTATTACTCAGCAGTATGTACAATGATTTCTTATATTCCCCTATCCATATCCATGGGCCCGATCCAAAGGCCACTGAAGACTATGGTTAGCTGAGCTACATTGAGTTACGCCAGCTGAGCATCTGGCCCATGTACTCCACTAGAACCATGCACTGGCATTTTTAGAGGAAGAAAATGGCTTTAACTCCTATACTGTAATTTCTTTATTTTCGAAGATGTCCAGTGATAAAACATTTGTTTATTGTTCTAGGAGCCCTGTTTATGAGTAGAGTGATGATTTTAGGGTTTTTTCATACAAATTAAAGCCATTGGTTTATTGCATAATCGGTTGGGATGGCTGACAACTGATGAAAATGTTCTTAACAAAACCAGGACGCTTAGAAAGAAATCATTTTAATTTTCACCTCAAATTGTATGCAACTCTCCATCCCACTAACTCCACTGTTTTTATAAAGATACTGTTTACACAGATTTAATCAGTGGTGTCACTGGGGCACAGCAAAACCAGCAATGTGACCTACTGAGATTCAGCACCAGATTGCGATTTACAATCAAGGCAGCAAGAGTCACTGAAGTGCATAGCTCCCGCCCCAATTACTAATTAATCAGACCCAAAGAGGTCTCCATAAAAGGCACCGTGCTCAGCTGTGAGTCCATAAATTCAAAAGGCACCTCTCTTTTTGAGTAGGAAAGGTGACCTATGAAGATATACATACTGCAGTTAAGAGCCAGTCCCAAAAGAAAACATTCCTGCCAATGCCAAAGTCCCCCCGCCCCCTTTCTTCTTTTTTAAAATATGATTACAAGAAGTCAGACTGCAGTAAATCGCAGCATTGCTATAAAATTGGATGTTGTTTGTTTGAAATCAAGTGGCTAATTTGTTTTCCTGAGTTTGTGTGTACACACTTCCCCCCCTCAGTTTGCTTATTTCTGTAGAAAACAAAGTGACAATGGATTCTCTGTTGCATTTTGTTTTGGCTAACTGAACGTCTTAGGTCAGGCAGGCTTTTACAAAGGTTATGATTATTTATGAGTTCATCCTAAATTCTCTATTTTTATAATTATTGCAAAGCACTTGTAGTGAATAACTTTGCTATAAGCTCAAGAGAAGACCCTACTCATTGATCTGAAGGGCGCATTACGATAAACTAATCTGACCGCCTGTCTTGCAATCAGATTACCTAACATGGAACCTTGGACCAGTACAGAGCCCCATTATCTTCAATTAGGCTCTGCACAGGGGCAGGGGTCTGCGTTATAGGATTCAATTACAGGCTCAGGGCCTAAATAAAAAGAATTAAAGGGAATTTACTTATCAGTTCATGCAGTGCAGCCCTGTGTACTGCAGAATGCCAGGATTAACCAAATACTGTTTGCCTTGCATATTTAGTTCCAATGCATTGGGGTCCTGTCGTGTTACTCAGAATTTGGCCCCATGTGCAAAAGAGCATTAGAACATAAAACAATCTAGAACATAGGTAACAGAAGCACAACTTCCCATCTGGCAGTCACACCATGTTGGCACAGATGAGAGGGGTCTTAGATGCCAAAATCAGGGATGGGCATTTATTGTAAAGGTCTTGAAAGCTAAAAGCTAGCTTTTCTTCAGTTTCCAACCTGTTCCAAAAGTCTATGTAGACAGCCAAATTCAGCACGGGCGCGAGCAGATGCAGTATGACTGGTTTCATTGGAGCTGCATCCACATATGCCAGAAGTTAACTTAGCCCTGGCTCTCAACATGCCAGAAATGTGACATGTTGCATCCCAGCCTCCCTCCCACGCAGACTGCCAAAAAATGTGATGATGTGAAATGGACAAATCAAGCTCTAATCAAGAAACGTGGATGAGATTTACTGCAGCATTTTCTCTAGTTGTCCCATATGGTAAGTCCAAATGTAAATGTTCAAAAAATTCCGATTGGTTTTCATTTGGAACAGGATCAGGTCCTTAATTTTTCCTGACTGCACTAGAGAAATAGCAAAATAAGATCTGATCCTGCAGCCCTCACTCAGGTAATTGCTTATGTGACCATCCCCACTTTAATCAATAGAGCATGTCACATGAGTAAGGGTTGCATAATATGGCTCTTATTCTTTAACCGGAAGGGAGGTTTGTTTCTGGATGGCCCAGCAATAAATACACTTTGGGTCAAGTGTGGTTTCTCTGACTCACACAAGTGGTGCCAATTCCTTTAGGGGCCAGTATGTGATTTCACTGTATCCACAGGAGTGAATGTGGCCTGAACCATAGAAAAATTCTCTGACAGCAAACTGTGGTCTCCTGACTTTTGTTTATTTCTTTAAAGATCCCAGTGAATGCAACCTTGCTCCTAACTGTCTGCTCCATCCAGAAGAGTCTGTCCACAACTTCCAACAATCTCCAACTTCCATTCCATGTACTTAAGACCTGATCCAAGGCCTATTGAACTAATTACAGAGATTTCCATTAGTTCAACAGGCTTTGAATCCAGAGCTTATAGAAGCCACATACATCTACAGCATTAAAAAACAAACAAACCTGTGACAAACCGATGGCCTTACTCATAGACGATGTATTTTTATCTTCATCTTTCTTTATCATCTTAGCCAGATCTTTACTGTATTGTGAAAGATTTATTTTAAATAGTTCAAGTCAAAGGGAATAATTGTATGGTTAATATATATTCTTAAGGAAACATCAAAATATGAATTAGATCATTCAGAGTTCCACTTCCTTGGTTGGTCTGTTTGTGTTAAATTCATTATCTTGTTGTTTTTATGGTCAGACTGATCCTGTTTTGTGCATATCTTTAAAAGCAGAATCCCATAATTTGTTAATATAAATATAATATATGCCCTGAGAGGAAATCACAATATATCATTGGAAGAGGAAACCACACTCTATCATTAAATGAGGTTATTTCAATGTAAACAGTGTATTTCTATTTTGGAAGCATTACATATTTAATTAAGGAGGGGATTATATAGATTCATTTTTGAGTGCTATAAAAAATAGGATAAGATCATATTGGTGGTATTTTTCTAGTTACTTTGTCAAATGCATGACTGTTCACTTTCCATGGGGAGGGAGTAAAAACCCTTGCACTCTTCTCACCCCTCGGTAATATCACAGGGAGCAGAGCAGCACATCTGTAAATAAATGCATCATTAGATTCTCATCAATTTGTAAGCTTCACTTGATGTATGGCTAAAATAATCCCACAAGGATAGCTAAGGAAACATTTGCTTCCAAGCACACACATCACAGACTAGAGGAAATACTGTTTCAGTAAAGATTTTTGCAGATGTCGAATATATCTTTTTACAACAGTCCACAATGAAGAACTATTCTAAGTACATTGCTACAAATATATTCATTAGCTGAGGAGCTCTGGACATATTAAAAGAACATAGTAAAGCAACTAATGATGCACTTGAGCGGTAACAGGTTGTCATTAGAGTAGCATCTGCTCTCATCAGAGTTAATTATTCAGTTGCTTTGTTTTCCAGGTAGGTGTCTGGTAGAATTTAGCAGAATCTTAATTAAAACACATTTTCAAACTCCTTGGATGCTCATCTCATCTAAAGAAATCAAGACAATTTCCACCATAAACATCAAGCTTCAGTTGAGCCATCAAATGGAAGAAGGAACTCAGGCAATGTAAGTTTTAGACATTAACCATTAGAATGCTAATGGAATGCAAATAACTGTAAAATTCTGCTGTGATTAACTTGTGCCCTGTTCATATCCCAATAACCTGTTATGGCACATAGTCAAGTAACAAGAGTACTAATAATGCATAATTACTTTCACTATATAGTACTATAGTATTTAAAATCTGAACTGTAAAGGTACAGCATGTGTGTTTGTGCTTAGGAGAACACATATGTACATGGCTCATACTAGTGTAAAGACATACTTCTTTGATAATCCTGCTGTTTTATTGATGTCCTAGAAAATTGTGTCATGGCCAGTTTGTCTGAACTGATTTTGTGTTATAACCCTGTTATTTCACAACTCTTTTTCATCCACCACACACTCTCCTGGTCAGCACTGAAGAACTTAGTGTTTTCCTTCAAGGCACTTTTTCTCCTGGAAATTAAGGGAAAAGGAAAGTATGAGACCTTTGGATACAAAAAGAGTAAATGGTTGCAATATTGATGTAGTTATGGGTGATGTGCTGCCAATATAGTAACAATGGACACTCCAGAGAAATTTTCTCCCCCTGGATGTGGTAAACTCAGTGTACTAGGGGTCCCTGTGTTTTCTGAGAGGAAGGGAGGGCCTGGGGGGAATCTTAATTAAAAACTCTCTCATAATTATAACCAATTAGGGAAGCAACCCTATATCTTAAACAATTTTAAATGAAAATGCTGCGGCACTCTGAAAAGTGATGCTGTAAAGATGGCATCCAAGATCCCATGTTTGTTGTGTTTCAATGATTCCATATCAAACAAGCTCAGGTTAACAGTAAAACAATTTTTTTTTTCTCGCTGCCAGCCGGGCAAACTCATGCTTGGATCTTAAAACTCAGACTGTTTTCTGTGGTGTATTTAGTTATGTTACTCTTATCTTTGGGGGGGATTATGTACTGCATCTTTAAATCTCTAAAGACCCTGCTGCCTGAAGGCAGGCAGGCAGGCCTGTTTTATGAACATCAGTGCAGAAAATCATAGGAGAAACACACACACACACACACACACACTGTGTTTCTTCATGGAAAGTTTACTTTTGTTCTGCTAGTGTCTCAATCTAAAATGTCATTCTAATAGAAAGTATCTCTTTGCTCTTTTGTGAATGGAAAAATATAACTAACATAGGTTTATTTTTAATGGTTAGGATAATTTTCACAGGATTTCCTAATGAGTCAGGGCAGCAAACCATTTATGAGGTAGAAATAAGACAGTTTGATATTCTCAAAGTATGTCAACACTTGGAACTGGTGGAGCTGATTCCCAGCTGAAGGAGACATACCTGCACTAGCTCTCATCAAGCACATGCACTAAAAATACAGGCAGCAGCAAGTGTGGGGGAAGCTAGCCACCATGAGTTAGGGTGACTAGGTAGCAAGTGTGAAAAATCAGGATGGGGGTGGAGGATAACAGGCACATATATAAGACAAAGCCTTGAATATCGGGACTATCCCTATAAAGGCAAGACATCTAATCACCCTAGGCTGAGTACACACCTATGCTGACCCCTCAGAGTCCTGCCACATCTGTCCCAGGAAAAGAGCAGTAGAGAGGTCCTCCAAGCAGGCTAGAGTGGCTGCAGGGGAAGCAGCCAATGAGAGAGGCTACAGAGCAGCCAATCAGGGCCCAGCAGGCCCATATAAAAGGAGCTGCAGGGCTATGAGTTCAGTCTGCTAGCAGGGCTCAAGGGAGCAAGAGGTGTTCCTGACTGGCTGTGGGAGCTGTAAGGGCTAAGGTAGGTAGTTACTGGCAGGAACTCGGGGGAGGGAGGGATGAGTGAATAGTTTCTGGCTGGCTGCTGGGACTCAATTAAGACAAGGTATGGGAAAGTGGCCAAGGGAAGCATAGAGCAGCAATTGCTAAAGGGATGTAGCATGAGGCTGCTATACTTAAAGGGTCCCTAGGCCGGGACCCGGAACAGTAGGTGAGTCTGGGTCCCCACCACCAGCCACAGGGGGGAACTGGCTGTGACCTAAGGAAGGGAATTAGAAATATAGCACCCCCGGGTGCTGCACAGGGACTGATTCAGCTGGGAGTTGTGGTCAGAAAACTGAGTCCTGGAGGGATGGCTCAGCAGGAAGGATAGGGTCACTCAGGACTCCAGTAGAGGCAAGAAGTCACCAGCCAAGAAGCCCTTGGGACACTGCTCAGTTTCAGAGTAGGAGACTTCCAACCTAGCTAGACCAAGCGAGGGTACTGTGATGGGCCGTGCAGGACTAGTTAAAGACTGAGCCCAGGGAAAGGGGCTGGAGGACGTTGGGGACATCTTGGATTGGTTCCCTGGAAGGAATTGGTTTCTTTCACACATGGGCAGAGTGTGACTTGGCCAGAGGGCTGAATCACTGAAGACCCACCTGATGAGTGCAGCAACTGACAGGGAGAGCCATGAGTAGAGGAAATTGAGAAGAAACTGCAGAGGCATACACGCTCAACCAGGAGGTGAGTGCACCCCATTACATTTCGCCATGGTTACGTACCCAGACAGCTAGCCTGAGTGCCTGCAGCTACACTACTATTATTTAGCATGATAGCTCTCATAGGGCTAGCGTGAGTATGTCACCTCCACTCCAACTGTAAACCTCCTCTTAGAGTGTTTCAGTGAAGGAAATACCCATTCCCATTTCATTTTGGCTCCCACACTGGGGAAAAAGCCTGTGGAAAATGTACAAATACAGAGAGGTTTAGTTTCATCTGTGTTTCTGCTGAACTTGAATTCCGCTGTGTGTGTATTCAATATTTATTAGCATAGATAGCTTCAGTGCATATGATATGATGTGTATACTGTGTTTTGGGGAGGGTGTATAAACACAAACACCATCTATACACATATTGAGGTTATGACTAATTTATCACATGTATATAAGTGGCATATTTCATGCATCTTTGACAACCTCACCCACCCTCTAGCTGCCAATCCAGCTCCTTCCAACTAATGTTCCATAATTCAGAGTAGCTTCAAACAAATGTCCAGTTCTCTGAACTATGGAATTGTCTCCAAGTGACCAGATTCCTTCCCCACCCCAGAAAACTGCATTGCTTTAAGCCGGTGGTTTGTAGCCCTTATCTCTGGTAGCCTACAAGATATTGGAATTTACATCCACAACATTCTGATGGATAGAAAAACTATTGCAGGTAATTTTTAGACATTATAAAAAATATTAATACATTTTCTTACAAGGCTTGACCAGCTGGACTCATTGTTTTAAGGTAACCTGGGTTTTACAGATGAAAAATAGATTAGTTTTAGTGGTTTTATTTTTATTTAAACTTCTTTTAAAACATAAGTAAAGGTTCTTTAGAAATGTTCTGAAAACTTTGAAGCACAATATGTCAAGGCATGGAGTGGTGTAAGTCTTTGTTAGCACACATTTGGAATGACTTGCAGAACTGACATGTGGTTTCATCATTCATGAGTAATGCAGTGATCCCAAACTCACTCCATTAGAACCTTTAAACACCATCACGAATTCTTTCTTTCTCTCTCGTTGACTAATAGATGATAAAGCAGACGGATGGATGAAGCTGGGGGATGATGAATGTGCCATTCTCATGAGTATATGGCCCATGTTACTAAAGGATGGCTTATAGTACTATATCACTTTAAAACTGTGGGATCCTGCATCAAGGGAGCTGAGAAGACCCACCCTAACAGACGGTTGCTGCCATTTTGGATTTAGTCTGTCTGCGGAACAAGTCTTCGTTGTTGTGGATGCTTTTAAAGCTTCATTGTACATAGAAAAATACATAGTTCAGGATTCCTTGGTGCTTAGATGTGCTAGTGTGTGGCAACAGAAGTCTTTTAAATCATTCAGAAAGGTTGCCAGGATTTGTCCCTCTGAGGGAATCAAAAATGAAGCTTGGAATTTTGTAAACCCCTCTGGGACTCTGCTTTATTCTGTGGGAACGTGACATTTTGAAAGTATTAGTCCGGTAGTGATCTTGCTTCAGCCATTAGAGTGTTACTGTAAGGAGTAAAAAAATAAAACCAGTACTTGCATCCTTTATAGATGCACACTGTATTTATTTGGTAGGACTGGGGTGGTCTAATTATTCTAAAGAGCAGTTGCTGTTTAACCAAGATAAAAGTTTGAATACGAGTATAGTGTAAGTGTGTGTAAAGTTAGTATGACCTGATTAAATTAGACTCTAAAGAGCTAGTAACAGCTGGGCTTCTGGAAAATGAGTTCAAGCTTAAAGGATGATGACATGGACCAAATCCTCAGCTGAAGTAAATTGCTGCATCTCTATTGACTTCTGTGGAATTACCCCAATTTATACCAGCTGAGGATCTTGCTCACTGTGTTTTATATAAGGAAAATGTGTATATTTCCAGTTTGCTGTGTGATGCAGATTGTAGGCTGTTAGGAAATCATACAAGGTCAAAGTCATTGAACAGTCTACAATATAGGTGTATATACTCGTATAGTGGATTTTGTGTGTGTTTGTACAGTTAAGTGCAAAACTCCATTCAGCTGTAACTGGAGTCACAACCAGTGACTTGAGAATAAGATGATAGCTGCCAATGCCATCTTGGCCGATACCCTGGGAATTGAATCAGGGACCTGCTGATCCAAAAGCATGAGTCGCTGCAACTTGAGCTAAATAGCCAATCTCTGTGTTTAGGAGCTGTAATAGACTTGAACTCTTTGTGGGTCCAGCGAAAAGGTGAGGCTGTAATACACACTGACCAATGGATTACATACTACCCTTAGAGGACGTGCGTCCTGAATGTCAAAGGCCCACAACCATTTGAATACTGGATGAGCCCTCATTCATGTGATGCTGATGCACCAGGGAATAAAATGGGTACCTCTAGATCCAAAAGCAAAACTATTATAGCTTCTAGCTCAAGAGCCTGTCTCTTTAGCTGAATCCATAGAAAGTCACAGCCTCTGTGAATCAGGCCAATCATTGGTGCTATGTCTGAGTGGGGTATCTAGTTCTGCAGTTAAGTTTTGTTTCCCCAAAGGATGTGGAAAGGAGCAAGTGGGGCTTGGGATTTGGGGACCACATAGCGAACTGGGATACCCCTGACACAGTTAAGAAGGTGCCATTTTTGCGTTGTTACATTGACTCTGACTCTCAACTCTTCTGTGTGAGTTGTACGTCAACGTAACTCAAATTTCATTGGCTTAACATCAGTTAAGGGATGGAGAACCGGGCCCTTACAGACTAGACTAGTTCAAGCCAAAGATGCTGCTGTAAACTGTGTTCATCTTGCAAAAATAATCTGTCATGAAAGACAGACGTACATAGTATCAAGTAAGCAGCCCTGCCCCTGAAAGTTTTTGCTTGCTTGATCCCAAACTGTACTTTGTCAGTGATAGCTTCCACTGCCAACAGTGCAGTAACTCCAGTTGTAGCTGCAGCCTGTGATATAGAGGCTGGAGTTAAACCTTCTTGGTGACATTTTGTTGTGTGGGAAAGCTTTTGGAAGACGCTCTGATAATACAATATGGAAAGCAGGCTATCTTAGCCATGTGCTATGCTGACTTGGAACACCTCCTGCTTGGAGAACATCCACTGGCAAGTGCTGCAAGGCTTGAACTGTCAATTGAGTGTTTTATTTTAAATGTGTTCTCTACGCATATACCAGAGTTATTTTGAGACTTTGCCTTCTGGGTTGATACACGATGGCTTTTCTATCTAGTATCAGCATAGGTGTACAAACAGTTCAAGCGCTTAGGGTAGTTGTACATGGAGCCAATTAAAAAGTAAAGGCCGTATGTATTTGGAGGTGTGGAATAGCTATTACCAGCTCCATTCTGGAGGCAATAAAAGGTATAAATATCAGTCACATCTGTTTTTTGACCAAGATGATTTGGTAAAATACCAAGAACCAGAAAAACCCAAACCAGTCTTGTGAGGGGTTTTGTTTTCATGGCAGAGCTTCCACACACCCTGAGTAAGGGGCACCACGTAGCTGTGCTGCCCCAGGAACACCCAGCTATAATGCCAGCCTTGGTTCTCCTCTAATTCCCCACCAGAAACAAATCTGTACCATCCTTCTCCCTAGTGCAGATTACTTGGCTTTGTGCACCAGCTCAACTGGGTTAGCCAGTGTGTAGGGAGGTGGAGTCAAAGCTCCAACCACTCCCCGCTGACCTGCGGAGAAGGGGGAATTGTGGCTGCAGTCCCCGCTGCTCTGTCACCACCAAAGGTGGGTAGCCCACATAGTGACATAAGGCAGCAACTGGCACCCTCTGCATGTACATGAATGGCAAACCCTGCTGGTACCTTATGAGGCAGTGTTTCTACTGCAGTAGGGCCCAGAGACCTTAGTTGTGAGGAACAGTCCCTGTTCCATGCAGTTTACAATCTAAGACAACAATCAACACTTGGAAGATAAGCGTGAGAGGGACTCAATCAAAATACATCCAATATTATGTACATTATATAACATACCCATTTAAAAAAAAAAAGAATATGAATGGATAGAAATGGCAGTCAGCTACATCCCAGTCTAGCCTTGATTAATTGGCTACTGATTTGTAAGGCCTCAGTGAGGAAGAGGGTCCTGAGGAAGTATCTAAAAGGGGACAGGGTAGCAGTCTTGCGGATGAGATTGGGGGAGGGCATTATGTACACAGGACAGCATGGAAGAAGGCACAGAAATGGCTGCAGGGGAAGTGAACAAGTGGCTGGGAGAGCTAGTGGCATAGCTGGAGAGGAGGAAGCAGGGTGTGATGCAGGTAAGAGACAAGCAGATAAAGTTTCCACAAGTCAGCTTAAACCCTTGGCCAGCCTATGCCCTTCAGTGTGTCCAGAACTGTTAGCAGGGCCAATGTCACCCCTTGCCTGAACAAGGACAAGGTGCAAGAATTTTGCTGCTTCCTGAACAGGAAGGCAGAGGGAAGGTCTTCTACCACCCTTTCCCCCTTCCTCCTCCCCCTGCCATTTTGCAGTAGCAAAAGTGGGGTCTGAATACAGCCCTTAACTTCCAGGGACAATTTGGTTTGATGAATGGCCTTTCAGTAAGAAATGTGGTGCTTGATACCTGCCTCTCCTAGCACCTGGTGCATTGGTGATGATGGCGAGTAGTCTGCAGCCCTTACACAAGGAGAATGTTCATTACTTTCATGGGAGCATTACAGGACTGACTGTGGCTTAATGTATGGTAGTTTTAGACGATTAATCCTAAAAAAGAGAATGATACAAACTGGCGCATACACTGTTTTTCTCCCCTCTCTACAGTGCTTTCATAATTGCAGTCAAAAGGCTTGGGACCTCATGAAGGAGTTGTATACAGTCCGTAGCACCTGTGCTACTTCTGCAGCTTTAAAGGTACTTAGTATCCCTGTGCTTGTCCGTTGGTTTTAGCTTCTGTTCATTATACTGTATTAGCCAGAGGTCAAACCTTGTAACTTTTCCATTGTGACCATGTGGCTCTGCTGCCTGTAGTCTAAATAAAAGCTTGAACCCAGGGGGGAAAACACCACTTGATGTGATGGGGGAAAATAAAAGCATTAACTACGCAGGCCAGTGTCTGCCTGCATTCCATATACCAGATTTCAGCTGCTTGTATTTTGTTCATGTATCTCCTAACACAAGTCCATTCTCCTGCTGGGACACAAATGTTTGTAAGATCAGAACCTGAGTATCAAGGTGAGACTGTTTTGTTCCACATGTGACCATCCCACGTTGTGTAATAGCTGAGCATGCTGAGGGGCTTGATATGTCTGGCACACAGGGCCAGATTGTAACTTTGGGCATTGCTCCGAGCAAAGGCCGCTCCATCCCACAACTAGCCCCATGGGGCACTGGCTTGCCTGAGTTACCATTCCTCTCCTGCTTGCTCTATTGGGAGCAAGCAGCATCTTGCAGCACCTTCAGTACTGGGTCAGCAATGCTGACCCCAGTGTGATGGTAATGCTCCCCTCATTCCTTGCCCCTGTTTGCCTGCTAAAAGGAAGGAGTAGTGGGGAACACTGCAACCACTTACACTGGTCCAGGCACACAAGGGTATCAGAGAGTGGCATGGCCAATATCCTCACTCCCTTCCAAGCTGCAGACTAGGCACTGATCACCTCCCCACTAGCTTCAGTCATCTGTATCTGTCATTTTCCTTTAGTCTTATTAAATTTGTGTTACCTGAGTAAATATAACTTAAAAAAAAAGATGGCCTTTGGCACGGAGCATCCTTAGAAAGGAAATATGACGTTGGATCTGGCAGACACCTAATACCAGCCCTGCTTTGGGGGGAAGAAATCAAACTTCAGTAAAACTTTCCTGATCTCAGAAGCTGCTTTCCTTTGCAACACTTCTCCAAGCAGGATTGAGCCCATTTAATGGGCTGGGGGAGAAGATGGAAGGGGAGGGGTGGTCGGTTTGTTTGATGTTTGTCAAATCAAACTTGAACCATATTTCTTAAGCCTATTCCTTACCTGATCACTTCATGCTATCCTCACTCACTTAAAGGCTTTTTTCTGGCAGTCCCTCAGTCTACGAGATGCTAAGATACTGCAGGCAGCCAGAAATTAATAGGCTAACTGCCATACAGAAAACAGGCAACATCTTACTCCTTATTTAATCAATATCAGCAGACATATTATCAATTACATGTCAACATGCACAATTATTTGTAACCCATCAGTAAATAATCCCATTAAGCCAAGTCCTGTGTCCCCTTGCACAGCAAAGAAGTCTAGAAATACACTAGGATCACCACATTTCTATAGTATTTGTGAGGGGAAATAGAAAATGCCCTGGGGGGTGGGGGGAGCGCCTAGCTGTGGGGCAGTTCACCCTCCCCACCATAGAAGCAGAGGGGGAAATAGGGATTCCTGCAGGAATGGCGTGGCAGTGGCCAGTAGGTTTGTGATCTGCATCGATTCACTGCATCATAGCTCTATGTAGGCAGGCAGTGCTGTGACCACAGCTAAGCAATACAAGTGGTCTGTGTCCTGTCTCTATCTCCACAACATTGCACAGTTTTTCCTCATGCTTATTCTTGGGCTTTGCTTGACAGCTTAAAATGTCATACTTTGTGATAAGAGGACACAAACTGTCAATACACAAGTATTGAGTTAGTCAGTACTGTGTACCACCGCCAATAATCCTCAAGGAATTGAAATGCACGCCAGAGAGATCTGTTATAAATGCAAGAATTAGCATTACTATAATCTTTAGGTTGAAAAATGCAGGCTCTTGTCTTCCATGAGGAGGTGCAAGTCCTTGAATTAAAGACTGTGGAGCAGGACCAGGGCCTAAGATCCAACTGCAGGACCAAATCATACCTTCACCTCCACCTGTACCATTGGCTTGTAGACACGGGGCTGGCACAGATATAAGTGAGAGGGGAGTTTGACTGTGGGGCTGCCCAGGTGTCACTGAGGATCCTGCGAAAGTACTAACGATGCTGCAGGACCCAGAACACAGCTTGATTTTTTTTTTCAATTTCTAGGTAGTGTTTTTTGTTATCCCTATGAGTTTACAAACCAACAACAAACCCCAAGCATCCCTTTTTGCTTGTAAACTGAGCATATCTGATATGGAGTCATTGCCATAGAATAATCCCTTATTCTAGTTTTACAGAGCCATATCCAGAGAAGAACACCACTGTTGCAGTCTCCACTGAAAACCATTATAAGAAGAATGAGGAGCCATTTAATATTAAAGTACACAAATTTTTCAGTATTAACAGCCTAAGGACACCTGTTTTATTTTTGCTGAATCTTTTCAAGGCTCTAGTACTTCATGAAACCTTGTTAAATGTTAATGGCTATTGGTATTGTCACAGAACCGACTGACCCCACCCAAGATGAGGGCCCTACTGTAGTAGGCATTCTCTAAGTACATAGAGACAATCTAAGGATCCCATCCTGCATTGTCATCTGTGCAAGTGGACTGCTGCTCCCACACCAAGCCCCACTGAAGTCAGTGCATTCTGTCTGCACAGACCATAGTGCAGAACTGGGCCATTCTGACAAGACAGACAAAAGATCTAGTGAGGGGGGAGTATTATCCCCATTTCACAGATGGGGAAGCAAGGCACAGAGAGACTAAGTGACCTGTCCAAGCATGTGGCAAAACCAAGAACTGAATATAGATCTTCTGCGTCCCAGTCCAGTGCCTTAACCCCAAGGCCATCCCCCCTCTAACTAATTTCTAAATATCTGTATTTGAAATCTTAAGCCATTTGCAGCACGGCTTATCAACGAAAATATGATATGGCATTTTAGGCACACATTTATATATAGGGTGACCAGATAGCAAGTGTGAAAAATTGGGACACTTTTTTTTTAGGGTGGCAATAGTTGTGTATATAAAACAGAGCCCCTAATATCAGGATGGTCCTGATGATATTGGGACATCTGGTCACCTTAGTTATATATACTCCAGTGACAAAATTTCCTTCCTCCAATATGTTATAGATTTAGTATATTCTCACCACATGAGAATCATAAGCATGCATAAAAACAAAGGAAAGGTTAGCAAAGTCAAAACAAAATGCAAGAGGCAGCCAGATTGCTGAGAGAGAATTCTGAGATCTGAGATTTTTGCACTTGAAGATCTGTGCCCTTAGAGGGGAAGTTAGTGTCATCGCTTACTGACTGAAAAGAAATATCTCTTGGCTGTGTAGGTAGCCAGCCGCCAGTTACATTTCCTCCTCTCCAGACAAAAGACAGTGGTTGGCAAAGGCAAAAAGGAAACAAAGAATAAAACATACTGTGAGACAGAAATAATATGACACAGATTGAAAATCTCTTCTCTATTTATTTATTGAACCACAAAGAAGAAAAACCTGCAGCATGTTCCGATAGAGCTGGATGACAAGCTCACAAAGGCAAAGGAATTCCAAGTTAGGGCTGAAATTCTGTCCTTATTACATCCCTTTGTACTGAGGCATTGCAGCACATTATGGAAGTAGTACTCATAATGCCATTGTGAAAACCTGCACTGACTTGCACTTAAAGCAGGAATTTAACCACTTTGTTATGTATGAAGACTACAGTGAATCCTCCCCAAACTTGCTGCTCTTCCTCTTTGGGCACAGAATAAATTTTCTGAGAATTTTCAAATGACTCCCAGGGAGAAGAGGTAGACAAACTGAATTCCAAATGAGACAAAGTGGTTGTGGGAAGAAGAGGTTTCCCTCGCTGATCTCTCAGCCTTCAGATCAGAGGGAATGAGAGAAGACAAGGCTTCTGTTACTCTCCTTGGCATAATCTCTTCAGATGATAGCCCAAAGAGCACATGAAGGAAGGGAGTAGGACGAAAGAGGCTGAGTATCAAGCAGGGCTTGCAGAATTGGGAGGAGCAGAGCCTGAGGAGCAGGTCTGAAGGAATGTGAGAGGAGGAGAGAAAGGATACCAGTTTGGGCCTGGACTGAGAGGTCGGTCACCAGAGATAAAAAAGGAAGAGTGGCAGTCAGAGGTAGAGAATAGAAGGGGAGTTGCAAGGAGGACTGGAGTAGAGGAGACAGGAAAGGGAAAGGTGGAGATGTTAATGTGATGTGGGTAGGACTGAGTGATGAGAGCAGAGGGCAGGAACCAGAAGACAACAATGGGAAGGCTCACAGTGAGTAAGTGACAGAGGAAGAAAGAGGAGACTGACCAAAAGGCCATGTTTTCTGGAGGCCTGTGGTATGAGCCAGGGAAGAGAAGACAGTACAAAGGACAGCTTCAAACCTGCTGTAGGTGGCATCAGTGGGCTTGTTATGGGTGGAAGAACTGGTGATGGCTGCAGTCATAGACCATGGTAACCAGTGAGCTCTGGTGCAAGAGCACTATGAGTTCTGCTTCGTTCTCAGATGGAAACAAGGAGAGAGCTAGCACCATGTGACCAGAGAGTCATCTGCAGATCATCAGCAATTGCTGGGAAACTTATTAGTAAATTAAGTTCTATGACACCACCGTTAAGTATTATTTCACCCACTTTATTGCTCTCTGAGTAAATTGAATTGCACATTAGGGGACTTGTTCAAGGTCACACTAGGTCAGTTTACATGTTGTAGGTCGGAAGGAATGGACCACGCAAAGGGTTGATCATGTGACATAGAACCTTTCACTTTTAGATCACCGGTCTAAATCCAACCCAGGATGGTACTAAAGGAAAGTAGTTGCAATTTGGTGGCTGTTTGGTGATATGTGCAATATTTTTGATAGTCTTCCCAATGGACAGGTGTTTGATAATGGAAGTCTGGGCAGAGAGAGGCTGAATGAATAGGTACAGAGATTGAGATACCCATCTCACCCTTTGAGTTGGCCCCTTCCATGTCAGGTTGAGCTACATTAGTGATACAGCCTGGGGAAGTTTGCCCATGCTAGACGTGTTGTGTGGTTAAAAAGAGGACTTCTGCCTTCAGGCCTGATAGTCTGTGGTGCCTCTTATAAGCACCTGTACTCCTTAAGGCTCTCACACTTTTCACAAGCATTACAGTCTCCTTTCCTGGAAGAAAAATGATCATGCAACCGATCATGTTTCACTAATGCAAAGACAAATGTATTACATCTAGCATTCCAGTGTACCAAATAGTGCGGCGTAGCCCCACTTCCTGGAACTGTGGGGTACCCAGCATATTCTGAGCTGTTCATTTACTTTCCATCTGAAAACTGTACAAACCCCCACCGTAAACAGCCTGAAACTAATTGTGAACCTGAGTGCACCTTGCTCGCTCTCCATCTGGAACAATAGATAGGCATTAGTGGAATGATAAAATGCTGTTCCTCTACGCTCCAGTCTCTTGTTTCACTGGAAAAGTGGTTAGAGTCTCTGGGGAAACAGATGCTCAAGCACCCCATTCTCAGCATGCACCCTTAGGCCTAAATATGTTCTCTATTTGCTGGTAAGCAAAAGAAGCATTAAATATTACTGACAGTGATGAAGTATGGCAAGGATCACTTTTACCACATCACGTTGTGTTTTTCGTACTTACTTCGCTGACCGGTTAGAAGGGTAAATGAAGACGAGACCGTTATGTAGTTCACTGCCCCGGGATGGTCACTCTTCTAGCTGGCTAGCAACTGTGGCAAACTTCTTAGCCTGGACTATGGAGATATCTAGAGTGGTAGCCCGTGGAGAGCGAATACTAACAACTAGAGCCTGATTGTCAGAGATTCTGAGCACCTGTAATACAACAGCCAGGCCTTTCCCTGCCCATGTTGTTGTTTAGCAAACACCTCTGACTATTGCGGCTAACCCCAGTGCTTTCAGTCTCGGGTCCTGCTGGTGCTTTCCGTATTGCATCTCTCAGCTTTTTAGTTATAGGCAGAGGAAACTGGTTCCCGAGTCTCTTCCATCTGCAGTCCCCCCGACTAGGATAATGTTGATCACTTCCTCCCACCACAGTGGATAGGGTGGACTAGGTTAGATAAAATAACCTACTAGGTAACATACCTATACAGCAATAGAGATACCAGCTGTGCACCCCAGGGTCGGTCTTGTACCTCTCAGCTTGGCATAATTTGGAGAAGCAGTAATATGAAATGTTCATGAATACTGGATATGTTTTAATAAGTGACATTTTATTTGCTAGTGAGCAGAAGAAGCAGTAAATATTATTGTACATCAAGGATAACTTTTACCACAATGTTTTGCTTTTTGAAAAAAAATGTATCAACAATGCTCATGTGGTCAGCAGGTGAGCAATCGGTCCTATGGGACTGCATCTGTGACCTGGCCAAAAAGAGCAGAGAAGCTGTAAGTGGCTCGGCTATAGCAGTAGACTAGGTGTAAGCTCTGGCTTACATCTGGTTGACCTCTCCAGGTCTATCTTTGGTGTCTAGTAAAACAAATATAAGTATTGTCTGAGGATCTGTAGGAACCAGTTGTTGTTTTTTTTTCAAATGTGTAAACTGCAAATACTTGGCTAGAGCACACAGCAGTGCACTGCTAGGTTTACTTCTCTCTGGCTGCATCTGTCCTTGAGGCAACAAGAAGCAGCACTTTAGTACCGTGTGTGAATATATATTTACTAGAGTAGGCCCAGAAGCGTTTTTCAACAACTTTCTCTGCCTGCGTTGCTAACACAACATTGTACATGTTTACCAAGTGACCAGCTTGAGCGGAGTCACAAATGTTTCTCTTTACAGTGAAACGTAAGCAGAGAAGGTCTAAATGGCAAGCATGGCTCCAATGTATACATTTGTCACAGATCTAATGTCAAGTCAGCAGAGGCTCTTTGATGTCACATAAACATGTCATTTTGAACTGACTCAGTTTTGCTGGCATTTCATCAGTGAATGCACAACAAACAGCTCCAATTATGCTTCATCACTGTTTAACATTTACCTCTTTAAAATGCCCATCCATTACCAGCAGGGTGGCTTGCAATGTTTAGTCTCTGGTAAAGATGGTATTCAAGGACCCTAAGCCCTGAGGCAAATTCTCTCTCTTTCTCTGTTTAACCCACTAGTTCAATTACTGTGTGGTTACAATGAATTCCTTTTGAATTTTGTATTCAAACATATATAATATTTAGACAGTCTCAAAAAGATACATTGGAAATCTCAATTAGAAAGAGACACATTGAAAACATGGCAATTTCCTGTTTAAGGAAGCTGAGTGAGGAACTAGTTTAATCAAGGATTATTTTATTTGCCCAGTTTTTACTTATATCGAGAGTCCCTTACAAAATCATACTCACCTGAGTAAACTTGACTCACATAAGCACTCCAGTGAAAGTCAAGGACTTGCATAAGTGAGGGGACTGGACTTTTAGGGGGAGATTTCCAACAGCACAGAAAGCAATTATGTGCCCCACTCCCACTCAAAGTCAATAGGCTTTGGATACCTAACTCTCCTTTATGCCTCTGAAAATCTCCCTTCAAGATGAAGGTGCCAGTTCAGCAAAGCACAGTAAGCATACGCCTAAGTCCACCCTCTTCATCAAAGCACTTAAGCAGATGCTTACTTTTAAAGTCAATGAGAGTTAAGCATGTGCATAAGTGCTTTGCTGTACTGAGGCCCGGATACAAACCAGACATTTGGGTTACAATAATATATTGAAAAGAATTTTAAAAAATTTGAATCTTCACTTCCATGCTATAAAAATACAGCTCTTTAGCTAACTGGGTGGAGACATTAGATAAATTATATTACATATAGGTTGTTTCGTGCAGCTCTGGATACTAATAATGCATAGTTTGAAATAGTAGTACTACCAAGTGCTGTGCTTATGGAAAATAATACATGCATTCTGTTCCCTTCTCTGCTAGTAGTTAAAAAGTAATGAGTCCTTTTATGCTTTCTTTACATAATAAGCTCCAGCCAGAAAACTGGATGTTTCCTAGTCAATAAAATAAAAAGAAAATCCCAGTATGAAATGAACAAAGATGAAATGGAGTAAGTCTTAAGTTGTTGTGGTTAACAGTCAATAAGGAAACCCAGAGTTTATTTGTTCTGCTAACTTAAAGAACATTAAGCTGTAAATTTCTAACTCCATTTTATTTTAGTCTTTGAACTCAGTTCATGAAAATTTGCCTTCCGTTGTTTGGTGTCTTGTTCAGTTGTTTTAAAACACCAGTCAGGTTAAAACAACAAGGAGTCCTTGTGGCGCCTTAGGGACTAACAACTTTATTTGGCCATAAGCTTTCATGGGCTAGAACCCACTTCATCAGATGCCTGGATTGGAAAATACAGGAGCAGGTGGTTGTATATATATACATACAAAAAATATGTAGTACATGAAAAGATGAGAGTTGCCTTACCAAATGGGGGTCAGTCTAAAGGGACAATTCAATTCACAGTAGAATACCAAGGGAGGAAAAAAAATCACTTTTGTAGTGCTAATGAGGGTGGCCCATTTCGAACAGTTGCCAAGAAGGTGTGAGTAACAGTAGGGGGAGATTAGTATGGTAATTAGCTTTTGTAATGACCAATCCACTCCCAGTCTTTATTCAGGCCTAATTTGATGGTGTCCAGTTTGGAAAGTAATTCCAGTTCCGCAGTTTCACGTTGGAGTCAGTTTAACGATTCCAGGCCTGCTCTTGCTAAAAGTCCCACTGATTTTAATGGGAGCAGTACTGGGTCTTTCATGGACTGCACAGTATAAGTGGTATTGCAATACTCAGGAACTTGTTAGAAGGATAGAACTGAAGGCCCGATGCTGCAGTCCTCATGTAGGCAAAAGGAGTGGGACTTTGGTTGGAATAAGGACTGCATGACTGGGCCCAGGAGATGGGTATAAGGAGAGAAATAATCCAAAAGGGAAAACAGGCGTTGAATGCCTGAGGGTAGAGGTGAATAAAACTATTCATGAACACACTTCTGAAAGCCGAACTGCAATAAGGATTTGACCACTTTCTGTTCACCTATCAGAAAACATTTGTAAGATCATGTTTTGTTTATACGAATGTTTAGGCAAGTTCTCAAGTAGGGCGTCCATCAGCAAATGAACCTATTCCCACTAAAAGTGATCACTTTAGTTCATCTGAACAAAAACCACGCCATATGACTTGGTTGACAAAACCAGTTTGAATAGTGAATTCTGAACATTAGATGCAATGGTGATGGGCGTGGTACGTAATATTGCAATATTCATAGACAGATGAAGATTTCATGATTCTAAGGAAATAAAGGAGTTAGAGCAGCAGAATAAGGACAATGAACCACCAAAAAATAGACTTTAACAAACTCAGAGAACTGGTAGGTAAGGTGCCATGAAAAGACAATCTAAGAGAAAAAGCAGTACAGGAGAGCTGACAATTTCTCAGAGACAGTATTAATGGCACAACAGCAAACTATGCAGATGTGAAGGGAAGATTGGAAGACTAGTAAGAGGCCAATGTGACTCCATCACAAGCTCTTTAATTACCTGAAAATCAAAAACCAATCCTACAAAAAGTCGAAACGTGGACTAGCTGCTAAGGATGAGTACAAAAGAATAGCTCAAGCCTGGAGGAACAAAATCCGAAAGGTTAGACATAAAATGAATTGCTCCTCTCAAGGGACATAAAAGGCAGTAAGTAGAGATTCTATAAATACATTAAAGGTAAAATAAAGACAAAGGAAAGCATAGGTCCTCTGCTTAGCAGGGAAGAGGAGCTAATGACAGATGAAAGCAAAAAGACTGGGGTGTTTAATGCCAAATGTGTTTGTCTTCATTAAAAAGATTAATAGTGACCAGATACTTAATATCATTAATATAAACAACAAGGGGAAAGGACTGAAAGCCAAAATAGTGAAAGAACAGGTTAAAGACTATTTGGATATGTTAGATGTATTCAAGTCAATGGGATCCAATGAAGTTCATTCTATGAGCTAACTGAAGCAATCTTGAACCGTTAGTAATTATCTTAGAGAACTCATGGAGGGCGAGTGAGGTCCCAGAGGACCAGAAAAGGGCAAACACTGTACCTTTCTTTTAAAAGGGGGTCAAAGGAAATTATAGACCAATCAACCTAACTTTGATACTCGGAAAGATACTGGAACAAATTATTACACAGTTCAATTTGTAAGCATGTAGACAATAATTGAGTTATAAGGAATAGCCAGCATGGCTTTTTCAAGAACAAATTATGGCCAAACCTGCCTAATTTCCTTCTTGTACATGGTTACTGGCCTAGTGGATAGGGGGAAGCTATAGACATGACACATCCTGATTATAAAGCTCCTGGCATAGTCCTACATGAGCTAACTAGGGAGATGTGGTCTAGATGAAATTATTCTAAGGTGGCTGCAGAACTGGTTAAAAGACCATACTAAGAGTACTTATTAGTGGCTAACTATCAAATTGTGGGAACAGATCTAGGGGTGGTCCTGTGGAGGTCTGTTCTGGGTCTAGAACTAGTCAATATTTTCATTAATAACTAGAATAATGGAGTGCAGAATGTGCTTACAAAATTTGTGGATGACACCAAGCTGGGAGGTATTGCAAGAACTTTGGAGAATTGGTCTAAAACAGGGGTCGGCAACCTTTCAGAAGTGGTGTGCAGAGTCTTCATTTATTCATTCATTTAAGGTTTCACGTGCCAGTAATACATTTTAATGTTTTTTAGAAGGTCTCTTTCTATAAGTCTATCATCTATAACTAAACTATTGTTGTATGTAAAGTAAATAAGGTTTTTAAAATGTTTTAAACCGGTGGCCAGGACCCAGGCAGTGTGAGTGCCACTGACAATCAACTCGCATGCCGCCTTCGGCACCCGTGCCATAGGTTGCCTACCCCGGTCTAAAATCAACAAGATGAAACTCAGTAAAGCCTAGTGCAAAGTACTACTCTTAGAAAGGAAAAATCAAATGCACAGCTACAAAATGGGGAATAACTAGCTAGACTGAAAAGGATCCGGGGGTTATAGTGGATCATAAATTGTAGGAGTCAGCAATATGGTGCACTTGCAAAAAAGGCTAATATCAGTCTATCATCCTAAGGTGTATTGACAGAAGTGTCATATGTAAGACACAAGAGGCAATTGTCTTGCTCTACTTGGTAGTAGTGAGGCCTCAGCTGGAGTACTATGTCTGGTTCTAGGTGCCACACTTTGGGAAAGATGTGGAGAGAGTCAAGAGGAAAGCGAAAAAAATGATAAAAGGTTTAGAAAACCTGAATTGTGAGGAAAGATTAGAAAAAACTGGGTATGTTTAGTCACGAGAAAAGAAGACAGGTGTCCCATAACATAAAAGTTGTCATTTCTGTTAAGGGCTGTTATAAAGAGGACAGTGATCAGTTGTTCTCCATATTCACTGAACGTGAGACAAGAAGTAATGGGATTAATCTGCAGCAAGGGAGATTTAGGTTAAATATCAGGAAAAACTTTCTAACTATAAGGATAGCTAAGTTCTGAAATAGGCTTCCAAGAGAGATTGTGAAATCACCATCATTGGAGGTTTTTAAACAGGTTAGACAAACCTGTCAGCAGTGATCTAAGTTTACTTGGTCCTGCCTCAGTACAGGGTGGGGGGGCGTACATTAGATAACCTCTTGAGGTCCCTTCCAGCCCTAACTTTATATTACATGAATGTAAGTAAAAAAAGAATAAAATAGATTATTCACTGCAAGCTGTCAGTGAACAAGCCCAAATGTTATTAACAATCATTTGACCAGTAGTATTTAACACAAACAAGGTCTGAATAACTTTCATCAATTTGCAAAGAGTAGAGGCAAATTTGACAAATACAGTTCATTGGTTAGCTAACCTGAATTTATTGATTGTGCTGATCATTAACTGTATGCACATTCCAAACTCTCTCTCTAAAACATTTGTATTAATTTATTTATGTATTTGTTGATGGATAAAAGCCTCTTAAATCTCTACCAGTGGAACTTTTTAAGAACCTCCCGCCCCATAGCTGGTTTTGGGCCCAGTTGGGCACCCAGTTGGGTAAATAACTTGTCCAGCTCTAATGTACGGTGAACAGCTGGAGGCAGAGACAGCTGTCACATATACACATTAATTAAAAGTTATTGTGGGTTGGTATCCCTAATTTATCAACGTTATTGATGACTTTGTAACCCTCCTAAATTTGTTTGCATTTAAAAATTCCTCTAACATGGAAGCCGGGAACTGTAATCCCCGAGAGAAATGAGGATAGGGACCTGATCTAAAGCCCTCTCAAGTTGATGGAAGGACTGCGAATGATTTCAGTCTGGTTTGGATCTGGCCGTGGGTGACTAAAAGTTACAGGTTATAGCATTTTGGGTAATGGAAACCTTATTCTTAACTCTTTTCATTTTTAGTTTGGGGGGGATAATTTGTTTTAACCTCTGCAGTGCCCCTAGTTACCCCAAGTCTGTTCTATAGCCCACTGAAGCCAATGGGAAGTGCACCAAGCCCTTGGTCTTGTTTCTAAAACATGCAGGATTCCATTCAGTACAAACCTTCTACCTGACAAATGATTGCTCATATAGGGCCAGTGCCTGATAACCTTACTCATGCTGAGTCCTCAGCAGCTGCATTGATTTCAGCTGGGCTACCTGAGGAGTTCGGCGCTACTCAAATTGCATTAGCCAATCTGATTATAATTCTTACTCTGTGACTAATTCTGATTCCATAACAATAATAGCTCATCATTATTATTTATTTGTATTAAGGTAGCCCCAAGAGGCCTCAACTGAGTGCTAGGCATTGCATATACACCTAGTAGCAGTCTCAGTCCTAGAAAGCTTGCAATCTAGACAAAGGGAGGCAGCAAATGGACCACTATGTAAAACTGGGGATCCGAGTATTTCAAGCTTTAGATCCTAAAAGTTTTCACAGCACTTTACAAAAAGTGTGATGCAATTTTTAGGGTCCATTTCTCCTTAAACAATGCAGCCAACACATTGAGAGCCTCCGCATTTTCACATTATTATTCAATGATCCAAAAATGACAACTTGCTCTGTAAATCCAAAAAAGTGAGATAAGCATATAGTAAAGGATCTCTGTGCTTTTTGACCTCTTTGGCATCCACTGATAACATATTGCAGTACTTCCCTCAATTAGACACACAATTTAATCTTACTTTACTATGTCAGGAACAATTTGGATATCTGCGGTGAAATAGCGTATATTGTACATGACAACAATTTAATAATAAAAATAGAGGTTTTAGTAACTTCATGAACACAGCGCTGGTCCTTTGTTACTAGAAGGAAAATGGTTTAAATCCATCTTATTTAAAGTACGTCTGGTAAATTTAAGTTGCTCAAACTGAGGTCTGTGCATAGGCAGTCAGATAGTTTATCATGAGCAGTCATGCTCAAAGAGCCCCGGAGTCCTATGAGTGGGCTGTTACTGAAAACTAAGTTGGCTCGTACCACTTAGAAGGTGGTCTTAGCAGAGCTCAAACAAGGTGATGTTCAGCTCTTGGAAATACTGTGTAAATAGCCAGTGGGAAAAAATCATAACATCCATAACCAA
This sequence comes from Mauremys mutica, assembly GCF_020497125.1. Lineage (NCBI taxonomy): Eukaryota > Metazoa > Chordata > Testudines > Geoemydidae > Mauremys > Mauremys mutica. Next base: position 56,173,066 of record NC_059081.1, on the reverse strand, counting down.
GAATGGATTACTCCCTTAAAAACATCCATGTTTCAATAGAACAATGTGCAGTCAGTGTAAATGACCAGCACTAAACCCCAGCAATGCAAGCTGAATGGACATGAGTGGCATGACTATCACACCCAGTGCCTGAACTGAAAATTGGCCATCTAAAAATCCCAAGACTTGTAAGGCATCTGAAGGAATCCCTTGTCTCCACATCAAGAAGGTTGCATAGTTTAGTGAATTTCTCTTAGTTGAACTTATAGTCTTTCCCTTCATTTCAATGGATTTTGGTGCAGGTTCGAAAATTGAAAATGTTATCTGGGGATTCTTATTTCTTTCCTCAATTATTATATTTAACAAGCAAATAGCTACATTGTCAATCAGTCACACAAGAACCTGATTTTTTGAAGATACACTCTCTGCTAGTGTTGTCAATGAGCAGGAGAGCACATGCTGCAAAAGCCTCCGATTTCTTCGCAGCAGTGAGATGTACAATACCACCAACACAAAAAACACCAGCTGTTCTGGTTATGAAGACGCATGCAGCCCTTAGGCCAGAGGGGATATTGTGGGACCCTCAGTACGTCATAGCCTAGTCCAACTGATCATCAGTGTGGCAGTGAAAAATTGGGCCCAACATGCGTTGCTATGTGAAATAGCATTAGATGTGTGCTGCTATAGCTTACCATCATTGGTTAGTACTATCCGATGCTCCCCTCATACAACAGTGTAAATGGTTCACCTTCTAACTCCACCTACTTCTACCCAAGCCACATGTCCATTTTATTTTTATATAACCAAACAGGGGGTGTCCTGTGTACTGCCAGATGTATTCTTTTCCAGCCAAAGGCATCATACTGACATTGGCTTGGGGGGGGGGGGGGCGCAGATCTGTATTATGTTGGAATGACTCTTTGCTCTGCAACATGCAGCACATGGGAGCATATGGCTCTCTGGTTTGTTTGTTTGTTGTTTCTGTGGTTTACTGTCACAAATGTTTTAATTATCCTATGACTTGCCATTTCAGTTATGCATTGTCTCTGTTTCTTTTTGACTCGGGGCAGCAGTTGAGTTCTCCAGATTTAGGGCTCAAATCTGCTCATCGTTATGTGAGAGCACATTGCTGTCTTCTAACATCAGCCACTGTGCCTGGGTGGGTATGTGCTAGGACGGACAGTCTAAAATCGGTGTGCATTCTCACTTCGCAAGGCAGGATTGAGCCTTAACACTCATTTATGGCTTCTGAGCCTTTAAAGAATCTTGGGAATGCACAGAATAGAGTTGTCTCACCGAGGAAAACAATCTCGTGAAAACCAAGCATTCAAACACTGTGCAGACCCCAAAGTCATGGCTGACTTAAAAAAGTCTCATGCTTTTTTTTTTTAAGGTAAAAAAAATAATAAAAAGTTGGGTTCTCTATTTGCTTTCTTGTTACTGAGCCATTAGATTATGCTAACTTCACTCTTTCAAGGATTTCCTCCCAACCATGAGGACTAGAAACCTACCAACTCTTTTTAAAAAAGCTGAGACTCTCAAGTAATCACTTAACTTCAGCAGTTGGGGCTTAAAGAAAAAAACCCAATAAAAATATTGTGAGACTTGCAATAAAAACATAAGAGTTGGCAACACTTGGATAATTTTCTGTTGCTGCTGTTAAATGTATTGGGAACTATGGCCCTGTTCACCAAAATATTTAAATGTGTTTAAGTCCAAGGATGTACTTGAAGTTAAGCACAGGTATAAGTGCTTTGCTGAATAGAGATGGATTCTGAATCAGGGCCTGTAGGCGTGCACTGAGAGGAAAATAACCCTGTATATTTTGGCTTTCATCTATGTTTTTTCCTTCATGATAAAAACTACAAAATACAGGGAGAGAAGCAAAGATTCCAGCAATATCCAGCCTAAGTGCTATGGACATTTGTAAAACATACAGCTGTTTCTCTTTTTAATTTGGAGTAATACAGCCCTGACACACAGGGTGGTTGGTTGTTCCTACAAATAAAAGCCCATGGCTCAAAGGCAAAATATTTTGAAGACAATGTACAATAAGAGCTTTTTTTAAAAATCCATGTAAAAAGCTGTTTTATGAAATTAAGCTGGAAATATTGTAATTGGGAAATGACCACAAAATAAATAGGAACCTTTTAGAAAGACAGTAAACATGTGTTATTTATTTTCCTGGTTAATAGAAGTGGCAGATTCAATCAGCAAGAAACATCAGATAGTTATAACCATGTTAATCACATTAAAAAGTTCATAAGTGTTGTTAATGGCGCATTTAACAGCATTTGCAGTTTAATATTAAGGGAAGTGACTAACTTGTGTTTATCAATAAACTAGAAATAAGATGGAGGAGTTTCTTTTGATGTGGGATGTAGCACAACGAGCCAGACGTTGTTACCTTTCGCACTCTTTGTAAGTGGATGGAAATAAATACAACCAATTGCGTCAGAAATATTTCAAAACTATCAAATGGTTCCAAAGCACGTCCTGTACCATTGTGTAAAGAGAGAGCCATTTCCATGCTTGCCATCTCCAAAGGCTTGTAGACGTGCCAAGCAAACCTGTTTAGAAATTCTGTCTCTGCCTATGTGCTCTTTAAGCTTTAAAATCATGTTCAGAACCATTAATGTTAGATGTGAATTGTGACCACGTGATGGTTATATAATGGCCAGCTGAGGTTAAATCCCTACATAATGATCAGTGCTTCGGGTTTTGTTACCTAACTGCTAGAGGAATACGGGGGGGGGGGGGGGGGGGGAATGACATGGATGGCATAGCTCTGAGCAGATTAAATGTTTGTTCATCTTCCCCTATATTCTGGATGCTGTATAGTTCATCTTAAAACCTGCTGTAGGGTCACTTCACGAGTTGTACCAGATAAAAGGCAAGCTCCTATTAAGCAGATATATAGATTTTATACAGTGAGCCAGTGAAATATATACATTCTTATAGCTAAATCACTTACCTCCTCACCTTCCAGGACTTCTCGACACATCACCCTTGCTTTGCTTAGTGTGTGGTCTGGGAGTTGGGGAATTCTAATTGCTTGGTGATAAGGTTAATTTGTCCCTGAGTGGAACACTTAGTTGTAGCAAGGAAGGGAGAGGGTTCTGTTTGAGGGGGTTGGGGGGATATAGAAGCAAAAATAAATACAGAGTATACTAACTGTAACAAGAAGTTAGACTGATTTATGATAGGAGGTTGCATGTTGTGAAGGGTATCACGTGGTATTAAAGTGTCTTCCAGGGCACATGTACTGTAATAACACAGACATACATTTCTGAGGAGAAATCTGGGACTGGGGGTGTGTTGGAGTCACCCTGCAGTATAACCAAGGTTGGTAAGAGCCCCAGTGTGGCAGGCTGGCTGCAGCACAGGCACAGACACAGCTGGGAGTGACTTACGTGCTGGAGGCTGTTTGTGAGCAGTTCAAGCTGGAGGGGCAGCAGCGAGGCATTGTAAAGGGTACCCCAGGTTAGAGAGCAGGGGTGACACAACTACTCATTAGTCTGGATTGTACCCTGGAATGTCACAGGAGGACGATGGTGCTTATGGGGAGCCTTAAATTATGGTGTGTCTAGGCCTCATTTACCCTTATTCCTCTCCGGGAGTGGGGCATGCGCTAAGTTCAGTTGCTTTGAACCAAAGGACTGAAAACCTGGTAGAGCCAGGCCAGGATTCCAGTGCTGAGCTGCTGACTCACTGTGTGACTTGGAACAGTTATTAGCCCTACACGTGCCTCAGACAACCCAGGTGCAACATTAGGTAGAATATTACATGCAAAGCATCTGGTACTCCCTGTGCTCCTGCTTTGTGTGTGTGTGTGAGTGTGTGTGTGTGTGCACGCACGCGCATGCACGTGTATGTATTTTCAAAGAAACTGCATGCAGACACACACATGTAGATATGTGGAGAGAGACCAGATGGCTCGGGGAGCTGGTAATCGGTTACAATACAAAGCCTTTCAGTTCTGTCACTTGTTCGACGCCAGCCGCACTCTGGAGTGGCTGAAGGAAATTATCATCTGATGGCAGTTCAGTAATATGTATGGAAATAAATTCATTGTTTCTAGTGAGTAAGTATCCACATCATAAAACCCATCCTAATAATTAACCATCCTAAGTGTGTTGACAGTCTTAGCAGAGAGGTCAGGGACAAAATGCACAGACTGAACTGGAGATAACAGAACTTACCCTCTTATTTACACAGGTGGTCTCTGCAGCATGGTCAGCCATGTGAAGGGAAAGTCATGCCACTACCTGTAGAGAGCACTTCGGCTGTGATGCTGTCAGTCAGCCACACTCCAGAGTTACTAAATTCACTCCTGGAATTCTTACAGGGCTAAAATGCATCATGCGAATGGGGAGTATATTTCCTTTTAATATCTAAACAGACCATCTTCCTTCAATCAGGCATATGAAACCTAGCAAAACATTTTCTGACAGGAGTAAAAAAAAACTTTCTATAATTAGAATTTAATAAACTCCAGAATAATGGCAAAGATTGTACTAATGTGGATAAAGAATAAAACTTCAACAGTGTGCAACCATACCAGTATCCTGTATGAAACTTTGTTATCCAAGATAATAGTTATAGAGTGAGGAGAAAAAATTCCAGAACAAATCAGAGAACAGTGAGGGATGGGGTGCCAAGTAAAACTTTGTTCTTGGTTTGGTTCTAAACTGATGGCAAGATAGCATCTTCAAGGAATGAATGAAATAATCTATTTTTATTATTCCTCCTGGAAAGAATAATGTTTCCATAGCCAGAGTAAATGCAATTTCTTATTTCCATTTGCTCACTGGGCAAGGGAACTGGGTGTATAGGATCCTTCTAATATTCAGACCCTGAAAACAGAATAGAAGGTATCTTAGTGTAGTAAATCCCTAGTTGCATGGTGTCTTGCACTTCATATGTAGGGAAAAATAGAGCCCTAAATCTTTAAGATAAGTATATGATGCACATATTATTGATGTTATAATTAGCACAATTCAGTGCTATTCTTTTTGCTTACAGACTTTGAAATACCATTTCCAAATAACACAGACATAATTATGGAAAGTGTTAATTATTGAGATTGACAGAATCATGACATGTTTTTTCTGTTGTGTGCTGCTAAATATACAATTGACACCATGCAAGGCACTGCATTTAGCCGTATGGAGTGGAAATCCATCAACCTCATGAAGAAACTTGCACAAATACAGACAGACATCATCTTCCTTTCCAAATGCAAACGGATGGACATCATACCAAATGGACTAAAGGTAAAAAATCCACTGCTATCTACATACTACACAGACCACAGTGAGAGATTATGCCATACTCTATCAAAGAAATTGAGGAACCACCTGATCAGCCTCCTATACAGCAAACAGGAAAACATCAAAAAAGAGCTCTCCAACCTGGAGACTCTCATTAATAACCAAACTTCCATACGAACGAACTTCACTAAAATAAGACAGGAGATCTACATCACTCACTTCACCTCTCTACAAAGGAAAAAGGACTGTAAGCTGTCTAAACTCCTACCTGCCACATGGGGCCACAACCATGGTACCCCTAACCCACCCAGCAATATCGTCAATCTATCCAACCACACACACAGCCCAGAAGAAACGTCTGTCCTGTCTCGGGGACTCTCTTTCTGCCCTGCCACCCCCACCAACATGATACAGTTCTGCGGCGATCTGGAAGCCTACTTTCGCCATCTCCGACTCAAAGAATACTTTCAGGACAACACTGAACAGCGCACTGATACACAGTTACCCTCCCACCAACAGCACAAAAAGAAGAACTCCACATGGACTCCTCCTGAGGGTCGAAATGACAGTCTGGACCTATACATTGAATGCTTCCGCCGATGTGCACAGGCAGAAATTGTGGAAAAACAACATCGCTTGCCTCATAACCTAAGTCGTGCAGAACGCAATGCCATCCACAGCCTCAGAAACCATCCTGACATTATAATCAAAGAGGCTGATAAAGGAGGTGCTGTTGTCATCATGAACAGGTCTGACTACCAAAAGGAGGCCGCCAGACAACTCTCCAACACCAAATTCTACAGGCCACTTCCCTCAGATCCCACTGAGGAATACACTAAGAAACTGAACCATCTACTCAGGACACTCCCTACACTAACACCGGAACAAATCAGCATGCCCTTAGAGCCCCGACCAGGGCTATTCTATCTACTGCCCAAAATCCACAAACCTGGAAATCCTGGATGCCCCATCATCTCGGGCATTGGAACTCTCACTGAAGGACTGTCTGGATATGTGGACTCTCTACTCAGACCCTATGCCACCAGCACTCCCAGCTATCTCCGTGACACCACTGATTTCCTGAGGAAACTACAATGCATTGGTGACCTTCCAGAAAACACCATCCTGGCCACCATGGATGTAGAGGCTCTCTACACCAACATCCCACACGCTGATGGAATACAAGCTGTCAGGAACAGTATCCCTGATGATGCCACAGCACAACTGGTTGCTGAGCTCTGTGCCTTTATCCTCACACACAACTATTTCAAATTTGATGACAATATATATCTCCAGATCAGTGGAACCGCTATGGGCACCCGCATGGCCCCACAATATGCCAATATTTTTATGGCTGACCTGGAACCACGCTTCCTCAGCTCCCGTCCACTCACGCCCCTTCTCTACCTACGCTACATTGATGACATCTTCATCATCTGGACCCATGGGAAGGAGACTCTGGAAAAATTCCACCACGATTTCAACAGCTTCCACCGCACCATCAACCTCAGCCTGGACCAATCTACACGGGAGGTCCACTTCCTAGACACTACGGTGCAAATAATTGATGGTCACATTAACACCACCCTATACCGAAAACCTACCGACCGCTATGCCTACCTTCATGCCTCCAGTTTCCATCCTGGGCACACCACAAGATCCATTGTCTACAGCCAAGCACTGAGGTACAACTGCATCTGCTCTAACCCCACAGACAGAGACCAACACCTACAAAATCTCCACCAAGCATTCTCAAAACTACAGTACCCACACGAGGAAATAAGGAGACAGATCATCAGAGCCAGACGTGTACCCAGAAGCCTCCTACTGCAAGACAAACCCAAGAAAGAAACCAACAGGACTCCACTGCCCATCACATACAGTCCCCAGCTAAAACCCCTCCAGCGCATCATCAGGGATCTACAACCCATCCTGGAGAATGATCCCACACTTTCACAGGCCTTGGGTGGCAGGCCAGTCCTCGCCCACAGACAACCTGCCAACCTGAAGCATATTCTCACCAGTAACTGCACACCGCACCATAGTAACTCTAGCTCAGGAACCAATCCATGCAACAAACCTCGATGCCAACTCTGCCCACATATCTACACCAGCGACACCATCACAGGACCTAACCAGATCAGCCACACCATCACCAGTTCATTCACCTGCACGTCCACCAATGTAATATATGCCATCATATGCCAGCAATGCCCCTCTGCTATGTACATCGGCCAAACTGGACAGTCTCTAAGGAAAAGGATAAATGGACACAAATCAGATATTAGGAATGGCAATATACAAAAACCTGTAGGAGAACACTTCAACCTCCCTGGCCACACAATAGCAGATCTTAAGGTGGCCATCCTGCAGCAAAAAAACTTCAGGACCAGACTTCAAAGAGAAACTGCTGAGCTCCAGTTCATCTGCAAATTTGACACCATCAGCTCAGGATTAAACAAAGACTGTGAATGGCTTGCCAACTACAGAACCAGTTTCTCCTCTCTTGGTTTTCACTCAACTGCTAGAACAGGGCCTCATCCTCCCTGATTGATCTAACCTCGTTATCTCTAGCTTGCTTCTTGCTTGCATATATAAATCTGCCCCTGGAAATTTCCACCACTTGCATCCGAAGAAGTGGGTATTCACCCACGAAAGCTCATGCTGCAAAACGTCTGTTAGTCTATAAGGTGCCACAGGATTCTTTGCTGCTTATACAATTACAGTAGAGAAAGGGTTACTGTTAAAAAGTATTATGCAGCATTGTTGTAGCCATATTGGTCCCAGGAAATGAGAGAGAAGGTAGGTGAGGAAATATCTTTCATTGGACCTCACCTACTTTTTTTTTGTTGTTGTTGAGAACATAGGTATAATAGCAGCTTCTCAACTAAGTCATGTGAAGTATTTGCTCTTAAGTTCTGAACATCATTTTATGATTTGTTTACCCTGCTTATCACATACTGTGGGCTAGGTCTTCAAATGGTGTAGATTATTGTAGCTTCATTGACTGGGATGGATTATTCTTTTCATATATTATTTTTTTGCATAAAGGTGCTAGCTCCCTTCTGCTAGGCACTCTATTGATATACAAAGAGACAGTCCCTGTCCAGAAGAGCTTACAGTCTTAAGTATAAAATGGGAGACAGCAGCTGGATACAAAAAACGAATGAGAGGAACAGAAGGTAAGAATGAGACTATTATGATCAGCAGGATCAGCAGTGGTTATAGCTCACCAGCTGCCTAACCATTGAGATTTTTGGCATGAGTGTGTTAAGGAAGGATTTGAAGGAAGACAATGCGGTGGCTTTGTGGGTTTTTATCAGGAGCTTCTTCCATGCATTCCAGTTTATGCCAGCTGAAAATCTGGCCCTGTGTGCTAGTGATTAGCCTCTGATCTAAATCCTGAAATCAGTTTGTAGCCAAACACAGAATGTAACTATGTTCCATGTGGGAGAGGCCAAAAAAGGACTGAGGGGTGAATGTCAGTAGGTGTCAACCCAACCCTGCCTTATTCCCTAACCAATCTGTGCATTGAATTGGACAGAGGTCCAGTATTAAAAATAGCATGTGGTCATATAATCAAATTATGCCCACTCTGCGGACCTACACACATGACCGTTCTTTAGGCATCATGGTAGGAGGTGGATAAGGAACAGGAGAGGAGGTTGTAGGTGTCTTTGGTGGAGGCATGGGCCTGGGACATACATAGGAACTACTGCATTGGGGACACACCTCAAGTGTGTCCACAACAAGGTGTTTACCCCTCACCTGTAAATTCCTGCCCATGTTTTGAGGAACATGAGCACCTTCAGCACGTGGACAGCTTCTGAGCCTCTTAGTAGCACAGGACCATATCTTATTCAACATAAGAGCACTAGCTGGCTGCAGGTAGGGCCAGCAGAGAGAGGCCCAATTTGGGGTACTTGACAGGATCCACTCACCGGACCCCACAAAAAGAGCTTCCAGAAAGAGGTGCAGGAATATTTATCCTACATTTTTGCTAAAAGAAACAACATGCTGGAGCAGATGAAGCTTGTTTATGGAAGTGGAGCAGTTTGCTCTGCTCCCATTGCAAAGCAATAATGCCATCTTGTTCCCAAGATAGTGGAAGTTCCTCCACTTCTCCAATAACCAGGATTGCTCCTGAATTGGCGGGACTGGGAATGGCCCCTGATACTCATCAGTGCTGAATTGCCCAGGAATGTTTGGGCTCCACTGCACCTCTGAAGCAATTCCAGGACATGAGCTAATGAAGCATAACATCATCTTCATGTGAGATGGTCACAGATCTCCTCAAAAGATACTATTTGTACTGCACAAATGAGTACAGCTGGCAACTGAGTGCCAGGATTTTTGACAGCTTAGCATTTAATTGGTGCGTGCGTGCAGGTAAAATGGAATTTAGACCAGGAAGCAGTTAGTAGAGTTTAACTTCACTGTGGATTTTGAAAGTAAGTGTAAGCCTTTTTTTCTCCAGTTATTTCCTTGAGGGCCCTTTAAAATGGGCCATCTAATGAGATGAAGAGGAGAAAGTTCCTCTCTTCCGTAGATTGTATTTTTATCAGCCATTTCATTTAATTTGTCCCATTTTATTGCAGATGACTTGAATCAGTCCATCACAGAAATGGTGACAAGCAGAGCCAATCACAGAAGAAAGTGTGGGGGTGGGTGGGAAGGGAATTAATGAACTTCTAACCATTCCTCCCCACCCACAACATTTCAACTAGAAAGTTGACCAGCTCCATAAGAAAACAACACCATATCTGATGCTGACGCTTGACACTATGCTGCTGACACTGGCAGTTATATTAAAATAAGCTTAGCTGCAGAGTCAGTGCCCTGGTCTTGTCCCCAATCAGGAGTCTCATGTTAAAGTTCCCTAAACTGTTCAGGGCAGGGATTCTGTCTCCGTCTGTGTTTGTCCAGCACCCTGAGCCCGACTGGGGCCTCCGAGTGCTCTAGTCGTATAAATATCTAATAATAAGAGATGACTGAATCTGGCCGATACCCTTCAGATTCAATCATAGGACAGCAGATGAGCAAACCAAAGTATAATAGAGGTGATTTAAAAAATATTAGTCCACGGCAGTATTTTCGCTTTCCCACACAATTAAGTTCCTATACATAAAATGGCTATCTGAGCATGGTACTCTCTTATACCTTGCTGCAGTTAAAATGTTGCTCCTTGAAGTGCAACAACCATATAATCCTAAAATAATCTCATGCAGCAGATGATGAGATGGCTTCTTCCGCAGACCTCAGATGTTTTGTAGAAAAGGAAGTTTCCATGAGAGAATGTACAGTGTTAGTTTAACATGAAAACTGAAATTATGATGTCCCAGGTTACTAGAGAACTCCTTAAATCCAGGTATGCTAGTCAGGTTTGTAAACTACCAGCTCTTTTGGTTATGTCTGTCCTGTGTAAGAATTCACAATGCACTGAGTTATCTTTCAAGGTCCTCTCCAGGCTCCAGGAAGCCCAGCATCTAAAAGTAGGATTAAGCCAGTGAGGGCACCCTGTTGTTCGGTTGTTGTAAAGATCCAGTCAGGAATCTGGAATGCCAAGCACTTTGGAGGAACCAAAATGAGAAATTGGACACCCCCTCTGACCCACCCAAAGAGGATTTTTCTGCATCAGAAAATTGAAATGACTTGCTCAAAAGTTAAAAGGTGTGAATGAGAGACTCGGCCCTGGTAGAATAACTAGCAGTGAACTTGGCAATGTAATGTCTGCTCTGCACTGCAGCTCTCTCTACCCCCCAACGCACACTCAATGACTAGAGTCAAAAAAAAATTCTCTCCCAGGAAGGCAGCACTGGCTGCAGTACAATGCTGTGCGCACTGTGGATGATGACAATGTTGGGAGAGGACTTTCATACTAGCCTGGTTCTCCCTCTCCTAGCTAAATACAGCATTGCTGTTAGGCTCTTCCTAGCAGCAGTATTGGCTAAAAGAAGTGAACTAATTTTGGTTTTTTAATAGTAAAATAAACTCCAGAACTTGGACCTCATTTTCTTTTGTCTTGCACCTTTGTAGGCATTTATCAGTTCAATGTAAATATAAGCTCTGCTACTCTGCTTTAGTAGCATATTACTCTTATAAGGCTCTGGTGTTAATGACTAAGCTAGGTGCAGGGTGACAGAAAATGAGGCTCCTTTCTGTCTACAGAGCTGGCTGTTTCACAGTCAAGTTAAACTTAATATGGCCTGAACTGCACTTCCCTTTCCACTTCCACTTTCTCGGTTACTTCTGACTGACAATGCTACCATCCTCCTGTTTGCTCAGAACCATAACATGGGTGTCATGTTTGGTTTCACCCTTTCTCTTGCCAGGCTGTGTGTCTCCATATCATTTCCAAGATCCAGCCTTTTCTGTCCAAACTTTTATCCCGGTGCTCAAAATCTGATCATTACTGCAACCTCTTTCTCCCTGGCCTCCGGGATACCCACATCACCTGCTGCAGTCCAGGTGGGATACATCTCCAGAACTCTGATCTCTTCCAGGGCCATGTAAAACTAATACTGTAATAATTCGAGACATAGAAATCACATACTGCAAAATGAAATCAGCTCTCAGGTAGTAGTAACTGAAAATGTCAAGTCATGCTGCTGCTCCTCCTTAGCATTTATCTTCTATTTTACATATTCAAACAGCATGCAGCCATAATTGTTACTCACACAGAGGGCTGTTGGTCAGTCCTAGGCTCCTTATTTGTCTTATAAAGCTTCAATAGGATGTTGTGAGATATAATTAAATACTAATATCTCTGTTCCCTGGAATCATTAGCATGTACAAGGCTCCCGCCGGTCAAAGGCAAGACTGAGGTTTGTGCTAGCCCCACTTCATAAATGGAGAAACAGAGAAAGTGACTTGCCCAAAGCAACACAGGATTAGAATGTGCTCAAGGGCACTCAGAAGAGGCGGGACTTGAATACCCTAATTCCAGCTCCCAGGCCTGTGATTCCTCTGTGAAACAGTTTATGCTTCCACTGTCAGTGTGGTGGTAAATTTTTCCAGATTTGAATATTTCCTACTTTAAGAAAAGTCCAAAAGCCTTGAGCAGTGGGAAAATCTGAAAGTCTAGTATAATGCTTGTAAACCAAATTAAAGGCAATTTAAAATCTGAAAGGAATAAAGCTTTTGAAGGTGAAAGTTTAAAGTGAACTCTGCTGATTATCCAGGACTTTATAGATTCATCAACAAACAAATAAAAATTGTTTACTGGCATTAAATGTATATGAGCTTTATTGTTATACGGCCTCTTAACGGCTAGGGTCAGCCCTTGGTGACAACTGCAGATTTAACTGATTCCTTTCGGTGATAAGCAAAAGGAGAGAAGTTAGGGGTGACTTTGTACAGTAGCATAGCTGGTAAAGAATTGTTCACATGCTTTCATGTAAGACAGGCAGTTGGAGTTTCTGGCATATCCAGGTTACTGAGTCGTCAGTGAATGAAGAATTTGTGACTTCTGATTGCTAGGAATGGACATAATTTTGATACTTATAAAAATGCTCCAAGTTCTGGCGCACCAGCCTTACGAATCAGTCCTGAGCTGCTGTCACCAGTCTGACAATTGCATGAAATTGCCAGGAGGGGTCTGGCAGGAGAGTTATTAGAGATGTTGTCCAGGGGCAGGACTTAGCAGGTGGCCCAGAAAGAAGTGGTAAGCAGGAGGTGTGGGCGGAGTTTCCTGTCTAGCAGCTTTCATAAAGGGCAAGTGAGCATGTAGCCCGTTGCTGCCTTCTCTTCTCAGTTGTGAAGAAGACAGGTAGCCACCAGGAAGCTGAAGTTGCCTCCCGAGCTGTCAAAGAGGAGGAAGCATGAGTGAGGAAGCCTAGAAGCCTCTGAAAGTCCCACAGCAGAAGAGGAATGGTCCCGCAGAGGGGGCCAAAGAGACTAGTACATGGAAGACGCTGGATGGGGAGGCCTACATTGTGATGTAGTAACCTGCTCTGAGTAAGGCACGGCATGAAGCTGAGCATGGACCCCAGGCATGGACCTGGGAATTGCTGACTGTGAAAGGCCTGAGCCATGTCCTGCTTCCTGCATTGCTCCAGTGGAGAAGTAATCTGCTACGGCTCTGTACCAGCCACAGGTCATTTCTTCCTCAGCACTGGCCCAGCTTTGCTGCAGGCGCACCCTGGGGAGGGGAGTCCAGGCTCTGCTTCTTTCCCGCCCACCCACCAGCTCATCACCCTGCACTGTGACCTCCCCCACAGACAGCTTGCTTTGTGCCTCCTCCCTCCCTGGGCAGCGGCCTCCCTCCCTGGGCAGGTCACCGTCTGGCTCTAAATAAACACTGTTGTCAATTAGTTCACTTGGTCAGATCCCACCTCCAGCAGAAATCCCTTCTGCCTACTTCTGGGGCATGCTGGGAGCTGAATAATCCTATGGCTCTCTTCAAATCAGGTCTTCTGGCCAACGTCCCCTTTCTCAGTAAAACTGGTTATAAGGTCCAAAGCATTGTGTGAGCTTCCTAGGAGTTCTTCAGTTTGTCTGTTCATTACCACTTATTTATTTGACTGGCGGTAGTGCCGGGGAGCCCCAGTCTTGAGCCAGGACCTCCTGGTATTAAGTGCTGTAGAAAAGACACCGGAAGTATGAAAAGCTCTAATTTAAACAAAATTCCGGACTGTTTTGTAGGGAAACTCAAATTTATGCTAAATTCCCGACTGGCATAATGAAAGAATACTTGAAACCCTCCCGTGGAAACTCAGTTGTATTTAACACTTTTTTTTTTCGCTGTGAACTTTTGAATGACCTTTTAAAAAAGAAGAAAAATACTTCTATCACATTGTCTTGGTTTTGTGAAAATGTTAAATTATTTTCCTTTCCTATAGGCTGGTATTTGTCATGTCTCACTCACTGGCTTTGGCCACTGGTAAATTTCTGGCTATTACTTAGGCATAAAGAGCAGAAAGCCGACCTTCAAAATTACATGCTGTTAAATGACTGAGGAAGAAAAAACAAAACAGTAGACTGAAGAGGTCCTAATATGGAGGTTTATTTTCTGCATATCTGGATTATGTCTCTTTCCAGAAATAAACAAGCTCTTAACTCAGAAGTCTCTGTGGACAGAAACATAATAGATGAGAGGAAAGATGGTTGTATCCCATTGGTTAGTCAGCCTGCATGTGGAATGGTAACTGTATTATTAATGAGCTCCAATGTTATTACTTTACTAGAGTTGGCAAATATACACCTGTATTAAACCAAACATTTGCTAGTAGAAATATTGCAGCCCATTATCAATACAGTAGCTCAGAGTCTTAGCTGCAGCTAAAGAGAGCTCAATGCAGCTAAGAAGCCACCTTTGTACTACCCTGATGTTGAGGCCAGTCTGCAATGGGCCAAACTCAGCATAAACTAGAGCAGCCTTTAGGTGTCTTTAACTTGTGCTGTCTGAATGTGACCCTAAGGGGCCTCGTTAGCAGACAGAGATCAGTAGGGATAAGAACACGCCAACCACTCATCCTTTAGCAGCCATAGTAAGAAGAACGATGAGGTGCATTTAAATGTAACTGGGTGGTTTGTCAAAATCTTGCTGAGTCTGAAGATCCCTCTTTGAAGAGCCATTCTAGGTATACTCAGTCCTGCCTGAGTGCAGGAGTGAGGGTGGGGAGTTGGGCTAGGTGACAGCTGGAGCTTCCTTCCAGGCCTACATTTCTCTGATTCTGTTGTATTAGTCACTTAATTATAGCACATGTCATCTAGTTTGATAACTAAACTCCAGATTCAGTGTGGCCCATACAATAAATAGAATGTAAGTTTTAGGTCTCAGTACATTTATCTTTACTCTTGAAGTCGCAGCTTTTAAGTGGCATATCCAGGAGCGAATTATTATAAGGTGTCTCCTTGTTAATGAAGATAAAAGCCATATGAGACTCAAGCTATCGTGTTTCATGCATAACATTTCAGATTCTTCTGTGCCTCACTGAGGCTTTTTTTTTAACCCAGTTTATTTTATTTTGGGATGAAGTAAATGGCCAGCAGTGCTGATATGCACCAACTGCAAAGCTATTGCATTATAATCCCATCAGTTTAACTCACGTGGGCTGAAATGCTTTGGTCTAAATTTGTTTGTTAGGTTTAGTATATGGGTGCTGGGTGGCCAGTGATATACAGGAGATCAGATCAGATGATCTGGTGATCTCTGCTGGCCTTAAACTCAGACTTTAACTCCCCACTGAGTTAACATTTCCCTCAGCCACTCTTACGTGCATAAATATAATCTTTTCTTAGCTCTTTCCTTTAGGCATGCCTCTGTACTGTTTACTCACCATCCATTACGTACCAAATGATTGAGTAACATGGATTGTCACTATAACATAGTAACCGTATTGTTTCCAAAACAGTACTAAAGTTATTTGTTAACAAATGCAATTTTTTCATGGGAACTGTCATAAAATTATGTTCTTGTTCAAAATTCCTCATTCAGTCCTGACCCCTCTGCTTCATCCTGGCTGAAACTTGTTTAAGTCCTCCAGGAAAGAACTTGCATCCACTGAATGAGGCTGGAACTCCAACTCTGGCCAGCCACAGACTGCTGAAATTGACATCATGCTGCCAGTTCTGAGGTCCAGATTCCCACTGGGATAGGAGGCAGTACCTGTGTAGTGTAGGAAGCATGCACAGCGATGAAATTGAATTTAGTCTGGCAAGATCTCTTACCTCACATGAAGGACTATTGCTTATCAAATTATGGCTTTGTGAGCAAACTCATTATTCAGTTAAATAAATGGAAACTCTTCCCACAAGGAGTAGGGCTCTCTTGTTTTTATGTTTGTATTGCCTTAAAAGAGGCCAAATTAATTTGGGGGAAATGGGTGTGAAGAAATTGGCTGTGACCTTGTTTTAAAGCCATATTGAATCTCACAATGAAGCTTTATGGTCACACAAAATATTCCTGAAAATAGGGTTTTATTATGGAAATGCTGATGTAGTCCTAATCATAGCGGCAGAAATCACTAGGTGGTGCTGTGTTACACATAGGTATCCAAGTCCTCTTGCTTAGTGTGAGCAAATGATCTGTCTTGGGAAGAAACACTTGTGTATTGTTTTGGTTATGCAAAGCTCTGTGTGGAGGAAGGTGTGTAAGTAGCAGGGAGCTTGCACTCTGCCAGAGTCTCTTATTAGAGCCGGTTCCTGAGGCAGAGTTGCTCCCGGGAGCTGGGCACTGTTGTTTAGGCTTAAATCTTTGCCAGAGAGGATTTGCCTGCAGACTGTTGGACTACCTGTTTCAAGGACTGGTGTACATGTGTCTAAATAAAACAAGTTTCACTTAGACTATACCCAGTGTTACCAACCCCAGCATTCAAAAGTTACGAGTCAGGCTCCCCAAAATTAGTAGATTGGTTTAAAATCAGGAGTTTTAAGAAATAATAAAAATAAGGTTCTTTTTCATTGCCTTCTGGTTTCTGAGCCTTTGCTTCACATTTTCATGGTTTTCTCTGCAACCATGAGCTAGAAACGTTTGGTTTTTTTTAAGAAAGCTGAGATTCTCATGTAATCTCTTGATTCCAGGAACTGGAGATTTAAGAGACACAGCCAAAATCATGAGATTTCTGATACAATCTTGATAACTGATGACACTGTACAGTAGAAGTTCAGAGTTACGAACACCTTGGGAATGGAGGTTGTTGGTAACACGGAAATGTTTGTAACTCTGAATAAAACTGTATGGTTGTTCTTTCAAAAGTTTACAGCAGAATATTGACTTAATACAGTTTTGAAGCTTTACTATGCCGAAGAAAAATGCTGCTTTCCCTTTACCTTTTTAGTAGTTTGTTTAACACAGTTCTGTACTGCATTTGCGTTTTTTTTTGTTTTTGGTCTCTGCTGCTGCCTGATTGGCTACTTCCAGTTCCAAATGAGGTGTGTGGTTGACTGGTCAGTTCCTAACTGTGGTATTCATAACTGTAAGGCTCTACTGTATATCCAGTCACCCCACATCACTCATTTCTCCACCACTAGGAAGACAACCTGCAAGACCCTGAACACCTGTTACTGGTCAGCAGAGAAGTAACAGTAATAATCATGACCATTTGGTCCAGAGCAGTTTGAACATACAGGGACCCACACTAGGGAATGCACAATTTAGAATCTCAATTTGGGAAGGACATTTATTATTAAAACATTAAATCATCAGGATTTATCTATTCCGGGAGCACGTCTGTCCTGTCAGGTCATTGTCCTTGTGACTTTCTGGGCTGGACTTCCTAATGTTTTAGCCTGGTCTTCCTCCTGCAGGCAGCAATTCTGAATTATCCTTCAGCAGCAGGGCAGCTGGCTCCTTTGTCACCCTCTCGCCTGTCTGCAAACCATCTCCCTCGCTTTTTCTGTGATGAAGGTAACCGCCACGGTGTAAATGTATAATGTTAACTAGTCTTCTAGAGAATTACCTCAACCAAATTACAGCAGCAGCAAAAGGTCTATCAATTCTGCTGTTGAGTGTCCTGGCCACCTTAATGAGATGCTAGCTTCAAAGCTTACCTGGTGACATTTAAATTTTCAGTGGTACTTCAGTGGCAATCTAAGACACAGATGCTCAGCTGGGGTAATACCTTCAGCTCTTTAGGGCATGTCTTCACCTGAAATGAAGGTGTGGCTATAGCAGGGGTAGGCCTAGCCACGCTCGTTTTAATCTAACCAGCATGGGTAACAGTGGTGGTGCAGACAGGCTGGAATGGGCTTTCAGCCACGTTGGCCGGTGTTGGCAAATTAACTTCAGGGAGGTTTGTGGCCAGTGGGTGGGGCAGAGCTGGGAGCAGGGCATTGTTGCGTGCAGAGCTGAGGTAGTGCGGGTGAAGGGTTGTGTGCCAGCAGTTGGTGCCAGAAGTGGGGCATCCCCCCTCTCCCAGGCCCTCAAGTGCTCTTTATGCCCTCTCTCCAAGCCCCCAACCTGTGCCCCTCACCCCTTTTCAGTGCAACACCCCTGGCCTGTGTCCCACGCCTTCAGCCCTTGTCAATGCAATGCCCCCCAGCCTGGGACCCACCCACTTGCCCAAAGTTTGTAGTGTAGACACAGTCCCCAACTTGTTTCTCATTAGACACTATCTGTGCTGCCTGAGGACCATGGCTTTGACCGGGATACATAATTTAGGTGTCCCTTTTGACTGAAAGCCAGAGCAAGATAGTGAAGTTTGTCGGGTTTCAGAGGTTCAGCAGGCATTACAGGCCACTATTTCTAACCAGAGACTGTTTTTATCCATGGGGGATAGTCTTGTTTTAAATGTTATATTTGTTGTTATCTTTTCGCCCGTGCACAGCGCTGCGGCTGAGCATCTATGTATGTGTACTCAACGTGTGTAGAAATGAATATATGGTATTGCAGTGTAAATAAGTGGAATCATAGTCAAGAAGAACTTGTGTGTAGAGACCTTTTGAATTTTTAAGAGTTCAGTGAAATAAGAACTTTACTGCTTAAGTGCAAACAACTAGAAAAATGCATTTTCAACAAGCACCCAATAAAACTGTATTACTACTTCCTGTGAGCAGGAAATCCTTAACTCTGGGATATCATCTACTCTTCAGTGAGACTAAGCTAATAAACAAGTAGATAATTAACAAAGGCAAACCAGAATCTCACTACCAGTGACTCCATATTATAAAACCTTCTGGTTTTAATATTTGTCATGTATACATGAAATAATTTATTGCTCTTTCAAAGCAGTTTCAACTGTTAAACATTTATTGGTTTGCTGAAGGAAATAGGGAAAAAATTCTTTCATGTGAACATTAGTTCTTAATTTTAACATTTCCTTATTTTCTAAAATGGGATTTGATGTGGCAATAAACTTTAGGAACATTTCTAAGTGGAAAAATATTGTTAACAGGTGAAGGTTTTCTTACGTGATTTCTGAACGATCAGCTAAAAATGACATCGTAATTAAGCATCTAGTATGACACTACATTTGTGTAACAGAAGATCTGACTTCTCTTCTATTTCAGCTATGGAGAAACTATGGATAATATTTAGTATGATTACATCTGTATAAGCAAATCTGGAGAAGAACATTCTGCTTCTCCAAATTTTGCTAGAGCCCGAACTTTAAGAATTGTGCACATATAAATAAGCACGTGCATAATTTGTACATGCAGGAACTATACATGGAAAAGACCAGTCCAACGATGACATACAAGTGACCCTTTCCAATGATTATCTGGTCATTTGTGCATGGAATTATTATTTCACATGCAGTCACAGGAAAGCCTCATCTACACTAGCAAAATTACCCATGACCACCAGGATATTGGGAACAGTTGCAGTTGAATCGGCGCTGAACATGGTTTTAACTGCAAGTATAGCTGAAGACAAAAAGTTCAGCACCATTTCAGAAACGATTGTTCAAATATACAGTTTGTCCTTGGCTACATTTCCAACTAACATGTTTAGCACCCGTTTGGCTGCCCCTGTTGTCAGCTGTGGGTAATTTTCAGTTGGTAGAAAATGTAGTTGTGCATGCAAATTATGCACATGTATTTTGTGCACACAATTCATGCTTGTGAAATTCTGAACATTTGAGTCTCAGTATATCTCGACTATGTTAAATGATATTGTGGCAAAGACATATTGCCCGACAGCATTTATACACCCAAGATATTATACAGCAACGTCGTCAAAATACAGCCAATCTATTTTTATTTTCAGAAAGCCATGGCTAATGTCAAGTTATAGTGCACCTTTCGTTTATTGTGGAAGAGAAAATACTTGTAGTGATGATCTGTGTTATGTGAAATATCATCACACAATCAATACAACATGCATAACTCTGCCTTACCACTCTCAGTTGCATACCATATTCCAGTTGCCATAGTCTGTCAGGTTACAGCATGCAAAAATCATATGCCACCTTGTGACAGCACTGCTGCTGTTTGCATATAATACATTGCTTACTATAAACATAAGAATTACTATAAGCCATATCTATATAGATATCCTTTTACAAGGCCAGATCTTAAATACATAAGGGGATTTCACTGATGCATAAAGACTCTTAATATGTGGAATATACACAGCAGGCTTTTTTTTTTAATTATAAGTTTTGAAATGAAGCATGGATGTAGTTCTAAAACAGTACGAAAGAAGCTTTGACTGTAACAAAAATGATTTGATTCTGGAATAATTCCTATGCTGCTCTTTCCTTTAGAACCAGGACTGGGAGAATGTGTTCAGCACTATCCATTTACAGATGGTGTTCCAAGTTGTATTCCATGCTAAAGGCTAACCCTGCCTAGAGTCCAAACCTGCATTCTTTTCGCACCCCAACCCCCCACTAAGATAGTATGTGCAGCACATGTTTGCTGTCTTTGTTTTGTTTCTTGTGTTAATATGTTCAGAAAGTTTTCAGCCTCCAAAATTTAATGGAGCCATAGAAAAGTGATTACATGGCTTTCTTCCCTAATCTTATTTTATTATTAGTGGGGTGGATATATATATATGTATTTCAAAGTCTTTATATTAAGGATTTAGGTGTTCATATTCTCTACACATTCCTCTCATGCAACTAAACCAAGAAAAGTGAGGAATACTTGCATGATTGGCTGGCCCTATATAATACACGAATCCCAAGCTCACATTTCGTTTCAAAACAAAAGTTAAATGAATGGCTCATGCAAAATGGTATGGCTCTTTCTGTCAATTTAGTAGAACTCTGATATGACTCCAGTCATTGGAAATGCCTGTTTGTAAATACAAAGCAGAGAGAGAGAGAGAGAGAGCAATACTTCACCAGCTGAAACTGATTTGGTCTACAACAACCCAGTAGTCCTCAAACTTGTCAATTCATTCTGCTGGTTAAGACCGCAAATCTATGTAAACCCTCTAACCTGTTCATTATTCATACGTGAGTCTCTTATTTCATCTAGCCTTATTTTCACCAGGTTGCTTTTTCTAGGAAAGTTCTCTAGTGAGCAGGAAGCAACAAATTCTGCAAAGGGATTGAAAGAAATCAACTGCATATTCCAAATTCGAAATCATGTAGCCTCAGCCTTTTTTCTCTACTGCCACCTATTGCACACTGAAAAATACATAGTGCATTGGAACTCTGTATAATACTTTAAATGAAAATTGTGTGCCTCAACAGCTCATCTGACTTCACTTTGCTAAACTTGCAAATATGTGTTAAAGGCTATACCAGTTGGTATAGGGAACATAAATCTATGTTAAATGTACATGTAAAACACTTTAATACCAAAATAATTTTTATGTAAAATATTTACAAGCATCCAAGTCACTTAGGAAGCTAAATTTGATTTAGGCTTCTCTGCGACTGAGGTGCTCTTGAAAATGTTGCCCCCTAGAACAATATTATTACAGATCATTTACACGGGCTGAAGTAAAGTAATGTAATAGAAGGAAGGTAAAGTAATCTACTAGAGAGGGCAGGAAGCAAAAATGACCAAGGATGTAGTAATAAGTAACAAAGGCACCTAGTACTACAGGTAAGAGTTGGCACTGTACAGTAGCAGGTGGCTTACTGGGTAGTAGATCAGCAAGGAAAAGCTACCTGTGAGACTGCTGTAGATGTGGAGCTCAACTGGAGACCTGATGGGCAGACAGGTAGATTCGGGAGCCAGTCAATACAACATAGTCTCAAAAAGCCAGAGAGGGGACAGAGGGTTTGTTGACTGTGGCAAACAAATTGGGAAGAATAAGGTTGGAGAAGATGCCCTTGGACTTAGCCAGGAAGAGCGCATTGACGAGTGCTGGTTAGTGGAGGAGGTAGCGGCCAGATGGCGGAGGGTCAAGGAGACAGCTGGCTCTGAAGAAGTCAAGGCAATTGGAGTGAAGAATGTGCTCAAGTAGCTCTTAAGTGACTAGGACAAGGGAGGTGAGTTTTGAATGAGTTATTTCTCATTCTGTTTTACACACTGCTTTCTTTCTCCCCCCCACCCCCAGGAGGAACTATTCTTTGAAAAGGAGAACCTTCTGCTCTGTCACTGACAATTTTTTAAGATAGATGCTGTCTATTCCTACCTCTTTGGCAGTAGAAGTCACTGCAACTTACAGATCTTGATTACAGAAATGTGCTAAGCACATCGGTGACATCTCCGTACATCTGACAATGGGAGGTAAGCAAGGCAAGGCTATATAGACTAGCATAGCCCAAGAAAAAAAAGGGGGGTGGCAGATCATACAAAATGTGCCAGAAGAGAACAGTAGACAATGAACAGAGAAAGTCTCGTAATGCCATCTGAAAGTGGATATTTGATGTGTTTGAAAATTTAAAAATCACTTATTTTCAAAATGTACGTGACTAGTGTTTTTTGAGGCTCATCTCATCCTATTAGAATACTCTGTCTGCCTACCACATGAGCCAATTCCCCCTGAAGTCAATAGAAGTCTTCTATTGAATTCAATGGGAGATTGAGTAGGTCTTTTGTGATTTACAGTGTTAATCATTTGAACTGAGACCAATGCGAGTTGAGGGCACCCAATGTCTTGCAAGAGGCACTCAGCACCTAATAAGATTGAGTCCTATATGAAATCTGGGTTGACTCAGGCAAGACCCGTATTCCAATGAGTTGAAGTCATTTAAAAAATCTGTCCTGGGGGTTTGTCTTTACAGATTAAGTTTCCTGACTCACCCTTGATGAAAACTTTCAAGGACTTCTCTGGAAATTTTTGAAAACAACCCGTGCTTCAAACTTATGTAGCTGTTTTGACCCAGATCCTTGGCTATGGCTCAGTGCCCCTCAGAATGGGGGTGCAGTAGTGGCCTTTGCCCTCTCCCAGTCCCAGTCTGTCTGTGTGCTGGTTCTCAGCACCACTTTAATTTATGCTGGCTGTCAGCATCCCCAGAGGGAAATGTGGATTCAGGGTCAGAAGGATGTAAGGAAGGCCATACCTACATTTTCTTCGTAGTGACATCATTTATGCCCCCGCTTCCTGCTGCTGGCATATGAGCCACTACTTACCATTTATGTTTGGGGGGTTATCTTTATGTGGCCAGCTACACTGGCTTTACAATCCACTGGTAGGGTGAGGCAATGTAAAGCAGTCAGACTGCACCCCAAAGTCTAGGGTCTAGTGCATACCTTTACCTAGGCAGCTACTACTGTACTCGGACAGGAGACTAAAACTGTGAAGAAAAAAGGAATGTAAACCTGATCATTAGATCTTGTGTATGCTCCCAATGAGAGGTGTCCTATCCTGATGGGCATTAGGTATGCCCCTCCTCTCAGCACGGCCCGTCTTCTCAGTATGCCAGCAAGAGAGAGAGAGAGAAGAGGAAGAAAATGTGTTTTGATCTTGCCTATGTGTGTCTCTCCATTCAGTTTGTTTTGCAAATATCCCTTGTCTAAAATTCTCAGCAGGTGCTGCAATGGGTGGAGCTTCTGCAAAGTAAGATCTTGTTTCTGAGCACTTGCAACTCACTGAAATCAATGCAGGTGCTTAGCTCCTCCCAGGCTGAAGTCCACTGTGATAGCACACATTGGATGGCGCGTGGTCTTCTTTCTAAAGCAAATTTTCTGTGAATTAAGTCATTTAATAGGTTAATTGACATGTTTAAGTCTAGAGACTCATGAATTAGCATCAGAAAAGTTATGTGACTGAACAGATCAGCTCTTTGAATTAACTAATGAGAGGCACAATTCCG
Source organism: Mauremys mutica (assembly GCF_020497125.1). Classification (NCBI taxonomy): domain Eukaryota; kingdom Metazoa; phylum Chordata; order Testudines; family Geoemydidae; genus Mauremys; species Mauremys mutica. Next base: position 56,149,212 of record NC_059081.1, on the reverse strand, counting down.
CTTGGTTTGAATATCTGTGATTTTATTTTAAAATATGCTGCGTACATAAAGGCTGATTCCGCTCTCACTGAGACTCATTTTCCACCACTGTAACCCTGGTGAGTTCAGTGGGAAGTGAGAACAGAATCAGCCCCATGTGTTTCATCAGTGTTACTGTTCAAACACATTTAATAATCGCTTTCTGTGAAAGCGCTGTAGAGAGCCAAAGAATAATTACACGTGATAGCTGAGTATCAGCAGCCGGAGTGGATATTTTCTACTCATTCTTTTCTATTAAGAGGTCATCTCTTCTCTCCAGAGATGCATTGTATTTATACAAGACTAATCATGTCACACATACAAAAGAGCCAGAAGAAAGAAGCACTTTGCTATCCGTAGATGTGAAGTCTAGAAACAGCAGCCTTAAAAGGGCTAGGAGTTCAAATGGATGCGTTAAGACAGACACCGTGGGCCAAATCTAGTATGAATACTATTATTTTAGAGGGCTCAAAGGTGTGCTAGGACTCCATAAAGACTGGGCCCAATTGTCCTCCCACTTACACTAGTGAAACTCCGCCGACTTCAGTGGAATTATTCTGGTGTGACTGGAGAATTAAGCTTTACGGTACCTGCTCCAAAGAGCTTAGCATTTTAAATATTTCAACTAGGGTGACCAGATGAGAGATGTGAAATATCGGGACGCGGGGAGGAAAGAGGCAAAAAAAAAAAAGCCAAGAGCCCCCCCCAGCTCACCTTCGCTCTGCCTCCACCTCCCCTGAGCTGGCTGCTGCGTCCTGCTTCTCCCCTCTCCCTCCAGCACTTGCGCCACCATACAGCTGATTAGCGCAAGCCTGGGAGGGAGGGGTGAGGAGGAGGAATGTGGCGTGCTTGGGGAAGAGGCGGGGCCAGGGTGGGGATTTGGGGAGGGATCCAATAGGGCAGTGAGGGGGTGGGGCCAAGATGGGGATTTGGGGAGGGGTCCAATGGGGGAGGGAGGGGCGGAGTCAGGTGGGGCCAGGGGAGTTGGGGCGGAGAGGCGTGAGCCCCCTCGCCTGTGCGCCGGTGGGCAAAATATCGGGACAATTTGTGTTCCGACCGAACATCGGTTGGGACGCGGGACAAACAAGTAAATATCGGGACAGTCTGGTCACCCTAACTTCAGCTGACTTCAGAATCAGGACCATCTGAGATAATGTTGTGGTCTTGTTCTAGTAGACAAATGGTCACTTAACATAGCCCATCACATCTGAAATCAACTAGCAATCTCTCCACGTTGTCTCCTTTCGCTGTGGTATCTGAGCAGCTTGCTCAGTCTCCAGCAGACAGACCAAGGTCTGCAGTATTTCTGATGCCACTGTATGGCAATTATTGATGAAAGTTGACCTTTAATGGCACCTACTGTACTTAGATAAAGAAAGGAGTTTGAAGCATCGACGCTGCTGGCTTGAAAATTGGAATGGGCAAATTGATGACCTAGTAATGTAGCAAAATCACCTGCTCCTTGCTGACTACCGGCCAGGTTCAGACACAAGAATTCATTTCCTTCCTATTCGCAGCTCTGTGTATCTCCATCCTACTCAGCCATGTCATGTGTGGTGATAATATTGTAACAACTTTGGAACAGCACCTCCTATTTAGGCACTTGAAAATCAATTTCTTTAGGAAAATTGGGTTTTTAAAACATACCAGAATACATAAAGACCCCTGTTTTAAATGTAATTTTTGGACAAAGAAATCAGTAACCCAACAAGATAGACACAATGCATCCACACAATGGCGAAAGGACGTGCAAGAAGACTAAACAACAAATATACATTTAACACCTTAAAACAAAGGACAAAAGAGATTGGGGGAGTGGGGTGGGGAGTGAGGGCCAAGATAGAAAAAAACACCATAGAAAACAGACTCAAAATGATAGAACATGTGAAAATTAAAGACCATCCATAATACATCTTACATGAAAGACAATTGGAAGCCTGGTGCTAGCAGTGTGTATCTGGCAGATTATTGAATTGTTTTTTAAATATGTGAACAGTGTAATACATCGTGGCCTTAGGGTAGAAAGGAGTACAACTACCATTCAGATTCTTATTTCTTTTGCAGAATGCCATGACAGTACCTGTTTTACAACTTTGTAAATACTGAAAAGTCATTCATCTATGTCTAAGCTAAAACGACATTACATATTTTCTTTGATTTATTAGTAAACTACTAAGTAGTAACATTAAGCTTTTAGGAAAAAGATTAACAACGTTGTGCGGTGGTAACCTGTCATTTTAATTTAAGTAAAAGCTGTTGAAAATGCTCACTCTTTGTGATGGAACATGCAAAATTCTTTGCTTAATGGATGTGGAAATGGCATTAAATCCCTTTTGCATCAGGACATTATAAACATGTTATTTTGGGGGTTGGTTTTTTGGTTTTGTATTTTTGTTTTGAGAACAAAGCCGGAAGTTTTTATTGTTCTTCGTGATTCTTTCTCCTCCTCTTTGCAATAATAGCTAAAAATGCAATACACTGATCCACAGCCTGAACTGGAGCTCCATTGAAGTCAAGCCGCCCACTGGAGTGGATGGAACCGTGTTGATTTGTTGAGGTTCTGATGCTTTGCTTTTACATGAACTACGCATATCTTTTATCAGAGACTGCAAAGTCAATTTATCTTGTGAAAATGAAGGCAGAGTCGTAAATTTGATAGCATCTCTTCCAGTGGGCTGGACACTGACAATGTACATCATCTATGCCGTAGTATTTACGGTTACCACAGTGTCTGTGATTTAAAATGGGAAATACTTCAAATGCCACAATAAATATAATGGTGAGTGTAAAGCCCCAGTCCTACAAGGCAAATCCCTGTGCCTATGCAAAGGCCCATGAACCCAAATGAAGTGAATGGGGCTCTGTAGAGGCACAAAGGTCCATCTGCACAGAGCAGGTGTCAGGATCAGGGCTGCAGCATTCCATTGGTAACGACACACTATGTATTTCTCTTACCAGTCCCCGACGCAGACTCCATAAATGTTTGTTTCACCCACAATTATTATTCCATAAAAACTGGACAATTCCATATTTGTCCAGATCAGTGGCTCTCAACCTTTCCTGACTAGTGTACCCCTTTCTGATTTGTCTTGCGTACCCTCAAGTTTCACCTCACTTAAAAACTACTTGCTTAAAAAATCAGACATAAAAATAAAGAAGTGGCAAAGCCCACTATTACTGAACAATTGCTTACTTTCTCATTTTTGCCATATAATTATAAAATGTATCAACTGGAATATAAGCATTGTATTTACATTTCAGTGTATAAAATATAGAGCAGTATAAACAAGTCATCATCTGTATGGAATTTTAGTTTGGACTGACTTCGCTAGTGCTTTTTATGTAGCCTGTTGTAAAACTAGGCAAATATCTAGATGAGTTGATGTACCCCCTGGAAGACCTCTGCATACCCCCGGGGGTATACATACCCCTGGTTGAGAACCACTGGTCTAGATAGTATTTATTTTTGCAAACCACAGCTACCTGTTTCCTAGTGTTTGTCAAAGCAGACTTTGTTGGTATGATATGAACTTAAAGAAAATAAATCCGATAAGAATGTCAACATTTATCTGACACAATTAAAATACCCAAAGATTTTCTCTTGAACTGTGAAAAATTACATAAAGGTTTGATCACTTTTTTTCTCCACTGAAATAGTGATGACAGCCCCAGAGATTAAATGATAAACACTTTTGATTTACCAGCCTGACAGGATTGTCCTCATTCTCCATTGCCCTGCACCTTGTGTAGGGTTTACTCCAGTGCAAAGTGGATGTGAAATGCTGCCATTCTCACCTGAAAATGTTCATGCCCATTTTGCATTGGGCTAAATGACTATGCAAGATGCAGGGCAATGGAGAATCTGCACCATAAAATACATAAGAAAATGCAATCAGACTAAGGAATGTTTTCATGCAAAGTTTAGGTGGAATGGACCACACTTCCAGAGCCAGCACTCCCCCCATGAAAGCAGTGATCAGCTTTTGCCAGTTCAGCCAATCCGGCCCACAAAACACTGGGCGTACACTTACAGGTGAAGTTGTAAAAATGGTTTGTGCAGCAAGAATCCACCTCCAAAAAGCATAACTTATAGGACACACACACGTTGCCCTAAATTGCCCAAGAAAAGCAAAAGCAAAGGGGAGGAAGGGGAATACATTATCCAAGTATATAATATAGCAATATTAGGCCCTGATCCAAAACCCATTACAAATTAATGGGAGGTTTTTCCATTGATTTCAGTGCCACTTAATGGGGTGATGTTATAAAAGAAGTGTCAATACAACATACAGGGCAGAGCATATTTTATGTTGCAGATAGGAAATTGTAATGCTGACTTCAAACTAACAGCAGCAGAACAGCTGGAAGAATAAATTTGGTTAGCTAGAATAGAGATCTATTTATTGAGTCTCCTTCCAAAAATATACGCATATCAGCACTGGGATTGGTCTCTAAATTGGGCGGGAGCGGGAGGGAAGATGATCTGGTGAATTCAGATGGATGCACTACTTATTCCACAATAGTAATTCAATTAATGATTTTATAGACCCTGTGTTGTGTTCTCAGTCAAATGGAATATAGAATCAAGCAATTAACTTAGTTTGGCAGTGCAGAGCAGCAGAGCCTCATCTCAACAAATGCATAGCAAAATCTACCTTGTGCTGTCTGCTGGTGAGAGCAGAGTATTTTGACATTTGGAGCTTCATTTCCAGGACCAATTTCTCATGACAAGGCTATGCTAGTCCTTGCACTGCTCTTGCAGCAGCTCAACAGCAAATAGACGGGACAGTATGTACATTACATACGGCTACAGAAAAGGATGCAGAATGGTTTCTATTATAATCCTTTCTTTCCACAATTTCCTGAAAAATAAGCTCTATGGACTGAAACTTTCCAGACTCAGTCTTTGCCCAAGGTTGAAAGTGTGCGTGTATTTGAGTTATATGAGGATAACAAAAGACACAATTTCCCCATTTAAAAAAACTGTAATAACTACATATTTTCAGTCAAGACACCAGCGTAACTAGTGCTTGAAAGCTGGTGTGGGTATAAACTCAAACACTTAGGCACAGGCCTAACTAAAGAGTGTTGAGTGGTTCTATGGATTTCACTGGAATTACTCGTGTTTAAACAAGCACATGCTTACATGATTTGCTGGGTCAGAATCCTAGTTGTCCCTGAGGATTATTGCTTTGGTGCATAAAGATGGGTTGGAGTTAATAAAAGTTAGGATCTTTTGAAAACTGTGCACTGAGCAAGTACAGTAGATGTTGTAAAGCCTATGGGTAGACACTCTTGGATGTGCATGGATGTTCAGCAAGCAAAGTGCAAATATGCTGTTGCTAGAGGAGAGGGAGTAGTTGCAGTGGGAGTGGCAGTAGAAGGGGGAAGAGCTTCTCTTTTCCTCCACTTAGCATGCTCTCCTGGGTCCCAGGGGTCACTGGGTTTTGGTACTTTTGCCAACCTTCCCAGCTACCCCTTATGATCCACATTTTATCGTGTCATTTTAAAACATTATGGGTGAAATCCTGCTGAAATCACTTGAGCCAGAATTTCTCCTATGGGTCTAATTCACCCTTGGACTATGCCATTGTAATTATCTCAATGGGAGTTATGCCCACTTGAGAACAGAGATTAATTTGGCTCTGAGTGAAGTTTTACTGTAATTCTGTCAGCCATTTATTGAGAGCACAAAGCATCTAAGCATGAGCAATGAGTATTTGGCTTCTTTCGTGAACTGATGCTCAGTTTTCATGGCAACAATGCCAAACTCTGTTGGGTCACATAATGCATGGCCCCAAGAATGAATTTTGTTGTATGCATACATATATACACGAAGGCCAAATTCTCATCTGGTGTAAATTGGTTTAGCTCTATTGAGGTCAGTATTCTAGGCCAACTCACCCCATCTGAGGATCTGGCCCAGAGAGTTTGGTGGATATTTGTAGATATGAGATATAACCATATATACTGTTCAAATACAATATCCTTAAATATAAAGCGTTACTAGGTTAGTCCCCAAAGGGACAAGAAAAAGGTGGAGTTTCCTCATATCGAAACATATATCATTAAAATCCTATGTTTAATTTTAAACCATAAGCATGTGTAAGGCACCCTAATTAATTCTGAAATAACACATGCCCTGGGTCACACAAAGGATGAGGCCAACAGCCTCGAGGCATTTATCTCACATTTATTCTTGACTTGCCATCTTGTCCTCTGCGTATGAGTGTTACTCTGAAGATTTCAAATTGTAGTTTTATCGGGATGAATGACAAGAGCTATCCTTGATCTCAAGGACAATGCACATCCAGAGGATTGAATTTTTACAATAATGTCAGCTTTATATTGTAACGCCGATAACTACCCTATTGCCACAGGGCCTGATTCAAAGACCGGGGAAGTCAATGGATCAGCTTGCTAATGCACAAGTGCCTCTTTGAACTTAACCTATAAGGGAAAATGGTGACTTTGCCCATGTACATGGGACATGGTCGTATTAGTGATGTTTATTACTGTGACACATTTGATTATTTTCTTTCTGTGCTTATTTTCAAGAGAGCGATAGAGTTCGCTTTATTTTGTTCACATAAGCCAGACCTTCAGTGTCAGTGCCTGAAACGAATTACTGTTTATATTAGAAACTTAGTTTAATAAATTAAGTCTCGTCTATGAACTGTCAAAGTTCTTATAGTCTGCAATTCATATATAACAGATGCCTTTTCCATGACTCTCAACTAGAAGTGGCTAACATGATTGCTTCCTCTTTGCCATTACTACATTCTGTAGGTTTAGTTATCTACTGCCTACAGAGAATTAAAAACAATTTAAAAGGGCATCTGGTATAAAGCACACTAAGGCACAAAAAATTCTTTCTATATACAATAACTTTCTGTTTAGGTCAGAGAATTATTCAATAATTGGCACTTGTTTAAATAGACCATTCAGGATCAGTTTGGTTTTGGTTTTCCAACTGAAGATTGAGTTACAGAACTTTTTCTTTTCAAAAAAGCGTTTTTTTCAGGCCTGATTTCCAACGTATTTATGGCATCGCTATGATTAAGACTAACAACTAATTTTTGTACAAGAAACAAACACATTTTTCAAAAGTGCCATTAATAATTTAGTCACTTTTCCCCCCAGATTGTTTATAAATTATAAATTTTAGTTTACTCTGTCCTAGTTTATATAATACTGATTAAAAAAAAGGAGAGAGAAATCACTGCCTTTAGAACAGAAGAATCTGATGTGGAGATGGTAAGGATGAGCCTATATATTGTTTATGCCAGTTTCTTAGCAGACATCATTTAAATAGATGAACCCAATAATCCTTGACAATCTAGATTATTGTAAGCCTATGTTTCCACTGTCTACATTTTGCAAAGCACGCTTACTTCAGGAACAGTTGCCATGTGAAAAGTTAATAATGAAGCACATCTATAAGGATAAAAATAATGCTCTGGAACACTAATTCATATCAACAGTTATAAGTTCAGACATACGGAAATGTCTTTCCTAGATATATTTTAGGTAATTCCTTTGCCATGTTATGCTTCAATATTTTTCTGTTTTAAAATATTTAATCAGAGAACCTTTGAATCTACTGTTTTTTTGTTTTGGTGGGTGCACCAAAAAAATTCAATTATAAGGAATGATTAGAACAGCTGCCCAATGGAATTTTCATCATACTCCCTAGAAATACATTATGATTTTGATAAAGGTAAGCCTATTATGGTGGGAATTGAATCTAACTTTCCTACATTCCGAAGTCTGTCCTAGTCGGTGAAATGAAATAGCTAACAGAATAGCATGAGCTGTAGCTGATCCTGCTGCAGGTATGTTATCATTTTGACAAAGATCAATTAATTAATGGTAGATGAAAAGAATGATGGCTGTGGTATATATTGGACAAAGCCTGCCATTAAAAACACTCAAATCCAGATGTCAGAAATATACAGTACTACAATATCTCATTTACAGTCACAGTCCACTGTCTATGCTGTTGTCTCTAGCCAGTATTTTATGAGTGGCTCAGCTTGTAAAGCTAATTCATTTGCAATGATGGGGATATATTTTGGTGATATATTTCTCTTTATCTAGAAGACAATATTTATTTGAAATTACTATTATTTTGTATTTACTCCGGTAACCTTGTTCACAACCCATGTTAAATATAATGTCCTTGAGCTAAATTGTTTCTTATCTAAAACACCAGTGTTATTGCTCTATTACATAAAACCACTTCCTCTCGTAACAAGAGGTCCTTTTAAGACAAGTGCTACATGGCCAGAGAGCACTGGGTATTCAGCATCTCTACATGCTTGTGAACTCAGCCACAAGGCTGCAAGCCCTCAGCTACCCCTGTTTTGTTTAGTTTTTCGAGGGGGGAGGGAAGGGGAATCCTTCACTGTTGTAGAAGGTGCTGTGGAAAGGGATGTGAGGGTCATAGCAAATTGCAAGCTAAATATGAGTCAGCAGTGTAACGCTGTTGCAAAAAACCCAAACATCATTCTGAGATGTATTAGCAGGAGCGTTGTAAGGAAGAGTGTTGTTCCACTCTGCGCTGATTAGGCCTCAGCTAAAGTATTGTGTCCAGTTCTGAGTGCCACGTTTCAGGAAAGATGTGGACAAATTGGAGAGAGACCAGAGAAGAGCACCAAAAATGATGAAAGGTTTAGAAAACATGACCTATGAGGGAAGATTGAAAAAAGTGGGAGTTTTTTAAGTCTGGAAAAGAGAAGACTGCGAGGGGACGTAACAGTTTTCAAGTACATAAAAGGTTGTTTCAAAGAGGAGGGAGAAAAGTTGTTCACCATAATCTCTGAGGATAGGACAAGCAGCAATGGGCTTAAATTGCAGAAAGGGCCGTTTAGGTTGGAGATTAGGAAAAATTAGGGTAGTTAAGCACTGGAATAAATTGCCTAGGGAGGTTAGACAAACACCTGTCAGGAATGGAATACTTAGTACTGCCTTGAGTGCAGGGGACTGACTAGAAGACCAGTCCTATGATTCTATTATCTACAATATATCACACACACTTTCTCTCTCAATGGATTTCTTAATACAAAATACACAGCATACAAACTAGGTTTATGAAGCCATGAAGTTAGAGATGAAGTCATATCATAGTTAAAAAGCTAATTCTCTTTACATAAAGGTACAGTACAAATATATTATTGACTTGATATGAGTAAAATAATTCTTCAGTAATTAGCACAATGAGAAATCTGTCAGAGCAGCAATTTAGTGCTGGATCTTTTTCTTTATAGTTGTCTCTATTGTCTGCAGTATTTCTCCCATTGAGGTCATTGGTAAAATTCCCATTTGCTTAAATAGTGTAGGGTCAGAGTAATAAGAAGGGCACCGATTCAGCGTGTAGTCTCACTGAAGTCAGTGGGTCTGCTCATGTGCATAAAGTGGCATGTACTTAAGTACTTTGCTGAGTGGGGTCCAGAACTGCTAACATTGATTATTGTGCTGTTTCTATAATGAAAGGCCTTCCACCCTTACATAAATTATTGATAATTAATAAGCCTGTTCCACTCAATGTGTCTGATGTAAAATGAGATGATCAGTTTAAAATGCGGCTTTCAAAAGCAGGCAGTTCATTCTAAACATTTTCTCTTATTCGACTAATTTTAATTCATTCAGAAAATGTCCTCCACCTTCTAGCTCTATTTCTCTTTATTTTCCATAGCTACATGTTTATCTTGGATTTTTATTTATTAATCTAAATTTGTTTCATTTTCTTTCACTTTTTGTAGGGCTCCTCTCTCCTATACCCTGCCTCATTTCTCTCTGTTTTGTGATCCTTCCCGCCTTCGAATTGTTTGGTGCTCTCTTTAACTTTGTGTTTGTAATAATTTTTTTATTATTATTTTCTTGTCTTCTCTTTTTTTTTTGTCTTTTACTCTTTATTTTACTGTCCTCTCCTCGTCACAATGCTTTAATTATCTTTACTGTCTAGAGCCATTTTGGAAGCCACTGGCTAGGGCAATTTAAATACGTTTAAGCTTGCCAAAATATTCTTGGATGGTCACTGCAATAGAATTATACTGTATTGAACCTAAATCTGACCCTCTGCTACTCTGATTATAAGGCTGCCTGTTCTGTACAGAAAAAGCAAGCACCTTTAAAGAGACAGGTTTCCTTTTATCTTCAGAGGCAGCTGTCATTCTCCTACAGTCCTTTATTTTTTTTAATTAGTTTAGTGAAATAGTGTCTGTTAATTCCAGTCTTGACATTGATCTTTGCACTCAGTTTCTTAAGCTTAAATTCCATAGTCTTTTAAAACCTCAAGGTCCATTGCCTTGGGTTACTTTCTTTGATTTACTCTATTATGTACTCATTAAAAAATATTCTTTCAGCTAAACACACATGGGCCTTTCCAGTGACTTCAATGGCCTTTGGATCATTGCCGAAGTACAAACATTCTAAACACTAATGTTTTAGCTAAATTCCCAAGGGATTGTCTTTTGAATCATACATTTATCTTTCAAATCTACCATCACAAATGAAAACCTCTTTATGACAGCACAGTATGCTAGCCTTAGGTTACACTATACTGTACCTCAATACCTCATTTTTCATCATACGTGCAGAAGATTCAGATGTAAAAAATAATTCCAGCCAATCACTCAGATGCTGTGATCATGGGTGTTTTAGAAAATGTTAAAATAGAATTATGATCACGACCATTAGGTTATTCATTCACTCCCAACCTATTTTCTCATGTCTACTGACTAACATCCTTTTGACGTATTCACAAGGGGCAAAATTCTGCACTTCTTACTCAAGTAATATACTCCTCTCCTTCCATAGAGGGCTAGATTAGCATATGCTTACTCATGCTGATTAGAAGCTTACTCCATGTGTGGTCCCATTGAAGGCAATGCGTAAGGGTATCAGAATCTGATCAAGTAAAGACTGAGGACCTAATCCTGCAAACACTTATAAGCAGAACTGGGCAGAAGTTTTCATGCAAATGCTTTTCTCATAAAAAATGCAGATTTGGGTCTACCAAAACAATTTGCAAATTTGGCAAATTGTTTCAGTCAAAAAACTAAAAGAGAAAAATCAGAAATGTCTAAACATTTCATTTCAGAACTTGTAAAATGAAACTTTTTCACTTTCTTTTGGAAAAACATTTCAATTCAGAATTTCCCTCATTTTAAATTAAAAAAAAATTTAAAACCATTTAAACGTCCTCAAAATTGAAATAAAACTCTGTTTCAGGTTGAACAAAATATTTTGTTGAACCTCAACAAATTTTTTGTTTTATTTTATTGAAAAATTAGAAAACTTGTTGTTTTGGGTGAACTCAAACTGATTTTTTTTTCCAGGTCGGTGGCCAAACAGAAACAGTCAATTATTTGCACAAATCTACGCATAGCTAACTTTACTGAGTAATTCCACTTGCTTCAAGTGGAAATACTTTCTGGATTAAGCCGACTGGAGTTTGTATAGCTCTATGTACATTACAAGAAATTCTATTGTATAGCATTTGCTACTACTAAACTTTGTTCAGTCTTTTGCCATGTCCATCTTGAAAAACAATATCGTATAACTGGCCTGTTTGCTCTTTTTTTCTTTACCCCAAGTCACTTATTTAATGGAAAAAAAATCTTACTTGACAGTAATTTAAAATAACCAGTCTCCTGTCTTTTAATTTGTATTTCCTTTACTTTAACTTGCCTAAGTTTCAGCCTCATTATATGCATAAGCAAGTTCAACATCATGTTTTTGTACTCATGTACCTGCCCCTTGAGGTTTTCTGTCTTCATAGAGTTTGGCAGGAGGGTCAAATCTCATGTAAGAAGAGATTCATCCAAAGGTACCTGTTACGGAATTGTTGTAAAGTGTAAATCTATTCCTGGCTAGCACATATTTTTGCTTTGGAAAGAGACACAACTTACACTTGACAAAGGCTTAATTGCTCCCCTGGAAGTCGGTGCTAAAATTCCCATTGACTTTACTGCGAACAGAATTAGGACAATACTGAGCATTTGTGAAAATCCCACCCAGGGTGTTAAAAATATTCTGTAAAATTCCCAGAGGAGATGGGGTCTTATGGCCTGACTTTCCAAGGTGCTAAGTACCCATAGCAGCAATTTAAGTCAATAGGAGCTCGGGGTGATCGGTGCAGTATTAGCTGTGGCTGCCTAGACTGTTTAGAAAGGCCACAAGCTTATAGTCAGTAAACTGTTTAGACAATGTTATGGGAGAAGCATGAAAGCTCTAAGCAAGAAAGGAATAAAGGTTAGTCAGTTACTCACCCTGGTGTCCTGAATCTCCGTGTATTCAACAGCCAATGCCTCTGAAATTCAGGCCTTTAGGCCCAGATTCTCAAAGGTATTTAGGCCCCTAACTCCCACTGATTTCAATGAGAATTAGGCACCTTCAGCCTCTTAATGTCTTTCTCTTTTCAGTATATGAACAATTTTTTTGGTTAAAGTGAGTTCAGTGTGGGTAATTTAGTATGCTTTCTGCAAGTCTTACAAAACACGCATTCTCCTCATACCCAGAATATCCTGGTTTCAGTCAGAGGCAGAAGCAGGAGCTGTGATAGGCTGTTCATTTTGTGTATGTATAATTTACAGGTTGCAGAGTTTGAAATGAGTTTAGTTACTTCTGGATGCTTCTCCAGATGAAAACTTCAAACTTGGGGGGATTTACCTTTCTCTAGCAACTCACTAAATACGTGGCTTAAGAGCCATATGTTTCAGACAACACAACAGAGTTTTGACATTTTTTTACATGAGAAGCTACAAAACTCTGTCACAGTTACAGGGCCTGGAGCCCTCAATGGTCTCTCAGACTGCACCCACCTCAGGTGTTAAGCCTCTTGCCTTCACCTGTGCTGAGGTGGAATCCTATGATTCTCATTTTTTGACCAGGTCTTGTGCTACGCCACCCTGAGTAACAACCAGGATTTCTCTGCAGGCCTGGGCACCTGCAAGTCTTCCCTTCAGGAGCTGGGACCAGGCTGTCCTCTGGAATGGTGGTTGAAGCATGAACATATGAATCTTTAGCACATCTGGCACGTAACTATCTTGCGACACCTGCTACAACAGTGTCTTGCCAACGCCTGTTCTCACTTTCAGGTGACATTGTAAACAAGAAGTGGGCGACATTATCTTTGCAAATGTAAACAAACTTGTTTGTCTGAGCAATTGGCTGAACAAGAAGTAGGACTGAGTGGACTTGTAGGCTCTAAAATTTTATATTGTTTTATTTTAAAATATTTTTATATCTACATTTGTAAGTTCAACTTTCATGATAAAGAGATTACACAATAGTACTTGTATTAGGTGAATTGAAAAATACTATTTCTTTTTTTTACAGTGCAAATATTTGTAATAAAAATAAATATAACATGAGCACTGTACACTTTGTATTCCGTGTTGTAACTGAAATCAATATATTTTAAAATGTAGAAAACATCCACAAATATTTAAATAAATAGTATTCTCTTATTGTTTAACATCACGGTTAATCACAATTAATTTTCTCTTGATGGAGATTTTTTTAAATTTTTTATATCTCTTGTTACTCTTTTTTTGCCTGTGTTTCTTTGTTTGGCTGTTATTACAATACAAAGATTCTTCCCTACTGAACAGACCCTATTGACTGTTCCTGCCTTTTGTTACTGCCCAGTCATCCCACTAGTTTCTACTATGACTATGCTCTCTATCTGCCAAAGGTGACAGTACACACATCAATCTATCTTTTATTTTATTTGTTTTAGACAGAGCTTGTTTGTTCTCTTTTTAAAATAATATTACTCTGGACTTGCACAGACCCTTATCTGACCCTGTCTTTATTAGCCTGTCAGTTTCCTAAAAACTCCACATATCTTGGTTTGATTCTTCTCCTCACATTTTCCTGGTTTGGAATATTATCTATCTTGCGGACTATACAGACATATTCCTTTACAGCTTCCAACTGTTTCCTACCCACTGTGATCTTTTTTTCCTTCTGTCTTTGTGAGGAATAGGATTTGGGTCATTTGCAAAAGGATCTGACGTCCACATTCCTCAGTCTTGAGTTCCCTCCTGTTTGCTTCAAGGTCTTTAGCTTCAGCAAAGATGTGTCATGTGCAAAGCTGAGGTGGCTCCGGTGCTTGAGTCCTTTTCTTTATTCTCGGAAACCTTGAAAGTTTTCTCCAGGCAGAAGGTGAAGAATCTGTTAATTTCACACTTCAAAATGATCTTTGCACTCTATTTTTCATGCTTAAATATTATTGTGCTATCCACCTAGATGTTTTAGGGTATTCAGAAACTATGGGGCTTCTGCTCCTTTCTTATCCAGTGTTTCCACAAAGCTTGTATTTCCATTGAGTTAAAGCACTTCTCATAGTCCCCAAAGCCATACAAAATGACTGGTGTGCTTCTACCACTCTATTCGCTGTGAAAGAATCAAAGAAATATGTACATATTAAATAAATAAATCTTCACAATGTTACATTAAGTAGAGTAGGATTATAGAATACTATTCTATCGTAATGTCATGTTCGTGACCTGCCTTGACAAAAGCCAAGAAATGTATAGTTCAGGCAAAAACGTCATCCGCCTTAGTTACCCATGTATGTGTGTAGATGGATGTGTGAAAGAGGGGGGAAATCACACATCGGCATGAGGTAAAGAAAGTGTGCCAGCCTCCACTCTGAATTCCCTACCCATTGCTTTAGCCTTTGTGTTCATGATTTTTTATTTTTCATTAGTTTAACTTTAAAAAAAATCATGCAGAAGTAGAGACTCTGTATGATTCAGTTTCAAAACCATAATGAGTCTTTTGAAGTTGCTCCTGCCTCTCGTGTGAAGATTTTGGCCCTGATCCTGCAAATATACATGTGCTTAACTTTATGCATAATGAGAGTTGTCACTGAAGACAACGGGCAAAATCCTGGCTCCATTAGAGTCAATGGGAGGATTGCGGTCACCTTCAGTGGGGCTGGGATTTCATCCAGCGAGACTACTCACGTGCCTAAAGCTATGCACATGTGTTTTTGCTGGGTCCTTATTGAGATATATTTAGATTCAAGTTAAAAATCACCCCTAAGCATTTATTTAAATTAATCAGTTAAAAGATATATTTGTGGCCTGTATAGTAATACTGTATTTTCTGTGTCTGTGCATTGTTTACTTGGAAAAGTGGAATTCAGTGCACTGGGCCAAACTTAACCCTGCAATTTGGATTTTCCATTGAGTCCAATATATTTTTAATACTCACTTAGGGCGTGACCCTGGAAACACTTAGAGGTTCACTTATGTGCGTAAGTCTTTTGGGGATCAGGACTTTAGGCACTTTAGAAAATGAATGTTTTGTGGGACTGGGTGATGTCAGGGGAGTTAGTGAATGGGACTTAGGTGATGCCATCGGATTTAGCTATGGAGAGGTATTTCAAATATGAGCTAGCAACAAGCATAATGAACTTGAGCTGAGCCTTGTCTCAAAATCTCGTCACAATTAGCTACATCAGGTTAGGGGTGGCCAAGTAGCTGAGGTGTTTGCCACTACAGTATTCTTAATGGATTGTGGAAAATGTGACAGACCTTAAGGTGTTAAATGTGTATTATTGTGGGCCAGGACTGTATGTAACTTCTCTGGGTGGGAGAGGTGAGCAATGTTGCAACCCCCTGCAGCATCTTTGGGTTCCATTGAGAACCATGGGGAGTGACTGGGCAAATTCATTCAGGTTGTAACGTCTCCAGAAAGGTACTGCCACCTGGAAAGGCTGGCCTAGACTGGTTCAAACTGGATTCCCCAGAGACCAACAGACAAAGAAAGGACTTCGGGGTAAATATCTTGAATATAGGCTGACTCAGGGCCTTCTTTCTGAGCCACTACATGGACAGGCACTTCTGTTCAAGGGGGGCCCCTCAATCCTTCCTGGGAAGGGTTGGAAGGATTTTACTGAGGTCCCATGAGACTGATGGGTGTTAGCATGCATGCATGTTCTTTTACTGTGTTTTTTTTTAAATTAGGGGAAATACAGGTGCAATTGCCCTGAACTGTGACTTGAATTATTTAATTAAGTATTCCATTTTTTTCTCTTTAAATTAAAAAGGAGAGAGAAGCTCAAAGGTGGCCAGATAACCAGCCATGCATGATTTTCGTTGGCTGTTTTCATTGTCTGTGATGAGATGACCAGTTTTACTAATCTACTTATTTGTTATCAATTTCATTGATAGGTTTTATGTACATACTGAGGTCTGCGGATCATTCCTTAACCTCTTATAGAGATATCCAATATATTCTGTAGTAGGTACTTAAGATTTGTGACTGGTCATTTGTATTATATGGATTTTTTTCATCATATCAGATTACCAGTGGTAGGTGTATCATTGGCCATTTAATTTTTCAGGGAGAGGAAGATTAGAGCTAGAGATCAACAGGCCTTTTCTTCTCCAATTTTGTACAAGAAATAGTATCCTATTTGGCCACTTAACATGGATCCTGTTTTAAGAGGCTAGTTTTCTTCCTCACTGACACAGAGAGAAAGAGAAAAAGGCAGATTTAGTGCTTAGTGGTTTTTACATACAATAGTTTAGATTGTAGTCTGTTACTTAGATCATAAACTCTTCAAGGCCTGAACTCTCTTTGTGTGGTGTTTGTATAGCGTCAGCACAGCGATCCTTGACGGTGCCCATAGACATTGTCACAGCACTAATACTAAACTATGTTTTCTTGTCCTGCTCCCATAAATAATTGCACAGGCACATCCACACGTGGTTCCAGTTACAAACGGTGTTGCCAAGTATTTGTCTGACTCGTTAAACAACCCGAGTGCCAAAGTCAGAGCCTTGTGGGAACCTGGGCAAAAGCTGAAACAGAGTCCTTCCCCCCCCCACACACCCCAGCCCTTCCAAAAAAATTACTGCTGAGGGGAGGTGGAGAGGACTGGAAAGAGAGCCCTGTCACTGTGCCTCCGTAGGTCACAGCTTAGGATGCCAAATTCAAGATGAACTGCTGAGAAATAGGGAACTCACTCCAAACTGCATCTGATGAAGTGGGTTTTAGCCCACGAAAGCTTACGCCCAAATAATTTGTTAGTCTCTAAGGTGCCACAAGTACTCCTCGTTTTTCCAAACTGGTGGTTATTCTTCCATAAGATATACCAAGCCAGTAACAAAAGTAAATTCCTGTCTCACCACACTGGTTAACTTAACAAGAAGTCAGAAATGCAGTCTCCTTAGCACTCATTTCACCACCCAGACACTGGACTTTATGATGAGTGGTTATTTAAAACCAATTTAATCAAACAAAGGGTTCTTCTAATCCCAAGAGATCAGCCACACAGCCAAGTCAATATGTAACTCAGATCTTACCCAATAATCACACTGTTACCAATCCTTTAGAATCTAATATCTAAAGATTTATTTATAAGGGAAAAGAAAGAGGAGAGAGAGTTAAAATGGTTAAGGAAATCAAATACATAAAATCATTGCAGAGTTCTTCTATCAGGTTTGAAGCACTGATGGAATAAACTGCTGGCTTGCATAGTCTCTGGTAACTTCCAAAAGATTGGAAGGTCCTCAGGAGTGTTCCCTTTAATTTTTTATATCCATGTGCAGAAAGAATTTTATTATGTGCACCAATACGGAGGTGATGTGTGACTTACCACCTTCATATTGGTGCACATAACAGTATTCATGTCGTGGGGGTGGGGCCGAGGGGTTTGGAGTGTGGAAGGGGGCTCAGGGCTGGGGCAGAGGGTTGGGGTACGGCGTGGGGGGGGTAAGAACTTTGGCTGGGGGTGCAGGCTCTGGGGTGGGGCTGGGAATGAGAGGTGTGGGAGGGGGCTCGAGGCTGGGGCAGAAGGTTGCAGTGCAGAAGGGTGCAGGCTCTGTGGTGGGGCCGGGAATGAGAGGTTTGGGGTGCAGGCTGCCCTGGGGTTGTGGTGGGGAGAGCGAGGACTCCCCCCAGCCCTCTCTCACCACAGCAGCTGGGAGCGAGGCACCTCTCTCCGGCCATGGCAACTCCAGCAGAGCTGGGCTGGGCCTGGGGAGGGGCTCCTCTCCTCTGCAGCTCCAGTGGGCCTGGGCCAGGCCGAGGGAGGGGCTTCACTCCCCCGCAGCTCTGGCTGGCCTGGGCCGGGCAGAGGGAGGGGCTTCACTCCCCTGGCCACGGCAAGTCTGGGGCAGGTCCATGTTGGAGCTGGAGGGGAGGGGCACCTCTCCCCACCGCGGCAGGTCCCTGCTGGGGCCGGCAGGCCCCTGCTGGGGCCGGCAGGCAGGGGTGCCTCTCCCCACTGCAGCAGGTCCATGTTGGGGCCAGGGGACAGGTGCCTCTCCCCGATGCAACCCTGAGTCCCTGCGCGGAGCTCAATAGGCAGCCGCGCAGACGCATAGCTTAGAGACAACTTAGATCCTCAGTCCGTTGATTGGAATGCTCCTTTTAGTGTAAGTCCATAGTCCAGAGATCAGAGTAGGAAAGAGGCAAAATGGAGATGCTTCCATGGTCTTTTATACCTTTTCCTATGTGAAGGGAATGCTCTCAGTCTTAGTTTGTGGAAAATTACAGGCACAAGATGGAGTCCAGGATCACATGAGCAAGTCACATGTCCTTGCATGCTTCAATGACTCATAGGAGTAGCCATTACCCATATTTTGGCTAAAGCGTCCATAGGAAGGCTCACCGGTCGGGAACAAGCTTCTTCTGTGACCCATTCTGAAAGCTAACTATTCTTTGATGGGCCATCAGCTTGAATAGTTCATTCACGATGTTAGGGCTGGACTGGATGTAAATTACCTTATGGGTGTTACCCCATGAGCAACCACATTTGATACAAAGACGATACATGCATACAAACAGGATAATCATATTCAGCAAATCATAACTTTTCCATTGATACCTTACGTCATATACTTTGTTCAAGATTTGTTGCAGTTGTCTAACAGTGGCAATATTAATGATGTAAATGGTCATGTTTCAGTCATATAGCATCATAAGCCCACACCACGCTCATCCAGCAGCAGTCGCTCCTGTCCCATGGGACTATCCTCAGCTCCTCATTCTGGGCTTTGCAACCAGGCATGCAGAATTGCACAATGACATTCAAGTTTCACCCAGTTGCCCCTCCATTATGATGGAGGCAGGGCCAGGCCACATTTCAGTGAGTGGTCCTGTGACCCTACATGCCTAGGGAAAACTGCACTTTTGCACATTCCCCCCAGCTGACCCCTGGCATCCCTGGCCAGGGTTCTGTGATGGGAAAGTGCACTGGCAGGTAAACGCATCCCATGCAATAATATTTCCGTATCTCCAGTACCAGGAGCACTTAATGAATCTACTCATCTCCCATTTTCTATCATCATTCACCACAGTCTCTGACAGTCCCAAATGGCAACAGCCCTTCTGTGACCTCTGTGGGTGACCCATGCATGGACTGTAGGCTTATACACCTGGCTGTGTGACATGTATGAGGTGGGGGAGTTCCTAGGTCAGCCGACCTTAGATGTGATAACTCTACCCCACCTTATCCTCTGGCTGCAGTGCTCCATATGCTTGTACTGGAATGTGCACAAAGTGTATTGAGACAATTTTCTGCTGCTTAAGCATCCCTTCCCCTATGTTCCTGTCTTCCCCTTACTGCTGATCATATCAATTTTGTATTAATTTTTTTCAAGACCGCCACTAATTTTAAAACATTCATAACCCTCACACGCAAACATACACAGTTCACATAGTGCTTCCCCTGAGGTGTGGCTTAAGCCCTCCTCCCTTTTCTCTCTGATATTACCCATATTTGGAGCAGTTTGAGTGCATTGGAAATTGGTTAAAATGACAAACTATCACTTTGAATTACCAGGTAGCTATTCACTTCAGAAATCAGAACTACAGCTCCAGCAACAGAACCCAGCCTATGATACACAGCAGTGACCTATAGGAAACGGTAGTGTTCATGGAAATATGGGGCGGGCATCCAACCAAGATCTCTCGCTAAATTCCAGCAGTAATCTGCACGCTCACAACAATAGCCTGGAGCGGGTTTCAGAGCAAGCAGAAAAGATGGTGCACAACTCAATGTCTAATAAGGATTCCTTCACTCCTCCTCCTGCTTCTGCTCCTCCCCCAGCTCCAGAAATGAACAGCACTCTGTCCATTGCTGTTACATAGGACATCACCCCTATGACAACAGAAATGTTGGAACTCTTTCTATAGAAGTGAAGAATGAAGGGCAGCAGGCGGAACTGATGTCCAAGAGTCCTGGCCTTGCCCAGCAACAACCTAACTCTCAACAGAAGCTTCCACAGAAGCCTGAGGTGTCACAACAGGGTGGCAGTGAAAGTGATCTGCCAGCTGCCATGATGACCTCCATTCAGCAATGCACAGAAGAAATAAAGCCAACATCAGAACCTCACATCCAAGATCTGCAGGTAGTTGGGAACAATGGAGAGTTGCAGCAACACTATCAGCAGCCCCTGGGACAAAAAGAATACGAGATCCCTCCTGCCTTTTGTGTGAGGGATTTCCTGGTCTAGCTTGCAGACTAGGGGACTCTGAGGGAAGCCATGTGACTTGGGTCGTCTGAATCAGTTAGCAGACAGCCAGCCTGGAAAGAGACATCTGAAAATAAGGGGAAATGGGGTGAGTTGTGCCTTGCTGCCGCAGAGAGCAGTCTGTTCTTTCTCTTTCTGTTTTGGGGTTTTTGTGTGTTATCACTCTGAATTCCTAGAAATACAGTAGTGTTACATTTCAATCTTCCAGCAAGGGTATTTTATGTTTTCATCCAACTTCTGTGTGTGTGCTGTGAACATAACAGAGATCACCGCTCTCCTCGCATGGGTCGGGTCTTGAGTTCTTTTTTCTTCATGCCTAGTGCCTCCTCTCAAAGCAACTTCTTACTATGACAGATATATAAGGTGCTTCCCCTGAAGAAAATCAACCCCACTAATACCAGCTGGCAAGGACTGTAAAGCCCAGATGACACTAAAGTAAATAAAACAACCCCAGCAAAGGAATGACACACCAATAATAACTGTATACTAGAGGCAGGACTTTACTGGGAACAGAAAAATAAGATCTGGGAAAGGGTTAAGGTCAATTAATAAACATTTATAAATAAGCTAATTCCTCATTTCCTAACAGTCAGACACTGCCAAACCCCACCTTCCTACTGCACCTTCCCAAGGCTGCTGGCACAACTGAAGTTACATGTCCTGAGAAATAGTGTTGAAGTGCTGTGGTATTGACTGGCTTAAACTACTTACTTTTTCTTCGCTCCTGAGTGAGACTGGGTTCTATCCAGACCCCCAGCTTGGTTCCTTGGTCTGGAATCATCCTGGGGCCTTGGCTGGCTTTTTGGAGCTGGTGCAGGGTGAGACTTCTCTCTCCCTCTCTCTGGATGCTGGTCACTTCAGTGCTGGAGCTGCCTGATCCATGCAACTAGTCTCAGAGCAGTGCAAATATTCCCTTTGGGGGAAGCTGGAATTCAGCAGGGACTTCGCCCAGCCGCGCTGTCTCTCTGCCAGCTTCCAAACCTGAACTCTCATTTTCTCTGTGCCCATAGACTATGTAAGTATTTATACAAAGTGAAACTGCCTCAAAAGAAGACCTTGAGAAAGACCCATACTAGATTATACCATAGCCTAAGGCACTCTCTGGCAACATGCCCCATGTCAGACGGGCAATTGAACCTGCATCCCCCATGTCCCTGGGAAGTGCCCTAACTACTGGGCTAAAAATTGTACACTGGGTGGCCCCTCCACTTCTGGCCATTTTGTGAATGACACCTAAATCCTCCACTTCCAAAAAAAATTAGCAGAACCTATTTGGTGAGTTCAGTAATACTGTTGGGTTGGCTGAAACTGCTATTTTTGGTGGATAAACTATTCCTCTGAAAACCTTTGTCCAGCTCTACTCCAGTGACCTGCTTATTCAAATCACCCTAGGCAGGAAGCCCCCCCTATTGGCCCCAACAGGGACTTTCGTTTCTTCTGTCCCCACTGCTGATTCTGAGCATGCTGGCAAAGAATCAGAGGGCTCTGGTAGCCTTCTTAGTTGTAATCCTTTTGGTAGAGCCCCTTAAAGGCTCAGACAGGAGCTCCAGAAGCCAGGGCACAGGAGGCTATTTGGGAGGCCACGCACTGACTTCCAGCAGGCATGTGCATTGGCATGTGAATATGTGTTCACGCACAAACACCCATATTCGTATGAATGAAAGCACCTAGCAAACACTCATGCAGACAAATAACATGTGTTTGGGAAGACTTTCCCCAGATACTTTTAACTTATTTTTCATCAAACTGAACTGGATTTTTGTTTGTTTTCTGCCCAGGTTTCTAATTTCTGTAGGTTCCTTTAGTATAATTTCTCTAGCTTTCTGTTGTTCACAGTTCCCCCCATGTTAGTATCATCTGCAAACATCACTAGCCATTCTAGTAATGGATTAGTAATGAATATGTTAAAATCAGAACAGTCATATCAGCCTGGCACCTGCTTATAACTTGCTATTTTCCTTTTGTTTATGGGCTTTTGGTTAGTTTCTGGCCACGTGACAGTGTCTCTATCCGAGCCTGTTTGCATTAGTATCCAAAAATCGCATGTTGTATTCAAATCCAAGGCCAAGATTTTCAAAAGTGACTAGTGATTTTTGATGTGCATCAATTATTTGGGTGCCCAACTTAAGCCATCTTAAAGAGGTCTGATTTTCAGAGAGCAGTGGATCCGCACTTTCTGAAAATGAGGAGTTTTTAAAGTGCCTCAAGTTAGGCACCAAAACTCAAGGCACATTGAAAATCTTGGTTCAAATATACTCCAGTTAGTCAGGTCCAGTGCAAGGATGTTTCGCGCCCTAGGCGACTGGGGCGGCCGAAGATCCAGCCACCACGGTCACTGCCGAAGAAAATGCCACCCCCCAAATCCTAGCACCCTAGGCTAACGCCTAGGTTGCCTAAATGGTTGCACCGGCCCTGCTGTTAGTGCATGTCCCATTTTCCACTAACTTTGTACTTCTGTGGGAGGAAAAATCAAGTTCCTCTCGCAAGACTTTTTCTTTAAAACTCATTCTGTCCATTACTCATTGTCTCATTGTGCTCTGGAGGTTTAGGGATAGTCTTAACATTTCTTCCATTGTTCTACCAGAGGTTGGGATTTATTATTTTAATTGGGTTTGGATTGTGCCACAGCCCCTTCCCCTGCATTGTCATGACCTCTAATAGTCCTGCACCTGGAGGAAAGAAAGCAAATATGGAGAGAAAGAAAGGTCCACTCATTAAGGTGCCAGCCAGATACCTGGGTTCAATTCCTGCTCTGCCCAGGCTATTACCTTGGGCAAGTTATTTAGGGCAAAATCATGGCCCCATTGAAGTCAGTGCAAAACTCATTGACTTAAATAGGGTCAAGAGCTCACCTATCTTTCTGTTCCCAATCAGTAAAACAGGGCTAATAGTGTTTCCCTACCTCCACAGGTGTGTTTGGAGCATAAATGCATTAAAGATTGCAAAGTGCTTACATACTACAGTAGTGGGGGCGGCATAGAGGTACCTTACGTAATTGGAGAGTTCCTGAACGGCTGCTCCATCTACACACACCCCACGCCACAACAGGGTGTAAGCGAAGCAAAGCCCTTTGTTTGGGCCCCCTGTGGTTGGCTACTTTTCATCAACAGCTCATAGAGGAATTTGTAGTTTGTGTTTGGTTCTCTTCTACCATTTTTATTGTTACCTCCCAGATTGACAGGGTTTTCCATGAATTGTTTGTACAACTGTTTAAATATTCATTATTTGTGTGGCCCATGCTACACACCGCCTCAAGGTGCCCGCTTCCTACAATGACACTTACTACTGCTCTCATCACAGGAAGGGAAGCACATAGATCCACAGGGCCAGCCCCCCTGCAGGTGGACAGATGAGAGTGGGAGTGGGTGGCACCTTGACTTCCCGCACCCTCCAACATATCAGTCAGAGCAGTTGTCTGAGTCAGTCTCTTGACCAAGCTGCTCATGGAGCAGTGCAACAGCCGTGCTTGACTTGTAGCTGATTCCTGCCAGATTGAAAGTATTTGGTTTGGTTGGATCTTGTAGTAAATCGCAAATGTGCACAATACTTGTTTAACAGTTGTAAAAAAACACGCTTGTGTAATATGGAAAAATTTATTCATTTGGAAATTAATGCTCAAAATTTAAAAAAAAAAGAGAGAGAAATTCGCTGCAAATCCATTTGCAACAAGATTCAATTGAGTCATAACCTTTCAAGGCAGGGGGCTGGACTCAATGACCTTTCAAGGTCCCTTCCAGTTCTAGGAGATTGGTGTATATCTCCTGTTATTAGGGGGGAGGGATAGCTCAGTGGTTTGAGCATTGGCCTGCTAAACCCAGGATTGTGAGTTCAGTCCTTGAGGGGGCCATCTGGGGCAAAATCAGTACTTGGTCCTGCTAGTGAAGGCAGGGGGCTGGGCTCAATGATCTTTCAAGGTCCCTTCCAGTTCTAGGAGATTGGTATATCTCCTATTATTATTATTTTTTCATTCCAACAGAATCCATGTGGTAAATCAAATCTGATTTTTGAGGATTCCTCATGTCACTAACAGAACTTTTTCACTAGCTGGCAGTGAGATTTGTTCTATGTCTTCTCAAATATTGATATACTTGTATTAATGTGGATCTCAGTTTAGCATATCCTAATGCAACAGTGTAAAAAGCTGAATGCCTTGGTTTTTTACTAATTAAATGAAACCCACAGTGTATTCCTAACACAGAATAATAAGCTACAACACACGAAACCTTTGTTCAAGAGTGGGCTTGGATCTCTTGTTCCCCTGTTCAGTGGAGGTTAAGCACACTTCACAGATGATAACAGCTATATGAGTGGCTCTCAGAGAATGGCAGCCACAGTTTTGGCTGTGTGGAAGGGAGCAGACTGCAGCTTCAAAGGAAAAATTGATGGTTTTGAAAATAGTGCGGTAGCTCATACGGCCATTGCTTACGGAATAACTGATCATACTAAAAATAGAGCCTTCAGTTTGGACCACGTACACAAAGGGAGCACCCATAATTAGCGTGTGCGCAGACAGGGAAACCACTTCCAATAGAATAGAAAAACTTTTAGCCTGTGTTTATTACCCAGGGGAGTATCATGATAACAGCACTGACCAGGGTTTTCCAGAGAGTGCTGTGTGAGGGCCATAATATCGTCCCTACTGCTCACTCATGGTGCGCCACACACTTCCATCCTTCCTACTGCCAGCCTATGCTATTCACTTCCATCGCCAGTTTTGTGTATGAGCGGGGGAAGATACCACACCCTCTCCCTGTAATCACCAGACCTCTGGCTCTGAAGGGGCCACCCTTCACAACTAGGAGTGGGGCAGGTGACTTCCCGATAATCACAAACTAATCAAAACACGTGCCTAAAGTAAAGTAGTAATGTTGAAAGTGGGACTTGAATAGTCTCAAAGCAATCACTTTAGTCTGGTACAAGTATTAATTTGGGACCTGATCCTGAAAACACTTAGTATTGAGTGCATGGTGCTTACTACTATGCGCAGGCTACTGAACTCATGGGGTACACAGCAGTTAAACACCCACAGCTGATCTGGGTCAGCTGACTTGGGCTGTGGAGCTGTAAAATTGCTGTACAGAGCCCAAGCTCTAGGACATCCGCAAAAGGGGAGGCTTGAAAAGCCTGGGCTCCGAGCCCAAATGTCTACACAGCAATTGTTACCCCCACAGCCCAAGCCCTGACAGCCTGCGTCAACTGACCCCGGCCAGCCAGGTCACAGGTCTTTTATTCCAGTGTAGACATACCCAGGGAGACTACTCACAGTAGTAAGCACTGTAGTCAGCAGTATTGTGCTCACTTCAGGGCAGGGACCTGTCTTATTTAGTATCTGTAAGGCCACCGAGCAGAATGTTGGTGCTATCCAGGGCCGGCTCCAGGCACCGGCTCAGCAAGCAGGTGCTTGAGGCGGCCAAGAGGAAGGGGCAGCAAGTTGGGCTCTTTGGCGGCAATTCAGCAGCGGGTCCCTTGGTCCCTCTCGGAGAGAAGGACCTGCTGCCGAATTGCCGTCAAAGAAGAAAGCGACGTGGTGGAGCTGCCGCCGATTGAGATCACGGCTTTTTTTTTTTTTTTTTGGTCGCTTGGGGCGGCAAAAACCCTGGAGCCAGCCCTGGTGCTATATACGTAATAATAGCTCTCAAAAGTTCAATGGACACACACACACCAGAAATGCAACTAACATCACATTTGCCACTATCACATTATTCCATCTGGTTGTGTGTTATATCCCTGTCCCTTCATCTTACGTCTGTCTTAGCTATTAGATTGTAAGATTTCTGGGGCAGGGACTGTTTGATCCTTACACAGATTGTAACAGTGCTTAGCACAAAGCGGCCGTGTTCTTAGCTGGTCACTAGGCACAACTGTTATAAATGTGATTATGAATAATAACGATGAGCCTCTTTACAAAGAGCATTGCTATTTCTAAATATAAGTGAAGTTCTCCTTTTTAGTTCTCATTAACAATGACGTTAAAATCCATTGTTAAATAGAATACTAATGCCTCACTGCACTGCGTGTCATTTGAATATGAGCCCTGAATGTATTTGATCTTTTTTTTTAATCAGGAAAAACTTCTCTGATGTTACATAGCAATGTTTGGAAATCTGAAGCCAATCTATTGATCATTTAGCAGAGCTTATTAAATGGAAAGCCTTGGTGTTTATTCCTCTATTCCAGGGGGTTTTAAAAAATGTTTTCCAAATATTATTGTGTGCCATAAGGTCTTTTCCCAGTGCCAGTTGCTTCTCTGGTTCTTGGATAAAAATAATGAATTCCCTGGCAGGCTGAATATGGAACAACCATTTCTCTCTCCTGCCACCCAACACCTGTCCTGTGTTACCGACAGGCTTATTTGTCATTGTGGCAGTGGTGCCAGCAAGGCCCCGGCAGATGGGGGCCTCATTGTGGGTACTGCACCAGCACAACAGGGGATAGTGCCTGCCCTGAAGAGTTCACAGTCTCCGTTGAGATCAGGTTTATCTTCATTCCACAAAGAGCCGAGCTTGTGTGATTTTTCTCCTCAGATTATGTGCAGCAATAATGCCGAATCAGGAAATGGCAGTGATAGAAAATACTATTTATATTAAAGAAATTTCTTTTAAACATTCACTTTTTGTCCTTGTGCCCTCCATTTTCAATCAGTTGTCCACAATTAGCCATATGTATATGGAGAGCTAGTCTTTACTTCTCCTTCTCTTGTCAACTATACTAATGCATTTACTAACCTTCCTACTGCTTCTCATTCTTGTAATCTAATTCTTCTCTTGCCAGGCCATCTCCTACAGCCAGCTCAATATTTCCTGGATGACATGCGTTTGGGCCATATTGTATTCTGTACAAAAAATGTAAAGCTCTCCCTTAGACATGTGATTTATTAATTCAACAATGAATACTTCACGGTGCTGACTGACATTCAGTTAGAAACGGCATTAATAGCCCATAGAGGGGCATGGGGGAGGGTTTTAACCAATGTTGGAAATGTTCTAGCGCAAGAGGAAGGATGGTCTACGGTTAAGGAGATCTGGGGTCATTTACTGGCTCTGCCCCAGACTTCCTGTGTGATGTTGGGCAAGTTTCAATCTCTCTGTGTCCTAAATCCCAACCTGGGATTGTAACTTTCTCACCACAGGAATGGAGAAAGGAGCTTTGAGGATAATTTAATCAAACAAACATGAGGAGCTCAGCAACCAACAGTGATGAGTGCCATAGAAACGCCCATAAAATCAGTAATCTTCCAGCATGAGGCCAGACTCTTCCAATGTGCAACACTTCTGGTTAGACACACGTTGCAGAACTTTTTTTGTTTGGAGGAAGTGTTTATAGTGTTAGGGATTAGGACCATGACTCCTGGCTTCTAATTCCAGATGTGCTACTGAAGTGCTGTACTGGGATTCTTCCAGTTTTCCAAAGATCAGCCGCCTTCTGCCAACATGATAGCTTCATGCTCACAGGGCCAGATCCAAAATCCAGTCAGGTAGGGGAAAGGGCTTTGAATGAGCTTTGGACCAGACCCCTATCAAGCAGTGTCCAGTGATTTTCAGAAAATTGTGAAACCATTGATACCAGACACTCAGAATATTTTCCCTTCAACTCTCTTCTACCGGTACTATTGACTTGCTCCACTGCCATAGTCTTTGTACCTTCAGTGTTCCCTCACTTCTCCCAGAGTTCTTGCTTGCATTCATCTCTTTTCCCTGTTTACTGTTTTCCTGTCCTATCCTCCTTCTGAGTTGCTGTTCTAACTGTGAGTTGCACTTGCATCCCACCTTCTCTTCTCTTTCGTTTGTCTTTATTAACCTCTCATAAGTAAAGGTCCCTACTTAACCCACTTCGGCTTTATTT
The DNA here is from genome assembly GCF_020497125.1 of Mauremys mutica. Lineage (NCBI taxonomy): Eukaryota > Metazoa > Chordata > Testudines > Geoemydidae > Mauremys > Mauremys mutica. Next base: position 56,120,848 of record NC_059081.1, on the reverse strand, counting down.
TCTTTGGCCTCATCACTGCTCTTGTGGTTGCTGACAAAGTTTCTTTGCAAATATCTAACAGCCTCTCTGTGTCTCCTTCCATGGACCGGTCAGCAAGGCAGGCTATCAGTAATGTGTGTCATTCACCAAAGTAAAATTACATGTGTACCAAAAAAGGCCAGCATGCAGACAAATTACAGTACGCAGCAAATTGCTTACTTGCATAGGAAACCAAATAAAGCTTACAATTTTCCTCCCCTCCCAAGGTAGGTGTTGAATTCAACATATTAAGACTAAGAAATCTTATTATAGCTAAGGGGATGGGGTGGGATTTGTAGTTGAAAAGAGTCAGTAATTTTTGCTCCAGATCCTGGGGTGTGGTACAGCCACTTTGTGCCGTACCGCCAGCAGAACCAGATCACGGATTTGGCATAACTGGCCCTGGGAGGATCACACTAGTGAAGGGTGAGTCAGCAGAGCGAGCAGCTCTGGTGCTTCCCTGCTCCCAGTGTATAGGGAATGACTGTCAGAGGGCAACGAGATGTAACCAAGGCTTCGCTATGTCTCACTGATCCTTAGTTGTTACGTCCGCTCCTTGGGGCCATCGGTAGCCAATACACTTTAGAGCAGCCCTCAGGTTGTGCGAAATGATGCCAGGATGGACCATCCTGGCAGCGAGCCAGGCCAGGCTATAAGAGAGTAAAGCCTACCTGCACTGTGTGCTCCTTGGCCAATAGGTTTGAGGGTTAAGGGTTTAGATTATTTTTTTAATTTAATATTTGTTTAACAATTATGTATTTGTCTACTACTGTGGCTACAATGTCCTTGGGAGTCCAAAGCCAGCCCGTCGGAGATTATTGCCACTCCCTGGGCACTAACTACAGGGCCATGACAAACCTACAATAATAGTGACTCGCCAGAGGCACTCTGTGGTCCAGATCATGAGACTTGGGGGCAAAAAGGGTGAAAGCAGCTGGTAAATCCCATTGGCATAAGGGAATCATGGGGGTACCATAAAGCAATGCTAGCTAGCTGGCGCTTTATCACGCCCCTTCAGCTTCCCTACCCACGCAGGGGACGTGCTGGAGCAGAATGCAGCAGTGTAAATTAAAGCAGCCCTGAGGCTGCTGTTACTTATGTTGGAGCAAACTCCTCCCCCTGCCCTGAGGGAACCCCAGTAAAAAGAGACTTTAAGCCAAACTGACTTTAAGCCACTTTTGTTCCCCACCTGGGATCCCGTTCTGAGAGCAGTTTGGCATGGATCTGCCCCCATGTTTTTTATCTTCCAAGTTGCAAAAGACCCCTCTTATGTGGCTAATAGATTTTCATTAATCACAGCCTCTTCATCTACTTGTTTATGGTCATCACTATTTTACCAATTTCATCTGACATCTAATTTACAGATGTCCAAATTTAGCCTTCCTTCAGTGTTTGTTTAAACATGTATTTATTTGTGTTTGGGGCACATTGATTTCAATACAAAGGCAAGTAAATGAACCTATTGTTTTTACAGGTAGATGGGCTGGTTTGTGGATACAGCAGCGCACAAATGGCTAATTATGGACCAGAGGGTCCAGACCAGAGCCTTACTCCAGTTTAATAGCATCTTATTCCATAAGTAGGCCCAGTGTCCTCCCTGGAGCTATTTGTGGAGTAAACTGCTATTCATTGTTAGGGAAGAATGGTCCAGTGGTTGGGGAACTAACCTGGGATTCAGTTGCCTTCTCTGGCACAGACTTGCTATGTGATCTTGAGCACTTTGTTCCTCAGTTCCTGCTCTGTTCTATTTTTCGATCTTACCGATTGCTTAAATACTACGCTAATGGGAGGCATATCAGTGCCATAGGTAACTGGCCATGTAACTGCAGCATAACATTTTAACTTCGTTCATCACAATCAATACTGTATGATCAAACACACAGCAGCTATTTCCAGAAATAGAGTTTTATGTTCCTGAAACAATAATGAACCCAACACTGGCATTTTTTTCTCTTCATAGGGGAAAGTGTGTTTATACTGCTGAGGTACAATAGAAACTAAGCTCTTTGTTTCACATTGTATCCAAGATTCATTGCCATTTACAAAGCATCATGCAAAGAGCAAGGGTTAATCTGTAGTAGTTTCTATTTATTTTCATTAAAATTACGGATGGACCGAGGCGGTTCAGAAAACCTTGCATAGCTGAACATTGGGGCATCCATATGCATATCTGAGTATAGACCCAGCATTCCACTGATAGGTCAAGTGTAGCACTTGAGTGAAAACAAAAACCTCACATAGAAGTTAGTGGTGCCATTCATTCTGCTGGCAAGGCAAGAGCTAACAGCACAGCTTCCCAGGGAGACTCTTGGAGCACTTTTACCAATGCTAATTGTTTTAACCTCAGAACACCTCTGGCACCCAGACTCCCAGTTGTCCACTCTGACCACACTAAAAACTTTAAAAAGTCAGACCCTAAAACAACCTTCACTATATAACTGACAGAAATGGTCACTTTTATACTTTCTGTGTACAATGCGCGTCTGTTTTAGCTCTAGCAGGAGCCTAACAATGGAGCATGGACTATGAGCAAAATTCGGGCTGGAATGTGTGATCCTGCTTATTTCAGATGGCAGAGTGCAATGTGGAGTCCTCTCCTCCCTCTTCCTCCTGGCCAGGCCTCAGCCCTTTTCAAGATCTTCCAAAAACTGACAACTAGAACTGGTTGGAAGATGAATTTCCCATCCCATGAAAAATACTGAGATTTGGTGGGGAGGGCGGGGAGGAGTCCCAGATTTGTGACAAAAAGCCACAGTTTTGAAATATTTCATTAAGCTAAATTCTGAAACATCTTTTGTTCCAGGTCAATTGAAACATTATATTGAGATGAATTAGAAACGTTTCATTTTGATTTTCACCCTTTTTATTTTTACCTATATATTTAGGTAAAATAAATTTCAAAGTGAAACATTTTCATTCTGTCGCTGCTGGAACAGGACAGTTTGATGCTATCAAAATGAAAGTTTGTTGAAATCGATATGAGTCTATTAAGAATTTTGGTTGGAATTGCATTTTCTGAAGGAATTTTCAACCAGCTCTGCAGCTGAGAAGTTGCTGTTTAGCCCGTATCTCTAATCTACAGGTTGAGCCTTGAGGGTGTGTTACCCACACACCTTTGCATAACATCTGAAAAACTGGGAGGAGGAATAGCTCAGTGGTTTGATTATTGGCCTATTAAACCCAGCGCTGCAAGTTCAATCCTTGTGGGGGCCATTTAGAGATCTGGGGCAGAAATCTGGGGATTGGTCCTGCTTTGAGTAGGGGGTTGGACTAGGTGACATCCAGAGGTCCCTTCCAATCCTGATAATTTATGATCTATATGTTTTAGCATCTGTATATTCTGGAGAGAGGATAAGAGAGTGCACATGGTCTGTATCCTGCTATAGAAAATGTGCTATCAATAGAATTATTAATAATATTCTCCATGTCATCCAAGGATCTTGTCACTATTTTGTTGCCTAGCAGTAACAAGCGCATTCTGTGACCTATTCTCCATCTGCTTTATTTTAAAAAAAATAGCCTCAAATAATGTCTGATTTTCTAGTCTTGTTCAATAGATGGATGTGTAGAATCCACTGGCATTTACCATCCTGTAAATAAAATAATCATTCTGGAAACCACTAATAATCAAGTAAGCAATTTACTCTGACTGAGCCTGCATTTCCACATTTACTGTGACTGTTGCATGCAAATTTCCTACTAGGTCATCTAATAGTCACATTCACGTTCAGTTAACTACACCAGCACAACCGTGTTTATTGAATATATTAACATTAGTAAATCTTAAAGCCAGAAGGGACCATTATGATCATAGTCTTATGTCTCAAGTGTCATGCACCACAGCCAATAGGTTACAGTGGAGGAGGGTGATGGAAGACGTCTAAGACCCACCTGCAGAGGAAGATCCTGGTGGGCATGCAGGGAGAGCCAAACCTGCAGATCCCAGTGGGCGTCCAAGCCCACTCTGACCAGCCTGGTGTCCTTGGAGCAGTGGCAAACTAGACTGGATCTAAGAACAAGTGGCTTCTTCCTCTACTCTAGTGGCTGTAGCTCCTCCTCTGGCTGGTGGCTGCAGACGTCACTGCATCACTTCCATTCAGTTCACATTTTTTACTCTTTTCTTTGCAAGCAGGAGGGGGTGGAAACATTTATTGTTAAATGAAAGTTGAGGTTCTGAGCCCATCACTGCACCAACCTGCATGGAAACTGGAGAGAGGAGCCTGCATTGCAGAAGGGAAAAGTCTGAAGGAGGCACCAGAAAGTTACTCTGTGCAGATGGTTAGGAATGCTAAGGTGCAGGAGGAGCAGTTCCAGCAATAGTCGCTCTAATAAGGAGCCAGTTTTGTTTAATAGAAATGGAATGTTCTCCTGTAACCAGTCACATGCCTTCATGCTCATTCCCATGCCTTAATCCAGCCCTAGTTTGGGGTGTGTCCAAACTTCACTGAGGGGAGACCAGCTGAGCACACTTACAGTGAACGCCTAGCATGAGTAGCATCTCATGTTAGTTTCTCAGATAGGCACTGAATTGTGGGTGGAGCTGAGAATACCACTCTCCTTTTCCCAATTCAAGCTCTGCTTTTGTCTCTACATTTGTTATTACCCTTGTCTTATGTCTCATTGCCTTGTTAAGCTTGACTACAGTATACAATAAATGAATAACTATAAAGACAAAGCAGGAAAGAGTCCTGTGGCACCTTATAGACTAACAGACGTATTGGAGCATGAGAATACGTCTGTTACTCTATAAGGTGCCACAGGACTCTGCTGCTTTTACAGATCCAGACTAACACGGCTACCCCTCTGATACTTGATATAAAGACAAAGTCCTGAAAGAAGATTGTTGTCTTTTAAAGATTTTTCATTTAGCTTCTTAGGCATACAGAGTAATCCATGATTTTTTATTATCTATTGCTGGAACTTGTTATCAGAAATATATTCCCGATGGTTTTTGAGTACCTCTTAAAAATAGCCAGCTGGGTTCTAAAGGGATATTTTCCTCTCCATAAAATATTAGACGCAACAATTAATATATCTCCTTGTATTTCAGTTATCTCTTCCTCCTTTTACTGTACACGAAGCATTAAGCACCTTATTTACCCACCACTGAAATAACATAATGGTTCAAGAACCTTCAAGTACGTGTTCACCACCAGAAATAAAAAAATGCAGCTCTTACAAGGGGCTTGCATAACGGTTTGAAAAATAAGTATTGGCATTCCAACATCTTTGAAAGCTATTGATGTGCAACAAGAAGAGATACTCACTGAATCAGCTACAATGTACTGCGTGTCCTTCAAATGATAAAGTAAAAGTGAGGAAGTCGGAATTTTGTCTTTGATGTGATCTAGCAATAGGGGTCTGCTTACCTTATTGCTTTCCTGAAAAGAAAAAAAAATACAGATGAACAGAGAACTGAATCATATCAAACCCTTGAATCAGTCAAGGAAAAACTTCTATGGCAAATATTAATAAGTTTATCCTCACAACACAGTTGTGTGAGGTGGGGAAGTTTCTATTAGCCTGGGATCTATGCAATACCTATTTTAATGCGTTACAGTGTAAATAGCTTTGTGTTTCAGTGAATACATGACTAGCTGTTGTGGTTGCAAAGTAAACCATCCAGGTATGACCTGAATGTAACAAACCTTCCAAGTATGACCCAAATGTAACAAATGCGGTATTGTTTCCTTGAGTCTCTTCACAGCCTGAAACAATGGTTTGGAGAGATGTGAACTCCCTGCCCTGTCCCCAGTTAATCTTATTAGGGTGTTAACTCGACTGCCCAGTGATGATACTTCAAATGTCCACGTGAACTCTTTCACTGCTGATGATTTTACTGAGCAGAATAGGGTAGGTGAAGCCCACTGATGTGGGAGCTGCTGGAGGGGAGGACTTATCTTTGTCTGTGAAGTGCCTAGCACTCTGTTGCTGCTACAGCAGTGACCCAGGCCACGCTACCTGGGAGGAGAAGCAGAGGCAAACCAAGACTAAAGAGATAATGTAAAATTTTTAGAACTTTGTGGGAGAGAACCCAAAAATTGTAGCAGGAGCATAAATACTATAGACTCTTACCAAGTACTGACTACTAACTAGACTAACTACACTATAGTTAGTATAGTTATAGTATAGTATAGTTATACTAAACTAACCATACTAGCTACTAACTATAAGTTATCGCCTCATTAACCTTGGCGAGCTTGTACACACCACTCTGTGTGCAGTTACCACTAAATGCATCATTATTAACAAGAAGAAAAGAAATGACTCAATGGTATATTGTATCATTTCAGAGAAAAATCAGGTTTTCCTCTCCTTGGTTGTAAGGCCAGCTCCACTCTTGCTGTCCTCTCCTTTGGTTCTCTTTGGCTTGTGGTGCTCCTTCCATTCCACATGCCTGTGGCTGTACTCCTTTTCACCAAGTGTATCCATGAGCAGGATTTCTTCACCTAATGGCCCTCATTTTTCCATTAGATACCATTGAACTGTAGTCCTTCAACAGCTGATCTAACAGTCATTCTCTCTGCCAGGGGTGAAAGTAACTTAGCAGACTTACCGGTACGCAGGGTGGCCAGGCAAGGTGTGTGTGTGGGGGGGGCAGCTCTGGGCCCCCGGAAGGGGCGGGGCTTGGGCCGGAGTCCCCCAGCCAGCCCTTCAGTGCTACCCAGCCTGTGCTGCCCAGGGCTCTGATGGCGATTTAAAGGGCCCGGGGCTCCAGCCACTGCTGGGAACTCCAGGCCCTTTTAAATTGCCGCCAGTGCCACAGAGTAGCGGTGCTGGCGGCTGGGAGCCCTGGGGCTGCAGCAGCAATTTAAAGGGCCTGGGGCTCCGGCCACTACCAGGAGCCCTGGGACCTTTTAAATTGCCAGGCCCTTGGGGCAGCTACCCTTCCCCCCCCCCTCCATCCATCAGCAGCCCTGCCAGTACAGTCGGCTGTGTACCAACAGCCACTTTCTTACCGGTACGCCGTACTGAACTGTACCAGCTTACTTTCACCTCTGCTCATAGACTTCAGGTCCTTTTGCAGTTGGGCTTCTTGTTTGCTGTTTTCATCTAATGCAACTTTTTGATCAATTCCTTTTTCACCAATGACATTTCCTTTCAGATTTTTTCCCCTAGATACTCCCCAGTACATCTGTAGATGTTATCTCCCACTACGTGCCTCTCTAATAGTGTCTGCCCAGTTCTATTCTTTCTGCTTCTTCTCACCTGGAACATTTCTATTTTCCTTCTCTTTCCTTCTTCTCTCTTCCCAGTCCCCTACGTTTATTCTCCTATTCTTCTCTTACCACTTCACCTCCGACCCCAGCTCTGGTTCATCCATTAACTCAGCATCTAGATTCTTCTCCTTCCCTCCTCCTTCTCTAGCCTTCTCTCGCCTTCCGATGTCATCTGAGCCCCTTCCCTAGCTGGGGCTACTCTCCCCCATCCCAGCACTTCATAGCACCTCGCAAACTCTAAAGTGCAGCAGGTGCCAGTGTTGAGGGCAGGGTTACTATATGACCTTTGTAGCAGCCCAGTGCTGTTCCATCTGAGGCGCTAGTATTGTAAGAAACAAAATTATTTCTGAAACAAAAGGTTGTTTTCAGTAGCATTTTTAAAAAGAATTGAATTGAAACATTTCTAAGGTCAGTAAAACTCTTTTATTGGTACAAAATCCATATTTTGGGCCAAAATCCACCTTAGGGTAACCCTGTTAAGAAAAATTCTGTTTAGGTGCAGCCTAAGGATACTTATTATTTTCAGGCTTCGTTCAATCATCTAACTGACAAATTCAAGCACTACCTGAAAACCTGGGGCCCAGTCCTACACTTAGAAATTGAACCTGCAAATTCTTAGCACCTTAGTAACTTTGCCAACCTGAGTTGCTAAGTGCTTTCAGGATTGTGGCAAAGGGAATCTTGCTATTGACTTCATTGGTGCCCAGGTTTTAAATAGAAATATATGGGCCTAAATTTTCAAAAGTGACTAGGGCCTCAATTTGGAATGTCTAACTTAAGGGCATATTAAAGGGGCCTGATTTTCCAAAAATGCTGGGAAACCCCCGCCCCCATTTCTACGGCTTTGAACAATCCAGACATGTACTCAATAGAGCAATGAATCCTTCAGCTTTGTTAACAGCCTAAATTTTCACATGCTGTTCAAAGAAAAAGTTGTATACAAGTGAATAAGTATTTTGCTCAGATACGGGCAGAAATTTCATTAAAAAGTAAATCATGAAGCTTTCTCCCTCTCCGTAAAACGCCTTTATACAGTAACACACTGAAGAATGCAACTGCAAGAGTCTCCAACGGAATGGAAGATGATGGTGGCTCATGAGTGCCCCCTAAAGTTCTTGCCATATACAATGCATTTCAAAGGACGGCAGAGCCAGGCTATCAATTCAGGTAATAATGAAAGACTGGCTGGTAGCCAAACAGTAAAGATGCCTTGATAGTGAAAATTGAATGTAAAATAGCTTAGAAAATGTCAGCAAAGAGATTTTTAAAAGCAAAAGATAAGGAAAGGCAAAAGTCTGAGTGTCAGTTAAAAGCAAACAAATAAAAAAAGACACTTCCCCTACCACTGAGGTTACAGCAAATAAAACGTTCACATATGTTTTTATTCCACTCAGTACATGCTCTATGTAAGGATGAAACAGTTGTCAGTAAAGTCTGATTTAGTCCTCTGACAGTCACTGAATTAATAAACAGCATGAAAAATATCTGTATTTACTGAGAAGGAATGCTCTTCTTTGCATAAAGCAGCCAAACACCTGTGTCTCAAGCTTTTGGGATCAACATTTCCGATAGGCCATAGTTGCAGACGAGCAGGAATTTGAAGTTTAGAAGAATGGAACTCATCTTTGGATCAAAAATTATATTCACATCCTATTAAAATGTAGCAGGCTGACATTTTTCAGACTGTTAGTTAAATGAGCGCTTAGGAACATATCGCTGCACCAACCTTAATATAGTGCCATACACCTACTAGAGCCAGGAAATTCAGAGTTTTAAGGCTAAAATTCTGTGTGGATTGGCACCAATTTTCCGCTCACAATGTTGCTATGTGCTATTGTGTTAGCTTTCCCTTTGAATTTCATGCTTTGTAACACAGTATTAATGTTGTTTAACCATGAATTTTTTATCCACAGATTTCTGCTCTTTTAATATTTTCTTTTTACACTGTATTTCTTAAGTAATGGCTATTAAGACACAGTACTTACAGTATCCAAGAAACTGGGAAAGCTCCTTTAAAGTAATTTCAGTGACTCAGGTGGTCATGTATAGACAAATCAATTATATTCAGATGTCAACTATCCAAAATACTCATTCATTTGAAATGAAGTCATTTCCTCTGGCATTTGTCACATAGAAGAGAGCCCCCCCATGTACATGCATGCCAGCACACACACAAATGTATTCAAAACCCACATCATTATTCAGAATATTTTTTTCATCTTCCAACACTTATGTACTTTAAGTTTGACTATTTTTAGCATTAGTTTGAATACATAAAATAAATATTTGTGTGTGTGTGTGTGTGTGTGTGTAAAACATTAAAATTGTGTATTCTACTCCTGTTCATTGTATATTGTTGTGTATGGACATTATTCACCTGAAAGCCTAATTATTCTGTTTGGCTAACTCTATACTTTGTACATTTTGAATTTAGAACGTGTTTGATATTTATCCTTTTAATGCTAATTTAGTAATTATTTTGTTCATTTAATATCACACTATCTACCCAATAGGTTATAATGGCTCTTTTTTGGAATTGCTAGAGTCACAGAAACATATATATGTGTTCACCTGATAGGTAGTCATAGTAAGATCTTTGAAGGAACAAGCATGGTCTATCATTTCATTTCTTCTGTTTGACCTAATAAACAATTCTCCATGTTTGCCACATATATTTAGATGCTAAAATACTTAAAATATTTCTGTTGCAAATGAGTGTATAATAGAGTACCCTAATACATAAAACAAAGGTTTCAATAAAATAACCTGGCTAGTTATAAGAACTTGGATAGATAGAGCAATCCAAATTTTGGAGAGCATTAGCTCACATTACAGAGCAATACGTAGCAAAAAAAAAAAAATAAAGTGTTTTCACAAATCAGCTTATCAAAGCGTCTCAGACCTTTTTTCTTCATCCATCTGTATGTAAATGAGTTATTTGGTTAAAGAATACACCTACACTGAAATCTCCCATGCAAAATTTCTGTCCAGAGCAAGCTTAAAAGGCCCGGTAATAAATTCAGGTGGGGGGTGGAGGAGGAGGGAGCTATAGCAAAACGCTAACTACAGTTGTACTGTGAATTGTGCTGTTATGTTAGAGTTCTATCCGGGGAGGTACTAGGCACTGAGCTACTACTGATGTCAGTTGGAACTGAGGAAGCTTTTCAGGACTGGACATACAGGGGCAAATTTTGGCCCTATTGAAATCAACAGCAAATTTCTGACATCAAGTGGGACTGGTGTCACATCTTTAATGATTTATGCAGTAAAGAAGCATAATACCTTAAAGAAACATCTGTTTTTGGTTAATGTCCATTATAGAAAAGCAAATTATTAGTTATATTTTTCTTTCTATATGGAGATAGGTTATTTTGATTATCCAAAAATGTCAACATACAGAAAAAGCCCACACTTCCACAGTATACCTCTAATTCCAGTGCTACCTTTTTTTTTTAAACTCTCTGATCAAGAAAACTGAAACCACCCCATAAATTAGCAGGAAAACCATAAATACTTTTTTTGTTAACCACAAATGGCTCTTTTCACAAAGAAATAGCTCACATATGTCCTAAATATGTTCAGTTTCATTAGGCAGCAAAGGCACTGTGGATTTGATAGTTTATTCAAAAAGAAAACAAGGTGCACATATGCACAGTGTAAGTTTACAAGAATGGGTATAACTGAGACATTTGCAGATTGCAAAAGAGAGATACTTGGGCATGCCAATTAAATGTAGTAACTTCATATAGTGTTTCCACCAGAATTAATAAGACCTCAGCTCTTTTCTTCCATAAATCACAAAGCACTTTACCAAAAAAAGTCAGTATCATTATTCCCATTTTAAGAATGAGGAAACTGAAGTACAGAGAGGTGAAGCGACTTGCCTGAAGTCACCCCTTGCACTACGATTAGCCAGATTAATGTAAATTTTGGTCTCACCATAGCGTACCCATCCTTCACATGCAAAGGAAACAATTTCTCCCCAGAGCAAAGGACAGGCTAGTATATTTTTAAAAAATATATCTGTTGTTACAGCAACTTCTTATCTAAGAGTGAATTAAATAAAATGACTTGAGTTAGCAGATTGCTGCAAAATGAACGTTCATTCTAGCACCAAACAGCTTGATTGCCTTTTTTAGCCGCTTTTTAGCCACTCTGGTCAAAATTTCTCTCTGAGCAGAGGAACAGCACAAAGCTTATGCATCACTTATGTCCACATAATATGGTGTAGGTGGCACTTAGCCTTGAATAGTCTATCTGTGTAAGCGTGAAAGCGTGTCTCACTCACCAACAGAAGTTGGTCCAATAAAAGATATTATTAGCTCACCCACCTTGTTTCTTTGATATCTGCACTAGTGTCGATTTCACTCTATATAAACATGGGTTTTGTTCACACAAACATGTAAGGACCAGTTGTTCTTTGTATCAATGCCCTTCTTTGCAAACAAAGGTACTCCTCAGAACTCAAAAATTTTGTAATTTGAAATATTGGTGAAATTTCAAAATTTCCTCCAAAATTGGGGTGGGGGGAATTCAGTGAGTCTTTTGCAATTTTTCCCCATTTATAGAGTTGGTTGAAATGTTTCGATGGTTTGAAAATTCATATTTTTGAATGTTGAGAAAATTTTCACAAAATCTTTGCCCTTTCTTTTGAGCAGGTCTTGTATTCACTATTGACTATATGTTGTTTAAAATGTCTCGGTCATCTGAGCGGAAACAATACTATATGATGTAGATGACATACCAACCCACCCTTCAGATATAGTTCAACAGCACCCGTGTTCACAATGCAATAACCTTGTTGTGGGGGTCTAAACCCAAACTTTTATTCCACATTAAAAGATATTCTCAGCAAGTTAAATCCTGCCTCATCAAAGTAAATGGGAGTTGTGAGATCGATGTCAATAGTGCCAGGAGTTCACCCGTATTCTATTAGAGCTACAGTTATAGGACAACTTTTTAGTGATCTGAAATACATTTGGCTTATTTTAATTAAATTACTGGTGGAGGTTGCATTGTTCCTCAATTGCCATTACTTTTCCTAAAAGACAAGTAGCTTTCAGAACATTTATACTATGATAAATGTTTGATTTCTTGCCACATGCATACTAATGATTGCCTTTGAAAATACCTATATAAACTTGCCTTTTTTGAACTACCACCTACCATACTGCTGGAACATGGACACATCTACAGGTAGCAAAGTGCTATAGTCAATATTTGATTCAAAATTCTAACAATTCAAACATTGCCCAATTTTGAATACATAGTCCTTCCATGACAAATGCAACATTGCTTTTACATTTAAAGCTTTGCAAGAAAAATATTTTTGCATCATTCTGAATCCAGCAAAATAATGTTAATGTGGCTTTTGGAGGTATGTTCCTGAGCTGGACTAACTGAGTTTCATCACATGATTGAAATCAAATGATATTTCTTTGGCAGCTTATATTGTGGCATCAAAAGCCTGGTCAACACTACGCGTTTAAACCGAATTTAGCAGCGTTAAACTGAATTAACCCTGCACCCGTCCACACAACGAAGCCCTTTATATCGATATATAGGGCTCTTTAAACCGATTTCTGTACTCCTCCCTGATGAGGGGAGTAGCGCTGAAATCGGTATTGTCATGTCGGATTAGAGTTAGTGTGGCCGCAATTCGACGGTATTGGCCTCCGGCGGTATCCCACAGTGCACCATTGTGACCGCTCTGGAAAGCAATCTGAACTCAGATGCACTGGCCAGGTAGACAGGAAAAGCCTCACGAACTTTTGAATTTCATTTCCTGTTTGCCCAGCATGGAACTCTGATCAGCACGGGTGCTGATGCAGTCCCAAATCCAAAAAGAGCTCCAGCATGGACCATACGGGAGATACTGGATCTGATCACTGTATGGGGAGACAAATCTGTTCTATCATTACAGAAGACGAAATGACAAAGCATTTGAAAAAATCTCCAGGCTATGATAGACAGAGGCCACAGCAGGGACTCAGCACAGTGCTGCGTGACAAGCGTAACGGAAAGCCAAAGAATCAAATGGATGCTCATGGAGGGAGGGAGGGGGTACTGAGGACTCCAGCTATCCCACAGTCCCCGCAGTCTCCGAAAAGCATTTGCATTCTTGGCTGAGCTCCCAATGACTGAAGGGTCAAAAACATTTTCCCGGGTGTTTCAGGGTGTATGTCATCAATTTACACCCTTCTCCCCCTCAAAAAAAGAAAAGGGAAAAAAATCGTTTTTCGCCTTTTTTCAAAGTCACCCTATGTCTACTGCATGCTGCTGGTAGATGGGGTGCTGCAGCGCTGAACACCAGCATCCCCTTCCTGGTGGCAGATGGTGCAAAATGACTGGTAGCCATCGTCATCATCAGCCCGTGAGTGCTCCTGGCTGGCCTTGGTGAGGTCAGCCGGGGGCGCCTGGGTAAAAATGGGAATGACTCCTGGTCATTCCCGGCAGACGGTACAAAAGGCTTGGTAACCGTCCTCATCATAGCAGCTGGAGGCTGAGCTCCATCAGCCCCTCCCCCCTTCATGTTTAAAGCAGATTCTGTACTGCCTGGACTATCATAGCAGCTGGAGGCTGCCTTCCCCTCATTTTATCTCACAAAAAACTCAGTGTTTCTTATTCCTGCATTCTTTATTACTTCATCACACAAATGGGGGGACACTGCCACGGTAGCCCAGGAGGGTTGGGGGAGGAGGGAAGCAACGGGTGGGGTTGTTGCAGGGGCACCCCCTAGAATGGCATGCAGCTCATCATTTCTGCGGGATCTCTGGGGCTCTTACCCAGAGCAGCTGTGCTCTCTGGTTCTCTAGTACACTTGCCCCATATTCTATGCAGGACTGACTCTATTTTTAGACAAAACATAAAGAAGGGAATGACACGGGGAGTCATTCCCATTTTTGTCTATGTGCCCCGGCCAATCTCAGCGAGGCCAGCCAGGAGCACCCATGACAGCAGCAGACGGTACAAAATGACTGATAACCATCATCTCATTGCCAATTTACAATGGCAGACGGTGCAATAGGGATGGTAACCATCTCTGCTACCTTGCAAAGGCAAATGAATGCTGCTGTGTAGCACTGCAGTACCGCCTCTGTCAGCAGCATCCAGTACACATACGGTGACAGTGACAAAAGGCAAAACAGGCTCCATGGTTGCCATGCTATGGAGTCTGCCCGGGCAATCCAGGGAAAAAGGGCATGAAATGATTGTCTGCCGTTGCTTTCACAGAGGAATGATTGAGTGACGACATTTACCCAGAATCACCCGCGACACTGTTTTTGCCCCATCATGCATTGGGATCTCAACCCAGAATTCTAATGGGCGGGGGAGACTGCGGGAACTATGGGATAGCTACGGGATAGCTACCCACAGTGCAACGCTCCGGAAATCGACGCTAGCCTCGGTACATGGACGCACACCGCCGAATTAATGTGCTTAGTGTGGCCGCATGCACTCAACTTTATACAATCTGTTTTACAAAACCAGTTTCTGTAAAATTGGAATAATCCCGTAGTGTAGACATACCCAAAGACCCAGTCTGGATCCCACCTCTAGAGCTTGAGCCCTTCTCAACTGCACTCAATATAAGTGACATTCTGAGATAAAATGTACAGTCCACACGGGAAATAAATGCCACAGAGACCTTTAAGTGGGGCCCTTACAAGTCAATATTTTTAAAAGAGACATGCTAAATTGGGCATAAAAGCATATTAAGCACATGGGTAAAATGTACATGGCAAAGTGGCCTTTCAGAGGTGGAATAATCATTTTTGTTTACAGGAAAAAATTGCTCTATGAAAATATTCACATGACAGATTTTTCATATTATCTGTAGCACAGATCTAACCACAAGTTCTTTAGTACAGAAAAGCAAACCCATTTGGAAGGATGAATGATAGGGAAATGTATTGTATGGCTAAAATATAACCAGTGAAGTATAGCAAAGAATCTTAAACCCACTCTAGATTTTTATACTATATTAGCAATAAGTTTAAATAGTGGTTGTCGTACTGTTTAAATGCACCTGTTAATCTTAGTCTGCTACAATAATGTTCACACAGAAAAGCAAGATGTACAACCGTGACGGCCATGATCTTAGCCAATACCAGAAATTGAACCAAAGACTGCATGAGTTTCAACAACTTGAGCTAAACAGGCTCTAACAGCTTCATATCCTCTGTGGATCAGTGCCTCCACAGTTCACTGAATCAAATTCATATCATCACTGAAGCCATCCCCCTCAAGGTTGTTACAAGCAAATAAACCACTGCAAGTCCAATATAACCATATTTACAAAAATAAGGCATAAAATCCTATCAGCAGAGCTTTTACTCTTTGTAGCACCTGCTTTCTTGGTGGACAACTTGTTCTCAGGGTTTTCTGGGACTTAAGCTTCCTCTTGTTTAGATTTTGCAAGGGGTCTAGGGTCTCTTTAACTCTAAATTCATCTGAACCTTAATGCCTGATCCTTCAGTGGCCACACACGCATAACTCACATTTCTCAGTGACTAATGATACATAGACAAGGAGCAGGATGAAAGCTGGCTGAAATTGTCTCATTTTCACTGAAAAAAATAAGGGAAAATTTAAACATTTTGGTAAAATTGAGGGGGGGGGGTGTTAAAAATCTATTTTTGACATCCCAACATTTTTAACTAATTTTTGTTGTTGTTGTTGAAAACAGTTTTTTGAAGATCAATTTTTTTTCCAGTTTTGTTTTTTCAGACTAGAAGTGCTGCTGTTATCTCAGCAGGCCTGCCCATGCCCATTCCCCTCACACAAATGCATGCCATGTACTCTTTCACCCTTTTTTAATCCCCAACACTGTACCACAGCTGGAGATTGGACGCCACTCCTCCCATTCCCACCAGCAAAATGGTCTTTGGGATGGGGCATCCGCCTTTCTACTCCTGACCAGCCCTTTCTGTCTCCAGCCTGAAGGAGAGAAGATCCCCAAATGTTTCTTGTCGGGAAGGAACTCGGCCTACGAGTATTTCAGGTAATATGGGGGGGCACTATGTTTAAAAACAATAAACTTCTTTAGCAGATCTGGCACCAGCACTCAGGGACTACATGGGGATCATAGAATTATCTACCCAGATAGACAAAGCGCAGAGCCATAGTGATTCTTTCATTGCCAGCATGAGGTGGCTGATTAGAAATCATGGCACAGCATAGGAATCTGGACTCCCGGAAGATGGAAGATCAGGAATCATGTAGATTTGCTGACTATCACTTGTTAAGAGTGGCATGTAAAGAGCCACTCACAAGAACCCATTTGTGATGCACACCAAGACATTTCATTGGTCCTACAGACCCCAGGAACAACCCTGGATATTCTTGAGCGCCATCTGCTGGCACCTTATCTATTAACTATTTACTCTAGGAATGTATCGCTTTTGTAGGGCACAGCTGCAATAGACTTTTGACCCACTCAGGCAACATGCCTGATACAGTAACACACTGGTTGTTATGATATACTACATACGTCATACTACAGCTGTGAATTTAAAAAAAAATTCTTATTTAAAATTAGCATTGATTTTAAGCTCTTTGGGGCAGGGACTGTCTTTTCATTGTATGTATGTGCAGTGCCAAACACCATGGGGGCTCTGATCCCCTACGGAGATCGGTGGGTGCTATCCCAGAATACAACGAGCATATAATAATAATGCATGTCTGGAGGGGAAAAGCAATTACAACATCATATCAAAGTGCAACCCATTAAAAATCTCTTGGACACTGTTGTTAAAACAATCAGTAGTGTCTGTATGTTCTCTAGTGACTGCTACTGAAATTAAAGCCCCTCCCGCCCCATTGTAAATTTATTTGATTAATATGTTTATTTAAAATAAGCGCTCAGTGTATTTCACAGTAACATTATGGTGGCATTTATGTTTACAGCTTCACCCCCTCTTTAGGCCTGTAGAGACTCCCCACCAAAGCTAATGCCGCATCAACATAGGCAAGTTTTCTCTCCGAAGACAAAACACCTCTGATGAAGGGGAGGAGGTGTGAGGTTAGCAACCAGTGAGGGAATATATGGGAGCAGGGCCAAGCTTCTAGTGAAACAGGGAAAGACTCAGAGCATCGCAGATACACAGGACTTTATGCAGCTGGCCTGGGTGTCCAGTGAACCCCCTGAGGTCTGTGGGACAATCCCCACTGCCATTTCCAGAGGGTGGGACCAGCTTCTCACTTCCCCCTCCCATCCCTAAACACTCACCCTCTGTTAGAAGCTCTCCAGGGAAACTCAGAGTGCAAACACGTGGGATTTCTGTACACGATTATGACGGGGTGAATACTGGCCACAGTAAATCCCAGCTGTCACCATGTAGCAGGTTCTTCCACAATCATGAAAACAATGTTTTTATTTTTCTTATGAAAAAATACCAATCTCTTCATAGACTGCATATACTTCCAATCTGCATTAGTTACTGAGCGGGTATTAGGTCTATGGCACATGTGCCGAAGGCGGCACACAAGCTGATTTTCAGGGGCACTCACACTGCCCAGGTCCTGGCCACTGGTCTGCGGGGATCTGCATTTTAATTTAATTTTAAATGAAGCTTCTTAAACATTTTAAAAACCTTATTTACTTTACATACAACAATAGTTTAGTTATATATTATAGACTTATAGTATATAAACATTAAAATGTATTATTGGCACGCAAAACTTTAAATTAGCGTGAATAAAGGAAGACTTGGCACCCCACTTCTGAAAGGTTGCCGACCCCTGGTCTATATTAAGGGGAAGTATCATACATAGATGTGTCTACCTACCATCCAGGCACAACCCCCTACATTTTCAATATGGTAGGTGGGTTTAGTTCCATGACTCACCATAGTCAGTGGAAATTTATGAGCTTGACCATCCCCCTACAAGACTTTAAAGATGTGCCCTGTGTCACGCATGTAACTATTCAGGTGGGGTGGAGGGAATGTGGGGAGAATTACATATTACATGCATAGAGTCTTTTTGGTTTAGTTTGGGGTTTTGCTCATTTAATTTGCAAGTCAAGGGCTAATGTGCCAAATTTCTCAGGATTTACCAGGCAAACGTTGTCCATCTCTGAGTTTTGAATTATACCAAGTAGAATAAAACTGGAAAAAATTCATCATTGTCAGTGGAGCTGTACCAGGAACTAATGTGTCCCCTGGAGTTCACAGTTTGTTTTAGCAAAGCCTTGCTGAATTTAGTGCTGTTGAACACACACACAGCTTGGTTAACACAATCCTAAAGGAGCCTGTTTCTCAGATGACTTTTACCTTATGGCTTGAAATGCTATGAATACTTTGGTGATGGTTGTTATAGAAAGCCCAAAGATAGATACATGCCTACCAAGATACTCCTTTTATAATATGGCTGGACTCAGAGGAAAAAAGGACAATTTATGAGTTCTTCATCACAAAAAGGTGGTTTCATAGAATTTATTTACTTTGAAAATCAGCATTTCAGAGAAATTACAGCAGCCCAGGATTTGCCTCATGAGTTGCCGCATTTAAATCACGTATATGGAGCACATTCCTTAGAAATAAAGAAAGCACGTTCCTAAAATATACAGGGAACCGTGTTCTAAGGGGCTCCAATGAAAGGATTTGTAAGAAATGACTCCATTATTATTTGTTGTCGGTATAAAGCCCCGTTATGTTTTAGACAGTTTGGACATTTGTGTTTAAACAGCAGATTTGTGGCAGAAAGGCAGTTGTACAACAGAAAATCAGAGGCGCTGCATAGAAATTCCTTTACAAGAATGACCGAAGATCAATAACAATCAGAATGTCTGCAGCAACTTATTTTTTCTAAAAACAGGCAGTAGATTAATAATGTTTTTAGCTGTGCACTGTTTGTTTCATCTTCTTTGTGAAATGCTTTTGAGTATTCCTACCCCTACCAAACAGAGTTTGAGAAAATCCAGTTGCTACTAATAAGAATTCAGGAAGCATGGAGTTAAATAAGTTTGCCTTTTTCTATATCTGAACAATTGGAATCAGCAGTTTGCATTATTTTAAAAATGAATGCTTAGAATCAGCAATTTTCTTTTTTGTTTTTTTTTAAAAGATCTTGAGGGTTTTTTTTATTTAAAGTGGAAAACTACATTAAGTGCAAGGCACTCAACAAAGAAGCAGTCATAAAGCCTAAGTATTCTTAGAGTTATAAAATATGTCCGTTGTGGCAATTCTACTGCCAACAATGAAGTTTTAAGCATTAATATGCCTTCATTGCAGTTTTAATGCCTTAATATTGACTCTATAGCTCTTTTGGGTAATTTTGCTTTCTCTGGTACTTGAAAGGTGATGATGTCAGCGTTCTTCCTACTGATTCATATGCAGGTTGATGAAGCTGAGTTATTTATTGAGTTCCATTATATTTTCTATAAACATTAGTTCTCAATAAACAGAGACATTTAGCCGAGGGTTTATTTATTAAATAGGTACTGTACAGATGGTTTTGCCACACATGATGTGCTGCCGAGGATATTACTCAGGAATAATCAGCTGTGTTATAGCTTGGCTAAATTAATAAGATGATAATGATGAAATTGATGCTTTTGAGCTAGGCTTGGTAAATGGTTTTTGCATAAACAAACTGATAAATTTGAGAAGCAATTACTTGCTTGTCAAAGATAAAAACACAACAGGGCCCATTTATAGTTAGGTCCTATTTATTTTTAAAGATTGTACCAGATTTTATGTTTAATACGCTGCAATTAAAAAATAATACTTAAATGAAGAATAATAAAAAAACTAACTTTCTGAGTTCTCCTTCAAATCTAAAGATGCAGCATTGCTTGGATAGACAGCAAGAAAACTTTGTCAAGGCTTTCACTGCATCTAGAGAAAAATAATTGGTTTATGAAAAACACTGTCTTGAGTTGTGCTACATAGACTGTAAAAATGTTTTCTTTGCCTATATGTGTTCCAATAATAGGTTTATTTCATACAAAGAAACCACACCTCTTATTATGTGTTAATGTGAATGTCATTGTATTGATCACACACACACTTTTCATACCAAGTCCCAGTAAAATAATTCCAATTAAATGGACACGCTCTTTATGACTATGAAGACTGATCATTTTATATGTCTCCTAGAAAATTAATACATTTATTACAGCTTTATATACTGGACAGAACTGAATTGGCCCCGAGCAAACATGTTAATTCATAAAAAAGCAAGTGGACCAATTAAACATAGCCATATAGGTTCCACGCTGGAGACAGTAGCCCAAAGCTGTGAACAAATTGATTTTCGACAGTGGATAATAACAGTTTACAGTTACAGCATATAGTGGCTTCCAATCTGAGGATTTAAAAGCGCTGAACATGGATTTAGCCTCACAACATCCCTGTGAGGTGAGTATTATTATCCTAATCTTACAGATGGGTAAAAAAGGGGCCAGAGAGACGCTAAGCAAGTTACCCAAGGTTACACAGTGAGTCAACAGCAGAACCAGGCAAAGCCTCTAGATCAGTCCCGTCTTCTAACCAGAGGTGTGTATACACTGCTGTCAGAGGTGTGACTGCAGCTCATGTAGGCGTCCCTGCACTAGCACTAATGTGGTTAGTGTGAGTAAAAATAGCAGTGCAGATGCAGCAGCATGGGCAGTCCACCGTGAATCCTGGATACATGCTCGAGTTGCTAGCCCCTGTAAGGGTCTGTGCTGCCATGTTGTCACTATTTTTAGCCGCACTAGCCAGATTAAAGCTCACACAGGTATGCCTGCCTAGCCACCTGCAATCACCTCCCTACAACTGCAGTGGAGATGTACCCGCAAGAGACTCTTTCCAGGGACATTTTTAATTAACTCTCAACCTGTGTGGGGCTGCAGTCTTCTCCGTGTCACAGGCATGTCACCCCCTATTTACATCAATGGGAATCACACTTCTGTAGCAAGGCAGAACAAGCCGGGTGTGAGCGGCACACACACACTAATGTGGAAGTATACAGACTAAGGAGTTATGTCATGTTCGGGCACATTGAAAAGAAGGGCCAGCACTTCAAAGCAGAGACTCTTCTGTGAGATGGAGCTGTCCTTTAACTCTCTCAGTAATCCTGTGGGGCTGACTCCAGTGGAACTACTGATGGTTGTAAGCACTATGGCCTCGATCCAACAAAGGACTTATGCACACATTTGCAGACTCCAATTCTACAAAGACCTACTCACATCTACCCTGATACATGCAGGTTGTCTCCCTTCAGTGGGATTATTCACATATATAAATGTAAGCGCATGCACATGTCTTTGCAGAATTGAGGAGTGGGGTGGGAGGTTGGCTAAGCAAGAATAGATTTACTACTATTACATTTTTTAACATATAATAACTAACATCTTTTGGCAAACCTGGTAGTGAAATATTAGCATGATTTATTACCTTACCTTACTTATCTTGGATGAATAATTTCTCATCTTTCTCAGAGCAATCTAAAAAGAATTGTAAAAAGTTGGGACCTCAAACTCCCATTATGGAAAAGTATCCACAGTTTCTTATGATATACTGATGACACTAGAATGGAAAATGCGTACAAATCACAATGTGTTCCCATGACATCGGTAATACTCACTGGCCTTTACCAATCAGACTGCTTAGTGATTTTTTTTTTAATTAACAAAAATTGCACCCTGCGATTAATTGCAGCCATATCCTGACAAAAGGAACAACTAGGTCTTTGGGTGACCTGCAAAATTAGAAAACAAAGTTCCATATATAGTTTTCATGAAATGAATCCTTGCAGTTATATTCAATGATGTGGTGAGATTTAATAGTATAATTCTTAGCTTTCTGCTAATATCACCTGGGAGCTGGGGGAGCCCTAGATGCCTTTGGTCGCAACCTGGCAAAGCATTTATGCGTGTGAGTAATCTGGCTGAAAAGGATGGGATTACAAACAGCAATTGCCATCCTAGCTAAGACCCATGGCCCATCTAGCCCAGTGTCCCACCGCTGACAGTAGCCAGCATCAGATGCTTCTGAGGAAGTTGCAAGAAACCATGCAGTAAGAACATGCTTCTAATGAGTCTACCCTTGTGTGTAAGTATTTGCTGGGTTGCAGCCTTAGTTACCTCACCCTATCTTCTACAAATTAACCTTCCCCATGTATCATGTATATCATGTATACGTTTGGTCCATGATATCACCTGCTTTACTGAAAATTAGTAGACAACAGTTTCTGCTGTAGTAAGAAAATTATTTGGCTGCAATTTTGGCAAATAACATGTATACATGATGAACAACTTTCTTATGTGACTGAAAGCTTGTCTCTCTCACTCACCAAAGTTGGTTCAATAAAAGATATTACCTCACCCACTTTGTCTCTCTAATATCTTGGGACCAACATGGCTACCGCACCACTGGATAAAATTACTCACATCTGTGCTTACAGGGTAAGGTTCTCATTATCAGTAAGTGCTATATTGTGTGTATACAGAACTAAACTACACTGAAAAAAATCTTTTGTTTCCTGTTGCTTCAGTTTCAAACCGTGGCCTCTCTGTAGGTGCTGCTAATGGAGAAGCCAATTGTGAATATAAATTCTGTCATGCAGAGAGTTCTCCACTGGCCCACGTCCACCAAACTTATTTCATGTCAGACACCAAGCAGCCATCAGATGGTAGCAGGTTCCAGTTAGCACTCAGCTGGATCAGATTAGAGCCATTCTCAGATGGAGCTGTTTCAGACTCCTGGTGACAAATGAAATTGTGTCCCTTGTGCTCCCCCACAGCACCTTTTTGAGTTCTAGAGCTGTGTTTTCCTTTCCCTCTCTCTCCTTTTTACCTTCTCACCATTCACCCAGGAGTGGAGTGCTTTTATTGCCTACTGGAGTGGAACGCAGAACAACACTAATTTGATGGCAGAAAGTGAACGTAAACACATTCCATTTTCTACTGCATGGTAGGAAAGAAAGCAGCACTCCTGTGTATATGTTCCACTCCAGCAGGCAGAAAAAATATTTTAGACATCAAGGGGCTAATGAGTGCTACTTGGGTGGCTAAAAAGAAGGATTTGTACAATTAAAGAGGACTAGATCGCTACCATAGACTGTTCCTGGGATAATTTTCTTGCATCTTAAAGAAAAGAAAGCAAAAAGGAGTTAAGTGGATATTGAGGGTCAGATTTTGTTCACATGCAAAATAAGTATATGCACAGTTTGAAATCTGAAAAATTCATGAATAGTAATATTACAGTAGCATCTAAAGACACCAACCATGACCAAGACTCCATTGTGCTAGGCACTGTACGTACACCTCATAAGAGACGGATCATCCCCCAAAGAGCTTACCGTCTAAATAGCCAGGGAAGAGGCAGAGTGGGGGAAATGGCGTATTATCTCTGTTTTGCAAATGGAGAATTGAATCACAGAGAGATTGTGACTTGCCCAAGGTCATATAGGAAGTCTATGGCAGGCCCAGGAATCAAACTCACGTCTGCAGAGTCTAGTTCATTGCCCTAACCACCAGACCATCCTTTTTGAGTCTGTTTCAATAAACAACTTACAATATATAGCTAGAAATTATTTGTTATCCATACAAATGCTTAGCTACATGCTTAGATTGGCACACCCATTTATGAATGTTCACAAACACTTGTGAATGTGTTTGTTGGTTTGTGGCAATATTTGAAAATGTGTAAAGGCCATAGCATTATAAAAATCACACCTATGGAAGTGCAGAATAATGTCCCTCATTGGGAGACTTTAAAAGGGGATGGTTACTTTATTGGGCTATCTCCTGGAGAGTCTAATTAGTGTGAATTGCAAAGGCTACTGCTTCATCAAGACATGATTTGCAAAAATTCTGTTTAGCAGTGAAGCAGTCAGCAGCTACCTTGTGCTTAACCACATTGTAGTTAAGTATGAAATTCTGAGTTCTTGTCTTTTAGGATAGGCATGTTTGAAAATCCTAAATGATTTAAGAGGATGCATCCTATTGAAAGTGGGACTTTTAGGCACTTTTGAAAATCCCACCCTTTATACTTGTTACCGTTATTCTGGCACAACAGAAGCTTTATTAAAGAGAGCTTAAGGGTAGGGTTTTCCAGTAGTGCTCAGCATTAGCTTATTCTGCTCCAGTCAAAGTCAATGTTAAAACTTCTATTGATTCAACAGGAAGAGAGTTAGTTTTGTAAGCCACTGGAGCTGATCCTGCTCAAAATTAAACTGCATATATAGAAATATGAGTCAGTAACTATGTCAAATTTCTAGTGGCGATGCATTTCTAAGGGGTTTATGCTTGGATTATTAAAGGAGCCCCTGGGAATTAGGTGACCAATTTCCCTTTGAAAATCCTAGCCTCACACTTTGAAAAAGTTTCTTAGCAAAAACAAATCAGACCTGGCTGTGTTTGAAGGAAGCATCAGTTTAACAATACTTGGTTAGCCATACAGAAATAGAGCAGGAGGAAGCAATGCAAAAGTCACTCGGCAGCATCTAGGATTCTATAAACCTGACCACATTTTTTATTTGTAACACTTCATAATAATAAACAAGTTCATTATTAATTACTTAAAATAGAAATCCTAGCACTGCATGTTGATAGCATAAATCATGTGATCATAATTAATACCAAAGGAATAAGCAATAATTAGGCTGTGACAGCCTGACAATACCCTGTATTATCCTGAATTGACTTTACTGAATTAAGTTAAACCTTACTGAAGTAGGGTTAATACCTTTGGGGTACATTGTACTGGAAATGCACATGCTTATATACTATTGTGAGATTGTATGGCACTTAATTAGCGGGAAAATAAGATGCATGCACTCTCTGGATGGGATGAGGAAGTTCAGAGGTCTTTCTGTAACAATACGTGTGAAGTGGATTTCCTTAGGCAATACCTGGAGGTGAGGGGAATACAAATTTTCCCCCTCCAAAGCCAAACCTGTGAAGATGGGGAGAGAGACCCTGTGTATACTGATTACCTGTTTCTGGACACTCCGGATAAAAGACCCCAGGATTTGTCTCAACGGGTGGGCTAAAGCTGTTCTGAACTGAAGCTGTGATGAACTTGTAACCACAAGGACGTCCCGGGGAGGGGGTTGCAGGACTTAACCTGCCTGAACCCATGTTTGGGGTGATCTCGGGTAAGCTTGTTAGCCGGCACGTAGGTTCTTTTATTGTTTTTAATGTGTTTTCTCTGTAACGCCTTTTACCTTAAGAATAAAGGAGATTTGCATGGAAAACTCTGTGTGCTAAGTTATATCTGTAGCAATCACTCTGCTCAGTCTCTGAAGAGAAAACAAGCAGGTAGGTTTAGGCAGATTGTCTGTGCTGGGAAATATACAGTGAAGGCAGGGAACTGTATAGCCTGGATGTACCCTGGTCAGGAGAGAGTCAGGCATGAGTCTCCACCCCAGAGAGGCAACAGCTGTTGAGTCAGAAGCCTACAGTGGGTATCGTTGCTGGACCACTGAGGGGAAATCCAGGTGCACTTGCCCTGAACAGTGACACAGGCCATTACTGTAAAGCTTTAGCCTGAACTTCAGTGTGCTGCTGAATGTCCACCAGAAACTAACAAACGTGTCAGGGTTATAAATGCAAATTGCAAAACCAACTAATGTCACACTTATTAGGCAGTTATAAGTGCTCCAGTAGAGGTATATTTCCTGTCTTGTTATTACTTAATGCCGGTGTGTGTATATTCAGAGCAATTAATGTGAAATCAGTAGGCTGCTTCTGTTGCAATACCCTGACACTGCACCCTACTTTTTTTTCTATCTATAATACTTACATGGACCTCTGTAGTGCCTGAACACCACAGAATACCCCTGTGACACAGGAAAGTACTATTACCTCATTTTACAGCTGGGAAATGGGGCACAGAGACCCTGTGTGGTGGGGCAGGGAATTAAACTAATTGTCTTCCAAGTCCTAGGCTAAAGCCATAACCACTCTAGGTGTCCTGCCTCTCTAGAGGAGAAACACCTTCAAAGCCACCAGCTCGGTCCCTAACTGGCCTGTTGAGTGACAGAGAGCAGTTCCTCCCCCAGAAACTGCTTTTTGCTACTTCTACAGAGAACTTCCAGGCCCTACCTGCCTGAAAACCAAAAATCACCAGTGCAGGGACCAAAGGGAGGTGTTTTGCAGCCTTGTACCTCTTCTTTCACCCTCTGTCATAGCTCTGTGGGGCTTGCAGCAGTGGGGAACACCAGGGCAAAGGGCTGCTCCGCCTGTGGTTCCTTCTGCCCTCAGTCCACCCTCAAATGCTTTCCTAGGTCCCCTTTGTGCTAGGGCTCCTGGGTGAGCTATTCCTGGGATGGGCCTAATGCCTGTCCTTTAAGCTGATGTAAAAGAGCCATAGAGTAGCAATGATTCAGGCACCAGTTGCTAAAATCAAGAGTACGTCTGCTTCATACCACACCCTTTACTTCTCCCCACATAGGAACAGGCAGCATTTCTTACCCTTAATGGTGGAATGGATTTTTTTCCATCTCCCTAGGCAGCACACACCCCTCTCACAGTTTAGATTCTGTTCCTGTGCTTCTCTTTCAGCAGGTGGAATACACTTCAGCTCAAAGACAAAACTGTGCACCAAAGGGGATGTTTGATGTAATCTTTGATACCTGCGTACATTGCCTCAAGTGAATTAATTGCGACATGAGCACCACTTTGTGTTGAGATGCCTTCAAATCCAATCTCCCAACATAATAGTCACATGACTTTTGAGAATGCTAAGTACCATGTTAACCAAGATTATGTCTATCTAGATGGCCCTACCGCCACAGTGACTGAGAACTTCCCACATTTTTAAATATAGAAATAAAAACAATCTCATGCTTTGCTTTTCCAGGAAGAATAGCGTGATTACTTTTTTTTAGGCCTTTTAATGAAGAAATTAATGGAGGAAAGCTATTTTGAACACCTGGATTTTGCATTAAGTTCTTAAGATGATTCCATGCAGAGATTTTTAATAACAAGGCAGATATCTTGAACTGGACTCTGTATTCTAAGGGGAACCAGTGCATAGAATGGAGCACTGGAGAGAAGTGTTTTTGGCAAACTGTAGTACTAAGAACATAGACTGCGCCTGCATTTCAACCTGTTTTTCAAGGTGTGTAGCTTTCTTCCTGGGTATAACGAATGTGTGAACTACGGCCAAGTGTGAGTCTAATCAATTTGCTGGAGACATAGGTAACTGGAAGTGACATCTTACTTTAGATCCTGCATTCAGAGGTGACTAGAGTGGGTCAAAGATCCTTTGCCTTTTTTTGAATGAGAGCTTTTTGCACAAAAATTTCTATTTTCACCTACATTTTTGATATGTGGGACACTGAAGAAATGAAACCCTGGCAACCAAAAATGAATCTGTTTTTGCCAACTAAAAAAACAAACAGTTTTGGAGTTCAGTTGTCAAAGCTAATTTTATTTCAGTTTTTTCAATGAAAATACAAAAAGAATTTTGCAAAATATTTTTAACTTATTTTCTTTTGTCAGGTTTTCACACAGAACAAAATCTGTTTCCCAACCAGCTCTAGAGCTGGTTAGAATACGACCACTCAGTCCCTCAGTACAGACAAGTCCAACCATCTATTAATGCTAATGCCAGATTAGTCAGAAAATGTAGGGGTTGAAAACTAAGTTAATCATTAATTGATAATACAAATTAAGAGGCAAAGAAGTTTCTTGAGAAGAGCCAAGGAGAACCTTTCCTGACTGAATAAGTGGAAAAAAAATTTCCTTGCTTTATTTTGAAATTTACAAACAACACATAACTTTACTAATAAAAATGAGTCTTTCCTGAATGGCAAAAACCTCCCTCTAGAGCTATGAGTCTCTCACTAGAGGGGTATATGTGCTCTCCTGGTTTTGAGCACAGTATCTTAGTGGTTGCTATTTAATTACCAGCTGTTACTGGATGTAAGAAGTACATAGTTTTTGTATAGGCTGTCTGCACAAGGGTGAATGTGACCTGCTAGGAAGTCAGTGCAGTGGCACATTAACTTTGCTTTACTGGGCAGAGTGCTCCATTGTTCTGACCCCTGTATAAGTCAGGCATTATATAATAAGTAGTTTCTCCTGCTTGCTGTAATACAATTTTTGCCTTGCTAGAGATGACAATGTTGTTAATAATTGGGATGGGACATGGGAGTTGCTGCAACCAATATTAAAGATAGTTTCTTTAGTTCTTATTTAACATTATGAAGGAGTTTTTCTTTATATACAAAAGCCACAGATTATTTGCTTATCGTACATGCATTAGTGCAGCTCTCTGGATGGTTCTGGATGGGGCTGAAACAGAGATCCTCCGACTGCAAAGCCAAAACTGAAGATCCAGCAGGGAGATGCTGCATAACACTAGAATTTCAAAAGAGCGCCAGGCCAGATATCCAAGTACTCAGCACCCAAACAGATTTTCAAAAAAGCTCAGTACCCAGTGCTGAAATGAGAGCTGAGCCTTTCTGATAATTCTGGCCCTAATGTACCTGTCCAGTTTAGGCAGAGCAATTCAGAACTTCTTTGTAAACAAGAAACTAGATAACAAGGAAGCTGTGTGTGAAGTTATTTTTGCAGCTCATGCTCTAATATGTAATCAGAGCTTTTGTTCCATGGCTTGCACATCCAAATTAATTAGAAATTTATATGACCAGAAGTTCAGTTCAGCCTGCATTTAAGGCAGAGGCCATTATTGTTCATGTTTTTGCTCGCTTCATCATGGAACAATTATCCGCCCATTTAGAAAATGCAAAATTTGTTTCTATTTTAATAGATGCTTCAAACCATAAAAATATCAAACTGCTTCTTAGTGGCGTCTGCTTGAAAAAAACCTCCTAGAGGAAAACAAAACACTCAGTTCCCCGTGCACTGGGAGTGACACTGTTGATTGACTTTCCAGAAGGCTACATGGCAAGCATTAGTGAAACGGAAGAGACTGGAGTCATTGGGGGCAGGCAAATCTAACATGGTGCTGGAGTCAACAGCATATTTACCTGGGAGCTGAGGGTGGCACAGGGCAACAGCAGAGACAGGCAGGTGTCCAGAAAACGAGAGCAAGAGGAAACATGGAACTGATGGTTTTTTGTTATTATTGTTCTTCACTGATATTAATATGTCTATGCTCAGTAATGTATTTTGTTACAGATGACTGGATGGCTTTAACCACAGCCACACAGTGTCCAGTGAATCCTTAGCTACGTTTTCAGTGTTAGCTCCCTCCTAAATTCAAAGTCAATCCTAGAGGCAATCTACAGCAATGGGGGTGAGTTTCTTTATCTCCTGCCAGCCCTACCAAAGGGCAAGGACAAGGGTTTTTTTTTTAATCAGAGTCGGTCACGGCAGCGCCTGTGGTTTATCAGTGACTGTTGCAGGGGGCAAATGAGCTCAAGCCCTTTTAGTAAAAACGGGCCTGGAGAATGGAGTCAAGTCCCTTTGTCAGCTTCCCCACATCCCAACCACGGGGCAATCTAACCCTAGACCCCAGCATCAGGCGCCAGGGCCCTCCTGAAGTTTGGCAAGCCAATAAGAGCAAGTCATCAGGACCAGTCAGACCATCCACCCGCCCCCGCTGCACAAACACCTCTGGAGACAGAGCAGCGTGAACCCCCTTGTTTTCATTTTTTTTAATGAGGAAACACAACAAAATCCCCTATGATCACTAAAGTGTCATGTGATCGTTAAGGACCACACACCATGTGGACCCTGGTGCTACATCTCATGGGGAAAAAAATTATCCTGCTGGTCCTAAGGCTGGGCCACTGGTTCAGAACGGGGAGGGAGCGAGCAAGCGGGCACATTCTATTGAATCGCCGGTGACGCTACTTGCAATGTCTTGGCATTCCCCATGCAACCACTGACACCCAGCCCAAACTTGTGAGCTGTGAGAACTGCCAAGGTCCTAGCATAGGGTGGCATCACTGCAGGCATAGGGGACAATTAGCCATCACCTTTACATATAGTATAGTCCAGCCATTCATACTTCCACTGGCTAGGAAGGGGACTTGGTTCGGAGGTGAATTTGCTCACCAGCATTGGGCGGGGTTGTGACTGTAAGCAAAGGGGTGGTGTGTAGTCTACACCTGCTCAGGAGCAGCCCCGGCATGGGAGGCACTGTGACCGAGAGGCACACCTGAGTCACAAGTCCCTCCTGGCTTCCGTCGTGCTCCCAGGGGAGTACTCATTTGTTACAGCTAGTCTATACCAGCAGCAAATTACTACACATGCACCTGGCCAGAAAACAAGGGAGTGGGGGTGGAGCCAAGGCTATGTGCCTCCCCTGCCACTCCTCACTTACCTGCTCTGGGGCGGGAGCAAGCAGGTAAGCAACCCCACTCACTTACATGCACCTGGACCCAAAGCCTGGAAGGGGGCGGCGGAGGATTTTCTCTCACACTCCCATGCATAGGGAGGCAGGCTGAATCACAGCCTGGGCCATTGAGCCTGTTAGCCATCTCTGGGCTCTGCTGGCTTCCTTTAATATGCTTAAGCTTTTTCTTTATTTCCAGCTCTTATTCTATAGGCAGTGTAGTGCTTCAAGCCTGACATATTGTCCATCATTCACAACAGGACATTTTGTATGCAACACAACGCATGTGCTGTCAGCGATGTACTTACCTCTTTATTTTCATATAAACACCACCAAACATACAGTTTTAAAATGCAAATGTCCATACAGCCACTAAGAAAACTGTCCAAGCCACTTCTTCTTCTGCTTCAACGCTCAGCCAGACAGTCGGCCATAGCGAGTATTTGCCATTTGGTCCGTTCCTGCGCAACTGCAAAGGTGTGACAGCCTGAGAGGCCACCATCGGAACAGACATGATGAAGTCTGGACCCTACAGAACTGTAATAGTTAATCAAACTGTAAACTTTGTACCTCATGCCTTTATGCTGCTGAGGGCCCACTGTGTATAGGTTTATAACAACTGTACTTCATGGCGAGATGCATATTTTTAAACTGCATTGCATTTTTATGGCACACTGGTGTGTAGTGGTGAACATGTCTTCTTACAAACACAGTGTGACATTTGTGCATAGAAATACAGTATAAACCAGACAGACGCAGAGCTAACGTGCTGGACAATACATGCACACATACAAGACATATATATATAAACACAAAAAACTATGTTAAAAGTACATTACTAGGGTCACACTCAAATGTTAGGAAATCCCAGAATTAAGATTGCCTGGTTAACCTTAATTCTGCCCCAGGTTCATATGCACTATGAAACATGGTTTTATTATACTAGTTCATACTGGGTTGTTTTTTCCCCCCCACATGCCTTCTGCCTGATTTAGTGCATACACTGGATGGTGCTCACTTGAGGAGCAGCTAGTTAGTATTTTTGTCTCCTTGTTCAGTATGTGCCCCAGGTCTTATTTACTGTATGCTAGTCTTATCTTGCCCTGGAGATGGCATTGTTAATTTCTTCATGGGCTTGTCTATCAAGTACCTCACTATAGTATCTGGGTGGTCCACAAATATGAATGAAGTGATTTTCACAACACCCTGATGAGATGAGGGGGTATTATTATCCCATTTTACAGCTGGGAAACTGAAGCATAGTGATTAAGATCATGTTGGATGCCCAATTTGCAATGCCGAGGACCTGGTTTTCAGCATTCGTACTTTTATAGAGCAATTCATATGATCAAAGCACAGATCCCATTGACTTCAGCTGGAGCTGTGAGTGTTCAGCACTGCTGCAGATCAGACCTCCTCTCCCCACCTGGGTCTCAAGTCAGGCATCCAGAAAAAATGAGGAACGTACAATTAGTGGGCATGTGTGAAAAAACTGGTTGCAGTGACTTGCTCAGCATCACATAGGAACGCTGAGGCACAGTCAGGTACAGACTAATTCCCCAGGAGAGCATTCAACTGCATTAGGTTTTAATAGAAGTTAACTAAAAAAAATGGAATTCTACCACATGGCATCAGGTCAGCAGCAGCAGCAGCACCAGCTCCTTTGCAATGCAGACCTCTGCCACTAGCAGTAGCAGGTTGTCATCCACTTAGGGAACTATAGGGGAATGGGACATTTTGCTAGTGTGGTTCACAGATATTTGATGAGAGCAGACGAATGGAGAGACTCAGGAATTCCAGATCCTTCTGGCCTTTCTCCCCTCATGTGACCCCTTCTGCCCCAGCCCCTCCAACTTTTACCCACCCCAACTCCTTGTTCCAGTCCCATTCTTCTCACCTAGCCAGTAGCAGTCGCCACTCCTTAAGCTTCTTATCCCGGGTCCAATCTCCTTGCCCCATAACTCCTAGGCTCACCCATTTCGCTCCTCTTCTGATCTCTCTCTCTCCCCAACACTGGCCTCCACACCCCACCTCTACATTCCCCACCCTCACTGGCTTCCAGGCTGGGATTCTGTGACCCTGGTCTCCTCATCCAATCTCAGCAACTCCCTGGTTCCTTTTCCCGGCCTCTTTCTTCAGCCAATTCCAGTACTCCCCCTGCACCACAACTCGTCAGGTCTATCTCCCCTCTTCCTTCATCTTCTTCCCCCTCACACCAATAATTTTCAGTCCCAGGCTCCTTGTCCAGATGGTCTCAGCCTTCCCCAGCCCCTCATTCACCTTCAGTCTCTCCCTTCTGCACCACCTACTGGCTACTACCTATTTCTCCATTGCCCTCCCTGGTTTCTAGCCCCAGTCTCCCTGCCCCACTCCCTATTGCTCCCCCACACACACCACCACCACCACCAGCAAAACTGGTTCTTGTCCCCACTGCATTTGAATCAGGCAGCTTCCTCTTCCACGCTCGGTGGGCCCATGGGGGCAGTCACTGAAAGAACAGGCATGACAGGATACCTGGAGCAGCCATGAGATGAAATTGTTGGAAAGTCCTGCTCAAGCCCTGGCTGGAGCATGCCCAGTGTGCACATGGAAAATCTAGCTTTCAAAGTCTCTACTAAGCATGTGTAAGCTGTGGGGTTTTTTTTTTCAAAGGCTTATAACTTGGGGCAGTTTTCACAAGGATGGCAAAAGGCACAAAGGTCACCCTCCTGCCCAATTTCAGGCCCTTGCTCCAGAGCATGGAAGTGTTGGAGCTTTTCAAAGAAAAGATTGCCACAATTTTTAATATAGGCAAAACAAACTATTTTTCCTAGCCTTGTTCTTGGAAAGGCCTGAACTGCTTTGGCAGAAAACTTAAAAAAAAAAATGTTCAGCATGAAGCAGGCCTGTAAAATTTCAGACCAAACGGTTAAAATTTGGCAAAGTTTAAGCAAATTTAAAAAGGGTCTTAAAATGGGAAGTGACTGACAACCTTAATAGGTGGCACTGCTGCAGATAATACATATGGGACGGGAATGCAAATCTGTGTGAGAGGAAAACAAACTAATGGGCAAACCAGGAAGAAAATGGGGCAGTGGCTTAAGCTCATCACCATAAGAGGAGTCAGGATATTGATATAATTCTTGGCAGAAAGGAGCTTCAACAGATACAGCAACCGTGAGCCTTTTCAGGCCCTAGGTAGTCGTGTTGGCCCAGGACAGAGTGAACGAATGGAGCCCTCACTCTGCTGATGGGCACTGATGTGGCTCCCTGAAAGCTTGTTCCCCTCACCACTGTGAAGTAAAAGCACCACTCCATGCCCTAAAGCTTCCTTTAACCCTTTTGAAGGGAGCTGTAAGACCAAATTTCACCTGAATGGCTCCTACTGGCTTTGTAAGATGGAGGCTTCCTCTGGCTGACGTGGCAGAGCTGCTGCTACAGCACCTAACCTGCTCCAGTATCACCTGAAAGTTTGGAAAATCTTACTTAAAAACACATGCAAGTGACCCATCCCACCGGAGGAGAAGGCAGCACCGCACTGTCATCATACAGAGTGTGGAGAAAACCAATTTCACAGCTTTTGCTCTTGTGTTAACCTTCTGTCAGAGCTCCTTCCAGGCAATCCCTGCTGAACTGACTGAGGGAGAAAATCTGGTGGGGTATATATGTGCCAAACTCGTCTCTCAGTAGAAATATTGTTTTACATTGCTCATTTTGGGCCTGGTCCCACAACACATTGTTTATTTTCAGGCTTTTCTACAATGCTCTTCATCAGAGCTTTTGAGTTTCACATAAATATTAATTAATGTATCCTTACAACACCCCTATCTATCTAATCTTTCTGCGGTACTTACCTGGTCCCCAGCACTGTGCTCTCAGACCACATCACAATCTTTAATGTATTTATCCTCACAAGACCCCTGAGAGGTAGGGATGTATTATTATCCCTATTGTCCAGATGGATAAAGTAAGGCATAGGTAGATTAAGGGTACATCTTCACTACCCACCATATCGGCGGGTAGCAATCGATTTCTCGGAGTTCGATATATCGCGTCTCATCTAGACGCGATATATCAAACTCCGAACGCGCTCCCATCGACTCTGGAACTCCACCACCGCGAACGGCGGTGGCGGAGTTGACGGGGGAGCCGCGGACATTGATCCCACACTGTGAGGATGGGTAAGTAATTCGAACTAAGGTACTTTGACTTCAGTTGCATACCTTAGATCGAACCCACCCCCCCAGTGTAGACCAGGCCTAAGAGACTTTCCCATGATCGCCCAGGAAGTCTGTGGTAGAACCAAAAATATGCCCCAGATCTCCTGAGTCTCAGCCCCTTTTCTTTTACCATCTTTTCCTCACTAATGGGTCTCCTCATATGTGCAAGGAATAATTACTAGAGTAAGGGCTGCAGGATGCAGCCCTTTCGTTCAGGATTTCTGTTATCTAGCTTCTGGTTACCATTTGTGTCTTGTATCAAATGTGCAAACCAGTTAAGACCTTGAGTCTCAAACACTACATGTGTGAGTACATTAAGTTCAATGGGACTGTACACATACGTAAGTGTTTGCAAGATCACGGCCTACTTCCCTAAATTAAATATCCCAATATACTGTAAAGAAAGATGCATGTTTTTTAAAAAATTCTCTCTTTTTGGGAACTGGGATAGGGTTTTCGTAGGAATTTCCCCCAAAAGACTCATTTATGAAAAGAAATTGAGTGTGCAACAATAAAACGACTGACACCAGGATCTGGGAACTCATGACTGTCCCTAACCCTGCAGCTACTGCATTAGTGCATGCCATCAGGAAATCACCACCATCGAGAACAAAGAATTAATAAAATAAAAAGCAACTCTACTTTGCATTATTAAACCTAGAAAATTAACAAAAGGGGACCTCAGATAGACAATTTATTAATATGTAAATAGACTGAGTCAGCAATTAGTCAGTGTGTGGCATAATTGAATAGAAGATACTAATTACATTGCCATTTAATTATTGCCTTTTAGTTTAAGGTAAATATTTACTAGCTTTTTTCATTTGACTTTCACATGGAACAAGAGCATCTCCATGCAGATTCTGGATCAGAGTTTTTCAGCAACTTTCAGAATATATGTTCCCACCGTTATTCATGTACATTATATTTTAAGTGAATCAGTGAATTTAACCTCTCTATCTGACAGCTGTAGAGGGTTGGACTTGGACACGGTATCTATTTGAACAATGTAAATCCAAAAGGCTCATTTTGTTCCAAATGTAGCCTTGTTAAACTCCTTCATGTGTCCTATTTTATTGAATTAGTTCTACCACGCTTATGCACTATGGATATGTGTAATATTTTGGTTTTATAAGCTATTACTTCACGTCTTTATCTCTTCTACACCCCCCCTTGCCTAACTATAGCGGTTGTATCACCAACTATATTATTCAGCTTCTGACTCTATTGAACTCCACCCCACCATAGTATCAGCAAGCAATGTTACTATCACCATTGTACACGGGAGAGGTGTCTAGTCTAGGCTATTCAGACTCATGGCAGGTGTAAATATTTAACTGAACAAATCAGTCTAATCTTTGTAGCATTCTGCTTGTCACCTCACCGCTCTACATCCCAAACTGCTTCCTATTGCAGGAACACATGCTCTCTCTGCCATCCGAGTCAGATCTTTAGCCTGCCAGTTAGCACCCCCTCCGCCTAATAAACACACCAAGCTTACTGACCATGTAGCTTAGTCTTTGTTCTTGTTGATGATTACTGTGCAGACAACACACTCATCTGGCTGCGTCGAGAAATTGCGTACAAACGAAGCGATGTGCGGATAAGGAAAATACTTTTGAATAGAGCCTTAGGAGATAGAAGAACATTATTTTAAATTATCTAGAACATAAAAACTAAGTGAGGATTTGGCAACCTTGCAGCAAAACCCTCAAAACCAGTTATTTCTTTTAAATAAAAACAAAAATGAGAAACAGTAACTATTAGAAATCCCACCTGGTGCTTTTTCTGTGTTAATGATGCTTCTTAAATTGCATGTGGGTAAATGGTAATTTTGTCTCACACCATTAAAAACTAATGGAACCCTTGATGATAAGAAATGCCATAGCTAGCTTGTTGGAAAACGTTTAATTAATAAAGTAATAAAATTATTGTTAACTAGTGCAGTTTCCCAGAGAATTCAATGGGATATAAAACAGATAAAACATCCTTGAGAGTTGGTACAAGAAATGAATGCTACTATATAAAATGATACAATATAAAATGTGTCATACTGAATTAAATTAGCTATTGTACTAATAAAATATCTA
This sequence comes from Mauremys mutica, assembly GCF_020497125.1. NCBI lineage: Eukaryota > Metazoa > Chordata > Testudines > Geoemydidae > Mauremys > Mauremys mutica. The sequence goes on along the minus strand of NC_059081.1, from coordinate 56,084,075 downwards.
CAGAATTCTTTCACTAGAAATCTTGGGAAAATGAAGCCAGGAGCATATTTCTCTGACCAAAAAAAAAGTATTTTTGAAATCTAAGTTTTGGTAGAAGGGGAGGAAGTTGTTGTTAAGTTTACAGGAATTACCGTATTGTAAACATACACAAAAAGATGTGTTATTATTTTATTCAGTGAGAGTCTTCCCATTGACCTCCATGGGTGTTGAATCAGGTGCTATCCACAAAGCCTCCCAACTGTGGAATGTAGCATTACCTGCCATAATATAAAAGACTCAGACAAATAAGTGTTGACAGATCTAATATAGGCCATTCCCCGCCTGCTCTGTTTGCTACTGTAGGTTGTTCTTTACTGCATCCAGTTCAGTTTTAAATTACACTAGAGATGGCCTGACTTGTATCACAGTCCTCACTATTGCTGCTATTATTACTTAACATTTGTATTGTGGTAGTGCCTAGAGGCCTCAATCAGGTTGGGCTTCAAATACATTAGGCAGTGCACAAATCGCTAGAAAGGAACAGAACCTGACCCAAAGAGTTTACTAATTCACAGTCTAATGGAGTTCGTTGTAAAGAAATCTTACCTGATAATTCCCCTAAATTTTCCCTTGACCGTTTTTATTTCATCCTGCCTAACACATACTCTTGTGACCATCCTAAACAGTTCTTCGCCCTTTGGGATCTTTCTACCCTTATTTGTAGACGTGACGTCTGTTCAAACTTTACATATGGACAGTAGTTCCTTTTAGCGCCTCTAAATGTAATGAATAAACCTCATTAGCCTCTCCACATGTACCCACATTCCCCATCTCTTTAATTTGTTTACACCTGGATGGTACTGAGGTGCCTCGCGCTGAAGACTCTAATTTAGGCGTAGTCTCATCAGTGCTGTATTCAGAGGCCTATCAGCTCCAGGGAGCGAGAGAGTCGCGCAATCAACAAAAAATTTACATTATGAATTCTTTGGCCACTATTTTGAGTTCTAAACTCATAGCTAATTTGTGCTCCGTTATGTCTCTTTTGTCATTACTGCTTTCCCAGTATCTCCCTCCCTCTGAATACCTGTGGTTCAGATTCTTTTTCTCCAGCTACATTTTAAATTGAATTGACTATTGTTTCCTACCCTTTCCCTCTACAGCCCCTTGTATGAGTTCTCAGGCCCCACGCCATGCTACCTGTTAATTTGTGAGTGTAACCAGCATGCTGCTTACGGCTCTGCCAGATTGCTTAGACAGCTGTTGATTAAGACCAGGCCTAATAGCACTCTTTGCCCCTATTCACTTGTTATTACCCCTTTATTTATTTTTTAACCAGGGCCCTTTGCTAGATGTCAAGCCATGAGACAGTGTTCAGATCCCAGACTATTTGCATTTATTTTTCAAGTCAAAATCCACAAGTTACTATGCTTTACAAATGACCGCACCCTGGGGGGTAGGGAGGGTGCATAACGGGAGGAGGTGGAGACATTTTCTTGCTAGAGGCAGGGTACCAGTACTTGAGGGGTGGGGTGGGGGAGAGCGGGGCCAGAGGCAGCTGAAAAGGGCGGGTGGGGATCAGCATAGAGACGCCGACTCATCTCCGGGGAACAGAAGTGCAGAAGGCTTGAAAAGGGGCAAGCTGGAGCATGAGAAGCCCCGTCTCCATGCAGCAGGTGAGGCAGCACCCACCCTTCCTCCCACCCCTTGAGGTAGCAAAAGTTGCATTGCACTATCCACTGCTTTAAAGGGCTGCTAGGAAGGAATTTTTCCCTCCCCACCAGATTGTCCTAGGTAGGGTGGTTTTTTTGCCTTCCCCACAGCACGTTGAGGGAGGGCTTATTATGGTGAGGCAGAAAGGGGGTTAAGCCAAATATCGCAACTTATTGTGCAAGTGCGGGGCTGATGTCCCCTGCAGGTACGCCATAGGAAAGGCATCCAGTGACCAGAAAAATAACTTGGTAGAGGAATTAAAAAGAAGGTGCTGGTTAAAGGAATGGAATGGGGGAGGTTCGGGGCTCCCCTGAGGGGTCTGGCAGGGACCCAACCCCCCCTTTCTTATAGTCCACCATAGCCCTTCTACGAGCAATGGGTTGGCTGGAGGACCTGGATGGAAAATGAATGAGGGCTGGTGGAGGTCCCTGCATAGTTATTGAATGAACATGGACTTCCCAGCACTGTACACTTTTATCTGCTGGGTAGTACCAGACAGCTAATAATAAAGTTGCAGCCTGATTAAATCCATATCAAGTGTCTCCTGTCCTTCAGTTAGAATAGCCGGACAATGACTAGATCCAGTCTAGCTACCACTCTATAATTCAGTCAAAAGTAGTAATCAGTTTTCTTGTGTGCGCACACACACACACACACACTCTCTCTCTCTCTCTCTACCTACCTACCTTATAGTCATAGCTTCGCATAGGCTCATAAATGTTAAGGCCAGCAAGGACCATTAGCTCATCTAATCTGATTCTGTGTTTACCACAGACCATAGCATTTCACACAGCTACCGCTGCATTGAGTCCAAATATTGTGTATTTAACTAAAGAATAGCTTTAGTTCCTCTATATTGGGAAGAGAGCAGCTTCTGGTGAGTGAAATATGTGGCAGGAAACAGGGCAGAGAAAGGACCAAAAAACAAAAACAAAATAGCTTTCGAGACATCTAGAAATGGTACGCCTAGAAATTAATGGCACAGCCTAAATTTATCCATACAGTAACTCCAGTGACTCACAAACTAAAATGATTCATATAGTAATTGTATTATCCATCAATACAACATCTGCATAGCTGGAGCATTAGCATTGTATCATTTCAAAAAATCATTTATATTGATATTAAGTATATACTGGCCCAAAGCTGTCCATGTTGTAAATCCATTTACGTCAATTTCTCCTGCAATGTGTTTAATGACAATGCACTCAATGGAATTATTGTACACTGTGGATGGATTTGGCCCAATGTGTTCAAAATGCAGATAAAACTTGGCTCAAAGTTAGCTCCTTGACCTTTCTGTTGCGCAATAACCAAACCCAACCCAAGAGTGTAGTGGAGAGTATACGGGGAATCAATATATAATTCCCTTTTTCATTTTGGAAACACGGATGTGTGCATAGACACTCATGAGGCAGCTGTGATTGCTGAACAAACATTCTCAGATAACAAATTCCTGTCTCTGAGACATGCAGAGAGCAAGAATGTCTTCAAAGCCATACATGAAACAGTTCACAAAGTGAATGCAATGTGTGCCTATGTAGTATGCTACATGCCCAGAGAATAGACAGGACCAGTATAGTATATGTCCACTTATGAAATGACTACACCGTAAGCAGACCCCCCATGATGGACTCTAACATGCATTAATCACGTTAGTATCAGATTCTCCTGGTTTTGCTTCCCTGGCAAGTCAGTCCCTCCCTAGTCTCTTTTCTTGCATTATTTCTCTGCTGTGCCTCCCCCACCCCAATATCTTTTCCCTTCCCTATTTTGTTCACTCCCCATGTGCCTTATCCTTCTCCACTTCTCTCCATCCTCCTCTTCCCTCTTGCTCTCTGTTCCTTTGGTCTGGCCTTTCCCCATTTTATTGTCTCATTTTATGACAGTCTCTCCTGTCTGGCCCCTAAGCCCTTCTCCCCCACCACGACTGTGTCATTTGCCTACACCTTCAGCCCTTTTTGTGGAAGCACTGATCGTACCACTTGGTCCAATGGTCCAGCTCCTCTGCCCAGCACATTGCTCTGCGTATCAGGCAGTTCAGGGACTTTTTCTCTTACATTCTGCTCTGGTCACTGAGCAAGGCACTGAACTCGAAGACCCAGACACAACAGACCACTATGCATTACCATGACTGTTTTTATGTTTTCTCTGTAATGCTTTTGCCTTCAGAATAAATGTACCTGTTTAGAAAGAGCTGTAACAGCTGGCAATACACAGTTCATAGCCCTCAGAGATAAAGCAAAGCACAAGTACAGGGCTTTGGGCAGACTTGCTTACTGGGGATATCACAGGGTAATGCAGGGAGCTATGCAGCCTTAACACTCCAGTCATGGGTCTCTGCCCAAGAGCAATGATAGCTGGGAGCCCAAAATGTTAGCGGGTGCCCTTGAGCAAGCATGGAGGGGGATACGACTGCAGTTATTCTGAAACAATGACCAGGAGACCATCAACTTAAAAGTCACTTTGCTCTGAAGATTTCTACATACACTGTACTATTGATACAAGTAATGCCAAAGATACCAGTAACTGAAAAAAAAGTTGAGAAAAAGGAGGTTGTTAATGATTTTTGTGTGTGTTTGTTGTGTTGTGTTGGTTTCAGTTTGTGACAGACTGTTAGATAAAGCACCTTAGTGATTAGGAGACTAGGCTCCATTTTCCAGAGACTGAGCTGACACTTAACTCACGTGGGCATTTTTGAGACTGTTACCTTTTGTGTAGAGCCTGCTTCATTGTTTCCCCAACAGCTACCTAGTGATCCCTGATGTTTTGTGAGGAAATTTCACACAGCCACAGGAGAGAGAAAACATTTTTAAGCAATAGGAAAATGTGATGATAAAGCCACAAAAATTCAGGGACCACTGTATATGAGACAACTTTCCCTCAGGTTTTGAAATTGACTAGAGAGCAAGTTGCTGATATCTCCATAAGCTAGTTATTCCAAATTGAGATAACTTCCTGCTTGAGTGTATTGACCCTTTGAATGTTGGTTTTATGAAAGTATGATTTGATGTTAGGACTGAGGACATGTACCTCACCAGCAGTGGAAAGTTACACATAGTCCTCACTGTTCATGTTGAAGCAAAGATGATTTTGGGGGCAGAAATTGAAAATCACATTATCTTTTTTTTTAAATGGAGATGGCCTATCTCCTAGAACTGCAAGGTCCAGCCCCCTGCCTTCACTAGCAGGACCAAGTACTGATTTTCATCCTAGATCTCTAAGTAGTCCCTTCAAGGATTGAACTCACAACCCTGGGTTTAGCAGGCCAATGCTCAAACCACAGGCCAATCTCTCCCCTTTGGTCCAACTATGGCCCCTAATTTCCTTAGCATCCTTTGAAAATCACAGCCTTGATACAAAATCAAAATATGTTTCCAGTTTTGGAGGTTCTCTCATTTGATTCACAGTTTTAAAATAAAATCCTACTTCCTTGTACAAACAAAGCTCTGCAACTAATACTGCATGTAGCAACATTACATCAAGTACATTTTGGTTAAAGCAAGATATGAGACGATGCATTTTATAGAATGAACAAAAGTAATATCATCAAGCAGTTACTTAATTCAATACTTAATACTATTCAATACTTAATGCATCTGACGAAGTGGGTATTCACCCACGAAAGCTTATGCTCCAATACATTTGTTAGTCTATAAGGTGCCACAGGACTCTTTGTTGCTTAATTCAAACTACTGTTCGGTTTACTCAATTATCAATATATTAAAATTTGGGGTTTTTTCCCCTCAATCAACTTTGTCTTAATACAACACTGGTAGGTGGGCATTTTTAAAAGATCACACATGAGGGGGTATTTTGTTTAACAATGGATTGGACTTTTATAATGAAAGCTAATGTGTCTATCCTTGCAGATAGATCAGCTCAGAAAGAATCTGGCCACATGGAGAAAATTGCAATTGTCCCATTGAGGTAGGATACAAACAATTACAGTGGTTCATGTTTAAAAAAAAAAAACATTCCCCCCCGTACCTAGAAAATGAAAAAGTGCAGTGACTCAGTAATCATGGTGTGGTAAATGTTGGTAAATATTAACTCTTTACTGGCAAACTGGCATTGCCATATATTCAGTTATGGATTTTCCATGCTATTTTCTGTAAAAGTTACAAATGACAGAAGGCCTCATTCAGGGCCCATTGTAGGAGTTCTTCCACATATTTCAGTTGGTGTGGATCAGGTGAAAATTGAGAAATAAATCATTTATTTGAGATAACAATGCCAGGCCTTAACATTAAAAATTGCAAGCGCCGGTGAAAAGGGAGCAAGGGAAATTACATAATCTGAAGTTCTATTTCTTTGTATTGGACTGGACCAACTGAGTACAAGTATTATGGTTTGACTTTCACAGGAGCTGAGTGCCCACAACCCCAAAGACTTTTAGGGTTCCAGACTTCAAGACAATGGTATGATGGGACTGCCTATGATGGATGTGGCCCACCAGCGATTGCCTGTAGCAAAATCCCCAATGGCTGGTGATGGGACACTTTGAGTTACTAAAAATCCCCACTGGCTGGTGGATCTTGCCCACATGCTCAGGGTCTAACTGACCACCATATTTCGGGTTGGGAGGGAATTTTCCCCTAGGTCAGAATGGCAGAGACCGGGGGTGGGGGTTTGCCTTCCTCTGCAGCATGGGGCATGGGTCACTTGCACGTTTAAAGTAATGTAAATGGTGGATTATCTGTAACTTGAAGTCTTTAAATCGTGATCTGAGGACTTCAGTAGCTCAGCCAAAGGTTATGGGTCTACTACAGAAGAGGGTGGGTAAGGTTCTGTGGCCTGCAATGTGCAGGAGGTCAGACTAGATGATCATGATGGTCCATTCTGACCTTAAAGTCTATGAGACATCCTGCATTAAACTGACTTGAGTCTGATGTGCCCTAAGAACGTTAGCAAAGAAAATATCAGTAATTTTGGTAAAATGATTTTAATCTGCTACAGTTTAGTCCCAGCACTACGTTTCTGCTGAGAGAATCCAGCAAAGAAAGCTTCATCTCTCTACTTCTTTCCATATGTCTCCTACAAAATAGCAACAAAAAAATTGAGACCTAAATTTGGAATTTTGTTTAGCAGCTCTGTTTTTAGGCTATCCCAATTAGCCATCCTCTTGTCTTATTCACTTAAACATTTAAAGAAGATTTCTACCTTGTCCCTACATCAAATCTACCAATTTTAGGTCCAATATGACTGGGGTGGGAGGAATGGCTTATAATGAAAATTCAGATGCAATCTGAGATGGAGAGACACCCCAAAATAATAATAGTAATCCCCAGTAAGTATGCTATTGCACTAACGGAGGTAGTATTACATTTTGTATGTAGAATTGCCAAGTTATTTCTGCTTAAGAACAATTCTTACAAAATTTAGAATGAAATGGGGGCAAAATACTGCCAGAGACTTAAAGAATGAGTTGTAGACAAAAGGATCAACCAGCCAGAGAGAAATAAGAGTAAGACGTTAATAAGCCATGTGGAATGACACATAAAGTGCACGTTTCAAAGGCTGTCTCACTATTGAAACTTGTAGCTTGAATCAGGTGCAAGCAAAGGGCTTCATCTCAAGAATGTACTGCTGTCTGTCAAAGTTATTGTATAAAAAATTACATGTTTTCTTTTGGCAGATGGGAACAAGGCTTGGAGAACAAATTTTCGGAGGCAGACAAATTGGTTGCTTGGAAATATGTGTGTACACACACAGAGAGAGATATAAAGAACCTGTTGAGTATCTGCATGTGTTAGTAGAAAGCAAAATGAGACCACTATACATTCACTCCAATCTAGCATTCAGCCTCCAGGGACAATATAGATCCCTAGCCTACATCTACTGGGTAAGAGCCAAACAACAATTCTCACCTAAGATTTATTTTAGATACCATAGAAATTGCTTTGTCTCCACCTTATAAAATATCTTTGGTGGCTGTTTTTCCAGCCATGGGATTTTACCAAAATGGAGGCCTTCACCTCTTTCCTCCTGGCTGCCAAAAATTCACTTGCCATCAAGTGAAAATCATAATTACACTGTAGCCTCCAACTGATCAACATCTTAATGCTCTTTACAAAGATGGGCAAATATAATTATCCCTCGTGTTACAGATGGGAAAACTGAAGTGCAGAGCTGTTAAGTGATTTGCCCAAGGTCGCAGATCGCCTCACCTCTACCTCAATACCCTATTGACTGGGCAATACTTAGACCCCTAGTTATTCCTGGTCTGGAGGATGAAGAAAATGCTAGACTCCAGCCCCATCTGTGCAGCCAGTTTGGGATTCTAGCCCTGTCAACTCCTCTCCACCCTCAGGGCTCCGTCTCTTCCCCACCCATCAAGCAAGAGTAGGCATGGGACTAGCTAACTATGCACAGTGTTGCATGTAGGGCAGTTACTGACACACTGGAAGGTAAATGTAAATGCGCCACAAAAACGCATTTTCCATCTATTGCTGAAAATCTGTCAGAAATCAAAAGCTGGCGATATGGTTTGACATGGGACATTTTTCACACAGCGCTAGCAGAATGTCATCTCACAGATCGTGCCCCATCACCTTCACAACGGAAACTGTCAGTCAGGGACGAAAAGCAACAAAACAGTCACTTGATCCCTTTTCTGCCATGCATCAGTTCAGGGCTAGGGCCTGTCATAATTCCAGAAGAAGAGCTGTGAAGCAACAGGACACAAAACATATTTCCCTGAACTTGTACAAGGTTCCCTGATAGCTGCTGCATGATACATTTTAAGACACTAGAGTGGTTAAAAGCAATTTATAGAAATACAGAGCTGAAGATCTCCTGATACAGGAGTGCTCTGTAGACAAGATGTCTGTCTATATACATAAATAGATAATCTGCCAGGAAATAGTACTTAAGAATACGTAACATATTTCCTGGGTTTTGTAGGACCAAATTCTTCTTGTGCACTGGAAAGGTCATCAGCTTTACGTGGAGCTTTTAACACCTTCCTTCATTGTCAAACTAAAGTATTGGACACAACAATTCTTTATCCTTTTAGGCATCCCTTTGGAATTTTACTTGAGGAGAACTTCTTCCATTTTCCTTTGCATAAAGAAAGAACATTAATTATAAATATTTTTGAAAAGTCAGAGAAAATGAAAGACAAGTGTTAGAAAATATTTGTATAAGGAGGTTAATATGCCCAAGCCCTCAAATCCCTAATCATGAGTTTGATGTAATATTTGCCCTAATGGAAAATAACTGGCAGTATTCCAAAGCAAACCTCTAAGACTGGAGCGATGAAACAGGAAAAAATGCTAGCTTGGCATTTATAGAGAGAGGAGACAAAGAGAGAATAATAATAAAGAATTAACCACAAACCCTTTTTTCTATTAAGCACAAAAAATAACCTAACCCTCTTAAATATTTAAAGAGTTGTATCATGTTTTAGCTAAGCCATTTCCATATGTGTCATTTGGAATCACACTGCTAAAGTCCCATGTAGTCAGCCTTCCAAAATATACCCTGTAATGTAAGAATGTTCCAGCTGGGCTGAGAGTCACAAAATTTGTCCACTCACTAGCCCTGCAGTAACCATGTACATACATTGTTTTACCTCAGTAAGTGCAAAGTCCTTCCTCATGCTGCCAAAGTGTGTTGGAAAAGGAAGCAGACACTAGCATGGTCCTGCCCACAGATAAGCATGGAAGGCTTCCCTCTGAATGCTCAATGGCCTCAAAGAGGCAAGGTCTACTTTGGCAAGAGCATTTTGAGCACCCAGGCATGAATTTCTGCTGCAGTTGGCAGCAAGTGCTAGATTGTGCTCACGTGTCTGTGCTACATACTTGTAATGTGTCTTTCACCACAGTCTCCAGGTCCCATGCCTTTCTTTGTTTTGCTTTGTAGCCCAGCGGGAATGTGTGTCATACCTGAGCCCGCCCTGAGCCATCCTCCCACATAGCCAGATCTGCTCACCTCCACCCCAGTGGAGCACACAAATGCAAAGGACCTACCTGCCCCCAATTTCACTTTGGAACTGAAAGCATCACCACGATGGTGTCGGATTGCTCTGACCTGCCAGCTGGTAGGAGGAATGTAAAGGAAAAGCTGGCATGCTGAATAGCCAAAGGGTTTGATCCTACACTCACTGAGGTCAGTGGCAAAACTCCCATGACTCTGCTGGTGCGGGATCAGGCCTAAGAGAGCTGGAGTCCCTCCTTTGCAAAACAACCTGAAAAATTAAAGGAAAGTCTTGGCAATTCTTCAGGGGCTGATTTTCAGAGGGGCTGAGTGCCAACAACTGCATTTGAAGGCAGTGGTAGATGTAGGTGATCCCCACGTCTGTAAATTAGGCCTACCGAATCTGAAAAACCATCCAAAGGGTGTGTGTAGCATGAGCTAATGCCCCCGTGGGCAAGCCGTTGGTAAGACTGGATGTAAAAAGAAGTTTTTGATGAGAACTAATTGTTAACAAATCATTTTCCTTGTATATACAAAGTGCTTTTCTGTCTGTGATGATGTGTACATAGCTCAACTTTGTTTCTATAAAGCCCTGTGGGAATCCTGCACATAGTTAGCCCATAGAGTCTTACATTAGCCCTAAGAATCAATTTATTTTGTAATTTTCTCTCACCTTGTGCCTGCAGTTCAAGCCAATAGCGGGCAAGAAAGAGTCTAACCGTACTACATAGTATTATAGGGGGATTATCGAGACACACTGATTACCGTATACACAGGAAATAGGAATTATTTAGTGACAACGTACGGTAATTTATTATTTTTCCCTCTAAAAAAGTAAAATACCTAATTTTCCTTTTATGGCTGGCCTGTAGGTCTGCAGGAGCTGGTTATGATGATACACCCCGAATGACTTTCATAAGGCAAGGAATTCAGAACACTCTGCCCTCAAATCAGCTTGTGAGCCTAGGTAGTGCAAGCTATAGATATATTGCTTGCACTACCTAGGCTCACAAGATTGTTTTGTAAAACAAGCTATTTTTTGTAAAGCATTTTTTTAGAAACATATTAGGGCGATCAAGCGATTAAAAAATTTAATCGTGATTAATCGTGCTGTTAAATAATCATACAATACCATTTATTTAAATATTTTGGATGTTTTCTACATTTTCAAATATACTGATTTCAATTACAACACAGAATACAAAGTGCACAGTGCTCACTTTATATTTACTTTTGATTACAAATATTTGCACTGTAAAAAGCAAAAGAAATAGTATTTTTCAATTCACCTCATACAAGTACTGTAGTGCAATCTCTTTATCATGAAAGTTGAATTTACAAATGTAGACTTATGGACAAACACCTCTCCCCCCCACCCCCCCGCATTCATCAAGAAAACAATGTAAAACTTTAGAGCCTACAAGTCCCATCCGTGGTACTTCTTGTTCAGCCAATCACTCAGACAAACAAGCTTGTTTACATTTGCAGGAGATAATGCTGCCCATTTCTTGTTTACAATGTCACCTGAAAGTGAGAACAGGCGTTTGCATGGCACTGTTGTAGCTGGCGTCACCAGATATTTATATGCCAGATGCATTAAAGATTCATGTGTCCCTTGATGCTTCAACCACCATTCCAGAGGAAACCTGTCCATGCTGATGACAGATTCTGCTCAATAATGATCTAAAGCAGTGTGGAGCGACGCATGTTCATTTTCATCATCTGAGTCAGATGCCATCAGCATGCCCAATGGTCTGTGATGGGATGTTAGATGAGGTGGGATATGAGTTACTACAGAGAATTCTTTCCTGAGTGCTGGCTGGTGAGTCTTGCCTACATGCTCAGGGTTTAACTGATCACCATATTTGGGGTCAGGAAGGAATTTTCCTCCAGGGCACATTGGAGGAAAACCTGGAGGTTTTTCACCTTCCTCTGCAGTGTGGGGCACAGGTCACTTGCTGGAGGATTCTCTTCACCTTGAGGTCTTTAAACCACGATTTGAGGACTTCAATAACTCTCATACATAGGTTAGGGGTTTGTTACAGGAGTGGGTGGGTGAGATTCTGTGGCCTGCGATGTGCAGGAGGTCAGACTAGATGATCATAATGGTCCCTTCTGACCTTAAGGTCTATGAGCAGAAGCTAGATTTTCTTTTTTGGTGGTTTAGGTTCTGTAGTTTCCGCATCAGAGTGTTGCTCTTTTAAGACTTCTGAAAGCATGCTGCACACCTCATCCCTCTCAGTTTCTGGAAGGCACTTCAGATTCTTAAATCTCAAATCTTAAATCAAGTGCTGTAGCTATCTTTAGAAATCTCACATTCTTTGCATTTTGTCAAATTTGCAGTGAAAGTGTTCTTAAAAGAAACAACATGTGCTGGGTCATCATCTGAGACTGCTATAACATGAAATATATGCAGAATGCAGGTAAAACAGAGCAGGAGACGTACAATTCTCCCGCAAGGAGTTCAGTCACAAATTTAATTAACACATTTTTTAAACGCATGTCATCAGCATAGCAGCATGTCCACTTGAATGATGGCAAAAGCATGAAGAGGTATATTAATCTTTAGCACATCTGGCATCTAAATATAGAATCATATGTCACAAATATCTTGTGACACTGGCTACAACAGTGCCATGAAAATGCCACTTCCCACTTTCAAGTGACATTGTAATTAAGAAGCAGGCAGCAGTATGTCCCGTAAATGTAAACAAACTTGTTTCTCTTAGTGATTGGCTGAACAAGAAGTAGGACTGAGTGGACTTGTAGGCTCTAAAGTTTTACATTATTTTGTTTTTGAGTGTAGTTATATACAAAAAAAACTACATTTGTAAGTTGCACTTTCATGATCAAGAGATTGCCCTACAGTACTTGTATGAAGTGAATTGAAAAATACTATTTCTTTTGTTTATCATTTTTACAGTGCAAATATGTGCCATTAAAATGATAATATAAAGTGAGCACTGTAAACTTTGTATTCTATGTTGTAATTGAAATCGATATATTTGAAAATGTAGAAAACCTCCAACATTTAGTTAATTTTTAATAAATTTCAATTGGTATTCTAATAACAGTGCAATTAATCATGATTAATTGTGATTAACCTTTTTGAGTTAACTGCGTGAGTTAACTGTGACTGAAAACCCTAAAACATACATTTAAAAGAATTGTGCTGAGGTGTTTGTTAATATTGTTTAAAATTAAGATCACTTGGTTGTGTTGGTTCTTACAGTTTTGCAGTTTGTGAGATATAAATACATGGAATGGGGTAAATTATTTAAAAAAATTTTTTTTTTATTTTGAAGTTCTAAATTTATATACATAGATACATACAATTTTGTATGTATCATGGTGAAATCATTAAATTCTCAATTTTTATATTGATGTTTATAAGAGCAAAAAAGAGCGAAAGAGAGAGTATCTTACTGTAATGATGCATTTACTGTAGTTGTTTCCTGGTAGGTCAGAGAAGCCTTCTGTTAATTTCCTAATACATGTTTTGAAATATACCTATGAACACTTTTTTTAAAACCTGGCATTGAAATAGCAACACATCTGACCCAGCATTTGTAATCTCTATTGAATTAAATGCAATACTACTTCAGGTGCAAAATACGGTCAGAATGTATCACTGGCTGCCATTAACCTCAGTAGATGATGACATCTACCATGTCAATGCATCCTTGGTGATAGTGATCCATGAATCAGTGAAACAATAGACTGCAAGGCTCTTGGAACCATAACATCTCCTTTGTTATTTCTCATACAGGGGATGAAAGGAACAGAAACAGAGTCCAAAGCTGCTGATTGGCGAACATGAGGGGAATCAAAACACAAAATAGGAAGGTTGTGGAATCAGGGGACACTTGATATATGCAGTATCAAGCTGAGACTCTACAGGGATTGTACTGTAATATTACTAGGAGTAATCAGAGAGTAATACTACAGACAGACTTACACATTCTGTTTAACTGAAGGTATAGGCAGTTAGACCTTGGAGAAATTCTGGTTGTGAGTTGTGATGCAGTTCTTTTGAGCAGATATCTTTACCATTAGCGAAAACATTTTCTCTCTCCCAAAGTTGTCCTGACTGCTATCAAGATTCAAAGCGGCTACCCTTCAGGATAGCAAACAAAAACACTGCTGGTGTCAAGCATATTTCTGAAGTTAATGCCAACTGTGAGGATTAACTGTGGTTTTGTCTTCCTGGCTGGAAAAAAAGGTGGGGTTTTTTTACCGTGGCATAATTAACATGTATTTGCTACCTTGCTATAAAATCCTACTGGAGACAAGACATAATTTTTATCATGAGGTAAACTAGGTGAGATCAAGTGGAGGACATAGCAATCTTCAGGTAAAAGCTACAGGTGCCTTGTCTCCACTGAGATTTTACACTGAGAGAACGATTGTGCATTATTCATCTCATTATCTTCTTTAAGGCAGCGAAGATTTGGACAATCTCTTTTTCTCCGCCGTCAGAACATCTTCCATGAGAGTGTGGTAGAACCAGACACACAAGCTACAGTTGGTATAAGAGTGCTGGTAGTATGGCTCCCCCATGAGCTATGTGGCCATGGAACACAATGGATGCAGGAAGCTCCTCAAAGGATCTGGACCATCATGCAGAAGAACTTGTCTTTCAAGGATGCCCCAAGATCCCTGTGATTTTTACATGGGTTAAAAGGATCAAGCCTTTTGCCCATTTTGTGCGTGACCAAACCCCATCCTCTGAGTTACATAGTATAACAGAAACTCTGCAGCCTCTTGCACATGGATACTTCCACCTCAATTAAATTGCACTTTTCACTATGGCAATGTAAAATCTGAAGGGAATCTTAATCCACCAATTATTGACCCAATAGACTGACATTGCTCCTTTTCTTTATGCCAATGGGACTTTAAATCAGTTTTATTTAGAAGGCATTCTGATCTAACTTTGTTCATTAGCACAGAGGGAGACATTAATCATTTATACAGAGTAATAAAATGTAACAATTCCTTTGATACTTTCTTATTATCAAGACCTTTAATACTCAGTTTGACAAGATAAATTATAAGAGCTCTGAAAGAGCTGTTCTAGTTTATTGAGTCAGTGCTCATTTGTGAATTAGTAATTCCCAAAGTACCAATCAACATGCTAAACCAGAAAGGTGTCCATCTAGTAAGATAACATAGATATTTAATTTTAAATATGCAGTTGTATTTACACATTAGGCCAATCTATCATGCTAATAAGAGCTTATTTTAAAAAATATTCAGTGCTATATGTATAATACACTGAGCATGCCCTGTAAGCATGTGAATTATAAATCCTTATGAAAAAAAAAAGTAACTGCAAGTGCAAGTCAGCTATGGTACATTTTACACCCAAATTTCTCTGCCCTTTTCAGCTTGTCTTAAACATTTTTGAAAATATATACAAAAGAACTCTACTCCACAATGTTATCAACTAACTGCCTGCAAAATCTTCCAGCTAAAATCAAAGCTGTTCTTTGAGCTATGCCAGTGTGAAATAGGAGAGTTAAACACCAGCACCTTTCCCGTGATCTAACTTTAAAAATGCCTACACATAGTTAAACTAAATATTTATAGTTAAAAAAAAGAACAATTCCAATGTAAGACCTTCCATGCCAAGTACCAGCCCAGATCAGTTTTTAAGATGACTAAAAATAATAAGGATATCTTTAATAAACTATTGTAAGCTATAAGCTCAGATCTTTGAAACATGTTGTGAGCAGAGGTAAACTTGTATTTGATGCACATGCTCCTGGGGAAGCATTCTTTAGTAGGTAAGAATTCTTAGTGTTCTAACAGTTATCTTCACATTTAAATTAAATTAAATCCCTGTTCCAGTCAGGTTTATGGCAGAATTATACATTCTTATTTGATTTATTAATCACAGTTTGCCTGCATATTAGAAAATATTATTTTTCCCATTATTATTTGAAGTTTCTCAAACTATTCTTAAATCTTATAGTTCTTACTGATCTTTTCTTTATTATATTTCTGGCAGCAATTTCCCAGCATCATATTTTCAAGACCTTGCTTCCTAACTGTTATCATATGGCTCATTTTAGCCTAGAATTAGTACTAGTCTCACAGCTGATCAGTAGAGTGCCCTTGCACCACAGAATCATCAAAATGATCCCCCGGGCAGCAACTATTGTTCCACTGCTTCAGATTGTGCAGACACCAAGCATACTTTCCTAATTTGACTTTCCTGTACAGTTGAATGAGTAATTCCCAGTGAATAATTTGATTAATTTTGCAATATTTTTTTGTTTGTGACTTGTCCACAAATGGATCATCCAGCTCTTGAATTTATGTAATGTCTGAAAATATTCTCAAATTTCTGATGTAAATAATTCTTGACCTACGGACGTTTTGTGAAAAGTTAGTTCGAAGCATATGCAATTCAAAATTAATGTTGTGTTGGCTAGTTATGCAAATCATCCAGTCAGGAGATGAGACAATACCACATGACTTGTACAACTAGCCAATGCACTGCAGATTGAAACTTTAAAAAAAATTTAAAAAATGAAAGATATAATTTGGAATAGGTGCTGAGCGCAAAAGTGCTTTTCTTGAGTATTTCCAGTAGTGACGCTCAAGTGGTTAAATGTTCAGGTAGATCCAGTTACTTCATTGACTATAGACATCAAAGTTTGCAGAACAGTGACAGCATAACAGTTAGAGCTGGTCAAAAAATTATTGACTGAATAAGCTGATCAGAAAGTTGATTGAACAAAATATAGGAAAAAAATCATATAATTAAGATCAATAATATTTTACCAGCTCTAATTACAATTACAAACAATGATCTCCAGACTCATTACTCAGTATTGCCAACTGAAACGTTTCCGTGTAGACAACATACTAGCTGCAGCTCCACTAGCCTTTTCCCCTCCAAACTTCCCACCATTGCTACTACCAGTGCAGCTCCACTAGCAACTCTGAGAGCTAGTGTACGCAAGCTTCCTGCAGCTTCCAGCATTTTTACCACTATGTTTTCTAACCCTTTTCAGAGCAGAACTAGGCAACATGAGAATCAAATCAACAGCAGCTCCCACTGGTGCAGCTGAACAGTTGTAGCAACGTTAGAAAGTTTGAGGGGAAGGGTTAGCGTAGACAAGGTAAGAGAGTGTCAAAGCCTGGTCCCGTTCAGATTTTACCATTGATGTCAAAAGGTTCTGGGTTTGGCCCAGAGGAGGGTACAAAGGCATGGAAGAGCAAAATGCCAGAGTAGAGATGTAATCACTTAATGCCTCTACTCAATCTATAGAAGACCAGCCTTTAGAATCAGATGTATCAGTACATAAAGCTGCAATGTGTGTGCGTGTGTGTGCGTGTAGCATCCTAGGCATACAATAGTAGGCATGTTACACTAGCCCTGTGCGACCTGGGAAGGTGGGAGAAAAGTGTAAGTTCCCTTTTCTCACAAACACAATTACCGATGACAAAATGTAAATGCATTGAGAAATCAGTCTGTACAAAGAAGCAAAAGCACTGTAACAAGTAGCGTATGTTTCTTTTAGAAAAATGTTCTTTATCTCGCAGACAGAATGAAGTGTGTGGCATTCAGATGGTAAAATTTTTACGCGCTTTCATGAAATACTAAAGAGGAAAAGGAGGGGGGAAAGCCCATGTCACTTTTCAACTAGTTTGGTTATGGCTGCTTATGAGCTACCATAACATATGCACATTCCCTTTTGCAAATGTATCAACGTTGTTATTTTGGAGGTGGGATAAACTCTTATTCATGCATATCTTATGTTTTAAAGCCAAGAATGCCTGAGATGCTACGCTGGATATGCACATCAGATGCATAAGTGATTAGTGACAAGTGACACAGAAACAGAAAATGTTCTGTGTTATGATGAATAATAAACACATTCAATTTATGCAGACCGAGTCTGGAGATGGCATCATGCACTTTTTCCATCTAAAGCATGTGAAATGGCTCCAGGTTGAAAGGGGAGTTCTTTCCGTAAGTGGACTTTAGGAGTTACCAATTATTGGTTTGGGGGTATATTATTGATAAAACTACAAAGCAGAGCTGTGAGCTAATGAGTTATTTATAACCAGTCTATCAACTATTTGGTTCTCTCAGTTTCTGTTAGAAAAAAATATAATAATGAATCTGCTCCTTTAGATTAGACTAAAACCAGCAGAAAATAGCCGACACTAGATTGGGTCAGAATTTTTCATTTGAATTTTTTTCTGACAAAAAGTATCTCTTTTCAAAATGAAAAAAATTACTGAGAATGTTCATTTCTTTCTAAATCTTCTGGGGATTTTGACAAGAAAACATTTTTTTTTAAATGTATTTGTTTTTGGTTTGGTTTTTCCTTTGGTAACTGAAAAATGTCTATTAAAACTTTTTTTAAAAAATTAAAATGTGTTTTTCAAATTTTTCACAGAAAATCCTTACCATTTTCCAACCAGTGCTAATAACGTGATGACAGAGTTATTACACCAGAGTTCCGTGAGCAATCTCTTATGTTTTTAACCCCTTTGGGATGGTGCTCCTGAGATACCACACTGAGCCAGCCTCTAGCAGGAATGGTTGGAGAGGCTCAGCACTCCATTTCCCTAGGGCCCATGGCAGAGATAGACCTGGCTAGCAACGCTACCAGGACCAATCAGAGCCAGAACGCCGAGACAAAGGGTATGGTTTTACTTTTGGTTTAGGAAGAGAGAGGTGTGTCACAGCCCAGGAGGACCCTTCTACCCTCCACATTCCTACCCAAGGGAAGAGTTTGAGTCATTTCGGGATTTCTGGGACGTGGAACGGTGTCCTCTCAGCATAGACCAGAAATCCAAGAGACTGAGGAGAGTCACAGGCTGCCAAGAGCCAGTGAAACTGCACATTGGACACCAGACCAGAAAGCCACAAGGATGAGGCTACCATGGTGGTGTGGACACTTTGTAAGAATACCCCTTTGATTAGTTTGCTATTTTGTTTTAACCCACTGACTTCAGCACTGCACCATCCATCAAAGACTGAGCCTAAACCCACTATTTGCCTGGGCAGGTGCTGGGAGGGCGCACGGGGTAGTTTGTACTGGCTACAAATGTCAAAAGGGGTAGAGTTCATGTGTTGTTGTTTTTGTCCTAATCCCCCTTCCCACTGTCCTTTATCCTGAGTTGCCCATACCTAATAAAGCCCTGTTTACTGTTTTATTACCTTGAACACTGTGACAAGCTATTTTATTTCTGTGTGCTCTGACCGACACACCACTATATGAGATTGTGTGATCAATATTTTCCCAAGGGACAAGCACGCCGTGTTCTCTGCGCCAGGAGGATTTTCCCTGAGTGGAGGCACCAGGCACCCTTATAAGTGAACCCAGGATCCATAACCCAAAGGAGAAAAGGGAGAAGGCTAAAGCCATGGCTCAGAGCTGGGGTTACATGTTTAAAGAACAGGCTTTTAGGCCCAGATCATCAAAGCTATTTCAGGGTTCTTTTCTGTGGGCAGGTCGTAGGGGAACAGCTTCCTTCCCATGTTAGTGTTCTACAGAGTTTTATTGTCTGAAGGGATTTTTCTAGCACACACAATCTGCTCTCATTCCCCCAGGCTGAAGAGAAAGTTTTTCTGTGCCATACTCTTGTTATATGATGTGAGAAATAAATTGATACTTTTGTAAACTTGGAACTAATGAAGCCTACTGAATCTCCCCTAGTCTCGAAGGGAAACTTGAGGTAGTCCCAGTACTTCCAAATTTCTCTGGAAGCAAATGGCATTAAAGGAAAGGGATAGCAACTAGAGGCACCAATCAGGATCATGGTCCCATGGAGAAAGGCCTGAGAAGAACTGAGGAAGTAGCTCAGAATTATTCTCTATTAAATATAATCTATGTAACAAGTTTTATTTTGGCTTATTAATTTTCCTCAGATAATCCATTATGTTCAATGTAACACGTGTACCCTTAAAAAAAAGCCATGATTTAAGTTCAGTAAACTTCTGCACCTACCCCATTCTCCTGATTCTAAGCAATTTTTTCACTCATTTCTTACAGCACCTAGACTGTACACAATTCAAAGAGAGGCATTTCAAGAAACTGACACATCTGAATAAAAGTTGAACTAAGAGAGAAAAATGCATATGCTGTAAAAAAAAAGTTTGTAAAATGTCTAAAAGATGGATGTGTAAAACAATCAAACTCCTACTTTAAATCCTTCTCTGAGCTATATAAATTGTATCGTGACAATTACGGAGATCCACAAGATTAATAAACAATTACCATAGTAACTGCACCATCGGATGAAAACTGTGCTCATACATTTTTAAAGGATAAATGGAAATACAAGATGATTGAAAAAGTCTCCTTTTATTCCTAGAAGACAAGAGAGATAGATCCATTAAAGAAGCCCTGGAAGTAATTTTTTCCTCTACCAGTTTCCACAACTTAGTACATAATATATGTAAGTTGTCCAAACTAGTAAGGTCCATTATTTAAAGTGTGGTTCTACTGTAGAAAATATCTGTGCAAAAATCGCACCTTTTTACTCAACAGCTCTGCTTCCTGTGTGCATTCTGAGTCAGATCACTTTACTATTGTGAAAATTTTTTCAACTCCTTTTTATTCCAGCAAGCGTTACAGAGCCACAGTGAGTGAGAGTCTATATCTCCTTGTGCATCCTCAACAGACCTGTTTACTAAGTTCTAATTAGATATACTGTGCAAACCCTTTGAAGACAATTTTTGGGGGGAGAGGTGCAGAATTTGGCTGGTAGACCATTTTTATTGGCCAGGAGGTGTGAGAAAAGCCCCCCAGGATGCATTTACATGATTATCAGTTGGGGAGTTGGTGGAAGTCTTATTTGTGTTCTCGGTACATTTGAGAGCAAAAGTGGAACCCTATCATGCCATTTTAACTTGCCACAGTATTATTTTCTGATATTTTGAGAATTTTTACTTCAAAATGTACAGTAGATTCCAGTACTGCTAAAAATGTTACAATGCACACTACAACACATTTTCCACAAGCATTGACTGGAATTTATCAATGAATTCCCTTCAGTTATCTTCATGTCATTTTCCTTTCCACTTTCCATAAACATTAAAGTGACACACTTGTAGTTACACCAATGACCTGCCTTTTCAAAAGTCACTAGTGATTTTGGGTGAGTTATTTCTAGGAGCCCAATCTGAGACACCTTAAAGGGGCCTGATTATCTGAAAGTGCAGAGCACCTGCCCTCTAAAAATCAGGTTCCTTTAAGGTGGATCAACATGGGCACCAAATGCATTAGTCATTTCTGCAAATCTGATTGTAAACCAAATGTTAATTTCCAGCATGCTTGAGTATTCAGACTAACGGTAACCCTGATGAATGAGATGGAAGTTGATTTAATCCAGGAGAGTGCAAAACCCTCTGGGCTTTGACACTGAGGTACTTAAGTGAGACAGACAAGGGTCTGGCTGCCTTTTTACAGCTAGAATGATACATGCCTATGCAGTTAGTGTTTGTCAACAGCTGTAGTGATGGCAAAAATTAGTAAACAATCAATGCAGTTCATACATTCATAGATTGTAAATGCAGAAGGGACTAGTGTAATTATCTAGGCTGACTTCCTGCATCAGACTTCCCTGAATGAATTCCTGTTTGAAGTAGAGTATTTTTTTTGGAAAAACATCCAGTCTTGATTTGAGAATTGACCACAACACTTGTTAAGTTGTTTCAGTGATTAATTATCCTCACTGCTAAAAGTTTGCACCTTATTTTGAGTCATAATTTGTCTAGCTCCTGCTTACCACAATAATATCTTATTATACCTTTGTCTGCTAAATTGAAGAGCCCCCTATTATAAAATTTTTGTTACCTACGTAGGTACTTACGGAGTTTGAGCAAGTCTTTCCTTAATCTTCTCTTTGTTAAAGTCAATAGATTGAGCTTATAAAGCAGGTTTTCTAATCCTTTAATTATTCTCGTGGTTCTTCGCTGAACCCTCCCCAATTTTTCAACATCCTTCTTGAATTGTGGACACCAGAACTGGACACACTATTCCTGTCACTGTTGCAATGCATTTGGTGGGTTCTACATGCTGAATTCAATTTGAATTTGCCAACTTCTTACACTGAGCTCCAACAACCTTGTCAGAAAAAAAAAGTTTTTTTTCAGTTGTTCCCGCTAAAGTTTTAAGGGAACATAATCTTGGAGCAATATTTCTGTCCTGCACACCAAACTTCTCTAGCCCATTCGTGTGGTACATACCAAAACATGCCATTGTTTGTTCTCAAAAGACATCATCTATTACTCCAAACTCATCAAACAAGAGATGGGAAACCTGTGCACTTCCCTCCCCACCCCCAGGTCACCATCAGCTCACATATTTTACTCTCAGAAGATCTTGATTGAAAGACGCAGCCCTCATTTTAAGTCTTAATCTAGATCAGAACTGCATTTACCGCATCTTGCGATTGTTCCTTATTTAAAAAAAAATCAAAATTCAAAGCAACATTATTATATATCAACCTGTTGATAATTTTGACAAGAAAATGACTAAAAAAAGCACTAAGTTAAAAAAATAAAGTAATATCTCACATTTGGGGCAATATTCTAAAACATTAGGTGAGCCCTCTAACTTCAAGTCTGAGCCACTCACTTTTAATAATTTTCATGATCTGAAATAATATTCCCTCTTACACTGAAGCATTCCTTAAAGCACTCTAATACTTAGGAAAGCCATTAAATTCTTGCAGATTGAAGGTAGAAAAATAAATTGTTTGTATTTTAGACCTTGAATGATCTTTCTCTACTGATTTTAGAGAAAAAAACTATGAAGAATTCTGCAATTTTAATCTCCTCAGTAGATTCCTATTACTAAACAAGCAGAACGCCACGGTACAAATGTAGATGTTACATGTCATCTTGATCTGCTGCTTTTTTCTTTCATTAAAGCTTTAATGCAGCAATTATGGCTACGTTGCCCTATAAAAAAAGGAAGAGGCAGTTTACTTTAAAAAGTGAAATTGCATAGCCTACTATTTAATTATACACAAATGTAAATGGCCTATTTTTCCATAACTGGTTATTACAGCACTGTTTTACTTTCTGAGTTTTCACAATCTCTAAAACCTACAACGCTTCCTGCTATATAATTGTTTTGCTACATTATTGTTTTCATCTTATTTTTTCTTTTAATGTGAGTTCAGCGGGATAAATCTTGGTTTTAAGCCAGCCAGTACTTCATCTACTTAAGCTTTTATAGATGAAGATTGCTGTAATTATCAGAATACCCGCTTATTTCTGAAGTATTATCTTGGCAACCTGCTGGCATTTACAACCAATTAACAAGCTTTGCCCATTAGTTGCATAAGGGGTATCACAGAGTAAACCCATTGTGTGCTAATTTTCTATTTTAGATAATCAGTTTGGCCATCCAAAATGGAAAAGGGAAGAAAAGAAAGGTTGACACTCAGTGACAGACATGTAGAAATTATTACGTGCCTCCTAGAGACAAAGGTATCCAGCAACTCCATGATTGCTTCACTGTCGTCACCACTGGGCCTTAAGTATTTATTCCCTTTGTCTCTTTGGGAAGATAAAATATAAAGTACAGCTTCAGCAAAGTAATCATGTCTTCTTTTTATTTTTTAAACAGACCAGCTTCTCCTCTTGTGCCTGTAATTTCACCAAATTGTACAAGTGTTACACATGATTAAAAAAAAAAGAACACTGCCCGCTAGTAGAAAAAGTAGCTTTCAATGACCTCCTTTTGTAATTAAAGGGAATTAATGGGCTGGGCCCCCTCAAAATGTAGCCCTTCTAAGTTATCTCACACATGCTGCGTTTGGTTAAAGGAATATGTTTTGTGGAGTTTTATTCTTCACCTCAGTATTTTTAACCAGTCTCTGATATTCATATATAGGTATTCTGATTCGATTCGATTCTCTTCAGGCTCTTAGGCCATACCCATCACCATGATATCTGATCACCTTCCAGAAGTGTCTTCAGCCATACAACTAGCATCTTTCACGTGTGGCTCTTTCCTTTCTCCGATCCTCATCCCAGCGTGAAAAGTGTGTGAGGAATATTGTTACAAATCCTGCATTGTATTTTATTTATTTATAGTATTTTATCTCAAGGTGGTTGGGAGTTTTCCACTGCCATTATTTTCCAATGGTAAATTTACTTTTTGCAAAATAAAAATTTTCAGTGGGAAAATTTCAACTTCCTGTTGGAAAATCATTCCCGGCTCCACCACTCCTCGGCAGCTGTTGGTGGTCTCAGGGGTCTGTGACTCTTGGTAGCCCATAAGTTCTGATGCCCAGACTTCTTGGCTCTCAGCAACCCAGAAACCCTGACTCCCAGGCTACCTTAGCTGCCTGGCTCCCTGCCTGGTGGCTACTGAGGCTCCAGGCAGCTTGGGGAGCCTCGTAGATGTTTTGAAAAGATTGGTATGAAAATGTCATGACAACTTTTTCAGAATTCCCATTTGGTGGGAAAGACTGGGTGCATAGTGAGGCAGAAGGCTCCACAGAAGATAGCAGCATGCCTCAGGGAACCCCAGGTGAGAATGTTCTGACTTGTATTCTGTGGAATGCCATTCTTTGTTCCAGAGATGATTCCCCAGGGAGAAGGGTGGATGCTAGGACAGCACGGAGAGAGGAGGGGTTTATAGTTTGCTAGTGGGACTCATGGGTGCTGCATGCACTGGAGCTACAGGTGATGGCTTATGACAGGTGGATTCCAGGGATATTGTGCACATTCGGAATGAGTCCCTGGGGTTATGGAAGCTATTAGAGCTTTTCCTAGGTTTTGCCAACTATTTATTCCACAGGCAGGCTCCAACCTGCCACCTAAATGCTGGGTCCTAGGAACTGCTGCTCTAAAATAACCCTTTTTAGTTAACTAAATTTCCATTCCCTTTTATTGGGGGTGGAGGGAGAAAGTTGCAATATTTTCGTCTCAGTCCACAATTAAGGAGGAAATATCTCATTATGATATTACATGAAATGTTTCTTTTCCTTCATTTTCTGCCTCGGAATAGTCTCTTGTGCCAGATTTCCTTACATTGCCTACAAAGACTATTCTTTTCGCAGAGCAGGGCAAGGGGTTGTGACAAGGCTATTTCCTTACTGCAAAAAATACTCAGAGCCTACACATTTAACTTTATCAATTTCACATCCATTCTTTCCCACTCTCCCACCTCAAACATGTCCTTGGTGCCACAGCCCTCTGCACCACCATAACTGACCACTCAATACCCATTCACCCCAGTGACAGAATCCCTTCTTTAATCTCCCTCCACCTCATCATCCTCCCTACCCCAAATAAGAGGGCATCACACAGCCATTCCTCTCCCCTTCTCAAACACAACCTTCCACAGCTCCATCAGTGTGTCCAGGTGGACTGGGCACCAGACAGGAAGTCAAGAGTCTTGTGACCTATTCTCTCCTCCAACAAGCTGCTGTGTGACCCTGGGTGCGTCACCTTGCCTCTCTTCCCACCTTTTTCTAGTTAGACTGTAAACTCTCTGTGCCACAGATTGTCTCTCGTGTGTGCGTGTGTAGTGCTGAACAAAATGATTGTGCCAGAGACAGTGAGGTTTGCAAACTTACATGTAAACAGAATTAGATGTTAGACCTGGCTACACACTCCTCTGTTTTGTAATCTGGATAGAACCTAATCAGTTTAAAGACTTCAGCACAATCCTTAAAGCCTGGTTAGATTCCATCTACGCTGCAGATTGGAATGGTTGAATGGTTCCAGCTGTAAAATGATAGGAAATGTATTTTATACACTGTAGCAAACTGTACAATGACGTGTTTTATTTTCCTCCTGTGGTTTAGATTCATATTTTGCCTTAGCATAAGTTAAACAAAATTAAGACTATGATTATTCTTAGAGGATGCAGCCATTAAAGGAAAAGACAGAAAATGTTGAACTCCTCAAAGTCATAAAGAATTATCAACTGTGCAATTAGTAAAGACAGAGCATGCACACTGAAGTCTATTAAGTCATAAATGAAGGAGAAAAATGTTGTGCTTGGCAATTTGATGTGTATATTTGGTTTAATTATTTTAAATTAATTGCTATTGGCTACAATCATTAGAAAATTAAAGATTTAAGGTACGGCAATAAACACGCTCCTATAAAACAAATCTGGTTATACGGCCAAACCGTTTGTTTAATTATTTAGATTGAATACTAAAAGGAAGAAGTAAAAAGGGTTGCCTAGCAGAATGGTTCAGGAGTGTGAAGACTGATCCAGCCACACTGTGGCTCCCTTGATTCGGAATCAGTGCTTGACTACTTTAAGGAATGTTAATTCTCTGCAAGGAACATTAGTCATATCAGAACAATTCTCAGTCCCACCAGGAAAATACTAGCAGGCTTAGAGGGTGCAAACTTTCCTTCAATAAACCAGTGCAGTGCTGGGTACCTTAACTCCCATAGACTGCAAGGATCGCTTCTCCCTTCTTCCCCCATTTCAAACTACACAAGTGGATCACTGTGCTATGGCATCACTATTTATAGTACATAGTCAAGAACAAAGCAAAACATTTCCAGTGACGCCCCCCTCAATATAAGGCTGTTGGTTCCTTCCTTCATTATGGCTGGGAGAAAATTATTGTTGAAATGAGAAACCACATGATAAGATTCTTCAGTTCCTCACCCCTCCTGCACTGCACTTGCGCCCTTGTTTTATCAGAGGGAGAACATTTTTTGTGAGAGTCCTTTATAAAGTATTGGCAGCTCACCAGTGCATCTGTTCACCTAAGTGCTGGCCAGAGAGTTCTGTAAGTATCTGTGCACACAATGGCTGAAGCCGCTTGGGAAAACCTGCCCTCGCTCCTACTGCTATTTTAGATATCTTCGGGCCCTTAATTACTCTTCCTTCCTTAGTTTGGCTGACTTCTGGAATGGGGCTGCTTACTGCAGAAGATCAACATCATGCTGCATTAGGACGTCTCTGAGCATGGACAGTGTAGTGCTTCCCAATGTCATTACCAAAAACCTGATTAGTGGTAACTGGAGTCGGAGGACAAAGAGACTTTAATCTTGGGGGGAAAGCAGTGCAGGCGGGCCCATTACACCTTCTACAGCTACTAGGGAGGAGACACTTTCCTCTAGGACTCTAAGCTCCATGACTATTATTATTGTTATTATTATTATTAAGTATTCACGTAACACCATAATTTTGCATGTCACTTTTCAGAGAATAAAAGTCACTGTCCCTGCACAAAAAAGCTTACGACCTGCATTGGACCAACAAAGAAATGGAAGATATCAGAGAGAAGGAAGGATCAAGGCTTAAAACATGTGTATAATGCAGACAATGCTGAAGCCCTGATAATACTGAAAATTGAGCATTAGGTAGGGCTAGAGCAGAAGAAGGCTAGTGGGACACATTTTTGAAAGACCAGGCCTTCAATTTGCTGTAATTGTGTATTAGTCACACAATTGCCATTCACAATCAGAATGTTCATTTGTGCAAGTCCTCCTTCAACTTGCATTGGGTACAAATGGAATAGCAGAGTAATGGATATTCCTTTAAATAAAAAGACTTTTTAAAAGAATCTGTTGCTGCTGGGACAATACCAATATTGCACTTTTCCATACTAGACAGACATGAGAAAGGACATCCTAATGCACCAGAGGGACAGAAATGGAAGGCATTGCTATATCTTTCCACTTGGGTTAGCTCCACTTTGCTCAACTGCTTAGTTTCATTTACATTCTTGAGTTTCTCATCTAAAATACACCCCGACAGGGTATCGTCTGCCTTTGAATTTGCTTTGGATATTGGCAATCCTGGCAGATGCCTGATGGCACAGAAGCAGAAAGAGAAGAGGGGAGAAATGAAAAGAACTAACACAAATCAGCAAGTTTCAAGTAAACAGAGAGTGTCACTCTCGCGACCTGTCAGAATCTACCAAAAAATTGAGGAACGTGTTAAAGCATCCCACAATGCCTGGCTGGATCTTTTTGCCGCAGATCCCATTTGCTGGTGATTAGGCAGGTCTCATGGATCCCAGCATACATTACTAAGTACTGTTGGTCAATATTTGTAGGTAAATTAACAATTTAAAAATTCTTTCAAATTCTCAGTTAGTGCCCAATCCTGAAAATACTTAATCACACGATTCACTTTCCTCAGGTGCTTATGTATGTATAAGTTTGGGCCTGTAGACATTCACTATTGGCAAACAAGCTGGTTCCTCCAGAAATTGGCTGATTTCCTAAAGGACCAGGAGCTAGCTAACAGCTGCTATGGCATGAAGTGAAGAAGGCTTCTTGCTATCCTTTATGGAAAAACCCCTATAGAAATATGAATGAAACCAATAGGTTTCAGTAGACATTACTCTAAAACCCTATATAATTCCACAGAGAATGAGACTGATACCCCTTTTGTAGAATTTTTAAACCAATTGACTGTTTAATATAGACCTACATCCCTGCTAGGCTGGCATTATAACTCTTGAGAAAAAAGTTCTCATTCTCTAGTTTGCTCTAGCGGAGCTTTCCCTAAGGAAATGGAAGGGACATCCAGCTTAGGAGTTGGCATGAGACTCAAAGGGCCTTGCCTTTCTCCTGCTGGAATGGTCTCCTCTTACCTACCCTGCACTGCTAACATGACCTGCCTTTATGTACTGCCCGTTCCTGTACTCTTTCTCAAATGGCAGGGGAAGATGATGGCAGGGGAACTGGCAGGTGAGGAAGAGCACAGTGAGAGGGAGTGCTGGGATAGGGGAGCTCATAGCAGGGTCGCTAGGTTCAGGACTGAGCATCGTTGGGCAGGATGAGGGACACGTCTTCATTTTGCGATAAGGTATTGTGGGGATTGGCGGATGGGCTAGGCTGGTGGGAGTATAATCATCCCACGTGCTCAAAAGTTAAAGACTCTAGGTTGGTCTTCTAGTTCCACCTTTTCTTTTTTCTTCACAAACACAGGTAGGGTGAAGAATAGAATGAAAAATTTATTTTTGGTGGTTCTTTTAAAAATAATCTTAAAAATAATGAATGGCCTTGAACCACCACAGCAAATAACGGTTTGCCCAGGCACAAACAATAAATACCCTTATATACAAAACTCTAAAAGATTATGGTAACACAAACAATTAAACATAATCTTCCTTAGATATTTGTACAGCTCTCCCATACCATGGAAGTAGCATGAGTGGTGGACAGAGGGCAATATATGGCTTATATATATGGCAAATCAGTTAAATTAATTCACCACAGATAGCCTATAATTTTACTATAGACCTTGTATAGTACTTATGTACAAGGACCAGGTTAAGTGTTCTGCATTAGATACATAAATACTTATCTCAACATGGGTGTTGTGAGATTCAGTTAATGTTTGTAAAGTCCTTTCAGATCCACAGAAGAAAGGTGCTATAGAAGCACAAAGTATAGTTATTTCACTGCATACAAAAGAGGAGGTGAAAAGAAATGTCTCTTCCTTACACATGAAACTACTGACCCCTATGTCTGCCTTAAAATAAAAACAAAATGTTAAGACAGAAAAGAATTCTGACCATGAACCTACTTCAGTTTTCCTCTGTGTCTTTTTCCTCTGATTTCTGGTTGAGTGAAATAATAAACTATTGCATTGCTGTAAACTCTTTGTAAGTAGATTTGACTAAGACAACTGAGTTCAGTGCCAGCAGCTACTCCAATCATTCTTTTAAATGGAAATTTACCGTCTGCTGCTTCACATGGAAACTATACAGAACTATTTTTCACAGCTTGTTCACTGAACAGATTATCAGAGGGGGAAAAAAAATAAAAAGGCTTCATTTTCTACAGATCCCAAAATTTCAGTGAAGAAAATCTTGGCAATTTTCTTTTGAAGTGAGACAGATTTTACTTTCACATTGATATAGGTCATTTAGCAATGGTATCATCTTCCAAACTAAGGGCCCAATTCTGCAAACAGTTCTGCACATAAGTAGTTTAACTCACATGGGTAGCCGCATTTGATTCAAGGGACTTATCCATGTGAGTAAGGCATAAGGGTTTATAGGATTTGCTCCTAATATAGAAACATTACCTCTTTGATTTAATACAATTTTTAAAGCTTCTCAACCACTGAAGTTTTATTTAGCATGTCCTCCAAAAGCTACAGGTAAAAGCTCCTGAATCTAAACTCATACAAACATGAATGAAAAAAAAATACTGTTATACCAATTATGCCTTTTTGCTAAATATTACCTTGACACAATTTATATATGGATTTTAACTCAGGACTCCTGCACCCTATTATATTTACCAGGTGCCTATATAATATTCCAGTAAAGTTGCCTCCGTGCAATATAAAACAAGAAAGAAGAAAAGAAAGAAAGAATGTGTTGTTAATCTAGGTCTTTTTCATACCTCTCTTCAAACGGTCCCTCCTCCTTGACCTTGCATCAGTCCTCAAGTAGAGAAGCTACTTAATTCTCCTAAAATACAAGAAACATCACCTCTCTCTCTTACCTCAAGATCCTAATCCAAGCACTATCATGGAACACAGAGGGAAAAATCAGAGTTCAGGATCCTGCAGGTATTTTGAGACCAAAGGGAAGTAAAAAAACAAAGAAAATGGTTGTGTACCTAATTCTCCAGCTAACTTATCAAGGGCTAGGATGGGGCAATGAGGCACAATCCTGTGTTGGAGGCATTGAAGAGCTTACTACCCATGTACCTGAGCAGGTCCACAGGCTGACATTTAGAGGAGAACAGAGCTTTGGCCCTGCCTCCACCCCACACTCAGGGGTCTTGAGAAGGCAGCAAAGGGGAGGGATAGTGGAGAAGCAAGCCTGACTGTGCCTTTTCTGAAGGCCCAAGCCTGGAGTTCCGAGGTGTGGGATAGGTGGGAACTCTGCTCCCCACTCAACACGGAGGCACTGACATGGGAAGGCTCTAGCACCCTCACCCCCAAATGAATGAAGAAGGGGGGAAATTAGTGAATACCACTAAGGTGTTGATTTTAAGCACATCACCACAAAGAAATGCTGACGTTGGAAAAAAAATTCAAGGCATGGTGGAGAAGTAATGGCAATAACTGAAGTAGAAATGCTTATAAATAAAGTGTAATAAGGAATGGCATAATGTATGAGGGAACATAAGTATGCACAGTGCTTTTCCTGAATATCCTGTACAGTACCCCCAGAACAATGGAATTTATAAAACTAATACAAGGAACTGTGGGTTTTCAGAAGAGTCCTCATAGAAAACTTTTCGAAGTTGGTCTTGACTAGGAAAAGTGGTAGGATTTAGGTTAGGCTTAACTAACACGTGCCAGCAAAGCCCAACCTAAATTCATCCTTTCTCTTAGTCTAGATTCAGGGTAACACCTTCAAGTCAATTTTAGCTGATAGTGTTAGCTAGTGTTCTAGCTTAAGGTAAAAAATATTAGTCTAGGAATAAACTGTTTTAGGTTCAGTTGACACAACCAGCTAAAACAGAGCTAAAAGCATTACCCTGCACCAATGCTAAGGAAAAGGTCAAGTTCAGGCCAAGTTTAGCTGGTATGAATTGGCTAAATGTGACCTAAACCCAGCCACTTTTCCTAATCCAGACAAACCTGAGTTCAGTGTAACTACTCATGTGAGAAATTGCTCATCAGCATGAGTAAGGCTCGCATAATCAGGCTTGCACTATTTGTTTAAGTGAGGGTCACTTAGCTGAGAACAACTCCCATCACTGCAAGGGAGTAATGAGATCTTACCAGTGATGCTGCTGATAAAAACATTGCACTTTCAGGAGTGACAGAATCTGTCGGTCACTATTCTTTGAATCCTTAGCTCATCGTTGCACTGGGAAACACAAGGGGGTAGGGAAAAAAACATTGGTGTTGTATAGCACAAACCCGGTATTTTAAAAATAAAATCCAGGAAGAAAAAATGTCTTCTGATTAAGCTGAAAAGATTCTTCAACAGAACATTTAGTTAATATCAAATTCAAGCAGAAATCAACATGATTAGGAAGGTTAGTGAGGAGCATCTAAAGAATCAGCTTGTGTGTCTTCAGCAGATGATGGACTAACCTCAGGCAGGAAAGATTTTTTTCTTGAAATCATATGCTTCAAAAGTCTGACTTTCCCAACAGTGCTTGGAATTTTTTGAGCCTAAAGCAACATATCATACATATTGAAAACCCACATGACTCTGAGTCTTATATCATTCCAAAATTCTATTGCCACCACCACAAGTGAGCTCAATTTTAGTGACACCATCACTGCCAACTGAACAAGGATGGGACTCAGAGTGCACGCTTTTACTAATCACTTTCCTGAACGGAAAGGCTTCTGCCAGGTTTGTCAGTCATCTCTTGGAAGCTGAACATCTTCCCCAGGAATATCCTGGCAATCATAATATAAGTCTGCCTCAACGTTTGATTTAGTTTGGATGTATAGTGTTCATGGAAGAAGGCCCTTCAGAAGGGGAGCAAGTCAACAAGTTTAAAGGACTATCAAGATCTCTTCCAAACCGTAGGAAACCTAGGGTTTAACCTATGCTGCCATGTGGCAGAGTTTTGCTAAATGCACAAGATAAAGCTGTTAGGTGATTATCCCACCAATGGTAATGTTTATTGCATAGTCAAATTGATCTTTTCAATAGAGAGTTTACTTTTTCTTCGCCATTTGGTTAGAATGTGCATAGTAAGGAGAAATTAGGTGGAGCTACCCTCACAGACTTGTCAATATACATTGGAATATTGCTTTTAAACTGAATTTGTCTATCCAATGTTGCACTGCTCCATATCTAGGACCTATTGCATTCACTAGCTTATCCGCTGCTGCTTCTGCAGTTGTCTCGGTTCGTAAGGAAATATAGTGGTGGTTGGGAAAAATCCATGTTTTATTCATCCAGCGCAAAACAGAAGTAATTTACATCACCAAAATCAAACTTCTCTTTTTATCTGAGGTTAAGCAGGGAAAATACTCTACCAATACTGAAGAGATTCACATAGGAGAACAGGTATTACACCATCATCTAAGCAGGATTTGTTAGCCCAACTTTTGAAGCATACGATTTCAAGAACTCATACATGGAAGCTCTATTTTCCACCAAATAAACATACAGGGCTAGTCTCAACACTCCACATTATTTAGTATCAAAGGTGCAGCCTGGGTTCTGAAGTAGTGCGCTTGGCATTCTGTAGTTTGGCAGAAATGTCTGCTTGTGCTCTCTCCCTCAACAACATATTTTGGATGCCTCGCATCCTCTTTTGACAATGCCACATGTATTTGACATAATGTGGCTCTGGCATAATCAAACTCTGTTGTATCTGCTTATGTTAGGGATGTATTAATCCAAGAGTCTTTTCATGACAAGATCTGAGAGAAGGACAGGTCAAAAGAAGGGACCTGCCAAAGCATAGGGACTTAAACTAAAGCAGCTGCTGTCTGACATCACAGTCTTCCAAGCCCATCCAAAAAACAGACATGTTGGGGAAAAGGCTATTCTGAAACACAGGGCTTTTTGTAAGAATACTTTTGCTTTAGTTAGGCATCCTAATGCAATTTTTGGACTTCATATTCTGTGAGCCAAAGTCTGCACCAGATTCTGAAATCAATGGGATTGCACAGGATTTAAATCAGTACATAATGTGGCAATCTGTACTTGGGCATATTGGGCAAATTTTGCTCTTCACACCAAACAGAATTTAGGCTATTGCTGTTAGCTTTCCTTTCCCCCAAGTTCCCTCCACCCCCATAAAATAGTATAGCCAGAATAGGACTTATATTCAACAAAGGATGTATTTGTGTATTTACCGTGATTGTTGCTAATGTCTTCATATGTGGTGAATCTATATGTTCTATTCAGTGGCTCAGAAAACACAGGTACTAGGCTCCTCAGAGCTGAGTGTATTAATCATATTGCAGCCTTTGATCCCTAGTTGTCAACACACTGATTTTGAAATTCTCATTCTTAAAGTGCATATAAAACCTTCCATGGTTTTACATTAGCTTATATGTTTATGCTTCTCAAGATATATTCTCTAGCCAACTCTTTACATTCGACCCTGAGCCCAGACATCAATTGGTTGCTGATCAGGGCTTTTCACATGATGCTGCTTTTATCAGGAATGCTGTTTTAGATGCTTTTAGGGAAACACTTTCTTGATAGTTTTAAGAATGTGGTTAATTTTTTTTTCATTGAGGATGGCACTTGAGCTCTGCTTTTCTTTAACTGTATTGCTTTTATTATAAGATCTTAGCTAGTAATTTGCCTTATAAATGCTAATGTGTTGGGGGGAAAAAAATCCTGATTTGCCCCTTTGTCCTTGGATACGTTATGAGACGGAGCGGGGTCCTGAAAGGCAGATTGATTTTTCTCTTTATTGTTCACAATAAAAAGTTTCTTCAAAGGGGAAGAAAGAGGTGCAAAAAGAAGTCATGCATGCTTAATGCTGAAGAAAAGCCTGCTTGCACTTGATACACTGGAGAAATTTGTCAAGAACACTTCATCCTCGTGTAGCCATTGCCTGCACTTCTGCCAAGGTTAGGGAGACCTTGGGTTAGCTGCTCTTTGAATACTATGTACTGGTCTCAGTTTTAACATAGTCAGCTGACTGCTTAGAAGTTTTTTCTTTTATTCTTTCTTTTTTCCTCTTGTGAATATGATGCATCTTACGGATTTGGGGCCGGATTCTAGAACCACTCAGTAAATAGCTCTCCCATATCACACACATTGCAGAGCGCTTGTAGAATTGGGACCATTGATTGTACCCCTGCCCCAGTCTTTGTTCTGGAGTTCCACACGGTTGTTATTAATTTACTAGCAAGGCGCCCAAACATTAGTCTCTCTACAGAATACAGAGTGGGCCCTGCCCCGCAGGGCTAACAAGCTAAGCTAAAATTGACATCCAGGTGAGGGTGACTCCAAAGATAAGGTCCAGTTCTCCAACCTGACTCACTTTGAATAGGCCCTTACGTTATGAATAGTCCTGTTGATTGCAACAGGGCTACTTGCAACTTAAGGTATTGCTCAACATGAGCAACGAGATCAGAATATGGCCTTTTTTGTACTGGGGGTTTGACAAGAGCCAAAAGCCTAGGTCGGTTTTAAGAGAGATGTGCACGCTACATCACACTGTTTTTAAAAGGAAAAAATGGGATATGTCTAGAATGCATGGTAAAAAAAAATCCATTGGGCCAGATCCTCCCTCTGGGGCACCTGGCATTGGCCACTGTCGGTAGACAGGATACTGGGCTAGATGGACCTTTGGTCTGACCCAGTACGGCCGTTCTTATGTTCTTATGACAGGACATGATAGGAAAAGAGGAAATAAAATAATCCCCCAAGAATGTTACCAATTCACTAACTCTGCAAATTCATCTCTGCCCCCCCCAATAAATATTAAACCTCCAAGCTACCATCCTCTGGTGCCCCTACCACCAGCCCATTCCCACAGCGGGTGATGGCAGATGGAGTGGGGAGCTGGCTGGACTGGAAAGCCATATCCCAGAGACCCACAACCCTCATGTGTCCCTGATCACTCCATGCCCATCCTGCAGCCATGTACTTTTGACCTCTCCCCCATCTCTCTGTACTCCCTAGTGCTGGGATTGGAATCAGGGAGGAGGGCTGGGGAATTGGCCACCCCCACCACTCATGCTTCCCGCACCCCAATCCCTGAAGCATTGAGGTAGGCAGGAACGGGGGAGGGGTGCTGTTTAGCACAAAGTGGGACAGATGGGAAGCCAGCAAACAACTCATTCTGACCCCCTTTCCAATTCCTCTGCAGGGTGAAGGAGCTTGCGCAGGGCTTCCAACCATTGTCCTCTGTAGTTCCGCCTGGTGGGAGGCAAATATAAGCATTGTCAGTTGTGGGAGCTTGTCCAGGACTCTGCAGACTGAGTTTCCAAACCTAAACAATCCCGGACAACAACCAAGAGCTGGCAAGTGATGCCAATGGCCCGGAATTGCCACTGACCCTTTGCAGGCTCACCAGTCTGAAACACTAGGACAAAGTCTGTGAACTGACCTCCTCTTCATTAGTTGCCGTCTCCTGTGACTCTTTCTAGTGTTTGTGTGTTTATTAAAGCCCCATATATGGAATCAAAAGATTACAAGAGAATGCCATCGTTCATTTGAAAAAAAGAGAAAAAACAGCAAATTGCTGGCCCCCACAATTATGGAGAAAAGCTTGAAAACGTGAAGTGAGTGTGACTAATGGCTCAGAAAGCAGAAGGCAAATAAAAAGAATCCAAATTTATGATTTTTTTTAAGTCATGATTTTTTAATCCTTGAGGTTAGCAATACTGTCCTTAACAATAACAAAGGACTTAGGAAGCTCTGTGGTTTCTCACCAAGAGTTTTTCCTGAAGCCTTCCTTAGAAGGGAAGGAGTTTTGGGGGGTCATGGAGGGGACAGGTGGTGTGACACCCACACACAAACCCAGTGAACTACATGGACTTCAGTTCCCATCTCCGGGGATCTTTTCCAGCAGCCGGAAGCCCTGTTTCCATGAAAAGCACAGCACCAAAACCAGGACTGCTCAAGAAGAGGCCATTGAGAGGGCTTGCAGCAGGAGCTAATGCTGATTTGGAATGCTGGAATTCATGGCATTGTCAGGGGAGTTTGTTGTGGGGTGATGCAGTTCCCAGACTTCACTTTTCCCTCCTCTGGCACATCAATGCAGCCCTGGCGTCAAGGAGGGTGCCATGGGGCCAACATTTTTCATCTTGCATCCGAAGAAGTGGGTATTCACCCACGAAAGCTCATGCTGCAAAACGTCTGTTAGTCTATAAGGTGCCACAGGATTCTTTGCTGATTTTTCATCCAAGATCCCTAAAGATAGACACTTACTTCTGTATCATACTGTATTGCTAATCTACAAAGCAGCACCCAAGAGCTCTGAAAAAGTGAGTTGTCTATAGCTTCCCTTCAGAAAAAGACTGCACCCAGTGCCAAATGAAGAAAAATCTCCATGTGTTACAACCGAAATACCAGTCAGTTCTGTTCAGATGAAGCACACTCCTTCCAGCCTAGTCGCACGTATTCAACAACATTCACTTCAGGACAGGTCCACTTTTAATTCAGGAAATATTTTACTATTGCTCAGTTCCCTGTTGATTCCTAATTTGAATTTTGTTAAACTTTACCACAAATACACAGCACTAACTGCAGAACAGGCATTCCAATAATTGGACAAGTTTAAAGAATTCCTTTCGAAAAGCAAGGTTTCCCCCCTTCATATGCCTCCTGTTTGAGAGCACACAATCTAAGGGCTTGATCCAGATTCAACTGAAAGACTCGTGTTGATGTCAATGGACTTTGGATCAGACCTGACAGAATAGTTGGTTTTATCTTATTAAACACATGCAAGTTATTTTTAAGCCCTCTCTATTTTAAATGTTGTCATTTAAACAATGTTTTTGTTTAACTTGGAGCAGGAAAAAAAAGTGCAGAGAAAGGGAAACTGTTCTATCATAAGCAGCTTATATGGCAACTAACAATATAACAAGAATTAAAAAAAAACCCTAACTTTTTCACATTTTAGCAAACTTTTCAATTAGGATTTCTTCCTGGCTATTTAAATATGTCTAAAGTAATGGTTTTCTGTAATTTGTACTTTTCCTTTGGAAACATACCATGCTATTGTCAGCTTTAAAAAAGAAGCAATTTTCTGACTTTTGAGATTGAGCAGGTCAGGGAAAAATTACTACTGTGGGAACCCTATAATTAAATAGAAAAATGCAGCTGCACTTATGAGAAACTAAAATTAAGTTTATTCTATTAATACTTGATTCTGGAATGGTATTTGGTATTTTCAGGCAGAGGCTTAATTTAAAGCCACACCTCACCTGCAGCATGTTACCAGCTGCATAACTATTTTCCAAAGCAACAACACGTATGCATGATGTGGTGCATAAAAATATATTTTTCTAATTGCTTCTGTCCAAAAATTAGATTCACTGCAGCAGGATATTTGTTTACATATATACCTCTCTCTTTTTTTGGTCCCGTATGGGTATTTTCACTTCTTTTTTGTACATTTTTTAAAGAAAAAAACTTGAACAGGAATAAGATTGAAAAAGAAATACATGTGACTCTAGCAATATTTATAATAAGTGAATGGGAATAAAGTATTGTCATACACTTTTGAACAAAATTAGACTGTACATCTGAATCAAATGAAGATTGTTTTCTAGCATTCAACAAAACTTGACATGTTGACAAAATTTTATATCATACTACAACCCAAAAATGTTCAGGATGTGTATAAAACAACCATCTAAATCTGTTTGCATGTTTGCAGATTAACAGAAACAGATTTTGAACAAAATCCCATTTGAAAGATCTAAGGAATATTTTCCTGCTCCCCAAGTTAGATTAAATTAAAAAATCTAAAATATTTAGAATGAACAAAAGTATCATAAACAGAATGGATCCACTTTGAACAATTTGTGAAGCCATAATATTGACTAGTCATTTTAATGAGCTTTTTTCCAAAAATGGAGATGTCTCCTAGAAAATACATGCCTAAACATTTATATAAGATGTATCTAAAATTATAAAGAATCGAAGAGGGACAAATATTTTAAAATGCAATATTTATCTTATTTTAATAACAGTAATAATTCACTGTCTTA
Source organism: Mauremys mutica (assembly GCF_020497125.1). Lineage (NCBI taxonomy): Eukaryota > Metazoa > Chordata > Testudines > Geoemydidae > Mauremys > Mauremys mutica. The sequence goes on along the minus strand of NC_059081.1, from coordinate 56,045,919 downwards.
TTTTTAAAATTGCAGCTGGGTAATGGGAATTCAGGACTTCAGCTCTTTCAGGCTCTCTCAGTTTTGAAGAGGAAATAATGCAACATTTCACAACTTCTTCTACTGCTTGATATCACAGAAATTATTGAATACAAATACACCTTAATATGTTGCACAGTCATTTGCAAATTTATATTTTCCCTAAAATTTCACAAATTCCCAAAGCAGCTTTTAAACAAAAAAAAATAGGAACTGGATTTTTGGATCCTCTTTTAGGGGTCGATTTTAGCTTCTTATCTATTATGGAGAAAGTATGCAAGCACACACATTATATAAATATGTATATGCATTATGTGTTATACATAAAGAAACTGAATCCTGGCTTTAAGTGCAAACTCAACTCAACCTTAATTAATTGTGCGTGTATCTGTATATAGATAGATAGATAGATAGATAGATATTGCTTGCAGGTGTGTATATAATATATCCACACACAATATGATGAGGTTCATGCAGAAACATTGTATACAAAACGAGGAAGGGGTTTTTCTTTCAGAGATGAATCGTGAGCTAGGATACAGTTGGAGAAAAAGACCTCTGAAATTATATCGTTGTGTGCACATCTTGACTGATAAGACAAGTGAGCTAAAAATTCTTAGCATAATTATTTCGAAATCACATATACATCTTGCTTTCTCTTCTGCTTGTTTGGTCAGTGGGATACTTGTCTTTTGCTGCATGCTGTGGTGCTAGAATTCTATTTTCCAGCTACATTTGTGACACGGAGAAAAGGAAAACTGATCCATGAAGTTCCTATTTGCATAAAATGCCGAAACATCTGTCACAAGCTCCTTGTTGGGGGAGTTAGGCATCAGGAGATCTTGTAGTCGATCATCTGCTCTTAATAATATTAGATTCTGTTGCTGTCAATAGGAACCTATAGTGAGTGTCTGGGGAGGGCCAGGGATACATTTGCTCAAAGAAGGAATATTTACTATGATTAACTTTAAATGGGAGATTACTTACCTTGCACTGCCATCCACACACACACAAAAATCAATTGTACCCCTCGATCAGCAAATGCACTATTCTGTCTGATGCCACTTTCTTTGTAGATATGGTTCTTATAAAGATAATAATGATCAGGTCTCCAGTAGATAGCAGCATTTGCTAAACTTCAGTTAATGAATAATCTGCGGCACTGGAGCTAATGTTAAGAAACATGCCTCTGCATTGCTAGATCAAGTTTTAATTTCAATTGCGGATCAAAGCAAAATGGTAAGAATGGTTTATCTGTGTTTGGAATCAGGAAAACCTTTGTTCTGTTTTTGTATATATTACATATGTCTATAATCATCAGTATCAGGTAGAGCAGCAATCATTTATAGAGAGAGAATATAAGCTCAGTGAAATGTAAATTCAAAACCAGAATATTTTAAAACCAGAATAACTATGTTAGCTTAAGTAAGTGCTATGTTCAGAACCACTAAGTAATACACAAGATTCATATTTCTGCATGATACTTTGCTCCTTATTTATATACTACTTTTTTAATGACCTAACTTTGTATGATTTTAAAAATGTAGCACATGGGCTGAATTCTGTTCTTATTCGCACCACTATAAATCAGAAGTAATTCCTCAGAAATCAAGCCAATCTATCAAGCTCCAGTATATATTTCTAACAAGGCTCTCGTCTAATCTATACTATGTAATGAAATTATATGAATGTATGCCCAATATAAGTGAAAGGAGAATCATGGTCTATATATTTAATTGTCATCTAATTATGTCACAAATATCTTTGAGATGACCAGCTTGGCAAGATCCTTTTCACCCCCAGCATCTACAAGAGTCCAGGTTTAAGATCATTAATATCTCATTTAGTATTGCCCTGAAATGTACACTGTGCTGACAGCTAACCTGTGGAACCATGCATGCCTATCTGTTACGTTCCCCATCCATTCTCCACTCCCTCCATTTGTTGATTTCACACACTTGGGGTGCCCGCCATAATTCAGGGAATGTCTTACTGTGTGTTTGTATAGTGTCTGGATGAGACCCCAATCCAGTTAGGGCCTCGGGGTGGTTCTGTGACACAAACACAAAACAAGAAGAGTAACAGAGCCTCTCAAGAAAGTAAAGTTGTATAAAAAGTTTCTCTGGCACTGGTTCATCAGCAAGCAGTAATCAGCTAAGATACTACTTTGTAATTTCTCTGTTTCATAAATAATATAGGCGTTTACTACCAGGAAGTTTGTGGGACACAGAAGTAAACAGTCTAGTGATCCATCTGTTATTATGGAATCCAAGAAAGCTGAATCAGGATCTTTACAAGAGGACTATTTTAGCTGTTTATGAAATCAAAGATGTTTGGGAAATGAGTATTTAAATCATTATTAACAAAAAAATAAAAGAGGCCTTTATTTCCTTGACTCGATCAGACCATTGTCTGTGATTTTACTCATCAGTCTGAGTGTTTCAGTGGCTATAGAGGGTTTGTAATTAAAGCAAACACAAAAGGCAGTGCAGTTTTAGCAAATATTAAATGTTCAGATGACGATCAAAAAGAGACTCTTCCTTCTTAAACATTAGCACTGTAAAGAACTGCTCCTAAATAAAAAAACCCACATCTGTTAGCATATTTGTCAGAGGTTTAACGTTTATCAGGGAGTTGAAGGTGGGGGTTTTTTTGGAAGAAAGAGCGTGATGGGGAGAGGTTATACTGACAGTGCTTCTGTGCCAAAGATAGAATAGACTCAGGGGAGGTTGAAAAAGAAATATCTTTTCCAGGGACAGACTGTTGTATTGGCATTCTTCTCAAGTGCCTTTCTTCCACCCTTGATACATTGCTTAGAACAGAAGGCTAGAAAGAGAATGGAAGCATGTGTGTAAATTAGTCACCATTATTACAAAAGCAAGATTTCTTTGGGGAGGGAGAACAATTCGATTTCACATCAAAGATTACTTATTTGTAGCTTAAAGGTGCATATACAGGGCAGAAGATTGTTCAAAGAAGTTAACTTTTCAATAGCCAAGTATGTAGTTGTATCCTTCATCGAGGAGAAATCGTGTTTTTAACATTCTAATAAGAAAATGCAGTTCTGTTATTTTTCAGCCTGTTCTAAGTATTGTTAAAACCTACACAACACTTGGTTTGGGAAAACTCTATGATTTTATTGAGTTTCTACTGTTTTTGATAGAGTAAAACAGATCAAGTAGAAAAGTAGCCTGTGATTAAAAAAAAATTAGACCACTTTTAATAGGCTATAATAGCTAACTGTGTAGTACGGTGAACAGAACCGTAGCCTGTAATGTAAAGAACTCCTGCTATAACAATAACGTATAGATCTGATACTCTTTTTCTTTCCATTTCACAGTCCTGCTTAAAGTCTTTACAATAACAGCATCCACCCAGATGGGTTTTGAATAAATTTTGAAGAGCAGAAAAATACTCATGTGGGGACTGATACCAAGACACTTATGCACACAGTAGCTTTGGCTTCAGTGAGTCTATTCCTATGAGTAAGGTGACTCCATTTACATCTGCAGGAAAGGGCTCACAGCGAGTAGGTACAATGTTATTGCAGTTCAATCTTCTCCCCAATGTTTGTGCTAGAACTTTGGATTTTTGGCCCCTCACCCTTACAAGAGCGCCATCTTCTGGGTGTCCATATTAACAACATCCCTGCATTTAACTGAAATCTTTGTTTTACAAGCGTACAAGTGAAAAACAATAAAATCAAAAGTGCTTGTACTGAAAAAAATCAATAAAAAATTCAATAATAGACTAATAAGCCCCAAATCAGGAAAACATCCACATTCAGGATAGCACTTAAGCACAAGTTTGAGTGCTTTCCTGAACCGGGACCCTTGGTTGAATTGTTGCAAGGTTTTTTCTGCAGCCACAGGACTATCATGCAATGACTTGAATCTAGTTATGACAATGCTCAGAGGGTATAAAATTGCTCATCCTTCACTGTCTCCCAGACTACAAAAAATTACTGTGGAAAACAACAAGAAAGTTGCACAAGGTAGAGAACTTTCTGCGAGAAAATAAGTAAAAAATGGGCTTGCATCTACCCAGAACATTACCTTTAGCAGGACCATAAATGAGTGCCAGTATTTAAACATTAAAAATATGAAGCTTAAAGTAATGTAGTACCAGTATCTCAGGTTTACATGTCTCAGTTTTCCATTTGTGCAAACTGTTCTCAATAGAAAGGAAACACACTTTAATGCCATGGAAAGCTGAATGCTATATATTGTTGTGCAAAGCGTGGATGCCATGGCAATAAAATACAAGCGACAGGATTGTGGCAAATTAAATAATCTTTAAAGTCATATACAAATGGGATCCTGGTTATCTTTCTATTCCTGATATCTCAGCTGTGGAGATCTTCCAGCTATTAGTCCCCTGGCTTAGCTGGGACGCTGGCTTGGCATTTTCAAGCAGGGGCCCTTGTATCTAGTACTTTCCCTCCTCCTAGGTCCAGCAAAGCTGGAGTCTGTTGATCTTCCTGGCACACTAAAAGGTCTATCTGGAAGGGAAAGGGAAAATGGTCATGAGAGTGGAGGAGGATTCATAAATCCTGGCTCGTAGACTGAGTGAAAAATCCAGGTTTGTAACTGGTTTCTATTTTGATGTGTTTGGTTCTTAATGTACATGCACATGGGGCAAAAGACTCCGTGCATGTTTTAAGAATGGAAACATTCTGCAGAAATCAACAGACTATATTGCATCAAGACTTGGTGGGTTTAATCAAAGCCAGGGCATATGCCAAAATGGTAATCGTACTGAGGAACCCTCACACATCCCCACCTGCATGTTCCTCACTACAGCCTGCCACTGTGCCACCAACCCTGCTAGCAAAGTTTGGCTATCGAGATTGACGATACCAGAGTGATGATTCCCATCGTTTGCAAGGAGGCTGGGGCAGTTGCATGGTAGGTCACAAGTCCATGAATCCCTAAAAAGAATTTAGTCATTTCTACCTCAATCCATTTTTAAAAGCCAAACAAGTTTGCTACAGGCACATCCTTAGAATCAACATGAAGTACTTCGCAAAGAGATTTGGTGCTCTCTGGTGGCTAGCTACAGTTATTACCGATCTTTGTTGGGCTTTATCATACCTCTCACAAAAAAATCCACCAAACAGAAAAAGCCACGGAGAAATAGATAAATCAGTAGCCTAGAAATGCCTCCCCCTGCTTTTAAAATATTAGAAAAAACACAACTATTTTAAATTTACACATGGAGTGTTAAAAGTGTCCATATGACATCCCATACTCCAGCCTCATCTTTCTAAAGCAACATAGGACAGCGGATGACCCTTGTCCTTAAGTTTCTATTTTTGGGAGAGACTTCTTCGGAAGGCATTATACTAACCAAAGTATGACATGTGTATTTATTATTATATCCTATGATAATTTGTCAATCTTTGACATATTATCACGGAGAGAGAGAGAGAAAAACACACAGGCACTAAAAGATGTGCCACAAAAGTGACAATAAGATCTAACATATGAGCCTTTGTGGTTTTCCTAATTTCTTCATAAATGAAATGAAGAATATATCTGACCATTCTTAAGAACACACCACAGTAGCACAATATAATATTACATTATGTAAGGACTTCCAAACCTATACATTTTTATAGGACAACAGTATGTTAGTGACCAGATACTTATAAGATTTAGACATATTCAATATTATTTCTTCAAGCAATAGAGGCAGTTTACCGAAAACCTATGCAATACTTTTAAAAGCTCAGAATCTTCTACGTAAATGATACATAGACAAAGGGGATTTGACTAATCCATCTCCTGCTAATCTGCACTCATCATTTAGGAGAAAAGTCTGAATCATTTATATGCGCTAACTATCTGAATACATAACATCAACTACTCCACAAAACCAACTCTCCCCACATAGATTAGAGAAAATGGTCCAAATGGCACTGCAACTCTTCTGTGGGCTGTTTCAGGCATATGTGCTGGAATTGTAACCTCTATACAAATAGTCTAAGGAACGGTCCTAATGCAAGTCAATGTAGTTAGGCATTTCCCCCCGACTATCTGCATTCATAGCCCTGCTGGGTGCTGCAAGCGATGTCTCCACTAGAAAAACTGAGCCCTTCCTTTGCTTTATTTTGATAGCTGTGAGACTTGGGATTGCTGCCAAAAGGTCTGATTTTGTGAGTACCTGGTTCAAAGACATAGGGGACAGCCTGAAAGTGGAGAAAGGAATTAGAAATAGTCACTTCATCTTAATCCCTAAACAGCATTTGCTTCTTTTGCCAAGTCTAATGCATGTGCCTGTAAACCAGAAAGTCTTTGATCCATATTCATGTGTGGTGTTTTTATGTGTGTGGGAATTGTTCTTGTAGTGTAGGCCTTTATCTCTGTGTTTTGGGGTGGAAGGGTCTGTTTCAATTTCCTATTTACTGTATTTATTTTCATACTCAACTGGGTTCACTGCCGCCTCAAAAAAAGCAGTCAGTTTCCAGTCTCTGTTGGTAAGGAAAACAGCAAAAACCAAACCAACATAAAGTCTCCATGTGACAGAGAGTGAGTGAGTACACAGCGTGAAACTCGTGTACTGCTCACAGCCTGGCCCATCTTTCAGAAAGGCGGGGAGTTAACTTGCATTTAAAGCTGCAGTTCACAGACAGGAAAATAACACCTCCCTTATATTTATACCCCAGGAAGGGAGACTTGAGGCAATGCAGCAGACTCCCATTGGAACCCCTCAGAGACCTCTCTGCCCAGAATTTCAGATGAGTTATGGGGCCTGAGCGCTTAACTCTGCCATATAGTTTATTGCTCATGAAATGTTGGTCAGCCCCATACTCAGTGACGCTGAGTTTTTTGTACATTCTCATTAGTTGATTCTGGCATAGTTACCATCCTCTGTTCACGGCAACCACAAATCATGCAAAAGGAGGAAAGAAATGTGTTTGGTGAATTTGAAACTTGAGAGACTAATAAAATATTATAAAAAATTGATCAAACAATAATATTAAATAGGCTGGGAAATGCAGCATTTCACTCCTTGCTAAGAATCACACCAGTGAGAAGGAAATATCATTAAGACCAACTGGTATCATCAAGGGGACAAGGGCTAGATACCTACAGCGAATGCAATTCAGTTCGGCAAAAAACCACCAAAAATCTAGAAATCAGCCGAACTGATAGAGCTCTAAGAAAGTCCCTCACCAAGAGTGACATGAGATCTCCCAGATCCTCCCAACCTGGATCCTATGGTCTCACCAGGTTTTTCTCTCTAAAGAAAGGATGACGAGTGTTAGTAGTAAGCAGAAAACTCTCACTGCACGGGAACCTGCTCTAACTGTTTCCCAGGGTATAGCACATCCTACTGTTCAGGGAGCCAGGCTGAGGGAAATCAAGGGACCATTGACTTTCTTATTACGTGCAAGGAATGACCTAGGTTTGATCCTGCAAGGTTCTGAATGTCCTTTATGCTCAGTGACATTAGATATTGCCAGACGTGTTTTGCACTGAACAGAGAGTGACTGGTTTTGAAGCCTGAAAAGTTCTAACCATGGGTTCACTCATGGATAAAGACAAAACCATGATAAAATAAGTTGTTCCAATGCTGGTAACATCAGCAGTAGAAGAGACAATATGATGGCGTGTGTCCTGATCAGTGATATCCACCTCATGACTTCACCTTGGGCCCAGTCAGAACCAGAGCCTTCTAGGTCCCTGAAATCTGCTTTGGACCCACCGCTAGAAATAAGAGTATCTCCATGAGCTTTAATCAAATCAACAATGCGATTTGGGCAGAGGAACTATGTATGCATAGGGTGGTGGAACAAATTTCAGGCCCCTTCCCCAGTGAGCAGGGAGAACACCAGGCAGCAGCAACAAGGCAACAAGCCAAGCTATGATCCATCCACCCACCTCCCCAAAAGAGGGAGTTTGGGCCACAGAATACTCCTGATTGTGCACTAAGTGACAATGCATCTAGCAACCACAAAACTCCTCCGTCCAAATAAAGCAGAACTGGCACAGACTTCGCCTGCATATCTCATAAATCCCCTCTGTGAGCTTCCCGTATCTAGCAGCCCTGCCCAATCAAACTGCGCTGGCTCTCATTGTCTGCCAAGCATCATAAATCCAAAGAGCTGAGAGCAGACAGCATTTGATCTCTACTGCAGACTCCAACCATTTCTCCCTGATGTGTGGGGCAAAATTCCTAATCCTGTAGTGACTCGGTTCACAGATTTTTAACTGTGTCTGAGGAAATTCTCCTCCTTCAAATCCCTCCTCCAGATGTGTTTCCTTTAGTAATGATTTTCCACACCATCCTCCCCTAGTCTCATCTCCCCCGACAGGGCCCCCTCAGATGATTAACAGAATGGATTACTGATCAAAATGGTAAAAGTTTGACTATCTACAACTATAAACACACGCAATTCACAATGCTGTACTCACACAGAGGACTGTCACGCTTCTGAACCCTCATGATGTTTCAGGTAGTCTGACACCTCCCCCCGATAGCTGAAAAGAGAGACTCAGATGATATATACACTGCACACCACTAGAGGTGGCATGTAGGGTACACGTAGCTACACACCACAATGAAAACCAGGCTTGGGTCTACACTGCAGTGTGTAACTACATGCATCAGTGAAAGGCTCTGGCAGGGAGGAAGCAGTGTAGAAAGGCTCTGGCATGTCCCCCTGCCGGAGCCTTTCCCCACTGCCTGCCCCCTGCCAGAGTCTTTTCCTGCTGCCAGAATCTTTCCCTGCAGGAGAAAGGCTCCAGAGCAGCTCCCTGCAATGGGGAAAGACTCCTGCAGCGGGGAAGCAGGGGCACTACACTAGCAGCATAGCGGGGAAGGCACTGCTTGGGTGTGTAGAGAGCCATGTAGGGTACATAGCCTAAGTTTCTGGCATGTCTTGTACTTCATTCACTTAAGCACCTTCTACCCTGCTATTTATTCCTGTGCTGTGGAGCATGCAGTGAAAGTACTTGACACACCGCCATAAGGAGTGTGCAGCGTAGACACCCTAATTGATAATAAGTGATCATGGCTTAATCAAGGCATGGAAGGTCCAGCGTCCTGGCTGGACTCCATTGGAGTCGGTGGCATTTACACCAGGGATGAATTTAGCCCTGCGACACCGTTCTCTGAGAGGCACCATACATGCCCCTCCTCTTTTTGATAAGGCACCACTGAGCAGATTCATTCTCTGACCCTGCTCCTGTTGCTGTTACTTTTTGTGAGACCCAGCCTAAGGCAGGACAGTTTGGAGTCTTTATTTACCATCTGCCGTTAGATTTCTTGAGTCTAGGGGATTTCATAAAAACAGCAAATGGAGGTAAATTCAGAGCTGCAGCATGAAAAAAAAACAAACCAAAAGATATTAGAAAAATTCTGACAACTTAAAATTCCAACCAAAAAAGGACTTAGGGAATCTGTACAAACCATCGCTGAGGAGATCACACAAGGGAAAGGTTGATTAGGACCCATGAAACCTTCACAATTGCACAACAGTTCAGATTTCTTTGTGTGTGAGGAAAAATTACAGCAACAGGACCTTTGGGCTCCCTTCCCCCCAAACTCCCTTCCCCCCAAACTTCCCTACACACCAAACTCTGGGTGTAATTAGGCCCAAAGCTGCAGGTTTTCAGCTTTTCTCATCTCCTCAGGAGAGACGCCCTTCTCTCCCTGAGCTGGGGGAGAGTGAAAAATGAACGTACTTCTCACCCATAATACAAATTGAAATTGCCCACTTCTTCAGGGAGGCTAAAGGGGGTAAGTCAGTATCTGGCCTCGTGAGTTTATTTCCACACATTAAGAAATCAGATGTAAAACTCAGCTTGGCTACATGCTTCCAGTTCAGCCAGAGAGGTCAGGGAAACCAGCAGCTCATCTCTAAAACATGAGCTCCCAGAAACACTGGCTGAGTTATTCCAGCATGGAGCAAGCCCATGGGCCTTAGATGAGAGAGCCCCACACACCAGCTAAAGTCAGCTAATTCCAGGTATCCTAAGATATAAACTATCATGGTCCTTGGAGCCACTCATCTGATAGTGGTTAAGAACCCAGACCCTGGGAAGTAATCCCATGTTTAGGGCCACTAAATTGGTGACAAGCTCAGTTCCAACTTATTGTGTGGACAGGACCTTAGGAAGTGCTGCATCTCTGCCCAGAATTTCAACTGATTGCGCTCTGGGGACTGGGATCTTATCTCTCCCCTAAAGCTTGTTCATTATATGTGCACTGATCACACACACACACACACACACACACACACACACACACTTGCCAGTTTAAACACATAAACAGTGTTACAGTTATTCTGGGTTTGATGCCCATTCTCTTTACTTGACTCTTGCCAATTTATTGTCTTGTTTTCTTGGTGACCAAAATCATTTATTTTGTGAATTGGAAATTCAAATAAAAAGCGTTTTTTTTTAATATCAAGACAATTAAGTGGGCTGGAAGATTTATGATCTCATTCTTTGCTAAAAGTCAAAATGATGAGAAGCAGGCAGCAATGGGAAACCTCTGATGAATCATTAGGACACACAGGTGCCAACAGGGCACGGGCAGGACATCTGCATGGGGCACAATTCCCCTTAGCACTGTCTAACCCATTGTATGAGTCTAGAAATCGACAGCCAGACTGATACAGTGTTAGAAAGATCACTTGCTATGTGAGGTAGAAGATCGTCCATGTTACCCCAGCCCCTCTAGATCCAGGCCGCTACCAGGGATTTCAGCCTAAATAAAGGATTAGGAGAGGTATTGGTGCACAGCTCCCTAGAGCAAATAACGCACTAGCCCATGGTGTGGGCTGGGGAGAGGCAGACAGCGCTGTGCTGGGAGCCAGACACAGGGTCATAAAGGGGGCATAGACAGCCTTAGGATGTGGGAGTGATCCTACAAGATTCTAAGTGCCCTCACATCTCAGTGACATCAGTGGGAGTTGAGGACACACAGCACGTCACAGGAACAGGCCCTTAGAGAGCTGTGTCTGCAGCTAACGCCAGATACGAGGGAGCAGTGTCTCGCGCCAAGCAGACAGTGACTGATTCTGAAGCCTGAGAAATATCTGGGGAGAGGCACAGTCCCTCTTGGACACACCAGAAGCCTTGGGAAAGTGATATTCAATATTCGGATATTCAAAATATTGGCACCTGAGGGCAGGAGGAGAAAACATGAGTGAGCTTCTCCAAACCCTAATCAGAGATACGCCATGATGACAAGAGCTCCCTCCAACTCTGTTAGTCTTTGCAGGGACGGCACAGGGCAGCAGCTCAGCACCTCCCTGGTAAATACCCCACCCACCAGGCTGCAACAGGCACCAGGCTCACCCCTCACAGGGGGATTTACAGCCACCGACAAGACCCCATCCCTTCACTTGGCCGCTCTCTTCCACTGGGCAAGCCATAGCATGCACATAGCCCATCTCTGCAGCCCAGAGACCCCTGCGAGGGATACCCACAACCAGCTGCACCACGCATGCCCTGGCTTCTGTTGTGTGTCAGGGCACACCCTCCTGACCTGGAAGGAGACCTGATTTTCTCCCTGCCCCAAACTCCTGCAATTTCTGTCTAATGTGTTGGGTAAAACTGCTGTTCCTGGACTGGAACTGGTGGGGATTTATAACTGTGTTCTGAGCCCTGAGAAATTTCTCCTCCCTCCAATCCCACCTCCAGATCCTCATCTTCCAGTTGCACCTTTCCACAGCCATCTATCACCTAACATGGCCCCCTCAAATTATTAGCAGACCTTATGAGCTGATACAATTTAAAAGCTGCAAAACCATACACACCTCAGGATACTCACACTAGGGATTGTCACTGGGTTCTGAGCTCTGATGATGCCTCAGGTAGTATGGCACCTCTCTCTAATAGTTCAAAAGAAACAAATATAATAAGTGATCCTGGCTTAATTGGTGCATGATAACTGTAGGGATTACAGATCAAGTTCATCAGTGGTGGAACTCCACCAGAGGCTGGCAAGGCTTAATTAATGAGCGTCTGCAAAGTTCTCCAAGCCCCTGGGAGGTGCTTCAGAAGGCAAAGGACTATTATAAAGTGGGGCTGACAGAGGGATTTGAAGAGAGGGAGGGTCTGGGCAGATAAGAAGCTGGACGCAAGTGCAGGGCTGCATGAAAGTGAGAAGGCATCAAGGTGAGAGTGGGAGGCCGAGCATGGAGGTTTAGATGGAGTGTAAGGAGCAATGGGGGAGGGGGAGGAGGAAACAAGAGCAGAGAGGGAGGCTGGGGAAGTCTGTGAGGAGCCTAGGAAGGGACTTTACAATGTTCGACTTACGACAAACAGCACTTACAAGTTTCTATATTGACACCCTGATTCAACTTATGCCGTTGGTTTCGACTTTATGATGCTCAGTCACACAATGGAGTGGATTGCAGTTCTGAGTTATGACGTTTTGACCCACGACACAATTTTCAGGAACCAATCATGTCGTATGTCCAAGGACTGCCTGTACTTCCCCGGCTCTCACGCATGTCCCAAACTCAACAGCCCAGATCTCGGGGCGGGAGGGAAAGGCCTGATTCCAGTTAGAGAAGAAGGTGCTGGGAGGCCTGCAGTGTCCACACACACCCCAGCCTCAGTCACTGCCCTCCTATTACGCATTGTGGCTTCAGGGTTTGAACCCAGCACCAGCAACACCGTTCTCTCACCCCTCCCCTGAAAGAAAGGAGTGACCCCTTCACCAGTGAGCGAGTAGCAGGACATTTGAGTCACGGGGTCTCACAGAGGGAGACATGGGCACATGCCCCAGGGCAGCCTATTAAATTCACTTAGAAACAGCATGTTCTACACCCGCACTGGCTGGCTTCTGCTCCTCTATTTCCCCCTCCCATTGTACTCCCCCACCTTCTCCTACTGACCCATGTTTCACAACAACTGTCTTCTGGCCAAGAAAGGGGTCTGGACACTACCCCACAGAAGCCCCAGAGAAGATGCATCCAATTCCTGGAGTCCAAGGGCCCGAACTCTCATCCCCCTGGCCTGACAGTTCACTGGCCACAGATGGAGCTGGACCAGAGTCACTCACCTTTCAGAGTCACTCACCAGACACGAGCTTTCCCTCTCCTCTCACCCGGTCATTATGGAGGTTGCCTCTGCTGAGAAGGATTTGGGGCATCGGACCTGCCCACTCTCTCCCATGATCTCAGTGTCGTCTCCAGAGAAGGGGTCCTGGGATCAAGGAGGAACCAGAGACACAGCTCAGATTTGGAAGGGAACGAGGTTATTTCACTAACATATTCCAAACAGAGGAGATGCATTTTCAAGCCTGGCCCTGCTACGTCCCCGCTGAAAAACAAATAAACCAGCTGGCTGCTTCACATTTTGCTGGGCTTGGGTGGCTTGTAAATGTCTCCAAACACCAAAGAAAGAGCTGGCCTCAGAATGTGTGAAATGTGGGTACAATTAATGTGTGAAATACTCTGTTACTAAGCAGAAAAGCACCAGACCTCCTGGACCCTTGCTGTGGAGCAGGGCTGCCCAGAGGATTCCGGGGGCCCGGGGTCTTCGGCAGCGGGGGGCCCTTCCGTTCCGGGACCCTCCGCCGAAGTGCCCCGAAGACCCGCGGCGGGGCCCTCCCCCGCCGCCGAATTACCGCCGAAGCGGGACCCGCCGCCGAAGTGCAGCCTGGTCTTCGACGGTAATTCGGTGGAGGGGGGCCCCCGCCGCAGGTCTTCGGGGCACTTCAGCGGCGGGTCCCAGAACGGAAGGGCCCCCCGCCGCCGAATTACCGCCGAAGACCAAGCTGAACTTCGGCGGCGGGTCACGCTCCGTCTTCAGGCTGTAGCTTCAATCTGGTGGTTTCTATATAATCAGGGCGAAAGCCTGGTAACTTCAGTCAAAGAGAGTTCTGCCTCTGACTTCAGTGGGCTCAGCACTGCATTCCAGATGCATCTATCTTTAAGAGTAAAGATCTAGCCAAGCAATCAAAGTCCCAGGAGCTCATCACATACTCTGCAATGTAACCCCAAGGAGCTTGGCTCCTGGGTCTCTATATGCTTGTAACTCTTCCCTTAGAAGGAAGGGGGGCCCAATGGAGACTCTGAGTGCACTAGGCAACCCAGACAGAGAGAGGAGAGACACTCTTTGACGCAATAGGGCGCCTGGTGGCTCACAGGGGTGAAAGCTGGATGGCCACCAGTATGCCTGCTCAGAGGAGGAGCAGTGTTTGAGAGAAAGGAGGTGGTTAGAGTCAACTTACTGACAAGTAAAATCCCAGGAAGAAGAGCCAGTCTGACCAATAAGGAAGATCCCTAGGGAGATGTCTGCCCCCAGGAGCACTGTGAGAGGGGAAAAGCCAGTTTGGAGGAGTCTGGAGCAAGCCACTGAAAAGCTAGCTGTGGTGAGCTTAAGAGTCCCAGGCCTGCATAGAGGGTCTCCCTGAGAACTGGCCTCTGGGTACCTGGAAGCAAGATCCCTCAGCTTGGTCCTTTCCCTGCTCAAGGTGACTCTCAGTTTGCAGAGTGTTGTTGGGAAAACTCCCTGCCCTGTCAGGCTGAGTTAATCCTTCAGCTCTGTAGATAAATCAGTCATCACATGGCATGTACTGCTCTGGCTGCTAGTCCAGGGCTGCCCACCTGCTGTGACTGATCTGAGCTCTAGGGTAGGAGGTTTGGAGTTTTAGAATAGTTATTGAAATTTGTACCTGATCCCTGCCATCCTTCATGGTGAGGGGGTCATCTCGGGAACAGAAGCAGCCTGATTCCTGTGTGAAGAGGACACCTGACAACTGAGATTGTCAGACCCTCTGCAGTTGCTGAGGAGTCCAGATTCATCTCTGAACCTGTCAATCACTCACAGAGTGTGAGTGCACCACCTTTTACTTAGATAGTCAAGAGAACTGTTTGGGAGACCTCCTAGTCCATGACCTGTGTCCTCAGGCCAGGGGGTAAGAGCTTGGGGATTTTATTACCTACTATCTATTAAGCCTGTGGACGGTCTCAGCATCTTATCCTATGTGAGTCTTTTTGGCTGTACTGAACCACCAAGTCATCCAAGTTGCTAATAGCTGCACAGAAAATATAGTCGTCACAGAACTTCCAGGGCGCCTATGAAGTACACGTACCAATGGGACACCACATTTTACTCTTGCTATATCAGGTCGCATGGCTGGGGAAATTCAGGGGTATTATCAGTGTGGGGAGGGCACCGGTTGTTGTGTATTTGGTTGTCATGGTTTTTGTTGCTATGGCAACTGAGTTAGATTATTATGGGTTAGCTCAGCCAGCTTCAGCCGGCTGAGTGAGCTCTCTGTCTCTGTAAATAAAATGGTGGTTTTGTTAGCTGTCTGCTCTCTGACCTCAACTGACTTCTTCCTAAACCGGCTCCCCACAAGGATATAACAAGTGGCGACGAGGGTGAGATTCCGGTGCTGCTCCAGTAACAGAAGGAAGTAGAAGTCAAGGTAAAGAACAAACAAACAAACAAGCTGCTTGTTTGCACTGACTGTGAAAGTGAAACTAAAATCATGGCTACTGTGACCAGGCCACTGGAACCTTTTGATGAGAATATAGAGCAGTGGCATGTGTATACTGAGCATTTTGAGCTTTTTTTTATTGCAAATGACATTACAGAAGCGAAGAAGGTGCCAATATTCTTAAGTGTTGTAGGGGCTAAAACCTACTCCCTGCTACGCAGCTTACTACACCCTGTTAAGCCAGCAACTAAATCTTATAGCGACATTGTGGAAATCCTGGGGTCCCATTTTTCCCCAAAACCACTGGTAATTGCTGAAAGATATAGGTTCCACAAAAGAGACCAAAAGGAAGATGAAACAGTTGTACAATTTGTAGCCATTTTAAAAAAGCTAGCAGAACACTGTGAATTTAAAGAAATGTTAAATGATGCCCTGCGTGACAGGTTAGTGTGTGGCCTCTACAGTGAAGCTATACGGAAGCGCCTACTGATAGAGGCTCAGCTTACCTTACAGAAGGCTGTTGATATTGCTGTCTCCATGGAACTGGCTACAAGGGAGGCACAATACATTGGTGCATCCCCTAGGGTGCAAAAAGTGTCACAAGAACCGACCCACAAAACTGTGCAGAGTCAAGAATGTTACCGCTGTGGTAAACCGGGTCACCAGGCATCAGAATGCTGGGGTAAGGACCTGGTGTGTCGACACTGTGGCAAAAAGGGACACATTGAGTGTGCCTGTAAACAAAAGAAAAAGAGGCCTGTGGTCTGGCCGACAAAAAGAGGAACCCTGCATACACTAGAGCAGACCCAGGATGATCAAGGTGACACCTCATCGCAAGAGGAAGTGCTACTGCATGTTTTGTCTTTGGCAATGGGCTCACATGAATACTGGGTAACCCCGTTATTGGATGGCAAACCTATACGCATGGAACTGGACACCGGTGCAGCCGTCTCGCTGGTCTCAGAGACTGTGTATAAAGAAAAGCTACAGCATCTTCCGCTTAAGGCAACAAAAACTGTTCTGAAGACGTATACGGGAGAAGCTGTGCCCATGTTGGGCACTATTGATGTTAAGGTGGAGCTCAATGGACAGGCTGCTAAATTGCCACTGTTTGTGGTGAGAGGTAACTACCCAGCCCTAATGGGTAGGTCTTGGCTTGGGAAGATTCAACTGAACTGGGCAGAAGTGCACCGGATGACTAAAGAAGAAACCAGTCTAACCCCTATACTAAGGAAACATGCTGCTGTTTTTGGAGATGATTTGGGAAGTATGAAGGGAATCACTGTGACATTGAACATTAAACCTGACAGTCCACCAAAATATCTGAAAGCCCGAACTGTGCCATATGCCATCAGGCCAAAAGTTGAAGCAGACCTGGAGCGCCTGGTCACCAATGGAGTCCTAATACCAGTTACCCATAGCTCATGGGCCACTCCTATCGTTCCAATCGTGAAGAAAGATGGCTCTCTCCGGATTTGCGGTGATTTTAAAGTCACTGTCAACCCAGTGTTGTGTGCAGAGCAATACCCGCTTCCCCGCATCGATGACCTCTTCGCAGGCCTGGCTGGGGGACAAAAATTCAGTAAGATTGATCTGAGTCAAGCATATTTACAGATGCACGTCGATGAAAAGTCCCAAGAGCTGTTGACTATTGCGACTCATAAGGGGCTTTATCGATACTGTCGCCTACCCTTCGGAATAACATCTGCTCCCACCCTGTTCCAGAGGGCTATGGACCAGATCTTGTGTGGCTTGTCAGGAGTTCAGTGCTATCTGGATGATATCCTGATCACTGGAAGAAATGAAGAGGATCACTTAAAGAATTTAGAGGCTACCCTACAAAGACTGGAAGAGTATGGCCTACGAGTTCGCAAAGACAAGTGTGAATTCTTCAAGCCCTCTGTTGAATATTTGGGACACATCATTGATTCTGCAGGTCTTCATAAGGCCCCTGCAAAAGTTAAAGCTATTGTGGAGGCTCCCCGACCTCAAAATGTAAGCCAGCTGCGCTCGTTTCTAGGACTCCTGAACTATTATGGAAAGTTCATCTCACAGTTAGCCACACTGCTAAAACCACTTCATGAGCTCCTTGGGCAGAAAAAGGCCTGGAAGTGGACTGAAGCCTGTGATGTTGCATTTAACAAAGCTAAGGATGCGTTGCTAAATTCTGAAGTTCTAACGCACTTTGATCCATCCTTACCACTGCAATTGGCCTGCGACGCCTCCCCTTATGGAGTGGGAGCAGTCGTGTCACATATTATGCCTTCAGGAGAAGAGAGACCTATTGCTTTTGCTTCACGCACTCTAAGCAAAGCAGAAACTAACTATGCCCAAATCGAACGTGAGGCATTAGGAATTGTTTTTGGAATTCGGAAGTTTCATCAGTACCTGTTTGGGCGAAAGTTTACTCTTCTCACAGACCATCGACCTCTGACATCAATTTTTGGACCCTACACAGGCATTCCGCCATTAGCTGCTAGTCGTATGCAACGTTGGGCATTGTTACTTTCAGCACACACATATGAAATCAAATATCGGAAATCCACTCTGCACGGCAATGCAGATGGCCTCTCAAGGTTGCCTTTGCCCGTCAAACACCAAGATAGTGCCCACAAGGAAATCTTCTACTTTGAACAGGTAGAGAATACACCCATCACTGCTACTCAGATAAAGAAGGCAACTCGCGTTGACCCAGTATTGTCCCAAGTTATGGACCTGGTGATGCATGGAAAATCTCGACAAACCTCTCCGGTCTCATCCGACCTTGTTCCCTACATGTCCAAGCGGATGGAGTTATCGGTCCAATCTGGTTGTTTGTTGTGGGGGAGACGTGTCATTATTCCACCACCACTGAGATCACAGATGTTAGAACAGCTACATTCTGGTCACTGTGGAATAGTGCGCATGAAGGAAATTGCACGAAGCTATTTTTGGTGGCCTGGATTGGACAGCGCTATTGAAGAGAAGGCAAAAGCTTGTATGTCATGTCAGGGTGTGAGGAATGCACCCCAGTGGGCACCCCTACACCCATGGGACTGGCCTGAAAACCCGTGGCAACGTATTCACGTTGACTTTGCTGGCCCCCTTGAAGGAAGCATGTTCTTGGTGGCAATAGATGCCCATTCTAAATGGCCAGAAGTCTCTATAATGCAGTCCACTTCTGCAGAGAGTACTATCCAAAAACTACGAGGACTCTTTAGTCGTTTTGGTCTGCCAGAACAACTTGTGAGCGACAACGGACCGCAGTTCGTTTCTCAGGAGTTTCAAAATTTTATGAAGGCAAATGGGATACACCACATCACGTCAGCACCATATCATCCGTCCACCAACGGATTAGCTGAAAGATTTGTGCAGACAATGAAAAACGCTTTGAAATCAGCAAGGGGACAACACTCCATTCAAAAGCGTCTGGATATCTTTTTACTTTCCTACAGAAACACACCTCATGCTACGACCCACGCATCTCCGGCCTTTCTAATGATGGGACGACAGCTGCGCACTTGCTTTGATCTGCTGAAACCTTCTGAACCCCGACAAATTGTGCAACATCAGCAGCAATATCAAGTCATCAGACGGGCACCCAGAGCAAAAGACCGAACCTTTAGCCCGGGACAGCCAGTTTTGGCTCGGAATTATACTTCCAGAGCTAAATGGGTCCCAGCCACAGTCATCACTCAAACAGGACCTGTTTCCTACACAGTCCAGACTGCAGAGAATCTTACCTGGCGGCGACATGTAGATCAGCTGTTGCCAGGTCATGCCAGTCCTCAGGACCCATCTGCAGTTGAGGGGTCTGACTTCATCTCTTCTGGTGAGGCACCGAATCACGAGTCACCTGTTCCTGACTGTTCTCCTCCATTACTGCCGGCAGCTGAGATACCCCTTTGCCCAGCACGAGCTGATACCACCTCCTCACCCATTCGTGCTGCGGACCCTGAGCCCCTAGTGCTTTTGGGTGCAATAACACCAGAAGTTCGCCGTAATCCACCTAGAGACAGAAGGCCTCCTCATCGGCTGGATCTTTAGCTAGGGCGAACCCACGGTTATGGGGCAAAATAATCCCCAGGGTTTAGCCGGGAATGGAGGCAGTCTACCCTCCTTCTCTAGTCTAGTGTGTGTTTTATTTAGGGGATGTTCTTATTAGGGGGGGAGGAATATGTTGTGTATTTGGTTGTCATGGTTTTTGTTGCTATGGCAACTGAGTTAGATTATTATGGGTTAGCTCAGCCAGCTTCAGCCGGCTGAGTGAGCTCTCTGTCTCTGTAAATAAAATGGTGGTTTTGTTGTCAGTTGAGGTCAGAGAGCAGACAGCTTTCTTCCTAAACCGGCTCCCCACAAGGATATAACACCGGTGACCTTAAGAGCTCTATTTTACCCTGTTATATTTACTTCCTGTTCAATACAATTATTCTGTTGACTATATTGTGTGTGTTTGTTATTCCTTGGGAATCTCCAACTATCTGGCAAGTAACGGGAGATTACACCGTGGTTAGAATCTTCTTTCCAAGGGGCCCTGGTGATTCTGTCAGGAAAGAGTGAGAGGAACTAACAAGTAAATTCATAGGGGAAAAGAATAAGGAAGTTACACCCTGCTGAACTGGAGATGAGATCCAGACAAACTCAGGCCTCTCCATTAAAATCCATAAAGAGATTGGCACTGAAGGAGGTAACCGGGAGAATAAGGGTGCTACACAAAGGTTAAAAGCCGGAAAACAGAGCTCAGTAAAATGCTCTAATGGGATTTCCAAAGCACTGAAGTGATTGAGGAGCAGACGTGCCACTGAAAATCATTGGTGCTGACGTGCGGAGATGACTTCTCTTGGGCAACATCAGTGCGTTTGAAAATCTCACTCTTAACCCAGTCCCTGGAAAAGCCCTTTCTGAGTTCAATACGCACTGTCAAGGCACCAGAAAACCTTCATGTAACAGGAATTTGCACCTGACTTGCAATTTTATATACTCACTTCCTGTACAAGTCTGTCTTGTAGAGAAGTATCAAATCCCACACACAAAGCTAGTGCACCCCCAAGTCAAATGCAAATTTCACTCTCATTTTTCCACCTGAAAAAGAATAGCACATGCTCCTGCACTTACTGCTCCAACCACGAGCTAGTCGAGAATTATTCCAAGCCCCCTCCAGTCTGCAGCTCTGGAGCATGGTTCCCCAGAGTAATAGTGTCATGGGGTGCCACAGATGCTGTCCATAGTGTTCTCACCTGTCAATACCTGCAAGAACAAGAATGTCAATGACACCAGGCAATGCCCCCACAGCCCATCCTCTCCCCAGTGCACTATGCTCTGGGGCTATGCTAAATATTAGAGCTCCTACTACCAGATTTGAGGAAGTGAGAATTACATAAAAGTTCCATATTGTGTAGCTGGATTCCTCTGATCTGTAACAAAGCAACAGAACCACTCGACCCCATTATAGAGGTTGGGCAGGCTGGTGAGATGGAAGCAAGGGGAGGCAAAGCTGATACACAAAGACATCTTCAGCATGGGCGCCAACTTATATGGGCTCGTGGAGCTAAAGCCCCAGGAATATTCACAATCAGGGGCTTTGCTCCACCAGTATTTGGAGCTAGGTTTCGCCCCTCTAAATCCCAGCCGCCGCCGGGAGTCAGAGGGCTCTGGGCTGCCCGCTGCTGCAGGGAGCCCAGAGACTTTTAAATCCCAGCCGCGGCCGGGAATCAGAGGGCTCTGGGCTGCCCGCTGCTGCGGGGAGCCCAGAGCCTTTTAAATCCCAGCCACGGATGGGAATCAGAGGGCTCTGGGCTGCCCGCTGTGGCGGGGAGCCCAGAGCCCTTTAAATCCCAGCCGCGGCTGGGAATCAGAGGGCTCTGGGCTGCCGGCAGCAGCGGGGAGCCCAGAGCCTTTTAAATCCCAGCCGCGGCCGGGAATCAGAGGGCTCTGGGCTGCCTGCAACCGCAGGAAGCCCAGAGCCCTTTAAATCCCAGCCGCGGCCGGGAATCAGAGGGCTCTGGGCTGCCCGCAGGGGCAGAGAACCCAGATCCCTTTGAATCCCAGCCGCGGCTGCTGGGATTTAAAGGGCTCAGGGCTCCCCGCGGCTGCCAGCAGCTCAGAGCCCTTTGAATCCCAGCCCCTGGCTGCTGATTGCCCCCTCCCCAGACCCCTGCCGCAACTGCCCCCCAGGACCCCCACCCCCTATCTAAGCACCACTGGTCCTTGTCCCCCAATTACCCCCTCCCGAGACAACTGCCCCTAACTGCCCCTTGGGACCCCAGCCCCTATCTAAGCCTCCCTTCTCCTTGTCCCCAACTGCCCCCTCCTGAGACCCCACCCAACTTACCCCCAGGACCCCACCCCCTACCTGTCCCCTGATAAACCCCCTGGACTCCCATGCCTATCCAATTGCTGCCTGTCCCCTGACTGCCCCTCCGAACCTCTGCCCCATCCAACCCCCCCTGCTCCTTGTCCCTTGACTGGCCCCTGGAACCCCCTACCCCTTCTCCAACCTTGTAATCTTGTGGCACTGACGCGTTGTAGCTTCATTTTATATCGGCCTACAGGGCGGGAGCAGGGGGGCACCACCATTTTGGGCCCCACCAAAAATTATACAAACCTGCCGCCTTTGATCTTCAGAGGCAATGCACAACTGTGGGTGAACATGACACTATATCTAACTCACTGGCAAACCCCACCCTGATGCGTTCACTGTTTGAAGACCAGGGCACTGCAATATCTACTACAAAGCAGGTGTGACCCCAGGGAAGAGTTTAAATGGTAACAAAACACAGTTCCTTAGTGAACAGTAATTCACTGTGTACAAGGTACTGGGTGCTTTAGCAGCATTAGAATGGCAGAGAAGATGAGGAGGAGGAGTCCACTCAAGATGCTGCATTTCAGCCACCTGTCTGATTACAGTTATTCCATCCTCCTATAATCACGCCTTTGGAACACATCAAATACTGAGTATTTTCCAAAATGGTCCCCGAAGGGGAGAGGATACCCCCAGGGGCCTCTGGACAGGCGCTGCTCTCTGGGGAATCCCTGGTATTTATGTCTTACAGTGTGACTTTAAATGTCCTTTTTATCAATCAGTTAGTGTTGCTTTTGTCTCTATGCTGGCTGAAAACCCAGTTGGGCATTTCACACCTGTGGCATCAAGGGAAAGGTATTTAAAAATACCAATTAAAGCAGGACAACTAAACGAGTGGGGTACAGTGTGATAAGGTGGGGGGGTCATAGCTTTTATTGGACTAACTTCTGTTGGTGAGAGAGACGAGCTTTCAAGCTTACACAGAGCTCTTCTGCAGGTCTCAAAGACAGTGTGATGTTTCCCCGCAGTTGTGCATTGCCTCCTCTTGGTTACACTTTACCAGCCTATGCAACCTCTGTAATGCAGTAGACCAGGCCTGCACAACTCGTAAAGCGGCAAGGGCCATATTACTCCAAAGGAAACAGCTGAGGGCAGAACCCCCCCAGCACTGCCAAGCCCCCCCAAAACACAACACCCCCATCACTGCCCGCCCACTTGCCTCCTCACCCCCCGCCACTGCCCGCCCACCTCTTCAGCCCCCTTCCCTCATCTACCGCTTGCCTACTCACCCCCCCTGTGGGCCGCACAGTGAACCCACCTACTCACCCACCCACACACACACACACACCCGCAGGTCGCACAGTGAGCCCATGTGGGCCGCATGTTGTTCAGGCCTGCAGTTGAGTGTTTAAGCTTCTTTGTCTCAGAGTGTAGGACTCAAGCTAAACACCATGGAAAATGAATCTGCAAAGTGCCCAAGCTCTTAGAAGGCAGCAGGGTGAATAGTCAGATCCCTTCTTTGTGGAGGCCAAAATTGGTTCTCTTCACAAACCTGTCTGTTCCCAGTGGCCGGCTGATAATTTGAGGTCCCTGAAAACAAAGTGAAATGGAAAAGGACCAAGTGGGAGGTCTGCAGTGGGATTAGGTAGGAGCCCAGTCCCAGAATAGAAAGATGTTGCTGAAACTGATAGGGGGAAAGCTCAAGGTCCCGCCCTCAGATGGGATTTTCTCTTGTAAGTTTTCTCCCTGACTGCTCCTATGCCTTCTGCTGCCCACCAGGATTCCCTCTGGGCAGCACAGGCTTTCCTGGTGCCACAGCAAGAAGAAAGGAATCTGAAGCCTCCCGCCTCCCCAAATTCCTCCCCTCTGATGTCATGCTAGAAAATTTGCATCAGAATCCTGCAGTCTCTCTGACCTTCTCTCAGGACTCCCAACCTGCCTGGAGCACCATATGCCCCAGCAGGGAGCAGAGGGACTGGTCAACATTCAGTAGGAAAGGGACCCAGGAATTGTTTTCCCCATTTTTCATGTTCCTTTAAAGTCCCCCTCCCCCAGGCTGGAGGATAGGTCAGCCCAAAACTCTGCACCTATAAATGATCCATTGCTTGCTGCACAAAACCTGTGCAACAGGATCACAGAAAACAAACTCATTTTAGTGCCTTCGGCACTGGCTTTGCAGCAGCCTTTTTAAAATGTCTTTCTAGACCCCATTCTGCTCCCACTGCTGTCAATGGCCCTGCAATGGGCGACTGCTCAATGGTATAACAGCAGAAACAGGATCAGGCCCTATAGCTTACACAAAGGGTAAGTTTGTGGCTGTGTCAAAGCCTCTCACCCTTTCACTGAACCGAACATTGCCCGTGGCTCAACGATGGAGATTTCATCTAATAAATAGTATCTAAAGACACCCACAAGCAACTTTATATTTTAAAGGAATCCACACGAGCCCCGCGAGTGACGAATCCTGTCCACATGCAGAGGTAAATCTCCCTTTGACGTTAATGGGGACTGTGTGAGCAGAACAACTGCCCTATGCTGGTATTATGGTACAGTCACAAATGGCATTATGGCATGTAAACGATGCGATGTATTACCTTCGAACCACAACTGGGCCTATCTAGTTTCACACAGCAGTGGTATTACATGCCCATCCTTTGAACAGAACAAGGCATATGGAGCGCCAGCTCGTATGTTCTAAGGGTTACAGTCACAGAGGAAACCCAGCTCTCAAGGGACACTTTTCCCTTGAGAAAGCTAATTGCCACTCGTGAGTTTGTTTCAATCAGAACTTCTGAATCTTTAATAGCCCCCAGGGACTGTATCAATGGAAGGAAGAATCAGGGCTCTTTTGGTCATATTTCTATATCCCTATTGTAGTCATAGTCCCTTCTCGGACAGTCCATGTCTCTGTGACACTCTGCACCTGGCAGAAGGTAAACAGATCCCCACCAGGAGCATACTCTCGAGAACGCACACATGCTCCATGGAAGCCCCCAACAAGCTGGACCAAATCCAGGTACCTTCTCCTGACTGACAGCCTCTTCCACATCAGGCGGCCAGCACCAAACAAGATCAGAGCCAGGGTTATAGTTAAGAGGAGTAAATTCTCTCTAGCATTTGCGAATGGCAAAGCCCAGAGAAATTCATTCAAGTAGAGGCTGGCTCACTCTCAAGTACTGCGGGCATCAGGAGCCACTTGAAACTTCTGATACACCTTGAAAAATTAGCCCTGGAAATGCCAGGTCGGGTCCTTCAGCGGTACTCACCCAACAGGGCAATGTCAAAACATGCAGCCTCTTTCATTAGTCAGTTCTGAGAAATCTGGAAGCTCCAGGCAGTGACATTTGGCCCTATCCCCTGCTCCTTTAACACCTAGAAATGGCATTTCCCTGCAGTCCCTGGGAAATGGCAGTAACTTTGTGCATCACAACCACAGCTTTATTTCCCATTCATCTTTTCATGAGGTCCCCATCCAGTAGCTCTGACTTCTTCATGGTTTTCAGAGCTATCATTTTCCTCAGAGGCTTGTATTCCACCAAGAACACCTGAAAGAAGGCATGGGTGGGGGAGTTAGTCCCACAGCTGAGTGTCTGCTTTTTAATGGCCACTCTAGTAAGTCTTCAGGGAAATGGACCTTTCTAAACTAGCCTTTCCCTAGAACAGCAGAGAAGCAGAAGTGCCAGAGCTGCAGGGAGATGCTCCGAGATCTTCAAGACACAGAGTTAACGATGAAAGGTTTAGAGAGTCCCAGCAAATTGCAAATTGGGGAAAGAAACCATAGACATGGCCAGATAATGCTGGGGTGACCAGATAGCAAGTGTAAAAAATCGGGATGGGGATGAGGGGTAATTGGCACCTATATAAGAAAAAGCCCCAAAAATCGGGACTGTCCCTATAAAATGAGGGACATCTGGTCACCCTAGATAATGCTGCAGTTATTGTCACCTTCCCTGCTGCTCAAATTCCTGGCCTAACTCTGGGGATGTGGCTTCTTTAGTGCTGCAGGAGTTGAGAAAGCAAATCACTTTGGTTCCTTACTGCCTAGGAGTTTCTCTGTTTCTTACAGCTGGCGGTTTGGCTCACATGGAAGCATCTCCACTCTCATGGTGCAGTAGGAGAGGAAAACTGTCTGCAACCATTTCTTTATAAGCCAGATCTGGTTTGATTTATCCATTGATAATGATAGATGACACAGTTCTCTCATTCTATACATTTTAATTGGAACATGGTTAACATCCCCAAGGACTCAATTCTACTTTGACTCAGTGCAGCAGATCCACCTCCAGAGGGCAGGAGAGTGATAAACTTTCCTAACAAAGACATTTCTGACATTGGCTTCCAAAAGGAAGTGTAATTGCATGGTAAAGGTGAAAGGAATAATTCGAAGACTCAGAGACAGACTACTATGCTTTTAAATACTGGGCTTCCAATCCTGCAAAGATTTATGCATGAGCTTAACTTTGAACTCAAATGGATTATTTAAATGCATAAAGCAAGGCATATAAGCAACTCTTTGCAGGATCATGACCTATATTTGATAAAGCAGTTCCTCCTTTAATTTCAAGCCAAGAAAATACAGGTGGGATTCCATCTTTCCCCTGTTATAGTTGATTATATGAGTATAAAATAGTAAAAGGAGACCAGCTGTCTTGCCAAAGGAGCAGAACTGAGAACAGTTTGTACTTTATCATCATGATATTTAAACAATGGATTAACAGGTAAAATTGCTAATAGCAATGACTAATAATACCCAAGTATTTGATTGGCAGAAGCAGGGTTTTTTGCTTTGGTTTGATTTTTTGTTTTGTTCTCCATCTCTCTCTATCCCTTCCCCCCAAAAGATCATTTGTGAGCAGGAAAATGTAGGAAAACATGAGTGGGTAAAAAATGAATAAGATACTCTAATGTTTTTGTTACTATAAATAAGAGAAAACGTGCACAAATAATGAATTGCCTCATTGCTACAGAATCTTTAACCCTGCTGTTTGTGTTGGCACTCGGGTGCCAGAGAATTCAAAAGGGCCCATTTATAGGAATAGCGGATTTACGGTAATGGAGTAGGTTGGTTAGCCTTTCAGCAGAAAGTAAGAGAAGAAATACCCAATGAATTGTTACTGCCAAAGAGCAGGTTGGGATCTGTACCAGTGTTCTTCAATTTATTAACTCTGCCGAGATTGGAAATAGAGAATCTTTTGCCTGAACTGCTGTAATACAGGCCCTACAAGGAGTCATTATAACAACACAGCAGGACTACTGAGATTTCTGAGGCTTGCTGGCCTGAATTTGCAAAAATGACTTGTGATGTTGGGTACTCCATGGTCAGAGGGTGAGTACCTACTTTCTGAAAACCTGGGCCCTTTAAGATGTCTCAAGTTGAGCACCTAAAATTGAAGCAGCCAAAATCACTATATCTTTCGAGAAATATAGGTCAGTCTTGGCTATATATCCATGAACGTATTTTAAACATCCATTTATCATTAATTGCAATTTACACTCAGTCCACCGACATATTTTAGTTCATACAAATAAATGTATTCCAACTAAGAAGGGTGATACTGACTAAGCCTCCAGGCCTCTTAAATTTAAATCTTTATTATCTCCTGTCAAAATGGACAGCAAGAAATATTTTGTAGCATACGTTTATCAGAGTATACATTTGCCTTTTCTACACACACCGCTCTCTGAAGAGACTAAATAATTCTATAACAGAAAGTGGTGCTGGTCATAGACTTTGTCAGAGCAATATATCAAATACAGCTAATCAGTCCTGTTTATCACAAAGTACTTGAGAACTTTTAGCCCATTGCAAAATGCCAATTTTCAATACTTAAGATCTTTGCCATGGCAACCAGTTCATTAGTGAGCCGTACACTAGCGTATATTAGAAATAAGTTCTGGGAGGCTAGGACACATCAAACCATTCGAACTGGAGATTCTGTTGCTTTTATGTTTTGCTCGTAAAAGTATTTCTGGTGTAATTGCTCAGTTTTCAATACAGCCATAACGATGCACATTTTCTCGATAGACAGAACATGCAGAGTCAGGCTTTCCTAGCTTTATGTTTTAATGGAAGTAACAATATTTTCTTGTGCACTACAGGTTTCAAGGAGTCAACATAAAATTGCATCTCTTGGCAATAAGATCATGTAAGATGGAGCCAAACAGAATGATTCTCCCTGGACCAATACATCTGTGGCCCAATCAAGGAAAAAATGGTTGGTATGCTGGAGTTAGTCATACAGTATAACCATAAGGGAGCCAGACTTCCTAAAGAATGCTGAGGATTTCCAATTCATTGTTGTCCACGGGGCTATTAATTACATCAGTGGTGGAAGATTTAATATGATCATGAAATAACTTGAGTGACCCAGGAATAGACTATAAAATGGGAGTGACACAGGTCAACTTCTTAGAGAGCTTCTGAGGAATTTTCATAGATTGTAAAAGGCCAGAAGGGACCATTATGATTATCTAGTCTGACCTCGCCCTGCATAGCACAGAACATAGAATTCCAACTAGTGATTCTTGCAGTGGAGGGTGTTATTCTCTCCTGCTACATAAAAGATAGAGACTGCCGACTAGTTCTAATTATCCATTATAATCCCCTGTTTTCTGTAGCTTTGGAGATGAATCAGGTTGTGTAGTGAATGAGGCCGTTGCCTGTAGGGTCTCTGTATCATTAATTGCAGAAGCTGGAAGCTGTCTAGTTGTTTTTTGAACCTGTTTATCATAAAGCTGTGAACCGCACTGACATTTGCAAGTTAAGTAAAACACAGGCTAAAGCAGGGGTCGGCAACCTTTAAGAAGTGCTGTGCCGAGTCTTCATGTATTCACTCTAATGTAAGGTTTCGCGTGCTGGTAATACATTTTAATGTTTTTAGAAGGTCTCTTTCTATACGTCTATAATATATAACTAAACTATTGTTGTATGTAAAGTAAATAAGGTTTTTAAAATGTTTAAGAAGCTTAATTTAAAATTAAATTAAAATGCAGAGCCCCCTGAACCGGTGGCCAGGACCTGGGCAGTGTGAGTGCCACTGAAAATCAGTTTGCGTGCTGCCTTCAGCACACATGCCATAGGTTGTCTACCCCTGGGCTAAAGCTCTGAAGCTGCAAGCTGAAGAACCCCATACCCGCCTGGAGCCCCAATAACATTTAAATCATGATGGTGAACAATGGTTCCGGAGCATGGCCCACCAACAGCAAACTCCATCATGCCAGGGCAATCCTCAGGAGATGAAACGCCATCAGTTTCTATCCCCTTTGAGCCTCCAGACCCATGCAAGCAGGAGAGAGCACCTGACCAGAGTTAAACACACACAGAGCTGCTTGCAGGAAAACTTATATTATCAGAGTATATTAAAATAATCACAAATATCCATCATTTTCTTTGGGCTTTTCCTTCCACAGGTCATAACCATTGGCATTCTGCCATTCAGATGAAATTACTAGTATTTATTGAGAAAATATATTCTTTTAAAAAGAATGTTAGTTATCATTGCAGCATATACAGTGTAATCTATAGGGTGTCTTACTGATTGGTAATAACTGCTGCCAGGCAGAGTGGGATGAATAAAGGCAGCAAAAAAAAAATATTTTCACCTTCTGAAGAAAATAGTCTGTTTTTAAAAAAAAAAAAAAAAAAGCACAGATTTAGGGAGAAGATGTTTAAATCCCTAAAATACAGCAGATTTAGCACTGTCCATTTTGATCATCTCAGGACTGTATGAACATCTCTTATCTGGCATAATGTGAAATCAAAATTGAAACCAGATGCAGTTACAAACATTTTCCCTATCGGTATTATTAGAACAGTGCAAAGTCTATTGAAGAGGAAAGCACCAGTATAAAGTAACCAATATCCTATTAGAGTTTCAAAGCACTTCGAATCGTGGCAGCTGTGTGATACCAGTAATTGACATGTGCCATGTTCAATGAAAAAAATATTTGTTTCCAAGCAGCTAGATTTGCTTTGTACTTTATTTTTTCCAGTAGGGGGCCACAGACATCAGGGCATGGCAAAAACTGCCAAAGGACCTATTTTGAAATGCTGTCATCTGAGATAGCGAGAAGTCTTCCATTACAAGCAGTTACAGAGACACTGCTATGCCAGTAACAAGCTGTCTCTCCTCAGCCAGAGTTTAAAAGGACACCATCAAGTTAAATTTGTGCCAATAAAAAATAAATTTAGAAAACCATAAAACCAGTAGGAATGCTGACACCCTTTTTTTAAAGTTGCAGTGAAGACTTAGTTGTTAAATCAACATCCAACTGTAGTGTTTGAAACCCAAACATTGCAGCACTAGTAACCTAAAAGCATAACTGACTATAAACATGTCAAAAACTTATTTTCATTTCTCTCTGCTTTGACACAAAAAAATAAAGAAATAAATAGTGATAAGTGGATTTCTGAAATTCTTGCACTTGTAATAATCTAATGCACTATTAAGAAAGAGGTGTTTACAATATGTGGGTCTAGAACCTCACCTGGTGTAAAGTGATGGAGCTATGCTGATTTTTACACCAAAGATCTGTCCTATGATTTGTTAAAGGGTCCCTTTAGGTCTTTTTTCAGATTGTAAATTGTTCAGGGCAGAGCCCTTTAATGAAATCCTGGCTCCACTGAAGTCAATAATAAAGCTCCTATTGACTTCAACGGAGCCAGGATTTCACCCCTTTTCTTCCTGTCTGGAAAATGACTAGCACACTTGGGGTTCCACTGTATATAAAATGACACTTAGTGAGATGACTGTTCTTTCCAAACATGCAGAGGTGCATTTTAATAGTAGATGACTGAGTGTTTCCTTAAGAAGGAGAATCTCTTTTGGGTAGCCAAGACTTGGCTGCCTTAGCCCAGCATGGGTGCTTGCCTATTTTGAAAGACACCAGGATCACATAGACTGCCTGAGAATGTCTCCAATCGGTCTTAACAGTGGTTCTGCTCTGAAAAGTGACGCTAAAAATTGTAATGTAGGCTCCACTCTTGTTGTGGCTCCAATTTCCAGTTCAAAATTACTAGTAGAATTACATTTCTGCACTAATGGCCCAGCCCATTGGAATTTGAAAGTCCAGCTGGGTTCTTTCTGACTAACGCATCAGCAACGGCAATATCCATTCCACAAATGAAGCCTTGTTAACAATTCTGTCGATGGTACACAAGCTGGAACAGAATCAAGCTTAGTGTCTCCGAGAAGTACTGTATTAATTGGACTTGTTAAAAAACTTACTTTGGCCAATTAAATCAGCAAATAGGATTCAGATAATACTCTGGGAGCAGATCGGTGGAGTAAGAAGGTGCCATTTTTACAGTGTCACTTTCTGCCCATAGCCACAAGTTGGATTTTAGGAATCAGGTTACATTTCATTAAGCATCTTCTTCAATCTGGAGTGAGTCAGAAGTAATATAAAGAAACAGGGCTGCTTCTGTTTGCTGTTACTGGCCAGACCGACACTATCAAAGCGAACATGTTACCCAGAAGTAATTATTTATTGCATGGATTCTTGCTGGCAGGTTCATCAGAGCGCTGGGTCCCCATGCACACGAAGCCCATAAATGCATGTATAGTTTTGGTGACCCCAGTTGCTCAGGACTCTCAGCTGTAGGTATCCGAATTGATCTGTGTTTGCATCCTGAGGGAGGGAAAGAACCAGATGTGTGAAAACTCACTGGTTTGTTCCTTAAGGACACTCATGAGTTGTTAAGGGACAATGCCAGATTCTGGCTCTGGTGTCTCACCAGCCAATGAAATGGTTTGACTAGGAATAGCCAAGGCCCATAAACACAAGAGAACAAAAAAAATAGCAGGGTTTAAAGAGGGCCACTCTCAAGGAGAGGGAGAATGCACAGGGAAAGAGGACCCAGACCCAGAAGCCCACTGGGAGGTCTGGAGAAATGAGACCTGTCTAGGTTGCCATCATGGGATGGCAGGAGTCATGGGAAGATAGATGTGTGTAAGCTGGGTTTTTAAATCCTTTTCTCTAGTACTTTGTTCCTACTGATAAATAAATACTCTGTTTGTTTAAAGAAGGTTGTTTGGTCACTGGTGACCAAAGGCAAGAACCACAGGTGCTCGAATTCAGTCAGCCCTTCAGGGTAATAACAGTTGATCCACAGAGTACTACAGCATGGGATAATTGCAAAATCCCACTCTGGGATAGGTAAAGGAACAAGGCCTGACACCAGAAGGGAGGCACTCGGAGAGAGACCAGAGAGGGGACCGAGGGGCTGCTAGCCCTGTCACCCTGACAAATATTTTTCATCACCACAATTGGATCAAACGAAGCAATACATTCTTCTTCCAGTTTCAACTCCAAAGCATACCTCCAGCTTGAATGTTTGGACAGGGAACCCTTCCTAATCATAGACAAACTCCCCTAAGAAGGCGCCTCCCTTCTCTCCAAAGCCTTCTTTCAGCCCCTAAAAGAAGAAACAGGAAGGGGATGGAATTTCAACAATTCCAGAGCCAGAGACAGACAACATGCTGATCAAAGGCTACTGCAGCGTGCCACAAATCCCACTGTGTGATAGGCCCTCAGTACCAACCAGCTCTGACATGTGAGCGAGCAGCAAGCATGCAGAGGTCAGTTTCTTTACAAAAGGTAAGAAGAACAGGAGTACTGGTGGCATCTTAGAGACTAACAAATTTATTTGAGCATAAGCTTTCGTGGGCTACAGCCCACTTCATCGGATGCATAGAATGGAACATATAGTGAGGAGATACATATACACATACAGAGAACATGAAAAGGTGGGAGTTGTCCTACCAACTCTAAGAGGCTAATTAGAGTTAGCCTAATTGGTAGGCTATTATATTTCACTATATTTTCCATTCTATGTATCCGATGAAGTGGGCTGTAGCCCAAGAAAGCTTATGCTCAAATAAATTTGTTAGTCTCTAAGGTGCCACAAGTACTCCTGTTCTTTTTGCGGATACAGACTAACATGGCTGCTACTCTGAAAGTTAAGAAGGTTACTCACATAGATGGCAAAGTTCTTTGGGGCACTGGATATCTCTTCTGTCTGAGAGTCTTCCTTGGCAATATGATCCAGCGTGACAGCAAGCGGATGGATGACTCTGGATAATTTAACCACGACATAGCCACGAGATCCACGCAGGGCCCAGCAGTTCCCTGGGGTGTTATCCCGCTGGAACCCATACATAATATAAAATAGTGAATCACATTTCAGACATGTCTAGATGGCCTGGTGGTCCCTTTGGACATGACAGTTT
Organism: Mauremys mutica; assembly: GCF_020497125.1. NCBI lineage: Eukaryota > Metazoa > Chordata > Testudines > Geoemydidae > Mauremys > Mauremys mutica. Next base: position 56,012,976 of record NC_059081.1, on the reverse strand, counting down.
GTGACTTGCTAGCTACATGACCCCATATCACGAGCAAAATATTCTGGTGGCAAAGAAATTCCAGGTTGTCAATGTCCCTAGCAAAATATTAAAATGGGGAACAGAAAGATTTTTTGTTGTGAAGGTCACAAATCAGAGGAAATGGGCTGCTGGCATTTTTAATATCAGGTCAGTTAGAGTTTTTCTGGGAGTGCAATCAGGGCCGGCTCTAGACCCCAGCGCGCCAAGCAGGCACGTGGGGCGGCCCTTTCCCGGGGGGGTGGCAGATTGGGCCGGCGGACCTGCCGCAGTCATGCCTGCGGGAGGTCCACCGGAGCCCCGGGACGACCGGACCTGCCGCAGGCATGACTGCGGAGGGAGCGCTCGTCCCGCGGCTCCAGTGGACCTCCCGCAGGCATGACTGCGGACGGTTCGCTGGTCCCGCGGCTCAGCTGGACCTCCCGCAGGCATGCCTGCGGCAGCTCAAGCAGAGCCGCCGGACCTGCGAACCGTCCGGAGGTCCAGCCGAGCCGCGCGACCAGCGGACCCTCCGCAGTCATGCCCGCGGGAGGTCCGCTGCTCCCGCGGCTCCGGGGCGCCTCCCGGGCATGACTGCTTGGGGCGGCCAAAAACGTAGAGCCGCCCCTGAGTGCAATGGGATGGTGTTGAAAATGCCTTTGATGGACTTGTATATATATACACCCCAGACCAACAATGTAAACACACACACACACATACACACACACACAAATGAAACAAGACACGCAGGTAGGTTGTCAATCAAAACATGTAATAACCATGAACCAGTTAGCTCAAATCATGGTAACAGTCCAAACAGTAGATATTTAGCAGCAGGCCCTGAGTAGCTGCACACACCCAATGCTGTGCACACCTACAGAGCCTTAACCAGGAACAGAACCACTGAGTTCAGGGAGAAGGATCCAGGAATAGGAACAAGGAGCAGGCTGCGGGAAGCAGGAAGGCAACATGCACACCAGTCATCACAATTTCCTTCCCTTCTCCCCAAAAGCTCAGCAGAGGCACCAGCCATAGGTTATGCCTCTGGTGCACTTCAAGGGGTGGATGCTGTTGCTGTGGCACAATGTCTCCAATTGGCCACATGACCTCATCATACACAGAAAATCTTTCCAATCTGTTCCCCTTGCAGCAGGCAGTACGTCTTGGTGATTAACGCCACGTTCTCCCCAGGGTAAAAGCGCTCATCGCATTCCATACCCTGAAGCCATGTCACGAGTATCAAAAACACTGCCAGACCCTAGCCTAACAGACACTGCTTGTCCAGGATAGAATGCCTGGAATCTTGCATAATACACTTGTTGAAAACTCATATTTCCTCATCTCAAAAGTCAGCTTCAAGAATGGTGAAAAGCTGGGCTGTACCTTTTCCATCAGCATAGACAACCTGGTCCTCAGAGGCTGGCTGAAGAGCCAGTAGAAAGGGGTTTCCCCAACACTTTTATGAGATTACTCCGAATAGTATATAAAGCATGAGTTAATGCAGTAACCAGTATGCATGTAACCTACTTCTTCAGACTCCCATGCAGTCTCTCCACTACCCTATTTCCTTGGGGATGGTACACAGCTGATTAATAATGTGTTGTACCAATACCCATCAGAAAGCATTCAAACCTTCTTGATTCAAAAGGCATCCCATTAACTGAAAGAAGGCTTTCTGGCAAGTCAAACATAGTGAGTCAAAGGGTTAGGCAAGAAACGAGTTCTGTTAATGCCTTGTGAAATTATGATTTCAAAGGCGTAACATAAGTAACAGTCAATAGTGTGTAACCATGCAATGCAATTGAGAGGCCAGTAACATCCACTGCAATTCTCTGCCATGGTCTGTCTATGACTACGGTTGCAAAGGGGATGAAGGAACAGTAGTTCTGTGCGGATCATTTGCCTGTTCTGGGTGCATCAGAGCATAACAACCTGACCCACTATTAGCAATGCTGAGAATTTTTAAAGCCATTTCCTTAGTGCAGACAGGACCTAAGAGAGTAGATCCATGTCTTTTCCTCCCACCAAAGACTATCATACAAACTGCCTCAGATGCTCTGCACCTAGATAAGTCCACTATAAAATGGGAATAATAATAATGCTTATCCATATTTGTGAATTGCTTTGAGATCTGCAGATGGAAATGCACTAAGTATTATTCTCAGAGGGATTAACCAAGGCAGAATGGCATTTAGTGATTTGGCTGGAGCAATTTAAGACTTGGGTTCCACTCTTAGGTCTGATACTTAATTTTCTATGACTGTCAATACTTTTTTACCAGCCTTCATAGTAAAGGTAGGCTATGGTATCTGTAGATTTGTGGTTAACTCAACTACTATACTGAATCTGCATCTCTTGTGTAATGTGAATTGATTGGGATGGGTCAGTGCCAGGGCCATTATTAACTTGACCTCAGTCACTCACCACTTTAATTGAATAATATGGATACTCACTCATCCATTTAGCTAAAAAAAAAAGTCTAATTTAACTGCACAAAATAGAACACGAAATATTTATTTAAATAAGTGATACCCAGCTCAGTTCTCAAATCAAAAGACTTAATTTACAAAACCCATTAAGGTTACTAAGTAACAACAATGTAGGTTCCATCACTTTGCAAAACTTAAGTCATCTAACAAGCCAGGAAATGCATAGTGAAGGACACTGATGCCCACATGACTATCACATTCTTATCAAACATAAAGAAATATATACTGCATCACAACAGCCTTATTTCATACCCATCATATTGGAAGTGTGCCAACATAATGTTATAATGTCAGTCTTACAAACTTTTCTTGTTATGCTACATATACAAAGTTATTCTCAACAAAGTTATAACCATGCATTTCTTTGTTCTGGATTAGAATGTGTCCCTATGCGTTTCCTCAGCAGCAGATTTATGATGCTCTGAACTAGAAATTAGCTTGCTTTTTAACAACTGACTTTTGTAATTGACGCGATAGGCGACCATATTATCACTTTAACAACTTTAACTTTTTTTTAAAAATGCAGGATTTAGTTTTGTGCGTTTGTTTTGGAACAAAGTAAAATATTCTAAATTATTCTGGCTTTGTTTTGATTCAATCCTGGTCTAGGGCTTAAGTTTCAGAATTATTTTGATCCCTATAAAGAAAAATATTTGAAAAGGGCCTCAACTGCTCTTCCCTTCCCTTCTTTCTCCTCTGCCTTGCTTCCAAGACCCCAGTTTGAGAATTCTGTGTTTCCTTGGCAACTAGGAATGACATCAAAGTACCAGAGTGGTACAGGGAGATGCTACATTCAGTGCGACAGTGATAGTCTAGGATAGGAAAGTAGACTGGCTTCCCTATTACAAAAGCCTCTCTTCCTAGAGCATCAATCTGGAAAGACTCATCCCTTCTTAACTGTGGGTAGAGGTAGTTTCTGTCTTTTTTCTACAAAAACAGGAGTACTTGTGGCACCTTAGAGACTAACAAATTTATTTGAGCATAAATTTGTTAGTCTCTAAGGTGCCACAAGTACTCCTGTTCTTTTCACCTTAACTGATCACTCTCGTTAGAGTGTGTATGGTGACACCCATTGTTTCATGTTCTCTGTGTATGTATATATCTTCCTACTGTATTTTCCACTGCATGCATCCGATGAAGTGGGCTGTAGCCCACGAAAGCTTATGCTCAAATAAATTTGTTAGTCTCTAAGGTGCCACAAGTACTCCTGTTCTTTTTGCGGATACAGACTAACACAGCTACCACTCTGAAACCTGTCTTTTTTCTAGTGTCCCAAACTTGAGACAGTTGTGAGCCTGGTCTCTTGAGAACTTTGTTTTTTAGAGGAATATCCTCATCTGAAATGTCAGCCATTAGCTTTGCATTTGGCACTGTGATAGCTGACACCCCATTTAGATCTCTTAGCAGGTCCTGTTTCTACTCACTTTGCTGTTGCTAATGAAGACAGCTGATCTAATCTGGAGGGGTCAATCTGCTCAGCTGGAGACTTATGTTTTGTCTCTTACTGGACAGGGGACTCTGCCTTCACAATATCATGTGAGGGCTGGTTGAGGTGGTGGGGGATGGGAGGATCAAGCCACCAAAAGAGAACAAACAGGTGCAGCTTCATGGCATTCCTACCTGTAGAATCACATCTGGAGATCGTGAATATTCCCAGCAGAGTCCAAACATACAGATATGCGCACCTGTCTTGTAGCTTTCACTGTATTTCACAACAGAGGCACCTGCAGATATTACACCATGTCTGAGAACGTTTTACATCCAGACATACCAGAAGACATAAGGAACAGCTCCAGAGTAAGTTGCATTTGGACAGTAGCATATGTGCACCAGACAGATATGCAATTCCCTAGTGTATTCAAGGAATAGGCTTTGAAGTCTATTCTTGTGATATAACTCTTGGCTTGCTAATAGGAACTAGGCTTGGGCATTTATCTTCCATTCACCCCCAATTGAGAGCATCTTTCGCTGTGGAAGAGGGGAGAGAGCCCATTTTACTTGAGTTTGGCTTACCCAATGATTTCAGAGCAAAGTCCTCCCTCTGGATGCGGTCACTGTTGCCCTGTACCCAACTGTCCACTGACCCTACTGGATGCTGTGAAGGAGACAGCAAATGAGGGAACGCTGCACAGAATAACACCTAGAGGTACCTGAATGGACACATCCCATCTGGGCTTAGACAATTATTTTCCAGGGTCTCTGCTCAACAAGTCAGCAATGATGCCTGCATTCCACACACTGCAGCACAAATGTGGTATCCATCAGCCATCCCCATAACAGGATTTGTTGCCTTAGTCCTAGTGGACAGATCTCCTAGACTATCAGCATAATTGGTGCTAATTAGCCTCCTTGTGAAGCGCTGGAGCTTGGATTGGACTTTCTCTGTCCTGTGCTGATTGGCTGTTTGTTCCACCTCCTCCTTCCCCTTCCCGCAATCTCTTCACCTCAGCTTCACTCCACTCCTGTCCCTCTTACCCCAGCCCTGCCCCCACTCCTTTTCCTTCCTTTCCCCTCTCCCTTAACTTGGTTTTTCATTTGGCATATCTCCTCCTAACTAAACCCACCTCCCACAAAATAAAACACAATGTGCCACTGTCACCATGTTTGCCACCATCATATCATTCACTCTGATTGTGTGTTCTCCCCCTCCCCCACATTGTGGCTGTCTTCTCTCTATATATTGCAAACTCGTGGAGGAAGAGACTGATACTATCTACTCTCTTCGTATAGAACCTAGCACCATGGGGCCCCTATCTTGGGTGGCCCTAAGGCACCACCATAAACATGATTCCTAATTAACAACAACAGGACTGAATGAGTCACATGAGCTGGACTCCTATTGGAGAACGCGTCTGTGTTGGACAGAGAAGGGCGAGATGGAAGGGTATGTGGGGGTGGATAGCACTGTCACTGCCCAGGCTATTCCTCCTCTGTGGATAAATAGGACTCCAGCCTCCAGGACCTGCTCGCATGCAAAGGCCCTCTAGAATGTAACCAAGATTAAATCAATATGGTTCTATAGAAGTTATTCTAAAACCTATAACATTTCATAGAAAGTTATTCCCTTTCTATTGTTTTGTTTGAGCCCCCTACAGGATTCAGTAGCAGGGCTATCCTTTACTACTCAATTCTATAAGATGGCTCAAAAAAGCCCTCGCAATCTGATTGCTTTCTAGAGGAATGGGTGGGTTTGGTACCTTCACTTTTAAAGTAAATGTAACATAGATGAAAGCCATTGTATAGCAGTAGGTGAAGTTATGACACTAATACAAAGAAGCTCAAAGCAGTGGCATTTGGGCTGACATGGATGGGCCACGGCTGTCCCCAGACAGTTTCCACATGCCTGAAAGGCCCTCGAAGCCATGTAAACATATTACCCACCTGGACTTAGGTCAATTTTCTAAGACTAAAATAAAAAGCAACTACACACGGTCTGGTCCTCACTTTCTTTGTCCTCCGACACTGCCGTCCATGCGTCTTTGCTAGAGTCGCTACTTGAATCTGCAGCTCAGCGATCTGCCCTCGGAAGTCATCAATTTCCCGCTGAAGGTGTTGCTGAAGAATCTCATTCTGGTGTCTTTATAAACAACAATGAGCAGACATCAGGAAATGCCATTTCAGACTAAGCTGTAACACAGTGTGTACGTAAGCTACCCCCACCAGTGGCACAGAGAGGGGGCAGGAAGCAGATGCCTTCACACCTAGGTGAAGACAGAGAGAGAAGGTGAGCCACAAAGGTCAGGATTTCAGGCCTTCCAAACCTCTCTGCCCCTCTCCAGGCCATTTTCTTCAATGTAGACTTTGAGGAAGAGCTGTCTCCAGGGAGGGCGCTTTCTCCAGGGCTCTCATTCTTGTCCCTGAAGTAAGGGGCACTACAGTAATGACCTCAGTGTGCCCCAATGGCAGGCAGCAGAATGTGATCTTTCCCATAGGCGCATTAGTACTTCCCTTTCCCCTACGTATGGCACACATCCTGCATGTTACCACAACCAGGCCTTGAAGCAGCAAGCTGATGGTGTCTCAAGGCAGCAACTGCACCAGGTGAGCCAAAGGGAGACTCTTCCTGGCTCAAGCAACATGAGGAAGACAAGAGAAGACAAGAGAAGAGAGCTGGATTTAGCTGGAGCTCAACTCTCCCAGATCTCAGCCAGTACATACAGCTCCCACACTACAAAGCTTCCAGCCCATACACCACAGGTTACGCATTTGAGAATTCAGAAGAGAAACTTGAACTAGGGTCTGTTGTGTCAACCCCACAAGCTGCCAGGAGACCAGTCAGAGCTCCTGGGACTGTAGTAACCATGTCGGTGCTTCACCCTTTTCCACATAACCCCAGGTTATGGTGAGCAAAGCTCACTTCAAAGAATCCTTTTTACCTGAGCTTCAACTGCATCTGCGGCTTGCAGGTCCCAGAGGGCAAGCGAAAGCCATGCACAAATGCTAGAGAGGAAATAGCTAGGTTAACAGTTTTCTGCATGCATCAGCAGCTGTATATATATGGTGCAGGATTATATAACTGTACATAGCATTGTTCACATTCTAAATATCACCACAACACAAAGAATGTAAATTTTTTTGGTTTAGACTGATAAAAGTGCCCTGAAAAGTTGAATACACACAAATTTTAGCTGACAGGTTTTTTTGCTTTCCTGGAAAAGAAAAGTGGGGGGGAGAGACTCCTCAAATAACAGCAACCCTTAGAGTCAATATATTTATCTATTAAAGCAGGACTAAAGGATTTTAAGTCAGAAGTAAATGCCAGAGCTGCCCGGCCCATGTACTTTTGGGATGATGTTGACCTGAAGGGGGACATTCATAGTTTCAGGAACTATTCTGATCATCTAGCCCTGCATAAACATAGGCCATAGAATTTCATTCAGTCATTAAGCTCTTATCTTGTGGCTGAGCGACAGCATATTTTTTTAGAAAGTCATCCAGTCTTGATCTAAAGACCTCAAGTGATGGATCTGACAAAACAGCCCTTGATAAATTGTTCCAGTGATTTATGACCCTCACTGTTAAAAATCTGTGCCTTATTTCTAGCTTGAATTTATCTGGCTTCAGCTTCCAGCTACTGGATCGCGTTATGCCTTTGTCTGCTAAATTAAAGAGCCTTCTACTCTCAGAAATCTTTTCCCTATGATGGCACTTCCAAACGGTGACCAAGTCACCTCTTAACCTTTCACTTTTGATAAGCTAAATAGATTGAGATTCCTAAATCCCACACTGAAAAGCAGGGTTCTAAACCCTGAATCATGCTTAAAGCTCTTTTCTGAACCTTTTCCCATATCCTTTTTGAAGTGTGGACGTCAGAATTAGGCACAGTATTCCAGTAATGGTCTCACCAGTGCGGTCTATAGAGGTAGTGTCATATTCTCTGTTTTTAAATCCTAGGATTGTGTTTGCTTTTTTAGTCAAAGCGTTACACTGTGCACTTGTGTTCAGTTGGTTATCCACCATGACACCCAAGTCCTTCTCAGAGTCCCTTCTTTCCAGGATACATGGCCCACTGTGCTCCTCTGTCAGAGGACAGAAGTTTCACCACTGCCCCTCATAAGTCAGATACAAGATTCACAGAAGAAGGAAAGAGAACTGGATTGGCAGTGGGATTATGAGAGTCTTTCACTACTAGTTTGATCATTTACATCTAGGTTTGGTCTAGCAAGGACCCAAAGTCATTACCACCTATCAGCTATTCAGTGGTAGGCCAGCTTCTAGTGGATAAACATTGACATCATAAATAGCATTCTCAACAAGAAGCCAAGAACTGAACTGGCCCAGGAGACTAACGTACCTTCTCACTTACAGAGGCAGTTCTTTTGGGTAGGGAGTAAGGCCTTTTGAAAGGACAATCTACATTACAGCTGCTGACTCTACTTTCCTTGTGGGTGAGGGGGGAAAAGGGAGAGTTCATTTTCCAGGTCTTTCATCAGCACCAAATCCAATATAATAAAAATATTTTGAAAGGTGAGGACCCAAAGGACTCCAGTTTTAAATGGCCTTAGCCATGGGCCAGGTTTTGGCATGAAACTAAAACAATTCCTTGACAGATAAGAGGAATTCTGAGTTTAGCAAGAAAGTTTAACCCTGACCTTAAATCCTTTCAAGCACTCACCGGAAAAGATGCCCAACAGGAATATTATTGCCGGAAAAGCAACCATCTTCATCACTCGCCTGGACTGCTCCTCTGGGGGGGAAAAACAGTCCCACGTGGAAATTGGTGCAATGCATTCTTTATTCATCTTTGTCATTAGAACTGGGCCAGCATTAGAAGGCTGTAATCAGAGTGATCCTGCAGAACACTATGACCCATCCCTGGCATCAGTGAGGAGCCCGGGGATTCTTTTGGCTTTGGTCTGGTATCTGGGGCTGGAAGAATGGATTTCACAGTGGCTAGTGGTTGCACAGTAGTGTCTGAACAGAAGAGTGCAGAACAAAATCTCAGCGTCCAGTTGCCTTAGTGGCTGCAGAGCAGATTGTCATGTTGGTAATGGGACAGATGCAGCCAGACACAAAGAGTAGCTATTATTCCTTGCTGTTATGAGAGAAGGACAGCGTGAGGGTGTTAGGGCAAGGCTATGAAGAGGGTAGGGAGAAATACAGCTGCTAAAGGAAGCCAGTAGGTTTAATATTGAAGCTTTACTTCTCTGACCGGTTAACTCTGAAATCCTGAATAGTCAGTGATTTTGTGACGGTCCCCTTGAAACAAGAAATACCCTACTGGAACTGACCTATGGTCCATCTACTCCAACATACCTAACGGGATATGCCCTTGGTTGTGCAACACAGGGGAATTGTTGGTGGTGTCTACCAACGTGCTGGTTTCAGGAAGACATTTGCTGGAGCAGCTGCTTCCTTCATGCAGCTCTGTACCTGTCAATTAGATAAATATCACTTCAGTAACACTAACGAAGGGAGGCGGGAATTTAGACAGCAAATCCCTTTGCAGCAGGGTCTTCGTGCTATCATTCTTCACTCTGACATGCCTAGCACACTTGGAGTACGACTAAATAAGTAATGGTAATAGAATTAATTAATAACAGCTGGAAAATCCAGGGAGAAGAACTGACAAGGTGCCTGGGGTTGCTCTATTACAGGACACAAAATCCAAGAGGCCATGTAAAGGATTAGAAACTCTGACCCCACTCTACACCCCTGAGATGTATTTAGAGCTAGCCAGAAACAGGTTTCCAAAGCAGGGCATGTTCCACTTGAAAGGGCTTTTGTTTGTATCCAGTAGTCACACACTTGCATCCTATACAGATTTTATAGCTGCTAAAGCCCCTATCAAAGAAACAAATCCATTTGTCAACATACTTCACCAGATCTGTCCCTGGTTCTGACACATCATGGCCCTGGCATTAGAGCCTACCAAGGTGCTGCTTTGAAGAGAATATTAGCTGATGAGGCTGTTTCCCTGCACTTATCATAGTAACATCACTTCATTAATTCAGCCTCCATGTCAAACCAGAGATACTTTCTCCATCTCTGTATTTTCTTGGTCTCTCTTCTACATTATAGCCAGAGGAATAGGTAGCACTGGCATATCTGGCCTGCTATCTTACTTATGGCCCGTAGTTTTGTTAAATGTACAATGTAATGGGCCAGATCCTGGAAACCAGCTCTTCTACACCTGGGTTAGATTGAGGTGAGGATGCAGTTGCAAGCCATTTTGTGGCCACCTGATCCTTGGCAGAGCCAGAGAGCCTGACAATTTAATGGGGAACCTCCAAGCATCTCAATACCACTTCAGGTTACACATGCCTTTCATCGGCACAACACCCTTGCTCCGGTTTGCCATAGGAGAAAGACAGAGAGATGTACAAACTAACTGCAGGTAGGCTGCTCTGTTGAGTCTTCTGCATCTCTGTCGCTGTGTGGACAATGGTCCTGCTCAGGGCTGCAGTCTCGTTTCAATCGGGTGGCACTAGAAGAGTGCTTACTCCTGTACGGTCTTTTGAAAACCCTAAGGGAGAGAGGAGACCATGATGACAGGGACCCTCTCCAAGGAAAGTGAAGACTGTGTGGTATCCAGTGAAAAACTTTGCATTTCCCCTCATTAAAGGTCGTGACCCTTTATCCATGCACACTCCTCAAGGGGAATTCTCTTAAGGAAGACATGGCACTGAGCTCCCATGTAGACAGTAGACTGTTGCTGAATGTTCCAGAGTCAATTTACCTTGCTACAGATGTTCTAGGGCTATCCCAGCTAGTATACATCATCTTTACTGCCCAGAATTTCAGGTGCATGCTAGTTTTCCATTGATCATAATGGGATGTCCACATTGGTCTGGCTCACTGGTAGTTTTTGTGCTACCAAATAAAAAGCCTGCAAGCCAACAGACAGTGATTATCATTGGCAGGAGTATCTGAGATACAATGGCTAATTCCTAGTTTAAGCATTAAAACAGTGGTATCTCTGGTACCACCGCATAGTAACCCAGGAAACGTTGACTTTTTAATAGCAACCACTGCAAAATAAATGTAGAACCCTTGTCAAACAGGTGTAGGGAAGTCATCAGATTCCTTTTTGCCACATCCAAAAGTGTCTTCAAACCCCAGGGAAATGGGATAGAACCCCTGCAAAGCGGAGCTCATTTCAGACCATCAGTTTGTACACAGTGCTCAGACTTAAAACTTATGCTGTTTTGCCTTAGACAGCATCACCGCCCTATCAGCAATGCTCCTTTAGGGATCTAGGGAACACAGAAAACATTACAGTAAAATGATTTAAAAGCAAAACAAGATTAAAATTTTAAACATTGCCCCTTTGGCAGCTGTGAGTATCAACTGCAGAGATCTGTCTGGGTACTGCAAATGCAACAGAATTTTACTGATGACTTTCAGAACAATTCCAAATGAGCGGGTCCTGTATATGAACAAAAACAAGGATAATGCATCATAAGTGTATTTATAGTAGAATCCATTAGAAAGTTAACATTTGCCAATGGTTGCTATTGGTACAAGGGGAAAATCCGTGGTTATCTCAGCTAGCATTCTTTACTAACTGTTGATGAGGGCTATCTTTCTGTAATTCAATTTTTTTTATTTAGCTAAACTGAGTAGTTTTATTTAGGATAATTCATGATATACTGGTACTTGTAAATGTATTTTGTAAGCGTAATGAAGTCCTCGTTATATCACTCTGCTATTCACTGTGTGATAGATCTCTAGCTTTTTGTGTAGAATATAAAGTACCACATCCTAGGTTAGCTGGCTGAATGGTTTAGCACTATGGCCCTTGACTAACTATGTCAGAGGTTATGGGTTCCAGTACCAACAGGAAAATAATCATTTGGCCTCTTCCCCCACCCTATCTGTACCCACCAGACTGTCTTTAAAATGTTAGGTTCATGACACTAGAGTAGGTGGGGATAGGAAAGAAGGAAATGAAATCTCCTGGATGGGCAAGAGAAGAAACATTTAAATAGTTTCAAATCCTATAAAAATCAGCGTCCCAGCAAGTTGAATGTCAGCAACTTTCCTTGTACATTGCATCCCCTTCCCTGCACCCTGTCTTTACAGGTTGTACTCTCTGGCTGGCAGGGACCATCTCTTCCTATGTGTGTCTGTATAGTGCCGAGCACATGTGGTTGTACAGCATCTGCAAGACCACTAATAGCAATAGCATGGACTGAAATACAGAGTGGATATACTGAAGTATTTTCTAATACAGTTCTTAAAAACCAACATATGCTGACAGCCACAAGGCCCCCTCTTACCTCCTCACCCCGGTTTCTCGGTATATATTGGGCTTCTGCTTTTGAAGGCTGGCCAGTCTTCCACTGCGCCTTTCCATTGTGTTTCCTCCAAAGAAACTGCCCACAGAATCTGCCCTGCTCAGCCTAGGAGAAAAAGATAGGGATATTTTAATTAGTTCAAAGTGATCAATACAAACTAGCTTGGATCAATGAGGCCTGTAAAAAAACATAGGATGACAAGAAACATTGTTAAATATAATCCAAAAGCCATTGAGGAGATTACAACAGATCCATCTCAAGTTAAAGAACAAAATGCTAATGCTTCATCTTTACCTAAAACATTACAAGGTTCTTGGCATAGGTTAATTGTCTTACTAGTGGGCTGTGGAAAGAATCATTCACAGGCAGTGTCTGAAAGAGAGTACGGTGGAGCAATGGATACTAACATACCTTTATTTATGCTCTAACAGCTGTACCCCAGCATTATTGCAGGAACTTTGGTCTAGATTGTGATACTACTGAATGCAAGTAAGAGTAACTGTGACGGGTCCCCTGGGGTACAACCTGGAACTGGGGTATCACTGAGCCCTCTGTCTCACTAGCCTGGGCTCCCTTTACATTGTACTGCAGTGACAAGCTGCAGACCATGCTTAGTCCTGCACTCACACAGACCTTTACGCAAGCAGGGACACAACCAGCTCCACAGCCTAAGACACCAGAGCTGCACCGTCTTGCTCTGGACAAAAGCCTGACCAGTAAAGATTATTACCCAGTCTGCCCCTCCCTCAATGTGGAGAGGACAATGCACTAGCCCCTGGTCCTCCGCAGATTTCCCTTTACACTTTAAACACCACACTGGTTTAGGTAAAAAATATATAACAAATTTATTAACTATGGAAAGATAAATTTTAAATGATTATAAGCAACAGCGTACAGATCAAAGTAGATTACCAGAAGAAATAAAACAATATGCAATCTAAGTTCTCCAAACTGGATAGGATTTGAATCAAGCAGTGTCTCACCCTGTTAGATAGTACAAACAGTCAACCAAGCTTCCATACACAGGTAGGTTTCCTTCTTTCCTGCCTGGAACCCCACTTCCCTTGTTCAGTCTTTGTTCCTAAGGTGCTTTCAGGTGCTGTGTTGTAAGGGGAGTGAGGCCCCTCGGTGATGTCACTGTGACGGTGCTGCCTGTGGGAGCCAGCTGAGGTCACTCAATCAGGGTGAACTGCAAACCAAACGGGGCAGACAAACCCCAAACGCTGGTGGTTATTTCAATACTTAGATTTACCAACCAGCACAAAACAGCTTCTACAGTACCTCACTGGTCACTTAGAAGTCTAAACCATGCAGTTCCCTTAAAGTACCCAGCCTCAGGCCTCCGTCCAGACACACCTGTCAGATATGATGATGATTCCTGAGAATCTTACTTCATCATATAAAAGAAAAGGTTCTTCCAATCCCAAAGGATCAGCCACATACCCAGGTCCAATTATAACTTAGATCTTACCCAAAATACACGCTATAGTAAATTCTTATTAACTAAGCTAAAATTTATTTTAAAAGAAAAAAAGAAAGAGGGTTGGTTAAAAGATTAATACACAGACAGACTTGAATTCAATTCTTGAGGTTCAGATGCATAGCAGAGATGAGCTTGTAGTTGCCAAAAGTCCTTTTAGAAATAGTCCATAGGTTATAGTCCAATGTCCATATTCAGGGTGGCTCCAGTCCATGACTGGGGATCTCAATCCTTATGGCTTAAGGTTTCCCCCTCTTGAAACCCAAAGCAGATCTGAGATGAAGAAGGAATCATGTCCCAGGGTTCTTATACATTTCCAGCAGCCTTTCGGCCTGAGAAAACAATAGGCTCAACTCCTTCTCCCAAACATCCTGGCAATTAGCACAGAGTAATTTATCCATTAAACAGTTCAGATACAGGTTAGCACAACCTTCAAAGAGACACATAGACAATAATACTATTTCACTCAAGTATCATCATAAATGTTAATATTCCTTTTTTGATCTTTGAATTAAAACTATAGCAATAGACAGGACTTGTTTGCTGACATCACAAGACCTGAGCAAACATCTCCCCTTCTACCTCTAACAATGCAGATTTGCATTTCAAAGCTCTAGTCATTTACATATCTTCCTAACGGTCCTCAAGGTTCACCCATGGGTCAGGTCAGTCTATGAGTAATTTACTCTTTCTGGCCCTGTCACCTTTCAATGAGATATTATATCACAGTCATAACGTCACAGTCACTTCCCTCTTTTATAGTTTCTTCCATATCGAGGGAATTTCTTTGTTTCAAGCCAAGCCCCCAACACAGTTTATTGGAAAATACAGGCACTAAAATGGAGTCCAGTATCACCTGATCTAGTCACATGTCCTTGCACGCTTTGAAGAGTCATGGCAGCCATTACCTATATTTTGGCTGAAATGTCCACAGGAAAGATCATCAGGGGAGGATAAGCTTTTCCCATGGCTCATTGTCTTTGCTAATGAGCCCTTACTTTGGATAGCCCCTTCACAATGTGCTGGCTAGACTGGATGTAAATGAACTTTATGGGTGTTACCCAGGAGCAAACACATTTGAAATACAGATGCATAGTCAATATTCATAACTTCAGATACAAAAATGATACATGCATACAAATAGGGTAATCACCTTCAGCCAATCAGAACTTTTCCATTGACACTCGCATGACATATTTTGTACAAAATGCCTCATAATTATGTCATAATCATAACACAATCATAGCACTATGGTGAATATGGGGTGCAGTGTCACAGTAACATACTCCATAAGTAGCTCCTTTGATTTCATTTGGACTAGCACCCTACATCAGGAGTAAGGACATAATTTGGCCCTTTGGGTGTATGGCAACATGTCTGGATACAGCAGAAACATTAAGCACCGAGCCATGTAATTAAACAGATATTTGCCTCTTGAAGGAGCTCCAAAGAACATGTCTACACAGGGGACACTCAGGAAAATAAAGCCAAATTAACTAAAGTTATAATGTTAAATTGCATTAGTTAAGGTGCATTAAGACCCATGTGTGAAAGTTCTCATTCAGAAATAAAGTGACCTTAATTTGCTTCAGCTTAATTCAGTGAATGCCCCTGTTTAGACAAGCCCAAAGTTTGAAAAGTATTAGACCCTAAAGTGATAGGAGATTCAGAAAAGCCTAAGATAGAGGTGAGGGCCCAGTCAGTATCCACATATGGCTATGAAAGTCTTTCCACTGATTTCAATGGATTTGGGACCAGGGCCTGAGTGAAGCAAGTCTCTGTTCCCAATAAATTTCATTTCCTCTGGGAAAATACAGGCACACAGTAAAAAGATTAACCCTGCCCCAGAAAGCTCAGGCTGGGATTTCTAAAGGAGACTAAGGGAAAGAGACTCTCAACTCGGACTGGATTTCGATGGGCTTGGGGATATTGTGCCATTGCATCGCTCTTATCATGGTCTTCATGGGACACCTCATTTCAGTTTTAAACAGTTCCCTGCCAGCAGCTCTGAACAGTCTCCAGTACTGCCTGGTAGGGCGTGCCACCGCATTTCTCTTGCTATCTGCCTTGAAAGGCACCATCAACAATGAGGCGTGTCATGTCACATCACAGGGCCAGATTCTGACATCATTTACACTGTAAATCCAATCACTCCATTCAAGACCAGGAGAGCTGAAAAATCAGGCCATTTTTATTTAGATGCCTAAATAAGGATTGAACTATCTCAATTTAGGTTCATGTTTCAAAAGGTTTTAGCCTTCCAGTCCAGTAAGTGTAGGATGATTGTGTAGCCCTGAACTCTACAAAGGTAAGCCCACTGCAGTTTTTCCTTTGGGTTTCATTTCTTGTATTTGGACCCCAAATATTTCATTACCCTCCTTTTCGTCACTGTAGCCAGGGTTTTGGAAATAGTGCTGCTCTTGCACCTCTCCTTCTGGTTCTCTCTCATATTATCCGTGCTGGCAATGCAAGAGAGCAGTGCCATCAGGCTTGCAATTATGCCCTCCTCTATCCTGCTCTTGTTCCCACTCCTTCCAGTTGTGTACAATTCAGTACATTAAATAACTATTTTACATAAAAAAGCTGTAATGTTCTTACCTCGGAAGAAACCCGAACCTTGTCCCACTGAGACCAGTAGTTAAACTTCCATTGAGTTCAGCGGGACGGGACCAAGCCCTTGGTCTGTTATATATGTCTCAGTTCTTTGAAGGAAACGATTGCATGTATTGTATATTGCTGTAACAGACTGTGCTCTTTGCACACTTCAGTAGTGGCATGTCTCTAATCAAATGGCTCAACAGTAAGAAAAACTAAATCCTTTCTATGCCCCATGACCTCACAAAGACTCACTAGTGTAATGTTCAGCCAGGCATGAGGTCACAGCAGCTGACCAGTTTCTAGCCCAAAGCACAATAAAAATGATACTCTGGTTAAAGAGACAGATCTTTAGACAAATAAAGATTTCCAGTTTGTTCTACTACAGACAGTGGTATCCTCATTCCCCACTAAGTCTCTAGCTTATCAAAGAAGCTGTGTATAGGTGATATGAGTCGTATCGCAAATTGTGCATATGTGTTATACTCTCTTTCCAACATAGTGTCGTTAGCACTTTCTACCTTGTGTAAACCCTACATAGATTAGTTTTGTAAAGCCCTCTAGAATAAATTTGGCTTCACTAGATACTATATGCAACACCTGTCATCCACCTGTCATTGAAAACCCCACTACCTGTGTGCCTACTCCTCCAATGCAACAGATGCATGTGGGATGCCTGAAATCAATACTGAATCTAGAGCAAGAAGTGAGATTTTATGAGTTTACAAAAGAATGGGGAGACAGAGATGCCCCTGGTGCACAGCTATAGCCTCTTACCCTTAAGAGAGTCCGATTTTTATTGGCAATGAGATAAATTGGTTATCAAGAAATCTGAGTCTA
Organism: Mauremys mutica; assembly: GCF_020497125.1. Taxonomy (NCBI): domain Eukaryota; kingdom Metazoa; phylum Chordata; order Testudines; family Geoemydidae; genus Mauremys; species Mauremys mutica. The sequence goes on along the minus strand of NC_059081.1, from coordinate 55,995,835 downwards.
AGTACAGTAAAATTTTCACCAATTCTCATTAATGCTGGGAAACTGAATGTTGTGAAACAGCAAGTGAAATCAAGAGTTGGAATGGATGACAACACTTCATCGTGCACTAGTAAATGATCTGCAGTATATTTTATAAAAGCTATTAGGTCTTAGTAATGTGAGACCTCACTACAGAACTCGGAAAGGTGGGGAAGACAACAGTTTTGTGCACAAATCACAAGGTGTGCAGGGTAACAACCATCTGTTCCAGTGTATTTCCGACGCTACAAGAGAACGCGTAAACCCCTAAAAGGTGATATACCAGTAAACACACAGAAGAACATTTTTAGAGTTTGGGACATTAGTGGTCTTATTACTGGGATACAACCTTGAACCCCAAGTCTTTGCCAGGGGGAGCTGATTCACAGAGATTTATTTTTCAAATGTTGGTATGAAATTTAAGTCACTGCACTTCACTAGTTTGGGATCTTAAACTCTATGGTCCCCAATTTTCCTCTCTCATGTACTGTTGTAGGTCAGGAATAACTTCATGGAAGACAAAATGTTCCATTGATATAAACCCAGTGTGAAAAGAGACTCAAGCCTTTTTCATTTAATTTTATGGGAAAAAAAGGGTTGGCCATTGATCTTTAACCCTTTGTGACGATAGAGATGGCTCTGAAATGGCCATCAATGATTCCTTCACCTGCTGCAAATAGTGACCCTCAGCATGACTACCACAATAAAAATAAAATCTTCATCATCACACTATTCTGCAGTTGCCACCAGTGTTTTAAATGCTATCTTGTAGTCACCATCAATGATTATGAATATCATGTAGGCTTTACACTTCTATCACCTGAGGCTCTCAAAGTGCTTTACGAGTAATGAAATAACCCAAACACTTAAGCACAGCAGGCAAAGATTATACAGCAGCATCTTCAGCCCATCCCTAAGAAATGGCAGCCACCTCTTGGGTAGAATAAAACAGCTGTTTACCAGTGCACACCAGCATTTCAGAACAGTTTGGAACAGAATACAAAGAATAATATTATACCCAATAGAAACCTCAGGAGGAATTTATTTAGACAAAATGTAAAAATACACAAATTGGCTAAGTGAGATCGGTCAAGACACCAGGGCTAAAACTCTTTTGAAAAGAGCTGTAGGATCTTTAGGGTTCATAATTGCTGATGAAGTTCTTGTTTTCCATCACAACTATTATTACTGATACGATCTGCCTTGTGATGCTTAAACAACACTAGATGCCATAACTACCTTGGTAGATTAGATACAACATGCAGTCATATTTGATTCTTGTATATAAGATCTGGGCTTATTTTTAGGTTGCTGGAACTACAATACAGAGGGGTTTTTTAAGAGGAGGAAATAAAGACTTATCATGAGTTGAAATGAATTAATGCAACGGAAAAAAAATCACAAAGCAGCAATTTTGATCAAGTCACTAGCAGTTCCCTTGTTTGATGTGAATATATTCCTTGTACATAAAGTAATCTCTTATACCACACCTCCAGACATCTCAATTTTTACTAGCATCTAATTTCTCTGATGGGGCAGGGAACTCAGTCCTGGACTTCTGCATCTTATAAGGATAAGCAGATGCTCAAAAGGAGCAATAGCAAGAGATAGAGTTCATTTCACCAAGAAAGCTCAGCTCAGTTGCAGCTTTGGATTTTCAGCAAGTTTTCTATCTTTTCTGCAAACTTCACAGCTGACCTGGTTTCATAGCTTAGGAAATGGAGGCAATTAGTGGTACCTTATAGAGTTCATTTTGGTTTCCAGCCAATCTTTGGGCAGTGAAATTGCAGAAAAATGGAGCTATGGGACTGAAACAATGCTTAAGATACCTAATTATGTTCCCATGGATATTGGTGAAATGAACATGTCAGCTTCAGGTGACCACATCTGGCAGCTGGGAAGGTCAAAGATGACCAGGTCAGAAAGAGCTGTCAGAAGCAGCCTTCATGCCAGCCACAGAAATTTGCTGACAGGCTCTACCTTCTTTGTAGCAGGCTGCCATTTTAGGATTTTTCAATCAGCATTTCCCCACCTGCTGCATTGTAGATCTTCCCCTGGCAACAGTAATCATTTCACTGCTCAAACACCTCACCACAATATACGCCTCCAGCTTTTTTACCAGGTGCCAGCAGAACCCATCATTACTCTGCCTGGGGTCATCCAGGTTTATAAATCTATATGGCAACAGCTTTGCAGTCACATGAGTGATATGTACCATTGATGGCTACTTTTAACACGTGTTGCATTTTCTGTATTACATTGCACCTACTGAACCAGCCCACTGGGGCACGTTAGGAGTACTCGAATGCAATACATAATGAAAGAGCCATATTTCTCAAACCCCCAAGCAACAAGAGCAGAGGACCTCAATGCAGCAGTAGTGGACTGAAGTGGAGCAAAGAGTATGATTAGGGGCTGAACACCATGTATGGGTCTGACCAGGCCCTCATACTAATTAGTCTTCCCTTTACTACCTCTTTTAAATCATATTTCTTTTAACCTTCCATTTAATCCTCTGAACAAAAACAAAAGCGCTGCAATGCATCCTGTTTGAATACAGCTTGGCAGACACTTTAAATTAGATCACATTGCTATCAGGGGCGGCTCTAGCCATTTCGCCGCCCCAAGCAGGGCGGCACGCCGCAGGGGCCGCTCTGCCGGTTGCCGGACCCACGGCTCCGATGGACCTCCCCGCAGGCGTGCCTGCGGATGCTCCACCGAAGCCGCGGGACCAGCAGACCCTCCACAGGCACGCCTGCGGGAGGTCCACCGGAGCCGCCTGCCACCCTCCCGGCGACCGGTAGAGCGCCCCCCGCGGCATGCCGCCCCAAGCACGTGCTTGGCGTGCTGGGGCCTGGAGCCGCCCCTGATTGCTATCAACCTTTCAACCACATTAGGCCTAGTTTCAAGACAAGGCACAGAAGCCTGAAACACTTCTTGCACCCGTTTTACATCAGGTATGCCTGATTTACACCAATTTATGTGACAGTTGACTCAGGATCAAGCTCACAGATCTGAGTGCTTTACCAAGCTATGCAAGGAAGTCAAGGGACTTCCTTGATTGTTCACAGCTGATTCTGATTTTGCACTCAAGTGTGGAGGCCTGTCAGAAACAACTCCTCATTCCACTCAGCAAAAGTTTTAGACAGCTTCACTTTTGGTTAAAAGTTACTTATGTGGTTTCCATAATGGTTGTGCACAAAACACCTAACTCCTTCTCTAGCCTCCCCATCTTTTTGCCATTTTTTTTCCAATCAAGTGAAGCAGCAATCAGCTTTCTTATTTAGAAGTGTTAGTGATCAGCTAGTCAATTCTAGATGTGGGGGAAAATCTATCAAAACAAACACTGCTGATTGAAACACAGATAACCCAATGAGGAGTCACAATAACATACAGCCACGTTTAAAATGTCATCACCCTTTACTGATATATGCACACACGCCAGGAAGCGTTACCCCTTGATGTGTATTACATTAGATCTGAGCAACCTGTCTACCATTCAGTAATGCAATCTAACAGGTAGTGCTTTTAGGATGTCTGTAGCTTTCCATTAGTGTGTGTGCAGGGTTTGCATGTAGAAGACAACAGCATGTGAAAGGGAGAACTGGGGAAGGGAGACCTTGCTAATAAACGCTAGTGAAAAATAAAATCAGATGATCTCCAATCTGCCCTAGCATCCCCCACAAAGCTTCGTTTGGAGGTTCTTCTTGATTACCTCATTCAGTCCTGACAAGACAATGGCCCAGCGCACCCTTACTGATGGGTAAGGCAGGGCTCATACTAAGTAATGAGCAATTTTTTCTGAAGCTTCCAGAGCATTTCTGCCAAAATGGAGGTGTTTGCAAAATACCCTGCTCACATCAAGTGCTTAGATTCTGTTTTTGAAGGGTTGGACGTGCATGTCATGTGACTGATCTTTGGGGAGATGCAAACTTTTTCTTCAAAATCTTTTGGCACGGTTAGCTTCCGATTTGAGTGCAGGAATGACACCAGTCGTTTTCTGAACCTGTTTTAGGCCCTCCCAGACTGTCAAAACTCTGGCCTAGCTGGAGAAGCACCCGTCTTCTCAAAAGGGAGTTTTGTGCTTTTGGCAGGAAGCTTTAAGCCAGAAGGTATATGGGACTAGATTTCCAGGTCCCTATACGCTTTAGGTGACTCCATGCAGGAGATTATGCCAGGGCTATCAGGGTTGTCAGGGACAGCTGTGTAGTTGCCTGGCACTCACCAGAATACACCCAGATTTAGAAGTGCTATAACGTAACGAGAAATAAATCAATTTCACTCTTCGGGCAGGAAATAGGGAGGCATTTTGGTTCTGATTTGTATTTGGCAGGCAGAGGGCACATTCAGCCTGAGCCTAAAGATAGTACTTCAGGCTGCCTGGGTATTATTTATTCTGTCTTATGACACTGGCACACACAAAACTCTATTTAAGCAGTTTGGCAGATGCTGCCTTCATACAAAAATATACAATCCATTCCTGAGAAAGTGGCAGTATTTCCCAGGAACCGGCTGTGGGCTTAGGGCTATAACAGTGTTGTTATCCACTTCCAAACAAGGCAGTTTAGGTAGCCTCAAAAAAATCTCCAGCTATGTCAGCAACGTGCAACTGGGACTGGAAATCACTGGGCAGGGATAGACATCTGGAAACAAAACCGTCCAACTCGGTCTAAAGAGACTTGGCAATGCTGATTCAGGTGATGTCATTGTGACACTTGGGGACCATGATCGAAAAGGGGCATACGTTGACAATAGCTTTTTGTTTGCTATGGAAGGCCTCACGGTGCAGAACCTGAAACCCTGAGAGAGTGTGGATTTGCCCAGTGACTCATTACACAGCTATTCTCAGACACTGCTTTCTCCAACTTGGAGCCAAAATGCAGCTACTTCCATTCACTGAACTTGCCAACATGCTGCATGACAAAATGTACAGCACTTATTATAATGAACAAATTCCACACCATGTAACTAAGGGAGTATATTAACAACCATGCAGCCATTAGTTATTTGATCTGATTTACAAATCACCAAATACAAATAGTTGATCTTCACATATATAACTCTGCATATTAAGATAGCTAGCAATGGAACATTTTGATGAAAAACAGTTATTTTCCTTGTATAGTCTCTTCTTTCAGTGAAATATCTTAATAGCCTTATTCTCATCCATCAGAGGAGTTTCATTATGTATTAAATAGGACAGTACATGTCTCATTTAATAATTATTCATCTGACAGAATTACAGATCTTGGACTGATTATATTTAACTGTTTCATATACAAGATCTGTAGCCAGTTCCTGGTACAAACTACGGTGAAGTTAATATAAGTAAATATTATACATGGCATACACAAACATGATTTGATATTGAAGTTGGTATTCAATTCATCTAATTTTTTCTTTGCAGTATGAAAATTTTACTAAAAAACACCACCACATTTTAAAATAATCTCTTTTCCAATCAAAAAGTGGATGGACATTTTCAACCAGCTTAAGTTCCTTGTAAGACCCCAAAATATCTTTTCAGTGGCACATAAGCCTTGTGCAGGAGTGCTGACATAAGCACCTCCCTTTCAGTTTTATTATGTTCACTGTACAATGATCTACTCATACACATGACAGGAGAATGAAACATCCATTTTACTTGCTGCCTCATGACAGGGCCATAACAAATCCAGATCAGAATCTATTGCTGGTATGAGTTCTACTGTTCCTTAATCTTTTATGTCTGGTACCATGCAGATTTTCTGATAGCTTGGTTTACATTAGCACAGTATATCAGAGAATTTGCTCCATAAATAGCAAACTGTGTCTTTATGGTCCATTTGGCTCTCGCTCTCTCGCTCTCCTTAGTCCTGAATTGTCATAGTTCTGTTCCCTCCTTCTGAGCACTTTGGGATTTACTGATCAACATATAAATGAGACTCTCCTGAGTTCCAGATTGCACAAATCATTCAGCTAGCATCACACTGTTTATTGCGTTGCTGCTAACAGCTCCCTTAGCCTTATGTTTCTTCTGAATGTTGTGACAAACTCCTTTCTATGCACAAGATACTCCCGTGGCTTTGAAACATGTAGCAATACTATAAACAACAGGCCACTCTGGGTTCATTGAAGGATCTAGGGATGGCCATGTGGCTAAAGCACAACTAAGAGCCAGGAGAAGGAAGTTCCATTTCCAACCACAGAGGTGTTTATACATGGGTAAATTCCTTAACGTCTCGATTTTTCATCTTCCTCCTGTGCATAACAACAAGGATAATACCACTTCCCTCCTAGGAGTATTGCAAGGCTAAATCCATGAACACCACTTTGAGCTCCTCAGATTGGAAGTACTATATAAATGCAAAATATTCTGATTCATCAGCATGATTGCTGAGTGGCAGATGATTCCCTACAAGGCATATTTACCATTTCCCCATTGTGTAACTTCACAGGGTTAGAAAAATATTGTGTGTACAGGATTTCACTTAAAAGGCTAGGTTCCAGAAGGGATTAATCCGTCCCTGACCTTTATTTTCAACCTTGTTTGTCCTCTAGTTATGGACATAAGTCACACAATTTGATGACACAAAGATCATTGAGGAAATCCTCAGCTCTATGTTTTAACTTCTAGGCCTGGTGCGATGCTTCAGCATCAGTTTTTAAGCTACTTTCCTTTCTGGAATGGTTGCCTACAGAGGAGCTCTTGTTGGTTTGTCAGCAAATCGCTTGTGTATAACGAGGTGCCCAGAGAGTCATTTCCAAAGTATTAGAACTCTAAATAATGGAGTCCTATTGGAGAATGGACTAATGAACAAATGCTCGGAGGTTTGTAGGTCTCACTAAAATGCCAAGTTTCTGCCAAGTCTAAGTACCGAAAACGGAAGATGGAGAGAAAGATCATTATAAGCACCCAAGCAATAGATGCAGGATAGTGCATCTGAGATAGCTTGTTTCTTTAATTAAAAGCACACATTTTTAATCTTCAACAATCGCCACATATGCAACATTCAAAATAGAAGGAGAAAAGTGTGCTGAGTTCTTTTGAAACCAGTGGCCAAGATTTCCAAAAGCCAAATCCTGGGGACCTCCAGTTTTGGGTGCCCAGCCTATGGCACCTTAAAAAGGGCTGAGTTTTCAGTAAGTGCGGAGCACCTGTTCTCTGAAAGTCCGGCCACTTTAAGGGGTCTCAAGCTGCAGCCCCAAACTTGAGCCACCCACCATCAGGGCCGGCTCCAGGCACCAGCTGAGCAAGCTGGTGCTTGGGGCGGCAGATTCTAGGGGACGGCATCCGCCCAACCCTAAGGCGGCACTGACGCTTTTTTTTTTTTTTTGGCTGCTCTGGCCGCCCTGTAGGGGGCAAAGGAGGGGAGCGCCCTGCAGCAAGCCCGGCAGGGCAGCCCGCATCCTTCCCTCCCCGCCGACCGGAGCAGCTGCAGCTCGGAGCCCTCCCGGCAGGCGGCGCGGAGGTGGTGAGCGCCCCGCTGAAGCCCTGGCTGCCCCCCTGCTCTCTCACCCCCCCCCCCCGCTCCCTCCCCTTCCCCCCATTAGACCGGGCCGCACTCTGCAGCACAGGGAGTCCCCTGGCTCCGGCCGCCCTGTAGGGTTTTTTGTTTTGTTCTCCCCTGCTTTGCCGTTCCCCCACCCCCGCTTTGCCGCTCCAGCCGCGCCGTTTTTTTGTCCCCCCCACCCTGCTTTGCCGCTGTGGCTGCGCCGTGTTTTCTTTTTCTTTTTTTTTCCCTTCACCTGCTTTGCCGCTCCAGCTCCCTGTTCCCCCCCCCCCTTTACCGCTCCAGCCCCACCGTGTTTTATGTTGGTTTTTTTATCCCCAGCATTGCTGCTCCGGCTGTGCTGCAGTTTCCCCTCCTCCCCCTTTGCCATTTTAGCCCCGCCGTTTTTTTGTCCCCCACCCCCACCCCCACCCCGCTTTGCCGCTCTGGCCCCGCTGTGGTTTTGTTTTTGTTTTTCCCCTGCTTTGCCGCTCCGGCGGCCCCCCACCCTTTTTTTTTTTTTTTTGCTTGGGGCGGCAAAAAAGCCAGAGCCGGCCCTGCCCACCATTATGAGTTGCTTTTGGAAATCTTAGCCAGAGTGTTTAAAAGAATTAAGAGCTAAATTTATTTCTGGACCCAAGCTCAGTGGCACCTTTGCACACGCAGGGATGGGCTCAGCTCTTCATTCAGGTTAATAGCAGCCTCCGGCTCTGTCTGAACTTGCACCTGACTGGCAACAGCTCCTATGGGCTGTTCCCGCAGCTAGAAAAAGCTGGGCTGGAGGAATTCCCTGGCCATGCCTCCCTGCCCAGCCCTGCACCGGGGAACACAGGGGTGGGCACAGACACAACTATCTCAATCCTACACCTACCCAGAACTCTCCATTTGTCAGGGGAAGGCCAGTACAGCCATTTTACAGCCACTCTGCACCACCAGGGCCAGTGAAAAGCTGCTGTGGGGCAACTGTGAGTCAGGCCCCAATAATATGTAGTAGTCACATAAAGAAATATTTCTCATTTAGGCCAAAGGAAAATAAAATTAGTTTAAGAGCTGCCAGTTTCCTTTTCATGCATGCTATTCGTAATTAAAGAAAAAAAAACGTTCAGCATCTCCTCCCCAAAAAGCCCATTGAGAAGTCAGGAATCTATATGTGGAACATTAAGTAGTATTAGGAGTTTGGGGAACTCAATATTACACACACAGACCCAAACACCCTCTGCATAGGCCACCAGCAGTATTCTAGTCAGCTAGCACCTGAAAACTGCAACTTGTGAGGTGAAGTCCCAGCTCCATTGCAGCCTGCAGGAGTTTGCCATTGACAGCAATGGGGCCAGGATTTCACCCATGCCATCAGGGTGATAAACTTTGATCGTTTTGAGAACTACACCATCAACCACCATTTTACGGAAAGGGAAAAAAAATGACTTCTGTAAATTCTGTAGAGATTTTGCTCTTTACAGAGAAAAATGCAAGAAGTGACTTCATCTAAAGCTTTTGAGGCTACAAACCTGATCTCTCATTTTCAGGCACACAACTGTGAACATAATTTTTCCATAATTCCTAAGTCACTAGCGTCTCCTGCAATGTGCCTGCCATTCATGCAAGAAACGTGTGCCCAGATCAGAAGACAAATGGACTATGCAAAGGAGGTCATATGGGTAGAGGTAGACATGGAATATTAATCCGATATATTAAAAAAAATTCAACTGAGATCATGGGAATATCAGTGAGCCAATGGTGAGAAGAATCAATTGTTATTTACTCAAGCGCTTATTCAGTTCCTAATGCATAGTTGGAGATGAAAAGGGCTAACTTTTGGGGGTTTGTAGGCTCAGCTGTATGTTTAATCAGATGCACAACTCCACGCTTCTATCCAGCCCAAATTGCATTCACTATTGCTAGCTCCTTGAGTCCCTTGGCTGGCATTTGTCAGACAACAACTAAATTTCAAGGGGTCACATAGTTCCCAAAACATTTCTCTCCCTGCCATTCAGTTCTTAAACACAGCTTATAGAAGGAGATAAAGGTGTATCATAAAAATAGAGCAATTACTACGCCTTTGTTCCATGGCCACTAGCAGTTGAGGGCTTCCCTCCTATTGTCCTGTAAACAGCTCCCACCAATAGCTGATACCAGAGATGCGTGTGAAAGATTTCTCCATTCTGCGTGTAGAAGGAACTGATGACTTTGGCCCTCTCATCCTGAAATCACCACAGCCCCATTCAACAGATTCACAACTGCTCCATTTGCCAGGGAGGCCTGGGAATGGGGATTTGTGTACATACTCAGTGTGAGGTAAAGTCAGTTAGACTGTCGCTCTTTAAAAGATTATATGAAAAGAAAAAGGGGCAGGGAAGATTGTGCCCTACATTTTCCTTCTTAATAATGCACAAAGGCAGCCTGAAAGATTTGGGGATTTATTTTGAAAGGTTTTTGTACTTTAGAAGCACCATGAATATCAGCTCTTGCGGTTTCTGGAGATCTGCTTGGAGTAGAGAGAGGAGTGGATTGGAAACTCTCAAGACTTACTAGAAGCGTAGGGCTGTTAAATCTTTAACAGAGAGCTAGTTCCCTTTAACACTGAATGAAAATTACAGTCCATCAAGTTTTACTGTACTTTTACTTGTTACCTCTAATGCGATAATCTGACTACGTCTCCAGTTGTCCAACACCTTCCAGAAAAAAAATAAAACAAAACAGGATACGTACAACCTGGATTTATAGTGCAAAATACAACAGGTGAAAAACAGTGCCCATTTTTATTATTTTTTTAAAAGACACAATAGTTTAAACCTAAAAATATATTGTCTCCCTGAAGCATGTTCTCTCTCTCTGAACAGCCTAACAAGTGGGGAGAAGGAGTGAAACAATCACATCTATTTAATTATGAGTTTATTCGACAAGACCAGGCTCTATATTTCATCAGTATTACGTTCTGCAGTCCAAGTCATTTAACAGCCATTCCATGCACTAGGCTCCTACTGATGTTGCTTTGAGTTTTACATACTGTTCAGCAACAGAATCGGGCTCGCTGTGTTTGACTAGCCAAGCTGTGTGATGCAGTTTACTACATGCTGTAATTTAGTAATTACGTCTTGATGTGAATGCCCTTTATATTTCCTTGTTTGGCCTAGATCATTCTGTCCTTTTAGGGAGGTCGTTTGGACATACTTTGCTTTGTTTTTGTTCAGTTGCACGAGGCATTCTCAAATGTTATTGTCATTTAGACTACACCTGAATACACAAATGGACCGTGTGCTCTCATTCACCAGCATGCAGACAATCCCGTAACATACTTGTGGCACCCACAGCAGTTGTTTACAAGGAACAGTAATATTAGGAAACTATTCAGGGGATGTCTAGCTTCTTTCAATGCAGTTAGCAGCTGGAAACAAGGAGGGAGCGAGCACCATGTGACCTGCCAGCTCTCCATGGGCCACCAGCAAGTGCACCATAGACTTCTGGTGGCTGACAGATCACTGTCTGGGAACCATTGCAGTGATCAAAAATTCACAGGGTGGGAGTAAGGCAGATGCTTTAGATCCAAGAGATAGTCTTGTTTGGAGGGACACAGCTGAACAGTACAGCAGCAAGTAGCAGCACAAAGCACAGTTAGCTACTGCCATCCAGCACCTGCCAGTGCAGGTAGGAAAGCACACACCGTATTTTGTGTGCTCCCACCTTCACCCTTCAGGTCACACCTGTGTCACATTGTGACTTATTGATAAATTGAGTGAAAAGGGGCAATGCAGTCCCCAGGAGCATGGCTGTGTGTGTGTGTGTGTGTGCGCGTGCGTGTGTACAGTACAACTCTGTAGTGTGAGGACATAACCACCAAGAGCCATGCCTCAAGCAGCAACGAGACAACTCCCTGACTGAGAAGTGCCTCTCTTTGTTAAATTCCCCAGCAACAAATCATGGCCCTCTCTGGTAACCGTGGAGGACCAGGAACTTTATAGTCATGCCACAAACTCAAGCACTTACCACACTGCTGGAGTGGTTGAGAACAAAGAGAGTGCAGACTGGATAACAGCATTAGCATGAGGAGCACTGAGAAACGAAAACCAGGAGCTTGCCTAGCGTGAAGCTGGCTTGCCCCTTCTCTGTCCTGTCTGGTCAGCCTCAGGCCACAACTGGAACACAAATGAGAATTTGTTTAAGGAGGAAAGCAAGAAAAAAAAAGTTTCGGGTCTTTATGCTGGAGCTAGCGTCGGCAATGCCAAGCAGCTCACCTTTCTGGTGGGAGAAAAAAAATGGTCTAGAAGGTCTAGGAGAAAAAATGAGGTATTGGAATAGTCATTTTCAGTAGAGTGAGAAGTTATTGTGGCACAAACAGAGACATGGTATTCACTCACAAATTCTAAATGTACTGGCGAAGTATAAGCCTGCCAACATTTTGTCTTGTAATAGAATTGGCCTCACCTTACTGCAAATGCAAAATGTCTTTAAAAAAACCAAAGCCTTTGAAATGGAAAAGATAAAGAAAGGCCTTCTTATGCTGGGCTCCTTGGAGCTGAGAGGCACCGAGAACAAAGAGTTAGGAGGTCTATGTTCTGTGAAAGAGTCCGCCACTCACTGATGTTTCGGCACATAACCAATCATTATGATGCACTGCTAGCAAGAGAACCAGTCTTTTGGTTTTGCGATTTGAGAAGCCATCAAAATACTGGTGCTCAAACTTTTTATTAAAGAACAAATATTGTTCCAAACACCACTGCCATGCTGGGTTTGTAAACGACGGTCACGTCTCTTTTTCCAGGGTCCCATGCCCAAAAAAACCTGAGGATTCCAGCTCTGGAAAAAAGAAACGCAAGAAGGGAAATGCCCAGTGGTTCCTATTCACTGTGAAATGCATCACCTGTCTCAGCAAGCTTGATTAAGTCTAAAGTCACTGTGAGAACATACCATTTACATTGCAAGCCTGGAACAAAAATTGTATTCCTTCCCAAAACAAAGGGATTTCTGAATATGATTTCAACCATTTGTGCTGTTTAAGGGAGAAGGCCTAAGGAGCCCAGCACAGATGTCAGAGTTGGGGAACGTCTATGTGCTGAAAAGGTGAGGGGAACCATCCCACCTTAAGTTAACCCATAAACTAGTGAGATTACCTCTGACTGCAAGTGAGGAGAAAAGAGACACTAATTACATCCTACAAAGCAGCAGCCCAGCACTGTCATTTTGGCAATCTGGATTGTGAGGTGAAAGATAAAATATCCTCATTCTGTTGTAAAACCCAACAGACCTGCATGCCTGACAACAATGAATACATTTCATAGTCAATGAGCTGGCAAGCTGCAATTAATTTGGCAGTGTTGTAGCAAGCTAATTGACTTTACAGCACTGCTTAGCTGGACAGGTTTTTGTTTTCTTAAAGGGAAAAAATAGCTATAGGAGAGATTTTCCAAAGGCACAAAGGAGAGTTAGATATCCACTACCCACTGAATTCCAGTGGAAGTTGTATGCCTAAGCCAAAGGTAGAAGGAATTCTACATTTTTAGCTTGAGTTTCAACTTATTCATCTATGACAATATTTCCTTTGGTATAAGAATGCTCCCAAAATTTGACACTTCCTACACTCCTGTAACTAATAACGCACCACGTCAAATTAACCACGGATAGAGTCATTTAAATCTATTACTCATTTTAGATACATAATGCTCTCTCTCTCTCGGCCACTGTTGTGGCAGCCAACTGAGCGCCACAGAACCAATGGGTCAAGTCGACCCAGCTCTTCAGTGGTTCTCTCCAGCAAATTTATTCCATGTCAACATGTGTTTTCTAGCCTCCTGTTCCATGCTAAATCATTTTCTACGTCCTGGCTCATTACTGTTTACAAACAGTTGCTCTTGTTTGTGATTTTCTTAGTAAGGAAAATGTAGACAATGTTAACATGTAGACAGTGAAATGCGCTGTGACTAGACCATCTTGAATACATTAGAAAAGAGTTATACAGAGTTACAAAGATGGATGTGGGGAAAGATTTAGGCCAGCATTATTCAAAAAGACATGGATGACTTAAAGCTATGATTATGATATTACTATTATTATTACTATAATAGCTAGGGGCCCTTGTCTGAGACCAGGACTCCATTGTGCTAGGCACTGTAGATACACAGAACAAAAAACGAGGCACCTAATCCATATTTAAGTAGCTAAATATTTTTCCCAATTTTGTTTCTGATCCAGGAAAGCACTTAGCATGTGTTTAAATCCATCCCCTTTTCAAGACAGCTCTTAAGCATATGTTCAAGTATGTGCGTAAGTTCCATTGGCATTCAAATACTCAAGTGCTTTTCTGAGGAGAATCTGGGCCTTTCATAGGGTTGCCAGGTGTCCAATTTTTGACTGGAACACCTGGTCGAAAAGGGACCCGGGTGGCTCCAGTCAGCACTGCCAACCAGGCCATTAAAAGTCCAGTTGGGTCCGCGCAGCTCACAGAAGCAGCGGCATGTTCCCACTCCGGCTCCTAGGAATAGGGGAAGCCAGGAGGCTCCACGTGCTGCCCCTGCCCCAAGCACCAGCTTCACAGCTCCCATTGTCCGGGAACCCCGGCTAATTGGATATGCGGGGGTGGGACCTGCGGACGGGGCAGTGCACAGAGCTGTCTGGCTGCACCTCCATGTAAGAGCTGGAGGGGGGACATGCCGCTGCTTCCGGGAGCCACTTGAGCTAAGCGCTGCCCAGAGCCTGCACCCCTGACCCTCCCCACCTTGCCCCAGCCCTGATCCCTCTTCCGTCCTCAAACCCCTCAGTCCCAGTCTGGAAAATCCTCCTGCACCCCAAGCCTCTCAGCCCCAGCCCCACCCCCTGCCAGAGCCCTCACCCCACCCATGCCTCAGCCCCCTGCCCCATCCCTGATACCCCTCCCACCCTCCGAACCCCTCAGTCCCAGCCCAGAGCACCCTCCTGCACCCCACACCCCTCCTCAGCCCCACCCTAGAGCCCAAACCCCCAGCTCTCACCTCTCCATGCCCCAACCCCCTGACCTATCCCTGATCCCCATCCCACCATCCAAACCCCTCAGCCCCACCCTAGAGCCCAAACCCCCAGCTCTCACCTCTCCATGCCCCAACCCCCGACCTATCCCTGATCCCCATCCCACCATCCAAACCCCTCAGCCCCACCCCAGAGCCTGCACCCCCAGCCAGAGCCCTGACACACACCTGCACCCAACCCCCCTGCCCCAGTCTGGAGCCCCCTCCTGCACCCTGAACCATCAGCCCCAGTCCAGAGTCCCCTCCTCAACTCCAAACCGCTCATTCCCAGCCCCACCTGGAGCCTGCACCCCCAGCCGGAGCCCTCACCCCCTCCTGCACCCCAACCCCCTGAGTCAGCCTGGTGAAAATGAGCAAGTGAGTGAGGGTGGGGAGAGTGAGCAACAGAGAGAGGGGGGGTGGCGTGAACAGGGGCGGGGCCTTGGAGAAGGGGCGGGGCAGGGGTGGAGCAAAGGTGGTTGGTTTTGTGTGAGTATAAAGTTGGCAACCCTAGTCTTTCAGAGGTTCTGAGAACCCATAATTCACACTGAATGAATGTAAATCAAAAGCATCTACTAGACTGGGAGTTGTGGGGGCTCAGTGCCTTTGAAAATCAGGACACACATTTAGGTGCTTTAATGTGTATTTAGGTGTCTAGCTCTAGACACCCACATTTGAAAATGCTGGCCCCACGTTATTCTTCTAGCCTCTGATCCAGCAAAGCACTTGCACATGCTTAAGTGGCTGAATAGGGATGACATTTCTCACATACACAAAGTTACTGATATGCTTAAGTGCTCTGCTGCATTGGGGCCATAAAGTTTCAAATTTGTGTTTAACCTGGTGTTGAGAGCAAGGCCAATGCTGCTGGCCCTACTTTTTAACCTTAGATCAGGGGTCTCAAACTTATATGACCATGAAAGCCACATGAGGACTAGTACATTGGCCCGAGAGCCACATTTACTGACACCTCCCCCCCCGCCGCCCTCGGCCCCGCCCCCACTCCACCCCTTCCATGGGGGCTCTGCCCTGCCCTGCCTCCTCCCACCCTTTCCCTGCCCCCATTCCAACCCCAAAGCACTCACAATCTAAGGCCTGGTCTACACGGGGGGGAGGGGAAAATCGATCTAAGTTATGTGAATAACGTAGCTGAATTCAATGTACTTAGACCTACTCACTGCAGTGAGTCGACTGCTGCCTGCGCCTCTCGCGGTGGTAGAGTACAGGAGTCGACGGGAGAGCGCTCGGGGATCAATTTATCTCATCTAGACTACACGCGATAAATCGACCCCTGCTGGCTCCATCGCTGCCCGCCGATCCAGCAGGTAGTGTAGACATGCCCTAAGCGTAAGACATGAGACAGACACAGAGACAGACAGATAGATGGGGAACACAAAGAAACAAATGAGGTGATACTGATCATCATGACGCCTAGTTCTCAGCCAACCAGTTGCCTAGCCATTGTCAAATTTATGATAAATTCAGCCCTTATTCCCATTTCTTAAGAAGGATGCAATCTGGTTAGCCGCCAAAATGTACAATACAATGGAAGACAAGTCCCATACAGTATTCCTGGTATCCTTGGTGTACGATTTTTTTTTTAAATCTACAGTGCTGGTTTTGTTATGTCCTAGGGGAAGCCGGTGTAGGAAGCAATCACTTGAGGCCAGAGAGCAGACAGCTAACCAAAACCTCCATTTTATTTACAGAAACAGAGAGCTCACTCAGCCGGTTGAAACCGGCTGAGCTATCCCTTAATAGTCTAACTCAGTTGCCATAGTAACAAAACCCATGACAACCAAATACACAACAGGTTTAAAAACCAAAAAACTATTGTAGTACATAAATCTGTTGCTTTCTTTCACAGCAGCCTACAAGTAATTAAATTGAAATATATATGTGGGCATCCTGTATGGGATTAAAAAAAAAACACTGCTTGTTGATTTTAAAATGTTCACAAGATCATTACCATAGAAATGGAAAAGTAATACAAATAATGGCCAGAAAAATGTTTACAGATGATTGACCTAGCCTAAGCCTGGTAGTTCAGAAGGAAAAGACTCCATATGCATAGGATTAAATTCTTTTGAGGAGGATAAAGTTGCCCATCTCTTACTATCTGTTTTTAAATGATGACTTGATAGAAAATCTTTTTGGAAATAGAGTTGGCCATTAGCCAAATTTTGCAATATGCCAAGCACCTCAGTTGACACACAAGACAGTGAGTTAGATCTCTTAGGATCAGGGTCCCCTATTTTCATGGAGTAATTCCCCCCCACAGCTCTGACTTTTGATTCCCTATGTACTGACCACCACACCATAGAGAACTCTGCCACCATGATCGCTGCACACAGCGAAAAGATTGCCACTCCAAAACTCAGATGTCTGGGTTGGAGATCATTTTTCCACTGGCAGCATCTTGCCTTCTTTAGATGCTCCACAGGCATGACTACGCCTGGGTCTTAAATTACCCATTCAGGTTTCTTACGTGCTTGTGTTAACGTGGACTTGGCTCATTCATCAGAATGCCAGTTTAACTGCATGCACTAACGTTACTGGGCTGAGAACCAATTCCTGGGCAAATTCCTCAGAGGATGCATGGACCCTTTTATAGTGTTTAAATAAAAAGGGTCTCATGATTAATCCGGAAAGTATTTAAATAGTTGGCTTGCCTCAAGCCTTGCCCCCCACATGACCGCAATGCATTGTCATCACCATAGTCTGAATTTATCTCATACCATGTGATTTTTAATTATGGCTTCAATAATAATCAGATGGTTCCTAGTGTACCATGAAAATTACGACTCGCACAAAAAAACAAGTACGCTTTAACCTTCAAGGGAAAATGCAGTCCCCTACATACTGGGTATTAATCTTCAGCTCCTGATTAAAGACTTTGCCCTGTAACTTTAATTACAGCACTGCTCTTGGAAATGAGAAATTGGACAGCAGTGGTGGCACGGAGAAGTCTGGTGCTGAAGTGCTACATCACTTTTGATAGAATAAGAACAAAAGTTCTGTTCATGAAAAATACATTACAGTGCAAGGCAAAAATGTAGCTGGGTTCATTCCTTTTCTAAAATTAGAGGTGTAGTGTTTATTAGAATGCCATTAAAAGCTGGGCCGGCCTCAGCTTTCAAGTGCAAAGTAAATTTGGTAGGGGCCTCAGCCAGCACTCTGCAGCTAGCATAGCATATAGGGAGGAGTGGATGGGGGAATAAGACAAGTTTGGAAGAGAGAATAGAGACAAAGGAGATTTTCATGAGAAAATGAGGAAGGATTTAAGCATTGGAGGGGGAGGGGATTGCTTAGGTCCATGTACTGTCATGAGGCAACTGGAGAGTTGGATTCTTTAGAAGAATGGGGTGGGAGATCATGGTGAGCTTACAGGCTTGCGTGATCCTAGCTATGTCTTGAGACGGGGTTGCTGACAGAGAATGGTCTTCCCAAAAGAACAGGGTCTTACGCAACACCACACTGGACACAGGTCTAGTGGTTGTATTGACCAATACAAGTCCTGCTGCAAGGTAACTGGTACCTTTCTGGCCCTGCAGGAAACAGATTCTCTACCATCAGCTTTGAAACCAGAAGACACTGTACTCAGGACAGTTGCACTTTTCTGTGAGCCTCACCCACATGCTTTTTTCCCACTTGAAAAGGGTCGTTTCCACATGACTGGCTGCAGCAAGTGGCGGTATTTCAGTGTAGGGAAAGGATTCATTTTTATTAAAGAGGCTATTAAACTCATGGAAATTCATAATAAATATCAACACAAAGCCAACATTCCTGATGATCCTGGAACTTCTAAAGTTGCAGGAGGCTCTCGGGGGGCGGGGGAGGATCTCTTATATACGGACATGTGAGCTCTACTATGGCAGACATATTGTGGATACAACTCCACAGCTACTATGCCAAGGGCAGTGTATACAGGATTAGAAATGGGGGCTGGGGAACAGAGACATTATATTTAAAGATCCTGCTGGGGCCACGTACCTTCTGTTCCCATTGACTTCAGTAAGAATACTCTGCCCCTCATGGCTCAGGAAAACTACATAATCCTGGAGGCACATAGTCATTCCAGTGCCTGTCTGAGATTTGGGGGATGGTCCCTGTTGTCTTGGAGATCCACCCCATTGATGTTGCATTACACTGAGGTGCAGCTGACAGAGGGGAGGGATAGCTCAGTGGTTTGAGCATTGGGCTGCTAAACCCAGGGTTGTGAGCTCAATCCTTGATGGGGCCACTTAGGGATCTGGGGCAAAAATCAGTACTTGGTCCTGCTAGTGAAGGCAGGGAGCTGGACTTGATGACCTTTCAAGGTCCCTTCCAGTTCTAGGAGATAGGTATATCTCCAATTAAAAAAGAAAGAAAACCATTAGAAAGTTGATTGTTTCTGCAGTGAGCTACATAGAGTTTACAGAATCTTTCGCAAGTTAACCTGGCTTTCCCCAGACCAGAACTCCACTTTGGCTGGATAGATTACGTGACATCTGAACAGCAGTAATTCCGTACAGCATCATGCCAGGTGAAGGACAGTTTTAGAGCAAGGTCGTATGATTTCCTGCACCCTGCAGTATTCAAACCCAACAGAATGCACGGCCAATAGTTCTTACATGGACATCGAAGGGAATAAGTGAGGGATGAAGATTCCAAGTCTGTCATCCATGTATCCCCACAGATAACCAGTTGGCCGATGGTGTTGTGATGCAAAAAGTTAGTTCTACGATACGTTTTTAAGGCTGAAACGCGTACTCCGTACCCATGCAGCAGTCACCATACAGAGGGAAAGGGGTTAGGGTAGGAACCATGGCCAGTTGCTTCATATGCTACATGGACCCAATTGTCAAGTCCCCTATATGGCAGCAGCATGATTGTGGGTACTAGAATCACACAGATACTGCACAGCTGTATTGTACTCTGGCTCTAGGTTGGGCTTGAGGGGGAGAGAAGAGGAGAATTCCATGTGTGACAGGGTAATAATGTAACACAGGGCTACAGTTTTCTCTGGGATTTTAAAGAGGACATGAACATTAAGTGCCAGGTGGGAATGAACTGTTCTGAAATGGGAGATAAAGCCAGTCTATTTTTAAGTCAGGAACTCAAGGATGACCAGTAAAATGAACCTATATTATAGGCTCCCCTCTCTAGCAGAGTATATACCCTATACTATGTGCACAAACATGATAGGGAATATGTGTAACTGCAAAAGTTGCGTGGAAGGCCTAAGGATGGTCATGTTAACCAGCAAATGTTATGTTCGGGGTTTTTTAAGTTTAATAAAGACAAATAATGCAGATGCTCCCTTTCCAGTTTTACCACCACCCACAACCCAGTATTTGCTTACTTTTTATAGCATTCACCTTTGGGAAGGACACTAGTAGTTTGTGCTCTAAATTTTAGAATTATTTTTGAAAGCAGGCTACATGAAAGCGATGTTTATAAAAATGTTTTGATGTTTTCAATTTTAATTTCAGTAAAAGATCATTTTCTGGATTTTAAAAATCTACAGTTTACAATTATAACATAAGGCTCAAGAACCTGAATGTGAAATTAACTAGAAACTGGGCTGTCCAAGGGCCCTGTCCATGGACTATCCAATGGAAATCTTTCCACTGATTTCAATAGGCCATAGATGCATTGCCAAAGCTGAGAAAATTGCAAACAGTAAACCAACAACATGAGATGCGAAGAGTAGATTGGATTTATTTTAAATCTTTCCATTGCAAAAAGCAGAGATGTTAGTATCACAAGGAGAAATATCAGGGGTTTTAAATTCTGAAATTGTTAACAAAAACTACTCTCGTCTGCCTGCAGCCCTTTCTTGGTTACGCAGACCCTTACTTGCCTCTCACTCACTTCCTCTCTGCACTGTTTTATTAAACCTAATTTTCTATGTTGATTCCCTAAAGATCTAGCCACTTTTATTGTCTTAGTCCTGTGAAGTGGGGGAGGGGAGGAGGTTGATCTCTTTGTCAGTTCCATAATTCTCTCTCTCCTCCCTCTCCTGAGCATTTGGGACACCGGGCAGACTGCCTCAGACACTAGCCATGAAGTGGCAGCTGAATTCCCTCTAGACTGGTGAAAAATTAGTCTGTCGGAAGATAGAACATGCACATGGTTCGTTTCTTCAGGATTTCTGTGCAGAGTGCTTGGCTGACACACTGAGGCCTTTCATTTCGTAACAATACGTCCTTAATTTAAAATAGATTGTTTAGCCTAAGAGGAAGTTTGCTTTACTACCCAATCCCAGTCACCACTTCTGCTGATTTATGAGTTGGCTTTAATATGGGCAAATCACGTGGAGAAATCAAATAAAGAAAAAGCGTGTAAGTATTAACATTCCTGCTCTAAAGCCCCAGCCCTGCAAGGTACCGACTGTTCAAAGTCCATTGGCCTCAAGAAAAGTTGGAAGGCATTCAGCACTTTAACAGGACACGGCCCAAATTGAGATGGAGGAGAAGGCAGGAGACAAAGCAATGCCACTGGCTGGCTGGAGGCAGGTTGGCATGTACCCTCCCTTGGAATGTGTGTAATGATGCCAATTATACTGTCTAAAAGCAAGATGTTTGCTTTTCTGAAATGTCTTTAAAGCAGACAGAAACAGCCTTGGCAGGGATGTCTTTGCAACATCCCTAGAGAGAGAGGAACTCCAGACGCTGGCAATTCAAAACCTGCTGTTTTGCACTAGAACTCTGATGTACGAAGTGGCAAACAGATATGAAAGTGAAAGCGTTTGCTGTTACTAGGTGTTAAAAGCATCCGTACATTTCTGGAGTTTGACTGAGAATGTGGGCTTGGGGTCATTCCCCTCGTTTGATTTAATTTTATACACTTGGCAATGCCCCTTTTTAGCCAGTAAAGCCTGTTACAGGGTCCACTCACCACTAGGTCACCTCCTCCTGGCAGCTCTGGGCATTAGCTCCTCCCAGGTGCTGAGCCCTCCTCTGGTGACCCGTCATCCTCTTACTCTGCGGCCCCCCTTACTCCAGGAGCAGCAACTCGCCATTCCTGATGTGGCCCTTGAGGCAGGTCATTATGGGCCTCTCTTTCCAGAGCAAACTGTCCCTGGCAGTCCACTCTCCACTGCCTAGTCTGTGCCACTTCCCCAGTGGCTGGTAGGGGAACCCAGGCCCACCCTTGATTCCGGGTTCCAGTTCAGACGCCCTCCCTTCAGCACCCAAGGGCCGCACTATCCCACGCCTTGCTGCTTTTCCCCCCCAACGCCTTTCCTACCTTTCTTGCTCCCCCTCGCCAGATTTGCCAGCCCAAACTCCCTGCTCCCAGGGAGTACCCAGAGGCTACTTACTGCTGTAGCCCCCAAACACACCTCCCTCCTCCCAGGGAGTGACTGCAGACTACAACTCGGCCAGTGCTAGCTGCTCTCAGCTTCATACAGGGCCCGGTTGTTCCCATCCAGCTGAGCCTCACCTAATTAATCCCTGCTCCCTGGCTCCTCCTCCAGGTGCAACCGGGGCAGTAAATTGGTCAGCCTAGCCCCCATAACCCCTTCCAGTCTTGTGTGGGGTGGACACCCCATCCCAGCCTCCCATATGTGCCCAAACTAGGGCTGGGAAAACACGGCCAGAAATTATTTTCCAACATTTACATTCTTGAAAAGCTTGTACTTTGACAACGCTTGTGCAGCCTGTGAGCAGAGTGACATTCACCCTCCTGCAGAGGCCCCGCACATGGCCTAGGCATCAATTAAGACCCACTTAAGACCTCAACTTTTTTACCCACTGAGTGATTCATTGTAAGATTTTTGCCTGAAGTGTTCACTGGCGCAATATACGCAGCTAACCAGAGGCAAACAGAGTTTGGCATAAAACGTTTTAATAGTTTTAAACAGAAATCAGGATCTGTTCACCAATTACCTGTGACCAAGAACAGTAGCTCAGAATACATGGTTCACTATGGCTGCCCAAGCCATCAAGTAGCCCATGCAATCATAGCAATGGTATAAGAGGTCAAGCCAGGACATGTTTAATGGATGTCCTGTTTTAACTAAAACACAAGTCATTTTAAGTCACTAGTCTAGGAAGGCCAGCAGCACAGAATTTTACTCCAGATTTTCAGCAGCACTCACCACCCAACAGCTCCATTTGTGACACGTATGCTCAGATTTTCCAGAGAAGCTTATGTTCCACATGCCCAGCTCTTCTGAAAACCTGGCCACCTACGCTGGTACCTAACCAGGAGCGCCGAATTCTTTTTAAAATCTGGCCCTGATACACTTCTGCTACAATTTCTTGTCAACTATTTGGACAGTGGAAGACAGTCGAGTACACTGCCTGCCTCGCCTGGCATGAAATGTTCACAGTAAATGAACAAAGAAGGTGTTACAAATTAAGGGCTAGAACTTGCACCCGATTACACACCTCAATCATTTTACTCCCGTGGCTAATCTCATTGAACTGAATGGGATTCCACATGGAAGCAGAGTTGCCACAGTCTTTGCAGGATAAGGGCCTAAACAATTTTACTTACTCTGCAGCCAGGTTAAAATGCGGCCCCATTTTCTCTCATTCTGCCACCCTTGTTTTAAGCTATTTGAGTGGGGTAAACGTATGATATAAAAGACTAATTGCAAAGAAATCTCTTTCCATACAGTTTCAGCATGTGAGCCTGGGATCTGGCAGCAAGTTCAGAAGAAGTGAAGCATCCAAATTCTTTTCCGGTTTGTCTGAAAAATTTGACCCACGCCTTGTTGTGTGTGGCAATTCATTTTCATTTGGCAGGCAAGACAAAAGGGTTCCTTCATTTTCAACTACAGCTTTTATGCAGAAATAGCCAGGAGATCGGTGCAAGCAGAAGGACAAGCTACTACAACCCCAAGGCAAGCCACTGTTGATGCTTGAAACAACTATTTCATTTCAGGAAGGAGAACTTGGCCAGAGGAAAGCAAGGAAGAAAAGGGCACATTCTGCTCTGCTGAAGAGCTTCTCAATGTGCACACCATGAGGTTTCCTTGTATGTTGTCATCATCTTCATTAAGCTGTGGACAGCTGTCTGGTATTTTGCTTTCTGATATATTTTTAATTTAAACCAGTTGTGCACCTACCTGCACTATCAGTACGAGGCTGCTGTAGAAAATGGAGTTTAACCCTATCAATAAACACAGCAGGGAGAGAGTAATTACGGCTTGAAAGCAATTAGTACCCTGATGCTCTTCAGCAGCAGCAGCAGCACAGGGGTGCTCAGCACAAGTGCATGTCCCTCGAGACGCTAGCACTCAGGCAAGGCCTTGCTCCTTCATGTCAGCTCTCCTGAAGGGACAATTAACAATGCTGTGGTGCCCTGTCAATGCAGAGGCACTGTGGAGAGGCAGGAAATTCAACTCGAACAAAAAAATAAAGAGGCCCTGACATTTATTAGACAAGTTTTCCCCCTGGGATTGGGGCTGAACTCCCCATGTCTCTCTGCCCTTTGCTGTTGGCCTGCAGGGTTTCTTTTACGCAAGGACAGACGCACTAGCAGCGCAGAGCATGCCTGGGAGGACGAGCGGAGGGAAAGCTCTTTGGAAACTACTAAATGGCCAGCAAAGCCGGAAGAACCAACCCAAGCCAATACACCTTCCGGCTGCAGTTTTATTTTCAGCTCCAACAACATCTTCAGCACAGCAGTGACAGTATTAAACCTGTCATCCCTAGCCCCAGAGCTGCCACATCAGCAAGGGCACCAGGTGACTGGGAGCCTCTTTGTCTCAGCTGTTAGTTCCATTAGCTACCATGCTCTGGAATACTAGAGAGAACGTGTATAAACAGCTGTTTGCACCATAAACATAGACAAGCCATCCAGAGCAGAGGGGGACACACACCCATCTTTGTTATGTCAGAGAGTTTGATGGCTGATCGCTTTTACATGAGTAAATATGAGAAGACTGTTTAGGTTTTTCCATTTTGATGCCATACTGCCCGTGGGCCAGCAGCACTGCTAGGAGAGGAGAGGCCAGGCTCGGGAAGAGATCTGTAGGTCTTAACTCACATACTAGATCATCACACAGATGCAGGACAAGGAACAAAACGATCTTTAAAACCATAAGGACCAAGCTGACAGTTGATGTAAATTAGCTTAGCTCTATTGCCTTCAGCACATAAACCAACATATCTGACATTTAAAATAGTGGATATTTTCTTTTATGAAGGGCAGTTTTGTACCTTAAATGTATTGTATTCTAATTCGTTATGGTCGTGCCTAGAGGCTCTGACCAGGATCAGGGCCCAAGCATGCTAGATTCTGTACATTCACATAACAATAGAGAGTCACCACCAGAAAATGCTTGCAACCTAACTAAACAGACAGATAATGGAAATGTTAATACCCCCCTTTAAGAGAGGTTCAGGGAGACGAAGTGGTTTACCCAGAGTCATGCAGGAAAGCTGGGAATTGAATGTAGGCCTTCCGAGTGCCAATCTAGTGCCTTCCCCACAAGATAAGCCTTCATCTCTGTAAATTGTTTCGGCCGAGAATATTGTTCCCCACATGACCACTTGGCAGTTTCAGTCTCATTTGATCCCTTAATACGATAGTGTTGGGGACAGCAAGGAATAGGAAACCTCAGAACTCTTCTAAAAACCTGAAAGTGTATCCAAAGAGAAGACGAGACTCTTGTGCAGTAGCACAACCTGGGCGTTTAGCTACTCCTTTGGGACAAGGGGCATTTGAGTCAGACTTCAACCCGTTGGTGCTCATCACAGAGCTTTCCCATTCAAATAGGCCTGCTAAAGTCAGCTGTGATCATAACTTCTCTTTCCTGCTTCTGCCTTATCTTTGTACATTTTCCTGTGACTCCCTGCTAGGGAAGAGATAAGCACCCCCTGCAATCCTACCTTTAGCTGAATTCATTATACTCATTTGATTTTTTTTTTTAAAACAGCTGACAGTAACAGGGTCTCTACAGGGCCCTCCTGGCTCCTGCTGGGCTGAGAAAGTCACCCAGAGACCTTTTGGTGCAGTGCTCACCTGGTGCTTTTATTTACAGGCTGTGATCCCACCAGCTTTCCACCATACACATAGCCCCTTCTTACAGTCCACCGGTAAGTAAGTAAGAAAGAAAGAGGGAGGGAGCTCGCGCTCTCTGCTTCCCCTCTCTGCCTTTCCTCTACTGCAGCTTCCATCTTTCCAGCTCCTCTCTTCTGGCTTCCTTCCCCTGGGGCTTTTATCCAGCCCCAGCCTGATGAGGCAGCAGCTGTTCCAGCTTCCTCAAACAGGGCCAGGTGATCTACCCAGCTCCAATTCACCTCCCTTAATTGGAGCTGGAGTGACAGGGTTGGCTAAGCAGTTTTCTGCTTAGCACCCTGTCACACTGACCTACTGACTGATACTGCAGTCTAGGTTTGGTGTAAACTCACCTTTATTTTTTACCTCCTTTATCCCCATTCAGCAGCAAACAAAACAGATTAACCCTGAAATCCCTGTCAAACTCCTTTTCCTCTACGCTCATTTCTTGATGTTTTAAGATTCTCCCCCCATTATGATCATTTTTACGATGTGAAAGCACAAATCTTTCTGCAGGTTTGTCATGGGCAGAAAATGTATGTTATTCTAATACTTCTGCCTCGTTTGCCTACTACTTATCAGATGTGGTCTAAAAAACTGGTTCTGTGCTGCTGTTATTTCCATAGCATTTCAAAAGACGGAGGTATCTGCTCAGAAAATTCTTTTAACAGATGTGCAGAGCAAATTAATGTTTTGCATACTGCATTTTCAGCAGACAAGTCTTTGAACAGAAAAAAGTCTGGGGTTTCATAATAGCTCGACTGCTCAGATTACTCCTGCTAATAATTTGTTTAAAGGATGTAGGGCAGACTTCTGGAAGGCATATTGATCTCTTTGAATCAGCAGCCTATCATCCAAGATAATAACCCTGAAACAGCTTAGCTGTAGCTGCCAAGTAAAAGCCATTCTTTCAAATAATCACATTCCCAGGGTCAGCAAGGGATATTTAAACCATCACATTTCTGTTGTTTTCCATATGATTACTTCCCCCAGGGGAATGCAAATAAGTTAAATGGGAATAGCTATCCTCTCTCCCCAAACAATAGTTAACAGTGCATCTGATATCAGTACATCAAGCACCTACAGGTGGTGACAAACTAACACCAGAGTCAAGGCTGGGTGATACAATGTGGAAAAGAGCTGATTTTTGTTAGACATACCTATGTACATTACCTCTCCCCAACCATCTGCTCCCTACATTTGCAGATATCCTGTAATGTCCATCAGACATTCTAAGCAGCTCTGGAAGTCCTTATGGTGAGGGGGTTAGCTGTGACCTTCATATTTCATGCATCATGGAGCTTCCACAGGATCCAAAACTTGTAGTGTATTTTCAAGGAAGATCTAGAGTGTAACCCTTCTGCCGGGCCGAAACGACAGCAGCACAAACTGCTCCACTCTGCTCTGCCAGCTGCTTTGCTCCACAGTATGGCTTCAGGCTCCCCCACTGTAACCTGCATTTAGATTCTTAAGGGAATCAAAAATTAACTCTGACATTCCACAGTGGAGAGAGGCACAGGTGGAACTGGTGCTTCTGGCTCACACAAAGAGCCTGCGCCACCAAGTACAGATCTCTGTCCCCAGCCTCTCTCTCTCTTCAATGGGTTTTGGAACCCATGTGCCCCATCTAGCAAGCGCTATAACATTTCATTCCTAGAGTAAGAGAGATATGAAGGCAGAAGGTAGCTCAGGCTTTGGGTCCTTCTTTCATTGCGTTAAGACTAGAGCTGGGCAAAAAAATTTCAGCGAGTGGTAAATTTGCCCCCCAAAGATGCATTTTTCAGAACACCAAGACTTCAGGTCAAGTTCAGTGAATAGTTTCAGTGGAAAAAAAATTCAGCAACGTTAAAACATTCCAAACTGGTTTGACATTTCATTTCAAATCAACATTATTAAAATGAAACGGCATCTCAAAAGGACATTTGAAAGGTTTTCTTTGATCTAAATCAATTGTTTCATTTTGGTTAGAAAAAAAATCAGTTTTTGTTAGAAGTGAACTGATTTCCCCCCCCCAGATTTTTCAGTTCTTCCACCAAACTGACAAATCCATTATTGACTCAGCTCTAATTAAGAATGTTAAGAGTAGCAGACTGGAAAGAAACTAGTCCCCAGCTTAAGGATACAAGGCTCTTTTGTTTACCCACCCCGTTGGCAGGAGTAAGGACTGTGCACAGAACTGATGAATAAGCAGGGCTGACTCATTCTGGGCAACACATCTTGCTAACTCCAACCAGGATATACTGGGATAGGGTGAGGGCACGCTAAGTAGACCGATTCTTGCCGGAAACCTTGAGAATAGCAGTGTTACCAACCCCAAGTGCTCAAAAAACATGGCTCAGGGCACCAAAACTTATTTTTATACCAAATAATATATTTTGGGTTCTTTCGATTTGCTGTCTGCTTTTCAACTTTTGGGGCACAGTTGGGTCACATTTGCAAGCTTTTCTCTGCAAGCTTTTCGCTACAAGCAGAAGGGCATTTTTTTAAATGAAAAATGAGATTTTCAGGGACTCCAAGGGCTGAAGCTTTGAGAAAAACACAAAACGTGGCAAAAGTCACAATAAAATCACAAGTGTTGGTTGCCCTGGAACAGCCACGCTTAGGGAGGAACCTTAGGCTGAGGTTTATGTTCTGTTGTTGTATAGAGAGTTACCAGTAAAGCCAGACCCCAGGAAAGGTGAGAAGAGTGTGTGTAGAGGCTGTTGGGCGTGTGCTGGGAACACAGCATCTACTCATCAGTAGTCAGTGAGGAGTTGTTCCTTTGGTCATGGATCTTCACCTTCAGAGTGAATCAGAGAAAGAGATTGTCCTACTCTGACCCATCATCCAGTCTGTTGGGAGCAGACCCAAAGGCCAAGTGCCCCATGTTTCCAAGCCAAATGGGTCCAGTCACTGTGTCTAGAGTGCAGCTTTCCCAGACGCTTCCCCCAGTGCATCTGACCTCCTGAGACCCACCAGTCACTTACACATATTCCCACCTGGGCTGTGGCCACTCTTGGTATCTAGTGTATTTCCTTTGGGAACAACATGGCAGGAAGCAAAGAGCACAGGCTTAGCCAAGGAATTTCTTCACTTTACTTTTAAAAAGTGCTAGAGCGTTATAAACCTCTGAAAAAACAACAACATGAGTCCTAGGACGCTCCCTCCCCTAGTCTGATATCAATCCTTCTGAAGTTAGTCAGGTTCTCAGGCTGGGCAGAGTCCCTCCTGCCCCCTATCGCTCCTGTATGTCCTGCTTCCATGTAGCAATGGTCAGCACTCCCTGCTAAGAGAAGCAACCTCCCTTAAATACAGCAGCTCCATTTGCCGGGCTGGCACCCCTGTGTAGAAAATCTATAATTCCCTGGGTTAAGCCATCAGGTGAGAGAATCAAAGACGATGGTTCCAGATTGCTCTGTGACAGCTTCTCAGTGACGGTCCTTCAGTGAGGCATCAAGCATCTTTCCTGAGCAGGGCACGTGTCTGGAGTACATTACAATCACCTGCCTTGGGTAAGGTTAAATAGGTGTTCAGAGCACAATAGAAAATGGAGGTTTCAATTTGGTACAGACGTATCCCACTCTGTCGCTGTGGTGTTAGCACCAACCAGAAAGTTTTGCTGAAGGAGAGATGGGTGAGTGGTTGCCAGTTCTTCCTGACTTTAGTAGTCCCGGAAAGGTTTCCACGCTCCTTAGCTAATCTTTCCATAGCAAAGGAAGAAAATATTTGCCACATCACTATCTGGAGTCAGACCTCACAGGGAGTGTGTAGCATGCCCTGACCTCCAGGATGCTCTCACATGACCCCCTCTTGTTTATACTGAGCCTTCTTGTCTCACTTGCACCAGTTTCACATCTCAGTGAAGTTAATTCTGGTTTACACAGGTTTCAGTGAGTGCCAAATATTCTGTGATGATGGGGCAGGCCCCTGGGGTTGGTACTTGACATGATTTAGTACAAATGTGGCCACCTTTATGGGTGTCTCATCCTGCAGCCTCAGGGCTGTTCTAAGTTGTCTTCACTAGGGTGACCAGACAGCAAGTGTGAAAAATCGAGACAGAGGGTGGGGGGTAATAGGCACCTATATAGGAAAAAGCCCAAATATCGGGACTGTCCCTATAAAATCGGGACATCTGGTCACTCTTGTCTTCACCAGGGACAAGTGTGGTATCTGGGTTTGGGTACAGGTAGGGGGTCCGATGAACTGATCAGATGCATCGGCTCTAGGATTCTCAGCCTGTGGGGCACACCAGACCCCCTCTTGCCCACCTGTGTCCTGTCAAGGGAGGTATTGGCTGCTTTACTTTCTCCACCTTTTTGCTACTGACAGGCCTGGGTTCCCGCCCCTATGTGGCATTACCTTGCACTGCTTCTTGCCATCTCTGTGGCAAAAGGCAGGGAGCAGCCCCATGTAAGGGGGGGAGGGACAGAGGGAGAAAGGAGGGGAAAGAACTGAAAGGGAAAGAGAGGAAAATATGAGAAAAGCCCATGAGCAGGCTGAAAATAGACGCGGTGGGGGAGCTAGAAATGGACACATTGGTGTGGCACAGAGTCACCAGTCTCCTGGGAGTGACCGGACCCCCTTTAGTGCGCTGGGCCCCAAGGTCCCACACACTTCCACAGGGGCAGGCCCATGGCCTCCAAGACTCGACCGTTGGCACCAGCATTCCCTGTCTCTCTCCATGGCTCCCTACTGCAAATCTGTAGCCAAGCCAAACTCCTGCAGAAGGCTTGTTCAGTGCCCCTCCAGGGGGCAATGCCCTCAGTGAGTATTCACAGAAACAAAGGCAGCCTTTGCAAAATAAGGTCATCTGGCTACAGAATGTGAAAGTCCTTAGGTTAGCACAGAGAGGCAGAAGTTAAACCATAGTCCACCCTCGTCAAACCAGTGCCCTGAGGAACACGCCAAGCTGTGATGGACTCCATCTTGGTCTTTCTCTCTTCCCCATTTCTTCCTGACACCTTGTTTTCCAGTTCACAAGCCCCGCCTGCTGGGGTTTCCTGCCGCTAGGTGTTGCTTGTTCTGTTGTTGGGCATCTTTGTCTTGCTGGGCCATCTGTAGATTTGGGCTGGTTTCATTCAGCTCTTTAATGACTGTATTCATTCCCTGCAGACAGCAAGGTCACACACACACACACACACACACACACACACACACACACACACACACACACACACACACACACACACACACACACCTAACTTTTGTCTCCTTTGCTCTTCCAGAAGAAGTGGTAACCCTTTGGCACCCACTGGTTATCAACACCACGTACCGAGGGAAACTGAGGCATGCCTAGGATTTATAAAAATACTACAGAAAATTCCCAATTCTTAACTCATGGCAGGATGATGAGGATGAGAGGAAATAAGAGAAGGACTCAGGATCTGATCTATCACAAAAGCAGGAGTTCCAACCAAAACCAGCTTTGGAACAACTATGTTAGTCAAAATAGTCAGTAACTACACACAGTGTTGGAGGGAAATTCAGTTGTTCTGAAAGATAAAAAATTTCCTCATCATTTTCTAGAAGAGGCAGAAAATGAAAGAGGACAGAATAATTTCACAAAGGGCTTTGTCAGAGAGTATCTGAGAAGCTGACAGCTCTGCAACGCATACATAATTTACAGTCTAAAATATTCATTTTACTCAAACTGCAGATGAATCTTAAACTGAAATGAGAGCCTTGAAATGGGCGTGAACAATGATAATTTAACCCAACTAAAGCAATTCATAATGTAAAAGACGACCCATTATGAGGAGGAGAAGTGCAGTGGGAGAATACATTACAAAATAGAGCCCCGGAAGATTTTAGAAGTTGTACAATTGTTTTTTCATATTTGCATCAGAGTGCAAGAAAAATTACACTTTGAAGGCAGCCTTATTAACTGAGCTTCCCAGGACCCAGAAAAGTTCCACTCTAGAAGATGCTGGGGGTTGGAGGTGAAAAATTCTCTCTGCTTCCTGGAGAGAAACTGCATATGATTTTAGCAATTCGGTGTTCCATTCGGCCTGGTCAAACAAGAGCCTCCTACCAACAGCTCTCTAGTCATCTCGCCCTTTGCTTCACTGGTCACAGGCCATCTGTGACCCAAGGTGATCTGAGGGAGGTAAGCCTGGGGCAGGGTATTTAGGGACCTATTAATAGAAAATGTCAACAGTTCATTATAAAATCCCTACCATGACAGAGAGCAGCAGCCCTCTAGCCCGCCTGAACTGTCTCTCAATCATTGTGAACCGGGGGGTCAAGCCACAGAATTCTGCTCTTCCAAAGAAATTCATCCTAACCCAGGCAAATTAAAACCTGATGTTCGACTTCCCATAAAAGGGAACTATTACAAGCGTGGTCCCCTCCTACCTGGGAGGTCAGCCACATGCCATGTGAAACCTCACATTACACATGTCCCTCCGGTTTGGCTTGTACTTTCGAGTGACCAATCAACTGCAAATTTCAGTGATGGGTGAGAGGGGATTGGTCAAGGCTAAGCACAGAGAGCCAAATTCTGACAGGCCCTTCCACATATGTTCATGCAAAGAGAACAAACCAGAGGAATTACAGGGCACAATTGTCTGCCTTCCAGTCCTGGATCCAGCAAAACCCTTGAGTTGATCCTAGGCAGAGTCTCCATATTTCACAGTGCAGAGGGACAACCCTAGATGAGGATTAAAGATGCAGGGGACGTGCTTTGTGCACTGTAGTGCGCATTCCCCATCCAGTCTCCCCTGATTGGGTTGCACTCGCCATGAGCGGAAAGCATATGCAATAAAGAAGTTGGAGGGGCCTGAAGTGGCCTAGAAAACAGGTTGCAAATTAGTGCTGTAAAAGCAGGGGAAATAAATACTCCCCTGCACTGTGGATGCTTTGCACCCAGCTCCTGGTACAAAGTGGCCAGAAAGCGGGGGGTGCTGGCCATAGGGCTATCACCCCATATGGGCAGGGACCCTGTGGTGGCAAAGGATCTGTCAGGCTGTGTGCCGGAGCAGGGAGTGGGGCAGATTGACTTGGGGATGTTGCGTGGGAGTTTTGTTGAGACTGTCTGCATTGGTGATGGGATACCAGGATGACGATACCTGAGCATGTAACCTGAGCCCAGGAGGGGGTTGGGGCCAGGTGACACCTTGTGCCTGGAAACTGGACAAAGGCTGGGGAAGGAGCCGGGGGCTGTGGCTGGGAGGAAGCTATTGGGGGTCGGGGTTTAGTTTGGAGCTGGCTGGGGAAATGGAGGGTCCCCCAAAAGCTGGGGTCTAAGCTCCCTGCCCCCTGGGGACTTGACTGAGGGGTCCTGGTTGTACCTACAAGCTCTGTCTGGGACTGTGTTCCTGTTGTCCAATAAACCTTCCGTTTTACTGGCTGGCTGAGAGTCACAGTGCAGGAATTGGGGGTGCAGGGCCCTGACTCCCCCACACTTTGTGACAGGCTGGTTCTACATTAGAGCGGCCTGCACTGGGAAGCCAGCCAGGCACGGTCAGCCCAGGACTTGGGGGAGTGCAAAGGTGGCTTAAAGCTACGTCTGCACCATGCTGCACTGTCCACACCCCAGCTACCGCGAGGAATTCAGCCCATAGTGTTTCCTTGTCCTTATTTGAGGGAAAGCTGTAGCAGATCCAGCCGTGAGCCTCGAAGAGCTGAGGAGCGTCTGTGTGCATTGGGCCCACTTCTCCCTGAACAGAGATACTTCACTTTTGGCAGGGTGATGAGTGCTGAAGCCATGATACCACCGTGATCGCTGGGGAATAATAAATAATAGGGTGGGGAACTCTAGCCTGGGAAGTAATAACGCTGAAAAAAGATTTGGGGTTTGAAGTGGGTAATCAGCACAACATGAGCTCCCAAAATGAGGTTGTAGCCAAAGAGCTAATCCGATCTTTGGATGCATAAATGGGAATTTTGACAATCTGCTGTAGCTCACATTACTATCCAATTTCTCAACACACCAGCTAAAGAGTGGATGCCTAGCATCAGCTCTGCCCCAGAATGAAGTGTTCAAAAAATACTGCCATATTCTACCATCCAGTATAGCCAAATCACTAACAAGCAATTAGATTTGTAAAATTTACTCTAAGAAGTTGTTGTGGTTTTTTTTATGAGTGCCTGTACTGAGCCGGTGTGGCTCCCCGCCACCCCACAGAGGGTTGAGCCCCAGCAAACCCTTGTTCAGTGCCTCTTTTGGTCACACGCCTACCTTGCTCCCAGCTTTCCAGTACTGAAAGAGCTTTAACTATGAATTAGCTGAACCAGTTGATTGTAATTGTAGCCTGAGTTGAGAAAGTAGATGTGTGGATCTGATGTTCAACCCCTATTTTCTCCAAATAAGTCTGTATAAAGGGCACTGCCACTTCTACACAAGAAAGTTGTGCTTGTATAACTTAAAGGTGTGAATTTAAACCAGACCCAAAAGGCTTCTTCAGTTTAGCTTACGTCAGTTAGGAATAAACTGAAATAAGCCACTCATGCCAAAATAAGAGTGTCCACATGGCCTTTGGCTTAACTTGAAAGCTGATCCAAGTTATACAAATGCAACTTTCTCTTCAGGTTCAGAGCTCTATGTAAGCTCCAAAGCTTGCCTCTCTCACCAACAGAAGTTGGTCTAATACAAGATATTACCTCGGCCACTTTATGTCTCTATTATCCTGGAACCAACACAGCTACAATAACACTGCATAGAGCACAAGATTGTGCTTTATGTTGACAGTGCTCTTGTTCTTGTCTCTAAACTGAACGATTCTGTATCTAACCTATTAAATCACCTCTGGGGATATAAAAGCAACTGAGATAAGTCAGAAATTCTGGGTATATGCAAACATGCTTACAGAGGAACCTCTGATCATCAGCGTGTTAGGTGGCAACCCAAACATACAATCCCCAGTGAGATAGAGATTCTGGTCAAAATTACTCTAGAGTCCATCTCAGCCAAAAGAGTGAAAGATTGGGGCAGATGGAAAACTCTGACTCTTTGGTGGAATATTAATTTTATCAACATGAACAACATGCTTCTCATCCCGAGAGGTCTCCCAGTTGGTATTCCTCCCTTTTATTTTAAGAAATGGAATGAAATTTTGAAAATATTTCTTGCAGGCAAGGATGGCAGCCAAGACTGGCTTCATGTAAACTACAACTCTCAGTCCGATCCGGAGGCTTCTATTCCCCCATCTTGCAGCACTATCATACAGCCTTTATCCTTAGCTAGGCACCAACATCACACAGGAGACCCCGGAACATCACACAGGAGACCCCGCCCTGGCTACTGGTGGAGTGGGAGTTGGTCCATCCCTTCCCATTGGCAGGAATACCGGGTTCAGCCTATTACCTTTTTTATCTTAAAATGTTCCCTACAATATTAGCTGTCAAACAAACATGGGCCAGCTTGGCTAGAAAATCTAAATTCCACCCCTTCTCAGATATTGATGAGGCACTTTGGGGAAACCCATTGTTGAAAATCAACAAGAAACTACGGATGTGTCAAGAGTGGGTGGATAAGAGGCTGGTTTGGGCTTCTCAAATGATCTTAGGGGATCAGCTTCTGCCATTCCAAACACCACAACAATACAACCTACCTGGTCCAACTGCATGGTATTACCTACAACTTATGCATCTCTTGAAGGATCTATTTGGTCTTGATGCACTGGGAGCGCCAGCGACACCAATGTGGAGAAAGCGCCATACATTCACCCAACCAATTGTAGCCTGCTACACTTTCCTGGCCCAAACACCCTGCCTAATTTAGATTGCCTGTTCCTGGGCTGAAACAACAATTGGTGTAGATCCTTGAATGCTAGCCAATAGGGAAAGGCCTTGCAAAACATGAAACATTGTACTATTGATCTACGACGAAGGCTGATTAGACAGAAAATGATATTTCATTCACACTGGTGCTAGCATGGGTTACGGTCGTGGACCTTGCCAAACACACTGCCGCTGAAGAGGAGCCACACTGGCGTTGGGCCCATCCCAAGAGACAATCCTTTTGGGCAGCTGTACGTAAGAGGGTTAATATGGTAATGGAGACTTCCAGGACGTGTGTTTTGGGGGTAGACCCTCTCATCTTAAAAGCTCTCCACCTCAGGGAAAGCTTGGCTCTCCAGAGCAGGGTGTGTAGCCGCACAGCATACTGTTCAGATGGAAGAGCAGGCTGCCTCCAGGAACAGCACCTGGTCCAGCGACTTGGCTGACCTGGCAGCTAAAAGGGAGGTAACATTGCAGAGAAAAAGGACTTCAGACAAGATGTCGCTCTCCTTTCCCCTCACTGATCCCCTTCCTTCCATTCCTTTCCCTCCACACATTCCTTTCCCCTTGCTGGTTTGGGGTTTCCCCCCCATTCTCCCCTTCTTGGGGGGAGGGTTTCAATAAAATGTAATTAAAACACTTTCAAGTAACATTTTTTAACCTTTAAAAAGCACGGCCCTGAAAACAGCAGCAGCAGCAGCGCTGCGACAGCAGCAAAACACAGCCCTTACCAGATCACTCTTCCAGGGTCCTGTTGTTGAGCTGCATTGCCCCTAAGGCAGTGTGTCCAGCTGCTGGGACATCGTAGCACATATAGAGATGTTCCAACTGGTGAAGTTCAGCTTGGACTGAATATCACCACCCCAGATCCCACTGTTGGTGCCAACATCTTCCAGGTGGCCAGCTTGCAGCACAGCAGGAAGCTCCCTTTGTTGCAGAAGGCCCGGGTTCAAGCCCCAAAGCAGGGGGCAAATAGCACAGAAGCCTAGAAGCAGATGCTGCTGAGTAGGGCCCCAGTTCAGAAAGGTACTCAAGTGCACGCCTAACTTTAAAAACGTGAGGCATGCCACTGAACTCAAGGAGAGGATTCAACACTTACCCGCTTTGCCCAATAGCAGCCTATGAGCATGCTTTACATATAAAGACTTCCAAAAGAATTGCCCCCATGGGACACCCTTGAGTCGAAGCAAAATACACCACTGCTCCCATTTCCAGAAAGGTGGGCAGGAGGACTGTGGGGTTGCACTGTGAGGACCAGCTGAGTCATTGCAACTGTAACATGTTGGGCTCCCCTCCATGCTACCACTGACCAAGCATGAATGGCAAGGTTCTCGGGGCTTTCCCAGAGAAGGGAATATCACAGCAGTTCTTGGATCATTTAAATGTTAGGAGCTTTTTTGTCTTTGGAAAGAGTATTACAAGCCTTCCAGGAGCCAGGTGAAATGCCAACAATTATTTTGCATAGTCTAAACTTTCCTTTACTGTACAAGGTTCACAAATTTGAAACAGGCACTTCTAACTGAAAGACACAAACTTCAAGCTCCATCAGTTTCCCCCACTGAGGAATTCTGCTGTTGAGCAAGAACACTTTTATTCCTTGTTTAAATTCTATATTCCAGAAAAACTGTTTTTCAACCTGTTACATAACAATCTTCCTTAGAACGAAACCATAACAGCCATTAATCAGCTTAAGCTTCGCATGGCTCTCTTTAGTCTGTTTCCTTTTAAAGGAAAGCTTGCGGTGCGTTTACACTCCATATCGAAACCTCTCACTAGAAGTTTAGCTCTAGCTTAGTATAACATTAAAGACTGAGTTTGGAAATCATACTAAGTTGAGCTGCTCAGACTGAGGAGGAAGGGTATGACAGTGGTTAGGGAGCTAACATGAGTCTCAGGAGACCCAGGGTCAATTTCATGCTCTGCCACAGACTTCCTGCATGACCCTGGGCAAGTCACTTAATTTCTCTGACCGTCAGTTCCTCATCTGTAAAATGGGGACAGTAGGACTTCCCTTCATTATAGGGCTGTTGAGGATAAATTACATTAGAAGATTGTGAGGTACTCAGATATATGGTAACGAGGGCCACAGAAATAGCTGTTAGATATCATCAGATATCAAACTCACTCCGACAGGATCAACGTTCCTTGATAGTCAGAGGAGACCTGCAAGATAAAGGCCCTGAACAGCTGTACTCCTACATGGTCACTGCAAGAAGAGCTCATTTCACGCTATCCTTCCCTCAGTGTTTGTACGGAATCATCACTCCGCCTGGATTCCACAGTACAATACCTGAGGCACCTTCCTTCAAAGAAAGCATAAAACTGAGTACCTGATGCATGCATGGTTAAAAAAATCCCATAAGCACAGAGTGATGGGCACCAATGTATTATTTTAGGCTTATGCACCTAGGCCATGTGTGTACAGGGACAATGTCATTAAACCTCCACCTTTCACCACACTGGATTCCGTTATAGAGAATTTGCTATTCAACATCACGTTTTGCTGGGATGTTTAGCCACATTCGTTGTTTCAGTTCCACCCTACGGAGGCGTCCCTCTCAAGTTGCTACTGCTTCTGCCAAGTACATTTGCTTCCACAGTCACCTTTTCATTACGTTCACTCTCCCTGTTTTCTCTTAGACACCGGCAGGTAGCTCAGCTAGGTAGTTCTTGCCATGAAAACCTGCTTGTTCAGCTTCCCATGCACTGCTGTGTTTTAAAGAGATTTGCATCCCCAGGATAAGGCCTCCCCATTTTCAGTGGAGGAAATACACCCATGCAAGGGCCCAGCAGTCTGTGAGACGGGCTGTATCATGGACACTCAGTCCCATGGGAAGGGCTAGCAGCTGTTGACCATTCCTCATTTAAAGGAATTGGAACCTGTAATGTAGAAGCTAAGGGTCTTGCCTGCTCTGCAAGGACTGGTCTTTAGGGCCCTGCTATGAACATCTCCCTGGATTTTATAACAAGGTCACCCATCTATGTGGTTTAATCTCAGTAAGATTGCCTGCATGTTTTCATCACTACAGGCTGTTTGTCACTATGTGAATAAAGTTGTTTTGGGAAGCTAAACTGCTACATCGCTGTTCCTTTGTTGCAGCGTGACGCTTGGCAAAAATACCATTTGTCCTTTTTCTGGCCTCCTGCTTCAGATATGTCTCATTTGCTCTGATTTACCATGCTCAGCAAAGAACTCAGCTGCTTTTCTTCAGCTTCACTGAGCTGAAGAAGGAACTCCTGCTCTCAGCACCAACTTCGTCTCAAGTCTGGATTCTGTTAGAGATCATTTCCGTGACATGGTAGCTTGTCTGAGAATAGCAGTTGATTTGTCAGTCTGTGGGATCCCAAATCTCTATTTATGGCCACATCTGTGTCAGGGGGGACACTGAAGTGAGAAATGTTCTCTCTCTCTCTCTCTCTCTCTCTTACCTCCCCCTCACACACACACACACACACAGAGGTCCAAATGTTCCTAGACCATAGCCTTGTTTAGTGACAGGATCATATCTACACTAAGGAATAGGACGGGAGAACCAAACTCTTTGCATCACTCACGAGCTAGGATTTAAACCTGGATCTTCAGTGATCAAAGGTTCATCTGCTGTGCTTCTCAGTCTTCCTCATGGCAACGTTTCTTGGGATTTTCAGACAGTTGGAGGATTGCTTAATACAACAGGTAGCTCCAGTGCATTGATCTGGTGGGAAGATTAACACACACATATATATACTGGTCACGCCTTTCTTTGCCACCCAATCTGTGGTGCACAGAGGGCTTGCACTCTTCACCTTGCTCTGGCAGCTGTCACCTTGACTGGGGACCAGGCATGCACCGGAGAGGCTAAATAGAACAATACTCTATTTCCAAGCGCTCCCCTGACCCTCACTTTTGAATAGTACACAGCAAATTGCTCTGATTCTCAATATGGGGATACACAGGGCTAAAAATGAGTTTTTTAAATAATAAAATTCTGTTTCACTGTGAAATTAACACATTTAATACATTGACATGCTCAGACGAACTGAACAAGAGTACTGGTACAGTTCTACTGCATCACTTACATGGAGCCTCTGCAGCTCTCTTCCACGCAAACTCCTTGCATTTCCCAGGATAGGGTAAGATTCACAGTGAGTTCGGATGTTTGAATGCAAAGGGCCAATTGGGAGCATGTGTACTAAATACGTTGTTACATTTCCATCTGAACCTAAATAGGTTTGTCCTTATTTCTACAGAGAGGGTGCTGAGGTATTCTGGTAACAAATGGTACCCATCTTGCAGTCAAACAGTTCAGGGGAACACCTCTGTCTCAGCACATTAAGCCCTGCCATGTGGCATGGTACAGAAGAGTAGATGATACCAAACTCTTTTCTCAGAGCTCTTTCCATTGTCAGCCATATTGTGCTTTAAAGGGTGATCCCTGTGTTTGGACAGTTTTAGCTTTGTAAATGGTCTCCTTTGCAAGACAGCATTTCATATGGAGTGATTTAGAAATAAGGAAAAGGGAACTGAACTGTGGAGTGTTCTCTGGAGCAGGCTGCTATCCTCTTTCTTTCTTCATTATCTTTCATCCTGCTACTCTTAGTGAATGTACCGTACAAGTAAACCTCTCTGTGTTTCTTCCTGACTGCATTTTCTGGAGTCTCATCAGTCAGCAGGGAGTTCATTTTAGTGAACTCCTGAGTGCTCATTAGAATTATACAAGCCAGGCCCTATTCAGCCTTAGGTGAAAGATCCCTTTGTGTACAAACAGCAAAGAGTCCTGTGGCACCTAACAGACTAACAGATGTTTTGGAGCATGAGCTTTCGTGGGTGAAGACCCACTTCGTCGGATGCATGGGTGCCACAGGACTCTTTGCTGCTTTTGCAGATCCAGACTAACACGGCTACCCCTCTGAGGGTACGTCTTCACTACCCGCCATATCAGCGGGTAGCAATCGATTTCTCGGAGTTCGATATATCGCGTCTCATCTAGACGCGATATATCAAACTCCGAACGCGCTCCCGTCGACTCCGGAACTCCACTACCGCGAATGGCGGTGGTGGAGTCAACGGGGGAGCTGCGGACATCAATCCCACGCCGTGAGGATGGGTAAGTAATTCGAACTAAGGTACTTCGACTTCAGCTACGCTATTTGCGTAGCTGAAGTTGCGTACCTTAGATCGAACCGCCCCCCCCAGTGTAGACCAGGCCTGATACTTTGTGTACAAAGTGAGGGAGATGGTCTTATGGTTAATGCACATACTGGAAGTCAGTAGATCTGGGCTGTCTCTCTCAGATCTGCCGCAGACATCCTCCATTACAGAAGGTAACTAATTTAACTCCCTTGAGCCTCAGCACCCCACCTGTGAAATGGGGGTATAATACCCACCTACTTCATGAGGTATTGAGAGGCTAAAATCATTCATATTTTAAAGAGCTGTAGGATCTTCAATCACTGGATTTTAAAGAATTGCAAAGTTCAGGGTCCGATCAGTGGAGTTACACCAAGGATGAATTTAGTTGATTACATAGAGTTCGAGTTTTGTGAACAAAGCTCTGGCCAGCCCCAAAATAAACATACCAAGCAGGAAGCACCAGCCATGTGATAATCCTGACTGAATCAGGAATAGTGAAGAACGGGGAAAATTCAAAAGAAACAAAAGTTCTCCATGATATTTTCCATTACAAAAAAATGGAAATTTTTTCAACTGAAAATTTTCAGCCAGATCCACTCTCCTGACCCACTCACCAAACATGGATGCACAGGACTCTCCATGGAAGCCCCTCTGAAGCAGGCATTGCAAACACCAGATATATGAATAACCGGCCTTATTATTTGCACAACTTCCCCACTCTCCCCACACACAAGAAACAGGCCAGCTCCACTATGTCTGGAGCCTTCCATGGCTGTGGAGATCTGCCCCTCGTTGCAGTATTAATGGTAGCCAAAAATAGACTCTTCTGGCTCCTCTTGAATCCTAATTAATTTTGTTGGTTTGTCTTAAATCTATGCATCCATCAAAGATCAGTTCGTAAAATAACTCTATGGCGGGATTCCTCAAATGGAGAGCTTCATTAAATATAGGCCAGTTATCAAGGAACTTTAGGTCACATTTTTGACTTACTTGTATTGACATCACGGGTCAGATGTAGATGTAGATCTACATCAGCCATATGAAGAAACAGATGGGTCAGATCTTTACCTGGTGTAAATGAAATCAGTGGAGTTAACGCCTCTTTATACCAGCTGAGGATCTGGCTTTACCGCTTTATTATACACTAGTTATGTTAAGTTTCTCTAAGGTATTTGCAGAGGTACCAACACTGCTGTTACTCTCTTTGAAGAGGAGGCAGCATTCATTAGAATTCTGCTAAGATCCTATTTCAATTGGGTATAGATCCAAAAGGACTTGTATTCAGAATTTCCATTGCTTTCCCTCACCTGCTATTGTGATGGTGTATTAGAGCACACATCTGGATTTCATTAGGATAAGAAATCTAGAAAATCAAACCTGTCGTAGCAATAGAAGGATACTAGAAAAAGTCTGGTTACCATCTTTCAGGTTCCCAAAGAGAGGAGTGGGGTGGAGGGGGAGTTGCAGGAGGGGATGCAGTTGGGCGGTGCTGGAGGAGGTATTTGGGGGTGCTGGAGGAGGGAGGTACTGGGAGGGGTACCTGGGGGGTGCTGGAGGGAGTATTTGGGGGGGGTACTGGAGGGGTGTGTGTGTACTGGGATGGGAGGGGGTGTTTGGAGGGCGGGGGAGGGGTACCTGCAGCCTCACTCTCGAGGTGGGAGGCAGTGTTGCTCCCTGTCACAGTAGTAGGGAGGCCCAGGACGCAGCACTGGCCACCAATCAGCACCTCCCTTTAAGCCTCTCCCCCTCCCCAGGGCTGGGAGCCAGGGCCTGGGTGGGCAGGATCTGGCAGCTACAGCTTCAGCGGAGGGACTAATTGGGATGCGGAGCCAGCTCTTTCTGAGCTGCATCGTCTGCCCCACAAAAATCCTGGACATTTCCTCTTATTTGAAAAACCTGCCCGGGCAGAGGATCAAAGAATAGGAAATGTCTGGGAAACCCGAGAAGTATGGGAGCCCCATTGATGATTTTAGTCTTAGGCTCTGTCTATACTACGAAGAAGGGATGGGATTTCCCGGCTCGCGCGCACACACACACACACACACACACTCACGCTAGCGCTCATTGAGCTAGAACAATCATCAATAGCAGGGGAGCCGTGGTAGCACAGGTGGGGGTGGCAGACGCAAGGCTTAGACATGAGTATGTACCCACTGGTTTCAGGCAGGTTTGTACTCACCGAAGCCTCTACTGTCACTACCAGGGCTAGCATGGCTACACTGCTATTTATACATGCACCAGTGCAAGGATGTGTACCCAAGCAAGGGAAATCACACCCCTAGCCTGGAAGTCGACACACAGCAGCTGGCCCAGTTCCATGGGGGCTCCCTGTGCAGCCCCATTAGCGGGGCATTGGGAACCACTGTGCAGATCCTTCAGCCCAATTGCCCCCTGGGGACAGGAAGTGCTCGGATGCCAGGGGCTATGCCAGCCAAATGGTACACCGTGGCTCCCTAGTGCGCTTGAAACAGCACTATACTAAATCCCATTAGCGAACCTCGGCACGCATCAGCCGGGTCTACATGAACCAATTAACGTGCAACACATTGGTGCACTTTAGAACTCACACCCTCATAGAGAACATGGCTGCACATTAGCCAGTACTGTGCACATAACTGCACAAGGCCGACTGACATGAGCGTCAAAGATGAAAGTTACGTGCCTCTTCACTGAGTCTCAGTGCTTCAATTCAGGGAGTTCTCAGTAATCTGGGACACAACACCAGGCTCCATCTAAAGGCCATAGATGTTGCTCCTTGAGTCTGTGGACCCTTCCTACCCACAGTGTGTGAAACGTCACTATAGCATTGCCAGATTCTGCAAATCCTGGGGCCTCAGCAGCATCCAAACTCACATTCTCTATGACGGCACTACATTATGCAACTCTAGAATAATTGGTTAGAGTTCCTGGCATGAGGTACATATTAGGGATAAATTATTTGAGGGAAATTCTGTCTTTGGTGGTTCTCAAAATCTGTGTCAGGAGTGGATCTTCCCAGAATGTGAAATCACGTCTAGGTCTTTTGAGGCCCAGCAGGTCTTGAATGTCACCGAGAACCAGGATGCCCTAGACTCTTGGATTGGGGCGAGGGGACAAGACATCGCAATCAATCAGAAACAGACTTACCAACGTCAGTACACGCCACAGTTAATTGTTTCGCTGCCTCTCTTGCAATCAATGATTCTGGGGAACACCAGCTGGCCATTGTTGCTGTGGCTGTTACGAAGTCAGAGTTTATTTTATTTATAGGGTACTGCTATCACCTCTCTTGGCTATTGCATGCTACTGCTATGACTAGAAGATATGAAACCCCT
Source organism: Mauremys mutica (assembly GCF_020497125.1). Lineage (NCBI taxonomy): Eukaryota > Metazoa > Chordata > Testudines > Geoemydidae > Mauremys > Mauremys mutica. The sequence continues at coordinate 55,952,247 of NC_059081.1, read as the reverse complement.
ACTGCTCTTCCTGCAGACACCCTTCTCCATCAGCGTGCAGCACAAATAAGCTTCAGCTCCAGCTGCCTGAACCATAATCTTTATCTAGTTTCAAATTATATTAAGTGTAGCTGGTCCACCAGGGCCCCTCTGAGCAGGCATACAAATATTTCATTTATAACTCCTAGTTTTCTCCATGTGCTCCTCCAACAAGCAGGAATAATACAGGTTTTTCTCTTTCTAATCTCATCCAAATACTATATATATCAAGTATCTTATTTAGCTACATCTGCTGCTGCCACCTGAAAATTAATTCTTGACCTGGTATATTCAATCTCTTCCACTGTTCTAAAATCTTTATTACACTCAATTAGGCACTTAACCACAGAGGGTCAGTCAGGTTGATTTTGAGGACTAGTACTTTGTGCAAAATGATAATCAGCTCTGTCTTAGAAAGAGAACATCTAGATGCATCGTAAGTGTAAGTATCTATGATGCTCTTAATAGCATATTATATCATTTAACTAACAGCGATTTTGGGACTACAAATACCAGTCTTGAAGCAGATGATTAGTTAATGTGTCTCAACATCAATCTGCTTCTACTGCCAGACATTCTAACAACATTGTCTTGAGCAGCAGTGTGATCGTCTGCCTCTAACCAAGTGAAAAGCTTCTTACACACTCAGAGCCACATCCTGAGCTGGAGCAAATCAGTGTAGCTGCATTGCAGTCTTCAATGAAACTGGGCTCATTTACACCAGCTAAGGATCTGACCCTCAGACTGGCCAAGATCCCAGTACTAACGTGTCTTTACCCTCTCCCTTTGAATGGTCAGCATTCAGCGAGCACCATGCTTTTGCACATATCTCTTCCTTTTCCAGTTGGTCCACAGCAGTGTTTAGTTTGTGCCAGGGCTTGCCAGGGCTGAGTCCTGGCACCTCCAGGCTTGGCAGTTCATAGACCCAGCACCTTCGGACTTGGCAGTTTATAATCCCGGCACCTCTGGGCTTGCTGCAGTTAGGAAAGCAAAAAAAATTGCTTGAGCCCTGAAACCTCTTTCATTACAAATTAAGCCCTGGTGCACAGTCTGTCTACAAGATACCCAGTTTCACTGGAAAATCAGTCCAGAAAGACACTGAGAACTGAAAGTATGGCCATGACTGCCAAGCACAAAGAATTGTTCTTAACCTCCTAGAAGACCCACTCAAACTTTTGCTGAAGTGCTCTTTCCCACGGGAATATATGCAAAACCCATCTTTTACCAGTTCATTGTCACTGCAACCTTCCCTGATGCTATGTCTGGTGACATTTCCTCCATTTGGTGATCCCTAGCATGTTGTAGCTCAGGGATGCTTCTTCCTAGTCAGGACTTTAACTTGTACAGAGTATCTCAAGTCACACACACTTTCTCTAGTATATAATATGTCCTCATATACCATCCTTTCCCCAGTGCATTTTTCTGAATTTGAATCACTAATTCTTAATCCCAAGGATCCTGTCTGCTACCTCATTCTGATTCTGTTGTGTCTTAGTAAATTAATGGGCACCCTGTAAAAGATTTAACAGGGGAATATCTTCCAGCACTACTAATCATTCAAACTTGGCTTTATAATAATTAATTTTCCTTTTGGTGTCCAAAGGACAGCTAACTGTTCTTAGCAAACAATTTATCTGTCAAATAGAGCTCTTTACTCTGAATGTGAATTGTCTGAACAGAGAATGATTTTCACAAATTTGTTTGAAATTGTCCCATGATGTAATTGGTGCACATATTTCAGCCTATTTATTGCTCACGAACTGTTTGCTGAGTATTTGAAATTCATGATTTTTAATATGATCTGTTTGGTTGGGCATATAGTTCATATGACATTTTCAGTTCCTCAGGTGATAGCATGGAACAAAATCAGGTTTTTGGTGCAAATACTCATGATTATGAAGTCTATGCTCACATCCACACTTATCCTGCAATATTAGTTTAAAAAACCAATATTCCTGTCTGGAAACTGACTCACTAGACATCTTGTGAAAATCAGAGGCAAAATAACAAAATCTGAATCTAAGCAAATTAGTTCCTGAATAACATCTTGTGATGTGCACCCACTTCTGATCCTGAAATCCTTCCACACACGTGACTTCAGCAATACGCCCCAACCTATTTTGGAGATATGTTTCCACATTTTGGATTTGATGGTTGCAGGAAACATTATGGGGTGACCTCACACTATCCTTCCCATTATATCATTCATTTTGTCAGCCCTGCCAATGACCCGGTGGCATTCTGATACCTTAAGTTCCTATACTCACTGTGATATTAAGGGACCCAAATAATAGACTGCAGAGAAGAAAGACAAGGAGGAAAGCTGCAACCTCAAAGCCCTACCTCCTTGTCTTTGCCTGTAGCAACCCCTTCTTCATAAACCCCGAGAAGCTGGTCATCTCCTGTCCAGTCTGCTTTGCCCTTGTTGCCATATCATTCAAAAGAGGGGACAAGGAACTTCAAAAAAGCTATTGTGAAACTTTGGCCAGAGTGGGACACTAAACAACTGCTGAGCTGCTGGGGTGGGAGAGGTGAGAGGCCATATAAGTTAACAAGCACTTGCATTACCATTCCTCCTTCCCCACATAACCCTGAGCCCAGTGCCTGTTTCACTCTGCTGCCTTACTGGGGATTAGCTCAGAGGGAATAATGAAAGTTCCAGATACTGGTAGGCAGGAAAAACTCCAAACCAAAGTACTCTGATGTATAACTTCTCAACCCACTGCTGCTATCAGGCCTCCGTGCAGAGGGAGTGAGAACTCACCCAAGGAGTACCAAACAATGACACTTTCCCCAGCCCACATAAAACCCGTTTACACTCAGATATAACGCAAGATATCCAGGGAAACCTAAAACATATAAAGTGTTGTAATAGATGACAAATTAAGAGATGCTACTTGTTTGGTAGCTTTAATTAAGCTCTTTCAGTTGGATTCAAGCATCTGTATCCCGAAGGCACATGCACAATATAACACCAGCACATATGAAGGGAATGGTCACTGTGACACCCCGGCACTCCAATATTCACTACTGTCATGTAATTAGGATATACTTTATACAAAGTATGTCTTGTGAGGTGTCATTCTAAAAGTCTTGATCTGTTAGACATTAATAGCTTATTGGATTGTATGTGCTATCATCGCAGGTGAAGTTATGAAGTTTGGCTACGTATGTGCTACTGAAACATGTTGTGAGGTTGAAAACACCCACAAGCCGCCTTTCAGGTACAACAGTAAAAAGGCCAAACCATGTTAATGGCTTACTGAGGAAATGCACACAAGCACAAGGATTACCCCAGCACTGTGTACAATAAAAAGCTCTCGGAGATAGCACTGCACAATGGGAACTGTTTGACCCAGGTCGCAGCAAAAAAGCTTTCCAGAAAGTGGGAAGAAGATATAAAAGGGGGGAAATGACATCATAATGGGACGTCACTCTCCCTACAACACCACAGACCTGGATACACCTGAGGAACAAAGACTGAACTGTGGGAAGTGATGGTCCCAGGCTAAAGGGATTTCTAGACTGTGCATGAAAACCTGGGAAACCTATGCTGCAAAGCCAAGGCAGCTTGTGCCTTAAGAATCTGCCAGCCTGTTATCACTCACGGTGAGAATTTGCTAATTCATATCCTACCTATCTAGTATGTTAAGCTCAATTTGCAATTTTATTTATAGGTAATCTGCTTTGATCTGTTTGCTATTACTTATAATCACTTAAAATATATCCTTCTGAAGTTAATAAAATAAATTTATGTTTTAATCCAAACCAGTGTGCGTTTGACTAAGGTGCCTGGGGAAAATCTCATCTTGGTTACCACAAGTGTGCATAGTCCTCTTCACATTGAGGGAGAGGCGGACCGGGTGTTAAACCAATATACTGGCCAGATTTGACCAGGGCAGGACGGTACTGCTCTGGGGTCCTAGGCTGAGATGCTGCTGGTTAGAAAGCCTGAATGTAACTGCAGCTGGGTGTGTCCCTACCTGTGTGAATGCTGGTGAAAGTGCAAGCTTGGAGGGCTTTGCAACTTGTCACAGCAGCACAGTGTGAGAGGAAGCCCAGGCTGGTGGGTCAAGGGGGTTCAGTGGTACTCCAGTTCCAGGTGGCACCCTGAGGGGGAACCCATCATAGTCATAATCTGAATTTATTTCCTAAAGGCTAAATCCTGCTATACTTGCTCAGGTAGGACACCCATTGACGTCAGTGAACAAACCTTCTGGAAGGGACATCATTTATCTCACACCCAGCAATTAACTTCTTCACCTGCTTTTGCCTCCCTTTTATATTGATTTGCTTTTACAGCCACAGCTTTGTTTTGTTACTGTACATCAGGCATCAGATGCTTTTCCCACCGTACGCACTCAGACTCACACTACTTTAGGAGGAAGCTGTAACCTGTGAAAATCTTAGCATCTCAAAGCTATTTCTGAGCGTCCTGGACTTGGAGGAGATTTGAAGGGACCTAGGATGAGCTGGTCATTAGTCATTGTGTCCTATTTATCCCAGCCTCTTAGTCACAACCTCTCTACCACTTTAACCATTCCTTCCCTTCAATGTCTACCTTCTGCAATAGGAACACTTTGACTAGATTTTTCACCCTCAAATTCAGCCCCCTTCCACACTGAAACATGCTGCACACAATAGAGTACAAACTAACTTGTGAGCAGTGACTTGTACAGAAACAGATGGACAAATAGCACAGTTCCTGATACATCTTCTCACTAAAACGAGAACGTGCTGGGTAAGAGTAGCGCTGACAAAGTCTCATGCTTTTGTATCTTGGTGATTCATCTTTTGACCATTTTTTCCTTATTCTTCTACATCTTCCCATAACACCTCTAAAGGAGCCATGGTCCAGATCTCTCCCTTCTTTTCCCGTCTATTCCAATCTCTTTTTGCCCCACCCCACTATCCAGTTGTGACTCTTGTACATGTATTTTTTATATTTTAAAATGGAGAGTCAGATGGCTAAGGAAGCATAGCCCAGTGTTTAAGGTGCTAGCTTGGGCACCCAGTATCAACTCCTTGCCTCATCACAGACTTCCTGCATGACCATGGGCAAGGCACGTAGTCTCTCTGTGCCTCCGTTTTCCATCTGTAAATGAGAATAATAGCACTTCCGATGTTGTGAGGATAAATACATTAAAGACAGTGAGATACTATGGCAACGGAGGCAATATACGTACCTTAGAGAAATACCTCAAATAAATGTTTCTGAATAATCTTTAGCTTCTTTGATGACATTTGCACTATTTTATATGAACTTTCTTCAAATATTCTAGTAGAAATGTTTGCCAAAGAAGTTTATTTTAAAGAAATATGGCAGAATATTCACTGACTGTGAACTTCACATTTCTTCACATTTCTAACCACAAGTGTGCACGCCCAAAACCTCATGCTAAGAGTTACACTCACCCAATCAGGAAAGATAAACCTACTGGGTCATCTTCACCTTCAATGAAAGTTGACTATTGAACATTGACTACTCTCATCTAACTGCTTGCGAACAGGATACAGATCAGAAATTATTAGGGAGAGAATTCCAAGTAACAAATGGGAGAAAACAACGTTCTGTGTTTTGACAAGTCACAAAAAATGAAATTTGTTCATATTTCTTATGAATTATTTACTCAGCTCTATTTAAAATTATTATTTCCTTCACTCAATAAATTGAGTCCAAAGTGTGCTTCTAATTTAGCCAGGTTCAGATCCAGTGCAGTTACTGCATCTCCAGGACTTCCACTTTCAGTTTGCTTAGTTCACAAGTAAAAAGATGGGTTTTGTTCCAGGGCTCTGTCAGCCCTGCAGAGTCAGGCTGTAGGATTCATCTCGTGAATCATCACCAGCAACAAAAATTCTGCTGGCCAAATTAATTGTTTTCAATGGGGTTGAACAGTCTAACTGTGGATAGTATTTTGCCCTGCAGTTGGAGTTTAATTAACAATTTTATTAAAGATCCATAAGCCAGAAACAATCCAGCTCACTCCCCCATAGCTATTTTGTCTCTGTTGGGCTAACACTGGGTAGTGAAATGTTATTTTAGTCAGTAAAGTTGGCAGATATGATGCTGAATAACCACAGAGAGCAGAGCTGTTCAGTCACAAGGTGCTATAATCACTTTCCAGTGTAGAACTAAACCTTCATAGTTTTTCAAAACGATGAGTCCGGCTGATGGACTGTGCAATTTCCCCACATAACTCTTTCAACAGACTTGTATTCTGACTGCTCACACTCATCTGCTTTTCCAGTCAGGCTCTTCCTAAACAGAGAATTTTGACTAGCTGCAGATTGGTTAGGAGATATATCACAGTCATTCCATTTGGAATGTTTTTCCCTCTCACATTTATTTCTCATTTCTCCTAAGAGATAAAAAGCAAGATCTCCAGAAGTGAAAGTCTGGTGCACGAAGTGATTATACCACCATTAGTGCCCAAGTATCTAGACAAGTTTTCATTCTTTGCTATTATTCGTTCCTCCTATATATCTAATTTTACAAGAAATAAGCCTGAGATCCAGTAGTGACAAGTTAATTACAGTTGTGACATCTTGTGGTAGGTCTATTGTACATGTCTGTAACAGTAAGATATGGTACCATCACCATATCTAAAATAAGCACTGGTGAAGAAGAGAGCTCTCCTCCATAACCTCTGCCTTCAGCTTCTTTTATAAAACATTTTAGCTTTCAGTGTCTTGAGTGATGACATTGTCTATTGCTCTGGGAATGGGATGGAATCCAAGGAGGTTATGACCTAATGTTTTAGTCTGAAGGGATAAAACGAAGAGATGGGTTATTATACAGGCAAGCTCTCGCTGTGCATGCAGTTATCTGATGACTATATTTAGGGAAATGAGACTAAAAGAGGGACAAGCAGGGATCTGACATTTGGCCTGAGACGCATTTGTATTTGGAAGCTGTAAGATTATTTAAAATAGCATAAAAACCATGGGCAAATAATATCAAAAAAAGTCACATGGCCATGTAAGGCTTTCATTAATGTTAACTTGACCCCAAGTGATGAAGGCACATGTTAATTTCCATTGGCTGAGACCAGGAGGAGGGCAACAGGTGTGTGAAAATTTGGTAAAAAATTATTTTGATTAGAGAAAGAGAGAGAGAGAGAGAGAGAGAGAGACTGCAATCTCAGCACCAGAATGCACTAGCAGATGTGCATCCACCAACAGTTTTGGATGAACTATAGACTGCAATTTTACACAATAGCCAGAACTAATTGTACATATTGATACATTACTATCTTTAGTATATTAGAGAGACAAGGTGGGTGAGGTCGTATCTTTTATTGGACCAACTTCTGTTGGTGAAAGAGACAAGCTTTTGAGTTTACGCAGAGCTCTACTTTAGAAAGCTTGTCTCATATGTATTGCTGCTGGTTAGGCTGGGCATGATCCCTCCACACCCCTTTCTCCAAGGAAGAAAGTTTTTATTATGCTGTGTGGCACATAAGCTTTTAAGAGGATGAATTAATGAGCAGAGGGAGATGAGAGAAGGGCCTGGGCAGGCCTGGGGATTAATCTCTTGGTCCTATACCTATGGAAGAAGGAGCATGGAAGCTACTCCAGCCATGTGAGGCAGCTCCCCAACTGTTCTACATCCTAAAGAGGTGGGAGGATTTCCCTTTCCCAGCACCCTCTGCCCAGCACCCAGCCTGGCTACTTGAGCTGGGCTTACGATTTGTCCTTTAATTTCCAATACAATTTATGCACACTAAAACTGTTATGAAAGATGGATGTACATGTGATTAGAGGCCTTTCCAACAATCTTCTGTCCCCGCTCCAGCTGTATAGAAGGAGATCAGCATTGTTGTATAGTACCTGCTTTTGCCAACTTCAACTTGTAAATCAAGCTCTTGTCTATCTTTTACCAAACCAGAGAGCGAGGAAAAACTTCAGTTCTTGAAGGAGTACCAAATTGACTTTCAAAGTGAAAAAAATTAAGGCTGTTTTCATTTTAAAAGAAAATAGCACGGGGAACAGAGTTCTCTTCCAAAGAAACCCTTCCCATTACATAGATCATTCCTAGAAGTTGTGTTCATAACTGGCATAAAGTTAGCTTAACAATTTTTGTTCCATGTGACACTGACCTCTGAGTGCCAAGTTCTGTTTGCCATATACATAATTCCTGTTGAAATTGATAGAACAGAATCTGAAGGAAGAATTTGTCCATGCATGCTAATAACATTAATTTGGGCAAGGGTTTTTTTATTCCTTGACTGGCACCCAAAAGAAACCCCCATCTGAAGTCACATAAGGAAACTATAATACAAATATATATATATATATATATATATATATACACAAATCAAAGACCTAAATGACTGGTTAACATAGTATGTGTGTGGGGGGGAAAGGATACCTGGTTCTTACTGTATATAATCAAGTTTCAAGCAACTGAGTTATAATCCTTTAAATAATGGGCTTCAAGACAGGACAGAACCTTATGTACAACTCACCCAAATTCTAACACATGCTCTTAATCAGTTTTCAGTGTTTGCCTTCTGTGTAAAATCACTTAAAAACATGGGTTACAGTTGTTTCATAGCTTTACTCTCTCAGTAATGTGCAACATGAACATAATAGTGTTATTAAGAAGTCAAAAATAACTTAACACAGTAGCTATATAAGATTTTCAGACGGCCAAACTTTCAACAATTTACCTTTTGTTAAGTTCAGAAAATTAGCACATTTGTTAATCAAATTAATTTAAAAAGTAGCTTTTCAAAATAAAAGCAATGCTTTAAATAAATATCGTCTTTTATAACCATAGAACACTGAGTTCTGTTAGAGGTAACACAAATACTACACTTAAGCACAATACTGAAAAGACTGAAATGAACACCATGAGAATACATGAGCGAGACCCTATTAAGGATGACAGGATAAGGATTCATTTGTTGTCCTGCATCTCTTCTGAGTACATTAAATGACAGTACAGTAGCATAATGGAGTTAATTCTCAAAACTACCATAAGGATTTGTTGTGTCATGACATTTATAATTGCTGCACAAGAATGCTGGTATCCTGTTTTTTCAAGCCATTTCTCTATGCTACATCTTCAGCAATTCTGCAGTCTTACTTCAAATCTCTAGCACAGCATACTTCTTAAAACTGACACACTGTGGTCAAATCCTGCTTACCTTACTCACTGGACTTAAGTAGGATCACTGGTATGAGTAAGGCAAGAAGAAATTAACCCATTCTCTAAATTTCATGTAAAGCTCACAGTTTGGGAAGTCTATAACCTTCCTTCAAATATTGGCATTCATGAATATTTCAGAATTACTGAAGATCACTGTCATGTTATTTTATCATTGATGAATGCTCCACAATTCTCACTTCATAACTAGAGGGCAGAAGCTGTGTTTATTATTACACAAGTTAAATGCATTTCTGCAAAGATTGCAGCTGTTCTGCAGAGCTAAAATGTTGCACTGACCTTCTTGAATGAAAGAAGCTCGCTATTTCCTACATTACTATGTATTATCTGAATGTATTTCAGATACATGTATTTCAAAGACTAGCTAAAATTCTATGAAATGTCCATCTGAAATCCAATCAGGAACTATCTAGAAATTCTGTTTAATATTTCATTTACTTATTTTTAATTGATCATTAAAAATGATGTTGAGGATTTGTAGCAATCCATTAATTTCACCCTTACAACAAATGGTTATTTGTTAGTGAAATCTGTTTTGTTTAATTTAAACAGAATATATTAAAAGTTGTAAATTAAATGACAAAGGCAGGAAAGTCAAACGAAGCACAAAATTGATACAATAAGTATTCTATTTGTTTTGATCTTCAGAATTAACATGTCTGTTCAAAGATGACAAAAGAATAAATTAGTAAATGGATAAAGCAACTCTTAAACGGGCTTTTCTAGGATTTCACACACACGTTCTCTCTCTCACTCACACTCCCCACCCACTCCTCGGATTTATTAGAAATTTCACTACTAAAGAGTTTAACTTAGATAAATTAACTGCATTAAAATACTGACATTGTGAGGAATTTAATACTTCCAACACCCTGCAAGAAGGCATTCCTGTGTGAAATTTTAAATGCTTTAAAAAAATAGTTTAAAGTTATTGAAATATATGACAAATATGACAGCTCTGCCTTCTCTCACAGCCTGCCGTTCTCATCCCCAGTATCCTTCTCCTCTATTGCCTCAAGGCATCGTTTTGATTTTGCATCCATGTTTCCACTTCCAGTTTTACTCAGTCCACAGGACAGGCAGGCCAGCTGGATCTGCTTCATATTCTCTATGGCTTCATTCTTGGCATTCTTCAACAGATCTCCTTGCCCCTAAGAGTATATAGAAATACACAAATTAAAAAAGGCATGAATAATATAGATCATTAAGAACTTAAAGTGGAGCTGCTGTTCTCATGTCGTCATTAAAATGATTTTTTATGATGGAACATGGTTCAAATTCATCCAGCTCTGTTTCAATTCCACAGTGGGGCCTACCATTAATTTCAGCATAGACAGAAGGGAGTGAAATCATCTGGCAGCTTTTTAAATGCACCGTACCTTTAGCCAACATAAAAGGCAGCAAAAGCAGTCAGAGCAGTGAGTTTGGTGGGCTGGGCCTGCAGATTCAATGTCTTATAAACGATTAATTTAAGAGACAAGGGGGGCGAGGTAATATCTACATTCTGTTGGTGAAAGAGACAAGCTTTTGAGCTTACACAGAGCTCTTTCTTCAGGTCTGGCAACAGGATGGTCCCATAAAAGATATTACCTCAGTGACCTTGTCTCCCTAATATCATAGGTCTAACATGGCTACAACACCACATACAACAATCAAAAATATTTATTGTCAGTACAGGGATTTTATAGTCATTTATGCTTTTTTCTAGCTAGTTCATTGTTCTGTGGACTATGTTCCAAACTGGCTGAAGTGGCAGTGTATTAAGGCGAAGCCTTTGGGAGTGCAGAACCCAAGCGCCCCATCAAACCACAGCACCAGTTTGTTAAGCTGATCTCAAGGCAGCAGCATCAGTGGAAAGACCTTTCTCCATATTAAGGAAAAAATAAACTTGATTTCATAACAACGGGCTAGGAGTTCTCTCAAATAGATGAGAAGTCAATACATTATAGTGGGCCTGCCTGTTTATACCCAGGCCAGTGACAATCCTAACTGAATCAATAGAAGATTGTTCTCTTCAGATATGTCACTAAATCTATGTGCTAGAATAGTGACTCTACAAAACCACTCCCACACTGCTACTGCCACTCTTTGAAACATTAGGTATTAAATGAAAATATTTAATCATCCCAAATAGTATAGGTGGGGGAAATTGGGGGAAAATTTAGTACTAATGAAAGCCTTCTCACATAGCCCCGTTAACATTCCTTAGTCATGGCTGGCTATCCAGTCCTAAGCCTCTCATTGACAGAGGTGTGTTTATGAGGTGTGCAAACATTTCTATGCACCATGCTGAATTCATTCAACCCATTTCATCTGTGACCTTCCAGCAGACTAACATGAACCTAGGATTTGATTCATCTTTTATACCATGTCAAAACACTTCAAAGGTAAAGTCCCCTAAATTATCTCAATCCAGTTTTTAAACATCAGAGAAAATGCCGATCTTCAAATATAATAAATTGTGCGTCTCATTCTTTGTCACAGACACAACAATGAACAATTAACATTTTTGAAGATTTCAAATAAAAATAAATGTACTTATGTTACCTACAACATAGAGAGGCTACAGAGAAATGAGAGAGAAGTTACCAAAATATAAAATGAGTTTACTCTTTAGTCTATACAAGATCATCTGACCATGTCAACTGTGATTTTAAATAAAAATATGTCACATTATTAAAAAACAACAATCATGCTACCAGACTGACACCTTTTCACTGCATAGCAGACTTACAATTGTCTTCCTGTGAATATTAAAAATAAAGTCATCTACCAGCAAGAACACCTGTGTGTCTATATTTTTTTAGTCATTGTTTGCTTGCTACAAATGCAGAGTGTGGATACCCATAAAATTTGGAAAATACTTATCCCCCTATGAAAATTTATAAATACATCCTTACAACTAGATAGCTGTTTTTAATTTGAGAACAAGGAGAATTATGATATCAAAAAAGAGCACTTAACATCGTCAGAGTTACACGGGGTAGGGCATACAAACACTTATAATATCCTTGTCTCCTTCCAACAGTTTTGTCCAAAAGGGCGTGGAGGTGTTATATGGAAGTTCCATTGATAAGCTAATGTTTAAAAGTTCTGAAATGAATATTGATATTTTAAATTGTATGAAGGGACAAGCATGAGAGATTGGTGTTACAAAATAAATAAAAGCAGGAGATTCTGCTGGATATTAAAATGAAGGGTTGTCAAGAGCTTGAGTTGATCTTCTTAATGTCAATAGCAAACCAAGTACAGCTTTAGGTACATCATTGCATGCAGCTGTTTATATTTGTATCCAAAATTAAAAGATTTCCACTTGCTTTTCTTGTAAATCCATTTTACTAGTTACAATTTTCTAAAACGATTAAACAGAAGTTATGCCAGGACAAATCATATGTAATGGGCTGGAACCCAGGGTAAGGGCCCTGCATATCTTCAAAGGGTGAAGATCCCAGAACCCCTTGTGGTATTCTAAAGGCACCAGATAGATATGGGTAAATAAAAGGCTGTCATGAGAGTGATACATCATAATAATAGGAAGCACTACACAGCTAACATTGCTCTGCTTCTCCCATTCTCCAGCACTGAAACAGGCAGGATTTAGCCCACATTACTTTGCACACTGTATTGTTTTGACCCTGGTAAACAAAAGCAAGAAACAATGGTAGCTGGCAGGGTTCAGCACTGGTAAACAATGTTTGGGAAACAATGGCAGTTGGAGATGTCATCTTAGGCCAGTGAACGAGAGCCTGATTGCTTCATTTCCTGATGACGTGGACTTGTCCTGCTGTACAATGTAAGTTACTAAATAGATGCTAAGAATCAGATTTAGTAAGAGTCGCTGCGTGCTATTCCTTATGAAGCACTGAACTATAAAGAGAGAGAAAGCTCAATCTGATTGTTATGGGAATATGCAGATAGATATACTTAGAAGACTGGAATTTGGTGAGCAGCAAAGTTTTAAAGAAGTCAGTAAATAAAATCTGCACCACATACATTTCAGAGAAGTGTGATTATGCTTTTAGGATGAAGGTTGATCTCGTGGTTAAAGGCACTAGGACTGGGATTCAAGAGGTCAGGGTTAAGTCCATGACACTGCCCCCAACATTCTGCATGACTTGGGGGTAAGTCACTTCATGTGTTTGTGCCTCATTACCCCACCTGTGAAATGGAGTGCTGTGGGGCTAAAGTCATTGTTATTTACAGAGCACTAAGTTACCACAGTGACTAGACCCTTTCCTGGTAAGTACTTAGAGAGATGGACTAGTGGCATCATCTGAGATATGCCACTGATACCAAGAAATCATTACATTAATAATCGTTTGTTTTGAATGGGATGAAACATCTAGGCTCTACAATCTTCCATGCCCCTATAATACAGCTCCATCTAATGCTGATACTTGGCGTTATCAGTAATCTGTTGTTACAGATTCAGCCATAATGGTGTCGGTCTGCCTGATGTCACTGCTACGTACTAAGACTACAATTCCTGATGTAACAGTTTTAAATATGTATTAGTGTTGCACCCTTACCATTTTTTACATGTTTGTATTTGACTATTACAATTTGCCAATAAGGAAGACCTCAATTTTAAACAGAGCCAGGCAGTGCCTTGAAGGTTATGATTTGATTTGTATCTAATATAATTGTGTGTGTATGTGTATATACAAAAAGATATAAAACTTTAGTCCAAAATTAATGTAGTGATTTGATTTTTACCACCTTTAGGCTACATTTTACACGACATGCTCTGAGGCTTCCTTTTGAGAAAAGGAGGGGATCCCAAGCTGCTAACTGTTTAACTCTAGGAAGAGTTTTGTTAAATTAAATAATTCCCATGCAGTAACTTAAATATGTGCTGTTTTCGTCCACCGAAGGCAAGGGGAGTTTTGCCATTGATTTCAGTGGGTTCAGGACCTATTCCCATGGAAGACATGTAAGCTTGGGAATGCTAGCCCAGAGGTGGACCATCATCCTTCACTTTCCTGGCTATTGTGGGAAGCTCCATCATCCATTTCAAGATAAAGGGAATTTTCAGCCTGACTGGAGTTATCAGCAAGGTGGCTTTGACCTGAACAGCCCAACCCACTTTTAAACAGTGTCCCTGGCTGTATCAGTCTCCTGCCCCTTTCCCATGTTATGTCCCTGAGGCCTGAGCTGGCATCTTTCCCATGAACTTGACTTCCTTTTCTTTCCAGGGCAAAAGGTGGGCATGGAAATCCTTCTCACGTCTCACTGTAAATCAGGCCTTCGTTCGAGTCTCCTCTGAAAAACCCACTCATGGTATCCTACTTGGTATTTAATGTATCTGTCTTGGAAGGATGGCAGGCTGAGTGAACCCTGTCAAGATTTGTATCTGTGGCCCCAGGAAGTCCAGCTATTTCACATTTAATGCTTTAATGCTAAAGGCGATAGTTCATTGGTCTATTCAATATTTAAATAATCAGGCCATTACAATTGATTATGGTTTACAAGTTTATCTTGGCGATGCTTCAAAATTTCTTTAGGATCCAATAGCTAAAATATATTTCCATAAAACGTTGTTGAGATTCTGGGGAGAATCTAATTTTATTTTCCTTCTAGAAATAGAAATGTACCTAGCAAAATATTGCATTCATGTGTGCACTGACTGATCTATGTCTGAGTTTCCTTGGATTTTTTTTTTAAACAGCTGGTTCATTTGAGCAAGCTGAGGAAGCAAAAATGATTTTGAATCATCTGTCACAAGAAAATTAATGACAAACGTATCCCTTGTGACAGTGCTGTCATAATTCTAAGGATACCATCAAAACATTTCTGTGAGCATGCTCTGTTTGAGAAGCCATCTGTTTGGTTTGAAAAACTGACTGTGACCATAATCCACTTATGAAAAATGTCAGCAAAATTGTGTCAACACCTTAAACTAAATCCTGGAAAGAATCTGGAGTAAATTTTAAAAATATAATTAAACTGAAGTGACCTTTATAAATCAAAGTCATTGTCATAAGCTCAGCGCATAGAACAATCCTCTTTACTCTCACAAACAAAGGAATCATTCTGTCTCAGACAAAGGGAAATTGTATTTGTCCATTTTTGGCATCTATCTGTCTCCCTTCTGTTATTGATATCAGCAGCCTCTCTGAAAATAAATATAATAAGTGGGAAAAGGTTAAATTCAACATTTGGTAGGATACTAAGTAAAGCTAAATGTGATTAATCAAACATTTTAGTAGGAAGGTTAATCAACACTTGAATTTTTCTTCTAGGAATAAAAGTTACAGAATATTAAATGTGATGTTTCATATGCCTAACTACAACTAACTATGGAATTCTAACATGAATTAATACTACTGTACAAACAGTGCAGTATGGCAAACTAATAGCTTGAGCCTTTACACTGATGGATGAATACTATTTAAAATGAAGAGAGATCATTTTACATAGCTTTAAATATTACTCAGTTTCAACGTCATTATATAAAAGGCTTTAAGTAGTGTATTAGCCAGACTACAAAAACACTAGTAATAATTAGAGATGGGTAAATTGTGGGTTTCAGTTTTATAATGCCTTGGCCTTTTGTAAAGTCAAACTAAATCAAGTGAGGGTCAGATACAAGGTCCATTATATACAAACTCCAGAATTTGAGGGTGTGTTGGTAGGAAGACGATAAAATAAATGGTTTCAGTTTGGACCCATTTCTAATAAACACTTCAATTCAGATCCTGTTAAACAAATTAACCCCTGACATTTATCTAATGGTGACTTACCATCCTTTGAGCAGCCACTATTACTGCTCATTCAGACTATCACAAACTGATTACAGGCAGTCTCCCCTCCCCCCTCCCAGTATTGTCAACGAAGAATGTTACTGTCAATATTCAAGTAATTCTCTGCAGTAACATAAGCAGACTGCAAAACAGTTTTTGCCAGGGGCGGCTCTAGGGTTTTTGCCACCCCAAGCACGGCAGGCAGGTTGCCTTCGGCGGTTTGCCTGAGGAGGGTCCACCGAAGCTGCGGGACCCTCTGCAGGCAAGCCGCCGAAAGCAGCCTGCCTGCAGCCCTCGCTGCGCCGACAGAGCGCCCCCCTGCGGCTTGCCGCCCCAAGCACGCGTTTGGCGCCCCTGGTCTTTGCAGCCCCTGGTCTTTGCAGCCCATATCTTAAACCTGTTAAAAAGTGCATTGAGATTTGAAAGCAAAGAGATCTTAAGGATGAATTTGTTTATTACCATTAAAATGGAAAATCTTGAACAGCTGCATATTGAGTTTACAATCTCTATGCCTTCCAAAACGGACACTGTTACTAAGCAGGCTAAGTTGTTGGCTGCTAGGTCCATTTTGTGGTCTGTTTATTGTTAAAGCAGACATTTACTTATCTACTGGTGAACACATTATTTGACAACTTATTAGAGCCACTTAATATAATCAATTTCTAAGGGCCTGAGTAAACAAACAATAAGTGATTTGATATTTCCTCCACAGCCCATCTCACAGCATGTTAATACTGTATCTTTGACTTTTGCACAATAAGGAGGAAACTGCCTGCATACTGCGATTTAATCAGACAGTAAAATCACTATCACGGTACTCAAGACTGGTTGGCTGAAGAAGGTCCACTGTTAAAAACCCAAGAATGACAGACAAACCATCAATAAAGTATTGTGTCTGATGTATTTATACTGACAGATGTACACAGAAAAAGAGTAACCGTGAAAATAATGGTACAGCTAATCAATGGTGAGTGAGAGCTGAAAGCAAAAAGCCCTATAGAAGCATCTGTGATATTTATAGATTCTGTGCAGACACTGAATTTACAGCAAGGGTTCCATTTTCAAAGTGTTGTGCTTGGGATTTAACTGTGTTTAATTATTAATGGGACAGGTGCCTAGTTACATCACCAAACACTGTTTTGAAAATGTACTCCTAAACAGCAAAGCCTTTTAACAGACTGGTTAGGCCACTATTTTTAATTGCTATCAAAAGCTGATATTATTCCACTGCTTTTTTCAAAGTCAATTGTGGGGAGGTATTTGTATGAATTTGATTTTAAAGAATTCCAGTTTTAAAACAGAGCACAAAATTATTCAGAACTTCTGTGGAGCATTCCTAGGTTTCTGCAGATATTATATTATTATTTTAAACACTTCGTTAAGACATCTACTTCATTCTCTGTGATACAGATTGTGCTGTACTTGTTAAAACACAACAAAAAAAATCTTTAGGCAGAAAGAACATATTTGTCTTACAAAGATGTGATACCTAGAAAAAGGTTGAGTCTCGATTATTCCTAGGAAAAAGGGTTGCAGGATCATTCCCTGGCAGTTGATTTTATGTTATGTAAGAGTGACTAGGTTCTTGCAAAAAATAAAAAGGCAAAGCTTATTTTCATGACTACTCTCATTACCATAGTATCTAACACATGGTATTGTATAGGCAGTACCTGAGATTTCTCATTAATATCAGAATGTAACAGTAGCACTTTTAATTTAGGTCTTACTCCTATACCATTGATTTCAATGAGAGTTTTGCCATTGACTAAAACGGGAGCAGGACTGGACCACCAGTCTGGCTTGTGTACAATTTTGCGTGCCAAACTGAGCAGCACTAACTTGTTACATTAGGTTCAGTACGGAATTGAGCACAATAGACCTGTAATTCAGTATCACAAAGAAAGCTCTTTCAAATATTTGCAAAAATAAGACTCAGCAATATTAATGACTGGAAGGAGTTTGATATTTTTTCCTGAATTACTGGGAAGTGAGATGCACATCTGCTTGCCTATTTCTTTCCTAACCTTTTAGAGTTTTATAAAATAAACAAACAGTAAGGATACTGAAGGGTACAGGGTTGATCAAACTGATTAAAACATTACCATGTGCATAGTTCCTTCACAATTCCTCATTTCAGCATTGTGATAACTGAAAACCATGCATCATCTGGCCCATTTGTAGTTGTGTTTGGAAAAAAACTAATGTACAAGAGGGAGATCTGTTGGATTTTTTCTCTCAGACTGATCACAGCCATCAGAGATCTAGTGTCTGTATTTTGCTGATTTTGTCAAGGGAGGTCATGTCTCCTCCCCCTCTCAACAACAAAATACAAATTCTGATGTTACAGATTTGATTTCCACCATTTGCAGCTGGAGGACTATCACTATTGTATTGTATTGCTGCTGTGATTAGAAATGTTGTCCAACACTAATTTCTGGTATTGAATGGCATTATCAATGTGGACAGTCTAATGCTGTGCAAATAATGATTTGCTGTTTGGCTGAATATTGCATCCAGGGCATGACTAACTGAATACACTAAGCCAGAGGCTTTCAACCTTTTCCAGTTTGTGACACAACAAAAACACAACAAAAACACAGCTATAGGGATAGCTCAGTGGTTTGAGCATTAGCCTTCTAAACCCAGCATTGTGACTTCAATGTTCAAGGGGGCCATTTAAGGATGGGGGCAAAAATCTGTCTGGGGATTGGTCCTGCTTTGAGCAGGGGGTTGGACTAGATGACCTACTGAGGTCCCTTCCAACCCTGATATTCTATTCATACAGTAATGTGAGCTAATGGTATTCCCACGCATGGAAGGGCTTAACCAATTGAGATAATTATGTAAACCATATGATGTGTAGTATAATCTCACAAGAGAATGAACCTGTAAAGTTTATCATAGAGAAAATCTAACCAATGAAGGGCACTTACCACAGTATTAAGTGTTATATCTCTGTAACCAAAAGCAGGAAAGAGAAACTATGCATGGAATATATATGTTTTCCCTGAGGGTTTTGATTACTGTAGGCTTGTAAAAATATGGTCAGAACAAAGGTTTTTTGAGTGCAAGGTTATAACAAAGGGGCTGAATGGTATAGCAAGCAAGTAGCATCTTATTCCTGTGCATTTTTTAAATAAAACTATAGTTTCCAGCTCTGTCCTCATAAAAGATATATGAGAAAAGAATGGCAGATGAAAAGCATGATTGTAACATGGAAGAATTCATATATCACACCTGTACAGGCTATTATTTACATTAATAGAACAGAAAAGTATAGTTTGTTTTTAAAAACATGGTAGGTATTAGCAAGTGGGGCTGAAAAGGTGGGTTTGGTGTTTTTTTAAAGTATAAAAATTGCTAATGAGTAAGTGTAGACTACAGAAGGGAAGTGGGATACTTGGAAAGTGAGTTAACCAGAAATTCACAGTTACACAAGATGATTATAGACACAAACTGGAACATTTGCATGTATTTTAATTACATATGGAAATAAATAAAATCCGTCATCCCCCAAAATCTCTCTTGAACTAGATTTCATTAGTTGACCGATTTCTTATAGGTACCTCAACAGGGATGAATCTGAAGGAAGCCTAGCAAGAGATCTCTGATTTGATAAGATGCGGGCTTTTAGAATGATAACATCCAGAGATTAATTTCTTACCTCCTTACAACAGGCTACCAAGTTAAGGTTGGGGTTTTTTTAGGGCTATCAAATTATTTAAAAAATTAATCGTGATATTAATCACACTGTTGAACAATAATAGAATACCATTTATTTAAATATTTTTGGATGTTTTCTACATTTTCAAATATATTGATTTCATTTACAACACAAAATACAAAGTATACAGTGCTCACTTCATATTTATTTTTATTACAAATATTTGCATTTAAAAAACAAAAGAAATAGTATTTTTCAATTCACCTCATACAAGTACTATAGTGCAGTCTCTTTATCATGAAAGTTGAACTTACAAATGTAGAATTATGTATAAAAAACTAACTGCTTTCAAAAATAAAACAATGTAAAACTTTAGAGCCTACAGGTCCACTCAGTCCTATTTCTTGTTCAGCCAATCGCTCAGACAAACAAGTTTGTTTATATTTGCAGGAGATAATGCTGCCTGCTTCTTGTTTACAATGTCACCTGAAAGTGAGAACAGGTGTTCGCATGGCACTTTTGTAGCCGGCATCATAAGATATCTACATGCCAGATGCATTAAAGATTCATATGTCCCTTGATGCTTCAACTGCCATTCCAGAGGACATGCCTGTCCATGGTGATGATGGGTTCTGCTTGATAACAATCCAAAGCAGTGTGGACCGAGGCATGTTCATTTTCATCATCATGAGTCAGATGCCACCAGCAGAAGATTGATTTTCTTTTTTGGTGGTTTGGGTTCTGTAGTTTCTGCATCGGAGTGTTGCTCTTTTAAGACTTCTGAAAGCATGCTGCACACCTCGTCCCTCTCAGATTTTGGAAGGCACTTCAGGTTGTTAAACCCTGGGTCAAGTGCTGTAGCTATTTTAGAAATCTCACATTGATACTTCTTCGCGTTTTGTCAAATCTGCCACATAAAAGTGTTCTTAAAACAAACAACATGTGCTAAGTCATCATTCAAGACTGCTATAACATGAAATATATGGCAGAATGCGGGTAAAACAGAGCAGGAGACATGCAATTCTCCCTCAAGGAGTTCAGTCACAAATTTAATTAACACATTATTTTTTTAAATGAGCGTCATCAGCATGGAAGCAAGTCCTCTGGAATGGTGGCCAAAGCATGACGGGACATACGAATGTTTAGCATATCTGGCACGTAAATACTTTGCAATGCCGGCTACAAATGTCCTATGTGAATGCCTGTTTTCACTTTCTGGTGACATTGTAAACAAGAAGGAGGCAGCTTTATCTCCCATAAGTGTAAACAAACTTGTTCTTCTTAGTGATTGGCTGAACAAGAAGTAGGAATGTGTGGTCTTGTAGGTTCTAAAGTTTTACATTATTTTGTTTTTAAGTGCAGCTATGTAACAAAAAAAATCTATATTTGTAAACTTCACTTTCACGATAGAGAGATTGCACTACAGAATATGTGCGAGGTGAATTGAAAAATACTATTTCTTTTATCATTTTTACAGTGCAAATATTTTTAATAAAATAATATTATCTAGTGAGCAGTGTACACTTTGTATTCTGGGTTGTAAAAAATCAATATATCTGAAAATGTAGAAAAACATCAAAAATATTTAATAAATTTTAATTGGCATTCTATTGTTTAATGGTGTGATTGAAACTGAGATTAATTGGGATTAATTTTTTTAATCGGGATTAATTTTTTTGAGTTAATCACGTAAGATAACTGTGATTAATCAACAGCCGTAGGGGTTTTTTGTTTTCCTTTTTCACCTTTTCTCATTTGTTTGCTGGCACGCCACCTGAGAGTGGCGTCCTAAGGTACCTGAGAACAACAGTCTTGGGGGACTCCTTTCATCCCCCAGTCAAAAAGAGATGGTGGCTGCGTAAACATTTGTGTTCATGCTGGTTTTCTGTTGTAGTTTTTTGTTAATTGCTTTGTTCTTATTGTTTTTAAATACAGACACTTAGTTCCATAATTCATTATTTGCCTCCCCTAACACTAAGACTGTTCATGTTCAAGCATAGTTGGACAGAGGAGGAGTTGAGAAAGAGAAACCAAACCGATTGTCATTTCCCAGGAGAAAACAAAGCACAGAACCTTAGATATCTGATTTAAACCTCTTTAATTAATGCAAAGTGTTTTCCTGAATGACTAAAAGGTAAAAAGGTAAAAATAAATGACAAATCTCATGCTGTAGTAGTGCACCATTGATTTTAAAGTAGAGCTCTACAGAAATCGGTGGGGAGTTCTTATAAATCAATGGCACTACATGGCTCCTAAGCGCGCTCTCTCACACAGCTTTTTTTTTTTTTTGGTACAAGCAGCGTTGGCTCTTTTTTTTTATTTATTTCATTTCTCTTTCATCTGGGTGTTTAAATTAAATTACCTCATATCAGGCTGTCAAGAGCAATGAACTTGAACATCTACCATCTGTAAGTGCTAGAGTAGGAACTTTCTGAAACAACAGCATTAATTTGATGTTTTCAATATGCTGTGGGAGGTGGGGGGAGGTGTTTGAGAGAGAGAGAGAGATAGGCATTAGGCCTACAGTAGTGGACAGTTTGCAAACACAAAGGTATTTTTGGGCTATCTCTGTTAGCCCTTCCAAGCTGGAAGTCTGGCTGTCCTGTGGTGAAAAGTTTGAAATAGAGAAGGTGTGGCTGGAGACCACCAGTGCCCCAACTGATACCAAAGAAACCTCAGATCACTGCAGAAACCGAGGGACTATTTATTATTAATACACTGCTGTGCAGTATAACTTAAAACTATGTGGCTGGAGATGTGTTCAGCCCATATGAAGTCATGAGGACTGATTCTCTCACCTACCCCAGTGCAAATCAGGAATAACTCCATTCAAGTTAATGGGGTTATAACAAGGTAAAACCATAGTAAGTGAGAGGAAAATCAGGCAGAAAGGGTGTAATTTTCAATATACTTGCACTCTGCCTCTTTGAGCAAAAGTCCTGATGCAGGAGAAGACAAATATACATTTGATAGTATTGTAGCTAAAAAAAAAATCCTGAAAAATAGGTGACTTAGGAGTTTTTAAAGGTCCCTAGACTGAACTCTTTGGCTCTTTGTTTATAACGAGTCAGATTGCACACCACATTGTTAACTTAATCAGCTCAGGGCTCTAACTCACATATGTGTGTTATTTGGGCAGTATCTAGCTCCCACTAAAATCAATGACTAAATTCCTATTGATTTAATGGCAACAGGATCAGATTCTTAATGATGATGTATTATTCAGATCTAGGACCTGATTCTACACCAATTGAGGTCAACTGGAATTTTGCCACATTGCAACAGATGCCTATTTAGTCTCCGTAATATGCCTGGATACATCCCTAATATGGGATGGGAACACTCGCTAAGGAAAACACACAGTGGAGTTTATAACCGGTAAGTGGATCAGTCTAACTTTAATTGCACAAAATTATGGATGTTCTTGTTAGCTGTATGGAATAGACTATGTAAAGTTACAGTCATGCAAATAAAGACTTAATTCCTACTTAGAGCAATGGTTAAAATATATATGTGTAGCTGTGCTTACATTTTAGTATTAAGTGAAAAACCTTATTATTTCAGCCAGAGTAATGGAGCATACTCATACAGTGCTTGTTCATAGGTACAGTTCCCTATACACTGACTAGGTCCGGTTGTCTGGTTTGCATAATTACTGCAGAGTTATTGCTGAATAACCATACAGTCTGCAAATCCTTGTACTCTGATTGGCTGACAGCCATCACCAACTAATTAGAATGCAAAAGTTTGCAGAACTACTATTTACACTGCAAAAGAGTTTTCAAATCTCCCTACTTTGGCACTATAATCCCTCTGATTTAACTGCTCCCCTGCTCAATTTTCAAACTGTTTCTAGCAAGAAAAGTGTGACCTCAGCTTCGTATTCCCTTCCGCTGAAGCAGAAAACTCCAAAATTTACATGAAGGAGAAGGGGAAAAGAAAGTAAAGCCGTCAAACTGCTGGAAGGGCAACTGTTTTTAAAAGACGTTTGAATAAATGCCTTTGAATCATTTCCTTCCCTCAGGTCAAATCCTGTTCCCACTGACTTCAATGGGAGTTTTGCCAATGACCTCAATGGGAACAGAATTGAGCACTTTTCTCTGATCACTTTCCTTCCTCAGAGGTCAGATTATTCATAGAAGAGACTTGTTGACCATTGGGGAGGGAGAAACTGAAAAGAAACAGTGAAGTAAGAAGAAAAATGAGGAGGGTCGGAAGTAGGCATGACAGAAGATGAGAATTCACAATGAAAACTGAAAATATGGGACAGAGTAACTAACTGAATATAACACAAAAATAAACGCGACCCAAGGAGTTCCTTTATTGATTGCATTACTCGTTTCCTATTGATTTCAATAAAACCTTAATATAAACTAAGTCAAATTTCCAAGCTGTCACAACAGAGTGCCATAAAAAAATGGGGGCTTTGCAGCAGAATTCAGTTCAATCTTTCTTCAGAATACACAGGGCCTTGGTAATAACCCTTAACAGTAAGTTGTGGGCATGGGAGAGCTTATGCTCTTTCCACCTCTCGTTAAAAGTCCAAATCCAGGACTGACATAAGTGAACTCCTGAGCTCAATGGTGTCGTACCAGGTCTGAATTTTGATCAATGTCTTTAATAAGGAACAGAATTATGTGACCTAGTATGGACTAAAAGTATACAATGTCATGCATGTGAAACACTTTTCTTTAGACAAACTAATGGCAGATTTAAAAGGATCTTCCCCTGCCCCCCTCCCCATTTAGACATTTCTGTAAGAAGAAAGAAAATAGGAAGACTTCATTATCTACTCCTTTTTGAGGTCAGTGTAGTCCTTCTGGATTTGTAGCCCTTTAACTAAGATATGAATTGGATCTCCGACTATAAATACTTCAAAGTCCTCAAAAAGGATACTGCAACTGTCTGTGGGAGTGCATGTATTTTTCTGATTCTGTAAGGAGTTTGTGTCTTTCTCATTTGCTAGTATAATACAGCATCATGCAGAACACCATATCACATGTTCAAAATATAGTACATAAGACAATGTAAAGTGAGAACATTCAGGGCAGTTAAACACAGTTTTCCTCTGTTCTGTTAATTTGGAGCGAATCACATCAGTTCTGCCTGTCAAAGTGGGACTTCTACCCACTTTGGGTATATATAATTGAAAATTCAAGAAGAGAACAGACTACTGTACAGCCTTGTTTCATCCATTTCTATGATCCTCGTTGCTTGTGCCTTTTAGTTCTGCTCTCACTTGACTCTTTCACACACAGCATATCTGACATAAGCAATATCACTTTTTTTTTGTGGTCTAAAAATAAATGGATGCTCCCAGGTCAATAGACAGTGTATATTTGTATAGACTTCTTTTCTGTCAAAATACTCATCCTGAAAAATGACCCATTAGGAAAAGAAAGAGCCCGGGGCTCATGTATATTCACCTTCGTGTACCTTATTTCACTTGACCTAGTTTACGGAAAACAGTAGTTGTCAAGGATACAAGTGGAGTTTCCTGCCACTGCTTAATTGTTTTTACTGTAAAGCATACTTCAAACAGAGAACCGAAATCTTTTGATCCAGTTAGCTACTCTGACAACTCCTGTACACATTTTCCTGAACACCTCCCATCTTTAGGGCTTAAAGAGCTGCCAATGTAATGGGTGACTCAGGGACAGCAAATGTAAAATAAAACCCTGCTTGTTGCAGAACTTTCAGAGCTTTTTTAAAGCAGTATGTGGATCTCTCTTTCACACAGAAAACTAGTTCTCTTCCTAAACCTTACCTGGGGAGTCCATGATGCTGCCAGTCACATATGGCATGAGCAAGCTTTTAGTATAGAGGCACAATGGTTGGTCACTCATTACTATTTAAATACATAAATATTACCAATCAGTTAAACATCACTTTTTTTCATCCACAGATCTCAAAGCACTTTACAAATGTTGGTGAGCACTGTTACCCCACTTTACAGACAGGAGCCAGGACAGGTAAAGTGAAATGGCCAAGGTCCAAGCAAATCACTGGCTCTTGGATGCAAAATCAGGTATCCTAATACTTATGCTCAGAGTAGTATAGAAATAAGCTATGAAAAGGGTGTGCATTGTGAGGCACTAGGCCTTTTCTCTATTTCTTGACATCTCCTCTCTAGCCTAGAAGTTTGTTTGTTCTTTCATAGCAGTTATACCACCCACCTCTCTATAAAACTGGAGATAATTTTTTGCAACTTTTGCCATTTTCTGTATTGTCCTGCCCTTCAGTTTTTCACTCTGACGAAATTCAGTGAAACAGATTCCCCCCACCCTCCAATAGAAAACTGTCAAAAATTCAGTTTTTCTCAGAATCAGCCCCTTTTTGAGTGAAAAGTTCAGAATTCATTAATCCGTGTTCATGTTGAAATGTGAAAAAAAAAACTCAAATTCTGCTGGAAATGTCTCTATTCAACTCCTTACTGAAAGTGATTTGGCATGCACTGATTTCCAGAAATAGACAGAGAGAGAGAGAGAGGTGTCTTTGATTAAAGCAATGAGCTGGGACTCAGGAGATCTGGATTTAATTCCCAACTCTACCACAGACTTCCTGTGTGACCTTGGCCAAGTCACTTACATTTCTATTAATGTCAGTGAGTTTTGGCCCTCTGTGCCTTAGCTGGAGATGATAAAATCGGGACGATAATACCCCTGCTCTTGTCTGTCTTCAAGGCAGGAACTGTCTATTACGGTGTGTTTGTATAACACCTAGTCTCCCTTGGGACCTGTAGGTGATTCTGGAATATGAATAATAAGTACAAAATTAAAAAATGGATTCTTACTGTCAGTGAAATAGAACCATAATACTTTCAGAAAATACCTGCTAAACAGATAACTACCTGGATAGCTTGTCGTGAATTTTAGGCACTAGCCTCTACATTTTCAATGTGGAAACACTTAGATAAATGGATGATGAGCATGTTTTAAATACCAGGTTGGTTAGATACATACTAGTCACGTTAGTCCTATTCATTTTTAACTGGAGCTGCACGTGATGTTTTGGAAACAGGGCTGGAGGTTACTAGAGACTCTCATGCAATGAGATATCGAACACTATTTATTTTAGGCAACCAGTGGGGTTTTTTCAGCACTACATCTCTCAGATGAGAAACTTGTGAGCTTTCCATTGAGCTAACTTCAGTTTCTGTCATTTTGTTGATCTGCAGGGTTTGTTCCTTCATGGAACTGAATCCAATTAGTGAACACTTGTTTTCTATCCTCAGGGAGCACTTTATTTTGTAGGCGTTGACAGAGTACTTGCATAACAAAGGAGGGGTAGTTAGCCTACCAGAATTTATAAGAGCTCTTCAACTGTACATTAAACTGTACAGGTA
This sequence comes from Mauremys mutica, assembly GCF_020497125.1. Classification (NCBI taxonomy): domain Eukaryota; kingdom Metazoa; phylum Chordata; order Testudines; family Geoemydidae; genus Mauremys; species Mauremys mutica. Next base: position 55,925,305 of record NC_059081.1, on the reverse strand, counting down.
GGTTGCAGAATCTCCATCATAGGAGGTTTTTAAGAGCAGGTTAGACCAACACCTGTCAGGGATGCTCTAGATAATACTTAGTCCTGCCATGAGTGCAGGGGACTAGATGACCTCTCAAGGTCCCTTCCAGTCCTACGATTATGTGCTGACAATGGGAGCAGTGGTTGTAATCAGCAGAAAATGTGCAATAAAGATAATTTTTAAGAGAACAAACTTTCTGATAGGCAGCAGAGCTTCCATTCAGACACCACTGAAGACCTCAGCCAACAGTTTCAGACATGTAACAGCTTAATATGAAGTTTCTGGATATGCAACCAATTAGATTTTATAAGAGAGTTTTTGTAAGTTAAATAAATGCACAGGATACCGATGTGTAACTAACACCCCAATGAGGTCCCTGGGAGTACTGTAGTATACCAAGACCTCTTGAATGTTTCAGCAGCATGAACCAAAAAGGAGAGGGCAGTTCAACAGTGTGATGAAAGGTGCTTTGTTTGGATACCTGAGCCCGGGGTTGCACCGAACACATGAGTCATTTCCAAGAGGAAAGGGTCTGATCAGGGCATTGCTGTACTCCAGCAATCCCCTGCAAGCATAATTTAAAACATTTGCTTGTATGGTAATGTCATTTGGGGTGTGATTATTTTATGAGGTTTTATACTGGCAAAAGCCCTAGCGTAGACAATGTAAAACAAAGAAAATCTCACTCCCTCACTCCCATAAAAGTGTTTTTTTGCTGGTATAAACTGTGCCTACACCAGGAAGGTTTGCCAGTATAGCTATACTATACTGTACCTGTATACCTTAGAGAACCCCAAAGGTGGCCCTATCTTGTGCTGGGGGGTGAACTGGAATTGGCTAGCCCCAGATTCAGAGAAGCCACCTTTGCCCTCACCTGAATCTCACACATCAGGCACCGCTCAGTCATACCCAAAACTGGGGGACCTAGAATATTAATTCTACACTGTTAAGCTCTTCAGCTATTTAATAACTGTTGTATAAAGGGACAATAGGAATTTTATAACCAATAATCAATTCCTGAATAGATAAACTATAAAGATAATGCTGCATGATAAGTCTGTCCTAGAGAAACCAAAAGGATCTTTGCCTTGCTGGAGGGCAAGAACCATCATTCTATTTTTATGTAGTTTAAACATGAAAAAAAACCAAATGACAACAATCTAAACCCACACTTACATGGCACACTTTGGGATAAATCTGGCTCCCTCTTTATGGACACAATGGCCCTCTTGCAATAGAGGCTGGTGGAGGTCTGTGAGTATCAGAAGCACACCCACACTGCATGCTAATGGAGCCTTGCTTCATGGGGTCTCCCTGTGTGCCGGACAGCAGCCTTTTGGGGCTAGTGGACACACTGCTATGCATATCTATCAGCCATTCTCACCCACATGGCAGGGAAAGTGCAAACAACATCAAGGATCTTCCAGATCTCAGGCTGGAGTAGGGGCTGTGGTACAATGCTTCTGCCAATGCACAGGCTTGGAGGGAAATCAAAGCAGATGATTCCTTCCTCTCAAAAACATACCCTGGTTGCTTAGGCTATGCATTAGGGCCAGGATTTTAGCTCAGTTAGGTTTGTGGTGAAATCCTGAAGAATCCATACAGGAGGTTGCTCTTTTCCCTTTTCTATATATTAATACATCTATTGACAGATAAAAGCAAAATTCTGCTGAATCTTATACCGTCCATACAACCCTTTAAACTCATCTGGATGCGAAAGTAGCTGCCAGATTCGCACAAATAAAATTCCCGACTCCCTCACGTCCAAGCTTCCTTTAATTAACACACTGCAGGTGCACAAGAGTCTTTGATGTCAATGTCCCAGATGAAATGTCACTATTTTAAGAGAGAGAGAGCTGTGACAGAAGCTGCTGACGTTCTTCTGACACATACAGTTAGTATATTCATAACCTCTTCCATACTAGAGATAGAAAAATGATAATGACCTAGTTTTTATACTCAGGAAATTCTCTTCTATCAGGGAACCACCAATAATTATTCCATTCTCTCATTTTCTATTCCTACCCCTACCAATTTTCAAGTGCAGTTCTACTCTGACAAAAATGCACCTTTTTACTCAATAGCTCTGCTCCCTCTAGTACCCAGAACATTTCTGCTGACTTTTCAGATAAACTCTTAGTACTTTTTAGGCCTGGTCTACACTGGATGGTGGTGGTGGGGGATCTATCTAAGTTACGCAACTTCAGCTACATGAATAACGTAGATGAAGTCGACGTACTTAGATCTACTTACCATGGTGTCTTCACTGCGGTAAGTCGACGGCTGACGCTCCCCCGTCGACTCTGCCTACACTTCTTGCTCCGGTGGCTTACAGAAGTTGACAGGAGAGCGCTCAGTGGTCAATTTATCATGTCTAGACTAGATGCAATAAATTGACCCCCGCTGGATTGATCGGGTAATATAGACAAGCCCATACACATGTTACTGCTGCAGAGTCAACACACCCTGGAAAAGACTGTGCAACAAATGAAGGACTACCTGGAACAGAGCGAGCAGCAAGACCACCCCTGAGTCCCAGCCCGCTGCCTTAACCACAAAGCCTCTCTCTCAATCCCTCTGTAGCTACAACCTAGAACTGAGGGATTGTCTATTGGGCATATAGAGGAAATGTCATGGAGAAGCAGCAAGGAAATCAGGGGAGCAACTTGGAATGATGGATTGTGGGTGGTGAATATAATACACAGAAGAGGGAAACAGGAGGGCACACTTTGGGTGTCTCTTTGAGGAAAGGAGAAGAGAAGGTATGTTACAGGGTTCCAGTACCCTGAGCTCTGCTATGGGAAATCGGCATAAAATTACAGAGTAGCTGTTGCTGACTCATGTCAGCAGAGAGCTCTTATTAGCTTCAACCAGGATATGAAAAGATTTGGAGAATCTCTCCCTGGCGTGGCTATTTTGTAAGAATACCCATTTGTTTATTTCGTTTTAAGCTGGCCAATGTCTTCAGCGCTGCACCGCCCATCTAAGACTGACCCTAAACTCACTATTTGCCTAGGCAGGTGCTGGGGGGGAGCACAGGGTGGATTATACTGGCTGTACATTTCCAAGGGGTAGAGTTTATGTATTGTTGTTTTGGTCTCTTATTATCCTAATCCCCTTTTCCATTGTCTCCTATCCTGAGTTCCTCATGCCTAATAAAGCCCCAGTTACTGTTTCATTACCCTAGGAATTGTGACAGATATTTTATTTCTATGTGCTCTGACACTCTGCTGTATGTGATATGTGTTAAATATTTTCCCAAGGGACAAGCCCTTTCTGTTCTCTGCACTAGGACAGTTTTCCTTGGGTGGAGGCACCAGGAGCCATGATAGGTGAATGCAGAACTCATAACCCTGAGAAGAAAAGGGACAAGACTGCAGCCACGCCCAGGGCTGGGGTTACAAAACTTGGGGGGATTTTTAGATAGGCAAACTGTAATTAACCAGTAGGAATTTAGCCAGGGCACCTGAGCTACTCTTGTAAAGCATTCCATTGGGGTTTTACTGGTCATGGGTTCTCAGCAGTTCAGTTATTCTTTTCATCCAAAACCAGAGCATACCAGGCAATCCTGCAGCATCATGCTGAGACAGTGGTTCACTACAAACTCACGGTTCTGCCCATTGAATCTTACATCACTTCGTGCAGCACCCTGGTTTTTCTTGGGGTTCTTCCATCCAAATATGCACCAAAATGGCCAAAGCGGGAGCTGCTGTCCCATAATGATCACTAGCGTTTAATGCATATTTTGATGTTAACTTTTAAAATGGATAGGATAGTTTTGCCAACGATTTGTTAACCCCTATGTGTTTTCCTGGTTTTTAAAGCTATACAATTAGACATCTGTTTAAGCAGGCTGGTGCTGTTTAAAAATCTCGACAGCTCATTTGTGATCTGATACTAAAATTGGTCTCTACTTACAACAGATCAACACCACAATAATCTGACCTGCTCAACACCTCGATTCTAAAGATGGTCTCATGTGAAGAGGCTTTTTGCAAAGTAGTTTTATACTGAATGTAGCTGTCTAGTTAATTTTACCAGGTACTTGTGAAACAGAAAATACCATATGCAGTATATCTGTTCCCCATTTCTCAATCTATTCATGACTGTTTTCATATATGCTACATATATGCTACATTACTACATACCTGGCCAATATATATTGTAATATCAGATCTATAGTCTTTTGTAATGTGGCTTAGCACCGAAAAAGAAAGGCACATCATTAGACTTCTAAACAGCTCTGGTTTAGCTCAGTCAAAGAAAGCCAGACTTAGAGAAGGTTTTTCACTTCATTGAATGGCATTTCACAATATGCCACCCTCTGTTCATTGTCCCCTAGTTCTCAAACGTCTCCCTTTTTAGTCCCACGATTACCAATGTTCCACACTCATTTGGTGGCCCTTCACTTAGGTTGTTGAAAATTATTTACATAAAAAAAACAGAATCATGGGACTGAGGCTAAAAAAATTGTTTTTTACACTAAAGGAAGGAGTCTGTCACAGGGTGAAACTGGCCCTTTAAAAGGCCAGAGCACCTGTGCTTATCAGTACACTCCCATTTGGGCAATTGAGGGCACCTTAAAAGAGGAAGAGAGAATCAGTGAGCCAGGGTTGCCTGGGATGTAAAGAGAAGTGGAAGAGGAGAGCTGCTGGAGACTGTATGTAGTTCCTAGGAGAGGGCTGAAAGCAGGAAAGCAACTGTGGAACTTACCAGCTGACACCTCCAGGTGAGAGTTGGACCCAGAGGAACCATGAGAGGGCTGGGGGCAGTGAGGGCTGGGGGCAGTGAGGGCTGCTCCCCTGGCAAGGATGCTCCCAGCAGAGAAGCTGGGGGTGGAGGGATCTAATGGGGAAGAGCAAAGTTGCACTCCAGCTGGAAGGCCTGGGATAGCTGTCCAGGGCCTGAGGGACAGAAGAGGACTGACAGAGAGTCCAGGCATGGCCGAAGGTGCCAGTGTGGGGTGTGTGGGGCACTGAGGGACAAGCTGTCAGGAAATCTTAATGACTATTTGCACTGGGGGTTATAAATGGATTTATTTGGGGACTTTTGTTAGGAAGCCTTTGGACAAGGTTTTAATAATAAATCAGCCTTAGGACAGGGTGTTCTTGAGAGAGGAGAATTTGCATTAAGTCCTTGGGTTATATCAGGGGAAAACTCAGGCAGGGTGCTGCAGAGCATCCCCTGGCCAGCAGGGGGAGCCCAGGAGGTGGGTGCCCTGTTACAGAGTCCCACAGCATTTTAAATTTTCTGCATACATTTCTGTCGCTCACTCATTTGGGGTGGTCTTGTTCTGCATTTGGGTCCAGACAGGTTGAGTTATGCACCCTCCCTCCACCATGCCCCAAACTCAGGGTGATTTGGTGCCTGAAGTGATACTTATGGTTAGAGCCACACCAAATTCACAGCCGTGAAAAAAGTTTCATGGACCATGAAATCAGATCTCCCCCGTGAAATCTAGCTCCGACCATGTACCGGTCTCCAGCTGCTGGTCCCAGAAGAGCTGGGCAAGGACAGGACTTCCTCTTTCCCTGCATGGCTACCAGGGGCGGCTCTAGGATTTGCGCCGCCTCAGGCAGGGCGGCACGCCGCAGGGGGCACTCTGGCGGTCGCACGGTTCCAGTGGACCTCCCACAGGCATGTCTGCGGGAGGTCCACCGGAGCCGCGGGACCAGCGGACCCTCCGCAGGCATGTCTGCGGGAGGTCCACCGGAGCCGCGGGACCAGCGGACCCTCCGCAGGCATGCCTGCAGGAGGTCCACCGGAGCCGCCTGCTGCCCTCCGCGGGACGCCGCCCCAAGCGCACGCTTGGCGCGCTGGGGTCTGGAGCCGGCCCTGATGGCTACTCTCTGGCGGAGATCAGACCCACCTCTGGGTACTTTCCCTGGCTGCAGAAAGCTCCGTGACTGCGCTGCCTTCAGAGCTCAGGCTCAGGCTTCAGCCCTGCATGGTGGGCTCAGGCTCTGACTTCAGCCCCACTGCAGGTTCAGGATCAGGCTTCAGCTTTCTGCCCTGGGCCCCAGCCAGTCTAACATTGGCCTTCCTTGGTGGACCCCCTGAAACCTGTTCACAGACCCCCCAATAGGCTGCGGACCCCCAGCTTAGAACCGCTGACATTTTGCATGAATAAATAAAATCCATTCTCTGTTTTAGTGATCTAAAATCCTTCTGCGCATGTGTCAGATCCATATAAGTGAATAATGTTTATAATAACCACTATTATTCCACTGAAGGTCATTGGAAATGCACCCAGTTACCTAAGGGCTGAATTTGGCCCATTGTTTGAGAGCTGCATTTTCTATCTGAACTCCTGTGTTGCAAAATCACTTCCAGCTACTCACTGAAATGTGCTCCAGTTTCAGACAAATATGTGAATGACTGATTAATGAGGGATAAAGTCTCCCCTTTTTCTCAAACCATGCCTTATTTTTGTGACCTCAGGCCTCAGCCACATTAGTATATGACCTAAGATATCCTTTTGGAATATTAAAATATCATTATATTGCAACAGATTTGAATGTGTGCAGCTGTTGCCTGCCGAGCAAACATAAATTGTTCCTCTTTTCAACACTCTGTACATGCAAATATAAGATCAGATGAAGTTCTTCATACATATTTTAAATACATTTGAAAATTTAATTTACTCCAAATCTAATTCATGTCTTGAAAATGTCCTTGGCTAAAAAAATGGAGACGTTGTATAAAACACCACTTGGCTTTAAAATCTCACATTAAGAGGATACCTAGATTGACACTATCCTGCTTGTTTGAGAACTCTAACTACATCCTTCCTGGAGCAACTTTCCTGTAGAATGGCTGGCAGCCAGGAGATACAGAATATTCCAGTTGATTAACTAGTACCTTGGAGAGACTGGGACTATAATCACTTTACCCTGAAATATATTGTTAAAGTAACTTGAGAACTTTCTATATCTAGATACATTGACTCCAAATCCATGGAGAAAAGTGTCTTTTAAGTAAATAGAGTCCTGCAGGAGCGTTCTTGTACAAAGCTAAAAATAGGAGATGTGCAAAGCTTAATGCTGTCAACAACAGAAAGGGAGAGCTTGTGGAGTCCTTCACAAAGCTAATCAACAGAAAGCAGTGTACTTTAGAGAATACAATAGGACTCCATTAATCTAGTAACATTTGTTATTGTAGATTTACTACATACACTCATTAAAATTCCTGTGCGTGTGTGTAAATGAAGGCTGGGTACTTGTAACTAGAGTTCTTTAAGATGGTTCTGCATATTCACACTCTTACTGGTACGGTGCCACCTTGTGGTGCGTTACGGTAGGGGTAGAACCTTCTCCCAGCAATGTTCATTGCCCCCAGCCCCTCCTTCGGTGTCTCCAAACTCCTGACAGCCAGACTATATAAGGGATGGAGCATCCTCTAATACTTCAGTTCCTTCCACCACAATGCCAGAGAACAATAAGCAACTAGGACGCTGACAAAGAGGGGAAGATGGGTGAGGAGTGTAAATATGCAGAGCCATCTCGAAGAACTCCAGTTACAACTAAGTAACTTCCATCTCTTCAAGTGGCTCTGCATATTCCCACTTACAGGACAGATTGATAAGCAGTGCTGAAAATAATGTGCTGGCAGGGACAGAATCCTAACTGAAGAGAGACTGCAGCACAGCTCCACCAAATTCAACATCTGTCCTAGAGCCAAATCCAAAGCATAATGTTTAATAAAAGCGTGAACGGAACTCCAGATAGCAGCTCTGCAAATCTCCACAGGAAGGACATGTTTAAGGCAAGCAAAAGAAGATGACAGAAAAGGGCAGGACAGAGGGTGCACAAGTAAATATAAAAAAAAATTACAAGTACTTTGAGGATGGAGAAAAAGGATAAATGAGTTAGAGGGTAAAGATATACTGGTATTATGGAAAAAAAACACTTTAGTGTTGCTCATCAAATGGCTGGAGTTCTTACTTAAGATCTAGATACTGTAAGATGTCACCTAAATTCCTTGGCAGCAATGGGGTTACCAGGGGTAACCTATGGTAGAAGTTATTCTTGCAATCTTGCTTCAATATACCAAATGTCCTGGCAGTATGATCTGCTTCTTTCCATTGTCCTCTCAGTAGCATGCCAAGCAGCATAGCCAGGCTCCCTGCCTATCAGTGGGAATAAGACGTCAGATGGAAATAAATGCAAAAAGAAAATCATGTTAGAATAACGCCCAACATATTTCTATTTTTGCCTCTCCGATAAATCCTAGACAAATGTTGTAAAATAAATCTTAATTCAGATTAAGATGGTTTTACTATAATGCAAAATGTCCATTAAAAACATCCACTCTGCATATTATTGGACTTGGAATAAGGATATGAATGGCCCCTATTGCTTCATGGGGATCAGTGGAGACTCCCAGGCTGTGTGATACAGCTATTCATTAGGATCCAGCTGCTTCTGAATTATTCAGTAATCATTGTCAGATATGCCTCTTTTTTCTGAAAGAAAAGTTATACCTCAGGAAGATGCTAGATTTAGTTTAGTTTGAATGATGGAAAAGGAAGTACATGGCTGACTGTGGTTCCATATTCATTGCAAAAACCTAGCTTTTCTCTCTGCAAGTAGCCTGGGACTGCACAACTGGCTTCTGCAACCGAAGGCAGAAAGCTGGACACTGCTGTCCTTGCAAGCAATAGAAGGCGGATTACTCAGGGCTCCGCTGTCACAAACGACAAGAGTATAATTAAGAGAAAGGTAATTCTTGGCAACATTCTCTAGCCATATGAGCAATATTTAATTACATTAAAAATACTTTCCCCAGAAGCTGACGTTAATTATTCCGCATCATAAAAGCTTCCCCACTTCTCCAATGCTCACGTCACAAAAATGTGAACCAGGTACAGACTGAGCAGATTTCTGAGACACAATGGGAAAGCTGCAGATACGATGCATGCATGTATGCATCTGTCGAGATGACATAATGGATTCTGCTTTCACTGAGAATGAATTGCATTTGCAAGTTAATAGTTCTATGCCTTCTGTCTTCAACAATCTCTCTCTTTAATATGTCTAATCGTTTAAATACAGGCTAATTAGCAGATTCACTGATGGGTAGCTGATGAAATGGTCCCTGAAAATCTAACCACCCAACAAACCAGTCCCTGCTTTGACAAATATATAAACCAGGAGCATAGGGAAGAGACACACAAATTAATATTTGGAAACCTGACTAGGACAGCATAATCTTTTGGCAGCAGCAGTAACATATTAAGGTGGGTGGCAGCATGAGTCTATGAAAATTGAAAACAGTTTAGTGCACAGCTTGGTTTAAAATAATTTGGTTTTTCTTCTGGATAAAAAAGGTAAATGTCACTATCTTCATATTCAGAATGCTTCATTTACAAAATAAGTCACTATTTGGGTATACAAAATATTGGGCTATTTAATCATCAATAAGCAGGCAAGTATTTGATATAGCTGTTAATAAGCTTCATATGACAGTCATCAACAGAGGAACAGATACTCTAATAAAATATGGTAGAGGGAGACAAATGTATCCCAGGTATAATTGTTAACTTCAACAGAGTTACACTAGAAATTAATCTGGATCAGCACAAACAACTTTGAGCTTTGCTTGGATGACTTAACATTCCCTGTGGATAGTGGGCATGATCCTGCAGCTCTTACTTGGGTAAAAATCTCACTAAAATCTGTGCTATTTTTGTCTGAGTAAGGAGCACTGGGCCACAGTTTGTGGTGTTTTCTGTAGAGCAGAAAAGTAATCAAACTTTGTCTAGAACACACACTACAGTCCTGATTTTTTAAACCAGTCTCAAAATTCACAGGTATGACAACTTGACTATTCATTCTGAGATTCACCCAATCAGCGTCACTGAAGCCCCCACAGCATCCACTGGAGAGCTACTGGGGCAGTACATCAGAGGATGCAGTGGGAGCAAAAGGAGCGGGGCTACTTCAAAGTGAAAAAGAGGCCCCTGGAGAGACAGCAACCCTATGAAGGGAAGAGGAAGCTGTAAAAAGGAGACAGACCAACTGGTGCGAACCAGACTGAAGGAGCAGAGGGAGCAAAGGAGCCTGGGAAGGGAAGAGGTGCAGCAATGGCTGAGTGGGACAATCAGAATGGGGAATGTCTAGCACTGTGGGAGAAGTGCAGCAGCAATGGAGGAAGTCTGAGAAGAGAGAGAAAAGTATCAGCACTTTGGGGAAGGCAGTACAATGCCATACGAAAATCTCCATTCAGAGAACATTAGGGTTGGGCATTAGGGAAGGGCTTGAACATCAGAAAATACCGAAGAAAAGTTATGAGCGCCTGAAAAAAGGGGGTTAGAATGGAAACTGCTAAGCAATCTTAACTGAAGTGGTGGCACCACTCCCACTATGATAAAATTAACAATTCCACCAAGCGGGTCTGGTGAGTGTGGTTTAATCTGTGTAGCCATTGGAACGCTCAATGAAATTCCGAACACAGAATTCGCTGTTATCTGTTTATTTTGTTGGAACTCAAATAAGTACAGAAAGGGAAATACAGGCACAGAGAAGCTAAGTGCTTTGCCCCAAGTCACACAGGAAGTATAGTGAGAGAGTTGGGATTAGAAACCAGAACACCTGACAACCGTTCCTGTGCTTCAGTTGCAAGAACATCTGTCGCTTATTTATTTCGTGCACATTCACCATCTAAATATTTCTGACATAATGTGTCTGACATTATTTTGCATGACATGAAACCAGATAAGATGCAGCCTCTGTGGGTATGTCAACACAAGTTGCAAATAAGGCTGTCTCTCTACTTACTAGGCTGCCACTGAGTTGTATAATCTATTTCTACAAACACTTTTATGTTATGGCAAATAGTTTGTCCTCCTACAGGGTATTATTCATATGTAATTAAATTTATATAAAAGAAGAAAGAAAATGTTGGATTATTTTGGTTCATTCTTATTAAATACCTCCTAGAAGTACCCCTGGCATTTTTAAACCAGAAGAATGCCCACGCTGGTAATTTTTATAAAAATACACATTAATCTTAAACTAACTATTTAATGATTTTGCTAAAGGTGATTTTCTTAATGCATCCCCTCTTGCCTCTTTGTATTCAAAACTTACCTATTTCAATAAGTGTTTATGAATAGATACATTAATTCAATATGCCTTTACCTCACTAGTCAAACTCACTAGGGAAAGGCTATTAATTGTCTGACACACACAATAATATAGCAGTACCAGCTACTGCCCATGGGTAATCCATGAAAACCTCCAGCCAGAGCAGACTATTGCTGAGTATATCATTGCTCCTAACAACAGATAGATCCTAAGGCTGATCCTTACATTGATGTTTTAACATACATTCTCTAGATCAGCTCATCCAGTTTAAACAAACTGATTTTTTGTTAGCTACTGTAAAGTATTTTTTAGTTCTTAAATGATTATATTCATATCTAATCAAACATCTTTTTATGGAACACCATTAAGAACAGACAGATGGATGAGGCTGCTGATTTGGGTGGGGGAGGGTTTCTGGTCTCTTTCTAAATAGACCCTTAAATGATGCTTGCATGGAGGCATGAAGAAATGAGTCAGTACTGAACAAAAGATACAAGCAATAACAAATGAATAGGTTCGTTATTTGCAGGGTCACTGATTTCCAGTGCTCAGCAGAAAAAAAATCAAAATGACAACTGCCTGCCTGAAATTTAACATCTGGTGCAGAGAAGATAGCCAAGTCTTCCAGGACATGCATTCTTTGCTGAACCTGTCCTACCTCAGAATGAAAAAGGGTCTCCCATCCACTGGATACTAAGCTAGAGATCAATTTACACTGTTCTTTTAAGCACATTACCAAATGGTTTGCACTTTCAGAAATGAAAAAGCAGCTTTGATGTTAAAAAAAAACCCGAAACATGGCAATTAATCCCTAGCCCGGGTTAAATGATTTTGGTATCCTTTAAAATAAACCATGTGCCCCTGCTAGTTCACTTTGAAAAACAGCTACTGCATATGCACAGAAATTACATTTTGATGCGAATTTCTCTCTCATAATCTAAATCTTTCTTTATTAATCCGGTCTGAACCTCAAAAGTTTGAAGGTTCAGTTTTGATAAGCATCTAAAAGTTCAACTGTGTATAGGAGCACAGGAACTGCTGTCCTGGATCAGAACAGCCGTCTATCTAGTCCCATACTCTGTCTCCATCAGTGGCCTGTGCCAACTGCTTCAGAGGATGAAGTAAAACCCATATAATGGATACACAAGCAATAATATGCACACCAAGGCTGTTCCTTTCTTAAATCCAAGCAGTCTGTGCTGGGCTCACACCCTGAAGCATGAGGTTTATATCCCTTGTAGATTTTTTTCTATCTAATGCAACTGAAGATATTCTTATTATTCATATAAATGTCTGTTCCTTCTTTTCAGTCCCTTTGATGCCTTTTAGTTTCATAGCGGGTCCTATAAACTGAGCCTATAATGCTCCCATTACCCACTTTGCCTTTTTTTTATGGCTGGCGAAAATGCATAATGAACCTCACCCATCATCCAGCCCCACCCTAACCCTTCCATTCCCATCAGAAGTGACCCCTCTCCCCATTCTAATTCCCCAAACTCTCCTTTCCCACCATTACTTTCTGCTCTGTTTCTCTTAAGAACATGTGTATCCTCTCTCCACTGGGTCGAAGTGTATCACTTACTGCAGTTTTGGCTAGCACTCTCAAGCTACCCACTCACTCTCATCTGTAACAAGAAACTCTGCAGAAAATGACATTTACTGCTTTCAGCTCGTCCACTTTGGAATGAAAGTAGCAGGGTGTGGCATGCCAGGTTCTCAGAGTCCACTACCTCTGATATCCCATTTAAACAGAAAGACTAAGAGCTTGTCTACACTGCCCTGCACTTCAGACTATGTGTGTGTCAATAGCAGTGTCTGACGAGGAATCCATTAATGCAAACTTGGAAGTTTTTAGTTCACACCTGCAGTGTCCACATGGGGAAGTCACGGTGCAGCACTGTGGTACATGCTGCTATTCACACCCCCACAGTCTGAACTGCAGGACAGCGCAGACATGCTCTACTTGATTTCTCCAAGGCCTCATCTGGAGACTGTGGCAGAGCAGGGAATTGAACCCAACTCTCAAGGTAGTGCTGTAAGCACTGGACTGTGCCTCCTCTCGCTCAGGTTCAGATAAATCCCTCCTTCCTAGTTTGAGGTGCAATTGGAAATGATTTATAAATCCCATTAAAACAAAACATTGTCATAACGTAACTTTATATTACCAAGATATAGTCAATCCATGACTTTAACCATTCAATTTACACAGTGTAATTCACGGTTTCCTGCTTGTCTATCCTTGCCTGAGGTGTGCACAAATTAATGAACTGTATTTTCTTTTCTGCTTGGGAAGTGCTGAGTACGCTACGTGCGCTACCAGAAATAAATAATAATGTCTTACCGGACATAGTTTGCTGGTAAGTGTGTTTGATTAGGATTTCTTCTTTTCAAAAGACAGGGGGCTTTTATAGTTCTAGGAAACCTGGGCAGTTCCATCAATTTATCATGCTGATTTCACTCTCCTCTATACCCTTTTTGTTTCTTCATTCAGAGGTATACAAGCCTCCTGTAGTTCTAACATGGTGTCCTTCAATGGTCTCCAGGCTGATTCTATAGATTCATATAGACACAAGCCCAAAACTAAACCTTGGATCCAAACACCCTCAAGCTTTGGGCAAGTCCATCATTAGATCCAAACTTTGTGTCTTGGATTCATCTCTAGATTTTACATTTGTTTATTTATTTTGCCATTCAGTCTGGTCAAATCCATTTTCCCTGTTGCTTTATCCACTCCTTACTCCTATATTGTGATATTCAATCCTACCACTTAGTAGACATTACTAGAGCTGTGGGAATTTTTTCAAATAAATAGTTTATTCAATGAAAATGTAGTTTTGGTTGACTCAAAACTATTTGCAGACTGGATACAAATAAAAGCAGCAAAGAATCCTGTGGCACCTTATAGACTAACAGACATTTTGCAGCATGAGCTTTCGTGGGTGAATGCTCACTTCGTCGGATGCAAGTGGGTATTCACCCACGAAAGCTCATGCTGCAAAACGTCTGTTAGTCTATAAGGTGCCACAGGATTCTTTGCTGCTTTTACAGAACCAGACTAACACGGCTACCTCTCTGATACTGGATACAAATAGTTTCAGCCATTCACAATATGGCCAGAGGAGGAGGAGGTGGTACTATTGCTATCCTCTTATAACCTTTAGCCCAATAGCTAGGTCATTCACATGACATATGGGAGATGCAGGGTCAATTCCCTGCTCTGAAACACACCAAAAGTAGACTTGATTCTACTTGAATCACCCTTTTTTCCATTTTTTGGAACTGCAAACAAACCGGAAAAAAATCAGTTATTTGCCCAGCTCTCAATGTTAGGCATTTAGTTCCCAAACCCACTTCCTGGATTTAACTTCTGCATTATACCAAAGAGACCGTCTCACCTGTGGGCTCTAAAAACTCAAAATGTTTCTTCCAAACATGTTCCCAACATTCCTTTTAACCAGTTAATATGGGTATAGCGGAAAAAAGAACCCATTGTTACTACTGTATCCACAGATTTTAACCAATCCTGCACATCTCTCATGTAAGAGTTCTGCTGACATTAGTAAGAGTATTGTTTAAGCAAGGAATTTGCCCTTAACACACAATTAAGGATTGGGCCCTTAATCGCTTAATATAATTAATTCCTTATTCTCATTCTGATTTAGCATCCTTTAGCATGCTCCTACCATTACAATGGTAGCCCTTTCCAGCTAATTGAAGGTACAAGTCAATAACGCCCCTTTCAATCCAATCTTTACTTCTTACCTTCAGCACAGTGATATTCCATGCAAAACTTTCAATGGCTTTGCTTAGTTTTCTTCCTTTCAAACCTTCCTTTGCCCCAAGGTTATGAAGTTCTTCATGGAATTCCATGCCTAAAACATGGATTGGTACATGATTTAGTATATGATTCAGTAATACTGCGATTTAATTTTTATTCAGACCATTCACTGCTGATCCCCAGACCACCCCACACCTGTTACTCCCTGAATTTTCATTTTATTTCCTCCCATCCCTGCCTCTCAAGAATCTGGTGCTCATCTTTCAACTGCAGGGGACTGGGTGCAAAAAATATTTTTTTTAAAGCCCAGTTGACAAAAGAAGTTTTACCATCTAAAACAATATAGTCCTGTTGATTGTTTAATCCTCTACTTCTAATACTCACTTGCCACCTTTAGGGCTCCGTATTTGTTCCTTTATTTTGCTATGTGCTGTCACAATCATTGGTAGACAGTGTGAAGCAAGGTTATGAACCCACATTTCTCCAATGACTCTTCCTTTATTCTGCATTGCTGACAATATCACTACAGAACTCAATCACTGGTCTCTGTGTCTCCTTTCCCCCACTGTCTGTGTCTTCAGCAGACAGGTTCATGTCTCGGAAGGAAACTCAACAGACACGAAAGATATCCGTTTAGCACAGTGCACCAGGATTTAGATTCACAGCTTCTCATTAATCTTAATAGGAGTCATAGAGAAACAACATAGCACTTCACACTGATAAATTATTTCATATACTCTACATTGCCTATCACGGGATACGATTCCTGCAGCCTGTGGAACAGAAACTTTGAATCACAGCCTTTGGAATCCTGTTACATTTCACTGCCAGTTTCTGTGGCAGATATTTGTCTGATCCATTGCTGTCCATAAAAGTTCAGAAAGTCTAAGCACACACTTCACCCTTCAGATGTGTATTTAGTCATGGAAGTTAGAGATGGAAAACCTCTTAATGGGGCCATTTAGGCCAGTGGCTCTCAAGGATTTTCATACTGTGTGACATTTCCAGAGTGTAAGGAAGGGTTAAGGGACAAAATGAAAACAAACCCACCTTCATACAGTGAGTGTGGCTGCTTGGTAACAGCCCTTCAATTTGTACCTGTGTTGTTAATTTCCTCTCCTAGGATATTTTACTTTCATTAATACCAAATCACCCCGTAATGCCTGCAGCCCCCACTACTCTAATAAATCAAGCTCAGTTTGCAGTTGTTTGGTTAGTCTTCCTGTGTGTTTCCTACATCTCCAATGTTGGTGTCATTCCCTAACTTGAACTCTGCTGAATTGACAACAAAGAAGCATCCAACAAGGAATGACACAAAACTTTGCAGTGTGCGCAAAGAGGGGCTAATTAATTAATTATTTTTGCGGATTAAAAAAACCTTTTGAAAGCCTGAGAAAGTCCTGGAATGGGCTTAAGCTACAGGAAGCATCATTGCTAAAAGACTGACAAATGCTTCCCCCATGACTGAAGAGGCTTTGCAGAGCACCAAGAAGGGTTAGAGATGACACTTTGGGAGACTGGTCCTGGCTGGGCAAGGAGACTGGGAGCCAGGGGCAGACCCTGGGAAAAGGAGGGAGTACAAGTTGGAGAGGAGAGGACAGAAAGGGTCACATTTGGGAGGAATGGGCAGAAAAGTCTGTATCCACTAGAGAATATTCCCCTCCAGTCCAGAGCCTGGAGTGGAAACCATGATTTCTGAGACTCACCATTCCTCTGCTGTCAGCACGTATCTGGCAAAGTGTCTCATCCCCTGCTAGGGATGGTCCACATAGAGCACTACAACCTGTTACTGCTATCAGTTACTCTGTTAGCTCTCTGAGGTCTGTGCACTGGATCTAAAAGTTCCATTTGATGACCAATGTAGGTGCTAACATGATGCCAAATGATGCAATTCTTTTATTTAGTTTGCTTTGCAGGAAATTAAACATACAAAACAAGAACCCCTCTATTAAAAGAACATCATTACGTTTGCAAAGTCAAGCACGCAGAAGTTAGGAAGTGTCTATGCAACCTTAATTTGGCCCTCTTGTATGCATTACGATAGTCTTTAATTATATGATCATACACTATTTTTCTACAGGACCCTGCCTCATTCAGGGCATAGGATGGACCTGCTCTGGGAGTGTATTTGGGATTTTGTAGGAGGAGATTTGCCTGTAGCACTTATGTTTCATTTCTTACAGACATTGGGAAGTGTGTAATAAAGAAGTAGGCAATTGAAGGAAGACAAAGGATGGTCTCATGGTGAAGGCAGTTGACTGATGCCCTGAGAATTGGATTCTATCCCTACTTGTGCCACAGAGTTCCTGTGTGATGCTGGACAAGTCACTGAAACCAAACTTTTCACAGGTGCCCATTAACTGTATTTCTCATTTTCTGGGTGTCTTCCAGACCCTGGCATCTGATTTGCAGAAATGCTGAGCACTCTTAGCTATAACTGAAGTATCAATGGGAGCTGTGCTCTGAATATATATATAGTGCTATATAGTGCTAAGGACCCTGAAAAACCAGGTGGCAGGCCTCTAAAACTGGATACCAAATGAGTGGATACTTTTGGCCTTAAACAGCCTATGCCTCAGTTCCCCAGCTGTAAAACAGACATAAGATCCCCTCACCTCACAAGGATGTTTAGAAAATAAATTCATGTTTGTGAAGCATTCAGATGCTATAGTGATAAGCGCCACAGAAACGGCCATAAGAAAATGAATAATTCTGTCTTCAGAGCAGGGTTTGAACAGTGTGCAGTAAATAAAGCCTGTGGCCACATACTGAACGAGGAGAAAACAAAATACTGGACAGCTGCTCATTCAGTAAGCACCACCCAATCTGTGTACTGAATGAGGCGGGGATCCTGTGTTTAAAATGGTATTGATCATGTAAATAAAGACTGTATCATAATGCATACACGTGGGGGAGAGAGGGGGCATTAGAATTGCAAGGCTGCCCTGGAGCAGTGAAAAGGGAACTTGGGCAGAGTGGACTATCAGATCCGTGAAATGCAGTAGGAAATAAGGGTCCGACTATATTGCAATTAGACTCACATGGTCGGCACATGTCAGCTGCTTCGGACTCCCGGGGCTCAGGCTAAGGGGCTATTTAATTGCAGTGTATATGTTTTGGCTTAGGCTGGAGCCCAAGCTCTGGGACCTGAGTCCAAATATATACACTGTAATTAAACTTCCCCTTAGCCCAATCCCGAATCAGCAGACATGGGCCAGCCGTGGATTTTTAATTGCAGTGTGGACTTACCCTAAGGGATTGACCCCTCCTGTTTTACACACAGAGTTCACAACTATAAACTCATCACTAATTTCCACACTCTTTCTTTGATGTGCACAAGTAGCTCCTGGTAACCTCATTCAGAGTAAAACACAGGCACAAAGTGGGAGATGGATCCTGAGTAGTCAATGTAGAATCCACTCATAAATCACAACTGATCATTCCAGCAAACATATTAGCTGTGAGCAGCTACGGTACATTACTCCAGAAGAAACCTGCTAAGTTCCACTTAATTTTCCATTAATTTTAAGGCTATTTTTAAGTCTCTGGACCCCATTCTGTTTCTGGTTATTTCAATAGAGTTACTCCAGATCTAGACTACTGTAAGTGAGAGAGCATCATTTCACACCTGTGACTTTCCTGTTGAGGATTTTACTGTATGTATATTTCTATGATACTGGAAATAGTCAGTAATTATTTTCTGCAGTCTCCTTCATTCACGGTTGTCCCAGCTTGACAACCCAGCTCAAGTGATGATTTTGACTAAAATATATATTTAAATAAACAAATCTCATGCCCATCTGATGGAAGCCACAATTCAGAAAGTTCACATGGGGGAAGGATTTTCTTTATGCTCTATGGAAATAATGAAATGTATATGGATTTAAAGATGTTAATAAAAATTAACATTTGGTAGGGACGCATTTGAAAAACAAAACAGTCTCACTGGTGGTTTTACATGGCTGAAATAGGCTATAATCTTAGCAGAGCAGCCAATTCTGAGTCTCAGTTCTGGTGACCAACCACAAGAGTGCTGAAAAGTGATATGATTGTCACTCTGCTGGCGAGGCCTGGAAAGAGTAGCCTGGATTTCAAGCATGGGGCAAAAGGCAAAAACCAATTTCCACCCTGCTCTTATATTAGGTGAACAAATCAGTAGAATGTTATTGTTAAACCATTCTGTGAAATTTTTCTCCACTAAAGATGGAGGAATTAAAGGAATTTATTACCGGGCATTAATTATATTGTTTATTTAAGGAGTGTGTGTGGCTCTGGCCCCAGCAGTTTACAAATCCAAAGGCCCCTTCGTGCAAACACTTATCACAGACAGCAGTGTTTACTGTAGTATGTAGTTTTATTGAAGACTACTTATCAGACTCCAGCTGAAAGCAAAGACTACATTCAGTAGTGAGTGTTTGCAGAACTGGTCCCTAAGGCCTTGTCCATATTAGAAAAGTTGGAATGGTGTAACTAAATTGTAAAATGAGCATTTAATTGAAGGCCAAAGATGCTTCTCCCCTTTGTACTCCGCTCTTAAAAAAAACTATGGCATGCTGTTTCCACCTGCTTAAAAATTTGAATAGAGTTACAACAAGGTATAGAGTTACAACAATGTGTACAGAGAATACAACAAGGTTACCTGCTTTCTGACACTGAACAATCTTGTCATGAATGGTGTCTGCTGTTTCAATAAGAAACCTGCTCTCTTGAATCATCTGTCAGAAAACAAATGAAAACCAGGTTGCTATTACCAGGCTTTAGTTAAACATCTAACTCTGAGACAAGTATTAAGAAGGTACCATTTAAAAAGAGCTCTGCTGGGTAAGTAAGACTAAAAAGATTACATCAGTCAATCATATCAGATCTCCCAATTCTGTGTCAAGGTAAATGACAGTTGCTCAGGAAATGTTTTGTTGCAGAAGTCAGAGAACAGCTGTTTTACATCAGCTAGACATAATTTTAAGCAACATAAAGGAAATAGACGTAGTGTCAATAGAGAACAGAACTAGCAGACAAACACTAACTTAAATCTACGATTGTATTTGAAAATGAAGCCTTTCTGTGCTTACTAGGGTTTTTTTTTAAATTTGAATGAAATTAAAGAATTAGAATTTTGGCCCTTCAGCGTAAATACCTCGCAAAAACATTTACTGACCCATTAAGGGCCTTGATTCAGGAAGGTGTTTAAGCCCATGTATAACTAAGTACTTGAGCAGTCCAAATAACTTCATTGTTTGTGTTTCTCTTTGGAGGAATTCAGATAAACTCTGCAGCTCAGGCCCAACTATAGTACTCAAGAGTTAAAAAGTTTTAACAAACAAAACAAACAAACAAAAGTAGATGGCTTCAATGGGACTACTCATACCTTTAAAGTTATACATGTTTAAGTACCTTCCTGGATCTGGGCTGCTGGTAAGAGGAAAATACATAAACCAACATCCATCATCCATGTAGAAAATGCTCTGAGCCTCTCTCCTTGCCATCTTCAGTGAAATTGCATTTCTTCTTCCATGCTTGCAAACTTTCCAAAAAGTTTCAAAAGCCCAGTCAAGCAACTGAACTGTTTCAATGCTAACTTTTGCAAAATTGTGAGATGTGGCATGTGTATCTGTTACAGGAAGGAAGAACATGTACAAAGATGAAATACATATGCTTGAGTATAATCTTATTCTTTCTGGTATAAATCAAGAATAACACCACTGAAGCCAATCGAGTTAAAACAGCATAAAACTGATATAAATGAGATAAGAATCAAGCTGATACTTTCATAGTTTTACATCCTGCTGTTACATAAGTTATGATATGCAAACTTGGCCAAAATGCTGCAACTGTTTTAAAAAAAAATTCCTGTGTTCAATTGTGTGAAATATGAACGAATTTATGTCCTGATCCCGCACCATTGCCATCAATGAGGACCTTGCTTCTGACACCAGTGGGCATAGAATCAGGACTTTACAGAGAGGCTCAACAATCAAACATTCCCCTGTTCCTCTCACTCTCGACTATCCCGCGCTGCACAAAATCTTACTTTCACTGCACACTTGAAGCATTTGAGCATCCCATGAATTTTAGAGCTGCACAGAGCACTGGGTATACGAGGCAGCATATGTGGACTTTAAGAAAATTGTTTTGTCAAATAAAGCCTGTAATCTACATGAAACCTAGCAAGGCCTACACCTGAGAGAATACTACTTTTTTATTAAAAGTTATTTAATATTTTCAAATATGGAAAACAGTTGTCCTTACGCTCCTTTAGAATTAATAGTATGCTGAATAAGACTAAAGATATCATTAAACTTAATATCCCTAAAGCAGGCGACAAAAAGGCTGGGGAGAGAACAGAGTTAAGTTTCTTTCAGAAACTAAAACAACAAATACTAATTTATACTGCAGTCTTGCCTAAAGGCTCAAATCAGGAGGGCAACCAGTTGTGCTAGGCAATGTACAAATACAGAGTATGACAGTCCTTGCCCTGAGGAGCTTATAATCTAATTTAACAGAAGACACAGCAAGTGAGTGTAACAAACAGTAGGAAGCACTGGAGAAAGGAGAACAAGGGAAACAATAACATACATTAACATAGGCCAGCTACAAGCACAACTATGTTTTTCCAGGAGGGGAGTTTAGGCCAAATTCAGCCTTGGTTTAATTGACAGTGGGATGATTTTGGCCCCTATGATGTTAAAATACAATGTAACATTTCAATAACAGAGAAATGTTTTAAAAGTATTTAAAAGATATTGGTAATTTATTATGTGTTAATGTTCCAATTAGAGATCAGTCTGAATTAAAATCCTGATGGCCCCAAACTTCCCAGCTAGCTCCTATCTATAACGTGCTGTGCCAAAAACCCAGATATGTAAGTCTCAATTTTTATATTATATGTTGAATTAGACATCTCTATATCTAAATAAACATATACAAACTATATCTAACATAAATATCTCGCTACTTTGACATACGCAAGACACCAAGGAAACAAAATCCATTCTCCCCTGTATTCCTATAGAAGAAGAAAGCTTGATACAGCGACACAGGATAAAATTATTTTTTGTCAAAATATTCCTCCTGGACTGAAACTAGTTTCAATAGTCTCCAGCGCCTTCCATTCTTTATTACTTGCTTGTTCATGCATCATGTTGATTTTTTTCTTTGATTTTTTTCCCTCTTTTCTTCTGGGAGAAAATGACAAATTCTACCAACCCTCTGGCTTTTCTACACCTTAAAAGGAGCCTTTCTGCTGCCAGCTATGAATCACAGATGCGGTCTCAACAATGGAGAGAGTAAAAGTCTTTCAAAAAATTGCTCCTTACCACTGGCCCAAGATACAAAAGAAGATTTGCATGTATTTTCATGGATGGCAAAGAAACCTGGTAGAATTTCATCAATAATACTCAGCACTTATATAGGCCTCATTCAATAAAGTGCTGAGTGCCTCCACAGAGGTGCTAAGTGCCCTCAATTCCAACTGGTTTCAACAAATGGGGTAGAGGATGCCCAGCATCCCACAGGATTGCCAACACACTGCTTTACAAATGATTGGCCTGTCCTCCAACTCCTACTTGGCATTAATTTACTAATCCTCACAACAACCCTATAAGGCAGGATTTAGATTAAGCACTGATATGCCCAATTTAAAATGGGGGAACAGCAGGAGAGAGGCTAAGTCACTGCCCAAGGCAAGTGTCAGAGATAAGCCTGAAAGTCCTGGCTCCTGGCCATGTGCTCTGATCTCTTAACCATACCTATGAGGCCTTCACATAGCTCAGCATCCCCTGCATGTATAAATCCTATCATCAGTAAGACCTCAGAAAATTGCATTGATATGAATGTCCTGCAAGCCTTCAATTTCTATATAAAATTATGTAAACTATGAAAATCTGACACTGCCTGCACCTCTTCCTAGGAGTTTATGGTAAGGTTATGCTCAGACTATCCAACAGAGATATCAAATAACAACTACAACAGTTTTCATGGGGAAAGCTACAATGAAAGGTCAACTTTCCTTTACTGAAACGCCATGTAGAGCAGTCCCCAGCTCTCTTGATGCTGACAGTTGAATCTTGCGGCTGTCAACACCCCCAGGATAAAACAATGAAAACAGGATTGCATAGTAGAATTGAGCCTTTTAATTTTTGCAATCCTGTCTGTAATTTTCATGTAAAATTAAGCAGCCTTTGTCCCAGTGGAACAAACATGAGAAGGCAATTTAGATTTGAGAGCATCCCCAATACACTTGATAGGAGGCAAAGGAGTAACTTCTCTACCGCTGCACTGAGGTGAAGAAGAAATAATCTTTAAAGTGATGTTCCTTTTCAACGGTGGGTGTTTTTCAGAAAATATAAAGTATAATCCGTCAGGGTATTTACATAAATTTACTAATTTAAAATGATTTTTTTCAAATGTCATTCATCAATCATGATGTCTGGGGGGGGGGATTATTTTTTAAATAAAAAAATTCTTATTGTGACATCCCAGGGTACATTCCAGACTAATGAGCAAGGATGTCACCCTGCCCTGCAACCTGGGGTGCCTCAACATTTGTTTGGATGCCTCCTACCTGGGCCGCTCACAAACAGCCTTCAAGCATGCGAGCCCCACCCTGAGCGTCCGTGTTTAACTGCAGCCTGCCAGCCACACTTTGGCTCTCACCAGCCTGGGTTATACTGCAGGGTGACCGCAGCACACTGCTAGTCTCCCAGAAATGCATGTTCTCTACTGCCCAGCCCTCTCCTGGACATCACAGATCTCCTGAGTCCTTTATTCCTGTAAGGGAATAATATGCACATAACTTGTCACCCCAAAAGGAGTTACCCAGATGCTTCAACTTGAACACACTGGATCAGATAAAACACTAAAACAAGTTTATTAACCACAAACAGATAGATTTTAAGTGAGTACAAGCAATGAGGCATAAAAGTAAAAAATGATTACAAGAAAAATAAAGCTAAGATGTTTAGTAATACCTAACTTACTAAACTATATCAGATTCAAGCACAGTTTCTCACCACATGTTTTCAGCAGTTTTACTGACCAAACCCTGTAGGTCATGACCCTCCCCCCAAAGTCCAATGCTGGCTTCCTTTCTCGCTTCAAGTGCAGTGAATCTGATGGGCAGGGAGAGAAAGAAGGGGGTGTCTTCGTGTGTTTGACTGTTCCTTTCACAGTCCTGTTCCCCCTTTGAGAAGCATTTCCAGCTTAGAGCAAGGCAACAGGCAATCTGTGTAGAAGGCAACTTCATGCTGTTTCTTTGCTAAGATGTAGATTTTTTTTGCCCGGACCCCTTTCCTTCCAAAAATGGCCACTTATCAGGTAACGGTCCATCAGCCTTGTTTATACCTGGTTGAGACATTAGATTACCTTTGTCTCTGAGGAACTGGTTTGACCACTCCCCAGACTTATCTGGAGAACATACTTTCAGTCTCATAGACTTTAAGGTCAGAAGGGACCATTATGATCTTCTAGTCTGACCTCCTGCACAACGCAGGCCACAGAATCTCACCCACCCACTCCTGTAACAAACCCTTGACCTACATCTGAGCTACTGAAGTCCTCAACTTGTGGTTTAAAGATTTCAAGGTGCAGAGAATCCTCCAGCAAGTGACCCGTGCCCCATGCTGCAGAGGAAGGCGAAAAACCCCCAGGGCCTCTGCCAATCTGCCCTGGAGGAAAATTCCTTCCCAGCCCCAAATATGGCAATCAGCTAAACCCTGAGTATGTGACTCACCAGCCAGACACCCAGAAAAGAATTCTCTGTAGTAACTCAGATCCCACCCTATCTAGTGTCCCATCACAGGCCAGTGGGCATATTTACCGCTAATAATCAAAGATCAATTAATTGCCAAAATTAGGCTATCCCATCATACCATCCCTTCCATAAATTTATCAAGCTTAGTCTTGAAGCCAGATATGTCTTTTGCCTCCACTGCTCCCCTTGGAAGGCTATTTCAAAACTTCACTCCTCTGATGGTTAGAAATCTTCATCTAATTTCAACTCTAAACTTCCTGATGGCCAGTTTATATTCATTTGTTCTTGTGTCCACATTGGTACTGAGCTTAAATAATTCCTCTCCCTCCCTGGTATTCATCTCTCTGATATATTTATAGAGAGCAATCGTATCTCCCCTCAGCCTTCTTTTGGTTAGGCTAAACGAGCCAAGCTCTTTGAGTCTCCTTTCATAAGACAGGTTTTCCATTCCTCGAATCATCCTAGTAGCCCTTCTCTGTACCTGTTCCAGTTTGAATTCATCCTTCTTAAACATGGGAGACCAAAACTGCACACAATATTCCAAAGAAGGTCTCACCAGTGCCTTGTATAATGGTACTAACACCTCCTTATCTCTACTGGAAATACCTCGCCTGATGCATCCCAAGACCGCATTAGCTTTTTTCACAGCCATATCACATTGGAAGCTCAGTCATCCTGTGATCAACCAATACTCCGAGGTCCTTCTCCTCCTCTGTTACTTCCAAGTGATGAGCTGAGCTTATGTTTATGAGTTCACATATAATGCTGTTATGTGCATTTTGCCACATTATTGATCAGCAAATTACGAGTTATTTAAATGATACCTCACAAACTTTGTACAAAGATTATTACAATAACGGGTAGGGTATGAACACAGGGTACATTCTGTCACACTTGTCTTAACAGAGACTGCCACAGCCACAATGGCATTGCCCTTCCCACCTACATTTGGTGCTTTTCAATTGCAACTCAATCGGACCAGAGGATCTGGGACTATTGCTCCAATGAAAGTAGCCCCCATGACTAAAGTTTCTATAGGAACCGATTCTGGGAGAAAGATACAAGTCCTTTGGTAAAATGTTTTTAATGGGACAATCTCCCCATATGGAAAAATAGTACAGGAAACACTTTTAAACTGAAGAAATTACTGACAAGCTGTTGAGATTGATGGAACACACAAGTGGTTAAGCCCCAAATGTAAGTTTGTATTTTGTAAGGCGGTGAAAGACATAAAAGCTAGTATGCACATGTTAAATGTTTCAACAAACTAGATTTTTTAAATTTAAACATTGCTCAGCAACAATGGAAACGGGAAGGCCAAAATTCTGTTCATCTCATTCACCTGAACCGTCCCATTGAAACTAGCCAGACTTCTTAGACTCATCAAGTTTAAGGCCAGATCATCTAGACTGACCTCCTGCAGGCCACAGAACCTCACCCACCCACTCCTGTAATAGACCCCTAATCGCTGGCTGAGCTACTGAATTCCTCAAATCATGACTCAAAGAATTCAAGTTACTGTGAATTCACCATTTACTCCACTTTAAACCTGCAAGTGACCCATGCTTCACAGGAAGGCAAAAAACCCTGAGTGTCTCTGCCAATCTCACCCATAGGAAAATTATTTCCCAGCCCCAAATACGGCAGTCAGTTAGACCTTGAGCATTTCAGCAAGACTCAACAGCAACATGCCTTGTGGAAAGCATTCTCTGGAGTAACTCAGAGTCCTCCTCATCTAGTGTCCCATCACCAGCCATCGGGGATATTTGCTAATAGCATTCACAATTTGGCTACATGCCATTGTAGGCAGTCTTATCATACCATCTCCTCCATAAACTTAACAAGGATGTTCTAGAACTTCACTCCTTTGATGGTTAGAAACCTTCATCTAATTTCAAGTCTAAACTTGTTGATGGCCAGTTTATAGCCATTTGTTCTTGTGTCCACATAGGTGCTTAACTTAAACAACTTCTCTCCCTCCGTGGTAATTGCACCTCTGATGTGTTTATAGTATGATAAGTAAGATTTGGTTCAAACCTAACAGCACTATGGTATATAGTAAATGGGAAGCAGAAAGCAAAACTGACAGTGAATGAAAAATTAAACAGACTTGTCTCATTTCACTGTCTAAATTGAGTGAAGAGCAATGACTTTAAAATCTAATCCACTTCTAGCCATTCATGTCAGTTAACTTTCCTTCACTTTTAATAAACTAAGGTGCTAGTAAGATATTTCTCTTAACACTAACACCTGAATTCTTTACCCATATAAATATTATGTCTTGTATGTATTAAGAGAAAATTGGAGAATCAATAAAAACAAAGGATTTCTTTTTAGAAACTACACTGGTACAAATTATTTCCTCCTTCTTTATACATTTTTCTGTAAATTGAAAAAGGGAGAGGAAATTATCGTGGCAGCCTTACCAAAAAAATTAAAGCGCTACTCTCTCTGGGAAGATACAATGATACAGAGGGATAGTTCAAAAAAAATCAAATAATAAATAGTCCATGCATTACGAATATAAATCAACAACACTAAAAAGGGAGAACTTTTTTTCCTCTCTCTCCCCTTATCCGTGGAGTCAGGAGAGAATTTTGAGAGCAAAGCCCTGTAAACTCTGTATTCTTGAATGTATCTTTGTCAATGAGGAGTTTTGCCTGAGGAGTGCAAGCAGAATCTTGCCCTCCCTCTGCAAAAATATAATCTATCGGTCGAAGAACTGAAGTGCAAATTGAGTTAATGAACATTTTTAAAGGATTTTCTCTTTTAACATCAAGCATTTATTGCAGGCATTTAGGACAAGAAACAGCCAAGCAGGTAATCGTCTGCCAGCAAGCCTGGTAAGAAGTGGGGATATCTAGTTGCTGACAGGGCTAGAAAAGGGATACTGGCTATGTACAATACCATGATATCTATTCCAATGTACAACAAATTCAGTTTTCTATATGTTGAGCATACACACAACACACTGTGGTAGTAAGAAAGCCTCTCAAGAATGCTGACATCATTTGGCAGAGTTTGAACTATAACAGGTTACAGTAGGACTGCAAGGGGTCTGAATACAAATATCCTGAATTTTAGTTTGATATTGCTCTTTGATAGTTTCTTTACAAATACTTGTGAAAAAAAGATTGTGTAAGATTTTTGGGCTTAAAAATGAATACAATCAGGCTACAAATCAGCAGAAATACTTGCTTTTTGGTTGTACTTGGAGCATGTCTACGCTACAAAATACTGAAAGAAAGGCAACCTAATGGTATTTCATATTAAGAGCTCTGATATCACTCAGGCCATATTTTGCAGGGAACTAATGGATGTGACTGGGGGGAGGGGAAGATAAACAAAAATAAGACTAGAGGAAGGAAAGAGAAAGATACACAGATGGAGAAAGATGTACACACAGATGGAGAGAAAAAAATATTGAGAGAAAATACAATAAGAAATCTAAAAATTGCTTTTACACACTACACCCATATGTAGATGAAAATATGCAACCAAACTCTAAAACCAAATATCAATACAAGTTTCCATACATAGTTAATATTCACAAGCTGGACCAAATTCTGCTTTAAGCTATGCTTGACATCAGTGTAATACAACATTCACTTGGCAGTGAATACTAGTGAAGTTAACCACCCCGCTCCTTTTTGCTTGTTCAGAGCTGTCTGAAAAATGATTCTTTGGTGCTGAAATTGCCTCAGTTGAAAGACAAATTTTTTTGGGAAAGTCTGGAAAATCTGTTCAGCCATTTTTGAATGATGCAAGTGAAAATGAGGTACCTGTCCCATTGGAATAAAAGACTATCACACTTGTGACAATAGAGAAAATTCAAATAGGGTTGAAATTTGAAGTGTGGCACATATTTGGGGCAGAACTTCATCTGTTATAGATCTGCATTTCTCCACTAACTTTAATGATTGATGCTGATCTGCGCCAGCTGACGATCTGACCTATAATATCCATTTGGAAGTGTGTCAATGGCCAAGGGAGTCTGAATCTGCAAAAAAACCACCAAAAAATCCCCAAACTTGTGTATTTCCTGGCTTTTAAAAAATTGTTTAACATTAAAATTGGATTAACATAATATCTGCATATAAATTGTGTGCAATATAGCTACTTACTCTTCACTAACGTTTTCCCCTTTCTCAAAAATCCCTAATCCCTCTCTCTTGAAATGTGTTCCTATACTACCCCAGCCTTTCCTTTCTGAGCAATATCTGGAAAAAAGTTGCTTTTTTTCACCTAACCAAAATAATTTCCCATACAGATGTTTGAATGCTGAAGAAGAGCATTCAAAAACATTTGTTCAAATTCCAAATGGCTTTTCAGTCAAACCATCTTTGTACCTCTTATTATTTGTTATTCACAAACATTTGCATAAATGTTTGAGGAATGGGATTTTTGATAGAAGTATTTGTCTCTGCACGGGAGCAGGGGTATCTGTGTGCAAAAAGAGGATTCGTTTATTTATTATTTGCTAAATGTAACATTTGTGTTTAAAAAGCTTCAGTCTTCCAATCAGGGAGGAAAAACAATACCATGAGACTTAGGTGAATGGTTACCACAAACAGCTAACAGTTTAAATGAACTATTCACAAGCAGCCAGAGGCTCAAATTTGTTTGCATAAGCTATTATGCAAATACATATGAATATTGAATACAGACACAGAAATCGGAATCTTTTTTAGAACAATTCACAAGTAAAAAAGTGCTAAATTACTTGTATAATTATTTGCAATGAACAATTCAACCATTTCTACTTTCCAGCTTAGCTTATGTCACTTTCCACATGCTAAATATTTCCATTTTAAATGTGATCAATGAACTTTTAAATGAATTTGACAGGTTCTAAAATGAGCTGCATGCTGCCCACCTCAGAGAAGATTGCTATGCCAACCTTTGAAGAAAGCGAGCAAGCACAAGTAAAGGTGAAAATGAAGAAATCCAGGAAGATTCCTATTACATGAAAAAATCTGAATTGTAGCTTTACAAATGAAACATTATATTATACCATTGTAAGTGGGTGAGAATTAGTGATAACAGTTAGGGGGATCAATTGATCATATATAGTAATAACCAAATCTATGAGTAAAACTTGGAAAATAAACAGCTATAAAGCATGTTCCTACATTTTCATATATTCTTCAAAATGGGTAAATTAATTTTTCTGCCAACACTTCATCTAAGTTTCTTGCTTTTAGTAGATTCCATCCTTTTTCTACTCTTCAGATCTCTTATACACCCTGCATTTCTTCTGGGGATTCTTTTTCTTCATAAAATGTAGAATTAAAGGTAAGTTCCACAAAACTATTGCAGAGAGGCCATTTTTTTTAAACGAAACAAATATGAAATTCTTCTGGGAGACTCTCAAACAAAATGTTACGGTAGCACAATTTGAAACATCTCATGTGCTTTGTTTCTGGAACTGTAACTCCTTTTCAAGGGTCTATAGTAATTTAAAAAAACACGTAATTGTCCAGGAAAAAGCAAACAACCCACAGAAAATGATCTTTGTCTAGCATGTCTGTTGACAAAAGAACAATCCAGTATAACAGACAGCTAATTGTTTTCAAGATCATTGCTACCCGTCTCAGAGCATCTGCATCTTCATTCACGTGGAATAGCCGAGCGGTCTATGCCCCATTAAACACACTGACAGAGTTTACCACTTTCATGGAAAAAAAAGATATGTTCAGATGACAGGTTTACCCACAGAAAAAATACAACACTTGTAGCATTTTTTTTTAAATCAGTGATTAATTTTCATAACATCCCATAACAGTTCTACTGTTAAAGGAATTAAAATATACTCCTCGAATATAAGAGATGTGCTACATGAAGGTATTTAATAGACAACTCAGTGTTAATATGAACCAACTTTGTGTGTGTGTGTCTGGGGGGGAGCCAAACAAGGCTCCAGCTGCATAAACCCAAGAGTAGTCCTTTGAGGTTAATGGACTACTTAGGTGAGTAAAGGAATAGAGCAAGTATCTGCAGAATCAGTCCCTAAGATTTGAAATCTTCGCCATTAAAAACCTATAAAGGTAGCACTTCAGCATATCTTTTATTCAAAACATACACAAAATATTTTACATGGTGTTCTGCCAAAGTCTCCCTTTGTTTTCAGTGTTATGAATACGAGCCCTTTCAGTTGAGAACTGTTGGACAACAACAACGAAGATTGTCCCTTTCTGCTCTATTAATCTCCTTATCTCTTAATTTAGCCCCACATGTTCCCTGCATAATTTAAATTCAGAGTTCACTAAAGCTTTCTAGTTTGGGTTCGCTTTTACCAGCATAAACATACACTGGCTCCCATTTTTCACCTGTCACATGGACTGACATTTCCTCTAGTAGAAAGAAATTTCTTAAGGTTAACAACCACTTCTCTATTAAAAAGAACCACCACCTGAGTCATTACAAATGCCACAATAAGGAAGGGTGGCATTTTTCACTATAACTTCTTTCAACAGTTGAAGGTGTAATCCCCACACACAGACACTATATTATACTTTGAAATATTAATGTTGAGATATATCATTTACTCTTTCATCAAGAAAAGACAACAGATTTCAATATTCTGCACACTGACACAATCTAAAAAAGAAAATAAATATTTAGAAAAACTTTGGAAAATAGGGACTTATTCTTTTTAGAAACGAATTATATTTGAACATGTTAAATCATCAACCTAAAACAGATGAAGTTGTAGGAAAATACTTTAGGGAAATATGTGGCCTCACTAACCAAGATCCTTTTTTATTCATTTCATTCTGTTTCTTTCGTATGCTCTTAGTTGGTTTTCTGTCATGAAGAATTTCTAGAAAAATTTTCCAATGGTTTATTCTAGTATTATTTGAAACATATCTTAAAACAAAAAAAAGCATGAGAACAAAAATACTGTCCGTTAGGATCTTGTACAATCTTAGCTATTTACTGCATAATCTAAGCTTTCACTAAAAATAATGAGTGGTATTAATTCTTTCTACTGGTAAAATAATGCTCTCTGTATGTCAATATCTTGCTACTCTGTAGCTCAAGCTTTGCAGAATTTTATCTCCAGCGATATAATTCACTACAATCAAACTGCAGGTAAGTGAATACAGATAAATCTATTTCATGATTACGGGCCAAATCTTGCTTATCTTATGCAAATGAATAGCCCCACTAACCTCAATGGGACCTCTCACAAGAGTAACAGAAGCATGAATTGGCCCACCATATTTCAAAATAACAACAACACAGTAATAAAAACACAGTTAGAAAAGCTCATACCAGATCGTATGCAGACATAAGCTTTTTCTGCACATCAGGCGTGGTCCCCAGAGGCTCCAGGTAAGGGAATGTATCTTTCATATAGACAGTGGCAGAGGGAGTATTGTCGCTGTTTATGAGCCGTGAGGATAAAGTCAAGATGCACTGCTTCAGACTGGCAATTGGAGGGAGTCCACAAAGCTCTTTAACGGACACAATTGCATTCTGTGCGGAAAAAATGGATTTGCATTTACTGTAGCTCATCATCCCATTCTGGTTTATAAAAGTAAGTCAATTAGTGCCACACACACACACACAACTGGTTTCGTGAGCATTTGCAAAATTCTAAGAATAAGTCTGTTCCTGTGATCATACTGTTTTGAGTGAGGATAAGAAACTCATAAGAATTAAAAGATAATCTGCAAAGAGTAAAATAAAAAAAGAGTTGTGACCTTTGCTGCTTCTTTATGATTTTTATAGAAGGCCTGAAAAAACATGTAACTGCTTTTTATAAAATGTAGGAATATCAGAAATAGAAACTCATCTTCCCTGATTTTGCTGAAGTGTTCAAAGGGTTGGAGTACTCAACCCTAACCCTTACCTGACTGGGGGAGGGGGATTTACCTTTTCACAAATAAAACTTTTATTCCAAATCTCTGTCAGCAGTTTGCATTAGGGCGTGTCCCCACAGAGAGTTACTGCATGGCAAGCCACTGTGAGCATCTACAGTGCACCAGCTTGCCGCACATTAACGTCCCATGCGGACACTGCTACAGCACAGTGACATTTCTACTAAGCTGCACTCTGGAAATTTCACTGAACTGGAGCAGTGTTCATACAGCAAGCTATTGTGCGGCAAACTGGTGCATTGTAGAGTCACACCCTGCTTGCTTATCAGTAACTCGCAGTGTAGGCAAGCCCTAAGAGTTGTGAAAAAACAAACAAAAGGGCCAGATTCTCAAGTCCAGCTCTTCTGTGCCCAATGCAGGTTTATGCTTTCTGTTCCTGGTCCAGCATCAGTCTGTCCTGAGGCACCATGGAGCAATAAGCGGGGAGGGATAGCTCAGTGGTTTGAGCATGGGCCTGCTAAACCCAGGATTGGAGTTCAGTCCTTGAGGGGGCCACTTAGGGATCTGGAGCAAAATCAGTAGTTGGTCCTGCTAGTGAAGGCAGGGGGCTGGACTCAATGACCTTTCAGGGTCCCTTCCGGTTCTATGAAATAGGTATCTCTCCATATAATAATATAACTAGAGGGCTGGTGTTAGTGCCACTGGCTGTCTACCACCCCAACTGGATGGTTCAAGCAGCTAGTGATCACTAGGGTCTAGATGTGCATGTCTAGAGATATCCTCCTGGTGGAATGCTCAGACAGCCAATTTGCCAGCCCCATAGGTGCTTTGCTCTGGCAGGCCACCTACAGCACAGCCAAGATCTGACTAAAAAGCTCTTCCCCATCAAGTGCTCATATTTCAAATCTCTAATTGTCCATTGTCCTCCAGCAAACATAAATTGGAAAAATCCGATGTTTCTCATGAGAAAAGCAAGCAAGAGAAAAATCATTGTCTTTAAGGTCTGCATTGTGGATCAGAAAAAATAAAAAGGGCAAACATTTTTTCTCTTTCATGGGTCACCTGTAAGAAAACCAAGTGACCCAGGTCAAACCTAATTAAAACTCCAGAATTTATGCAGAAGTCAGCAGACACGTGGTTGACTTGTCCTCGTGATTTACCTTCTTCCAAGTCATACCACTGTTGCCAAAATCCACAATAATCCCAGTAACAGAACATTATAGCAACCAGGAGAACACAACTGTTAACATACTGCATTTTAGACCCCTGTGAGGATAGAAAAATTTGGATCCACATCCAATCTGCATCCACAATAATGAACTTGTGACCCGCACTCCACCTTTTATATGTATTCGCATCTGCACCTGCACCCGATCCCACTGTTGGAGCCCTATGCATATACAAAAATTTGGATCTGTATCCGGTCTGCAAAGATAGTAAACAATACAGCTGCATCCACAAACATAGCTATGCACAGATATAAAGTGGATACTTGTGGATTTGCAGGACTCTATATCTTTGCAGGTCATGCATCAGAAAATGTTCAAGTAATTAACAATGGCTCTTCTATTAACCAAAAATATTCGAATGGTGCATTAGAAAATAAAATCTGTTGTCTGGTTGTCATACAAAGCATCTTTGAGAACAAGATCTAGAAGCAAAATTTAGTTTTTGAACACAAACTAATACTATTTTTAGGTCAGGTTTATAAATTATTTTCTGGTTATACTACTTAGTATATACAGCTGTAAGCTAATATTTATTGTTACAGAATAAAGGAATGTAAGGGAACAGAAGATGGAGTCAGAGGTTCAAATTAGTTATTTTCAAGGCCTGCAAGGAAGAAAAGCCTGGGAAGAGTTTCCCATTCTTAAAAATATGCTTAAGATATTCCTCTGAGAGTGATTTATAACGTATGTCATTTTGTAAACCTTTCCAGCTGCCAAAACTAAATTTGCTTTAGACTCTGTCCAGAATTGCAGGGTCAGTGAAGTAATATAAAATGTGTTCTTGTCCTGTTTTCCAAGGATAAATACAGTTTCCTTAGAAAATAGCTATTGTACATTCTCGTATATAAATAAAATTCGTATTGTTTAACCTTATTCAGTTTTGTTTCTCTTTGGCAGCATCTACACCACAGATCTGATTTTCTCCTAACTGAACCAGTGAGAATGCATGAAATTAAGCACAAAGACTGCAAACATACCATGCTGACTCACATTCTGAACCATTGCAGTTTCCTCCTGTCCATTAAACTTTTTCAATTGCACACTGGGTGCTTATCCCACAGTTCCTGACACATCTATAAGAACTGGATTCTGGGACTATGGTACAGTAGCAGGAGGTCTATCCATTTCAGCCCAAACTGAGTTAATGCTGTCCACGTTGCATTGAACCAGTTCAGACTAAACCAGCATTTAGCTAAAAGCCAAATGTAATCCCAATGGTATTTGGTTGACATGTTAAATGTATAGAGCATGTGTGTATGGGGAGGAATGTGTTTTAGGTAGGATCACATACCTAAAGGATGTGTTCTTAGCAGAGTACACATCTGTAATGTAGACAAGACCTTAATGACTCATTCATTTGGGTGTTTCTAAGCATGCATGCATGCATGCATACACACACACACACACACGCTTCTCACTAGTTAGCAAGATAAAGGTAAGCTGACATTCTTCAAAAAGGAGACAGGATGGGATGTCTCTCTAGTCCTAGGGCCTGGAGATACAAGCTAGTCCTCAACTCAAATCTCCCAATTAGCTAAAATCAGCAGAGTGGGTTTTGATTTTTTTTTCTTTTAAATATTTTTCAAAACTTAAACAGATGCTTAGCCTGACATCTATATGTTAATTAAACCTCAGTAAATATCAAGCTTTTGCAAATCAGCGTTTTATGTATTTAAACGGCAAAGGCTAGATATTCCTTTTAGTTACACAGGTATAATTTTGAAGCAAGTCCATTGACTTCAGTGGAGTTATACTGCTGTGACTGAGATCAGAATGTTCACCCAAGTGTTCAGTACAAAGCAATAATGAAGTAAAAAGTTTCATACCTGCATGTTTTCCCTCATGTCAGTGGCCTCTCGTAATGGATGCACTGCTAGTTTAAAGATATCATCTATAATCTTAAGGCTTGTGTTCCTCAGCATGGTATACTCGCTTCCTTTCTTTCCTATTCTCACCGACAGACTGCGCTTCTGTGCTTTTCCTCCTCCACTTCGATTAGTTATTGCAATGTGAACAAAAAGTGTAACATGCTCCATGATATCTCCAACAAAGGAGCGCAAGGGTATATGTCGATATCCAGGCTGTAAACATTCAAGTGGTATGGTATACTGGCCTATAAACTCATCACCAATATAATCATCATCCAAAACAACAAAACGGATCATGGCAAGTTCTGGTAGATTTATTTGGAACTCAAAGCTTTCATCAAAGATAGGATTGTCACTGTTTTGCTGAACAGTTTTAGTTCTTTGTTCTGCACAGTCTGCAGGAATTCCATGAATTTCTATGCAAACATATGGGTCTATGACATCCCCTTTTGCACAAGCTCCCTTGGGTTTTGGAAAGTTCTGACCACTGATAATTTTGACATGTAGAACTTGAGGAGAGACCCCTGGAACAATGCCCTTTGTATTTGCACTAAAGTAAGATACTGCATCACGCATAACAGAAGGTCTAAGGACATAGCCACATCCTCCATTCTGTAAAAACCAGCCAGTATGTAGGTCCATCATTGGTCCTGGAGTCTGATAGTTCATTGCCACTATCTGACAACCACAATTCCAAAAATCTTGGGGATTTAAGTTACTAGAGTCTATCCTCATAGCACTTGGATATATCCTAGACAAAAATTTCTTGTTGTAATTGACAAAATCCTCTGGATATTCGTTTGCAATTCTACTGGCCTCTGCCTCACTGAAAGAGCAGATTTCCCAATAATTCTGACTTTTCATAGATACCACAAAATCTTTGTACTGGACAGACTTGCATATCGATACTAAATCAGACAACTCTCTGCACAGCCAGATCAGCCTTGGTTCATTCACATAATCTTCAGACATTCTTCGAGATATTTCAGCCTCTTCATCTTCATCAGTGACTTCTCCTTCTAATAAATCCTGGTCAGAGAGAAGCTTCTTCCCTTTCACAATGATCTTCATTTTCAATTTCTCAGGTGATGGAAGGTAGGCTTCTGATGGTAAAGGTGCTTCTGTGTAGAGTTTGTTTCCAAAAATCTTCTTCATGTGTTGAACCATTACTTTCTGTTGTTGTATTGAGCAGTGGTTACCCAAGCAGAGAATAAGAGGATACTCTGAAGTAATGAAGGCTAATTTGTTTATTACCTCAATAACATTTCGAAAGGCAAGTGGTGATGTCATGCTATTACGGTTACAAATGATGGGCTCATTATCGGGACCATCACAAACATCAAGTTCAATACTCCTACAATTCATTTTTAAAGCCCTGACATAACCATTGATATCAGCTGGTCCTCTAAACTGGTCTTCTATTAGATAGGTATTGTGAGATGCATTGATATAGTAATGTGATAAAGGCTGAGTCATATCCTGGACAACTTTTCTGTGCTCAGGGTCAAAAATATCACATTCTGGGGACACCAAATACTGAGTAAATCCATCAATTGCCAGAAATCCCTTCAACCGTCCTTCTTGAGAAAGTTCATACCTGCGGATAATGTCTAGACACATTTCTTCAGTTATATGAGCAACTCCTTGCTCAGCTTCTAAAAAAAGCATGAGGTCATTAGCATCCAAATATTCTTTGTTTTTAGATATCTGCACTAGTAAGAAATAAACTTCAGGTCTTGTGCAAAGTTCGCTGAATGCTTCACAAAATTCCTCTTTAGTTACTCGAGTTGTTAGTTTTTCTTTGCTTTTCTGGATTTCTTTAAATTTTAACCTAATCTTTGATTCCTTTAGGGTAGGATTAAGCTGTTTGATTAACTCTACAGATGTATCTTCTAACATTATGCCATTACCATCAACATCTGCAGCTTCAAATACAGTTTTTAGCCACACAAACCGTGGGGTATTCTGGCTGTTTTCCATCAAATCCAGAGGTTGTTTGCTACGAGAAACCAGGTAACGTAAACCTGACACCCAAATGTTGGCCACATCAGCTGAATTGGCAACCAGGTCAAGTGACTCGTAGTTCTCCCCATGAATTACAGAGAATGCACAGTCTTCACTAATCTGGTCTGCAAGTCCATTGTTCCTGAATGTTTCAGTGTTCTTCCCTAGTCTTATCTCTTTTACAGCAGAAATATCAAGCTTAGCCTTGTCAAGGTCTTTCTTGGAAGGTTCCCAGCGAAGAGCTTGCAAGTCAGTGTCTAGAGTAAAAAAACGATTATAAATGCGGGAATTTGGACGGACTTTCTTCAGTTCACACCCAGCCTGCATAAAGCTGATACAGTCACTAGCACTGCTTATTTTCTTCTCGGATGGCATGCTGCTGAAGGACACAGTTTTCTTCCTTCCACATTTTTGGTTGGAAGGATCCTGTAAAATAATTTAAAAATAATTAAGTACATTTTCTTCGGCCCTTTGTCAGGTACATATAATATACAAAGCATAGCTACCTTATATTTGTTTGATCATCAAAACATAAAGCACTATCCCTTCCCATAATTCAATTCTCTACTCGGTTATAGAATATAACTACACAGTGTCTTGCTTGGCTGCAACAACACAGCTGTCACAATCACTCCTGAGAAGCATACTGGGAGGAGAGGGGCTGCGGACAATCAAGGTAACTGGAGGAGTTGGGATTGGGGAGGGTTCACTGAGCAGTGAGAAGCTTGACAGTTATGGAATTAACCTGGAGGGTTGCTATGGGGATGAAGGGAGTGGGGGGAGAGCCTAGAAGAGCCTGGGGGTGGGGGTTGAGGTAGAAGAGAAAGCCTGGGTAGGTGGGAGATGGCCTTGCCCGCGTTCTGACCCGCTTTCCATTCCCCTCCTTCAGTGTTGCCCTCTCTTGCCATATCTGGTGTTCCCACGAAGCCCCCGCCGCTGGCGTCAGGGGAACACGGGAGACTCACAGGGGTCACTGACAGGAAGGTGCGTTTCCAACACCCCAGGCTGCAGGGAACAGCCTGGAGCACGAGCCGAGCGCGCCCTGGCGGCTCAGCGACCAGAAGGGAAAGCACAGCAGCCCTCACGGGCACAGGCCAGGGTAACATCTCGTCACCCGACGTCAGCCCGGTCACTGAGGGGTCCAGGGAGCCCTCTGGGCTGCCAATGCTGCGTTCTGTCCCGGCCCCCAGCACGGGCTCCCGCCGGCTCCTGTGCTGGCCCGTCAGGCCCGTCTCAGCTCCACCCTACGCACCAGGAGGGCGCCGGCCTTCCCTCCCGGCTCCATGCTGCCTGGCAACGGGAAGGAGGAGGAGAGATCAGGCAGGTGGGAGGCAGAGAAACTGCCTAATTACCTGCTCAGCAGGCACCACAGCAGCCCCAGTGGCCAGGAGGAGCAACTGCAGCCCCAAAACCTACTGCCAGCCCAAAGCCAAAGCCTCAGGAGAATTAGTACAAAAAATATGACCTCCCTATAATCCTTGAAGCTCACAGGGCCTGATTTTCAAACAAGGCCTCCATGTTTGTGTGTGCTATTTTGTAGAGAGCATGAATGAAACGCAGGCATAAAACTGTTGGTGCAATTCTTTAATGTTGCAGAACTGTGCCTTCAAAACAATGACCTAGTTTGAAAACCAGGCCCATATTTCTTGCACTGTAGATCTGACCAGAAAACCAAATACTCAGTAACATAGTATTTTAAGGATCCCACCATGGATCTAGATGACTTTACCTGTTAAATTAAATCCCAGCATATACTGCTCCGTAAGCAGTATAAAAACTAAGTACAAATGTTTGCATTGTTGGGATAGCTATTTGAGGAGGTAGGTCATTATTAACGTTTTCTGTTTTTGAAGTATTTCTCTGCGCTTTATTGTACATCTTATATACAGCACCCTCCACATTAGCTCATTCAATAACATCTGAAGTGTTATCAAACAAATACAACCACCGTATTCAAAGCCAACTGGCTCTATTGGGAACAATTACAAAACCTCTAAACTTTAGAATTAAAGGTCTTTAGCTAATCTGTCAAGGCAATGAATTAAAACTTTTAATGACAGGCAAAATTACTCTAGCCATTTATTGTAGCATTTAGTATGCTAATCAGGATTAAAATAGGGAGAAAGAAAGTCAATGAACCCAGCACATTAGTCCAGCCTTTTTTTTTTATTTCACCAGCAGATTTTTCTGTTCCTGAGTCATCATACTGCAATTTAATATATTGCTGGTATGAAAATCTTTAAGCAACAGATGCTAATGAGTATAAATGAATGCAGCCAATTATACAGTAGTTAGTATAAGAGCCTTTTCTTTCCCACTTTTAGATTTTTAAAGAAAAAGTTATTTAAATTTAAAACAACATGTTTGTGGTTTTTAGCAAAATCCATATGAAATTCCATATCTCGCTTTTAGTGGAACACGGTAGATTCCAAAACCAGGAACTGAACCTACTTCCAATGATTTCAATGGAAGCAGGAAAAACCTCATACAGTGTTGCCAACTTCTGCAGTTTTATGGTGAGTCTTGTGGTATTTGGTGTCTTTCACACAATGATATTAATAAGCAGCAGGCTTAAAACAAGCAAAAGGAAGTACTTCACACAACACAGTAAAACTTGTTCCCAGGGGATGATGTGAAGGTCAAAACTATAACTGGATTAAAAAAAAATTAGATAAATTCATGGAGTATAAGCCCATCACTGACTATTTACCAAGATGATCAGGAATGCAACTCCCTAAGCCTTTGACTGCCAGATGCTGGGATTGCACGACAGGGGATGGATCATTTGGTGATTGCCCTGTTCTGTTTATTCCCTGTGAAGCATCTGGCATTGGCCACTGTCGGAAGACAGGATACAAGGTGAGATGCACCATTGGTCTGACCCAGTATGGCCGTTCTTACGTTATGCTCTTAAAGCCCCAGCGTCTGTAATCAAAACATTGAATGAGAATCTCAGCTTTCAATTAAAATAAAAGGTAAGTTTCTAGTCCTCATGGTTGTGGGGAAGTGGTTGAAAACATTAAACAAATGCACGATAAAGGCTCAGAAAGCTGAAGGCATATGAAAAGTACTCAATGTGTGGTGGTGGTTTTTTTTTTTAAATCTCATGATTTTTAAGCTAGTCTCATATTTTTGGTGGGGACACATGATTTTTGAATGTTTGGAGGTTGGCAATACCGCTCATATTAATTTAGAAAGAATTCACATTTAAAGTCTTCTTAAATAAATACAGTAACTGAGACATTTTTGGACTTTGAATCTATAGCAATCTATACAATTATTGAGGTACTCTGGGCCAGATCCTCGGCTGGGGTAAATCTGTCCCACTGACTTCAGTGGAGCTCTAAAGATCTGTCATTTTGTCTTTGCCAGAGAGAGCAGCAAGATTTGTTACAAAGCATGCTCACCAATTGGCTTCTGTGGAAAACACACAAGTTGTTTATTTTTAGTTGTGAAATGGCTGTGGTTTTTTATGGCAGTGGTACCTTGAATCAAACAATTTATTTTAGGTGACAAAAATAATGGGCCTTCCTGGGACCATTGAGTGCTGCCTTTAATGCTTACTCTTAATCTTTAGGGTTTATTGCAGAGAGTTTTTAGTTGGTGTCATATAGGCAATTTAAAATTGTAGAAAAATAGTGTTTCCTCTCCAAGAAGGACTTTTTCATATCTGTTTATCAAGTCAATCAATTCAAATCTAATCCTGGGGACTAATTATGTAAAATGAGCAGGATTTGGATGTTATTGCAACTGATATAATTATTTTAATTGACATTAACAACTAATCACTCTAATCTACAATACAATACATGGAGGAGAAAACAATGCAATTTGCAATTGTAAATTGATCCAAGAATGAGCTCATAACCACTCCAGGTGTTCCTTATTTGGTCACTATTGTATGATTTCTTTGTAATGCTTTTAAAATGAAGCCTGAAATTTGTATATAATTTCAATTTAATAAGGCAGTTTTCATTTCAAAATGTAATCATCCAAAACATTTATTCAAGTTTTGCAAACATTAAATGCTCAAAAAAGTGTGCCGTTAATCTTTTTTAAACTATAGCTTTATTAAATCTCAGGGAGGGGACATATTTTCTTCTAGAGGTGCATGCTTACCTAACATTAAGAAAATAATCTAATTTACATTTCTCAGTTAGTGGTGGAGCAGGTTCCACTAAGGACATTTCCGTGAACTATCTATTTTGTTATTCCATAATTTGTTTATTTAAAATAAAAAGAGCAAGATTTACTAACAAATCAGCCTGCTTCCATCTGTAAGTAAGCATCAAACAAAGATTCTCCTGATAATTAGATTTTATTTCACGCAGATGAATAAAAGCTATTTAAACAAAATAAAAACCCCAAAACAAACAAAATGTGTTTTTTCTCAGAGAAAGCCAGACCCTGACCTCTGCTCTTGCACCTTTACACTGCTCTAGTGGGGCAGCTAAGGATTCAATCAGTGTGGTGTAGCCAGCTCCAAGCCTTGCTACCTCTCAACACTGGGGGCATGATACAAGATGGAACAATTTAGAGAAGCGTCTGGACTGCTCTAAGTTATGCAAGGGGTCAATTCAGTCCTGCCTGTCCCAGAGACTGGAGAAGAGCAAAGGGGGCTTGAAGCCAACTTTGTTTCCACTCAGGTCCAGTGTTGAGTTTAGCTCAGGTAGACCCAAGGCTCAGGACCAATATAATTAGTTATTTTCTTACTTTACGTCTCTAATAAATTCAATTCCTATGTTTTATTCTTCTAACAACATTAAACTACAAATACTTTTATGTTGCAATGTCTCTATTGGCTATAACTCCTGATCTATGTCACCTTTCACTCGGAACTAAATACAGGAATGATTACAGACACCTAACAAGCTAAAAGGTGCCAAGAGCTTATGTGTATGAATAGCAAAACTGTGTTCTTGTGCTAAATGCCCAAGGTATCAGAGGTGGCTCTAGCCATTTCGCCGCCCCAAGCACGGCGGCACGCCGTGGGGGGCACTCTGCCGGTCGCCGGTCCGCGGCTCCGGTGGACGTCCTGCAGGCGTGCCTGTGGAGGGTCTGCTGGTCCCGCGGCTCCGGTGGACCTCTCGCAGGCGTGCCTGCAGATGCTCCACCGAAGCCGCGAGACCAGCGGACCCTCCGCAGGGACGCCTGCGGGAGGTCCAACGGAGCCACCTGCCGCCCTCCCGGAGACCGGCAGAGCGCCCCCCGCGGCATGCCGCCCCAAGCCGTCGCTTGGTGTGCTGGGGCCTGGAGCCGCCCCTGCAAGGTATTCATGCTGCAGACTATCAGGAAACTCTCCATTGTATTCACCTACAGAAGAACAAATCTTTTATTAATCCAAAACACTCACTCAGTTTAAAAGCACAATGCGATGCTTACTGAATCCTTGAGATTCAGAGTGTGTCTTTCTCAGAGACCTTAGATAAAGCAAAATAGAACTTGGCAGGTAGTAAGCACAGTAGGACTTCTATTCACCCCTTACCTTTCCACTCCTTGCATGCCACCAAGGAGCGTCTGTATCAGCCAGTCTGTATAAGCCAGTGTGGAGGGCTCCAGTGGGAGCAGGTCAGGAGAGCTGCCACAGGATTTCCAGTGGCCTTAACACAACAGGCCGGCGACAGAGAGAGGCTACCAGCACTTTGAGTCCTGAAGGCTAGAAAAACAGCTGGGGGGAGAGGGGGAATGCTGTCCCCAGCTTATGGACAAATTTCATCCCCAAAGCCCTGTCCAGTTTGCTCCACATCAAGCCTGATGACTCAGGCTTTATCCAATGAAATGCTCATCTCTAACAACTCTACTATAAAAGCTTTGTAACAAACAGTACAGCAGTGAACTCCTGCAGTTACTTCCATGCACCAATGTCAGGTTTTTTTTCCTTCAGACAGTTCACTGAGTCAAGTTTGACTTGGTCAGTGGTAATTCTAGCTTTATCATCTCAACCATAATAGCAGCATCAGGTTGCCATAACATACACAGGTCTGTGTGACTTTTCAAAAGAAAGTATTTTTTCCTAACTATAGGCATACACTTCCTCTACATTTCTCCTATTATAGATCCAAACACAAACCTGGTGTTCTCCCTTTTCTTACTGGAAGGGTGTCACAAAGCTGAGGGGGACCAAATCTCATTCCTCTGGGTGTAAACTGACCTCTGCAGGGTTCAAGCAGATCTTTTTCTTCCCTGTGTACAGCAATGCACACTAGACTAGGCAGGTGTATTTTGGGAGGGATGGGGCGTTACAACTTCCCCCAAAGGATCATGTATTGACTACTACCACAGCTTGATTTGATGGTCCAGAGATCTGATCAATGAATCCTGACTATGTGCCTTTAAGTAATATTTATTACAGCAGAACCTCAGAGTTATGAACACCTCAGGAATGGAGGTTGTTCATAACTCTGAAATATTCGTAACTCTGAACAAAACATTACGGTTGTTCTTTCAAAAGTTTACAAGTGAACATTGATTTAATATAGCTTTGAAACTTTACTATGCAGAAGAAAAATGATGCTTTCCCTTTAGTTTTTAGTAGTTTACGTTTAACGCAGGACAGTACTGTATTTCCCTTTTTTGTTTTGATTTGGTGTTTTTTGTTTGTTTTGTCTCTGCTGTTGCCGGATTGCATACTTCCAGTTCCAAATGAGGTGTGCGGTTAATTGGTCAGTTCATAACTCTGGTAAGTTACTGTATATTTAAATGGATTAATCCTTCATAGTTTCACGCTTTCTGAGCTGTTTTGCTTGTGTCCCTTATTAGGAGTGTTTGTCTCCACACTGTATTCAGGTTTGAATTTGGTCTATACAGCACTGTGTCTCTAAGAAAATATTTAAGATAATTGCCGGGGATCTCAAAGGCATCTATAAGAGCCACATATATTTGACTATAGACATGTTTTGAAATCAAAAAGAAGAATACTTCAGAGCTTCTTTCTACTGAAAACATACAGTCTCGAAGAATGGGAACCAAAACACCAACTGTAAAGTAGTGTTTATAAGCACTGCTGTTTTTCCATGGTTAAAAAAACCCATAAATAAATTCAGACCAACTGAACTGATTCATCT
This sequence comes from Mauremys mutica, assembly GCF_020497125.1. Lineage (NCBI taxonomy): Eukaryota > Metazoa > Chordata > Testudines > Geoemydidae > Mauremys > Mauremys mutica. The sequence goes on along the minus strand of NC_059081.1, from coordinate 55,880,680 downwards.
TAACTTTTCACATTTTGTAAAAAAAGAGAAAGCAATAACTTATGGCGATTTCCCATCATAAGAGCCTTCATGCAAGACAAAAAATATAAGTGTACAGAACACTATTTACGAAAAGTCACTACTCATAATTAGTGTGTGTACAGCTTACTGAGGGTGCATAGAGAGGGAAATCCTATATTCACTATAGGAAGCAATAATGCTTTCAAAGTGCCAACATTTTTCAAAAGTTTCTACAGATTTGTGTTGCTCAGTTTTTTGGGTGCCCAACTTGAGACCCATAGAGCCTGGTTTTCAGAAGTGAAGAGTTCCCACAATTCCGCAGCAGTCAAGAAGAGCTGCAGGTGCTCAGAACCTCTGAAAAATCACACCACAGGCATCTCAAGTTGGGCGCCCAAAGACTAAAGCACCCCAATGAGTGCATATTTCTGAAAATGTTGGCCTATACCTTCTACTACAAAACAGATTAAAACACATGGGTCTGACTATATCATATATAATTGTTTACTTACAAATGAAATAATGGTTTACCAGACGCTGACCCATCATAACCTCTTGTGACTATGAAATGATGCCTTGTCCTTTTATGACCCATCTCTGTGGGGTTCTCTTTTGTGGACTTTTCTGAGCAGGAAATACTTACATATTTTTCTTCTGTATAGAATATTGAGTATTACTGAACTCCCAATTTGTCTTTTGATAGAATCCTTATCTATAATTATTGCCAAGGCTTAAGAATACCTTTTAAAATGCATTTAAAACATTTGTATAATTTCTTTAAAAAGTGACACTATGGCTCTAATGTTGACACTGCCCTTAGAATTTGCTTCACATTTGAGTGAGAATAGTAGCTAATGGAAAAGGAAGGTGGGACAAACGTCGTAACTTCATAACACATTAGGGCAACTAATGTGGCATTCCATTCCTAATGAAAGGGAGCAGAGTTCGGGTTATGCTCCTGATTCCAAGTTTTGCTCAGGGATACAAAACAAGGAGCATAGATTTTCAGAGATGGAAAAGTTCTACTAATTGAATCCATCCATCTGCATGGGCAGGATTAAAAAGTTAAAAATAAGATTAAGTGATTCAGCTTCCTACTACTGCTGTGCAGTAGATGTGGCAAGTTATCAAAATATAATAGAAGGAGAAACTGTTTCACATTAGTTAGGTGACTTGTCTATCAGAGCTGAGATTTAGAACCTGGGTCTTCTCATTCCCAGGTCTGCACAATAACCATTAAACAATGATTCCTTAGGCCACAATCCTAACACTTATGCACATGTTTAATGTCAAGCAGGTGAACAATCCTACTGAGTTCAGTGAAAGTTGAGTACATGTGCAAGTATTAGCAGGATCAGGGCCTTAGTTTTCAACTGATTGTCTCAGAGGAAAAAGGCTGCTTCAGCTCAGATTTAAGCTGGTTACCAGAATAGAAGAAATTCTATTATCAAACGTACCCTCCTCATCAGAAGTACTGAGTATGTATATTTTGGGATCAGTGAGTCACTGGTAGCTGTGGAAAAACTCTACCCTACCCAGGCTAACCTCTGACCAACCTATATTTTGCCATTTAAATCATAGCACTAATAGAAATAATTACAAGGAATCCACACATACACACAAAATGTCCCCTCCCCCCACCAAAAATAATAGAACTCAAATTGTCAGGTCAGAAGTCAAGAACTAATGCAGTAATACTGATCAGACAATGACCCTACACATGTGAATCCCAAGCTCATATGCTTCTTAAGCCAGAAATTAAACTACATCAAATGTATCTAACATGTCAATAGCAATGAAGCTTCCTTTAAGAAATACAAAAGAGCAAAAGCATCACTAATGGCAGACACCTAAAGTCCTTATAGAACTGTAGAGCCTCTGCGAGGAGAGCTGACATTTATCGCTAAATGCTGAGAGCTAAACTTGGTAAGTACAGTTAAGACCAGTCTGCAAATCCACTTATCTCTCTCAGAAACTAGTAGCATTTTTACTGAATGATTTTGCTGTTAAAAGAAAAGCCTTATTCTAATCTCTCCCACTTCCCAGGAACATGGGATCTAAAATAATTCAAAAGCAGTCTCCTCTGTCCTTCAATTATATGGTGATAAAATGAGCATCCTGAATAATACATAAGTTATGGAATACAATGTGATTTATTTAATCAGTAAACTGGTTAAATAAAGTACTTCCAGGGGAAGCACGTTAAGTCTATTGATACTTTAACGGCAAAGGAGTATTCTGCTTATTTGGAACTACTGCAGGTGCTCAAGTGGTATTCAAGATACAATTCTGGTCTTTGTAATGTTTAGAGGCTTAGGTTACTTGGTCTCTCCCCAAAGAACCTTTCACACTTCTGTCCCTCCTCCCCACCAGATTGTGGATCGAGAATTTTCAAGGAAGATCCTGTGGCACAGTGTAATGGGGCTCAGCCATGGGGCTATCATGAGCAGCGTATATAGCCACAAAGAATAAAAGTGCTCCTCATCATGATGGTTAGATTTAAAGTGTCCCTTTTACGTTTCAGCACAGCAGAACAACTCACACTGCATACTGTTCTTTCTCAAATAGCTCTGAGTGCTGTAAATGCTTGAGAACAATCATTTTCATCTGGGTTTATCAAGATCCCGGACACAATCCTCATTCAATATCCCAAGGGTGTCATGTTGGTCATTTTTTTCACATAGCAGAGGTAGGTGCACCAGAAATACTGACATGACATATGGACTTGAGATAGTTCTACTGCCTAAATCCCATTCAATCACTATGCATTATTGCCTGGTGACAAATTTCTCTCTCTCTCTCTCCCTCTCTCTCTCTCTCCCCCCCCTCCCCCCCTCCCCGCCCTCTCTCTATATATATTTTCTGTGTATGGCAGAATAGCACAATATATATAAACTGGCATATTGTGCAGGATCAGACCATTTTATAAAGGTGAAAAAAATGTTCATGTTTGAAATCTGCTTTCAAATACACCCAACACACACAACCACCTGCCTGTTTTCAGCCCTGCTTTGTGATCATTTTTGGAGTAATACACAAGGAAACCATCAAGAATCAAAGCAAGTAGATGAGGTGGTTTTATAACTGTGTAAACCAGAGCATATAGAGATTAAGTGACCTGTCCAAGGTACACAGCAAGTCAGTTTCAGAGCTGGGATTGTAGCACAGATCTCCTGAATGTTGGTCTTGAGCTCAAGTCCACTAGACCACAGCTGTTCCTTAATATCGAGAGAGAGAAGGGGGAGAGGGAGGCAAAACAGACCAAATTTAACTTCTGAAAGTATATTTAACTTCTGAAATTCAAAATTGGAACAGATATGCATTAGCAGGGAAGGATTCATACTCTGAACCATAAACAGATTTACGGTCTCCAGATAATATCCTAGAACGGCTCATGTCACAGATTTCATCAATTTTCAATATAGCTGCTGTTACTAGAATGAATTAATGGGCAAAACTTTCTATCAAATTTGTGCCAATTTTGACAAATGTTATCTCTGCAGATTTTAAATATTAGATACCTATGACAGTAACAACAAGGAAAGCAAGGAGAAAGACACAAAACCAACTGATCCATTCTTATGATTGTAATGACACTGAGAAGCAGCACAAATCAGCAACCTTCAAAAATCAGGCTTACGGACAGAATGATACAACTCCTACAATCATTCCTGTATATGCTGCCAAATCACACTCCTGGACTAACCTGAAGAATTCAATAGCTTGTGAGAACAGATATTAATGTTGAAGGCCCAGATCCAGCCATCCCTACTGACACAAAATTCCTTCTGTCTTCAAAGGTTTGCCTGAGTACAGACTGAATAAGGACTGAGGGATTTGGTCCAAAGTTCAACTAAGTCATGACAATACAAAAATTCTCTTTCTCAAACTAGTTTGGCACAAAACTGTGTGTTTCTCTAACATAAAATAAACAGATCAAGAGTATCAGACAGGCAGATCCACAAAAACACTTGGTGCAGATTTTCAAAGGTATTTATGTGCCTAAAGATGCAAATAGATGCCTTGTAGGATTTTCAGAAGAATCTAAGCATCTAATTCCCACTGAAATCAAGGGGAGTTAGGCACCTAGGTGCCTTACGAAAATCCCACTAGGCTGCTATCTGCATCTTTAGGTGCCTCAATGTCTTTGACAATCTGGACTTTAGCTAATTTAATTGTTCACAGGGTTCCACCCAGATTCTCTCGCACACTCACCATTGTGAAAAAGCAAGGACCCTAGACATAGTTATATTATGTATGAATGAAGGGGAGGGGAGGGGAAGTGTATCCTGGGGAGCGATAGCAGCATTTACAGTGGGCTTCTCAACAAACCCAGGGACCAGCTAGACACAAAAGAAGGAAAGACACAGAGGAAGGAGTGTCATCAGGAGCTTAATAATGGCTTTGTAGTGAGCTTTTCATCAAAAGGGGAGGAAATGTCATTCCCCAGAACGGCCACCCTGAGGGAACAGAAGAATGCAGGCAGGATGCAGACAATGACCTAACAATTCTGAGATACTGAATAGTCCCCACTGGAGAAATTCAACAGGAGACAAAATTATAATGGCTTGTCTGCTTTCCTCTGCCCCACCAGCACTAAAACCCCTTTGAATTTCATCAGAGCACTAGAATTTATGATGGGGAGAAAAAAAGAGAAGGGAAACTCAAGAGCAAAATATTTGACACAATTTATTTGCTGTGTCAAAAACAAACAAACAAACAAAAAAACCTAATGCCAGCATTGTTCAACCTGCTCAGTCCTAACCTTGAGGAAAGTTAGAAATTTTGTTGGTCAAATTACAGAGAAGAAAAAAGAGCAGCACTTTAAAATTCCAACTGAAAATGCTTTCTGGAAATAAGGTTTCCGTAAGGCAAGCACAGTGTTATAATACTAAAACTAATCATTTCATTTAAACCCAGTCCTGCAATCAGATGCATGTAACTAAAGTCAATAGGTTCCAGGCAGGCACAAGGGTCCAGAGAGCTTTCATTTATATATTTCTTTCTTTCATTTGGTGTATAGGTTGGAACTCCCTGTAATAATGATATCACATGGGTCTCAAATTCTGCCACCCCTGTTCATGTTAGTAGCACTTGACTCTGCAAGAAGTCTCATTAAGTCCCCTGGGGTCCATGGTGGAAGGTACTCTTCAGGGTGGCTCAGGGTAGCAGAATCTAGCCCTTACTTATCAAGCAGTTCAACAAAGATCCACAGAGAGATAACAGATACAGTTGCTCTGTGCGTGTATGCACACCCCCGTACAGCCCCACCAAGGGGCTTACATGTTGCACAGGACTTTGCGTAGCTCCTCAGATTTTTACTCTTGCTGCGTAACAAACCCTTGATTTCATGTATAGTGGCAGAGTTCCTACTACTTATATTTAAATATAGGCTTTTCGTGTGGAAGGCACCAAAGGTGAAATTCACCTCCAGCTCTCACAAAGCCTAAGAGAACAGGCTTGGCATAGAATTCTGTGTGATTGGGTGAAGTCAAATCTATCAAATCCAACCAGGGGACAGGCGGTGCTCCTCCATGCAGCTCTGTGGAGATTTCAGAGCACTGGAGACACACTAGTGTGGGTTCAAGTCTCTCCTTGCAAACCTCCCTTCACAGTCTCCTGAAGAACCTAGAACCTTCCCTTGCAGAACTGTGCCCCCTCACTCCCCCGCTCTGCCTGGGCAGTGCAAGCGTTAAGTGGTGGAGGCAGCCTTCGGTGGACGTGCCCCTCTTGGGTCTATTTCTCCTTAAAAATGCATAGAGCAGAGAGTTTAATAGAACATCAGTGCTCCTCTGGTAACAAATAAGCCTCCAATTACCTCCTAATGCCCCTCCACAGTGCTCTATTATTCTAAGTCAGGGGTGGGCAAACTACGGCCGGGGGGCCACATCTGGCCCTTCAGATGTTTTACTACGGCCCTCCAGCTCCTGCTGGGGAGTGGGGTCGGGGGTTTGCCCTGCTCCGTGCGTGCCGTGGTTCCCCATGGCTCCCAGAAACAGCGGCATGTCCCCCGTCCAGTTCCTAGGCTTAGGGGCAGCCAGGGAGTTCCGCACGCTGCCTCTGCCCCAAGCGCCTCCCTGACAGCTCCCAGTGGCCAGGAACTGCAGCCAGTGGGAGCTGCAGGGGTGGTGCCTGTAGACCGGGCAGTGCGCAGAGGTGCCTGGGCATGCCTCCGCATAGAGCTGGAGAGGGGACATGCCGCTGCTTCCAGGAGCTACTTGAGGTAAGTGCCACCCGGAGCCTGCATCCCTGACCCCCTCTTGCCCTCCAAACCACTCCATCCCAGCCCGAAGCACCCTCCTGCACCCTAAACTCCCCATTTCTGGATCCACCCCAGAGCCCGCACCCCTAGCCGGAGCCCTCACCCGCTCCCACACCCCAACCCCCAATTTCATGAGCATTCAGGGCCCGCCATAAAATTTCCATACCCAGATATGGCCCTTGGGCCAAAAAGTTTGCCCACCCCTGTTCTAAGTGCTCCATTTGCTCCCATTTGTAATTCTTAAAAGTCTCCCAAGGCCTGCTTTTCAGGCCATCCTCTGGATGACTGGAGTCCTGGGAAATGGACCGAATAGCTCCAGATACTCTAACCGAATCAAAAATGAAGACAGGGTCACTTTTATTCTTCAACTGTCCAGGAAAAGCAGTAACAGGATGAGAGATCTCAGCTCTAGTGTCCTCAAGGTCTCCATACCAAAGATCTTCTTTTGTTTATAGATTCTTATTTCTTTAGATTGATACTAAAATTAAAAGGTTCCTCCACTCAAAGCCCGAGGGGCCCTGGCATAAGTCACAAGAAGAAAAAGATAAAAATTAGCAGCTTACCTAACAGCAGCCACAAAACTCTGCCCCCTACACAACTGCCATCCCTCAACACAGACCTACCTGCTACCAAACCCTCCCCCTGCAAAAGCACAAGCAAACAGATATACCTTACAGCATGACCTTAAGGTCAATTTACAGGAAGGGGGGAAAAGGGGAGCAAGGGGCTTGGTTCAGAAGCTGAGGGGTCCTCAGGGAGAATACCATACCCCACACACCCCCTCTTTTAAATGCCAGGGCTTCCAGCTCAAGCACCTCCACGTGGCACAGGGAGAGAGCTGGCCTCTCAAGTAGGAAGGTCCCAAGTTATTTAGGACTTTAGGTCAAAACTAACATTTTAAATTCAATCTGGAAACTTGTAGGCAGCCACTGTAGGTCACAGAGCTTGGATGATGAGTTTCCCCTGGAGAAGCTTTGTTTAACATGCTGGACACTGCATTCTGCACCTAATTAAGTTTCCAGATTGATAAAAGGCATAAATTCCAGGTAAAGTACACTGCAGTGATACTGGCTGGAGTTGACAAAGGCCTGGATCATGGTAGCAAGTCCTGCATCTGAAAGAGTTAGTCAGAATCTGCTATGCAGGCGCAAATAGTAAGAAGTATTCCTGCCACCACTGCTATCATGTTGTTTAACAACATTTATTGAAGAGTGAGATCTAATCTGAAGTTTATTTATGAAACTGGATAAGGGAATGTTCCCTAAAGTTTGGTGACCTTAATTCTGGTGCTAGATTTGCAAGCCAACCTTGCTAGAAACATAAATTTCTTTTATTCAATGTACTAAGTTCACAAATCTAATCTAAATGAACAGCTGGGTCATTCTTCCTCTAGGCATAATAAACCCTGCATGTTTTGAAATATGTAACTCTTCTATTTCACAAATATCTATTTGCTTTCAGTACAGGTATAAAGCAGAAGTGTTATGAACCTCAACAAGTAGTCTGGAAAGTCAGCAGATAAAATAAAGTAGATCACAGATCAGGAGTTGAAAAGAACAGAAGCATCAAGGTTTCAGAGCCATTCTAGTGGTACAGGGAACCACTGCTCGGGAGCTCTAGAGCCTGGCTGTAAACATAAAGTATTGCTAGGAAACTGTGCTTACGCACCTAGGGTACGTCTACACTTTGAGCTGGGGGAGTAATTCCCAGCTTGAGGAGACATAACCAGGCTAGCTCCGATCGAGCTAGCGGGCTAACAATAGAGCATAGCTGCAGCCACACGAACAATGGAAAGAACTAGCTGGTCCAAACATGTACCTGTCCGAGATCTTAGGCATGTACCTGGAGCAGCTAGCCCCTCCTGCCATGAGAACTACCTTCTATTTTTAGCCCACTAGATCAATCAGAGCTAGCCTGGTTATATCTCTTCAAGCTGGGAATCACACCTGAAGCATAGACATACCCTTAGAAGCTTTCAGTTACGGTGTTACCCTTGATGTAAAAGCTATTGTGCTCTGGGGAATGGGAAAATGAGCACTACAATAACTGCACATTTCAGCATAACTGTATTGCTCTTTTCCCTTGCTAATCAGAGATCCCAAAATGGGCACAGTGAACACAAAAGAACATCTCAGTGAAGTTCTGATAAGAGAGAGACTGGGCAATTTCCCACCATCCCTAGTTGTAATAAGATTTGGAAGTGGTCTGCTACATCAGCACTGAATGTGCTGTAGAAATAATCCTAGCTACTTGCAAGAGATAAAGAATAATAGTGAAAAAAATTCACTTCTAATCTACAGGAAATTCTATAGGACTGAAGATGTAAATATTAGAGAGAGATGATCCTTATATTTTTTTTAATACTCTTTTTAAATCAACAGGCCCAGATAACTTGCATGCAAGAGTTTTAAAAGAGCTGGATAAAGAGGTATGTGGACCATTATTATTGATTTCAACAAGTCTTGGAACACTGGGAAAGTTCCATAGAACAGAAAGAAAGCTAATGTGCCAATATTTTAAAAGGGTAAATGGGATGACCTGGATAATTATAGGTCTGTCAGCCTGCCACCAATCCTGGATAAAATAATGGAGCAACAGATACGGGACTCAATTAATATAGAAGTAAACAAAGGTAATATAATTAATGTTAATCAATAAGGGTTAATGGACAATAGATCTTGTCAAACTAACTTCATATCTTTTCTGATGAGATTACAAGTTTGGTTATCAAAGTCAATAGTGTTGATGTAAAACTTCTTTAAGGCACGGGAACAAATATTTGAGGGCTCTTCAATCTAACAGAAAAAACTGCCATATGATCCAATGACTAGAAATTGAAACTAGGTAAATTCAGACTGGAAATGAGGCACAATTTTAAAATAGTTAATTAACCACTGGAACAATTTACCAGCCCGCAATTTTTTATCAAGACTGGATTAATTCAGGGGAAGTCCTAAACCCAGTGTTATACAGGAGGTCAGACTATATGATCACAAAGGTTCCTTCTGCTTTATAATCTAAGAAACTATGAAATTACTCTGTTCTACCCTTTTCAGATGAAATGGTCAAATATGATGGTGTATGGTGCTTTTCTTGGCATGATACTGTTGATTATTATTCAATTGGGCCTGAAATAGGATGGCCAGCTTACTTCACTTGGATTCTTACAACAATCCTCCATGAGTAAAGCATGTAATCCAATAAAGCACCCAATCTCCATAGCATATTATTTTAAACCCTTTTTAATCAACTTAGCATAAAAATGGCAAATGAATAAATAAGCTGAGTCAGGTCATCCACATCCCTTAAATGTATCACTGATGCACCAAAACCCAATGAAACTATAGAATCAAAATAATTTGGTAATTCTTATGTCATTTATAATTGAAGAGGAACTGTAAATTATTAAATAGGTTTTAAACAGAATATATAACAGTAAATTAAATATTTGTGCACGCAAACTTTGCTTGTTTTACCTTGTCTGTAATGTATGTAAGAAGTGAAATCTTGCCTCAAGCTTGGCATTTAAAAAATTCCCAGATTTCCATCAGAAAAAGAAAAGGTTCAGCACATCTGGTTTCAGCAATTGGAGGCATAAATACACCTTTAAGAAAAATACTTATCAATTTAGGAGTGTGTCCTTGAGATATAGGAGTTTTTATAGGTGGGTGATACACACCCTCCTGAGTGGTACACATAGCATCTCCATGGAAACACAGGGATACAGATCCCCTTGCATCACTTATCTGAGGGATTAGCAGCTTTTGTATTCAGCTTGGAGAAGAAAGCCATAATAAGTGGGGGGAGGGAGGGATGGTTATTCACATAGAGCACCTAGCAGGATTGCAGCCTTGCATTTTTCAGGATGCACAAACTGTTTCCCAATTATTTCATCTACCACACACTGTTGACAAGATTCCTTACAGAAATAGGTTTAGGGAAGGACTGCTAATTGTTTTCAAGTAATAAAAATATATCTGAAGTATTTCCCCTGTATCTGATATTTTTCTTTCTGTTATCTGCTCAAGTGCATTCCATACATTCAGCTCATTTGTACTTTTAACCTCTGTTTTTAATATATAGTCGGGCTGAAGTGTTATGCTAAAATTACAGATGGACTTGTGTCCACCATTTATAGTAAGAAGCGTAGTAAAGGAGTCAGGGAAGTAGTTTTGCATGTCAACCTTTGAAACACACTATTGTAACATGATAAAGGGATCAAGAACTGACACCTTAAGCCCAAAATACAAATGAGACAGCAATAGCATAATTCATTTAAACTTCGCCCCTATAGATAATACTCTGAAATCCCTTGTGACAATGAGCTGATGAGTCCTCAGGAGTCAGTTTTGGTAGCCGCCCTCACTAAATGTGACTCTAATAGATAGGTGGGCATATGCAGAGTTCTTACTAGCATGAGATCAGGATGGCTGCTTTATTCATGATGACCAGCAAAACTGTGCGAGAGTTATGCAGGTTACCCCAAATGAGTGCCAGTAACCCTTCATGACAAACCACACCCTCTCTAGCCCATTTATTTAAAGAAAAACTATTTTGCAAATGTTTTAGTGAGGTGTAAAAAGAAATATTGAAGCATTTATTAGTATCCATGCCCCTGTAAAGCCAGGCTCCCACAGAGGCAGCGTTGCCTAGTGGCGAGAGCACTGGCCTAGGACTCTGGAGACCCGGATTCCATTTCCTGCTCTACCACTGACCTGCTGGTTGTTATTGAGCAAATCACTTCATGTCTCTATGCCTCAGTTTCCCCATTTATAAAAATGGGGATAATGATACTAACCCTCCTTTGCAAAGTGCTTTGAAATCTACTGATGAAAAGCACTAGATGAGTGCTAGCATCACGAGTTCAACTGTGCAGGTCTCGGGAAGAAAAATTAGTTCCGTTTTATAAAAATACAGTGACTGATTACACTGTTATTAGACTCCTTTTGAGTTATATGAATTTGTGGTATTACAGATATTAACAAGCATAAATACTATCTGAAGTGTAATAACAATGTAATTAGTCAGTCTATTATCAAACATAAACATCACATTAAAATAATAAATTTTAAAACATCTCTAAATGCAAATTCAAATAGATTTTGTACACAGAGAAAATACTATTACTATATCACAGATATCCCGAAACCTCCCTGGTCTAGAAACAAGTGCTGTGTGCCCTACTAGAAAGTGGGAACTCTTCTGCTCTCACTTTTAAAAGGCTGCTAGATATAAGATCACAAAGCTATCAGTAAATATTGCCTGTGCTGGGCTTTGGATCTGTAACCTCAATGGGCCTTAAGCATGTCCTTAAAGCACAAACCTTTGGTATCTGTGCCTGTGAGGTTCTCTCAACCAGGATTCATTTTATCACCTTTTAGGGAGAATATCTATGAGCAATACACTTTCCCAGCTCATCAAAAAAAAAAAAAAGGCAAATAAACAAACAAACAAACAGAGCTAGTGCACAATAGAGTACTATGATGAGATACCATTTACATTCTTGTGTGCTATGCCATCAGCTGAGTCCGTGCAACTGAGTAGCATCCATCCATTATACTTGTGTTCACAAATGAATGCTTTGAAGCATTCAGCTAAACACCATCATTACAGAACCACTCCTTTCTGTTTAACATACGTAGCCAGAGTACGCAGATGTTGAACTGATTATATCAGCCAGAAAAAACCTGTGTTATGATGGTACTTATCTTCCACTAGCTGCATATTATTTTCTATATTTTTGCTCTTTTTCCAGAAGAAATCATTTACAGAGACTCATTTATATTCTTGTCTGACAATCAGAACACTATTAAAGGACACTAACAAAGTGGTTAGGATGTTAGCTTAGTTTGCTTTCTCCTTATTAACCAGTGAACGCAACAAGCCTACTAGCTACATTATGGGCCTGACTCAGCCCTCCTTGGATTCAATGGAAAGGCTCCCACTGACCAGTAAAGGTAGCATCACACTTTAAGGCTTCAATCCTGCAAAACACGTCCAATGCTGAATTTTACAAACATACGTGAGCCTAAGCCAGCTATAGTTAAAAACAGGGACAAAATGAGTTACTGAAAAATACACTTATACTTATACTCTACTCCGTGCTGATTAGGCCTCAGCTGGGGTATTGTGTCCAGTTCTGGGTGCCGCATTTCAGGAAGGATGTGGCCAAATTGGAGAAAGTCCAGAGAAGAGCAACAAAAATGATTAAAGGTCTAGAAATCATGACCTATGAGGGAAGATTGAAAAAACTGGGTTTGTTTAGTCTGGAAAAGAGAACACTGAGAGAGGACATGATAACAGTTTTCAAGTACATAAAACAGGGGTTGGCAACCTTTCAGAAGTGGTGTGTCGAGTCTTCATTTATTCACTTTAATTTAAGGTTTCACGCGCCGATAATACATTTTAAGGTTTTTAGAAGGTCTCTCTCTGTAAGTCTATATATTACATAACTAAACTAGTGTTGTATTGTAATAAACAGAGGCCTGGGTGTATGTGAGGGAGGGTCAGGACTCAGGGCAGAGGGCTAGGTGTGTGTGGGGGGAGGGGTCAGGGCAGAGGGCTGGGAGTGTGTGGGGGGGGTCAGGGCAGGGGGCTGGAGGGGATATGCCCCTATTCCACCCACACACACCCTTCCCCAAGGCCCTGCCCCCGCTTCTTCTCTGCCTCTGCCAGGAGCAGCAAACACACTGACTCTGCTCCTTCCCGCCCCCCTCCCTCGCAAGGGCCATCAGCTGATCGGCTGGCAGGGAGGGAGGGACGGAGGGGCAGGAACCCAGCACACTGTGGGAAGAGGCAGGGGAGCCGGCAGGACCAAGCTTCTGCCCATACGCGTGCACAGCACATTTCATTAGGGTGTGCACCCAGGGAGCCCTGCCCTAGCCCTGCCCCCATCCACTCCCTCCTACTTCCCACCCCCTGACTGCCCCCCTCAGAACCTCCAACCCCCCCGCTCCTTGTACCCTGACTACCCCCTCCTGGGACCCCTGCCCCTAACTGCCCCCCAGGACCCCACCCCTATCTAAGCCTCCCTGCTCCTTGTCCCTTGACTGCCCCCCTAGGACCCTACCCTCTACCTGTCCCCTGACTGCCCCAACCCTTATCCACACCCCCGCCCCCAGACAGACCCCCAGGTCTCCCATGCCGCATCCAACTGCTCCCCGCCCCCTGACAGGACCCCCAGAACTCCCGACCCATCCAACCATCCCTGCCTGCCACAACCCCTCTCCACACCCCTGCCTCCTGACAGCCTCCTGCAAAACTCCAGATTCATCCAACCCTTCCCCCAGCTCCTTGTCCCCTGACCACTCCCTCCAGAGACCCCCCACCCTAACTGCCCCACAGGACCCTCCTTGCTCCCTGTCCCGACTGCCCTGACCCCTATCCACCCCCCGCCCCCTTACAGATCCCAGGACTCCCATGCCTCATCCATCCCCCCCCCAGCTCCCTGACTGCCCCCTCCAGAGATCCCCCCCCGCCCCTAACCACCCCGCCCGGGATCTTACCCCCCACATCCAACCCACCCTGCTCCCTGTCCCCTGACTGCCCCCACCCCTTATCCAACCCCCCCAGGCCCTGGACCCCTTACCATGAGGCTTCAAGCAGCATGTTCTGCTCCGCGCAGAGCCAGACACGCTGCCCCGTGGGAGCGGGTAGACCTGCCCCTCAGAGCGCTGCGCGTGTGGCGGCATGGCTCCAGGGGACGGGGGAGCGTGTCTGCCTCTCCACAGAGCCAAACACTGCCCTGCGGGAGTGGGCAGCCCAGCCCCCAAAGCACTGTGTGCGCGGCGGCATGGCTCCAAGGGAGGGGGGAAGGCAGGGGAGGGGCCGGCGGCTTGCTGCGCTCAGCCCGGTTCTCCGGCCCGGGAGCGCGGACCCTGCGGTTTGCCACGCCGGAAGAGTGGGGCAATTTGCCCACCCCTGCATCAGGGGCACACCCCAGGCGCACGCCTATGCTTCTGCCCCCTGCCCCTGTGACGGGGGGAGCGGAGGGCGGAGAAGAGCAGGCCGGGCTGGGCAGGATTTTAATGGCACGCTGCTGCCTGCCAGAACTCCGGCAGGCAGCAGTGTGCCATTAAAAATCGGCTCACATGCCATCTTTGGCATGCGTGCCATAGGTTGCCAACCCCTGACATAAAAGGTTGTTACAAGGAGGAGGGAGAAAAATTATTTTTCTTAACCTCTAAGGATAGGACAAGAAGCAATGGGCTTAAATTGCAGCAAGGGAGGTTTAGGTTGGATATTAGGAAAAACTTCCTGTCAGGGCGGTTAAGCACTGGAATAAATTGTTTAGGGAGGCTTTGGAATCTCCATCACTGGAGATTTTTAAGAGCAGGTTAGACAAACACCCTTCTGGAATGGTCTAGGTAATACTTAGTCCTGCCACAAGGGCTGAGGGTGTATGGAGGGGACTAGATGATCTCTCAAGGTCCCTTCCTGTCCTATGATTCTATGATTCTAAAGCAAAACAAAAGATACACATGCAAAACAAGCATTCCGTTGTATAAACTACTATGTAGCAATGACTAGAGAGGCAGTTATTTTCAGGCACCATAGCAGAACTGAAGCAGAACTGAAGCAAAGCTGTTTATTAAAAATTGCTCTTTTAAACATCATAAACCACAGGAAAAAACAAAACAAAAGAGAACTCAATCTCCATTCATCAGGTCATTTAAAATACATTATGATTTGCAACAGCTATATAATTTAGTGTTTGCTCATTTAGGCCCTGGTTTTGTGAACACACTTACACACCGCAAGTACTCCCAATGGGCACGGAATTAGTTTGCTAATATATATTTCAGCATAGAGCATATATGTTCTTTTAAAGACGTCAGAATTTTAAAAAATATATCAGTGCAGTTTCCTTGAAGGTCACGAGCATAAACACTGAAAAACTTTGAGCTACTTGATTTTGTTTCTTTCAAATGACAATGGGGAAAGGTGAATTCTTTTTTTAATACAAGTCTTTTTCTAACTATAAAAGAACAGAATTCAGTGTGTTAACTTCTTGTATTTTTTCAACAGTTTGTGTTGGCACTTTTAGTCTTATTAATTACACCATCTTTAAATATGTTACGTGCAGTAATATATTGTGATTACAAGTGTCTTAGGACCAGAGCTACAGTAAAATATTCTAATGGAAATATGACTTATTTCAGAGAGATTTTAATTCGATGTTCAAAATATTAAAGTTTTAGCCATCCACCAATTCCCATCATAAGCCTGATCCAAAAATCCACTGAAATCAGGGATAAGACTCCCATTGGCTTCAGTGTGCTTTGGATCAAACACTGTTTTAGCTGCAATTTATAGAATAATACACTTTTTTCCCCTAATATACGAAACTCAAAGAGAAAATCCTATGAATGTAAATTTCATTACACCCTATTTTGGATGTGTCTTTTTTTTCTGGAAGGCTAGTAGAGGCAGTGATTTAAAAAAAAAACCAATTTTCTAAAAGCTCTGTCATCTGCTTTACTTTGTGGATTATTTTTCACTTTTCAGACTCTCAATGAAATGTCCAACAACCATTTTTCAGCCTTAACCCTAAAGCAAAATTTTGTAAAAGCTAAGGGCAATAAACCTTTATAACTTATTCATTATATTGTTGCAGTCATTGGCAATGCATTTAATCAAATTTCAATATACAAGGCTGTACTGAGAGAACTGTCTCGCCTTGCCCAAGAGAATTTATTTGCTTTTCTTAATTAAGATTTGTTTCTCAGATGTAGAAAGGGGTGACTGCAGTATCTGAACTGCCTTACATAACAGCACAACATTACCCCAGGTTATTTAGGTTGATTGCATAAGTCATACAATTCTTTTTAATGTCATTTCCAGCATTTTCTGCATGATTATAAAATCAAAACTAGAGAAAATATCAAATGCTGATAAACTGAGCAGTCAGTGTATTGATTTACACTGTGAGATGTGCATATGTTTCATTCTTGTAGTTCAGCAACTGGGACAACAGTAATGACCAACGGCCAAACTCTGCTCTCAGCATGAATCAGGACGAATTCTGTTGAATTCAATAGAGTTGCTTTTTATTTACCTCATTGTTAATACAAGCACAATCTGACCCCAACTATATATTTGATACTCAGAAACTCAACATAAATGATTGCATCACGTTTTCTGCTAAGCCCATTTAATTTAAAAATTGGGAGGCAGGAGGAGGGGGCAAGACAATAAAGGTAAAACTAGATGATTTATACACGGGGGGGGATCTATGCAGAACATGATAGACAATAAATTTCATAACTTATTAATGTCAGTGGTTTCATCCCTACTGATTTAGAAATTTTAAATCAATATCAAAGTTACTGGAAACACACATGAACAAAATGTACTAGCGCTTCTTCTGACAATACAATCAGAAGGATTATATTGATTGAGGGGAGATAAACACCAACTCTTCTTAAGTAATTAAGACTAAAATATTTTTGAAGAGGTAGTAAAAGAAAATACTACATTTCTAACTCATTTCCCAAAGCCGATTAATGTATCTGTCAATGAGTTCTTTAATTACTACATAAATGGAGACTTATCTCAAATATATGCATAATTTAACTGAATTTTTCTATTGATCAGAGTGCACTATATTATCTGAGAAAACTGAAGCTACATTAACTCCTTAATGAAAAATGAATACTGTGCCCCAGTGATCGTTTACAATCCTTCCGCATGCCTGAATCCTAAAATAGCTCATGTGTGTGTTGCTTTAACTCTGGCCCCATATATAGTACACCAACACATACACACAGTTGCAGATTTCAGTTCTGCAATTTCCACATTAAAATTACTAGCAAATTTAGAATACAACACAGATCACATGTTTGCACAAGCTTTCCAAAACTGTCAGAAAACTCGCCATCATTGATAAATCTGACACCACAATTACGTACACACACCAACACAAACCCACATACAACACTGCATGCGATACAATTTAGGAAAGCCATGCCAACCCACTATTAATCAAAACATGAACATATCAACAATGGTGTAATGATTAGCACCATTTCAGGACAATTACATCTCTATTCCCACTTTGCAGTCCACCAAGGGCACCCACTTTAGGCTTTCTGGCTCCCAGCCATCATCTCTGTCAGGCAGAGACCCACATCTCAGCCCTTCCTGATTGGGGATTTGAAGGCTGCACAGCTCCCTGCCTTACCCTGCAATAGTCCCAGCAAGCAAGTCTGCTCAAAAAGGCTAGCACCTTCTCTTGACTTTCTCTCTCAGGGCTATGACCAATGTATTACCCACAGTGCTAAGTTACCACACAGTTCCTCCTAAGCAAGCACATTTATTTTTAAGATAAAAGCATCACACTAAAAGATTAAAATAGTAAAAGAACCTACACACATGTTAAAAAGTTTACCAGAGGGCTCTCCCCAACGCCAACCTAGGGCTCTGGTAGGTTTCAGTCCCTCAAAACCCACAACTGGGTTTTCCCCATGGTTACAAATTCATCTGTCTTGGACCCAGAACCAGAACAGAGACTGGACAGATCAGCTATTTCTTTAAACAGAGTGGGCCTTTGATCTTGGCTTCTGTAACAGGTAATCAGCAGAAAATGAACATCTCCTTAAGGCTGGGTTTTCACATAACTGGAAAATAGGGGAATTTGCATAAACCTCTCCCTAGAGATTCCCCAGGAAATCCACTTCACACTTATTGTACCAAGAGTCCGTATTTGTCTGGTACATTTTCAGTACAGGCTTTTGTACTCCCAGGCTTCATGTCTGTCACATCTTTCCCCTAGTGAGGTTACATATAATCCTAGCTCAAAATAATACATACATTGACTACAGTAAGTTCTTCCAAGGATATTACAGGAAATCGTCATATCTGTCAAAGTGTAGACAACACATCTACCAACAGCATTTAAGCAAAGACTTACCTGAATTCAATGAGATTTAAAACACATGCTGATCATACCTTGGAAGATCTGGACCTAAGTAACTTGCCAAAGGTCACACAGGAAGTCTGTGGCAGAACAGGAGGTTGACCTCAGTTCTGCTGACTGCCAGCCCAGTGCCTTAACCACAAGACCATGCTACCTTTCTAAGACCTTATTATACATGGATGTGATGTCATATATATTTAGTGAATCAGAACTAAACTGCGGAAAAAGATCATCATCCATACAGTAGAAATAAGCCGAATGGCTTTGTATTAGTAAAACAAGACTTTTCTCTGGATGTGGCAGAACTACGACTGCACATGTCACTCCTGCACACCTGCTGAGCTGGAATGCTTACGAAGAGATATCTTAAGAGTGCACACCTCTGAGGAGAGTGATGGATCACATTTTGTACCACAAAGAGGATTTGAAGCAGATAGGAGGAACTAATACATCCTACTCCTTTTTTGAATCCTTCTTAGCTTTTGGCCTCAATGATACTTTTTGGCAGGGCCGGCTCCAGATCCCAATGCGCCAAGCAGGCGCGTGGGGCGGCATTGTCCTGGCAGGGTGGCATTTGGCTCCGGCAGACCTTCCGCAGTCATGCCTGCGGGAGTTCCACCGGAGCCCCGGGACTAGTGGACCTGCCGCAGGCATGACTGCGGAGGGTCCCCTCTTCCCGCGGCTCCGCTTGAGCTCCCGCAGGCATGACTGTGGCGGGTGCGCTGGTCCCGCGGCTCGGACGGAGCTCCCGCAGGCATGCCTGCGGATGCTCCACCGGAGCCGCGGGACCGACCGTCCGCAAACACTTCTGCCCCGGCCGCGGGACCGGGGAAGGGCGGCGCGAGCCCTGCTTGGGGCGGCGGAATTTCTAGAGCCACCCCTGCTTTTTGGCAATGAGTTTCCACAGATAAATTACACAAAATGTAAAAACTATTTTATTCTAACAGTTTTTCATTTGTTGCCTTTTAATTTCATTGGATGTCCCTTTGATCTTGCATGATAGAATCATAGGGTTAGAAGGGATCGCAAGGGTTATGTAGTCTAACCTCTAACTGTCTAGTCTAAGAGAAGATAGTAGAGGCTGATTTACCTTTGCTATAACATTCATCTATCCCGATGATACGAAAAGTGTTTACTTTAGTAGGGTTTGCTAAATCAGTGGTTCTCAACCTTTCCAGACTTCAGTACCCCTTTCAGGAGTCTCATTTGTCTTGAGTCCCTCCAGTTTCACCTCACTTAAAAACTACTTGTTTACAAAATCAGACAAAATACAGAAGTGTCACAGCTCACTGTTACTGAAAAATTGCTTACTTTCTCATTTTGATCATATAATTATAAAATAAATCCATTGAAATATAAGTATTGTACTTACCTTTCAGTGTGATACTGAACCTGTTTTTCCACTAGCGAGCCTTTTCTGAAGCCCAAGCTCTGCCGCCCAGGGCTGAAGCAGGTAACTTAGCTTCGCAGGGGGGCCCTATGGTGGCAGCCCCCAGGCTACTGCCTGCTTGCTTCCTGCAAATGCCAGCCCTGCATTTGTGACTCCCCTAAACCCATCCCATGACCCCCTCGGGGCTGCAAGACCCAGGTCGAGAAACACGAATCCAGATGAGTTGAGTACCCCCTGGAAGACCTCTCAATACCCACCCCGGGGGATGCATACCCGATTGAGAACCGCTGTGCTAAATAATTGGTACAATACAACAATCAAATTAGCTTCACAAGCATACCATGTTGACTACATTAAGGCAATGCTATGCTGCCAATATTGTAACCGGAAACTTTCACACAAGAAAAAGTCCCTCAATGTGAGATAAAACCTGTATTATACGGGTGCAGGCACAGCAGAGTGGAGGGGAACCTATTCACTTGTTTTCCTAGTTAAACAACAAGGTTCTTTCATAACCAAAGACGGGGAACAAGGCTTGACAAGTAAGTGCATTTTAAGTGTACATCCGGGAAATGTTTATACTTTGTTCTTGAAAAATGTAAGGAGAGAATATTGAGAGTATAGCATTGTGTCCAAACTGTAATTTGAAAGTGTGTGTGTGTGTGTGTGTGTGTGTGTGTGTGTGTGTGTGTGTGTGTGTGTGTAAGTAAGAGAAAATATCTATACACAAACACACACTCTACTCTTTTAGGGGACCCTCTTATAGCCTTTCCAGGTACATTTTTAAAAAATACCTGACACTAGGTACAGTCTGGTCCATTCCAAAGGCAAACATTGTCCTCTACGTAAATATTTTCATGAGCCCCACAGAGAAGTCATCTCTGGTAGGGATGATTAAGGGAGGGGGGGAAAGGGTGAATTCCATCAGATATATGGAAATTGGCTCAACCTCCCCTTCAATTTGGTGGTAGAATTTTAAAAAAAGGAGTATGCATGAGACCTTTCCAGCATACTGCTGCTGTAAGGATTAATCAGATGCCAGTTTTCTTGAAATTGATATGTACATTTACATTAGTTCAGTCTGCATGTACAATTTCAGTTCCCTTTCATTTTTCACGCCAAATGATGTCAGATTTTAATTAAAATGTTTTAACTGAAAATTAAAATGTCAATAGTGATGCACAGATGCTGCTGAACAGATTTATCATGTCAGTAACGTAAATAAAAAACAAAAGAGAAAAGAAACAGGAAAAAGCCAAAAGAGCAAAAGTGTCAATTGATATTCTACTCAGTCATTATCCGTGACTGACCAGAACACTGGTTGGATGTAATGGGGTTTGGATCAGGCCCTAGGCACATATCCCCTTTGCACACACCCCCTCGGTGCCAAAAACGGGCTTGAAGAATCAAACCCATGACTGGCTGAATTATATAGCTCAAGCAGGGCAGGGAAATGTAAAATGGAAGAGAATCTAATAGCTGTCTGTTATTGTGGGTCTACAATATGTTTCTGGAGGATCTGCATGGCTTTCCTCACTGATCAGATAAAAGGTGGCCTCTTAGCAAAACTGAAACCTTGAATTCTGTTTTTGATACTCAACTAGGTCACCAGCTAATGAAAAGAAGCTCTTGACAACAATGTTTGCTGTCCTCATTCAGCCTCAAAGGGATCCTTTAATGGATGACACATTGTTTTAGTCAGGCCAGACCTTTGGATAGCTGAAATCAAGCATCTGGTGAATTACATTATGCTAAAATTTTGTGGCCAAATATATTTTCCTGTCACTAAACTCTTCTTCTTCTGCACGTTTGCTTTCAATCCCACAAAGAATTAAACCAGGATATCAAAGGGAAGTTCATTATGCTTTATTATCAGTAAAAAAAAAAAACTGCTGACAAGAGAGCACCAGCTTCTAAAGTGTTCCTGTGTGTATCTGAGTTCATGGAGAAAATTTCCCAGAACAATTCACACAGGGCCATTAGATTCTACCAACATTTTGTGTGAGATTTCCAATTACTAGTGGAATGTTCTTCTTTGGTCCCAGTAAGCAGTTCATTAATGATAAGGCTCTAGGTATGTCCATGTCAATGCTCTTCCTCAGAGAAGGGTTATTTCACAGTAGGTATTATTTCCTAATTACTTTAAAATCTACAGGTGACAGATTTCCCACCACCACCACCTTTCCCTACACATCATTCCAGCCATTATGATTAAATTCTGGGCTTGTGCGGGACCCCAATGTAATTTTTGATAGCTGCATTTAACCTCTCCAAAAAACTAACTGAATAAACAAGTCCACTGGCTTCAGCACCAGAAGTGAGAAAGGATAAAATGTGTACCAGGATGTACATTTTCAGGAGGCAAACCCATGCCCTATTATGGTCCAGCTTATTCCAGCTGTAAATTGCTCTCAACAGATTCCAAACTCTGTTTCTGCAGTTTTGAAGCATATACCACTACATACTTGTTAACTTTTCAGGGGACATCCCCTAAGTTCCATTCTGGCCTCATTACCACCATCTAATTTACATTTTTTTTAATCCGTAAGGGTACAGACTCTCCAGTCTATGTTAAAAGGCAGGGGGTCATCAGCATGAAGTGAAACCTTTAGGCGCCTCTCCTCTAAAGCTAATATTTCTGATCCAGAGCTCTTTCAGTGTGGTTATAAAGGAGTCTGGATGACAGATACCTACCATAGGCCCGATCCTATGTTGTCCTGAGCTCCCTCAGATATCCTCTTAAGTCCATTTGTGTTGTGGGAGCTCAGCACCTCACAGGATCAGGCCTTATTTATGCTGTTGACTGCTTAATACATCCAAGCTATTGGACTATGATCCAGCTAGTGGTGCAATGCCACTTTGAGGGCTGGGATAGCAGAGGGGGCAAGAAGGAGGCTCTGGGTAGTGGGAGAGACCAAGGACACTTCAGCTGGCACTCTGGGGAGGTGGGGGGAGGCCGGGTAGTGGCAGAAATAGTACAGAGTGAAAAGAACACTTAGACATATAAGCCTAAACATACAAATAATGGAAAAAATCATTAAAACATGGACCATCCAAAGATGAACCTAACGTACAGATATTATATTTCAAAAAGGGACAAGCTAAATAGCCTTTGGCCTTAGAGATCCATTTTAACTTGTCCCTTGTTGCTAAGAAATAGCACCTAGAAAAAGGAGCTTTCATTCGCCAGAGAATACTTTGAAAAACATTTCTGGTGGATGAAGGGAGGGTGGTTTCATCATTAATGCTGACTTTGGAATACCCTCTGACTTGATGCAGATCTACGATTCAGGAGCTAATGGCTCAAGCACAATGTCTGATAGTCTGCTTCAGTGTTCTCAATTACCGGATTTATCATACTTCCCATCATTCCTAAGGTTTTTTAAAATTATCTGTCAGCTCCTGGGAACCAAAATGATTACTTTGCAATATGAAAAAATATTAAAAGAAAAATAATATTAACCAGTGCTGTGATTAATATTATATAATATGGAAATTCCAAGGAGCTGAACCAGAATATATATTCGCACAGAATGGTTTGCCTGAGGCAGGACATTATGGTGAGAACCATTTCTCATCCTTAACGAACCCTTGCTGCTATAATATAAAATGGATTAGCTGTATAAAAGGACTCAGAATAGGAAAGAAAGAACATAATCTAATCTCTTCTATTGTCTCCAGTATGTTGGCATCAGTCCATTTGCCATTCCAGGCCATGATGACTGACACATTCTGTGCAGTCACGTATTACAAATTCCTGGGAGCATGGGACTTGATCGGCAGTCCTCACCTTTAGATAAGGACACATGCCAAACAACAAAGTGGCTCACCCAGGAAAGAGAATGTTGCTGAGTGTCAGAAGAGTGAGCTCCAGTCAGCCTCCCTACAGGCCAGCAGAGTAGTCGGCAGCCCTTAGAAGCAGGATGCCAGCAACCCCATGAAAAGGAAGATGGAGCGACTCGGTGTGCAGCTGTCTCACTAGTGATGCCAATATCACATGTTGGGTCCCAAAATTCAAAGACACCACCCACCCACCCCGCCACAAACAAACCAACCATTTTAAATGTTCATTTTATACCAGGGATAAGGCTCTCCATTCCCAGATTTTTATGCACCCAGTGCTGATGTAGTACAACAGTATCAAGTATCTGTTCACATTCAGTGATATTGGGTGTCCCTATTGGGCTTCACTAGAATAATGAAGGGCTGGTACATCCATTTCATCATTTCTAAACCATTCAGCACTTTGGGGTAAATGAGATAATTCATGTTATACATTTCAGCTGCCAAAACTTTTAACAAAATATTAAACTACTCTCCAGTTTGTTTTTAATTGCTTCATAAGCAACTAGTAGTTTCCTCGCTTTGGTGCTTGATGTTCCAAGGGGATTTTGAGACTAAGAACTAGCACAATCACAAATTTCTCATTTAAAAAAAACTAGTCCTCTTTGCATTTTTTCTTACCATTAACATGAGATCTACTCCTGCATGCTACTGATAGCTACTTAGGGTGACCAGACAGCAAATGTGAAAAATCAGGACAGGAGGTGGGGGGTAATAGGAGCCTATATAAGAAAAAGACCCAAAAATCGGGACTGTCCCTATAAAATCGGGACATCTGGTCACCCTATAGCTACTCTCTGCAAATGATATAATTATATCAGCCAGTCGGCAGGTTGCTGCTGCACCTATGCCAGAACACCCTGAACAAACGAGAAAACTTTTGAACCATTATCCAAGGAAAATGAATGGTTTTGTGGTTAAAGCCCAGGGCTGGGAGTCAAGTGATCTAGGTGACATTTCAGGCTTTACAGAGGATGTGACCTTGGCCTATTTGATGGTATCACAGAGTTCACCACTTCAGGTACATGCCTACTGAGTACCCTGGACATCAACCACAAGACAGAGTGGTTGACAAGGAACCTGTTTGGGACTCAGGAGATCTGATTAAATGTCCAGCCCTGTCACAGACTTCCTGAGACACGGTGGACAAAGTCACATGATCTCTCTTCACCTCAGTTCCTCATCTATAGAGCAGGAGTGACATCTTAAGTGTGTTATAAGGATAAATTCACTGATATAATGAAGCGATGGGGGCCCTAAGGCCAGGCAAACAGGGCCTGATTTTCAGGCGTACAGAGGACCTTAAACTAACTAAAGCCTATGGGAGTTTTGGGTATTCAGCACTTCTGAAAACTCAGGCCCTTACAATACATCCACATATGTGCACCTCTTAGAGAGGTAACCATGGAGATGACATGTCAGGGAGAGCTTTGCGCCAGCCCTCCACGCCATGGTGGATTTAACCATATATGACTAGCTGACTTCTGACCTCCATGTGGATCCTTTTCAGGCGGCTCCATTTAACTTGGGTGAATGACACAGTAAATACTGGTGGCTGCACATTCAAAATAATACTCTGGATAACAGACCTGGAACACAATAAATTGAAGTCTACCACTTCTGCCTGACCAGTTAGAATTCAACCAGCTGTAACAGAAGTTGAGAGCATGGGCAATTTCAGTGAAGGGTTAGTCCTCATTTCAGAAACATTTCTGGAAACAGATCACAAACATTTGTATTTGGAGTTGTCTATGATCTGGCTTCTTAAAATTCATCTATTCTTCCTTCAAACAAATATTACCTAACTCTGCCTTCTGTTCTTGCCTTCATTTTAAATAATTCAGTCACCACAGTAGGAGGCCATTTATTCCATTCACCTTGCAACAGAAAACCCTTTCCTCCTGTTAAGCTGTAGACTCTGGGGGGTTATTTCCTCTTATGCCTTCTTCATTTCAAGGCACAGTGTAGGGTTTAACCAAGAAAAGATGGGAGGCAACTGTCCTTGCTTAAGAAAAGGAAAAGTCAATTATTCATAGAGGGCCTGATTCTAATCTAACACCAGTTCTATATTAGTGTAATTCCACTCACTTCACCTGTTACACCCAATGTGGGGGAGAGATATGAAACTGACCTGGTCTGTCGAGGTGTGGTGCATTGTTCTACAGTAGTGCAGTGTGACTGTCATAACTATCAAGGGAAGGGTAACAACCCTCCTGTGTACAATACTATAAAATCCCTCCTGGCCAGAGGCACCAAAATCCTTTTACCTGTAAAGGGTTAAGAAGCTCAGGCAACCTGGCTGGCACCTGACCCAAAGGACCAATAAGGGGACAAGATACTTTCAAATCTTGGGGAGGGGGTAGGCTTTTGTTTGTGCTCTTTGTTTTGGTGGGGTTCGCTCTTGGGACTAAGAGGGACCAGACATCAATCCATGTTCTCCAAATCTTTCTGAACAAGTCTCTCATATTTCAAACTTGTAAGTAACAGCCAGGCAAGGTGTATTTGTTTATTTTTGTTTTCTCAACTTGTGAATTTTACCTTTTCTAGGGGGAGGTTTATCCCTGTTTTGTTGTAACTTTGAAACTAAGGCTAGAGGAGGTTCCTCTGGGCTCTCTGAATTTCATTACCCTGTAAAGTTATTTTCCATCCTGATTTTACAGAGATGATTTTTACATTTTCTTTTTAATAAAATCCTTCTTATAAGAACCTGACTGATTTTTCCATTGTCCAAAGACCCAGGGGTTTGGGTCTTTGATCACTTTGTAATCAATTGGTTAGGATATTATTCTCAAGCCTCCCCAGGAAAGGGGGTGTAAGGGCTTGGGGGGGATATTTTTGGGGAAGAGGAACTCCAAGTGGTTCTTTTCCTGTTTCTTGTTAAATCACTTGGTGGTGGCAGCATACCAGGTTTAACCTAAGCTGGTAGAAATAAGCTCAGGGGGCTTTCATGCGGGTCTCCACATCTGTACCCTAGAGTTCAGAGTGGGGAAGGAACCCTGACAGTGACTAAACATGAACATGTTAAAACCATGTTTTCTGATAAACTTGACAAATCATGTGAAGCCATTACAGTTTTATTAGAATAAACATTTTCAATTGCATTGATTAAATTATGACTAATGCCTTGTACCTACAGACATAAACCTCTAATTTCATCATCACTAATGACCTCCTGAAATAGGAGGGAGGAAGTCAGCATCTTAGGGACAAAACACACTAGTGAAACCCTTTTCATCAGCCTCATTGTACACGGTAAAACCAATCATGGAAACAAAAAGATTGCTGCAAGCAAAGGCCCACTGTGCACATTAAATTACTTAAACCACATTTTGTTTTAATCATCCCTTTAATCACTGAGCTTCCAAGCACCAATAAACTTTCAGTTAATTATTTTTAATCAAGAAACATCTTATGTAAAACCATTATCCAACATTCTGCGTAGCTACAGGGAAATGTATTGAAACATAAGCTATTCAACCTAGAATTGTCTTCCTAAACCAAGCAGCTAGCACTGTGGACCTTCCAACTTGGAAGCAGTTTATGACAGCCTGCAGACCAAGCTATTAAAAGTATAGCAACAGCAGCCTAGGTCCATGTGACAGGTAGCTGTATCTGGATAGCTGATTTTTGATGATGTATTCAGCTCCCAGGCCTAGTGAGATCTTTTTCTGTCTCTTCTCCACCTCTTTTCCTGAAGATGGTACTGGCCTCCCTCCAGAGCACTACCATGTGGAAGAGACAGAACCAGGGATGGGCAGAAGGAAACTACATTATTTGTAGGTAGGGGTTTATGAGGCAGTACTGTGGATCTGATTTTCCCCTCGCATCTGTGCTCCTGATTGGCTGAGAGAGGGTGTCTTCAGCTGGATGGACCTAATCCATCCCTAGCTGACAACTCTGTTTCAAAATGCCAGAGTAATGACTCCTGTAACCTTGCTCAGGAGGCAATAGGGGAGGGAAGGTAGCTGTGCCCCTGGATTCTGGAGGAGGCCAGAGACTGTTCCGATCCCTGGCATAATTTAGAGCTACCCCAGGAGCTGGTACAATTTAAACTCCACTGCAACAGTGCTCCATGGGCCTTTGATCAGTCCAGCATAGTCAGAATGCAGTGCACTCCAGTGCCACCCACGACAGCCCTGAGTCATGCCCCATGCGAGGGGAACAAAGGGTTATCATGCCGTCCCTGCACAATACCTCACTTTGGGGATATTCTCTGGTGGAGAGAACCACTGGAATTAGGACGTCTGTGAGCTAGTGCAAAACCCAGACTCAGGGCAACACAGACACTTTGTGGGTCTCAAACACTGCTGGCACTGAAAGGCAGCTGGCTGAGAGATATCATTTCTAGTGTGTACGGTTAGGGCTGTAACTCAGTTTAACGCTCTTTGGGTAGGTCTATACTCACCGTCCGGGTCGACGCGGTGAGTTCGACTTCTCGGAGTTCGAACTATCGCGTCTAATCAAGACGCGATAGTTCGAACTCCCCGCACGCTCCGGTCGACTCCGGAACTCCACCACCGCGAACGGCAGTGGCGGAGTCGACCTTGGAGCCGCGGAGTTCGACCCCGCCGTGTCTGGACGGGTAAGTCAGTCGAACTAGGGTACTTCGAGTTCAGCTACGCTATTCGCGTAGCTGAACTTGCATACCCTAGTTCGACCCCCCCCCCCCTTAGTGTAGACCAGGCCTTAGTGACTGGCCTAGCTGAGATTCTACTCACTGTTTGTTTTGTTTGTGATCTTCACTTTATTTTGCACCATATGCCACAGAAACGTTGTATTGAACTTAAACTCGATGAAACTGGACATCTAGATTGTTACAGGTGGGTCAGCTACTGCGGGGCACCTTTGACATTAGGAACTTCTGACCATTTGTGAGGTAGAAGTAGGAGGGCCGATTGGTTTGGGCACATGGTCAAAACAATGAGAGTTGCAATCTCCCTGCCCACAGGCTGTGAAAAGTAGGGTGACCCTATTTCCCTAAACTGAAAATGGCATGTGCAGGGCTGGCCCAATCCGCCAGGTGTCGCCACTCGCCCCTCCCCAAACGTTATTCTATGCCCCCAATTGAGCCAAGTAGCAGAGATGGGGGCAAAGGGGAAGAGGAATGGCTATGGACTGGGATCTGGGCAGCAAAGCAGGGTATGTGTGTGAGTATTTTTGGGCTCGGAGCCAGGAGATGAAGCTATTGGACTATGATCCAGCTAGTGGTGCAATGCCACTTTGAGGGCTGGGATAGCAGAGGGGGCAAGAAGGAGGCTCCGGGTAGTGGGAGACACCAAGGAGACTTCAGATGGCACTCTGGGGAGGTGGGGGGAGGCCGGGTTGTGGCAGAAATAGGAGACTGGAGGTGCACTGGGGAGGAAAAGAGGCTGCTTGGGGCAGCAGGGGTGGAGAGGGCTCCGTGGACTGGCTGGCCCCACCATCTTCACAGAAACCAAAGAAGAGAGTTTGAATTAGGGCCCCAACAGTGCTGCTCTCTGATTGGACTGCAGAATAAGCATGTGACACCCCATTGCTCCCTGATTGGAGGGGCAGGGCCTAGCAGAGACACGTCAGCCAGGCTCCTGCACAGCCTCTTAGTGGGGGGGGGGCATGAGCCTTGGGTTCCCTGCACGGGGTAGGCAAAACCTCCCCCTCAAACATCGCTGCTTGCCTCCCTGAAAGTTCCTCCACACACCCCCTAGAGGAGTATAGGGGTTTTTTTGTTTGTTTTTTTGTGGGGTGGCTTACCAAGGGAAGCGTCCAGCCAGAACGGGCTGTATGGTCTCCCTATGAGAAAAGGGAAATGGCAAAGAATTCAAGAGGTGCTGAACACCACAACGGGTTCAAGTGCAAGTCACAAAAACAAACACTATATTTAAAGAGACCTGGGCAATGGGAAATCTAGCCCATTTAAAAAATAGTCAGTCAGTCCAGCATAATTTCAGGTGCTCTACTATCCCTGAGCCTCTCTGACAATTTCTGTGGTTTTTTTCAGTCACAATTTTCTATTTTAAAAAATGTTTCTCTCTTCCCTGCTGCTGTGTGAAAATCCCAAACAAGGAAAGTAGTGAAACTGACTATTTCCTACATGCTGTCAAAATCCACAAACTAAACAACTCTGAAAAAAAAATTCTCTAATCTCTCTCAGTTATAGTTATTTTAGATGTGCTTTGAAACACCAGTAGGTAAAAAAATTGCTAACATCCGAGGATTTTTTTCTTTTAAATTGAAGGTGTCTCTTTAAATTAAGTATTACCAGAAAAGCTTGTTAAGGGAAAAAATTGTAACTGATAGTGCCTGAGCAAGGATAGGCAGCAGCGTTATATTTCTGAATGCTTTTTTCTCCTCTTATTTCTTTTAGATATTTGTACATTTATGTACTTTTCAGTCTAATAGAGACTGCACTGCATTGTAGCACATGCCTCATTCATTAACTAAACATCACTGATGTAGTTTTATCTATGAAGTTAAATGGGAAAATACACAAAGCAATGCTTTACATTAACCACAGCAGGCTTCTTCTCCTCACTAGAAAACCATATAACATACTCAACAGCAATTGGAAGCAAAGGCCACCGCTTCACTTATAACAAAACCACAGGCACCTACTCCATGGGTATTCCAGGGCTGGCGCACCCATGGGGAAGAATTGGTGGGTGCTCTGCACCCACTGGCAGCCAAGCTCCCTGCCCCTCCCCACCGCCCCAGCTCACCTCTGCTTCACCTAGTTGGGCAGCACCGCCGATGGGACTTTTTAAACAGTCCTGTCGGCGGTGCTGACCAGATCCGCCTTGACCCAGTGCCTTACATTCCATGACCCAGTACTGGGTCACGACCCGCAGTTTAAAAATCACTACCCTAAAGCATTAAAAAAAAACCTCTCAGAAAAAAAATCAGTTACAAAAAGTGTCCTCTGGCAAGGTCCTCTGTCTTCTTTCTTGATGATTTAATCCTCAGTGTTTAGAATACCACATCACACCTGCAAATATCAAAATCTCTTTGACACATGTGTGTGTATTGGGTATATTTATACTATAAACCACAAGCCCAGACACTAACACTCTCACTGATACTAAGTGAAATCCTGTCCCCACTGAAATCAATGGCAAAATTCCCACTGATTTCAGCGGGGCCAGGATTTCACCCATAGAGTAGTATCTTACTCTACAGTTAGTCCCATTGTGGTCAGTGGAACTACTTATCGAGTAATTAATTCACAATGAGAAGTGGGCGTATAAATCCTTTAGGCTGCTTTGAAAATCCCACCTACTGTAGTTAGAGAGCCTGGAAACATGAAGTTAAAGTTACACTTAAAAAAATGTATTAGAATACAAAACGGTCACCTATATTTCTGTCCATTTTACCATCCTGACAGAACAGCTAAAATCCAAGAAACGAACCTGACCTGAAACAATGTAGATTTTTAACAAATCAGCGACTCTGAAATCTGAGAAGTGACTTAACGACATTAATCTTCATAAACTGGCTGTATGTTGCTGTAGCATTTAAACTTTAAACCACTATTGCAAATTGCATCTTCCTTCTTTCCAGCCATCTTTGGATACAAAAAAAGGACAGATTTTTACATCTTCATCCAGTGTAAGTACATTCTGAGCAATCCCTCAATAGTATATGGATTTTCAAATGTGAGCATGGTATGCTCTCGAGATGTTGCACAGATACCTTGGTCTTGATTTTCGGTTGACTTCACTGGGCTTGCGGCTGCTAAGTATTTGTGCAAAACTAGGCTGATAGCTACCATATCTGAAGCTAAAAAAAACTTTCAAGGACCAAACAAAAACTGAGTATCTTACACACTAAGGCTGCAGGGCTGGTGGGAAATCATTCTTAAGAATCTCAGATAGGCACCTATGCTCTCCAGTGTCTGATTCCACGAACACACTTAGTTTTAAGATGTCTGTAGCTACAAACTGTGAACTTCTTCCAGTTCTTGGCACTACTGCTTTTATCAAAAGGTCTCCATCTGTCATGGAAGGTGTAATGGATGTGCAGGAAGGGAGGCTGGCAAGGGGCAGACATAGTGTAAATGTTACTTGGGTGACTTTTGGTGGGTATTTCCAGATTTTCCAATGCTTGCTTGTTTTGTAAATGTAACCTGAATGACCACTGTTCTGAGTAATGTTTGTTTTGCTTTATGAATATTGCATTCTCTTAACAGATTTTTCCTTAATTGTAACTCCAATTTAAAGTTTGTTTTTGACCCTGGAAATAATCTTTAAGCTCTAACAAGCCTGTATTAGTCATTACGTTTCAAACTGTGCAAACACTGATAGTGTTTTTTGCTATTTATATTTCATGATCTGTTGTGTTACAACAACCAGAAATGTTGTATTATAAATATATTACATGGATTAAGTACTGGTATAAACCAGGGGAAAAGAGTATCTACCCACGTATAGTAATAAAATGAAAATCACAGATTCATGGATTTAAAGGCCATCCTGATTGTGATTACATAGTCTAACTGCCTGCAGAACACAGGCCACAGGATTTCACCTAGGATGAGTTGGTTCTTTTTATCTTTTCCCTTTCTTTGTAAATAAGAAAGATCTTATAAATTAGGCCTGGCTTTATTTATTCCTGGTACTCACCTCTCAGTGAATGAGACAAATGACACATTTCATTCCTCATTTGGAAGGACAAAATCACAGACTCATAGAAACGTAGGGCTAGAAGATATTCTCTGGAGGTTATCAAATCCAGCCACCTGTGCATTCAGTCAGCACCAAATAAACCTAGAGCAGTGGTTCTCCACCGGGGTGCGTGTACCCCGGGGATACGCAGAGGTCTTCCAGGGGGTACACCAACTCATCTAGATATTTGTCTAGTTTTACAACAGGCTACATAAAAAGCACTAGCAAAGTAGTACAAACAAATTTCATAAAGACAAAATTAGAAAAGCAAGCAATTTGTCAGTAATACTGTGCTGTGACACTTTTGTATTTTTATGTCTGATTTTGTAAGCAAGTAGTTTTTAAGTGAGGTAAAACTGGGGATACACAAGACAAATCAGACTCCTGAAAGGGGTACAGTAGCCTGGAAAGGTTGGGAAACACTGACCTAGACCATCCCTGACAGCTGTTTGTTCCACCTGTTCTTCAAAACCTCCAATGATGGCCCTCTCCCTTGGAAGCCTATTCCAGAGCTTATCTACCTTTATAGTTTAAAAGTTTTTCCTAATTTCTAACCTAAATCTCCCTTGCTGCAGATTAAGCCCATTACATGTTATCCTACCTTCAGTGGACATGGAGAACAATTGATCACCATCCTCTTTATAACAGCCCTGAAACATATTTGAAGTCTATTTATCAGGTGCCCCTTCAGTCTTCTTTTCTCAGGACTAAACATGCCCTGTTTTTTTAACCATGTTCCTCATAGGTCCAGTTTTCTAAACTTTTTATCATTTTTGTTGCTCTCCTCTGGACTCTCTCCAATTTATCCACATCTTTTTTTAAAGTATGGCACCCAGAAATGGACAGAAGTACCCTAGCTGAGGCCTCATCATTGCCAAGTACTGCAGAACAATTACTTCTGAATGAGATTAGCCCAGAATGATATTATTAGCCTTTTTCACGACAGCATCACATTGATGACTCAGATTCAATTTCTGATCCACTATAACCCCCACAGCCCTTTCAACAGTGTTACCACCTAATCAGTTATTCCCCATTTTGTACATGTGCATTTGATTTCTCCGTCCTAAGTGTAGCATTTTGTACTTGTCATTACTTAATTTAATCTTGTTGATTTCAGATTAATTCTCTAATTTGTCAAGGTCACTTTGAATTCTAATCCTGTCATTTTAAGTGCTTGCAACCCCTCCCAACTTGGTGTCATCTGCAAATTTTTTACATAATTTACAACATTTTTACATAATACATCTGCATATCTCCACTCCATTATCCAAGTCATTAATGAAAATATTGAATAGTACCAGACCCAGGACTGTCCCCTGCAGGACACCACTAGATTTTCCCTCCTTGTTTGCAACATTGATAACTAGTGAAAAACTGAAAACTACTCTCTGAGTATAGTCTTTCAACTAGTTGTGCACCCACCTCATCGTAATTTCATCTGGATCACATTTCTCTAGTTTGCTTACGAGAATGTCATGTGAGACACTGTCAAAAGCTTTACTAATGTTTTTGGCAAACTCTCTTTAAAGATAGAAAAAGATGAACATGGGACCAGTGGACCCAGGCACAGGCCAATTCACAAATGTATATCCGTAATTGTTATAGATTTCTAGGATGGCCCAATCTGACTAATGAGTTATGGGGCAGATCTCTGGCTGACATAAATTGGCATACCTCCATTTCAATGTCAACCAACTTTGAGGATAAGCTCCATTGTCCTTCTATAGATCGTTTTGGATTGTTCGACGTCTAAGGACCACCCTTCACATGGAGTAGTGTCTTATTCCACAAGTCGTCCCATGGAAATCAATGAGCTTTCTGACAGAATAAGGTACAACTAAGGGTGGTTAGCTAAGAAGCTAAGCTTTTATGGCCAGTTCCATTCCCATCTGACAGCTTGTTTAAAGTGGTGGTACATTTTTTAATGCATAATTGCATGCAACATCAGAAAAAATAACACACAGAGAGCATACAATATTAATGATATAACTAGTTGAAGTTAAATATCTTGTCTGTTTTAAGATGACGGTGAATGAATTCTATATACCAAAATACCCATTAAACCAATTATAGCAGCACATGTATATTCTGCTAGTTTACACTTTATAAATCAAAGACAGTTTTGAGTGGACATATGCAATTACCCTCTTATATTAATAACAAGGCAACTTTTTTTGGTTTATGAATATAGAGTCTTATCCTGTTCACAGTGATGTTAATTGCAAAACTCCCCGTTGCTTTCAATGGACAAATAAAAAGTGGTGAAAGCTTCTAAGGGGAAAAAACGGCTTCCATTCAAAGACTTCATGTGCCAAGTTCCAGACTGAAGCAAACCTTTGTGTCTCAATGATAACCTATTGAAAAAAATATGCTTTTGAATGCAAAAGCTCACAGAACCATAACCGTACTCTCACTGCATAACTCAGCACTAGTATAATGAAGTGTAAAATGATTTAGCATTGAGATTTTAAAATGACCAAATGGAACAAAATCATCAATTTAGATACATTTCTCATTCATCAAGCTCATGCTTTGGCAGTGAGGCAGTGCCTGTTCTCCCCAGTGGAAGTCATATGAGGTTATAATTCATCTGAGGGATTTTGTTTACATAGATCATAGAACTCAAAAGCACAGGTTCCTAAATATCAGCCACAGCACAGAACTCACATGTGAGGCCCAAGACTCATCTTTTTGTAAAAAAAAAAAAAAATTTTTAATGAACACCATGAAGTCACCACCCACTGAAGGCCAAAGTCTGCCCTTAGCTAAAGCTTCACAACCCTTTTGATGCCAGTGTTTTTGAAAGGCTCTGAGAGCAGAATTTGGCCCTATAAGGGCAGCACAACTTACACCAGACATCTTGGTCCGTCTCTGCAGATCTGTGTTTGCATATCTGGCTGTGGGTTTGGGTTCCATATCCATGCTTCTGCCACGTATGGTCAGTGTTCAGACCCAAACCTATACCATTTATGGGCCACTATTTACATATATTTGTCTCTCTTGGAGCTATTCAATTCAAAATGAATTCCTAGCCATTTCTTTCCCGACATAACATAAACCGGAGATTAACATTCTGTGAGAAATAAGCTTAGGCTGAACACATTGGGGTCTGAATTTAGCTGGTGCGCATGTACAGTACAAAGAGGTAGCAAAAGGGATGGTACATTTGTCCACATTTTTCACAGGCTATTTTTAACTTTAGCCATCTCAATTTACATGTATTCTAATAAAACAAATTTTACTCTGTTACACCTTGGCAACCCCAAATGACTGAGCACACTTTGGCCAAATATATATGTATTACTCCCCACAGGTAAGTTTTGCAACATAGATCACAAATGCTTTGATATCCCAGAGAGCTGGATTTTGTACTTTTATTAAGTTAACTGAAGTGAGTGTAAAAAAATCACACAAAAGCAGACAGCTCCCTGGCAGGGGCTCCTGCTTATTCTTGACATGCATCAAGCCAAATTGGGTTGCACAGAGTAGGAATGCCTAAGCTATAAGCAGAGATACTATTAAGTGGAAATTATTATTAGACATATGGTTTAGAGCAGTTATTTATCCTCAACAAATACAGTGGGCCCTCTTAAGTTTTCTTTTCATTATTTACTGCTATGATTAATAGTAGCAAATATTTATGTTCTGGTGGTGTCTAAAGGCCCAGCTGAGACTGGGGTCCCTGTGATGCTTCCCAGGGGTACCCATGGTTGCGAGGCACGTCACCGCCACCTACCCTTAGCATGAGGAAGTCTTGTTTGTGCCAGTTGTGGATCAGCTTCCTGAACCCATCAGCCTCTGGCAATAGGGTGCCAACTTTCTAATTGCACAAAACTGAACACCCTTGCACCGCCCCCAGCCTCAAAGCACCACCCTGCCCTGACCTTTCTCTGAGGCCTCACCCCCCTGCTCACTCCACCCCTCTCCCTCTGTCACTCGCTCTGCCCCACCTTCACTTTCACTGAGCTGGGACAAGGGATTGGGGTATGGAAGGGGGTGAGGGCTCCAAGGTGGGGCCAAAAATGAGGGGCTCTGCATGCAGGCAGGGGCTCTGGGCTGGGGCAGGGGTGCAGGAAAAGGTAGAGGCTCTGGCTCGGGTGTGGGCTCTGGGGTGGGGCCAGAGATGAGGCGCTTAGGGTGCAGGAGGGGGCTCTGGGCTGGGGCAGGCTGTTGGGGTACAGGAGAGGGTGCAGACTCTGGGAGGGAGTTTGGGTGCAGGAGGGGGTTCCAACCTGGGGCAGGAAGTTGGGGTGCTGGAAGGGTTTTTGAGTTCCTGGCCAATGGGAGCTGCGGAGCCAGTTCTGGGGGCGGGGGCAGTGCCAGGGGCTGCAGGGACATGCCAGCCACTTCCAGGAACCAAGTGGAGCCAGGGAGCCTGCCTTAGCCCCGCTGTGCCGCTGACCAGACTTTTAACGGCCTGGTCAGCACTGCTGACCAGAGTTGCCAGGGTGCCTTTTTAAACTGGTGTTCCAGTTGAACACCAGATACCCAGCAACCCCATCTGGGAACACAAGCGCTCCCTTCCAGACCTCCACAGGCCTTGATTTTTCTATACAGGTTAGTGACAGGCACATGTCAACCCCTGAGCATCATAACATGCTTTCTAGAGTCTAATCTTAACTCACAAGACATCCCCCTCAGGGTAGCTTATCCCATGTCCTTTCCCCAGCATTTTCAACCAGTTTCGCTGAGTTTTCTGTTGTTCTTACAGACTGAAGAAATATCTGGGGGTTCATCTGTTTATGTTTTTAACTCCAGCCTCCGCGATCTATTGATCAGCATTTTGCTCAGACTGTCAATGGGCATCCATTATGAACCATACAATCCATAATTTGCACATGACCAGCCAGACTGAAATAAACATCTCTTTCCCTCTGCCTGTCAGGTGTATGTAAATTATCTTTCAGTGACTTGCCTCAACTCACAGACCTAGAGAACATAATTTTAGTATACATTAATAATTTCATATATTTTCCATACTTACATCTCACAGTAATTATGATAACCAGCGTAACACAGGCTTTCATTAGAGACCTTCCATGACATTCTTTAGTGGACTAGTATATAGATGCCAGATACCGGGGATCTCTGTAACCCTTCTGTATCTCTGTGCCCTCTGCCAGTTAGCATCAAGAGGTCTTGGGTCACAATCCCATTGTGCTGGGTGTTGTCTCCTTTCAGTTTGTACAATCCCTGTCCTGGAGGGCTTTCCATTGATCCTATTAGTAGAATTCCTATTAAAAATGTACTTAATAAAAGGAAATCTTTAAGGTCACTCACTGTATACATTTGCTTATCAGTTATGTTACCATCAGATAGTAACTGTCTGTTAAATATTATTTCAGTGCATTATTGGGAGCCTTTACGTATAACCATTTAATTTAAAATTAAGTCTTTATAACAGTAGTTTTCTTGTCCCCTACTACCAGAAGGATAGTTTATTTGTTTTAGACATTTGCAGTCTCAGCCAGGGGTCATTTTCAAATTGAACTACAAAAAGAGTTTGTAAAAACGAAAGTAAATGTAATTGCAAAATTGAGTCTATCAAGATGTGCAATTCTCTGGCTAATCTTATCAAACTCCATTCAACTGTAATCTCCCCTGGAAGCACAGCAAAGCGGGGGTTGGCGGGGGGATTATTTGTTTAAAGCTCCTCTAAGTTTTCCACTCTCATGTATTCTAAACAAAAGGTTCAAGGTCCCAGTGGAAAGAGTAACAAAGCCATCAAGACTTCATCAAGAAGTGTGAGTCCCCTGCATTTTCCCATGAATCCACTCTCCTTAGACAAACTAGCCTGATGATGATGAACTGTGGGAGTGAAATGTCCTGACTCATTTGTAACTACTGCCGAAGCTCAGTGGGGATGTGCAGCTGAGACGGTCTCACAGCAAGAGCTAATTTGAGGAGGAGGTTGTGTTTAATATTGCCATTCTCAGCAATCTCCATACACCGTGCACAGCACTTGTGCTAAATTTAACATCTGTAGTAGATCATCCAGAAAAATGTTAAACTGACAGATACATACAGTACAACTTTTTATTTAATTAACAAGATAAAAATACTAACTGAACCTGCATTTGGTTCATAGCTTCTGATGACATTCCACATTGTCAATTTAACCCTTTCCAGCACCAGGTAATTTTTCTGCTTAGAATTAATCATCAAAACAAGACTAGTGAGACCAGAACAGATCTACAAGGAGAGCAGAAAGGCCTCTCCCAATAACTCGAACCATCTTACTATGGTCTGAGGCCAACTGGCATCATTTATTCAAGTGCTGTTGTTTCAAGTAAACGGCTGTGACAATGAGGTTTTATGAATACTTTAACAAGAGACTTCCACTCTTCTTAGCCTGCATGTGTCAAACAAATGGACAAGGATCTGCAGCATTTATTCTTTTTTTCCCTCCATTTAGATAAAAATACCTTCTAAATATCATAACCAAGGAAGGAGACGGAGAATTGCCGGACAGTTGCCAAGGGCCCCTGATTGACAGCTACACACACTGAGCATGTTGGCAACATAGCACAGAGTTCAAGAGGTGCAACTTGACAGAGGATGGGTGAAGACTTTAGAGAGAGGCATGAGATCTGAAGCAGGCCAAAGAACAAACATGCAATCCAGACGGATATAAGAGGAGAATACCACTGCACATGTCCTTCTCCTCCATGATTAGGGTCAGCCCCTCAGTTGAAGATGGGTTTGGTCAGCCCCTTATGTAGGTGTACAACCAAGAGTCCTGTCTGACGCAGATAAGGGTCAGGCAGAATTACAGCCCCAGTGCTCTGAGAAGTGCAGGGATTGTTCCCTCCCCATCTGCTGGGGGGCACACAGTCCCTCAAAGAGTGCGAGTGAAAAGGCAGGGCCATGGCTCCATCTCGTCACAGCCAGCAGAGCTGCTATCTATGCTTACTATGGGCTACGGCTAGTTGGCGTCATCAGGCCAATAGATCGGGTTGTGCCTGTGGGGAGAATTGCAGAATGGAAGACAGCTTGACAAGAGCTGGTAGGTCTTCCACTTCACACTGCTGGGCAGCCTTTTGGAGATGAGGCACCTCAGAGATAAACTGTACTTCCAGGAAAAGGGAACAAATATGGCCCTATATCGTAATCTGACTTTCCTATTACTGCCCTCAATGTTCTCGAGGGAATGGCAAGACGGGGACTTTACAGTTTTCTGGTCTAAAGTGGCTTTACTGTAACTACAGTTTACTATACTCAGTAGCTGCCTTCCTTTGATTGCATTTACTGCAAATTTTGAACACAGAATGCTTCTGAACACTGCTTCCTGCAGAGGAAACATCTTTTAGATGGAATCTAGCCTCTTAAGACCTGAAAGTTAAATTCAGCATCTGAGCTTAGATAACTAAGAGATCCTGTACCACAGAAAGAAACAGCCTATAGAAGAGACCTATACTGGCAATTTAAGAATAGACAAGTATTTCTCAGACGGCTATTAATGCTTTATTTACTCAGTTAAGCATATGCTGCTGGGCATCCAACTTGGAAACTGATATAAACACAATTTGTTAATGAACATAGTTTAGAAGTGTTTATAAAAATTGATTGCAATGAAATTGCACAGGTGTGACAGAGTGGAATTTGGCTCGCTGTCAGTTAGGTTTAACAAAGGCTCTGCAACTCCAAGGGGCTGTTTTACAGGAAATGCTGCCCATGGCTTTCTACTTCTCTTATAAATTCACCTTCCTCTTCCAGCCATATATATAGCTTTCCTGAAGGGCCAGATTCACTGGTATGGCACAGATGCTTTCTGTGCCCTGGCAGTACTGGATATTTGAGGATTCCCTCTGGGAAGGGGAACACTGGTTGATGTACAATCACTATAGCTGTTCTGCCAGCACACCTCTGCCAGCACCCACTTCACAGAGCATGGCCATGGAAAAAGAGGCCTGGCCATGCTATCCCTCCACTAAGTTGCTCCAATGCCCCCTGTGAATCACCAGTGCAAGACAGAGGAGTCTTCAGGCTGGACAAGTGATAGGATAGCCATAGGATCAGATAAGCCAAGTTCCTTCACGCAAGAATGGAGCGGAGAAGCCTGGAGGATCTGTCCCAGTGTCTCTAAATATTCTTATTCACATGAACACAGATGATCTTTGCATGGACTTCAATGGGAATGGGAACAGGCTCCTTATATTTAACTGAAGAATCATATTTCCCCAATGTTTGGAGTATCATGATGAAAAGCCAGTCCAGTAATCCCCAATATTTACTTACAAACCATAAGTCCTTTGCGTAGAACACAAACTGCATACTATATTCTTAAAGGAGTCAAGAGGTTCCTTTTCAAAAAAGAAAATTTGGTTTTGGAATAAAAAAGTAACACAACTTTCTTAGTACTGTGAAGTAGAAGCAATTAGAAATACACTGGGAAAATACTGCGGCTCGGTATTCCAGCGAGTGTAAACTGACGAAGTTTAACTGATTTACAACTAACAAAATAAAGAGGTAGCAGAAAGACAATTTTTAAAAACATATATTTATAAAATATTTATTTGAAATTGGGGGGAGAACTCCTATTTCCCCATCTAAGTCTCCACGCTTCTCAATTCTGATTTTCAAACAAGCAACCTGGGATACAAGGCCAACAAGAAAAAAGTCAATGCCAATGAAATCTCCAGTGAATTATTCCTTTCACTTCTAGCTGA
The DNA here is from genome assembly GCF_020497125.1 of Mauremys mutica. Taxonomy (NCBI): domain Eukaryota; kingdom Metazoa; phylum Chordata; order Testudines; family Geoemydidae; genus Mauremys; species Mauremys mutica. Next base: position 55,839,963 of record NC_059081.1, on the reverse strand, counting down.
GATAAAATTTACAAGCTCCGTTCTTGTAACAACTACTGTGATTTCTCTTCAGTTGATCCATTACCACTTTTTAATGACTTGTTCTTATTACAAGACACATTGTTTCCCATGTTTAAATGTGTAAGGTAGGAGGCAAGGAATAAATATTTCAGCAACTACAAGGCCGCTTCTTGAAAACCGGATATATTACACAACTCCTTGGAGATGCAGAACCTAAAATCCACTCCTTGACTGAACGTGTTTCTAATAAGCTGTTTCTTGCTCCTCAGAACAGTGGAGTGACAACAGGAAAATCTTGAAGAATATCAGATCAAAACAGGAAGAGTTTTCTTTACCACAAACTACCTTACCACACAAGCTGTTCAAAAAGAAAAAAGCGATCAGAAGAACTTCACTTACTAAAGAGAAACACTAATCTGCCAACATCAGAAGTCAGAGTAAATTGAACTCCATGGCAATTTTGGTGAAAAGAGGGTTTAAAATGCTCTGTGACTCTTGAGTGAGTGGCTGTCAGGTAACAAAATATTTTGATAGATACACCGAAATTCAGCAAGGGCCAGATCCCCTCTACCCAAAGTCACGTTGAGTAAGACCTTACTCCACAAGCTGTCCCACTGATTTCAACAGGACTTGTCACCTGGCCTAAGCATGCATCTTCCTTTATTGGTAACTCCAAAACAACAACACAACATAAGCCTAAAGTTCACCCCCCCCCATCTTGGGCATTCCTAAGATTCCCTTCTAGTGGCACCCTCTGTCCAAGCTGTCTAGTCCCCTCTAGCTCAGAGAGACACTTCTGCCGTTTTCTATCATACCTGGAGCTAATGGGACACACTTGTGAACATGACTCAGCTGTTTTTGCCATGAATTTTGTGACAGAGTTTTACCACTTCATCCAAGGGTAACTCCATGGAAGAATGCTGCACATTCCTATAGAGTTCTCAAGACTGCCTCCTTGTTCCAAACCCTATTGTTGTTTAAAGCATAAATTTTATAAATAATTATTATTTTTAAGATGACAGATTCTGTAGTTTCTAACCAGACTGTCTGAGCTCCCTTGCATTGTACTTCCATCTGAAGAGAGACAGGTATCCCAGTATATGCTCTCCCTTTATACCAAGGTTCCGGCAACCAAGACAAAGTGACTTGCATACACATTCAAAATATGACCAATGACTTCTCTCTACACCTCTCTTTTTTTTTCCCCACTAAGACACCATTTCCCATTTCATCAACATCACATGTGAGAGGCAGCTAGGAAGTGGTCAGAACACCATACAAGCTAGCAAGGGTGCCCAGACATGACACATGACTGATCCTCATCATCAGGTACTGAAATCTCCTTGCCACACACAGCACTCAGTGACTCAGACTCATCTTGAAGGCTCTATCCCCTGCAGGGAAGCATAACCAGTTGGTAGCAGAACACAAAGCCGGATTAGTTCTGAGTCTCAATAGATTACAGATGTAAAAAAAATTAAGCATATCCCAAGCAAAGTGATGCTATAACCAAGGTGTTTGATATCAGTTTTTTTCCTACTGGAAACATTACAAACAGATTCTCAGATAGTGTAAATGGTCAGAGACAACTATCTGACAATTGACACCATCTGAGGATCTGGATCGTAAATCCTAATTCCACTTTGTACAAAAGGATGATACATTGCATTAGGAAGTATCCACTTTTCGTACTGCAAGCTATTATTTTATTATGATATTGCCTAGGGACCTCTCTGAAACTCTGTGCACCCATAGAATAAGAGAAGTCTCTTCCTCAAAGAGTTTGTTGATTAACTGGCTAAACTTATGCATGAAATTACATTAAAAAGCATTACACAAGGACACTACATTATAATTGGTATAGGGCATACTATCATAATTCCATTCCCACCATTCCATGCGCACCACTTTTGATTCCCCCCCACCCCCATGAGACTCACCTTTCACAAGAAACAACTTCTAAGGATGATACTATCTCTGTTGCAAACTGGGAGGAGAGCAATGATCATCCCTAGAACGACTGTTAATTACTACTGCTGTTATGTTAGTCAGATCACTAGATCTGCTCTGATATTCAGTACCAGAGCGGTTATTCCACAGTCTGAGATCCAACATATAGTTCAGTATCTTTAGCTGTTAGAGAGAGCTGACACAGAGCATCATCATTTTATCCTGGAGTCCTTGTGCCTGTGTCTATATTAAGGGTTTAAAGTCATTAATTGAATTGGTGTGTGCATCTCTCAGCCACAAGTATCTCAGCTAATCTCAGAAACAGGAAATGAAATAAGACCATTAAAATAAATTGTGTTAAGCCACTAGTCAAAGTACTGGACATTTCTTCCCAGAACCTCTGACCTTCATTTAATATCTCAGGAAAACATATTTGGGGCTTTGGGTATTCTTTCCCGAGGATACGGTTTCCTCCACCTCTGCCTCATAACATCCTCGACCTCCATGTCACAGAAAGTTTTCCATTGGCTAAAAAAGAAGAGACTGCAATTCCCTCCAAAGCTCAACTGATTAGTACCAATCCGATTGCTGCCTAAAGGGAGCTGTGCTCGCTCATCCCCTTCTCAGAAATTGAGCACATGGTCATTGCGATACACCTAGCTCTTACAAAGAGTGCTCAGGGCCCAAACTTGGAATCACACATGGCAGCGCAATGGACTGCCATTAAACCACCAACGTTTGCACTGGAGTGGATAGGTCCCACAAGCATCCAGTATAAACTTTCCCTGTACAATGCCTGTCCCAAGGATAGTACCTGAAATTTCCTCTTATTCTGGGAGGTGCACCATTCTCTTTATGCTCCTCTTCCCAATGGTCATCTTGACAAAAGGGGCAAGCAGCCATATCCGAGGGCTTGTCTTCATGTACAGCGCTACGGCGGCACCACTGTAGCACTTCAGTGAAGATGCTACGACACCAATAGGACAGCTTCTCCTGTCGGCATAGTTAATCCACCTCTCTGAGAGGCGGTAGCTATGCCAGTGGGAGAAGCACTGTCTCTACACAGGCAGTGAGGTCAGTATAATTATGTCACTCAGCTATAGGTCTGTAGTAGAGACTTGGCCTTAGACTAAAGGAAAGACTACTCAGCGAAAAGCGGCTGTTCAGCCTCCAAGGAATTCCATTAGAGCTGACAGACATTATACCCACTCAACTCACGATGCTGTATAGGGGAGAAGAGTACAAAGGTCAGTCCCAAATCCCATTCTTATGTACAGTTCAGGGTAAGCAGCTCCAAAGACACAGGGAAGACGACAGAGAGACAATTTAAAAATCTATAATATTTGACAAAAACCTGCCCATTTAATTCTGTACTGCAAAACAAATATCACCCCAGATTCCTTTTTATCAATAAATATTGTAGAGAAATGTTTTCCAGGCTTTCTGTGATGAAAACAAAAAGTGCTCCTGAACTCTCCTCTTTCTCACAGAGAGAAGCCATCTCCTTAGAAGTGATGTGACAGAATCTAAAAGCACTAGAAATCAAAGACTGAGTGTATCAAGACTTCTGTGGGAGAAATTTCAATTAAATGCCATTTGGGATTTGTTTTTTCTACTCCCACTTCACATTTTTCCCTACGTTTTTCATTTTAAAAACAGTCAACAATTAAGTATTTGGCAGGACCATTTCCCTGCTTTATTAACACTGCAGATTTCTTTTGTTCACTGAGCACATCCTCAGGGCTGCATTTTTAACCTAGCCTCAATGGAGATACTTTTTTCTTCATTCTATTGGCATTAGCATCAGTTTCTAATACCATCTGTAGTTCAGATCTACTCCTAATAGAATCATCTTTCTTGTTCTTTTATTCCTTCTCACGCTTGCTATCTCTGACACACTCATTTCTGGTTCTCTGAATTAAAGTTGCAAAGAAAAGAATGTTTACTGAATCAATTCTCTCTCTCTCTCTCTCTCTCTCTCTCTCTCTCACACACACACACACACACAGACACACACAAACACACACACAGAGGTGTTAGTGCCTCATTGAGATTCCTTTTTAAAATAATTACATCATATGCCACTTACTATCCAATTATTTTCAGGCAAATCTTTTCTGTGTAAAACCTCTCTCCAAGGTGTTGATTAGCTAAACATAGCGTGGTTTACACAGCCTTTGTTTCCAGTTTGGGACTGTTGGAGCTTCCTGAGAGGTGAGCGGCCAGGTGCTTAGCAGCAATCTGCATGAAACTGTGACAAGTGTTTGATGAAGGCTAGGTGAATGGTCATAACCAGAAGAGGCCATAGAGAGCTTCCAGGTCAACATATCTAGACAAGCCTTCACACAGAAGAGACTCAAAAACCAGAATAGCCTACAGACATATGCAACAGGTGCTTTCAGGGCTCTGAACCTTAAAAAAAAAGAAGTCAATTTAAAAAACAGTGGGTTCCAGACAGCTTATTAAAAAACCCAACAGTACTGCCCTAGGCAGCACAATGTCACTTCCAGTGCTAGGAAGGGACCTTCAAGGCAGCTGCAAGTTTTATTTTAAGGAAAATGCTCCATCATCTAGCTGACTGCTTTAAACAACAACAACAACGTTTCATCAGAGTCTCTTCTCCCATAATTGTTCACGTGAACATCTGTCTGAACATGTCTCTTGAGCCATCCAATCTGAAGTAGCAAAGACTGAAGAACAACGTTCAATAAGACGACACTGAGCTTATATCCCAAAAGCTTCCCAAACTTACTCCGTTTCATAGGATCCTGTGCTTGGACATGCTAGGTACTTCATGGCATCAAATGCTAAAAGAAAATATTTAGCATCTCCAAAACCTTTTACGAATATTGGTTGATGTTTCATTTTAACAGATGGGGAAACTGAGGGACAGAAAAGTTAAGAGAGATATTTGAAAATGTGGGTTGCTAACGTTAACCACATACATCCATATTTGATGTCAATGGGAGTCGTGGGCACTCAGCACCTTTTGAAAAGCCAACCACTTATTTATGTGCCCTATTTTGGCCACTTGAGTTTGAAAACTGTATCTCATGCCCCTTGCGCAAAGCCACACAATGAATCAGTATCTGAGCCAGGATTAGAATTGGGCTCCAGTCCCAGGCTCACACTCCTAGACCTCATAGCTACTCAAGATTCATCTGTAACACATTAGCTCAGGGCCAGGCAAACTTTTTGGCCTGAGGGCTGCATCGGGTTTCTGAAATTGTATGGAGGGCTGGTTAGGGGAGGTTGTGCCTGGCCCCTGCCCCCTATCCGACCCCCCCTGCTTCTTGCCGCCTGACGGCCCCCTCCCGGACTCCTGCCCCATCCACCCCTCCCTCTGTTCCCTGATGTCCCCCCGGGGACCCCTGCCCCATCCACCTCCCTGCTCTGTCTCCCACCCGCCCCTGGACTCCCTGCCCCATCCAAGTCCCCCTCTCCTTCCTGACTGCCCCCTGGAACCCCTGCCCCATCAACCACCCCTTCTCCCTGACCATGCCCAGACCCCTGCCCCTAACTGCCCCCCGCCCCTAATTCCTCCCCGCGCCGCTCCATCCAACCCTCCTCTCCTTCCTGACTGCCCCCCCAGGACACCTGCCCCTTCTCCCTGACCGCCCCTGGACACCCCACCCCTGACTGCCCCCTGCCACCCCATCCAGCCCTTCCTCTCCTTCCTGACTGCCCCCCAGAAACCCTGCTCCCATTCAACCCCCCTGTTCCCTGCCCTCTGACCACCCCAACCCCTATCCACACTCCCGGCCCCTGACCACCACCCCCAAACTCCCCTGTCCTCTATCCAACCCACGCCCCCATTCTCCCTGGCGGTGCTGTTGCACCAGGACAGGCAGCCGCACTGCGCAGCACAGAGCACCAGGTCAGGCCCCAGCTCTGCAGCTGCACTGCCCCAGGAGCTCGCTGTTCCACTGCCCAGAGCATTGCACCGGCGGCAGAGTGAGCTGAGGCCACGGGAGAGGGGGAACAGCGGGGACCGGGGGGTAGCCTCCCGGGCCAGGTGCTCAGGAGCCAGATAGGATGGTCCCACGGGCCGGATGTGGCCTGCAGGCCATAGTTTGCCCACCTCTGCATTAGCTAGATCGGGGAAGTTGTAGATATTTGTAAACTGAAATGAATAAATAGGAACATATGATCTTACACTCTCATGCCTTCACTGATGTAGCACTATGATTGATGCTTGTGTATATGATTTCATCTAGCCTTAAACAGTTTTATTTTAACTATCATTTGAACATATGCAAAAAGTGTTGATTTATTCTAGTTGCAACATGAAGCTGACATTTATGAAATGTCAAAAGGACTGAGTTCTATTTTGTGGCTAAGTAAAGACTGCCAATATTTCTTTGCTTTTTTTCCATCATCCCTAAATTTTGTCTATCATTTTGAAAGAGTGGGAGTTATCTTCTACTCCACAGTAACCCCATATCTCTGATTCGACAACAACTGACTTCTGTTCAGCAGAGCCATGAAACTGAGTTTCTCCGCCCCTACACAGGAGAGGAAAAGAGATGTTTTAAAAAACTAGATCTATTTTAAAATGTATTTGGGCCTCCAAGATAGCACATGAGCCAAACTTTGGAGTGCACCCAGGAACTAGTCACCCCACTTCAGCAATACTAAGCACACCAGTGTATCACTGACCTAGAACATAGAGCCCAACCAATAGCTCTCTTGTATTGCTCCCTCTTTGGGCATATACTTGTTTTTATTCATGGAAAGCAACAGCAACACTCAGCTGAATTACATTTCAGTATAGGGATAGAGGACTGTAGTCTAGTGATTAATGCCAGGGACTCTGGGCTGGTCTACACTGGGCGGGGGGATATCGATCTAAGATACGCAACTTCAGCTACGTGAATAGTGTAGCTGAAGTCGAAGGATCTTAGATTGATTTACCTCGGGTCCTCACAGCACGGGATCGACGTCCGCGGCTCCCCGTGTCGACTCCGCTACCACCGCTCACTCCGGTGGAGTTCCGGAGTCGACGGGAGCGCGTTCAGGATCGATATGAGACGCGATATATCGATCCCTGAAAAATTGATCGCTACCCGCCGATACGGTGGGTAGTCTGGACGTACCCTCTGAATCAGGCTTCCTGGATCTATTCTCGGCTCTTCTGCTGACTGATTGCATGAGCTTGAACTGGGCACTTAAGCTCTCTGTTCCTCAGTCTAGCCCTCTGCATTAAAAATGTACCTATTGGTACATCAGTAATAACAGAGGTGTTATGAGCATTAATTAATGCAGAACTGCAAGAACCTTAGATGAAAAGTGCTACAGAAGTGCAAGAGGGCTCTATTATTGTAGATTTCCTTTACCAGATGTACGCTACGAAAAAAGAAATCATGCCTTGGCAACCTCTCAGTCTCTCTCCCTCTCCCTCCCTCTGTGGAACTTTTCAAACCACTTCCAATCTGCCATTAAAACTGTACATTAGTCCATAGCCTTCCACCAATATAGTACTCTAGCTACTAATATTTCTGAGGTTTGTAACAGTATCACTCTCACAACAGTAACCTGCAAAGCCCGTTCTCCCTTGAGTGGCATGAAGATGATTGAAATTTACAGTCTTAACCAGCCAATGATGCTGAGCTTCCACCTACTGCTGGAGCTGCTAAAGAAAACAAAATCATTCTAAATAGAGGGGGAAAGCGTTACCGGGGAATTGTTAAAAAAGTGTCCCCTTTTTGTATCTTGCACCTCTAGGTAAACAAAGGGTTGCTCTTAAAATTCATACTGTTTAAAAATTAAATGCTTGATGTACAGTACATCTAATTATATCTCCGTGCCTAAAAAGAGCTCTTTTGCTGTGTCAATAATAACTTTCTCAGCAAGATGGCAAACTAATAATGTATGAAGCTTTAGAGTAAAAATTTCCCACCACTTACACTGTGCAACCACACCAAAGAGAAACACGGTGTAACTGAGAGCAAAAATTGGATGTCAGGGTTCCCTCCCCACTCTGAACTTTAGGGTACAGATGTGGGGACCCGCACGAAAGACACCCTAAGCTTATTTACTAGCTAAGGTTAACAGTAAGTTGCCACCACCAAGCGTGTTCCAAATCTTAGGGGAGAGCCACTTGGAACTTGGCCTTCCCCCAAATATATCCCAGGTCCCTAACCCCCCCTTTCCTGGGCAGATTTGAGACTAATTCCTCCCCCACGAGTCCTTAAATCCCTTTTCCTGGGTAGGCTTGAGAGCATACCCTTGCCAATTAGTCCTGGTGAACACAGGTCCAAAACCCTTGGATCTTAAAACAATGAAAACCAATCAGGTTCTTAAAAGAATAATTTTATTAAAAGAAAGGGTAAAGTTCATCTCTGTAAAATCAGGATAGAAAATAACTTTACAGGGTAATGAGATTCAAAGAGCCCAGAGGAACCCCCTCTAGCCTTAGTTTCAAAGTTACAACAAAACAGGGATAAACCTCCCTCTAGCAAAGGAACATTTACTTGAGAAAACAAAGATAAAAATAACACGCCTTGCCTGGCTGTTACTTACAAGTTTGAAATATGAGAGACTTGTGCAGAAAGATTTGGAGAACATGGATTGATGTCTGGTCCCTCTTAGTCCCAAGAGCGAACACTCACCAAAACCAAGAACACAAACAAAAGCCTTCCCCTCCCCCACCCCAAGATCTGAAAGTATATTGTCCCCCTATTGGCCCTTTGGGTCAGGTGTCAGCCAGGTTACCTGAGCTTCTTAACCCTTTACAAGTAAAAGGATTTTGGTGTCTCTGCCCAGGAGGGATTTTATAGTATTGTACCCAGGAGGGTTGTTACCCTTCCCTTTATAGTTATGACAACATTTAAAAATATTCAAAAACATGCCATTTCATCAAAGAAAATTCCATTAGTATTGAGGTAAAATTCTAGTCCCATTGAAATCAATGGGACTTTTGCCATGGACTTCCCAGGGACCAGGATGCAGCCTTTAAGTATATGGTAGAAGTGGTTAGAAACGTATTCATTTTACCCAAAAAGGAGATAGATAAATTAAGCTGACTCAATATTCCCTGTACTTCTCTACACTTGTTATCGGAAATACCTTCAGTTCTCCACGTACTGACGCTACCTAATTGCACATAATTATCTAAAGCAACTGGCACGTTTTTACAACAGCCACTACAGTAGAATGCCACCCTTGAACAGCTACTGCTGTTCTAAGAAACACAACAGTCCCAGCAATTCCCAGTGAAGTACAGGAAACCTGTCTCAAACCAGCTGAATCTTTCCTAAGAAATGTTTTAAGTCCAACCACTATAGGTCACCAAGTAAAGACTACATGAAACAAGTGTCAGATTCACCATGGGTTAAGGCAGGATAAACTCTGCCAAAGGTCGCAGGGGCAGATCATATACCAGGAGACAATGCTGAGCTAACAGCTTCAGTTATATCATGTCATGAGGGATGTAGTGGCCAGTATAGCCTAAAGAAATCAGATGTGCTGATGCAGCAGCTCCTGCCCCGGAGTTCCTATGGTGCTGCAGCAAAATTAAACCAATCCCCTGAGGAGGGGAGGGATAGCTCAGTGGTTTGAGCATTAGCCTGCTAAATCCAGCATTATGAGTTCAATCTTTGAGGAGGCCATTTAGGGACCTGGGGTACAAAAAAAAACCACACTTCATGGACAAAGTTGGTCCTGCTAGTGAAGGCAGGGGACTGGACTCAATGACCTTCCAAGGTCCCCTTCTAGTTCTATGAGATAGGTATAGCTCCATTTTTGTTTTTAAATTTCTCAAGCAGAAAAGCCAAGGGAGGAAAGCAGCAGTAAAGCCACTGCTATCCATGAGGTCTTCCCTGGCACAGGGAATTCATACCCCTATGCATCAGCAATCCAACATACTTTAAATTTATTTATATATAAATGTCAAAACACAAAAGGGACCAAATGCTTCCCTACCACCTTTCAGTGGGATTGCACAGAATACATGGCTCCGTCCACACTAGGAAATACTGCTGTTTCAGTGATCAGATGTCAAACCACCACGATAGCTGAATTGGTGCTGACCTTGCTTTAGCTGTAAGGGTACACAAGACAACCCACGAGCAGAACTGGATCAGCTTACTGTGAGTAACCATTGGCTGGAGCAAGGAACTTAAGTGATCCAAAGGGTGCAGAGCAGTGGTAACAATGCAACCCTTTGTTTTTATTACAGTTTCTCCTGCAATGGCAATTCAACTGGCATATTACAGTCAAATGCTTTGGCATGGAAAAGATAGTTTCCAGCTGAGATTTGAAAATAGTTGGAGAGATACAGGATGACTGTTCCAGATGGCAGAAGATGCACAGAAGAAGGCTCTTATCCTAACAGATGGCAAGACTGTGAGGAAGGACAGAGAAAAAAGCAGTGGTAAGTGACTGGAAGGGCCAGGCCCAGGGGATGTGAGCACACTGGAATAAGCCCACAGACAATTTTTAAAACGAGGCAGGCAATTTTGATCCATATATTGGAATGAATGGGAAGCCCACTGTGGAGATCATGGCATAATGTACATTACTCTTTTCTAAGAGCAAAATTGTAAAAGAGTAGGAAATGCCTGTCTGTCTCATCCAGAGACTAAGTGAAATTGCAGCATTCAGAAGAAGAAAAAGTCTGAGTAGGATTAAGAGTATCCAAATGAAATTTGCTGATTAATACTGAGTTGTGTTAGGCACTGAGGTGTTTTAAGAAGATTAAAAGCATGAGCTTTTCAGTCTGGAGAACCAAAATAATTAAAAGACTACTAGTATCATCCCATGGTACAGCACACAATTATAAAGATGGAGTTTCCTATCATTAAAACATAAAACTCTGAGTATGTACTTTCTAACAATAACATATATTATTTTAGAGAGTCACATTCCAAATATGACACCGGACATATGTTACCCTTTTCTGCAAAACAGACTAACAGACGCTGGATAATATTCTAACTATCAAGCAAATCAAGCTTTAAGCCTTTTCTCTTTATGGTTTCTACTTAATCTATCAGGACACATTTAAATATGTGCATTAATTATCTCATTACTATGTCAACACAATTCCACATACAGTACTGCAATGATCGATCAATGTATCATACAGCAGTATTCTAAGGAACCTTGGACTAACTCCAAGCTAAAACCCAATGCTAAGTAAAAGTGAATCTCAGAATCTTTGCTCATTTTAATGAATTTCACCCAGTATTAAAGCTAGCATGGGGAAGACCTTCTATTAATAGATATTATAGAAACAAAGCTAAAGTACGTTCAAAAGGGAGACTCATTCTTTTGAAGGTTTATTATTATTTATATTGTGAAAACACTCCATGCCATGACTGGAGGCCCATTGTATTATGTGCTGTACAAATATATAAGAAGATACAAAGTCCAACCTGAAGAGATTGTAATCTATAAAGATGAACCTTCAAAGCAGAGTAAGCATGGCTGTGGCAGGCATGTGGCATATTAGTTCCATGTCTTTTTATAAAATAAATATTCATATTTGTTTATATATTTGTTTTGTTCATACATTAGAACAGGGGTCGGCAACCTACAGCATGCGTGCCAAAGGCAGCACGCGAGCCGATTTTTACTGGCACAGTGCTGCCAGCCAGGGTCCCAGCCTCCGGCCCCATTCAGCCCGCTGCCTGCCTGGGTGAACAGACTCCTAGGCCAGCTGCGGGCTGAGTGGGGCCAATGGCCAGGACCCCGGCTGGCAGGAGCCAGCGGGCAGAACTGCAGACCATCAGCTGACTGAGCCGCTCAGCCCACCACCGGTCTGGGGTTCCGTCCACCAGCCCCCACTCAGCCAGCTGCCGGTGTAGGGTTCTGGCCGACGGCCCCTTGCCAGCCAGGGTCCCAGCCCCGCTCAGCCTGCTGCCGGCCTGGGTGAACAGAACCTCAGGCTGGCAGTGGGCTGAGCAGGGCCGACGGCCAGGATCCCGGCTGGCAGGAGCCAGCGGACAGAACCCCAGACCGGCAACAGGCTGAGCTGTTCAGCCCGCAGCTTGTCTGGGGTTCCGTCCGCTGGCCCCACTCAGCCAGCTGCCGGTGTAGGGTTCTGGCCACCAGACCCTTGCCAGCCGGGGTCTCAGCCCCGTTCAGCCCGCAGCCGGTCTGGGGTTCCAGCCGCCGGCCCTCGCCAGCCAGGATCTCGGCCCCGTTCAGCCCGCTGCCAGCCTGGATGGATGGAACCTGGGCCAGCAGCAGGCTGAGCAGGGCCGGCGGACAGAACCCCAGACCAGCGGCAGGCTGAACGGCTCAGAGCGCTGCTGGTCTGGGGTTCCATCTGCCGCCTGCGCTGCCGGTCTGGGGTCCCGGCCGCCGGCCCTGCTCATCCCGCTGCCGGCCTGGATAGACAGAACCATGGGCCGGCCGCAGGCTGAGTGGAGCCGGCAGTCTGGGGTTCTGTCGGGGGGGCCCTGTAAATATAAATTTTATTACTGGCACGCAAAACCTTAAATTAAACCTTAAATTACTGAAGACTTGGCATGCCACTTCTCAAAGGTTGCCGACCCTTGCATTAGAACAAAATCTTGGGGGCTTGGGGAACACAAAGTTGAAGTGGGAGGCAGGGATGGTTGACATAAGGGACAGAAAATTACAATAAGGAGTGAGTAGATGAAAGGAGAGGGAAACTGCAGTATGGAAGTAGGAAAAAGAGCGGGTGGGGTGGAGCAGTGTGAGAAGCATAATGGGAAACGGAGAGCGAGGTTGGGTAGTTGAAGCGTGGCAGTAGGAGGAGAGGGGTGTGGAAAAGGGGAGTCGACCACCAACAGCAATACAACAAATGAGAAAAAAATCCGAGATTCAGAACTGAATGAACAATGCTGTGAAGGCTCCGCCCAGCAGTTAAATCCATTGTTGTTCTCCATATAGAGGTTGGCAGATCTGGTTCCCTGGGATGGTCCCTCTGGGTTCAGTGGAAAGGATCGAGGGGGCTAGAAGGCCCTGATTTACCTCTGGTCTAGCTGGAGCCCTGATCTTCTAGAGATCTCCATAATCCACCCCTTAGGCGCGTCTCCTAGCTGTGGATGTTGTTCCAATATGGAGAGCAGAGGACAGAGGACAATAATAAAATAGAGGACTCTTTCCAATGGCATAAAATATATCTCATTAATAGACCTCCCCTGTCGGCCAAGAGAGATAGCAGCTTCTCATTTAACGACTTCTGCAAAATACAGCGTCAGGCACATTGCTTGTTTGAATCAGTGATGTTAACCTTCAAATCCTATGAGGCCTGTTAGCTCTGTAACTTTATTTCTCAGGCTTCCAGACTAAAACTCATGCCATGTTGTTTACCTGATGTTCTATTAATCCTAATGAGTCTAATATGGACATTAGAATTCTTATAGCCATGAACACAGCTCGCAACCAAAAACAAAACCTGTTTAATAAGCCAAGTTCTCTATATGTGAGTGTTGTCAGGGGAGGACTATTTATCCAGAGAACACTGGAACAGAGAATGAATTTAAACTTATTTACGTTCACTAAACACCTAATGAGAAAATTGCAGCCTGGGGTAATAAATGGTAACTTGTTATTACAGATAAAGAAAGCTGGGCTTGTTCTTAAATGCTATTTCAGTTGCTTTGGCCAGGTACAGAGGACTTGCACACTATTTATTTAGATGGGAAAATGATGGGATTTGTATGCTCTGCAAGTGTGTAAATGTCATGCTTATCCCACTTATTAAAATACAATGTCATATAAGGCAGGATCCTTTTCCCATTGAAGTCAGGGGAAGTTTTGCTATTGATTTTAATGGGAGCAGAATCAGACTCAAAACCTACCCTTCCCAGACCTCTTTTAGGCAAAAATGGCAAAAAGATAGAGCAAAAGGGTGGGGCACTCCATGCTTTAACAACTAACCAACTGTGCGTCCTTTCAAAAAGGAGCAGCACACTGTCTCTATCATAACCTGGGACCAACATCGCTACAACTTTGGAAACAACTGCAAAAAACTTTGGAAAATGTAGCTATTAGTATGGAAGCACGGTCATGCCTCCACAGTTAGGGTTACAACCAGGTCTCATTTTAAGCCCTATTATTTTTAGCCCCTTATAACCTTATGCTATTGAGTATTCAAGCCAACCAAGCCCCAAAAAGACAACATGAAAATGATCCAGTTTTCTAGAATATCGGAGTTGGAAGGGACCTCAGAAGGTCATGTAGTCCAACTCCCTACTCAAAGCAGGACCAATCCCTAGACAGATTTTTGCACCAATCCCTCAATGATTGAACTCACAACCCTGGGTTTAGCAAGCCAATGCTCAAACCACTGAGCTATTCCTCTCCCTAAACCAAAAACTTATTTTGTGCCATTGCTTCATCATACCATAGCACAACTGAATGGAGGATAAAGTCTCAATCTCGGAAACACATGACAATACAGAAGACCATTCATCCACTAAGGTAATGGAGGGAATTTAATCATATCAAGCTTCCAAATTAATATTAATAATTTTTTGGCCTTTATCTCACTATGTAATATGCAAGTACATATATACAACCCCAGCAATTGGTGCCTACTCCAGAACTCATTACTAAACAATCTATTCATTATTACATTCAGTGTTTTGCTATTAATACATAATGACATAGGCAATGTCATCTTCCTTCAGATCAGGGTATTGCATTGTACAGTTGACATCAATAAGGTTAAAAAGGCATTTTTGTCTAGTAGTCTTTTTGAATGGAAGTACTTTTGTGACAATTCATTATAAACACCATAGGTATGAATTGACAAATGCCTATAATTCATTAAAATGCAACAAAATGCAAGTTCTGATCTGCATTTCTATTAATCTGAACCAGAACTGATTTAAAGTGTCTTATTTTAATTATTTCACTGTGCCTTGTTTAAATGTGCATTTCTCCTATTAAATTAAATAAAGAAAAGACACATCCCCACACTCATGTTAAAGGCCATACACTGTTAAAGGCCCAAGCATCACAGATGTCAAACGTGGAGAATACAATGTGTACCTCCTACCCAGGTAAGAAATATATAGTTGAAGTGCAGAAGTCAGATGAGAGAGTCTCCTGTCAGACACTATGGTATTAGCCATTCACTTTGAAACGCTAGGTCAATAATCTGTTAGCAATCAGAAGTGCAATGATTTTGATTGTCTCCATTTGGTCTCTCATTCCCATTGGTCAGTCTCACAAATAGTACTGCACAATTTGGTAGAAAATTTAATCATGATGATTGGTTTCTGCCCAAGACTATCCCTAAATAACAACAGACAGAAGGTAAGAGAGTCAGGAATGAAGTGCCTTTGTAGATCTGTGAAGAGATGCTTCACTGATCCACTGATTTCTCTTCCTCTCTTTCAAGAAGAACACAATTTCATGGTATTGTGATAAAAATGAATGAATAAATAAAAAAAAGTCTCTTGATTAATACATCCAGTATTCTCTCTAGTTGGGAGAGAAAGGATCACTTCAGAGACCATTTGCAAATCAGGAGTTTCAACTTGACAGTTTTTAAAGGCATGAAAACCATGAAGCCCCCAACTTAACAGGAATATGCCCTGGCACCAAGTAGCAATAGACTGCAGCAATGTGCTAAAGACTGACTTCCCCTCTCTTTCTCTATGGCCAGCAGAACCTAGAGTGCTGCAGAGGCCTCATGTGACTCAGAGGCAACCTCCTGTTGGCGAAGTTAGGACTAATTTAGGAGCAATATTGACAACCTGCCAAGAGATGTATGGCTAGTCTGCCACAAAATGCTGGCAGAGCTGCAGGGCTTCACTGGAGTGGGGCAGGCAAGAAGTAAAAAAGTTAACTCTTCGCACAGATACAGCTATTTCCTCACATCCACAAGGAAGAAAGTGTCATTTTTATTTCACGCAAAGGCTTTAAATCCCATTGGTCCTTCCTACCCTGTGATTTCTCCCTCTCTTTCTCTTTTTTAATCAAAGTCACAAAAGCCTGAGATCAGAGCCATTTTTGTAACATGGAAAAGTTCATCAAGAAAAACAAGAGCAAAAAACCATGCTTAAATTGTTGTTGATAGGCAAGGAGTACCGGTACATGAAAAGAAACACCGGAAAACATCTGTACCCAAACAGGGATGTGAAGGCATGTGTGAGCACCCACAGATGTAATTACAGAAGAGTTCCCATTCCCGAAGAGGAGGAACCTCTGCAGGTGGAGTCACTGAGGGATTTTGTTAAGGAATGGTTCTGTAAAGATTCCAAAAGATGCCCACTTTCACTCTTCCCCTCCGTGGGCCCCACTTCCAGCTCCAGCCCTCCCTCCCTCCACAAAAGCATTCCTAGGTAGCTCCATTTCTCCTATCAACTTTGCACCTGCGCATATTTTCTTGATAGCATGCTATCAGCTCCAGGCTTTCCCAGCACCTTTTCCCTACACTCAGGTGCAACCTCCCCATTGCCTGAAGATCCTGGTAACTGGAGCCTTCCCCAACAGTCCAAGAAGCCTTCTCCAGAAGCACTCCTCAATAATGCAAGAGCTCTACTAGATGAAATCATTTCAGCTTCCATGATTTACACTAACCTGCAATGAAAATGCAAGGAAGATTTAGAATATAAATAAACTATTAAACTCACTCCAACTGGGGACAATAAGTTAGAGTCACAATAGGGTCCTGGGGTTTAGTTCCATCTGTTAGCAAGGTATCCTCTGCATCCAAAAGATGGCTTTCTAATTCACCGAAATTGAACTGCAGCTGCTAGGCCTGAAAACATCTGCTTCTTTGGCACAGCATATGCACATTTAATTAACACAACATAAGCACAACCACTAGCAGTACAGTAGACTTTCGCGTTCTGCCCCAGTTTGTGCTGTGGAATGGCATGCCTATAGACAGTATGATTACAGATGGTCTGCATGATAACAGGTAGATTATAGAGGCATAAAACACTGCCAGCCAAATGGCTCAAGTAGCCAAATGCCATTAATAACGGACACACATCCTGACTCTAAATGCTTCCCATTGAACTTTTCTGAGCCTTTTGCAGTTCAGTTTATTGTGAACAGAGCTTGGTTCCAGAATTTACGGGCGTGTCTACCCAGCACCAGCAAAGCACACCAAAGGGAGGTGGTTTGTAAAGTGCGCTGGGCTCCAACTGCCATGTGTAGCCCCAGCTGCTGTTAACGTGCACTAAGTTCCTTTTAGAGTTAGAATGCAACACATCAGAGCACTGTACAAATTACACCCTTCTGGTGCACTTTACTGGCACAGTGTAGACAAGCTCGCAATAACCCACCGTGCACAGCTGCAGCGTTCAAGCTGTCATCCTTACTAGTTACAGGCTTTTCTGAATATCCACACACACTTACTTGTGTTTACTGCCCTTAATTGTACCTAGGAGCTTGGACTCAGATCCTCAAAAGGTATTTAGGCACCTAACTCCCACCGATTTCAGCAGGATTTGAGCCATGGTGCATTACACGTTAACAAGTGCTGCTAATTTTTCTTCTTGTCCAACAAGGGAGCTTAACGGATGAGTTTGATACTGTCACTGTATTTCTGTGTAGCACACTGATGCTACTTTCGAACCCTGTACTACAAGAGAAGAGTGGGCTGTTTTTATTTTTAGCATGCATGTGGCAAAGCTTTTCAGAACAATTGGTCACTGGAGAAGACCTTTTTGCTCTTCACTCAACATTGTCCCTTAGGTGCCAAGAGCTGTACTTTTCAGAATGCCACCTTTAGT
This sequence comes from Mauremys mutica, assembly GCF_020497125.1. Lineage (NCBI taxonomy): Eukaryota > Metazoa > Chordata > Testudines > Geoemydidae > Mauremys > Mauremys mutica. The sequence continues at coordinate 55,822,342 of NC_059081.1, read as the reverse complement.
CCCCCTGTGAATAGCAATACAACGTAACCAGTCTTTCCTACTGAACTGCACTACGTTAAAAAGAGCATCTACTCCTCATTACAACTTGTAAGGCTGCCAGACTATATACGTTTGTCAGTGTACTGGAAAAGGAGTATTTTACTGGATGGCTGAATCCTTTCCGTATATTCAAATATCATCTATCCTGTGAGTTGACTCCAATTACATCTGATGAGTCAACTTCTAGTGACAGTGTGATATTTTAATAATTACATATTTGTACTTAGATCAAACAGCACAGATGAGAGGCCCTTAGTTTTCTACATAATAACCTCGACTTCAGAAAGGCATCAGAGACTTATCACTGTTCTTCCTTCCCCACCACATCGCATACAGCAGGCTCTCCCTTAGGTCTTGTTAATATAAGGAGATACTGTCCCGCAGGCACTGGATCAGTTTGTTTCTCTGTCTCCCCAAACTACATACAGCTCCGTGTTCCTCTTTCTTTCCCACAGCTATTGTTCCACAATCATGTTGTGGGAGTTTTTATAGTATGGACTACATCTCACATGGCCCATTTCTCCTCCCACTTGCAAGTTTATAACATCTGGGTGGCAATGTCAGCGATTGCTTACAAGTAAAAGCAATGTTTAGGAAACCACGTCATGTATTTTTTAGCAGTCTTTATTGTGACAGCACAGTTGGAGACAAGGAGAAGGGCCAGCACTGAGTGATCACTGGTGATTCACAACCCACAGTTTGGCAATCACTGAAGCTGGAAATACAGATCCCCATTACAATAAAACCTGGAAGTAGTTAGCCCATTTACTTTAAAGAGGATGAGACTGATGTACCACTTTAAACAATATACTATTAATAAACTCAAACCTGGTGTAAACAAGACAATTCCACTGAAGTCGCATACTGCTTCTCCTCCCAGAAGGTAAGTCTTTTTATTACTATTACCAGTTTCTACTACAGATGTGTCTGAACCCAAATATCCCCAAATTTGGGGATTGTTCAGATTCAGAGGCAAATCCAAACTGCAGCGCAGGTCCATTTCTAATGATTTTAGGGCCATATATGTGCATAGTCTTTACAGACACAAGCTGAAAAGGGCCCTTGCAGGAGAAACTTACTATGTAAATTAAACATAACAGGCCAAATTCTTCCTTGGTGTAACTCCACTGAAGCCAGTGGAGTCACATTAATTTGCCTTGATATCATACTTCTTATCCTTGTAATGCTTGCCCATCCCTGTAGTATTTAGGCACCATGATTCTGACAAAGGCTGGAGAAAAGGAAGGGATGCAATAGAAAGTCATGTGATTTGGAGTTTGTTTCCTTCTTTTTTCAAATAAATGTGAGTTACATTTTTCAGAGTAGACATCCCAGTCATGTGTTCCGTGCCACTTGGTAGTAAAGATCCTACAGTGAATGCAGTTTAAGCTCAGCACTTTTGCTTTGATCATATGAGATTTTCAAAGTCTAAAGGAGTTAGGCATTCAAATCCCACTGAATTTCAGTGAGAGCTGGGCACCCAACACCTGTAGACTCCTTAGAAAACTTCAGCCTTGAAATACAGGAGAGTTTGTTTGTTTGCTTCCAGTAATATTTGTTTGTCTACGTATTTTGGGTTGTTTTTTTAAATAGCACTCAGATGCCTTCAAATTAGAACTATGTAGACTTCACTACAGGACAAATTGGAAGCTACAGGGAAGCAGTCATGAAGAAATACATGGCATGCTTTACCCATATTCACAAAAGAAAAAAAAGTTAAAATTGCTAAAGTCAAGCAAGGCAGAAAAAAGAATTAATTTGAAATAAAATTAATGATAATGGATGTTGAACAAAATGTTTTCTTCATATTGTGTTTTTTAAAATCTACTGTAATTAAAAAAAAAACTCTTTGGAGTCATATCACAGGCTATTCGAATGAAGTCGGTGACAGAGCAGTGGGGTCTTCATCCCCCCACACCTATTTTAAGGTTTTATATTCCCAGAGCACATACCAAATAAATTCAATAGCAATAGTGTAGTCCTCTGTAACTGTAGACAAGTGGATTAATTTCTCTGTACCTCAGTTTACCCAGCTGGAAGATGAGTCTGGAAATATTTACTTTAAAGGTGTGGTTTCACTGTGGGCAGGGAGGGGATCTCTAGTAGGTATTACTGGAAAATTGGTGCCATCAAGTTGCACACTGTTTCTAAGGTTCAAATCCAGCATAGTACTCACACACGTGCTTAACATTTTAGTTCAGTGGGGCTACTCAGTCATAAAGGCAAGCACAGCTTAAGTACTTTGCTAGATCAGGCATTACACTTCAAGAATAGGGTCCTTAGCCTTACTCTAGTCCCTTTACACTGGGTAAACGGAATGGAGCAGCGTAAGAGGGGCCCTAAAAATCCCATTTCTGACCAGATTCCCCCAGCACAGGCACTAAGGAAGGCAGCCAACAACCTGCCTCCCCTGAGCACCCCCTCACAAACCTTTGGCACAGAGGGTGTGCCCAGGGCAGGACTGGGGGCGACAGCACCCTACTAGGGCACAGCCATAGCATACAGTGCTGCAGCCCATAGGGCAGCCCACAGAGGCCTCCGGGGCGGACTAAATTACACTTGTCACTCCAGCAGACCAGACCAGGTTCAAATCAGAAGGGTGAAAAGGCAGCTGAAAGCTACTATAGCACCTCATCGTTGGGCTGAGAGTTCTGAGGTGCAGCTCTTAGATCCTACTGGCTCTCGTGGAACAAATATGCCTGAAAAAGCATTTGGGGCCAACCCTGTACTCCTTATGCAACATTCCCATGGAAATCCCTGGGAGTTGTGCCTGAGCAAGAACTACAAGGCTGGGATCTTCCGTTTTTGTCTAATGAATTAAAAATCTCACTGGCTTTTCTTACGGTAAAATAAATGGTACCCGGCATGTCTCTGGTACACTTCAACAAAATGCCAACCGGTAGATTAAATGTCTGTAAAGATCAATCTGCCTCTTCAAGACACTGAATGTTTATTAAGGCTTGAACTTCAATGCCTATAGTAAAAGGCTATAAAAACACGTCAGCAGAATTTGTGCTGGAGTTGCTAAGTGTAAAAATAGCAAAGCAGTTAAGTATTTGCAAATTTTGCTTATAATATAGCAGCCCCAGGCAAATACACTGCTATTAGCATTTCAAAAATAGCTTCAGAATGAAAGGGAGCTTCAAAAATACTATCATTTTGTTGTCTCCTAGCACCCATGCCAATAGCCTTTGTTTTTAATTAAAAAGAGTCAGCGCCAAAGCACAAGGCATCAGCCTCTGCTTAGGTAATTTAAATTGCTCTAATCAAATGAAGCGAGCCCTGCTCCTCTACTCACTTATGTTGCTTATTAATTCAAAAGTTCAACTGCCTGAGGAGTCGCTTAAATTTGTGTCTGAGTAAATAACATTCACAGTCTGCGCCCTGATGCACCATCCAGATAAAGAAATGGTGTCTTATATAGGCCTAATGTCCCTGAGTTAAAAACTGAATTTGCAGTTGGGTGGTACCAACTTCCCAGCAATACCTCCCAAGGTATGTCTACACAGGGATAAAAAACCTGTGGCTGGCCCAGGTCAGCTGACTCGGGCTCATAGGGCTCAGGTTCATGGGGCCAAACAACTGCTGGGTTTGGGTTGGAGCTCGAGTTCTGGAACCCTGCAAGGACAGAGGGTCTCAGAGCTCAGGCTCCAGCCTGAGCCTGAATGTCTACACAACAATGTTTAGCCGTGCAGCCTGTGCCCCATGGATCTGAGTCAGCTGACCCAAGCCAGGGGCAGCCATGCCACAGGTCTTTTATCCTTGTGTAGACATACCCCCAGAGAACCTCTCTTTAAGGAAACAGCACCACACTTCACTGAGGTGAACATGATTAAAAACAGGTAAATTGAAGTACAGAGAAATTAATCCATTTGCCCAAAGTCACTGGGAACTCTGCTACTGCTATCAAATGTCCGTGCTAGGCACTCAGACACTAGAGTGATGGGTCACAGTATAAAACCACAGAACAGATATGAGGCTGAGATTGTGTGGAGAAAATAGTAAGTGACCATGTAAAGACTGTATCATAATGCATACATACCAGGGAACGGAATTAAGGTTGCACAGGCAAACTTAATTCAGGCATTTCCTAACTGTAGAATGCTTGATTTTACAACCTCAATGTTCTTTTCATTTGGTTTGTTGTATGTAATACACATATAGGGCATGTCTACATACACATTTACTGCTCAGCAAGCTTGTGTGTAAATACACAGCACTCCAGCGTGCCACGCAGTAACCCTGCTACTGCACACTCAACGTTCCCTAGTACGCACTGCAATGCACACTAGGAATTAGTGCACGGCAGCAGGGTCCCCGTGACACTTAGTGCATGGTACACTGGGGTGCAGTAGGTTTACCCCCCAGCTTGCCGTGCAGTGTTTATGTAGATATTCCCACAGTGTTCTGTTTCAGCTCTTTTACAATAAACACATTTTTTCTGATCCTCACACTATTCTTTTTAAGTAGTCAGTTTAGACCTGCGGCTTTGTGAATACTGCTGCTAATTCAGGTAATACACAGAAACTCTTTTAGCGAAGATGTAAAAAGCCTTGCTAAAACAGATACACAAAAAAGCCCGCGTTTATGATAAAGCTGATAACAAGAGCAGTTTTCAGGAGAAAGACTTGATAAATGACAGTGGAGATCCAAAATTAGATGCTTGAAGTGAAACACAAGGAATGAATCTGGCACAGCACCAAAACACTTCTGAGGAATTCTAAATATAAGGCTCTTTAAAAAGTAATTTTATCCCATTTTTAATCTGTCAGGCCAATTTCTCCATTGTAACATCACTGATTCTGAAATATACATTATACCTGTCTATCTAAATTAGGGATTTCTATAGAACCCTATTTCTATTTCTGAGCATTTTACTCCTTATTTATTATCATTTTAAGCTATTCCATTGTGTGATATGGCCTTTAACCATACCCAAAAGGGTTTAGAACAATGTTTTGGTCTATTGCTACGAAGAGGTTACAGCAGTTACAGGCAGAAAGAGGTTTCAAAGATTTAGGAATATTTTTAGACACACATTTTATGGGATCTCTATGCCACAAGTGCCTTTTGACCTAATGTTTCTAAAAATGATACAGAGTGGGATGCTTGTAGAAAGTGTTTTTACTACTGCTTTCTTCTTCTCACAGCATAACAGGCTAAGTAACATAACACTTAGCACTTCTGTAGGGCTCTTCATGGTCAAAGAATCATAGAACTGGAAGGGACCTCGAGAGGTCATCTAGTCTAGTCCTTTGCACTCATGGCAGGACTAAGTATTATCTAGACCAAAGAAATTAAAGATTACCAAATTAATCTTCACAGCAGCCTTATCAAGTGTTGGATGTAAAGTCCATTGAAGTCCATGGGAGCTTCTTTGCAGACTTTGGATCAGATCAGTCCTATAGTAGGTAAGTATTATCATTCCCACCTCTATGTCTCCCATCAGGGATGCTGAGACAGAGAACATAATTGACTTTCCTAAGATGATAGAATCAGTCATGGTAGAACCAGGATTAAAAAGTACATTATCCCTGATTTCCAGACGTGTGTTCAACCCAGTAGACCACACCTCACTAACATTTGATCATGGAATCTAATTGTTAATTTAAAAAAAGGGGGGCTCAATTTTGTAAATACTTATATACATGCTTAATGTTAGTATTGGGGGTAGCCCCATTAGGGCTTCTCAAATAGTAAAGTTAAGCACATGCATAGAAGTGTTTGCAGAATCAGGTCCTGAGTTAATATAAATTGACTCAGGCTTAAATTTTCAAAAGTGACTAGCAATTGTGGGTACCTCAATTTTAAGCTATGCAGATACCTTAAAGGAGGATAATTGTGAGTAAGTGCTAAGCAGCTGCTCTTTGAAAATCCAGCCTCTCTAAGATGTCTCAAATTGGCCACCCAAGATCCCTAGTCATTTGGAAAAATGTACGTCTGAGGCCCAGCTCCTAAAACAATGGAAGTTAGGATCTTAAAGGCCTTTCAGGATCTGGGCTTAAGTCTTTGTGTGTGATAACATGTATCTTATTTGTGTAAATTGGGCAAAAAATGTCCTTAGATACACATTTCCAAGTCCTGCTGACTTGATTTGCAATTGCGTTTATCTGACAGCAGAATTTGGCTCACTGTGCAGAACGATAAGCATATTTTATGTTCCAAAGAGTGATATCTTGAAAGTTTTTCCTTTTTTCCCCCATTTTGATCAGAGCACAGGTGCGGAGTCTTCACTGCTACAAAAGGAGAGTCAATTTCCAGCCCACTATTATTTATAAGATATGCCAGGATAGCATACTGTGCTGTGATCTACAACTCATCCATGTTTCAGATGGCCCCGAAGGGTCTATTCTCCGCAAAATGAGTGTGTGCTGTACATCTCATCAGTGGTAAAAGGAATTGCACATGTGTCTTTGTGATGCACTTGCTTATATTGCAGGGTTTTGTTGTTGTTGTTTTTTGAGGTTCAAAGCAATGGAGAGAAGCAGTGGAGTGGAGACATGGATTTTAGTTGAATCCTCTGCATGTCTGCACACATACAGAGAGTAAGGCAGGATAACTTAGGCCATGTCTACGCTAGTATAACTATGCCAGTGAACCCTCCCAATATAGACCCAGTTTATACTGGCAAGAGTGCTTTTGATAGCCCAGTTTATACCAGTTCCCTGAACAAAATAAGTTATACTGACAAAGGCAGTCTGTTGCTGGTAGAACAATGTCTACACTATGGCTTTTGCCGATATTGTAGCCAATGATTTTAGTTTATTATTTATTGTGTGATGTTATGATTAATTAACATGTCATGTTATATACAGTATAATCATTGTATGTTAAACAAAGTTGTAGAATTATAGAAGCATAAGATTCATCAGTATTTAGAAGGAATAATCATGTATTAGATATCTAAGGAAGGAACTCTGAAACTCAAGACCTGTAGGCTGAGGCCTACAAGATTTTAGCTTATCTATTTTAGGCCTTGGAGCTAAGAAATGCTGACATAAGGGATGGTCCAGATAATACAATGTTCTTGTGTTTATGAATTGTGTATTAAGAAACTGTATGGTACATTCTCTCTCTTGAAGCTGCCTGGGACCTGTTAACGCCTACTTTCAGCGGTTTATGTACAATAGTCCTAAGGTTTAACTTTGTGTTATGCTTTCTGAGAAGCCCTGAAGAGAGAGGTGCAGGAAGACAGTGAGTGTAATTCAGTTATACATAAATAGCATACTGGTATCCCCGCATCCCATTTCAAATTGAGGGGAAAAGACTGGACACTTTTTTTCTGGGGGCAAAGGTGGTCATTCATTAGGAGGACAAAGGAGATGACTGCTTTGGAAAACAATTCCAGGTAACACTAGAGCAACTTCTCCTTGCTTTCCATTGTAAAACTATGTGAAAGACCAATACTTGCTATATTTTATTGAAGAAAAATGTTCCCTATAAAAGGGCTAGATTGTAGCATTCGACCCAGCCAGAATTGCCATGTTTGTGGAGACATACTACCCATAACAGCAGCTCCCAAAGGCCTTGTGCCTGAGGCAGACAGTGGGAGTGCACTGGCAAGAACACATCGGTGTGGCTGCTGCTTCACCCTCTAGCTTGTCAACCTAGTGCCAGTCAGGGCAGCGGGATATGGCCGTGCCCTCACTCCACAACCTCACACTGAACTCTGGGGTGTTAATACTGTTGCCAGTACTTGAGTCACTCAGCCTGGAGCAGATGGAGGTTACGTTTGCCTGCCTTCTATACAGGCATACAAGGTAAGGAAGAATTCTTTCACTTTTCTCATTTCCCACCTCCCAGCCATCTTTTGCCAGCGGTGTTGGAACAATTTGAACTAAAGCCATTGAACTAAACTGTAAACCCTGTCTATGATGGAAACCACATCAAGCCAGGGGGGTGCCGCCACACCTCCCAGCGCCCCTGTCCTCTGCACACCCTCACAGGGTTGGGCACAATCTAGGCCAAAGTAAATACCATTGTACAGTATTTGGGATTCTGTTTGAGGATTTCCAGACTGCTTTCATGTCCGGCTTTTTAAATGGCCCTCTAAACAATGACCACAAAAAGTTCTGAACCGAGCCTCACAGATGCATGCCGTTGAATGTTTGTGAGACTAACTTCCAGGGCTTTTCAAAACAATGCATTCTGTCAAAATAGCACATGAATGAAATGCTCTCTCTAGCCCTCCCAAAGGCTATGGTTGATGTGCTGCATTCCAGGAAATACAGCTCACTGTGATTTTAATCTACATATTGGCAGGCCAAGACTTTTTCTTATCCCTTTTGTAAAAAAACACAGCACTAGCAAACAGTATGTTCCTCTATTTATGATATATATCTGAGAAGTAAAAACAGTATTAAAAAGAGAAGGGTTGTGCCAATTTTTCTGATGCCAACCACCCTGCCTCGCCTCTCTCTTTTTTCTGCTAAATTCCTGCGAGTGTCCTTTCTTATATCAACTACAGCTGCCATCACATCTGAGCTAATCTTCTTAACTCACATAAAAAATACTCTAACAAAGCAATCACGTTTTGTTCAGATGTGTCCTTTCCCACTTCCATTACCTGTACAATACCTAATTTTGAGCCCAACCCTTACTCAAGAGAGCAGTCCTTATTCACAGAATACTCTCCTTGAAGTCAATGGGATCACTCCCAAGAGTAAGGTACATGGCCCCGATACTGCGTATGTGCTTAAATTTACAGATGTCTTCACCTATACTGATGTGCGTGCCCCCCTAATGCCAACAGAACTACATGCATTCAACACATGCAGAAATTTTTCCAATATCAGGGTCTGCTTGTGTAAGGGTCCCAGGACTGAGCCATTACATTGCAAGATACTAAAGGCAAAGACCTCGTTCTCCTATGCTTGAAAAAAAAAAACAGCTTTAAAAATACTAAATAATAATAATAAATTTAAAATCTTTTCTTGGAATTTAGCTACTTTTCCTGAGCCCAAAGAAGTTACCTACTTTATATTTATTGATTGAGCACATGTACTAGATACAAAAGTGTGGCACTTCTTAATTTTCCATCATTACGTCTTACATGGTATATCCTGAAGAGAATACAATACAGGGCTTGATCCAAGATCCTGTTAGGCTTTCCAGGACACAGTAAGAAGAGTTTTTGTATCCTTAACAAAATCATGAAAACTACACCCACTGTAATCACCAAATTCCCTTTACTGGCCACTAGGAACTTAGGGTGGAGAGCCTTTAGTTTCAAGGCCTGCAGGTGCTTGCAGCTGGACTTGAACCAGTAGGTATGTATAAAGCTCATATCAGCTGTTAATATAAGTAACTGCATCATTTCCCTAGAAAGTCTTTGGCTCACAAGTGGCTATTGGATTAATTTATTACCTATTAAAGAATGTCACCGGAATGCCTCAGCAGTCTGGCACATTTGAAAGGGCCTCGTTCAACGAATGTTCAAGCCAGCCTCTAAAATAAGGAGACAACAACTTGTTTCACATTCCTCAGAGCCCTGCTCAGCAAATGCGTTGTGGTAAGTGTTGTGAGCCTTGTTTAGCCGATCAGAAGCTTCCTGCATCTTACCATCATCAACAGGGCAAATTCATGCTTGGTGTAAAACTCCACTTACATTAATGGAGTTACACCAGGAATTAATTTGGCTGTTCAGCTCAATGATCTTTACAATAGTATTGACTAACTCTTGGTTCCTGGACAGCATATGGAATCACAGCAACAGTCACGTGTCAGAGACCAATACTTTTGTGCACAATTCAGCTATCATGGAGTGGTAGAGTTTCCACTTTTTTCTTCTCAATTTTATGTCAACCCTTGAGTGCAACACTGAAAGATTTCACTTGTCATCTCTGCACTTTCATTAGCTTTTTGCTAAACTGTAACTGCATTCATTGCTTCTGTATACAACAGGCCCGATTCTCCACTCTGCTAGACTGGTATTATGTCAGTCAAACTCCATTGACATCAATAGTATCACACTGATGTAAAAGCAATGTGATGGAGTGGTAAATCAGACCTAACAGCTTCCCGCTTCCTCACTAGTCTGCGCACGCTGCATGGTGCTGACATACGCTCTTTACCGTCCAACTAAACCAACAGCTTTGAAAGTTAAAAGAAAATTGTGACCATGTTGCTCCAGCACACCAGTCTGACATTGCACAGCATGAGAGGCATTTCATATAGTATAGAGGTATAAACTAATACAGCGTGGAGAGTGGGGCATTTAATGAAAACTGGCACAAAAAGATGCCACCTCTCATGGTCATGGACAGAAGGAGATGCAGGAATAACTATTTCAACTTAAAACTTTATTTTCAAACATCTTTTCCTTTCACAGACTATACATCATGAGAAGTGTCTCTACCGGGTGAGACCAGGTTGCGGTGCTGAGTAAAAACACCTTGAGACCTGTGTTCAAGATGTTACAACCCACTAGCTGTCTCATCAGTATGTCCTTAAAGCAAAAGAAGAAGGACAAAACAATGCCTACCTAGTCAGCTACTACAGCACTATCTACTGACACACTGAGTTTTCCCGTAAAGATCAGAGCAGCGCAGTTTACATTGTAATAGCTAATCTGAGGTTCATTAGAATTCAATCCTCTACATACTCAGAACTGGGCCTTCTCCACAAATATTGGCTTTGATGGGTACCCATAATCTCATGTTTCAGTAAACTTCTGAGGTGGGTGCTGTTCTACTTCAGTATCTTTTCCATTGCATTTGTGTTTGCACTTCTGGTTTCTTCTGTTTTATTTCAGATTGCCTAAAATGGTTTCTTGGCACTTCGAAATGTATCTGAAACAGGATGGAACACAGTCTTGAATTGTTTGCAGTGCAAACCTCTTTCTTGTACACAATGTTTCTCTATTAATGTTTACCAGAAAACCCGCCCCCCCACACACAATTATATGCACACACATATGAAGTAAACATTATAAATTGTGTAAACAGTTTTTACAGCTACAATTTACAATAGATTCTCTCTATTCATTTACAAAATCTATTGTTTTTGTAAAATGTAATGCAGTAAAAACTGTTTACATTAATTATAACTTTTACTCTGTGTGTGTATATATATAGGTATATGTGTATAAAGTGTGTGTGTGTGTGTGTGCGCGCATTTTCTTGCAATTAAGTTAGCATCGTATATAAGAAAAAAGTTTGCATCCTAAACAATTCAAGACTGTTCCATCCTGTCTCAGATAGAGGGTTTAATATGTAAAAATCTTCCATCCTTCCAGAACAAAAAGAAAGTAACACCCATATTACTTTTTTCTTATTATTCCTCCAGGACTTAAATATATCACAACAACTTATACAAGTTCTTTCTTGACATACCAAAATAAGACACGTAAGTAGGGAGGTACACTCCAGTACGCAGTACTGTCAAGAAATTTTTAGCAGGTACAGGGTACAAGAAAGACTTGGGGCTAGCTCCCCCCCCGAAGGGGGTGGGGCTGAAGGTGTTTAAACGGTATTTTTATTCTGTTTCTCCCGATTGGTCTGAACTATCCATGACTGCATCACATCAAGTCCGACTCATTAGAGGAATGCCTCTGCTTGCACTGACCAGAGGATGTTTGGATTCTGATGTCAGCCCAGTTCTGCAGCCTGATGGGAATCAGGTGCTGTCCCCAAGGTATCTAGAATTCTTCTTTGCAGCCAAACTAGTCTTACATGCATTTTGCTAACTGGAACTGGAGCAGCAAAACAAAGAAAACAAATGCCTCATTTTCCAGCTTTGTGTGTGAGAGAACTATAAGTGAAGATTATAATGCTGGACACTGACAGCCTTAAGCCAGCTGCCTTGGGAATCTGTCAAGAACTTTGCTGAAAATATGTTCCTCATCTTAGCAACCGAGCTAAAACTTATCACACATTTGTCCACCTTTAGTCGAATGAAGCTCCTTCTAATCTGACAGCTCAGGCATTGTCAATTCCATCCAGAACAATTTACAAACTTGGAACCTAATCCTGTAAACCCTTAATCATTTGATCAATCCCATTGAAGACAATGGGACTCTTTGCATGACTATGGACCACTTTTGTGGGCTAGTAAGAGTTTCAGAAGTCTATTCCTATAAAGGAAGTTAAATCCCCCATTGAAATGCAATGTTTGGGTACAAAACCATAAAGCAGGTTAGGATACAGTTCTACTTAAAATTTGGCTTTGAATAAGTCATACCTATGCTGAAATGGCTCCTCACCCAACTCCCATATTCTTTATAAGCAGAGTGAATACTACATCCTGGTATTTGGGGGGGAAAGTGAGTAGTTAAGCATGTTGATGTTTGTATATACAAAGGGGGCTGTCAGAGCGGATGGGGAGAGCATGGGGGCCCCGGGCTGGGCGGAGAGGAGTCACATGGAGGGTCAGATGGGGAGGTCACGTACCCCCCCCTTGTGTCCCTCCCATGAGTGCAGTACCACAAGAAATGATTTCTACTTGCACCACTGTATTTAGGGGACATATTACAGACCAGGGTGGGAGGGGTTACAGACGGAGAAGCTTACGGTGGAATGCTAATTTTATAACCTGTAATTTTACATTACAAGTTATAGCCTCAGCATTCAACCTTACGCTGTGACCTTGATCAGATCTCACAAGCTCAGCAGAGATGGTCCAGGTCAGCTGAACTGTAAAACCACTAACCTGACCATTGAAGAGCTCATGGCACTTTTTACAGCAGTAGGGATGCTAAACCCACCGGCCTTCCAAAATCCAACTCAAGTACTGCAATTGCATTTTGCTCATCTAAATGCCTGCTGCAATTTCCTTTGGGAAATGTAATTTTCCCGACTTATCCTCACACATTGCGTGGGATTGTTGAGCGCCATTAAACAGCTGCTGTGTCATCTTTCCAGTGCCAAAATGAAGAGATCCCCCTGACTAATTCCTTATATTTTAAGTGCTATTGGTGAAAGAGGTCTGAATTTTAGATCATAATCATCATCCCATGAGTTAAGAAAGTGACCAGCAGTGGGATACTGTGCCCAGAGCTGTGTGGTGCTCTATAATCAATGCCCATGGAGGAATACTACAGATAAAACACCTTCCAGCACTCCCAGGGCAGGGGGGCTGACACCTCAGTGCTGTGCGAGAACCTACACCTCCGATCAGCCATCACCAGATTCAAGCTGCCAATTCCGCCCTCCCAGTCCGATGAATATTGCTCTGTGGGCAGCTGCAGGTGGGCAGAGCTGGCCGTTTTCAACTGGGAGAGATGACTAGCAATGTCCAGGAGCAGCCAACATGCAGGTACAGAGCTCAGGGGAGACAAGAGGGGAAGCCATAGGAAGTGGGGCACTATAAAAGGAGGAAAGCCATGGGGTTTGAAGAGGAAATGAAAAGGAGCAACATTTAAGCAATAGCTTCACATGCATCCTGGTGGGGAGGGGCGCTATGTGCCTTCTCATTAAATTTGGGGGGAGGGCACTTCTAAGAAGAAAATAACCTAAAAGCCGCCCCAACTGTACACAGAACCATCCATTCAGTGGCCCCCCAGACCCACCCACCCAGTGGTGAGCTGGAGCCGGTTCGCACCGGTTCGCAAGAACCAGTCATGAAATTTAGAAGCCGGTGTAAAACTGGTTGTTAAAGGGGCTGGCGGGTGGGCAAACTCCTGTCTGCAGGCCACATCCGGCCCGCGGGACCGTCCTTTCCAGCCCGCCTGAGCTCCCAGCTGGGGAGGCTCCCCCGACCCCCTTCCCCCGCAGAGCCGCAGTGTGCCACGCCGCTGGTGCCAGCACTCTGGGCAGCTCGGCAGCTCCTGCCGCTTTGAGCAGCACGGTAAGGAGGTGGGGCTGCGAGGTCCAGCGGGCCGCGCGGCATCCATACACGCTGCCCTGAGCAGCATGGTCCGGGGGCCGGGCTGGGGCTGGGAGGAGGGGTTGGATAAGGGGCAGGGAGTGTTGGAGGGGGCAGAGGTTATGAGGGGGCGATCAGGGGACGGGGAATGGGGGGGTTGTGTAGGGGGGTAGGAAGTTCAGTGGGTCTGTCAGGATGGTGGTGGATGGGGTCGGGGCAGTCAGGGGACAGAGAGCGGGGCGAGTTGGGCAGGGGGTGGGGTTCTGGGGGGCAGTTAGGCTGGGGGGGTCTCGGGAGGGGGTGGTCAGGGGACAAGGAGCGGGGGGGGTTGATGGGTTGCGGGTTCTGAGGGGGGCAGTCGGGGGCAGGACATGGGTTGGGGTCAGATGTGGGGGGGGAAGACAAGCACGTGGGGCTTGTACTCACCACGCAGTTCCCTACCAGGTCTTTGTCAGCACTTCGGCGGCAGGTCCTTCACTCGCTCCGGGTAAAGGATCCACCGCCAAAATGCCGCCGAAAGCCCAGAGCAAGTGAAGACCCCCCCGTCCCCGCCACGGAAGTGCCGCCGAGGACCCAGTAGGGAACCCGTTATTAGGATTTTGGGAGCTCATCACTGCACCCACCCCCAGCTTATTTGGAAAACTGTCCCTTGCAAAACTGTTCATGTTGGCAACTCTATTGCATGGACTCAGTTCAGATGGAGGAAATCCAAACTAGCAGCCAAAAGCATTGTGTGATGCAAAGGGAGCCACTGAGAAAGAGACAGTGAGATTTCACAGGGCCGGTAGTGCCATATCTTGGGAGGACTCAAGGCGGGACGGGGAAGAGGGATCTGTGGATCCACCCTATTTTAGCCTGACAACATTAGCACTGTCATCAAAGTCCTGCATCAGTGAAATATAAGAAGAGGGATTTGCTTTGCAACAGAGTTTGATCCATGTCTCCATGGCAGAAATAACATAATGAGCTCAACTCTGCCCTGGTTTACCCTCCATGTAACCCCATTAGTTTAATATCATTGCACAAGGTGTAACTGACAGCAAAATGTGGCCCATTTTATCAACTTTGTGCTACCACACTGCAAACAGTGCTCCAGGGCTAGCAAAGAAACCATCCATGGGCCTGCTCTATTGCTGACTTTAATTCAGCATAGGACTACAAGGGGCGAAAGAGATGTTTTTTCTTTCATATTATGTCAGTGCTACTGAGTAATGATAAAACGATATTACAGTAGCTCAATTCCACTGATTTCTGGAGTTACAAACATGATTTGCAATTTTACTATTTCCATAACACAGGCAAAGTTAATGCAGCACATGTGGTTGATACAATGATGCCCACAAGTACCCAGACAAAAGTGTTTATACATTATACTTTGATAAAGGTTTCTTCATGCATACACAAGTGTGCACACACACACACGCATATATAATGTATACACCACAATATGTAAATATGCATATTCATATTTGAATATAATTATTAATATGGGGAGGGGGAAGCATGCTCTTCAGGAAAGGGACAGTGTTTTCATGTGTGTTTATTTAGTACCTAACAGGATGCAGCCACAATCATGACTGAGGTCTCTAGATGCTAACATGATTTAAACAATAAATAATAGTGATAATAGAACTATAGGGAATTATAATATGCCGCACAAAAACAAAAAAGCAGAGGGCTCACCAGTGTTCTAACTGAATGATTTGGCCTTTAATTTTTCTAAACTGTGACATTTAAATTAACATCATTTCCATGCATCACTTCCTTAAATCATTGCACCAGCAAGCCATTTTCTGCATGAGATAGCTTTAACCTGCAAGTCACATATTTATGTCCTACAGAATGATTTGCACACATTAGTCAGCTAACTTTATAGAGTATTTTGAGAAACTCAACACTATTTCTGAATAGTTATTACCAAATAATGAACAGCTATGCACTTGCCAAGTCTTAGTTCCAGCTGAGTATTATTTTTTAACTTAATAATGCATGATTCCTAGCAGAGTTATCTAGACAGGAAAAACTGATTTAAATAATATGGAGATACAATAGGGTGTGAGCAACACAAATATCTGGGGTTTATAAAATAATGCAGCTGTGTACCAACACCCCTCCTCCCCAAGAACCCAAAAGATTCTCTTTCTAGATCATCTAACCCCTTGGAACTGCCAGCTTCAAAACAAAGAACTGGGTTATACGCCTAGAAGACAGAATGGGTAATTCAGCTGATTAAACAAACCAAAACCAAACACTGTTTTGAAGGAGCCGTGCAATTTATCGAGGGCAAAATTCACATACCCTGAATAAATTCTAGGTCCCATAGGAGGGACTGGGAAGAAAAAAAATCTACATCCCCTCCTCCCCCAACCCTCCCATCCCAACTGCTACTTTAGATGCATGTGCTGGTTGTTAGGGCCAGGCCCGCCAATGGCGGGGGAGGGGACAATTGCCATGGGGCCCAGGCAATTTAAAAGGGCCTGGGGGCCCCCAGTCACCGCTGCTGTTGTAATGGCGGCAGCAGCTGGGAGCCCCAGGCCCTTTTAAATTGCCCAGGCTGGCTGCAGGGCCCCTACGCACACACGGGGTGGTACTAGCGGCAGCGCAGGGGCGGCTCTAGGCATTTTGCCGCCCCAAGCACGGCAGGCAGGTTGCCTTCGGCGGCTTGCCTGCGGGAGGTCTGCCGAAGCCACGGGACCAGCGGACCCTCCGCAGGCATGCCGCCGAAGGCAGCCTGCCTGCCGCCCTCGTGGCGCCGGCAGAGCGCCCCCCGTGGCTTGCCGCCCCAGGCACACACTTGGCGTGCTGGGGCCTGGAGCTGCCCCTGCGGCAGCGAAGGACGCCAGGCAGGCATGTGAAAGACCTGGCCATGCCAGAAGAGTGCCCATTGACTGTTCTGCCCTGGGGGCCAGAATTGCTGTCGGCAGGCCTGGTTAGGGCCAATGGATCTGCCCCATCACCAACCCAACAGCCTGTTCTCAAAAGGTACCCTTTGCACTAACCGGTATAAATCCTCTCTTCAGTACAAATGCGGGACTGTGGAGACCCACCATCACCTTGCAGGTACTCACCTGGGTAGTTCACACCATGGAGCTTAAGTGAGGACCTTAGACAGGATCTACACATGTGAGTGGATTTCTCCGATTGAATAGGCATCATGCTTGCTCAGTTGAAACATTCCAAATGTTAGCATGGGAATGGCCTGCTTGAGAGATACCCCCCCACACACACCACGCCATACCTAGTGCAATGGAGAATCAGCAGGGTGCTCAACCTGGAGTTCCTCCAATCTAAAAGAAAGGGAGCTGATGGTAAGGCCATTGAGCAGCAGGACTCCCTTAGGAACCTAATCCAAAACACTTCACATTTGTTGACCTTTGAGACACAATGCCCCATTGGAGGGCCTTTTGGGAAGCGGGGGATTTTCATTCAGGTGCTATTATGAGGGAAGGCATATCCTTCCTCTCCATCTCCCGCACTCAGCCCCCAGTTATAAGGCTGAACTAACAATTGCTATATATGGTTGAGAATGTTGCTGGCTGTTGCCTTTATATTCATTTGTAGTTTTAAATATTTGTTTCAAGGCGCCTGGAGTGTGCAATAGGCGCCTTTGTGTTAGTTTTCTAGATCTGCAGAAATAAATAAAGTGTCAGATCCATCTTTTGCAGCATGCAAGCAGCAAGACTCCCTCTTGCCCCAGAAAACTTCCTATTTCACTCCTACACTACAAGAATAGTGGAGAATATCCAATCAATTTAAATAGATAGAATGCAAACCTTGTTCATTCTTCTCCGCCTTCTATCTTGCCTACAAGATTAGGAATGTCTGCATCTCTGTCATTTACAAAACTGCAAGCAAGCTGCACCTACTAGTGTCATTAATATAATCTGTTCCTTCCAACACTTACTGGCTTTTATCCTCATCTGTCCTCTTTATTTTTCTCATCCTTGCTTTCAGGAGCACACTCAAACCCACTGGCATGCAGAAGTAAAGATGAACAGCATTCTTTCACTGAAGCCAGTGGGACTATTTACATGTCTAAGAGATAGCAGGGTTTAACATTTATACCAATAAAACTTATCTGTACCTAGGGTGACCAGATCACCCAGGTCAAATATCAGGACGCGGGGGGGGGGGAGGGGGGGAGGGGGTGGGGGCAGAGGGGGAAAAAATGGCGGCAGAGCAAAAAAAAAAAAATCCCCCACCCCCGATTCCTCCTCCCTCCGCAAGCGCTGGAAGGAGGCCCGGGAGACTCAGGGGAGCACGGGGCCGGGGTGAGTGTGAGTCCAGCCTGGCCCCGAGCAGGCAGGACTCAGGCGCGGTATCTGGAGGGAGAGTACGGGGTGGCCTGCGGGACCAGGCAGCGGCTGTTCTCCCCACCTGGGCAGCAGGACTCGGGAGCAGCCGCTGCTGCAGCTCCCACTGCCGCGGGGGGAGGAAGCGGCCGCTGGCCAAGCTCGGCAGCTGCGGCTCTGGCGCCCACGAATCCCCCGAGCCCAGGCCTGCTGCGGGGACCCAGCGCGCACGCTGCGCATACCCAGTCCCTGGCCACTCGCGTCTGGGCTGGCTGCCCAGCTGGTGCAATCCTGCGGGCGGCCTCGGAGTGGGGGCAGCAGGCCCCAGCCCCCCCCGCATCCCGCTCGGGTCCTGCAGGGGAACGAACGGGACTGGGCTGCCGATGCCTCCGCCACGGGATTGCACCTGCTGGGCAGCCAGCCCAGACGCGACTGGCCAGGGGCTGTGCGCAGTGTGCGTGCTGCCCCGCAGCAGGCCCAGGGGGTTCGGGCCCGGGCACCAAAGCCGCAGCCGCCGAGCGCCACGTGCTTGGCCACTTCCTCCCCCCGCAGCAGTGGGAGCTGCAGCAGCGGCTGCTCCCGAGTCCCCTGCCCAGGTGGGGAGAACAGCCGCCACCTAGCCCCACGGGCCGCCCCCCTACTCTCCCTCCAGGTACCGCGCCCGAGTCCTGCCTGCTCGGGGCCAGGCCAGACTCACACTCACCCCGGCCCCGCACTCCCCTGAGTCTCCTGGGCATGGCATGCTTGGAAAGAGGCGGGGATTTGGGGAGGGAGACAATGGGGGAAGGAGGGGGCGGGGATGGGGGCGAGGATTTGGGGAAGGATCCAATGGGGGAAGGAGGGGGCGGAGTCGGGGCAGGGGAGGGCGCGAGCCCTTCGGGCTCCGGAGCCTTTGCTTGTTTGTCCAGTGTCCCGACCTAACATTGGTCGGGACGCGGGACAAACAAGCAAATATCGGGACAGTCCCGATAAAATCGGGACGTCTGGTCACCCTATCTGTACCATCTGAGACTAAAGAAGAGAACCTTTCTAAATGATATTTCATGAAAACCATGCTATTTGGGAGCTATTCTGTCCAGAGTGATGTCTCCCTTTTTTCCCTTCCCTTGTTCTTTATTACTCAAGACATTTTCAGGTAAAAGGATTATTGCTTCTTAAGAGTATATCTGCTGTAGTTGCCAGTCCCGCAGCTGGGACAAATCCTGCTTCCTTTAGTGACACAAATAGTCTTATTGATTTCAGTGGGACTATTTGTACAAGACAAGCAGGATATGACTTCTGCTCATAGTCCTCTGTGGCTACGTTTACAGTGCAATAAAAACACACAGCACCAAGTCTCAGAGTTTGGATCAATTGACTGGTTGGGGCTGCAGGGCTAAAATAGCAGTGTAGACATTCAGGCTCAGACTAGAGCCTGGGGACCCAACCCCCTTTGTGGGGTTTCACAGCCCAGGCTCCAGTCCAAGCCCAAACATCTACACTACAATTTTTAGCCCCTCCGCACAAGACCACACCAGTTGATCTGGGTCAGTGGGGCTATGCCACCGGTCTTTTATTGCAATTACACACACCTCCTCATTGGTGGCTGTCAGTATTACTGTGATGTCATAAACTGAAGATCAGCAGTGGAAACAGATAAACTCTTAAGAGACCAAGTTCCTGCTTTCATGTGTCTCCTTAGAAATAAAGAATGAGACACAATAAAGAACAGAAGACAGAGTAGAACTTTTTCCCCTCAACAAAATGTTTTCAATACATTTCCAGAAGATTTCAATTGCTCTTTAAATTGTCTGAAAAATCTTGCCCTTCTGCTGATATTTCTTTTTCCTAATGCACAGAATAACCTTAATAATATTTTGGTAGTTTTATATACACACACACCTCATAGAAATGGAAGGTACTCTGAAAGGTCATGGAGTCCAGCCCCCTACCTTCACTAGCAGGACCAAATACTGATTTTGCCCCAGATCTCTAAGTGGCCCCCTCAAGGATTGAACTCACAATCCTGGGTTTAGCAAGCCAATGCTCAAACCACTGAGCTATCCCTCAACTGAAATCTAAAACATGTTGTGATAAATAAAGGGGGGGGGGAAATAGCTCCCTTTGAGGGACACCCAGCCAGCCAGTTAGCTATAAAATCCCTCTTGGTAGCTGTTCTCTACTTGCTTTACCTGTAAGGGGTTAAAACGTCCCCCAGGTAAAGAAAAAAAAAAGTGGGCACGTGACCAAAAGAGTGAATGGGAAGGAAGAACTTTTTAAAATTGGGAAAGAAACTTTACTTTTGTCTGTTGTTCTCTGAGCTGGGGGGACAGAGCAGCCATGCTATAAGCAGCTTAAGCCAGGTATGCCCATAAATCATCAGATCATGCCTAGAACTACTTATCTGAGCTCCAAATGAGTAAGTAGATCAGAATGTTTAGCTAGACATGATTAGGGTTATTTCTTTTATTTCTTATTGGCTTGTGGACTCCACAGTGTTAACCCAGATGCTTTTGTTTGCTTGTAACCTTTAAGCTGAACCCCCAAGAAAGCTATTCTGGGTGCTTGATTTTTGGAATTGCTTTTTTAAAATCTAGCAAAAGCCTAAGGTCCAGATGTATTTTCTTTCTTTTTGTTTAAAATAAAATTTACGTTTTTTAAGAACAGGATTGGATTTTTGGTGTTCTAAGAGGTTTGTGGAGATGTTGTTTGATTAGCTGGTGGCCACAGCTAATTTCCTTTGTTTTCTTTCTCAGCTCTTCCCTGGAGTGGGGGTGAAAGGGCTTGAATGCACCCCACAGAGAGGAATTCCCAAGTGCTCCTTCCTGGGTTCAAAGGGGGGGTTGCATTTGGGTGGTGGCAGTGTTTACCAAGCCAGATGAGAGAGAAGCTGTAACCTTGGGAGTTTAATACAAGCCTGGAGTGGCCAGTATTAATTTTTAAAATCCTTGCGGGCCCCACTTCTGCACTCGGAGTGACAGAGTGGGGATTTAGCCTTGACACATATGCTGCATTCTAATTCTGTTTTCCAAAAACATCACCATGAGCCCAACTCAGTGCTCCTGAGCCCTAGCCACTGTACTATTGCACTGCTCAACTGGCTGCATTTAAGTAATATGTAGTGGGAAGATAATACACAAGCTAAAACTAGTATGTCAAATCTGTCACAACAGATGGCAAATCTGGAATCTCGTAAGGGGCATTACAAAAAAAGGTTTTATACACAATACGGGAGGTAAATCTTGAAAGTTACTCAGATGACTTTTAGTTTATAAGAACTGTAAGAATATTAAAAATATTATTTCTAAAGAAAAAAAAAAGTACTTTCCACTATTGGTTCAGATTGTAACAAACTGGCATAATTTTCTCACTACTTCCTTTTCATTTATATAACTTCTAAGAGATTAGTGCTTATAAACATAAAGAGATTAACAGTACAGTCCTGAATGCTAAACTCCTCTATTTAGCCATAAGCCACCAAAGTTCTACATTTACAACTGTGTTCTAATACTGCATCCACTCTGACTTGGAGGCTCTCTCTTTGTATACTTCAGTCTGGGCCCTTTGAACAAACTTTGGAAAGTAGCCCAAATCTGGACAGCTTGGTACAGCAATATGGTGCACACTCCAGGCCCCTATAACACTATTCTCACAGGGCAATTCATTCTGGATGTTTTTTTTAATTAGCTAAATATTTCCCTGTCCTGGCTAGAATGGGCTAATTCCTCAAGAAGTGATAGACTAATCCACTGAGCTGCCCAGGTGTCCCTGCTCTGTCTTTCTTGAAAGTAAAGAAAAAGGTGAATTTGCTACTAATCTTTTTAACACAGTCCACATCGTGTTAGTTTAGTAATGACCAGTGCCGCTAGGATGAAAAATGACATCTCCACTTTCAACATAGGCGTTACTTCATTGTATAATTTATGACACAACGAAGTTTAACACAACTTTTAAACACCAAACTATTGTTTAAAACATTTTGACATTTAAAATAGTTTACGGTTTTATTTTATTTTTAACTGTGAAATTTGACATTTATTTTAAAGCTTTATTTTTTCTGCTAACCAGAGCTATGCCATACAGTTTTCTTAATCCAAGCATGTTGTCAAATATGGTAGTTTAGGTCACATATTTTTACTTTGGAAGTTGTTCTGTTCTTTTTAATTAATATCATTCCAGTAGACTATTTAAAGCTTTAAACCTTGCAGCACAGGTTTAATCAGGTGTGACTATTTACAGTAATTTATTCCTCATTTAATTATGTATGGGGCATACAGTAGCTTTACATTTTTAGAAGTGAAACTTTCATCTTAAAACCTCCATGATCTCCAAGATTTCAGGCAAGTTTTGGTGAGGCTTCCAAACAAAACACAGCTCACAAGATACCCACACACTGAGAAGCCATCTCCTGCATTCACAGCCTCCTCTGCTGTGTGCGGAAGCTGCAGTTCGTTCTCTGACGGCTGGGGGCTGCTGCGTCACCTGGATGACCTCAAGGAGGCTGAGGGAGGCTGCCAGGTGACCTCGCCTTGCTAGTGCCAAAGCCCTGGGGAGGAGGCAGAGGCAGCAGTTGATAAGAATGGGATGACTAACCTATGGAGGGGAATCTGAGACAGGTAGGGAGATAGAATGGGGACATTAACGGGCTGAGAAGAGGAAGAGAATGGGGCATGGTCTGAAAATAAAGAGACTAAGGGTCAGGGATGGGGACAGAAGGGAGGTGGCCGATGACGGGAGGAGAAATTATTTGCAGATATTCAAGTTCTTGTTGACAATTTGCCTAAAATGGTGCGGCAAGAAACACAGCAGCTATGCTCTGGGTTATCTACTAGTGAAATCAGAAAATACTTTTGGCTGCGTTTATCTGAAATAACTGAAAAACAACACACTGTCTAATTAACGTAGTGTTACCAGCTACCTGATCTGAGTGATTTCCATGATGGGTTTGAGACTCTTAAGGAGCTGTCATCCATTCCATTTAGAAAAATAAAATCTGCTCTCATATTTTCTCCCTCACCTCTCACTTTACTTTTTATTTATTTATTTTGCTGCTCCTGAGGGAAGGAAACCGTCTTGATTGCTTAGAAGTTTATTTGCTCCTATTGTTTAATTCCCATACGAAGTTATATTCCTTAAGATATGATGTCAGCCATTTCCATGGGTGCTAAATATGATGTCAGAGGACTGTGAACAGTAGTAAATAAACACTAAAGGAACAAAAGATCTTGTATTCATGCAAATCTTCCAAATTAAAAAATAACCATGGGAGATGAGCAATACAGAAAATATCAGCAGAAATAAAAAGTTGTCATACAAAGTTTTGAAAGCGTACCTGGAGGTCTTCTAAAACATTGAACTCAGAGCAGTTGTTCCAATCATTTTACATATCCATATAGGACAAGGATGGATAAATCATTATTTAGTTTAAAAATGTAAATCTTTTTTAAATTTAAATTAAATATTTTTCTTTTAAAGTTATTAAATTCAAATTTATTTTTAAATATGACAACTTATCTTAAAGCTTAAACTTACAATAAGCTACCAAAATCATTGAAATTAATTTTTTTTAAATTATATCAAGCAGCACATTTTCAGCCAAAGTTTTAAAGAAAATCAAACCACTGAACTGGTGGAAGTCACTGGCTAAGCTTGTGAACCAGAGTTTATTGAAGGGCTAAACCAGCTTTTGACAGCAGTAGCTTCTTCTGCAGGTGCAAAGAAAATATTTCCTTCATTTTGGTTTATTTACTAGTTCAATTCAATGACTTGTTCACTCGAAGTTGAGAAACTTTGGGAGTAAAAAAAAAAGGGCAGGGGGCAGGAAAACTTGTTCTTTTTTCTTCCAATCTATCAATAAAAATTAGGTGTGACAGGATGAGATCTACCACTTCTATAAAAGCTGAGGGACATAGTGATCAGAAATCAGTTCAATTCACTAACTAGAGATAGTACTTCTTTTGTTTAAGAAATCAGTTAGCACTAAATGAAAAATGTGTTTTAACGCCCTTTTCTTATGTATCCGCACATTTAAGTTAATTAAAAACTCACTAAACAAAATGTAAAATATTTTTCTGCATTTTAAATTGAATTCCTATTTCCACCCAAATGCAGCTTGACACAACCAACTAGTAAATAAATGAGTCATTCATCATTTTCTAACATAATCAAAATGTAAAACTTAAAGAGTCTGAATAAATGTATGTTAAGCTATTTAATTGCACAAGTAAATGAGCACAGATATAGTGTATCCTCATAGTTAGCAAAAAGAAGCACCAGCTTAAACCAACCAGAAAGAAAGTCAGCCTCTCTTTAGGGAAATAACTAAAGTAACAATGCAAAACAAGATTAAAAACAATTATTTAAATCAAGGTTTCTTGTTCTAAAGTGGGAGCAGATTAAAGCGCACCAGAGAACTTTTAATGTGCAGCAGAAGGGTCCACACAGACAGATACGTAGTGTGTGGAAGGCTAACACTTAGTGTATTTGCACCCCTGTTTAACATGCACTCATTGTTCATATCTGAGTTGCCCGATAAACATATACTGTATCAATTATATTAACAGTTTAAGTAACTTGAGTTGATGAAGCCTTCTCTAGAATCAATGGATTCTGATGGTCATAAATTCTATGTATATCAGCTGACAAATTCCTCTCTCATCAAGAAGTCCAATACTAGAGGAAACAACTACCCATGCTGGGGTATTTTTTTTTTATATAATCAATGCTGATTAACGATCTCAACCTGGAAAAAAGTGATTACTCCTTTGTATAAAATAAACATTGAAATAACCCAGTTTATGCAATAAATGAAAACAAGACAAAAGTAAAAATAATTACTATGGATCTTATTTTCCTCTCTGACTCGGACAAAAGATAACCACTTTAGTTCAGGTTTGCCAAGCACATCTCCATAACACAACGAAGGCACAAGGCAGGTTTTCTATTTAGCAGGTTTTCATGTCTGTCATCAGAGGTCCCTAATCTGACTTTAGTCCATATTAAAAGAGCAGAACTGGGACCTTTGTTCAGAATAGGCTCCAAGCTGCAACAACAGGAAGCTAATATACCTTCTTCTTTTCTTTTAACAGAATAGCAAGGGAATGAAAATGGTCAATTTGGATAAAAATATGGTTTAAACTTATTACCTTAGTTGATTAACATTTAAACAAGCAGGATTTTCTTCGTTAAGAAATGTTCAGAATTCACACAGATACAGAAACAGAAAGGACAAAGCTACTTATAAAACGTCCATATTTTTCCCCCGTTGTACAAGACTCGATGCACAACATTTCTTTCAATGCCAAGGCAACAGTATGTCCCCAATGAGGTAAAAATGTAGGAGTTCAGATGACTTTCTCCCAATAATTTTCCATACTTATATTTACTGTACTCAGAAAAGTTACTTTGCCTTATAATTCCATTATCTAACTCTCATTGAGTGCTATCCAGTGTGTGAAATTTTTGTAAACCATGATTTCATTTACCTCTTTACTAATTCCACTTCCCTTGTCTGACAATTTCCTCATCTATATAATGGTAATAGTGATACTGACTTCCTTTATAAAGCTCTTTGAGACCTACAAATGAAAAGTACTATGTAAGATCTAGCTATTATTTCAGTCTGTACAGTTATTCTGTGACTTCCATGTAACTGCCTACGCTTTTCCACCAACACAATCTTCTTACAAGTCATGCATCTGGTCTTCTTCCTTTGCTTCAACTCCTTCCATATCTAAAACCAGCCACGCATTACTAATGGACCTCCCACATTCACTCATATTAAAGAGAATACCAACCAGTCCATAACCATGGTATCCCATCTTTACCTCAAGTGGCAGCACTGCCAATACTCCCTGCAGTCACCTCATCATACCTGTCAAAACACTTCCCATTATGCCTTTACCTTCTATTCAGCAGCTTCTTTTTCCTCTCCCCCTTTTGAACCAGGGTAGGAAATCATTTTCTGTTGTGCATGATGATGAGCTGCTGTCTACACTGGTGGAACTGCAGCGATGTAACTGGACACGTGCATCAAACATGTCAAGTACAGATATGAATGTAAATAAAATGTGAACTCCTTTGCTCCTTTTGTAATATCCCCATTGAAAGACATGTGAGTTTCCCTGTCTTGTCGATCTAAATTCACCACCTGTATTTTAACTAACAGAAGGGTGTGCAGAAGCTAACACAAGCAAAACTCATGGAGTTGGGCCCCAGGGACAGACTCTGCACCAGAGACCCGTTTCTGTGATGGAAAGCCATCCTCCTCATTTGAAGCGCAGGGGGAATGGTAAGGGACAGCAAAGCCCAACATGCAGCTAAGCCCAGCACACAAAAGGGGTCCGTCAGCAGACACCCAGTAGAAATGACTTTCCTCCCCTTTGGCTGAGTGTCCTTATAGCATAATCTATATCGATAACTGAAGTGACTTGAATGGCGGCTCTCTGTGTTACCTTGGTTGAGTTTAGCCTGCTAAATGCAAACACACTTGAAGAGCTGACATCACGGAAGCACAATTCAGAGTGACAGGCAGTCTCACCTAAATAGTTTGGGTCAACTCCCAAGCCACGACGTGGTCAATAGCAAGAAGACTCTATTCTTTAAGCAGGTTCTCGCTAGATGCAGCTACGAAGAAGGGACAACATGTCTAAAATGTGCTATCTGGCCATGCCAGGCCTGGTTAATGGGTAAACACCCCCAAGTCCGTTTAGGGAGTTAAATATAATTTTTTCTTAAGTGTAATCTTTCTTTTATATTCAAACAACAGATGGCTGCACCTACAAATACTGCACAGGAGGTACTTAGCCTGTGCTCTATTGCCATCTACAATCCACAATGATTTAAAGTGTTGCCACTCAATTACCTAAAAATACCAATTTCCAAGGAAAGCCAGAGGCCCAGATTATCCCCCTAGATGCCTGTCGAGAAGAGACTCTCTGTATGGAGAAGGGGTCTCAGCTGCCTCCAAAGCATCATCTAGGCCCTGCAGAGTTGCTCTCCACATTACCTAAGATGTAGGTTGGGGAAAAGAGAGGAGGCTGGGTAGCTTGGGGAAAGAGTTAGAGAACCCAGGGCTTACATGTCTACACTGATTCTTAACTTAGGGTTGACAATCTTCTAACCTGGCCTTCTGGCATCCACACTGCAGCACGCAGACCTGAGTCAAACCAACCACAACCCAGACTCCATAGCACCCTCCTGAAATGTGGCTGCTCTAGCCCTTTGACCATGGTGCAGTGTGGAACAACTTGGACTGTCCACCTTGCATGTCACAGAAAGGTTGAACAGCCTGCCAATGCATCCTGCCAAGCAGTCACTCTGGTCTGTGCACTCCCAGCTACCAGAGCTAGGAATAAGGAGGAGGCATCATTTGAAGAGCTTCTCTTGCTTGCACTTTCACTCCTGTTTTAGGAAACGGGCAGAGCTTCCATGAGATGATGGTGGAAATTTCGGCAATGTTTTCTGGCCCACTCAAGACACCTGACAGAGCTTATGATGGAGTAGGAGGAAGGCGAAGAGGATAGAGACAAGGCTGACTCAAACTGGGTGATGCTGCTCAGGACACTCACTATAGCCCCTGATGCCTCCCGCACAGACCAGCACTTTTGGAGCATGGCCACAAGCCCAGACTGGTGGGACCACATCACCTTGCAGACCAGGGATGATGAGCAGTGGGTCCGGAACTCTCACATGAAGAAGCTACATTTCTGGAGTTTGACCCACCCTCCAATGTAAATACACCCAGAACTGATCACTGTGGAACCCCACTTGAGACCTCTCTCCAATCTGATATCATTCCATTAATAGTTACTCTTTGTTTGCGGTTGTTTAACCGATTATGTATCCACTTAATGGTAGTTCTGCTGAGCCTGCATTTCTCCAGCTTACTTATCAGAATGTTAGGTCGGACTATGTCAAAAGCCTTGCTTATTGCCACTGCATTCCCCCTATCCACCAAACCAGTTACCCTGTCAAAGAAGGGTTATACTCAGTCTTAATCAGGCAAAAATCCCATGAATTCATTCCCATTCAATTTTGCCTGAGTTCAACGGGAGTTCTGACTGAGTTTAAAATAAAAATCTCAGAGTCAGACTTTTGCAAATAGTTATGAATGTGTAGTCCCATTTGCATATAGGCATGTTGTCTCAGCCACAAATAAGGACTTCAGACTTTATGGCCTAATCCAAATCCTACTGAAATCAACACTAGATATTCCTGTTGATTTCACTGGGAGATGGATTAGGATTTTAATCCATGGTAAGAACAAAACATTTACCAATAAGACACTTACTCTGGTCTATATCAACTTCTAGGTAAGTGTACTATACAATTTAATTAATATGGTTAGATCTAGCCTTTCCAGCTAATGAAAGTACAGAACAGAAAAACAAATCAAAGTAGTTACCAAGTCTGATAAAGAGAGAGAAACAGAAAACATCTGCCCCCTTCCAACTGAAAAAAAGAAAGGAGACCTGAGACGTCATGTGTATTTTAAGAATATTGATTTGTTCTCACTCTGCCACTCTGGTCAATTCAGTCGCTGCATTCCCATTTGTATAAAATAGTCACTCAGATAAAGTAACGTTACAAAAGCTAACCCGACATCTAAACAAAAAGTGTATTTTGTACAGTGCCAGTACAGTTCTCTGTGTTGTGCAGAAGACAAAAGAAATGTTTCCTGCCCAACTTTTACAAATGTAGGCCCCACTCTGCTATCAACTGTCTGCCCATATGCTGGCAACAAAAAAAAAAATCGAATCCTGTGAGATGCCCAATGCCTCTTTTTTACTGGCTGAACACCCTAATGCCCTATTATGTCCATCAGCAGTTCACAAAACGGTGTCTTAAATGGGGACAAAATAACGCAGACAGACTGCTCTTATCAGAAGGATCTAAACATAGGAGTTTGTAAGCTTTTTTTCATAGGTATATTGCAGATGAGGTCCACAGAAAGCAATTGCAGGCACCTATATTGTTTGAATACCAAATTAACTAAATGTAAAAGTTACATTAAAATAACATCCAAAACTGAAAGTGAATGAAAATATGGGCCGGCAGCCTCTCCGCTGCTGGTGAAGATGCTGGAGTCAGGTTAACAAACAAACAGTTTGATTTACAGAACCCAGGCAGAGCATGTCTGACAGATAGGCAAGTCACCTTTCTACTTGAAAACTGTATAAATTTAATCCATAAGCCACTGAAGGACAATAAAACATGGATCTCCACAAAGCCATTTTCACAGAGGCACTTAAAGAGCCCTTCTGGAATTAACTCTAGCCATTTGGCCTAGAGATTGCAGTAACCTCAGAACAGCTCTTGCAGTGTTTCAGGAGTGCTGCAATTAACATATAGGCACATTGGAATGAATTAAAGCACATTGGAGTGAAGTACAGCAAGTGATGACCATATATGAAGCAAAGATCCTGCTTTTATACAAACTTCTCTAATATTAAAGACAGGAATTAAAATAACTGAGGATTCGGCCCAATAAGTTTAAAGAGACAATTCATCTGAAAAAAACTTCAACATCTTGGCTTCTTTGGACTTTACAGTAGAAGTTCATAGGATGGGACATATGGGATATTTCCTTAAAAACTTGCACTGGCCCCAAGGGATCCAACTTATTATAATGTGACAAATTCAAGCATGTGCCAAGATGTTATATCAGGAGAGCTACAACTGTTACAGAATCTATTAAAAAACCAGTGGTATTCATAGCTCCTCTGTGATAAGACCCATGGAGGAGATGTATTGAAGTCAATAGAATGAACCTACCCTAGTGTACCCGGGCTTGCTTGCCCCTAAATCCTACCCCTTCCAGCAAGAATTACCTGCATAGGCAGGGGAAATACACAAGCTACAGCCAACAATTATATAGCAGTTCCAAACTAAAAGTTCTTAGGATCCACACTTGACCAACTCATGTGCCTCAGGACATTGACACTGAAAAAATAAAGTAGACTTTTAAAAAAAAATCAAAATGTTTCCAGTCCCTAGGAAAACTGATGTGCCTAAAATGTAAATTTTCTAGAGTTATTTTTAGTTGGAACAGATGTTGAGTAGAGTAAAACATACATCAGGAGGAGTATCATCCACTGTTAAAGGAATATTCTCACTACCAGTCATTTCATTGGAGTATGAATATAAAATTGTGGCAGACATAGCCACAATTCAGTACAATGTTCCCACAGCAAGACATTCATTTAATCCATCTTTCACAACTATATTTTCCTATTGCAACTATAAATATTTAAGTAGTATAAAAGTCACTTGTTCTCTACTTCATTCATCTGAAGGCATGCCAACACTATAGAGTTTAAACTTGTAATATTTATACCCTGAGACATTTACATGTTTAATGTAGATAAAGCAGTATTGCCAGCATCAAGCATTCAAAAATCATGAGTCATACCCCAAAATATCATGAGATTGGGTTAAAAATCATAAGACTTTTTAGGTTCCTTCAATTTGCCTTCTGCTTTCTGAGCTGTCAGGGTGCACTTGTTTCACATTTGCAAGGTTTTTTCTGAAACCATGAAACTTTTTTAAATGGAAGCTGAGATTCTCATGCAGTCTCTTGATTCCAAGAGCTAGGGCTTTACGAAACCCACCAAAACTCACGATAAGATTGTGAGAGTTGGCAACACTGAATTGATTACATGGTTTTCTCGGTCTGCATACGTGAGGGCAAAACAGAGTTCAAGAACAGAGTAAGGAAAAACGGTTACTCTGTTTTAGAAGGGAAAATGAGAAATCGTGTATATTTGTATTCATTATTTGTCACTCCTTTAGTTGATCCCAGTTTTTACATGCATGAACTTCTAAAGATAATAGTGTTGTAAGTGTGCCCGCAAGCAACTATGCATGTGTCATAACAGTTCACAAGAGAACAGTTCTGTAGTTAAAGTGCATAAAGTCTGGGTAATGTTACCCAGAGCCCTAAAAGCATGTAGTTCTCAGCTTTGTAGTTACTTAACATATGCAAGGGGGACGGTACAAAATTGGGGAGGAAAGACTCAACAGCTAGTGGAATAGCACATCTGATGTGTGGAGACAGGGTACAGGCTTACCACCTCCCATTCAGCACAACTCCCTATCTCCTCTTCTCTCTCCAATGTCAATGGAACCAAGATGTGACTCTCTTTTCTGAGGGTGGAGGAGGGAGGTGGGGAATTTTGCCAGAGTGGTTCAGGATTGGTCCAGAAAGAGCTAATATTATTTTATCAATAGCTATACTCTTACCTCTAACTAATTCCCACCACAATTTTTGCATAGCAAAATTTTTCTTTAATACCATTCATTAGAAATGTTCTATGGACGTTGAATATTATCTCAACAAAATGGTCTCTGGAGTATTTTCAGAATAAAATGGCCGCAGGTCCTCCAAGCAGATTGTGTATAAAATTCTATACTTGGCATTGCTTTAGCATTATTTGGCAATACTTCTCTGAAACAAGAAAACTACCCAGCAAGTGGGCCTATTGTTGTGACTTCTGACTTTCTTTGCTCTTTCAAAATAAAAGCATCTTTTCTTGGGATAAGGCTGCTGACTATCAAAGGACAGTTCTGTGACGGCGATATTCTTAACAACAACAGGCACTTATATGGTGACTTCCCTCTCCAAGTGCTTCACAAACATTAATTAATTAAGGCTCAAAACACCTCTGAACTAGATATGTACCATCCCAGTTTTTATAGACTAGGAAAGAGACAGTGCGTCTGTCTACATTGCAATTAAATACTCACAGCTGACCTGTGCCAGCTGACTGGGGCTCAGGCTAAGAGCCAGTTTAATTGCAGTGTAGACACTTGGACTTGACCTGGAGCCAGGCTCCAGTCCCCTGCAAGGGTGGGGGTGCAGTGCCCCAGAGCCTGGGCTCCAGCTAAAGCCTGAACATCTACACCACAGTTAAACAGCCCCTTAGCCTGAGGAGGCTGGCATTGGCCAGGCATGGGTTTTTAATTGCAGTGCAGATATACCCAGTGAGATTAAATTACTTGACTAAAGTAATACAGGAAAGTCTGTAGCAGACCTGAAAACAGAACCAAGGTGTCCTGAGTCCTAGCCCTGTGCTTTAGTCTCTAAACTAAGTAGTGAACTTAATCACATGGTTAGGTGTTCCCTGCATTCCTAAATTGGGACAAAAGCACCGTAGCCTGGGGATAATCTGTTCTGAAAACATCTGCAAAAAAGACATTTCATCAGCACCCATGTTAACTGGATATAGTCAGTGTTTACAATACTACAAAGGAGTTCTAACCATCCAGATGGTTTTCTCCTGCAGAATAATCTGTTAGGTAAATTGGTCCAGAGAATGCTACCTACATTTGATAGTCACATTCAAATTGACATTGATATTCGATCGTTCCTATAGGCTCCAACAGGAGGCCCAAATCTACCATTCAGGGCATTTTATAGGCCTCTTGCATACTTATCTTGAAGACAACTAGATGTGCCATCAGTATCTTCCTTTCCTCCACTAAGTAAAAAAATGTTGGCACATAACTTAAAGCATGCACAATCCTCATTAAAAAGATACATGGTGTAAATGCTTCTGTAATGGCACAAATGGTAGAAGTCTGCAAGAGAGAGATGGTACATGGAAATTTTTACACAGGCCAACCAACTGGCGGTCAAGGAACTTATTTGCTACAGCACTGGATAATATACAAGACATTTAATGGACAACTCATGATTATATGACTAATGTGTCAACAGAAGTGTCCACGTGTCAACTCAATGCCAAACCCAAGAATGATCGCAATACACTGGTCCAGGCCAACATCAGAACAGAAGCCACTGCACTCTTACTTCAATGAATGCCACTCAAAAACCTTCCAGACAGGTTTCCAAAAGTAATATCACAGGTGGACTGCCAAAAGAGAGATGCTACAATTGCACTGGAGCCTCATGAGAAGCCGATCCAATAGCATCTGGAGACTAAGTGCTGAACAAAAATTAGTCACCACTGTTGACACTTCTCTCAGATCAGCCCAGAGGAATTGATTGAAATATTCTGTTTCAACGTTTCAAAAGTCCTACTAGTAATAAAAGGTTTATCTTCACAAAGCTCAATAGCTCTGAACAGCTTTCGCTGTACTGGTGTTATGACTCTTTGCCAAAAAAAAAAAAAAGCAGCCCATTTGAAATATTGAATTACTGACAGGAATATAAGTGGTCATTGACTCCTCAGTACTATTAAGAATCACAGCACTGTGAAGTGGTATTAGACAAGGTCTTACACAATGAAATCTAGCAGCATATTAGAAGATGAAGTTTGGGTCATTTGCTCTGATTAGTTATAACATGAAATTAAAGGAATTCTGGCCAAAATGACATTGAAGAGGATGTATGCTCAAGAGAGCAAATCTGGAGGCTATCTTAGAGGCAGACATGAAAGTTATCCAACTTCTCTTTGGTAAAGACCTAATTTTCTTTTTATTTTGTTAAAACTTCCCTGCGACTTGAACTGAAAATATTGGAACAGCTGACAGATGTCTGGCTGTGTATGTGTATTTCCACTGCCACAATACTGTTAACTTCTACATTCTGCATCCATATACAGCCTCTCGCTTTCATAATTTCACAGAGAAACTGTGAACAATCAGAAAAACCAAAGACTCCGCACACTTTGTAAAGATCATAAATCACAATAGTTTTCCTCTAGCAGGTCAAGCAGCACTTGCATCTCCCTAACAACAAAGATCTCAGCAAAGCCAATGGAAGGATTGCCATTTCTTTAATGAGCTTTAGTTAAAGCCCCATAGCAGCTTCCTTGTTACAAAGTAAAGACCCATTACTTTATATTTTGGTAAATAAATCAAAATCTCGCTCTTTCTTTAGACGAGAGTATGCTGTATGCCAGGCCAGTAGAATGTGGGAGTTGAGAATCACACATGTAGCCTCACATTTTAGAGTAAAACGAGACTTGAGCTTTAAAAATGGGAGGAAATACCTTTCTCAGAGGACCTCACACTGTGTTTTATATGGCACCAGAGTACAGATTTATGAGATAATAGTTTAAACATCTAGGAGACCTGTGTATACAGAGCTCGCTGTTCTTGAAATCCAATTTGATTTCTTATCATTAGTACATGCAGAAACAAAATTCATCGAGGTAAATTACTCTGGAATACACACGCATGAGACTCAGTGTGTATTCCAGAGTAATTTACCTCTGGGGAGGAGATATCACCAGAACCAGAGCAGCAGAGATACTGCA
Organism: Mauremys mutica; assembly: GCF_020497125.1. Taxonomy (NCBI): domain Eukaryota; kingdom Metazoa; phylum Chordata; order Testudines; family Geoemydidae; genus Mauremys; species Mauremys mutica. The sequence continues at coordinate 55,788,006 of NC_059081.1, read as the reverse complement.
GCTTAGAAATGATGCTCATTGCTGAAGCTGATGAGACTTTGCAAAGCACTTGTCAAACCATTTGGTTCTAACCTGTACAATTAGTTTTAGCAGCGGCGCTGGAACACTTTGTATAGTGGGGGTGCTAAAAGCCATTGAAGCAAACCGTAAACCCCATGTATGATGGAAACCACTTCAAGCCAGGGGATGCTGCCCCCATTACCCTGAGTTCCAGAACCCCTAGTGAAAGAGAGAGTGTCACAGACAGAGGGAACCTTGAAGTAAAAACGAGGCGGGGAGAGGTATCTACCTTTTCACCTATTGAAACTTGACCATGTGAGAGAGAGCCTGGTTTTCTGATTAATAATCTTTCAATTCTAGAATAATATAAAGTCAATGACTTACACTAGCTATTGTTGACACTCTACCTGCAATAAATTTCATGTTCTACACACGTAAGACAAAGCAGAGATAATTGGGTGGTAAAGTAGATGGATCTATTAAACAGTTGAACACATCAAAATCTTCTATAGTTGGGCTACAAACAGCTTCCTTTAATTTACTTAAAGGCATTATCTATTAAGTGCTTTTTAAATTTACTTTAATGCTTTCATAAAAGCAAAAATAAATGATATTGCAAGAATAAAAACAATCAGTTCTTTCTAGTGAGAACTCAAAAGCTCTAAAAAAACATGAATGTAAGCCGTTGTGAGGCTGGAAACTATGAAAACATCAGGCGCCCTATTACACTCCATTACATTGTTAAGGATGGCAAGTACTGTGCATTTAGGCTCTTTAAATCAACACTGTGGTATAAATGTTAGTATATTTGTTTTTATGAGAAAGTTTCTGATTTATTCCTGGGTTATTAGCAATCTTTGTTTAATAAAACCTAGTTTTAGAAAATCTTTCATTTAAAGCGTAACATTTTTGTGGATATCAAACACAAAAAAGATTTGAGGGGTGTGTGTATACACAAGGAATAAATATTCAGATTCTAACAGTTGAACATGAATAATCCCTCTGATTTGGATCTCTCACATTCCCATTGCAGATATACTCCGTTGATAAAAAACAGATCTATGCTAAAATCGCTATTGTTTTGTAATAAATCACTATAACACAATTAGAACATTTACTTTTTCACGTAATTGTGAAACCCTGCGCACTCGGTGGTATTAACATTGTTCAGATGGTGACGTTTTAAATTTAAAGTCCTGCAGTTAGTTTACCTTTGACTTCTCTGAAACTTTTTGGCACCAATCCTACATTTTTTGTTCATCTAAAACTCGCAGGGATTAGAGTGGTAGATTTGGGCATGCAGGGAATTCTCAATCAGTCTCTTTATAAACCCTGGAATAGATTATTGATATGAAACCAATAATAGGCTTGATCCTGCATCACTCAAGTTAATGGGAGATTTCTCCAGTGTTTACATGGGAGCAGGATCAAAACCTACGTGCATGACAAGACGTGTTGGCTAGTGAAAGGCAGTCACTTGCACTGACGCACAAAAGGTCAAATTGTTCAGTGGAACTACATCACAAGGGAGGTGAATATGATTTGGTCAAGCATGTACACCAGTCTCCCCAGCTAGAGAAGTGCTATGGTTTCTCTACAAAAACACCTGCTGCTTCTAAAGCGTAGGGGGAAAGTCAATGCTAGGATCTTCGGTAATCCACCATCTTCAGTCTTCGGGCTTGTCCACATAGCAAGTAAATGAACAGCAAGTCAGGGTGTGAATCGATGGTGCACCAGCTTGTGCCATGTGGACACTGCTGCCATGGAAGTCCCCGAGTGCAGCTTAGCACAAGGAACAGAATGACTGTCATAGCCTATTACATTAACCATTGTGAAGCTCAGGCATCATTCTCTTTCCCCTTCTGTTTTCACATGCTCCTAGAAGTTATGTAGCATGATGATTAATAGCTTGCTGTCACAGCTGTATATAAATGGGACAGTAAAGACTGATCACTGTGGGTAAATATCTTTTAGTTGCTGTTAGGTTCAAAAAGCTGTTTCTTGAAAAGTTAGAAACTGATTTCTTTAATCTATGGTGAAAGTAAGTCTATGTCCTTGACCCTAAGAATAGTTAACAATAATAGTAATTTAATCAAAGTGCCCAATTGAAGCACTAGCTGAGGAAGTGTAATACAGGGGGAGGAGGGTTTCACAAGCTGAGGAAGTGTAATACAGGGGGGGAGGGTTTAATCATTAAATAGATCATAAATCTCTTATATAATTTACTGCCTGAAAACTAAAATAAACTGCAGTAGAGTTCGGCAGAGCCAAAAATGGACTAAAAACTATTCCATTGTCAATTTGCATGTTGGGTTTTCCTTCTGACTCTTGAAAAGATCGTAACTCTGTTAAATCCCTAGTGGCATCTTAACTAATACTGGCAAGTCATTCATGCTGTATTTATTAGTTTTGACCCACTCTAGGCTCTGTTTCAGATGTCTTCGATCCTCAAAAATCCTTTGGAAATTAAATGAGCATGCCTGATTAGTAGGTATGGCCTCACTCCACACATATTCGGAGGAGCAGACCTAATCACACACAGCTTTGCCTCTGTATTTTCTCAACCTTTGAACATACTCTGTGCATCTAAGTTCTTGAGAGGGAGCCAGAAGCAGATTCCGTTACCATTTTGAGATACATGGCAGCCATATCACAACACTATGTATATCTTCCTTTCTATGTCCACCTCCTTTTTGCTTAAGTGAAATGTTAATTTTGATGCCTGAAATTCTTTTCCAGGTAACAATTTCTCTTTTCTATGGTACCTGAAATTCACTCTCGAATGAGCTCTCTAGCTTCAATTATGCAACAGTGGCAAGCCAAAATGGAAGTTCCTTTGACCTTGACAGATAACAACTCAGCAAAGTCATGTGCTGCAATCTGGGTGATGTATTAATACCAGAATGCAGTTTCGTGACCATTCATGCCTGTTTTCAGGATTTCTTCTGAATGTAAAGCAACGGACATACACAATGTCCAAGCCCAAGTAGGAAGAGACACTGCGACTGTGCAGTATAAAGACAGCCAGCCCTAGATGTTATCACTTCTCTCCCCATGGCTGCCATGTCTTTATCAACCTCCCTTCTCCCTTCAGAGGTGCAGCAGAGGTGTACCTTTCCAAGTGGGAAATGAGGGAAGAAGAAAAGGCAATTTAATCTCTGCTGTGGAGCCAAATGGAACTAGTAACATCAAGCAGGATAGGATTTCTGACTGACATGCCGTGGCTTCGGCCTCCTGGAGATGGGGGGGCATATGCAGCCACATCAACAGTTCTGTGTACAGTCAGAAATAATACTGTTACTTGAGGATCATGTGACACAATACTGGGAGAGAGAGAACACAGAGCAGCCATCATATTTTGAACATTATCCCCCCTTGGATAAACGGATGGGCCGAGTTGTGTTGACAATGATTCAACAGCAGTTGTGTTTGAAGCATGCTTTAACACACTCAGCAAGCCGCTTAGATGCAATACAATGCTGTGGGTGAAACAGTGCAACGCCGACGACCCATTGGCGGGCAGGATCAAACCGGGGACCTCTGAAGCTTAGTACATGAGCCTCTACAGCATGAGCTAAAAGCAAAGTGGCTCTTAGCTAAGGCTGTAAAGCAGACTCATTTAACTCTAAACTAACTCTCTCTCTCCCCCCCCTTCATCCCTCCCCCCACTTGGTGCCACTAGATGGGACAGGACACCATACCCAGAAGGTGTGTGGGTTACAACAGCACTGGAGAAGCTTTTCCACATCAAAATAATTTTGCCACGACTGTCAGACTGAGAATGAATCCTAGTCCTTTAATATTACAAAGCCAACATTTCATCACATTAATTTGCTTTCACCTAATTTGCTTATTGATTACATCGTCTGCAAATAGTGAATATTTGACTTAAGAAACATTAGCCCACATATACTTGAAAACCTCCTGAGACCAGACCCTCTGTTCTGGGCAAGTGCCGAGTTGGAAGCCCCGTACTAATAGATTATTTTTTATTTATATTTTAGATGAACCCAACCAGTTTGTTCCTTTCATTATTGTTTATTTGGATACGTTTCTTTGACACTCTCTCGACTTGCTGTACCAAACCAAGGTTAGTAAAGAGAGAGCCATCCTCATTTTAGGACTTACGCTATACTCAGCTCTATTCCCAAAAATATTATCTCCCACGATTGAACCAAGGAAAGAGGGAAAGAGAGTGTTGCAAAAAGACATTCTATTTTCTCAGTACGAGAAAGCCACACTGTATTGTTATTTATATACTGGAGTACCCTAAAGCACACATAATGCTGTAGCGAGGGTGAGCCAAACATTAACAAGTCCTAAAGGCACGATCAGGTGTAACAGCACAGTACAATACAGAACACACCGAGAATGGTGTGCAGTCACTGAAGCAGAAATCGGGTGGGTTTTCAGGAGTTTTATTTTTTAAGCATGGGAGAGAAGCAGCTTGATATATAGTAAATGAAAGATTATCCTCATTCCCCTGCATGTCCTGACCAACTCCTTCCATGCCATATCCATGTGTGCTTGGAACAGACACAGGAATGGATTTAAGCAGCAGACCCTAGCTTAACAATGGGGCAGGGTGCTATCTGCCCCCATCTCCCCAAAGAAGGCATTTAAGTGGGTCCAGAATGGAGGTTACAGGACTGCTACTATATAACCCATAACTTGGGGTAGACTCTCTTCTGCCTACTCTTAGTATTCACCTCGCTCAGCTGTATCCTCTCACCCTCCTCCCCACGAGAGGTCCCGAAACAGACTTCAGACTAAGACTTCAGGTCTCCCCTTTTCCTGTAGGCCCAAGGTTCACCCACAAAATCCCATCTCTCTTCATTCTGGGCACTGGCCCTTTTGGCCTTGTCTCCACGCTGAACACAAGTTGAGATGAACTAAACCTTCATACCAATTGGAATATAATAAGTCTAAATCCTCTTTAGAAGGCAGGAAAAAAAAAACCCTACAAAGCCTCTGCCAATTTGGCCTTGACAGGAAATAAATTCCTTTCTGATCCCTAAACCAGCAATTGGTCAGACCCATGGCATCCCAAAGAACACAGTTCATATATACCACAAAAACAGGGAAGGAGGGAGAGAGCTGGAAGCTCCAAAAGACCTGGGTAAGAATTTAAATTAATTCAGGGGGGAAGGGAAGTGAGGAGTCAATCCACTCCAATCTCTCTGGCTAGTCAATAGCAGGCTAAGAGCTCATGGGAGAGGGGCTACCCTTGCATCTCTCTGGCATGCACTCTCCCCCCCCACATTTCATTCCCCTTCCCCTCCCCCCCATACAGTCCAATAATGTTTTCCACCTATTGAGCCAGGTGGGGAGACAGTGTAATCATGGACAGCTAGTTGTAGGATTAATGTGGAGACTCCTGTTATTTATACTGCCTCTCTAGGTTATCCTACTGCACCCATCAACAGAGTATGAGCATCAAAAGTGGTGTACGTAACACTTCATGGACAAATGAGACAGTCCCTTCCCCAAGTAATTTACAGTGTAGGTTAGAGAAACATCCCGGAGTAGGGAGGGATGGCAAAACGCAAGGAAGTGGAACAGGAGAGCTTACACAGTATAAGGCCATGAGATTACTTGTTTTCATGTTGTGAGTATCATGCTATTTCCTATTTTTAAAAGGTTAGCACACGTTTGAGGGCCACTCCCTTCCTGTTATGTTTATTGTATTAGTATGGGGAACCCTGTTCCCGTTTGAATCTATTTCCTTTTTTTAAGGCAGTTTTACAAAAGCTATTTTTACTAAAATGTCTCTCTCTCAGTTACTGATAACCATTCATTCTGATAACAGGATCAATAGCTTTTGTTCACCGGTTTTAACATTTCATTCCTCTTTCCAATTTCTCTCTCGTTTTTAGGCCCGGGAAGAAGGAAAAGGCTGGCACGCAGCCACGCTAACAATCCCCTTGACTTACTCCAGGACTTCAGTCTAATTTTATATATGCTTAGATTAACCAGGGGCTTGACTCTTCAGCTGTCACCTCACCACTATGACAACTACTCTTTTTTTTGTAATAAAGTTATTTACTAGCAGTACTGTGTGACTTTACCATGATGCAGTACTTTACGATTAAGAGTCATAAAGCAAATATAAGAAGGGCCTGTGGCATTTAAGTACCTCTCAGGAAAACATAACAGGCCACATTCAAGCTTGCTATATAACCCCATTCACTTCAATTGACTTATACCAGGGATGAATTTGTTTCATTGTAATTTTACAAAATACTTCCCCCACCCCTGCCCTTTTCATTGGCATCAGCATCCATCACGACCCCAATAGTCAGTCAATGAAAGCCTCCAACATTTAGACTGTAAGCTTTTTGGAGCAGGGGACATCTTTTTGATAGGTGTTTGTACAGCACCTAGCACAATGGAGTCCCGATCTCAAAGAGACATCCCTAGGCATTATATATAGTTATCAACAAATTCAATCTGGAGGTATGCCTATATAATTGTACATCAGTACCCCTCCCATTGAATAGCCATCTCCAAGAAACCCGTGGATAAGTTAATATTCCAAGACTACAAAGCCTAAACAAATTATGCCTTCTAGAGAAACTGCCATCTTTCACTGCAAGTGCTACCCATCTCTTTGACATATCTTAACATCTAGATGTACTGTGCCACATAACTAATAGAGGTTATTTATATGAACCTACTGGAAGAATACAGAGTGTGCCAAAACATGGAATGTCACTGTAGATACAGAAGTTCAACTACTTTTCCAAGATCTTTCATACAAATAATTAACACCAAGTGTTTCAAGGAAGTTTTCTGCTGAGTTCATAGTTATAGTAGCAAACATGAACTGAAGATGCAGTAGCAGACATGAACTGAAGATTGCATTTTGTGGTGCATGCTTTGAGGAGGAGATAAAGATGTTGATTTCAACCTGTAAAGCTCTAAATAGTTTGGGATCGGGTTACCTGAGGGATCATCACTCTCTTATGAGACACTTAAGCCGTTGCAATCAATGGAGATCAAGGAAAGAGAAACGACAAATGAAAGTACAGCAGCATTTCTGTGATCAAGTTCACACATTTTCATCCCCACCAGTCCATTCTGACGAGTACTTAGCAGGCAGTCTGTCTATCTTTCTATCTAGTTATAGCTGCAATCTAAAAAGCCAATCTGTTGTATACCCACACGCGCAACAAACTCAAACCCTCCCCAAAACAACCCACACACAGGAAATTAAACGTTACGGTCAAAACAACATCCTTAATTCAGCCAGTTGTGCACATGCAGTACAGCTCCTGGGTACAGAGGGGAACATTTCTGAATGTACACAGCTTTACATAAAGATGGTATGCGCATAAGACAAGGGACAACGGTGTCAACTAAAGACTGATGAGTAATAAGCTCCACATGTCCAAGCTTTCAGGAAGGCCTCCACTCCTTTTTAAGTGGCCACAAGAGATGCATAAACCCCAGGAAGCTGCATACTACAGCATCCCAACCAGTACTTATATCAACCGGGGCTTGCATACACGTGTGTGCACCAGGACTCATCTCCAAGGAAGCAAGTCATTAATCCTGGTTCTCTTCATCCTTAGGCTGGGTCATAGAGGCTAATGCAGCCCCACTGCAAAGGGCCACAGGTAATGGAAAAAAGATCATCGTTGGGTCCTTAACATTAAAGTAAAATAATGATATCTTGGGGGGAAACACTGGAGCTTGCTGGGGGCAGTCCCCTCAAAAACAAGAGACATTCCCTTCTAAACTGGGACAGGTTCCAAGAAGGCAAGAGTGGCAAGCTAAGGGAGGAGCATCTCTACTACCATTTTGATGATAATCTCCAATGCACAGCACACATGATTACATCTCCAAAACTCCACTTCTCACTCATCGCTCAACCGCAGTAACAGATTTCTAGACTAACACTCTGCATCTAAGGTCACAGCTTAGCCCTATACTTACATGTTGAAACAGGTGATGGCTCAGTAATCTGAGAACCACTGAGGCTCATTAAGTTTTCCCTGATCATTCTCTTCTGACCAGGACAACCAGAAAGCTTTCTCCAGGCTGCTTTTAAGTTTTTATTTATGGCCTTGATTTAGCAAAGCATTTACACACATGCTCAATGTTAAGTATGTGCATGAATTCATCCCTATTTAGCAAACCACTTAAGAAAATAGGATTTAAACAAGTCCTTTAAATGTCCAGTTGAATCAGAGCCTACATGCTAATGATTTGGCAAATGCTATGGGTCTGCTTACCATAACCACTACGTCTCAGTGGGTTACACTACCTAAGCACCACAGAGTGAACTAGAGAGACACTCAACCTCAGCACCATTGCCTGGCATGGACGGGGTTATGCATGACTGGTCCATAAGAACGGCCATACTGGGTCAGACCAAAGGTCGAGCCAGCCCAGTATCCTGTCTACCAACAGTGGCCAATGCCCGATGCCTCAGAGGGAGTGAACCTAACAGGTAATGATCAAGTGATCTCTCTCCTGCCATCCATCTCCACCCTCTGATAAACAGAGGCTAGGGATTCTATTCCCTACCCATCCCGGCTAATAGCCATGCATTTGTTCTGAGTAGCATGAGAGTGGGATTTTTACAAGCATTCAGTATTGGCCGGACTTGGCTCTCATTGACTGGAGTAGATCACAAAGTGAAATGCACTTTGTGGACTGGATAACATTTATAGTTCAAGTCCAAGACAATAAAAAGCTTTTATGTATCGCTGTGTCACTCCATTTGTGTGTCTTTTTTTGTGCTCTCTAAACTGCAATACTTTTTTTGTTGTTTTTTTTTAAATGAACTTACTGGCATAAAAGCTAGTGCAGGGATAGTTTATTACCCATTCTCAAATCCAAAGAGAATTCATTCCGGTTATCTTTCTGATTCATCAACTCAATCCAGTGTTAACAGTCCCCAGCCACAGGCCCTAGTAACCTAGGCATTTCACATAGTTGTACCGTGTCAAACGGAAATCTGTTTAATGGAATTTTTACAAAATTAAGATTTTCACTATAAAAGATCCATCTAAAACTACAATTTAAACCAGCCATTTATTCCTCTGACACTCATTTGATTGTGGATTGGAACAATGATCCCTTTTAGTATTCTACATCTGAATTAATTGTCTTGGGGACTATATAAGAGCTGAAATAAACATAGCAAATCATCATCATTTACAAGTGTTCCTTCAGAGAGAGACTGAAAGGAACTGCAGAATATGTATTGCATACCACCTTCACTAGTTATCTTTTGCAGAACAGAACATTCCTATGCACAACCCTCTACTATACTTTGCATTTCACTCCTCCTCACTTTAATTCTATCCTATTTTCATTTGAGAGACCATCCTTTCTCCTTCAAGAAATATTGAATCTAGGTATCAAAAAGTAGCAGAGAACTAGGCCCAAACCCAGAGTTTGGATGTATCTTTCCCAGTCATGTTTAACTTTACTACCTGAAGTTTCCAGGGATGGTTTGTTTCAAGGACAGTAACATCCTTAAAAACTTGCCAACTGCAATACAGCAAATAATTCTGAAGTTGCACTGCCTCAAGAGTAAGTACCAGGCAGGACTCTGGCCTCAGATTTCTGCCCTGCTCCCCCATTGTTTCAGAAGTTGTAATATTAACCTGTTTCTGGCCTTCGCAGTAGCAGATTACTTGTCCCCGCACACAGCATTCCACCAGCTCAGCTCAGCTGGCTGGCACACTGAGGGGCATAAGAGTCAAGGTCTGCCCACTCCTGGCCCATTTGTTGGGCGGGTAAATAACAGATGCACAGCACTTGCTTACCCTGTATGCTTCAATTCTAGGTCTGGGGAGGCCACACGGAGTATAGGGCTCTTACTGGGTAGCCCAGGCCACAGTCTGGCTCTTAATAAGTTTATTTCGAATATCTGCTATATCCCCAATGGAAAGCATAGAGAAATATAGGAACCACCACATACTAAGGTAACTTTATCTAAACATGTGCAAGCTTTTGAAGTACAACCACTCTATGTCAACTCACTCATGCACAGTGATGGAGAAACTCCCTATGGGAAAGATTGAACAGACAGATACTCCTCTGTTCTGAAAGAAAGAAACCAGTTCTCATCAAGTACCAAATTCTACAGCCTAACCATAACATGGGACTGGAATGGGGATTTCCATTCACAGGGAGAAAAAACATCACAATGCTTCTCGTAGGCCCATTACAGAAGGGCAGCTGGATTAAATCTACAAAGATGCTAACTCTGATATGCAATTCCAGCGAGTAAAGTATTTAAACGCCCCACAAGTAAAGCTTAAATCATTACAATAAGAAATTTGGATCTAGTCCATTGGGAGTCTCTAATCCAAAGTAACACCATTCCCAGGAATTGCAATTCCAAACACAGGCCCCAGTCCAGCAAACTAAAGACACGCCAAACTGTAAATGTGTAATCCCATGTGCTTACTGTCAGGCACATGCTTAAGTACTTGCTGAAACTGGACCATAACTAGGGAAAATGTCACAGACCATCGAGTCCACCACTTTGCCAGTACAGTGGAACCTCAGAGTTACAAACACCTCGGGACTGGAGGTTGTTTGTAACTCTGAAATGTTTGTAACTCTGAACAAAATGTTACGGTTCTTTCAAAAGTTTACAACTGAACATTGACTTAATATAGCTTTGAAACTTTACTATGCAGAAGAAAAATGTTGCTTTTAACCATCTTAATTTAAATGAAACAAGCATAGAAACAGTTCTCTTACCTTTGTCAAAACATTGTTTTAAACTTTTCCTTTATTTTTTAGTAGTTACGTTTAACACAGTACTGAACTGTATTTGCCCTTTTTGGGGGGGGGGCAGTATCTCTGCTGCTACCTGACTGGATACTTCCAGTTCCAAATGAGGTGTGAGGTTGACTAGTCCGTTCATAACTCTGGTGTTCATAACTCTGTTATCTCATCCTACCAGCTGTAGAGAGACCCAATGGGGAAAAGGTTCCATGGCAAGGAATAGGCAGCTATACAGATGTTATATAGATTCAGCCTGGTTCTACACCCATTAAAATCAATAGAGAAGTTTCCACTAACTTCACTGACACAGGATCAAGCCCATAGAGCCAAATCCCAGTTGCCTTTTGCAGGTGAAACTCCCACTGAAGTCATTTCCATGGAATAATTAGATTCTGTTCCTCAGAAATTGACCAGATGACAGCCATGCTGCATGAAAATCCTGCATTCAAATCCTATGCTGAAATGTGTACAAACAATTTGCTGCTTGATAATGACCAGGTAGAGTGGGTAACTGGGAATGATCTACACATCTTTAAACATTGTATTTCAGACAGAATAATAGATGCATAGGACTGGAAGGAACCTCGAAAGGTCATCTAATCCAGTCCCCTGCACTCATGGGGACAGTCGTCATCACTTTATTGTATGTAGTACCTTTTCCCTCTGCTCCTTGTCTTCTGTCTAGTTAAGACTGTACGCTCTTCAAGGCAAGATCAGTGCTCTCTTTTAAGTTCTGTACAGTGCCTAGCACATTGTGAGTGTTACCAGAAACAAGTTAGAGAATAGTAGTAACAACTAAAATAAGGCGGGTCCAGTAGAATATACCACTGCCTTGAGTTCCAAATACCATGCTACACACCAATTTCAGAGAAACATCTGTAAGTAGATTGTCCGCCCATTAACACCGCTTTGCAGAATAACAGAGTGAATATTTTTCCCATAAAAAAGCCAAACCAATTATGTGCATGAGTTCCCATATTATGGGACAGTGAGAAATCTATTAGTGAACAGATCTTCAGGGTATTTAAACCTTAAATGAGCAACTTTTTCCAAAAACATTTACAATGTGCTTTTAAAAAATAAAACTCGCTTTATTTATTTGGTGGCTAATGCAGAATTATAGTCTATTGCTGTCATAATAAATGTTGTGTTGCAGTTTTTTTCAGCGTATATTTCCCCTGTTGACCCCATCCCCTCTGTGATGATGCTTTCATTAAGGAATTAACTGCCCCATCTGCTGAACTGACTGAGCCTGGATATAGGCCCACCATTTTTCCAAGGCAATGGCAGGGAGGGGAAGAGTGTAAGAGAGCTAAGATATTCTGTATAGGGGGCTATTATTTAATGATTCATTGGTAAGCATATGATAATATTCTAATGGCAATCCCATAACTATTGTAAGATGACAATTATTGGTGTCTGAATATTGTCTTTTTAATTAATGTGTATTTATTTACAATCCTGCTATCCTAACACCAACCAGATTCACATGGAGCCCAGGAAGAGATGTGCCGGACGAGAATTTCAGTTTGTAACTCATGACTTTAACAAATACAGGCCAAACTGTGCTTTGTTTAATCTAGATCCTCTCAAAATCTTTCAACTCAGAAAAACCAGTTTGAATTTCACATCACAGTCAGATTATGAGCAATTATTATGACATCTGTGATCCTGACGCATTTGATACGGCCTGCACAAGCAACGGAGAGATGAAGGTCTAAAGGATCCTACAAGGTGACCTGCATCCAAACCTCCCACTAGGGTGGTAAATGAGTACTCTAAATGAAGGTCAGAGTTGCAGCAGTTTATGCCTGTAGGAAGCTCTAGCACTGCTATGCTACTACTGTCTGGGGGCATTCTCATTATACCGACAGGAGAACACCGAAAATAAAGAATTTCACAACATTCTTTTATGCAGTGTTGTTGTAACCATGTCGGTCCCAGGACATTAAAGAGACAAGGTGGGAAAGGTTATATCTTTTATTGGACGAACTTTTGCTGGTGAGAAAGAAGCTTTCGAGCTACACAGAGCTCTTCCTCAGATCGGGGAAAGATACTCAGAGTGCCACAAGATCAAACAGATCGTTTAGCTCACCGGTTCTGTGAGGCTCCCCCAACATGCTATTAAAAATTCAGGGCCCAGAGTGGGGAAAGGAGGGGAGCTGTGAAGAGGGACTCAGGGCCTCCGGCCACCGGACAGAGCCTCAGGCGTAAGCATAGTTTGATTTCTATTGAGGGGCAGGACTTGGGGGGGCTCAGGCCAGCGCCACATGGCAGGGCCCGGGCAGGGAACACCACCTCCCCCCGACTCACCTCAGCGGGACACCCAGTCTGTCTGGGTTGTGTGGGGTGGGGTGCAACCAAAAATTATAACTCAAAAGGTGTGGGTGTGGGGGGGAGATGACTCAGCTCAAAGAAGTTTGAAAATGGCTCAGTGTAGGCAGGGGGTAGCTAGGAGATGTGTGCAGGCAGGGGAGGTAGCCAGGGGCTGTGTGCCAGGAGCCCTAGAGACCCTCCCCTGCGGTTTCTGCTCCCTAGTCCCAAGGGGTCTGCTAGCCCTGGAGCCAGGTCCCCCTGCCCGAGCGGCTCTTACTAGCTTCCCAAGCAGTCAAAGTGGGCTAGGAGCTGAGGACCAGCCAAAACCCTGGGCACCAGCAGCAGGAGACAGGGGAGCTCCATGGCTGCCCGCTCCATAGCACCACCCAGAGCAGAAGCCGCCCTGCACTGCCTGGCTCCAACTTCCTACCGAGGACCTGGTCAGGGGGCTGGGCCTCTGTGGGGGCTGGGGGATAGAAGGAGGTGGGGGGAGGATGCAGAGTTGCCCCAGGACTGCCCTGTTCTGGGTAAGGCACTGTAGTTTGAGGGACAATGCCCTCCATGCCTCCCCCCACAACTCTGCCCATGGGCTCGGGGATTCAGCCCCATTGCTCCTGGATTTAACCTCGCAGGGGCACCACAGTTCAGGGCTCCGAGCTTCAGCCCCCAGCTTCAACCCCATGGGGGTCACCAGGCTCAGGGCTTCAGCTGGGGTTTGGGGCTCTGGGTTTCAATCCCGCAGCTCCAGGCTTTACCTCCAGGACTCAGGGCTCTAGTCTTCAGCTGCAGGGCCCTGTGGCCCCCTGAAATGGCTCACAGACCCCCCAGAGGGCCATGGACCCCTAGTTGAAAACCACTGGTTTAGCATAAGTAGTTAGCACATGTGCTACGGGACTGTTCAAGGGGAGGGAAAGGGAGACATGTTATGGCCTATATTATTTCCAACTTGCTTTTCAAAATAAGCCAACCATATGAATGTAATTTATAAAAGATTGAGTCATAATGTCACAGCCCATTCATCATGACCTATCAGTACAAATGAAAATCACTTTGAAACTACTGTGAATTAGCTCTCCTATCCCCGAGCCAAGAAATGTTATCCAATTCTTAAACTAACACTCCTCAAATATAGTTAGTTACTCTAGGCTAAAATCTAGCCACTCTTTTGTCTCACTGTTACCTATAAGTTCCTGTCTGATCGTGGAAGTCCTTTAAATGTAGATTTGAACACTATAAAAAGGAGAAATATTTTATCTAATGAGTAACACACACCAATTATCAAGCTTGAGCAGTAGTTTCAGTAACTGCAAGATTAAACACCATGAGCTAAATTCTGCTCTCATTTATACACTGCCAACTCACGAGAAACCACAGATTTTGAACCGAAGTAACAGTAGAGATTCTGCACTCTATAACTTGAAATTGTTTTTAAACTATGAATTTAAAGAAGCTTTAGAATCAGCGATTCAAGTTTATCTTTAAAGAATGCAGTTCTTTAAAGAGTTAGGGCCACATTCATGTCCTTGATCTCTGAGAATGTACCAGTGAGAATTTCAAAAGCACTTTTAGTCACTTCCATGAACCTCCTTCCAGTAAGTCACCCTTCATTTACAGCAGCACCCTCAAGACTTTTATTCCGCTCACAAGACCATGTCAATCCCCTAGCAGCCATGGGAATGACTGACCCACATCCTTTAAATTAAAAATGCAATAAACTGACAAGTCAAAGATCCTCTTGAGATTAACAGACACCACCAGAAAGCTTATAAACAGTGTGACAACTAGCCAATATTCCTCAACAGAAAAGCTATTAAACACATTTCAGTATGTTACAGCCCACTAGTCCACGTTTTCAGATGCTTCCATTGGTCGGCATGTCTCATGCGTAGAGATTTATGCACTTTTAAAAAGTAATAATGGACATTAAAAGACAGTTTTTTCATACCAAATATATCAATCATGGCTCAAGCCCCATGGCCAACTAAGTATACCCTATGTCCTCCCATCACTCATCCAATTGTACAATAGGCTAGGCTGGTGTCATGATCTCTAGCATTCCACAGGCATTCAAGAGATGCAAGTTTGGGATTAATATTGTGGTTCCCATCCTCCCATCCTCTGAAGATCCTGGTATGATTTATAACAGGGGTCTCCAATGCGACGCCCGCAGGGGCACCTAAATGCGCCTGCGTCCTGGCTGTTGGTCGTGTATCCGCTGAAATGCCACCAAAATTTGGCGGCATTTCAGCAGCAACGCCTCTCAATGACGCCGCTTGCCGCCGACAAACGACATCATCAAGAGGCGTCGCCGCCAAAATGCCGCCGAAATTCGGCAGCATTTCGGCGGATGCTCGACTGCTGCCATGGTCCTTCATCTGGCGCCTGACAGACGAAAAGGCTGGGGACCACTGACTTATAAGAATCTCTCAAGGAAGGGAACGTGGCAACTGCATTTCTAGATGAACCCTGCCCACTGAATAGTCAGAGTCAAGAAACAGAAAAGACCTTCAGCCATCACCATTGACAAGCAAGATTCTGGTACCTGAACACCGCAGTATTTCCTTGAAAAGGAAATAATGGGGGTTCCACTCACCCCAAGTACACCCCTGGCGGTTGGGTCTGGGAATTAGCTTTTTCCCTCTCTGGTGCATTGCTCATGCTGTGGCCCCTCTCCATGACTAAAGCTACCCCCAGGCCTCTGGCCAGTTCATAAAGCCTTCTGAGGTAACAAAGTCCCACCAGACAGGCTGTCCAGATGCCACCTCAGACACTCTTCCATCCCATGTCTCCAGGTCCTGTGCCATTTTCCCAGTGGCTGCTAGGGGGAACCCAGACACTATCTCTACTTCGGATTCCAGCTAGGGTCCCTATACCCAGCAGCCAAGGACAGTGCAGTCCCACTCCTTACTTCTGTTTCCCTGGATTTCCGCCTACCCAACCTCTCTCAGACTTTCCTTCCCATAACTTCTCTGGGTTTACGCTGCTTTCGGGGGTAAAACCTCAGACTTATTCTCCCCAGCAGGTTTTCTCCACACCACCTCTCAATTGCCAGGGAGTGACTGCAGACTCCCTTTCTGCAACCCCCTTCCTGCTCTCACTTCTGGGCTTTAATCCTATCCCAGCTGGGCTTCATCAGCCATTAGGCCTTATCAAACCCTGGTTCCCCTGCAGGTACAGCATGTAAAGTTAATTGACCCCTTCTGGCCCTCATTAGCCTGCTCAGGGCTTGTGTGGGGCAGGCACTGCCTCTCACCATGGTACGGGCGGACAGTGTAGTGTGCTATCTGTTGGTGTGGTAAACACTGACTGTCTAATGGCAATCACTGTATTCGTTTATCCAAGTCCATCCCACTACCGATGCTGGATTGCTCCCTACAGCACCATTTTCCAGTATTTATCTAGTACTCAATGTCCCAAGTGATTGATCTGTGACTACTTCCCTAGGGAGAGAATTCCAAAGTCTAATTATTCTCAGTGCCTAAAGGGAAATTAAGCTCCATCACACCGCCTCCTCTCCCCGCAAAACTTTAACTTGATTTCCCCTTTTAATTTCATCCATTTGTCTTTGTCACAGACCCATGGAAGTATAAGCTGATTATAATCAATACTTCCATGAGAAAGACTGTAATCCATTAGTAAGCAATCTGCAACCCCCCACATCCAATTTATTTATAACATTGGCAAGACATCTGATCAAAATTATTCTCAGCCACTTTGGTTAAAATTAGGCTTGACCCACAGTCTGAAAAAGCCCAATAAGTGATACACTAAACAGCACACCCTGATGTACTTCTCTACAAAAATCAAAACTAGTTGCTCCACAGAGACTTGTTTTCCTTCCCATGTGAATCACGTACAGAACATATTTGATCTGTCACTGCAATTTGCTTTAGAAACCTTGGCATCACTGTAGCCCCAGAGTAAGGTGACTATAGAACCCTAGCTCCATTAGGCCACTTATCACAGGCACAATATGGGGGAGGGAGGAAATTAAACTCCCCTCCTCCATGTGTAGTCCTATATGGCTCAACATGATGCATGAGGAACCAGTGCTAGGGGAGTGCATGACAATCTTTAACTGACTGAGTTAAAGCAGTAGAATGATGGGAAAAAATGCATGGGCCTAGTTTGCTGCATTCATTGTCAAATGATATACCATAACATTTGGTCTCTTCATTTACAGTATTTTTACATTAACATGAAATATGCCAGATGGATCAATTACTGAATTATGTTGTAAAATTAAGTTTTCCATAGGACCTAAGTAGTTTTGCAACAGGCTACTAGCAATGTTTTACAGTAAAAACAATTTCATATAATGTCCTTTATCCAAACTAGACTGCATAAATGTTTAGCAAAATTAAATAATGCAGCTACAGAGTTAAAGAATAAGATAACAGGAGAGGGAGAACCAAATTAAGTGGTTCAGTCCCAGAAAAGAAAAAAAAAACATATCTTCAGCTAACAGTTGAAATGAGGTGGAGAAATTCAGGATAGCCATTTCCAATGACAGGAGCTGTAGAGGAGAAGGCTCTTTCATCAGCAGTCATGAGATGGGAAGATGGGGTCTCAAAGAGCTATCTACCCCACACCAGTTTTCCTCTGAGCCCTGAGATGTCTTCTGTTTATCCTCTCTTTTGTCACTTCTCCCTCGGAGGTTCTGCATTATAACAATCTACTCTGTAAAGGAGGAACACGGAATGCAGCTCTCTGTGTAGTCAATATATACCTTTTGTATACTTTAGCTATTTCCTCTACCGAATGTATCAGTGGCCAGATTGGCTCCTGTGGGGCAAATTTGGCACCTAAACTCAAATCCTGCAGTGCAAAAGGCTGACTTCTTACAGAATACTTTACATGGCTTAATTACATACAGCACATTTTAGTCAATAACCATAATGACGACTACATTTATACAGCACTTTCCTATATAAACTGCATCTAAAGGAATCACTTGACCAACCACTTACACAGCAATGGTTGAACAGAAAACAGCAAGAGCAGACTCAGGACCAAATGAAGATTATTCTAGTCACTTTAACCAGCAAGGGAAGTATTTAGGTAGGCAAAGTATAAACATTCAAGTGGAATGTGGTCAGGACACTGATTCGTACCTTTATGCTTATGTAAAGAGCCAAGGGATCTGTAATGACCATAAGTGGAGAAGACCTTGATTTTAAACCTCATCCAAAAGACAGCACTACAAACAGCACCATGCCTCTAACCCCACTGAAGTAACAGCGCAGTACTGGCACAGAAGGAAGGGATTCAGTGGAAGCCATTCTAATACAACTTCATGCCGTACCTAGGGATTTTTTGTAGGTCTGACCCAATTTTACTGAGAGTTCCAGCAAGATGACAGGATGGCTCCAGGCTAAAACATACTTGAAGAATCACTAGATTTCATAAAATATTCATGAAGAAAAATGGACCACCTTATTTTAATTCTCATGTACTTTAAAACGAAAAACACATGGCAGGCCTATACTGGTGTACATTTCAGAAGACTCCATTGAAACAGGACACTGATCACCCAGACAGACATTCTAGTATCTTGATAAAAATATCCTCCAAGAAACTAATATACTTAGTATTATCTAACAGTACCTCTTCCCAGACTATCACAGTTATTCTGAAGAGTCTTGAATATAAATAAACAAATTTTGCTTTCAGTTACACCCACAAAACTCATGACTTTTGTGGGGTGTAACTGAGGTCAGAATTTGGCCCAACACATTATTTTTGTTAACAAGGCTCCTCCTGCTGAAAGGCAAATTCTGAAATAGTTTATGTATTATAACACATTTCTTTGGAAACCAACCATGGGAACATAGTTCCAGATTAAAGGCCTCACGGAAACTGTTGCCAGGAGAGTTATGATACATTGTGCTGCATTGGTGTGAAGTCACATGTATCAATTAATAATAAAGTTCACACCATGGCTAAAAACATTACAGAGCAATAGCAACATGCAAAGCAAGTTGCTTTTACTGGAATTGATACCCATAGATCAGTTATTATTACAAGGCAAAGGTTAATTCCTTTGGCATTTAACAATTCTCTAATGACTGTGTGCGTTAACACTGAATACATCTGTATTAGTACACAATTTGTCTTTCCTTTTAAGAAGAAATGGGCCAAAACCAGAAACAAATGTGAACCACTTCAGATTTCAAGGGCGAGGCACTCAGGTTTGATTGCCAGGATCCAAACCCACCATTGCTTTTTGGATTCCATTTTGAATTCACATCCAGAGGGGGATTCGTTTTCCTGTTCAGGTTCAGATGGGCCAAAATCGTGCTTAGTACGCTCAGTCCTGGCGGAGTTCTGTTCTCTCTAAAAGGGCACCAGCACAACCAAAACTGAACCCTAGCCTAGATCCAGTCTTACCACTGAATCTTAATCAAAACCTAATCCAAATCCAAACTCAGTCTCTTCAGCCATTTCAGTTTACGCTGGACACATTTAGGGAATGCAGATTATATATCGGGGTGACCAAACTGTGGCTCACAAGCCACATGCGACTCTTTTACTGTTAAAGTGCAGCTCGCGGAGCCCCCCCTAATCCCTCCCCCCACTCTCTACCTATCAGATTGGGGTGTGAGGAGCTCTGCCTTTCTGCAGGGTGGTGGGGTAGGGGCTTCTGCCCAGCAGGGAAGGGGGGCTCTGGGCTTCAGCCCTGAGCCCCATCAGGCACCTCCTGTGGGGCTGAAGCTCCAAGCCCCAGCCCCCAGCAGGTGAGCCCCGGCTCTCGAACTTCTGAAGGTTGTCATACGTGGCTCAGAGAGCCAGTAAGTTTGGCCACCCTGGCTATATATAGGGTGATATATATATTGATAGGGACTGGTATAATATATTAACTGTTGCTTGCTATATATAGCAACATTTAATGTATTATACCAGTCCCTATCAATCAGCCTGTCTTGTTTACACTGTCCTTGTGGGCTATATTAAGAAAAGCATTTGGAGAGACATATTCAAAACCCCAAAGGAAAGTTGGGCATGAAAACTTCCACTGAAAGTCCCATTTCTCCAGCCTCCTAGCGCGCACGCACGCACACACACACACACACACACACACACACAAACACACACACACACACTTTAAATGCTATCTAAAACAGGGGTGGCCAACCTGTGGCTCCGGAGCCACATGCGGCCCTTCAGAAGTTAATATGCGGCTCCTTGTATAGGCACCGACTCGGGCTGCCGGTGGGCGGGAGGCGCTGGGAGCAGGAGGGTGGGGGGAGTTTATGGGGGGCTGCTGATGTGGCTCTTTGGCAATGTACATTGGTAAATTCTGGCTCCTTCTCAAGCTCAGGTTGGCCACTCCTGATCTAAAGTTTCAAACCACAAAAGACATTAAAGGGATTGTGAATGCCATATAGGAGATTTCAGGACTCCCTGGATACAGACCAAGAATCTTTATGCTGCATCTCTGACTTTTACGTGGAAAGGATAGCTTCATAAAACAGATTTACATGGGCTCTTTACACACACAAAAAAAACAAAAAAAAAACCCTGCTGGATTTTTGTTTGTTTGCACAAACATAACAGAACTTCACATAAGGGTGAACAAAGTCTGTATAAAAAACCTTCACTTGAAAGGAGTAAACAACAATGGAAGTGGGGGACATTTTAAAAGGAAACATGTAAAGTTTCCCTTTGGTCCGAGGAGCCTCGGATTATTTAGGGCCAAGACGTGCTTTTACCAGGGGCTTTGTGCAGGAGGCAGCACTGAAGGAAGATTTTCCCTCTTCCCCCCTTCCTCTAGCTGGTGGGAACTGAGGGGAAAACCCAGCAGCAAGAATTCCCCAGCACCAGCCTAGCCTATTTCTCCTGTTGTGCCAGCACAGCTGTTCGAGCTGGTGCACTGGAGGTGGCCGAGCCATTCATTGCCTTTTCCCGCCCACACGCTCAGGGCAGAAGAATGCAATGGCTCAGCTGAGGCTAGATCTCCCTGTGCTTTACCACAGCATGTGTAGCCCATGCAGGGAGCACAGGGCCCTCTTATGCCCTGTTGCTCCCTTGCATGACCACACAGGCCGGGCCACACAATTTGCCCTTGGGCAACAAAGACAGATTCCTTAAGGGAATAACATGGCATTGCAGCGCAAATTACCAATATCCGACTGACACCCAAGCGAGCCATGTGAAATGAAAAGTGAAGGAGAAGAAAAAAAGAAATACAGACGAGAGGAACAGAATGGAAAGGAAGCAGGAAAGAAGAAAAAGCCAGGAGGACAAGAAGAGGGGATTTACATTTGCTTCATTTTTGAAATAGTCGGAAAAGTTTAGTGAAGAGAAATGAGACTATTCTCTCCGACTGGCTTAGGGAGTTACTCCCACTAAGAACAGAACTGAAAGTATGGATTTCTTCTATGCAGTTACCACCAACAGGCATCAGCTACTGTTCATATCCTCACTCTAAAGAACATGGAGCAGCCAGAACCAGGTGTAGTTGAATAGGAGGACTATGACTGAAGAGATTATTGCTTCCTTGGAAATTCCTTGACAACAGCTGCTGCAGAAGATATCTGCTAAAAAGGAGTTACAGAGCCGCTCCATAAGTGGGAGTCTAGTAGGTTGCCAATTTTGGTTGGACGTGTTCCTGGAGGTTTCATCACCTGACATTCTTTCATTAGAGATTGAGCTTTAATTTCCTGGAGACTCCAGGATAATCCTGGAGGGTTGGCAACCCTACAGTCTAGCAGGAAACATTCCGCACAGAACCATAAAGAAACTAGATCCCATTCAGCAGAGAGGAGAACAAACGTGAGAAAATGAAAACAGAGGGAGATGTAACATCACTGGATACATTCAGGGCTAAGATCTGGCTTTTGTTGCCAGAGGAGCAATGGGAAAGAGTTGGTGGGAATGCAGCTGTAGCAGAAGCTTATGTAGCCATTCTACCCATGACATGCAGACTCAGGAAAAACAGCTCAGTGGGTTCTGGGGACAGTGCAATGAGAAACTCTCCTTATAGCTGTCCCGATGGGGAGCAATATCCTACTTCTCCATGCAGCGAGAGAGAAAGGACATAATGCTACAATCCAAAATGTATCTGGGAAGGGACATTTCTGGACTATCAAGATTGATTAGGCCCCTTTAAGGAAGCCAGTGATCTTTTCAGGGAACTGGGTGAACTGGCCAATGCAGATGCACCCAGGCCTAACATCACTTCTTTAAAAGATCACTTAAAAAAAAGTTTTAGAACTTCCATCCTCCCTCACAAAGGGAGTGTTAGAAATAAGTTTAAACCTCTTCTAAAAACTTAATAAGAGCACTGTAATAATATCCAAAGGGTGCATTAACAAATTTATTAACATCACTTCTCTCACAGAGAGAACAAAGGGTCCTCTGACAAATAAATAACTAGGAAAAGGATATTACTGACTCTGACAAAGACACTGGATGGTTGATTTAGTTCCAAAGAGCCTGATAAAATGCTACACAGAGTCAATAGATGGAATAATTCCTTTTCCATTTCATGTCTCGTCCATTTCATGTCATACAGACCTCCAACCCCAGATGACAGATGTAAAACATTTATTTCAAGATACATGTCCTTGTAATATACACCAGTAGGAAAACACAATTGAGTCTTAAAATTAAACAAAAGTACTGGGTTTTCTTCATTATTAAATAAAGATTATAATTTGAGGCATTTCCCTTAAGCATGTTGATAGACACACATAGGCCCTGATTCAGCAAGGTATTTAAGCAGGCATGTAACTTGAATAGTCCACTACCATCAGTAGGATTAGCCTACAAGGCTAGTGGAGCATAAATCATATTTACAGAAAATGAGGCTTCCCCGCTGCTCCCTCCCACTGCCCCCTCTCCCCAGTGGCCCACTTCTGAGAATATAGCTTGAAGGTGCTTTGTATCTTGCTGTTTGCATAATGCTCCACTATAAAAGGCTATCAAAATGCATGCATGCTCAGAACAATTGTCTGAGCAGATGATGTAACATAAGTAACAATGCTAAAACTGTGCAGGGTTTGTACTGTTCAGGTTAAATCTCTTTACGGTCTGAAAGTAGCCCATTTGCAGGAGACGGGTTGTTTATTGTTTGAGAAAACAGCAGAAAAAGGAGTGGCAATATATGTAATTCATATTCCTGTCCTCCAAAACAAATGTGTTTAGAAAGAGATGTCTCTGAACATCACATTCGCCACTTAGCTATGGAGAATGTTCATTTGGCACTGGGTGACCTCAGCACTCTCAGACCATAATGGAGAGTAGGCACATTATGGAGGTCCATATTTGGCCCTGGATGGCTGATCTGGAGTGGTAATTATAACACATTTATCTGTCCTTATCTATAGTGACTAAGGACACAAGGTGGTCAAAAGAGTATATTAGGGGAAATCCACTGTATTTAAAATAATAGTGGAATACTGTGCATCCCCCCAAAACCCTGTTACATTTAGGACTGATATACAATAATTTTTACCTGATAATATGTGTTTATTTGTTTCATACATTTCTGTGGTTTGAGAACCGTGCACAAAGGCCAAGAGTTATCCCTGCATCCTGCACAGAGAACCTGAATAAGGTCACCATCATTCCTCCCAACCTTTGAGTACTCGATGATAACACAAGGGTACATTCTTGCAAACATGCACAGACATAACTTCCCCCATGGGAATAAAGTTACTTACATGCTTAAGTGTTTGCAAGATTGAGCCACCAGGAAGGATTTTGCCCATTGCAAGGATCTTTTCCTGAACCCTGAACACACTTTCTATTTCTCAGTTGCAACAGTCAGGGCCGGCTCCAGAGCCCAGCGGGGCAAGCACCCGCCTGGGGCGGCCCTTTCCCGGGGGGGCGGCAGGCTGGGCCGGCGGACCTGCCGCAGTCATGCCTGCGGGAGGTCCGCCGGAGCCCCGGGAGCAGCGGACCTGCCACAGGCATGACTGCGGAGGGGACGCTCGGCCGACGGCTCCAGTGGACCTCCTGCAGGCATGACTGCGGAAGCTCCACTGGAGCCGCCGGACCAGCGAACTGCCCGCAGCTGCGGGAGGTCCAGCCGAGCCGCGCGACCAGCGGACCCTACGCAGTCATGCCCGCGGGAGGTCCGCTGCTCCCGCGGCTCGGGGGCGCCTCCCGGGCATGATTGCTTGGGGCGGCCAAATTTGTAGAGCCGCCCCTGGCAACAGTATGGACTGCTGAACATAAGAAACATCCACATTTAAGGCTAGATTGCAGTCACACTCCTTGGGTACATTCTTCTCCATGAAGGATACGTCTGGTAATTAGAATCACCATGTTTCCAAAATGGAACTCTTTCAAGCAGAAATTTCTGATGTTAACTACTCCATTTATGATTTTTTAAAAAAACTATAAATAGCATTTTAAAATAAACAACATTATAAAAATTACCATTTTCAAACATGCATAGTCTACTGAGAACCGGTGCTCCAGCTAGAGTGACCACAGTTGATGGTATTATACCAGGCATCAGAGTGAAGTTGCCAGATCTGGATCAATCCTGTGAATCCCCAAATCTCAAGGGTGGCCCCCTGAGAAATGCCCGGAAAGGTCAAGGCATGCACCCCTTAATGTTTTGAAGGAGAGAGTTTGGATGCAAACCTTGGATTCAAAAATGCCAATATCTGCTCTTACCATTTGTGATACACCTCTACCCCAATATAACACGACCCGATATAATACAGGTTCGCATATAGCTACCCTGGAGCTGCGCCAGCGGGGTTCGGGCAGCGATTTAAAGAGCCCAGGCTCTCCACAGCAGCCGGAGTCCAGAGCTCTTTAAATCACCGCTGGAGCCCTGCCGCCGCTTCCCTGGGGCTCCGGCGGTGCTTTAAAGGGCTCGAAGCTCTGGCCGCTGCAGGGAGCCCCGGGTCCTTTAAATCACCTCTGGGGCTCTGCCGCCGCTACCCCGATATAACGGGGTTTCACCTATAACACGCTAGGGATTTTTGGCTCCCGAGGACTGTGTTATATCTGGGTAGAAGTGTATATGATATATATAATCTTTCCACTGAGTTCCAGATTACTATCCCTTTATGGCATATTTAGAAGAGGACAGACACACAGGGTAAAACAGATGTTCCTCCAAAACAAACTAGATCTATTATAAAAATAAGAATTAGTGAAGATAGAGTGAACCTTTCTTGCCTTCAGGTGTAATAGATCACTACTAGGACCTTATTTTTAAAGGTCTCACCCACTACTTGCACAAACATATACTCACATACTTTAAACAAGGAAAAGTTTAATTAATTTATGACCTCCCTGCCTCACCCATAGTTAGGGCACTACCAAATTTATGATCCATATTGGTCAATTTCACAGTTATAGGATTTTTAAAATAGTCAATTTCACAGTTTCAGATGTTTACATCTGAAATTTCACGGTGGTGTAACCATGGGGGTTGCAAGGCAATTATAGGGGGGTCGTGGGATTGCCACACTTAGGTCTGTGATGCTGCTGGAAGAGGTGCTGCCTTCAGAGCTGGCAACCAGAAAGCAGTGGCTACTGGCCAGATGCCAAGTTCTATAGCCAGCATCACCGCCTGCAGCAGCAGCACCACAGAAGTGAGGGTCGCGGGGTATGGGGCATTGGTTACCATGAGTCCGGGTTTATCCGGCAGCCTCCCGCCTGGGTCAGTGGCTGACAGCTGGGGACGCAGCCCGTTCGCCCAGGCCGGGTGTGGACAGCTACCCTCCCTTCTGCACTGCCTTCAGAGCTTGTCTCCCAGTCAGCAGCCATGGAGCTTCCTGCAGCCGGGGGAGGTTCCTGGAGTTGGGTCTAACCCAGCCCCAGGAGCGGCCCCTGCAGGGGGGAAGAGGAATTTCTGTCCCTCCTCAGCCTGGGCCAGGACTAGCAGCTGGAGCCTGGCCCATGGGAGGAGCACCCCATTGGAGAGCCCCCAGCTTTGCCCTTCCCTTATAATAGCCAGATTTCATGGGGGAGATCAGATTCTACAGTCCAAGATGTGTTTTTCACAGCTGTGAATTTGGTAAGGCCTTGCTCATAGTACAAGATTATTTCCTAAAGTCCTGTATTTCTGAGGCCCCTACAAGGTGCTAGACAAACTCCACGGCCCACCTGTGCCACAATAACTGGTTTTCTGCATACAAAAGCCAGGGCCGGAGTTAGGGGGTGGCAAGCAGGGCAACTGCCTGGGGGCCCATGCCACAGGGGCTCCCACAAAGCGACATTGCTCAGGCTTTCACTTCAGCCTCATGTGGCAGGGCTCAGGGCTTTGGCTTTCTGCCCTGGGCCCCATCAAGTCTAAAGCTGGCCCTGCTTGGTGGCCCCCCTAAAGCCTGCTCACGGCCCCCCCCAGGGGGCCCTGGACCCCTGGTGGAGAACCACTGCTGTAGATTATGTATGTCATCTAGTCTAGTTTTAAAATGCTAACTAACAACTGTTCTTACCAGCTCTCTTCAGACACTATCTCATCACTGGTGCCCCAATTCAGCAAGGTGCTTAATGGAGCTGGTTGAAATTTTTCTAACAGAATGGGTTTTCCTAGAAACACAGCCTTTTTTGAAAATGAAAACTTATGTGAAAAAATATTTTTTGAAAATGTTTTTGATTCATGACGTTATCCATTTTTATCAAAATGTCAATAAACATTTCAGAAGTGTTTGATTACAAAGTCACAAAAACATGGATCTCTTTCCAGCCCTGTAAAGTGAAACAAACTTTGACATATTGAAGATTTTCTGCAATACTGTTTACCTTTTTCCTGCCAGCTCTAGTACTTCAGCACAGGAGGAATCCCATTGCAGACAGCGGAACTACTCATGCTTCAGGTTAACTACATGTGTAAGTAGCTGGCTAAACCAGGGCCTAGAACATTGATTCCTGATATTTACCCTAAGTTTTCCTCTCTTTAATTTCATGCTATTACTCTTAAGTATAACCACCACCGTCCCACACCTTAGAGTGCCCAGAACAGCCCCCCTCTCACACCTTAGTTTTTATATCATTCAAATAACTACATTATTATCATACCTACCTTCCTCCTCGTAGACCCCAATCCTGTGACTGACTCAGTATGGGCAGCCCCCTAAATTAATTTAACCATTTTATTTGCTATTCTCTGCCTCCAATTTTTTCATCTTTCTGGTACTGAGGGGAATCTGCCTTTAAAAGTCCTTCCTCCCAGCCCCCAAAGAAGGATGCACTCCTGAGCTGGCACTCGGAGCACTGAGAACTAGGCTGGGACAGCAGCCTCCAGGAAGCCCTACACCTACAGAAGGTAGCCTGCTCTTAAGGCTCTACTTCTCCCCACCTCGGGGGTAGGACCAAGGTGGGGGAAGGGAGTAGCAGCACCCATGGAGAGCCCTGCAGAGGTTTTGCCAGTTACTTTGACTTATACCCCCCCCCCCCAATATCATATATTGATTTCCTACCCAGGACCCTCCTCCCCTTCCAGGCCTTTACAGCATTACTTCTTCCCAAGTGTAAACGTCCGCTGTCGGGGTTCGCCCCTCTCTGGGGCGGCTGGGGGCCAGGCCGCCTCACTACACGAGTCCCGTGCACTGGTGAATTAGCCTGGTGGGGTAGGGAACAGCCAGGAGCTCAGGCCCTCAGGCAGGGGCTGAGCCAATAGTCTCGTCTTGGAGGCCCAGGCCCTAGGGCAGGGCAGGGCAGCAAACAATAGTTCAGGGCTCAGACCCTCAGGCAGGGGCTGAGCAAAGCAGTTCAGTAGTTTAAGCCCAGGCTCCTGGGCCTGAGCGTGGGGGCGAGGGGGAGACGGCCACCCGTGAGTGGGGTGGCAGGGGGGACGCAGGCCCGCCCACTCCTCTGCGTCCCAGCCCGGGGCCCTAACAGTGGCAGGCAGCCTGCTGCTGTGTCAGTGGGGATCCTGGCTGCAACACACTGACATTGGCTCTGGGTGTGCTGCAGCCAGACTAGGGTCGGCTGCCCCCGGGCTACTTCCGACTTCCCCCTCTACCGGTACCTGTGTCTCAGCGGCGGCGTCCACAGCGTCCCACACCATGGGCTCCTCGGGATACTGAGCGAGGGGTAAACTGGGCAGCTCCTCGGGGTCCCTTTGTACTGGTCGGCTTCGGGGCTCTTCCAGCGTCTGGTTGGCATCCAGTCTCCGCAGGTCTGGCCAGTCCTCGGGTCGGTCGCAGGCGGCAGGAGTCTCCCCAGCGGGAGCTAGGGCATCAGCGTCCGGCCTCTCTGGCGGCCAGGCCGCTTCTGAGCCCTGGGGCTGGGCTTTTATACTTCCTGCTCTGCGCCTTGACCTCTGAGAGGCGGGCGCAGGCTCCAGTGACTCCGCCCACTTTGGCGTCCGTAAGGGCTCGTCCCTCTCTGGGGCGGCTGGGAGCCAGGATGCCTCACTACAGCAAGTATCTCACTTCTCGTTTCACCTGTGGTTTGAGTTATTTCCCACCAGGTATACTAGCAGCTATTTTTCCGGTTTGAATCTCATCTTATTTCTTGAGCATATTTTTAACCTCTCCAGTTTTCTCTTGCATTCTTTCTGTGTCCTCTCAATTAGTGTTTGCAATGGGACCAATTTAGTACCAACATCAAATTTAACTAAATGTGCAGTTCACCACTTTCTTTCAAAGCATTAGTGAAGAGTGAAATAATATGTGGCCTATTGTGTAGTCTCGAGTCCATTCCATGACCAGTTACTACAGACCAAGACATAAGGAGAGCCTTTGCAGTGATAACAGGCAGCAGAGGCTATGTCAATCAGTCTGGAAGCTGGAGAACCAGGAACAACTCCAGGACCTGTCTGTGTCCTGAAGCCTCAATAAAGAATGATTATTATATTCTTCACAGCTAAGTCTTGTCTGCAGTCTGAACCCATACTTGTACAAGCCACTGCAGGGCCTCACACTGATCCCTTGGGCACTTCACTGGGTACCTCCCCCCAAATCTACAGATTGCTGTTTATTATTATCTTTTCTTTTTTCTTTCCTTGAACAGTTATTCAGAGTGTTTTTAATCCCTCACCATAGTGCTTATGCCCCAAACTACTTTGAATTAGTTACTCCAACAGAATTCTGAAAGACAATCAAATGTTTTATTGAAGCCCAGTTAAGTTACATCCTAAAGCACGCTCTTCGACCTCTAATTTTGTAATTCGATCCAAAAAGAGTGATCAAGTCTGCCTGGCACAATTTGTTCCTTATAAAAACTCAGACTGTTTATTGCTTCTTGATCTTCTGCAGAACTCATCTCTTGTCTTAAGGGCAAAGTGCCAAAAGGCCGCTTTTCTACAGCACTCTAAGAGGCCTGTTGATTTTCCAAGCTCTTTCAATCTGACCATCTTTTTCTCTCTCCTTTTTCTGGAGGAGGAGGGGGAAGTGCGGCGGGGGAGAAATCCTTGACATGTTTAGTATATTAACCATATCTGTTTCACCATGGATTTTTAAATCGTGCACTTTATACATGGCTAATTAGTAGCACTAGCTCCTCAGAAAACAGCTGTATAAGGAGATATTCTTGGGTGTGATTAAAAGATGAAAGTGAAAAAACATTCTTCTTCCTATCCTCGTGTCCTATTATACTGTTTGAGTCTCTGCATCTTTTCATTAATTGGCATGTCTACAGTGAGTTTCAAGCACTTTTACATTTTTCAGTTAGGCAATAAACATTAATGGCAAAATTGTCCCTTATCCCACATACCTGTGCAGAGGAGTAAGTGGGTGTAGGGTGCCCCCCAAATTGCCTTCTGTGGGCTAGGTTGCTGCCAGACCACCATGTGTAAAGACAACAGCATCCACAGGGTTGCGACTCACCATCCGATTCACGTGGGTGGGGAATTGTGGGCAGAGACCTTGCCTCGGACCCCATCGGCACACTGGACAGTGCAGCTGGGCTAATGCATAGATCAGTAGCAAATTACTTTCCTCCTGGAGCAAAGTAGGAGAGCCAGAGAGATAATTCACAATTCCCTCTCTGGTCTGCTTCTGCTATGCGCTGTCCCTCAGGCCTTAAAAACTTTTGCTGGTATAGCAATATAGGCCAGGGTTTTGGTTTTCTTATTCCACATTTCCATACCAGCAAACGCCCTAGTACAGATGCAGTTATACCAGCAGAAAAGTCCTTCTCCACTATTGATTTAGTTTGAGAAACTGGTATAAACTATATCAGCTAAGCACTCTTTTGCTGATATAAGATGTGTCTACACTAGGAGTTTTTGCCAGTATTGCTATACCTGCATAGCAATATTGGTGAGCATTTTCTAATGTAGATTAAGTCCCATTCTACCTTACCATAAAGATTACTTTACAATGTAATCCTCAAGTTGGAAAAAGTAACAATAACCTTTTACTAATGGGGGGGAGGCAGGGTGTTAATGGGGTGGGGAAAAAGTCTTCCTTTAGGCAATCTTTTTCCAAAATACAGTTACAATTTTGAACAAAAAGAGGTCTATTCTCCTCTCACTGTGCACACAACTCTTATTGATATTAATTACTATTATTGTTCATGTACTGAAGTGAGAAAGGCCTTCTCAGAATGTTAACAGTGCTCTTAAAAAAAGAGAGAAATAATCCATTAGAGAAGTTAAAAGTACTACAAATTACATCCTTGGCAGTAATGTCAGCATGTATGCTCAGCACCTTTAATACTAATTAAGGGCATCCAAGTCTGAGGCTTGTTTAGTACGTTATATATCTGGGGTTTTTGCTTTCATGATTAATAGGGTCAGGAAAAATTGCTTAGTGCCAATAATGGCTTGTGTTAACCACAGGGAGCTCTACTCAACTCTTCTCTTCACAGTCATGGCTACGCTAAAAAACAAGCACCATTTACAGTGCTTTTGAGTGCAGAGCCCAGGATGCCTCGTCTTGCCAAGAGTCATTCAAGCAGTGTAAGTGAGCGATAATGTAATTTAAAAACAACATGCTTGTTCAAATTAAGAGTTTATCTGGCAGCACATTTTACAGATCAAAATTAATCCAGAAGATTTATTTTTCTTACAGCTATGCCTGTTTGACTTACTGTAAGATTACAGACCAGATTCTCAGCTGGTGCAAATGGGCAGATCTCCAGTAAAGTCAATGGAGCTATGCTGATTTATACCCACTGAAAATCCGACCTACAGAATTTACACCGGCTTTATATGTTTAAACGGTTAGCTGTACATTTTTATGCAAGTTACACTTCTAGATAAAACATTTCTCCATGCTGGGCCAAAAGGAAATACATGTGGTGTATATACTGCTCCCTTTTCTACCTCTAACATGGTCCTATTCATTATACTTTTCTCAGAGCTAACTGTCAACATCTGCTATGGTAATTTTCTCTGGAAAATGTATGAAGACTACTGCCATTGCTGGAACATACGGTACACTGATGTTGATCACAGGAAACGTTATGATCTCCAAAGAAATAAAGCCATTTCATCTCTTCCCTTGAAGCTGTATTAACATCTCCTCACCCACGCATATCCGAATCATGAGACTCGATCCAATGGGAATAGTATGTCTACTCAAAGTAATTCTTTCCTTCCAAACACAATTCATCAAATCAAGCCAGCAAAATCACTAAGCCAAAAACAATCCTATGGCTGGCTCTTCCCGTCAGTAACCCAGTAAAGATGCACAATCTATACACATATTCAACATACCATCCGTTTACCCAGTCAGGCAAACAACCTGTACTAACTACATGCCATTCTTGTTCACTTAAAGGAAAGGACCAAACCAGCACTTACTCATTCCCAGTTCATGAATACTGAGGGCCAAATTCAGCCACCGAGGTAAGCAGGTGCAACGCCTGTCGCTTTCAATGTTATTTAAATACTCATGCCTGCACTGAATGTTGTCCCAAACAAGTCTTAGTAGTCTATATTCAATGCCCGGATGAAAGGCAGCTTACCCAAATTAGTTTAAGATAACATTTGTGCTTGCTCAAAGAAAGAAAGAAATATATAAAGTTATACAGCAGTGTAGCAAAAACCTACTTTTTCATAATATTTGTTTCATGTGCATAAATATTCAGCCATTCTTTGCAGCACACAGCAGCTGCAAAAGTGCCTGATGCCGGTGCTTTTATATAATATTCACCAATTTACACATTACATTTGGTTTTAATGTGAATCTCTGAGTTCTTCTAGGAAATTATGTTCTCTACCAACAAGCTAAGTGGCTCACTTTCAGTCAAACTGCTTAAGGTTATGGGAGTTAAAATCTATTCTGCCTACTCAAAGCCATTCCCATGTGAGTAAGATTTGTTTTTAAGAAGTGTTGAGCCAGATCCTCCACTCGTGTAAACTGACTTCAATGGAGCTACATCCATTTATACCAGCTGAAGATCTATAGACCAGGGGTAGGCAACCTATGGCACGGGTGCCAAAGGAGGCACACGAGCTGATTTTCAGTGGCATTCACACTGCCAGGGTCCTGGCCACTGGTCCGGGGGGCTCTGCATTTTAATTTAGTTTTAAATGAAGCTTCTTAAACATTTTTAAAACCTTATTTACTTTACATACAATAGTTTAGTTATATATTATAGACCAAGGGTCGGCAACCTATGGCACGCGTGCCAAAGACGGCACGTGAGCCAATTTTTAATGGCACGCTGGAGCCTGCCGGGACTCCAGCATGCCACTAAATATCCTGCCCAGCTCGGTGCGCTCTCCTCTGCCCTCCACTTCCCCCGTGGGGGCAGGGAGCAGAAGCATAACCGTGCGCACAGGGTGGACAAATGGCCCCACTCTCCCGGCACGGCAAGCCGCAGGGTCCGCGCTCCCAGGCCGGAGTGTGGGGCCGAGCGCAGCAAGCTGCCGGCCTCTCCCCCACCTTCTCCCCTCCCCTGGAGCCATGCCGCCGCATGCAGCACTCTGGGGGTTGGGGCTGCGCACCCCCGAGGGCAGCGTTTGGCTCTGCGGGGAGGTAGACACGCTCCCCGCTCAACCAGAGGGGCGGGGGCTGTGTGCTCCCACGGAGCAGCGTATCTAGCTCTGTGTGGAGCCTCATGGTAAGGGGCCAAGGGCTGGGGGAGTTGGATAAGGGGTGGGGGCAGTGAGGGGACAGGGAGCAGGGTGGGTTGGATGGGGGGGTGGGATCCCTGGAGGGGGTGGTTAGGGGCAGGGGAGTTGGATGGGGCATGGGAGTCCCGGGGTTTGTGAGGGGGCAGGGGGTGAATAGGGGTCAGGGCAGTCAGGGGACCGGGAGCAAGGAGGGTCCTGGGGGGGCGTTGGGGGGAGGATCTCTGAAGGGGTTGGTCAGGGGACAAGGAGCTGGGGGGTTGTATGAGTTGGGAGTTCTGGGGGTCCTGTCAGGAGGCAGGGGTGTGGAAAGGGGTTAGGGCAGGCAGGGAGTGGGGGGGTTGGATGGGTCGAGTGTTCTGGGGGTCCTGTCAGGGGGCGGGGAGCGGTTGGATAGGCATGGGAGTCCCGGGGGTCTGGCTGGGGGTGGGGGTGTGGATAAGGGTCGGGGCAGTCAGGAGACAGGTAGGAGGTAGAGTCCAGTCTGGGGACAAGGAACAGGGAGGCTTAGATAGGGGGTAGGGTCCTGGGAGGCAGTTGGGGGCAGGGGTCCCGGGGGGGGGGGGGCAGGGGTCCCAGGAGGGGGTAGTCAGGGGACAAGGAGCAGCGGGGTTGAGAGTTTTTAGGGGGGCAGTCACCCAGCACTCTCCCCTGAGCCCTGACCCTCGACCCCCCCGCCACACACACACACACACCACACCCTCTGCCCTGAGCCCCGCACCCCCCCAGGCCCCTGCCCTGAGCCCTGTATATCCCTCATACATACCCAGCTCTCTGCTTGACTCCTTCATCCTCCCCCACCCGCAACCCTAGTCCTGACTCTGGCACCCCGACCCATACCCAGCCCCCCCTCTGCCCTGACACCTACACCCCCCCACATACCCAGCCCCGACTCCAGCCCTCTGCCCCCAGCCCCACGCAGCCCATTGCTGGTCTGGGGTTCTGGCTGACAGACCCTTGCCAGCCGGGGTCCCGGCCGCAGGCCCCACTCAGCCCAGCAGCGGGCTGAGCAGGCCGGCACGTAAGATCAACATTTTAATTTCATTTTAAATTAAGCTTCTTAAACATTTTGAAAACCCTGTTTATTTTACAATACAACACTAGTTTAGTTATATAATATATAGACTTACAGAGAGAGACCTTCTAAAAAACGTTAAAATGTATTACCGGCACGCGAAACCTTAAATTAGAGTGAATAAATGAAGACTCGGCACACCGCTTCTGAAAGGTTGCCGACCCCTGTTATAGACTTAAAGAAAGAGACCTTCTAAAAACATTAAAATGTATTACTGGCATGCGAAACCTTAAATTAGATTGAATAAATGAAGACTCGGCACACCACTTCTGAAAGGTTGCCGACCCCTGATCTAGACCAGTGGTTCTCAAAGCTGGTCCACTGCTTGTTCAGGGAAAGCCCCGGTGGGCCGGGCTGGTTTGTTTACCTGCCGCGTCCGCAAGTTTAGCCGATCGCGCCTCCCACTGGCTGCAGTTTGCCGCTCCAGGCCAATGGGGGCTGCGGGAAGGGCGGCCAGCATATCCCTCAGCCCACGCCGCTTCCCACAGCCCCCATTGGCCTGGAGCGGCGAACCGCAGCCAGTGGGAGCCTTTATCGGCCGAACCTGCGGACGCGGCAGGTAAACAAACCGGCCTGGCCCACCAGGGGCTTCCCCTGAACAAGCGGCAGACCAGCTTTGAGAACCACTGATCTAGACCATCATATTGAATTGTGATTTCTAGTGAGAACCTATTTCTATAGGTTCCTATAGCCTCCCTTAGTTCAAAGCTTTCTTAATCAATAATTGTTTTTTGGTTTTGGGTTTGTTTGGGTTTTTTTACGTGATTCAAAGCCTTATTTCCCTAAGGAGAAAAAAAAATATCAAATGCTTCTCTCTCCAAGAGTTAGTCACAATAGTCACAATGCTAATTTTGGCACGTTTTCTGGATATTTTACAGCATATTCTCAACTGCATTATGCAGTCATTTCATTGGTTTCAACTGTTTCACTTGGCACTCAGATGTGTTATGAAATTATGTTATCTCTTGGTAAAAACTGAAACTAGAACAAGGCTAGACTTCCAGAGGGTACCTAACCCTAAAGTCAGTAGCAACGTGAAAATAGACATCTTCGTTTTGGAGAGCTGTTCCCTCTGTTTCTCGCTCACGTGCTACTTCATAAACACTTCAGGGATCTACAACCCATCCTGGACAATGATCCCTCACTTTCACAGGCCTTGGGAGGCAGGCCAGTCCTCGCCCACAGACAACCTGCCAACCTGAAGCATATTCTCACCAGTAACTGCACACTGCACCATAGTAACTCTAATTCAGGAACCAATCCATGTAACAAACCTCGATGCCAACTCTGCCCACATATCTACACCAGCGACACCATCACAGGACCAACCAGATCAGCCACACCATCACCGGTTCATTCACCTGCACATCCACCAATGTAATATATGCCATCATATGCCAGCAATGTCCCTCTGCTATGTACATCGGCCAAACTGGACAGTCCCTACGGAAAAGGATAAATGGACACAAATCAGATATTAGGAATGGCAATACAGGGCCTCCCAGAGGATTCCGGGGGCCCGGGGTCTTCCGCGGCGGGGGGCCCCTTCCGTTCCGGGACCCGCCGCCGAAGTGCCCCGAAGACCCGCGGCGGGAACCCCCCCGCCGCCGAATTGCCGCCGAAGCGGGACCCGCTGCTGAAGTGCAGCCCGGTCTTCGGCAGTAATTCGGCGGGGGGGGTCCCCGCCGCGGGTCTTCGGGGCACTTCGGCGGCGGGTCCCGGAACGGAAGGGGCCCCCCGCTGCCGAAGACCGGGCTGCGCTTCGGCGGCGGGTCCCGCTTCCCGCCCCGGCCCCTTACCCCCGGCTCCCTCCTCACCCGGAGTCTCAGCGCCTCGCCGGAACAGCCGCAGCGTGTCTCCTCCGGGGACCCTGAGCTCCGTCCCGCTCAGAGCCGCGTGGTGGGGGGGCGGGGCTGGGAGCTCCACGCCGAGCGGAGGGAGCTGAGCTCAGCCCGGAGCTCCCAGCCCCGCCCCCTGACGACGCGGCTCTGAGCGGGGCGGGGCTCAGGGGCCCCGGCGGAGACTCGGCGCTTGATGCGCTGAGGCTCCAGGAGAGGGGCGGAGGCGGGAGCCTCCGCTGTTCTCTTGGGGGCCCCTGCGGAGCCCGGGGCCCGGGGCAAATTGTCCCCTTTCCCCCCCCTCTGGCCGGCCCTGTGGCAATATACAAAAACCTGTAGGAGAACACTTCAATCTCCCTGGACACACAATAGCAGATTTAAAGGTAGCCATCCTGCAGCAAAAAAACTTCAGGACCAGACTTCAAAGAGAAACTGCTGAGCTTCAGTTCATCTGCAAATTTGACACCATCAGCTCAGGATTAAACAAAGACTGTGAATGGCTAGCCAACTACAAAAGCAGTTTCTCCTCCCTTGGTTTTCACACCTCAACTGCTAGAAGAGGGCCTCATTCTCCCTGATTGAACTAACCTCGTTATCTCTAGCTTGCTTCTTGCTTGCATATATATACCTGTCCCTGGAAATTTCCACTACATGCATCCGACGAAGTGGCGAAAGCTCATGCTCCAATACGTCTGTTAGTCTATAAGGTGGTCACAGGTCTCTTTGCTGCTTTTACAGATCCAGACTAACACGGCTACCCCTCTGATACTTCATAAACACTGTGATATCAAACTGGCACAAGCTTTCTAAAAGAAAATCACTCAGTAGCAAGAACTGAATTTTATTTACTGAAGAACTTTATACAATGGTGAGGCAAATTAGTATCCAAATTACTCTGTGTACAGCATAAGATGTCAATGCACAAAAACACAGTAAGTCCCTTTGTTCCTAAAGGAAGCTTTTACTAGGAATAGTCAGGTGGCAAATAGCATACAGTAATGACAATTATTCTTTGTTACCGTGTGATAAATCATGTGATGTAACACATTGTGCTCCAAAAGAGTAGAGTACAAAGAGAGAGTCCAATTTTACAGAACTATTTTTCAATCTCTAATTTACAAGGATTAAAAATGCCATTAATTTTGCTGTAATAGGTGCAATTACACAGCTTTTGTATAGGAACCTAAATCAGAAAGAGGAACTTTATA
Organism: Mauremys mutica; assembly: GCF_020497125.1. Classification (NCBI taxonomy): domain Eukaryota; kingdom Metazoa; phylum Chordata; order Testudines; family Geoemydidae; genus Mauremys; species Mauremys mutica. The sequence continues at coordinate 55,750,872 of NC_059081.1, read as the reverse complement.
CTGTACTTAACATGTTCATATATACAAGCTGCATATCTATTTTCAGTGCCTTCTCTGGTCTTGCCTTGAATATTTCCCTAAAAATCTAAGCCATAAACTTCAAAAGTTATACTCTACTATCAGAGTCATGGTTATACTTGGGCCTGGTAGAATTTGATTGTATTAATTAATATATAATTTTAACAGGTAATATTGATATGTATTTTTATGTATTTTTTTCTATTTTTATCTATTTAAATTTTCACAGTTTCACAAAGTTCTGGGTTTTAATCTTTTTTTGTTTGTATAAATGTATATTTTCATTTATTTATATTGTGGGAAATTATAGGCAGCAGACAATTATTTAATGACAGTAAACACAGATTCAAAAAGTTAAAGCTTTATAACCATTAAAATACAAATAGTCAACATCGCATGTCAAATTATACAGTGTAAATACCCTTAAATCAACCTCTAATAAGTTCTCAAGCACCATTTTTCTTACTCTATGTGTAAATTTTGATGATCATCAATGGAGAGATTTTTTTCCCATCAATTTGTGTGTGTACAGTGAAATCGACATTTATCAACATTTACTGATAAAAACCTGATCTTTCCAAGCCTCTTTATATTTAATAAGACATGATCGTAGATCAGTGTTTTTCTTTTTAAATGGAACATTAGTTTAGCTGGTGTTGCCTTAACTAACATGCCTGAAGTCAAATACATGTTGCACTTTCCTTAACTTAACCCTATGATTATTGGCCACCCAAACAATTGTCATTAAGCAGAAAGCTCAAAGAACAGTTCATTTTTGCTGGCTGCATGGAAGCTGGGTAGCTGAGCTGAGGATGTTCCTCCCCGACCATTCCAATCAACATTACAAGCCAGGCAGGCTATGATATCCCTGGGGTAGTGACCTAGGATATTAGGCTGTTTTGAAGAGAAGGCAAACCTTTCAAATTAACAGGGACATTTGGAGATCAAATTGTCCTGTGTACTCTAAGCCACTCAGCCGATCTCCTTTATGAGAGCAGCATGGTTTAAATGATTAGAGCACGGAAATGGGAATGAAGACACCTGGCATTCTGTCTGGGTTCTGTGCCAGATTTCCGTATGACATTGAGAGTTACTTTCCTCTTCTTTACTGTAAGTTGAGGTTAATAACACCCATATCTGTAAAGTGCTTTGAGATCTTCAGATGAAAAACACTATGTAAGTATAAAATATTATCTATTAATAAAGGCAACATGTGACTGATTGGACCTAGCTAGGTAGCGAATACGTTGGAAATATCAAAGCCAAGCCAGTTTGTTCACATCCCTCTCTTTCCTACATACAGAGATACTTACGACATAATAGTGAATTTTTCAATAAACCTGAATAGCAGCACATTTGTAACAGTGATCTTCCCGTCTTGCTATTTTCCACCCTGCACAATCAATCCAATGTGTCATCCTGCAGCAGATACTATCAACTATAGACTCATAGAAATGTAGGGCTGGAAGAGAGCTCATGAGCTTCTCTAGCACAGCCTTCCTACACTAAGGCAGGGCCCAAGCCAGAATCCATCCCGTTGAATTTTACTCGGTAGTCCTCTAAACTAAGTAAAATATCTGGAAACATTTTACATAGTGTAAACTAACTCCATGAATATCACATACTGACCCTTTGCTAATTCTTGGGTAGCCTTCGTTTAAACTATTTCCCCCTCTTCTTCTATATATAAAGGACAACACACGCCACTTGGACACTGAATCTTTGGGCACCCTAATTTGAATGTCTCCCAACTCAGTTTGCATGTGTAGACTATCAGAGAACTTAGACGGCTCATCTGATTTGTGTGCACAGCTGCATTTTGAACGGACAAATCATGTTGCAGAGAGGGTGTCTAAGTGTGCATGCCCAGAATTATAGCATGTTTTTCGAAGGTTGTGAATTTCACCCCTGTGTCATTTGACACTAACATTGTCTAACACATTACCTGCCTTTCCTATCAGCAGTTGCAAAAGTGACAGTTTGTACATCATCTTTCTTATCCCTTGAGACACCTAAAATGAAATAGTACTTTAGACCTCCACAAGGATCTAATATTACTGTTCTTTTAGCAAAATGGACTACTTTAAATAACTTGGATCTTCTCTTGTCTCCACAGCAGCTGGCACCCACGGGCATTACAGTCTAAGGAGGACATTACCTTGGTTAGCTTCAGGGCTTGTTCAGCAGCTTCTAACACACAAAAGGGGAGAGGGTAATCTTAGAAGGCAGAGGTGGAACAGCCACCTAAATGGGTGGGAGAAAACCTTTAACACCACTTTTTTCTCCTTAATCCCACCTAATATTCTGCATCCCCCCAGGGTCATGACTGGAAGAGTGAGGTAACAACCCACTGGTAGATAAGTATTCCCACTAACCCCACTCACTTGAAATAACTAGTACTTTTTAATACAATGGAGAGTGCACTTTTCTAAGTAATGCACAGTTAGAAACAGAGCTCTTAATAACACAGCTAAGAATGGCGGACAATGGCTATTCTACCTATTTATGGTCATATTACTCTCTACTGCCAAATACCTAGGGAAGCCTTTGTAAGTCTTGCCTGATAGCATGAAGTATGCGCTAAATAGTAGCAAATTCAGTCTTTAAAACAATGTAGTTGAGGTAGATAAGAAAGGTAGATAAGAAAGAACTTAATATACAGCCTTAGAGAGCTGAATAAGACTACAGATAAAATCTACAGTGTAACAGCACAGCAATCAAAATTACTGTCTCATTTTTGGAAACTATTGTTCTCTTTTCAATGGCTGCCTTCCATTTTCAGCATGTTCATTTTTTAAAAGAAATGCTCCGGAAAGGCTCTTAAAAATAAAATTGAGCTAATTTTTAGTCTGTGCCTCAAGACTCCAATCCTGCAAACACTTATGAATGTACTTAAGTGTATTGTCACGCATAGGCTCATTGAAATCAATGGGAATATGCATAGAAGGAAATTAAAAATATCTTTAAAGTGTTTGCAGGATCACGGCCTATATGTTAGCAACATTTTAATAGTCTGGTTCATTTTTTAAAGAGTGCCTCTCAAATGCTCTAAATATACACACACATTAAATTTTTAAAATAAAAATTACATTTAAACCAGAGAAAATTAGAAGTTAAAACAAATGTTATTGTCTAGGCTGGTTGTTTGAACAAAAAAAAATGTACTGGGTGTGGGATCTGCAGTGCTATAATGGACATTTTTTAAAATATTGATTAAAAAAGTATGGCTCAATTAGCATACAGGTCACAAACTGTATTTAGGTATATACTTCTTTAAAAAATTCCTTCCAAGTATTAGTATGTATGGTACTAGATATGTTAATGACAAAACCCACATAGTGGTACATTCAGTGTTACTTATACTGTCCTAGATTTTGCTCTCTGAAAACTTTTTCCATCATACCTTCATAGCATTTCAACTCACTCAAACATTCTTCAAAAAACCACTCAATTCAGGTAAGGATCTTTCCCCTGCATTTTGCATAATGAACAGCCCAGAGGAAGGAGAATTAGGCCCATGAGCAGACAGACAGACTACCAGTGCAGAAATGGTCAAGCACCTCCAAAAACAAGATTAGCCACAGGAACCTAGCTATTTGCTGAATGGACCCCATGAGAACATGCAGCATTAATGCACACACACCCTAATCTAGAAGCGCTCAGAACTCAGTGGTTTCTCCTCACTTTTCAGCAGAAATCTGTAGTGAGCTCTGCTATTACTAAAACATCACTGTTGTGCTCTGATACTATATGTGCTACAAAATAATTACTGCTCTAGTAGGAAGAATGGTCATATCTAAATTTAAAATTACACTTGTCAAATAAATGAGAAAAGTATAGTTTGTGATCCGTCAGTCTGGCTTTTTTATGGTGTGTGTTAATTTGCTCTTTCATTCACAAAATGCAAAACAATTGCAACAGGTCTCCCAATCATTAATGTGAATTAGGAAGGCTTTATTGTTCATTTTATGCCTCATCCCCACAAAATGCCCATTGAAAAGAATGGCACCTGTCAGACAGAAAAAGGCCTTAATAAAATCACTGATGTGCCAGTCCAGTAGCACCATGTGCTGTGCTGCAGGAGATATGGGTTTGATTTCTGGGCTTGGCTGACAACAGCCATGTGTTTGAAATATAGCAGTGGTCCCCATTGTGGTGCCCGCAAGCACCACGGCGCCCACTGGGGCATTTATGTGTGCCTGCCTAGTGCCCAGCAGGGGAGAGAAGCCGTGGCTGCAGAGAACTCCGGGGCTGCAGGCTGCGGGTGCTGATGTTCTCTGTCCTCGCGGCTTCTCTCTTCTCTCTGGATTCATCTATTATGTAATATCAAATATGATGATTTTCATATTATTTAATATACAAAATAAGCCTTGAAAAATTGTTGGCGCCCACCACACTCTCCTGAAAACATGAATGTGCTACTAGCCACAAAAAGGTTGGGGACCACTGAAATACAGGATGCTCAGTTCCAGTGCAGATAGGAAGAAGTTTCCTCCTAATGCTCAGCTGCTGATCTCCCAGACACTAAAAAGCTATGTCGGTTGAACCCACGATATGAGCTCTGTACAATATTCACCACTCGTAGTAGTAATGAGTGCAATATCTTAACCCTTGTATAAACTGTCCATATGCTATCACTGCCTGGGAAGAGATGCTCAGTGACATAACGCTGAAGATATATTTTTAAAAGTTCCACACTCACTACAAAAGTACATGTATCTGGGGATGAACATATGAAGGAGAAAAAATCCAAGCCCAAGATGGTGGTTAACTTGTCCCTTCCCATTTAAACATATTTAAACTTTTTAAAATGTAAGACAAGTTTTTTACACCAGACACATTACAGTACCTGTGCGCCCTCAGGATGAAGTGATATTCAAAAACTTGACATATTTCTTCACTTTCAGGAGATCACACCCAGAACATGTGTCCTCCTAAAGGAATGCTGGGAAACTTAAAATTAGACACAACAGCTTTGTATCGTAGGCATGTGTGTGCACGGAACATCGCACCAGCTCACCCACTCTGCCTGACAGCCCTATTCCTGTGAACAGGCAAGGTACTGGCCTTGCTAAAAATCTAGCATAGCAGCCTCTGTGTTGGAGGAGTATTAATAGCTCTTCCAAGAGCTAAAGGAAAAGATTAGTAAAGGTACATGACATTTTTCCCCATCATCCTCAGCAACATCCTCCTGAGGAAAAAGGAGGTTCTCCAGGATGGCCCACTCTCACTTTTACAGTGTTAGCTTGTATCTCTGGCCCCTTTTCAGGCTCTCTTATGTGCAACCCTTACAAATGACAGGCCCTGCACCCTTCGACGCCTCTTAGGGTGGAATTCCACTCTTCTCCAACTCACATGCAAGGTCCCCAGGCTACAGCACTCCTGGTCACTTTCCCACAGCCAGTTCTATGTGCAGGCAGGCAGGGTGGTTGCCCTCAGCACCTTCTTCTAGAGGACACTGGACCAGTGCACCACTCGGCTGGGGTTTTTGTGTTTGTTTTTCCTCCAGCCTGATTGATCAGTTGTTTTTGCTTCTCTGATTGGGCAGCTTTTCTTTTTCTCTGCCGATCAAACAGTGGTGGATCATTTTATTGTATTTTATTTTAGCTTGGATCGGGGAAGGGGCATGGGACGAGGAAGAGGGAAAGAATGTTTTCTGCCTTTGCCAGTAAAACTGGCTAGGGCTGGTCCTGCACAAACTGTGATTCCTCGGCAGGCCCAACTGAGTTTAGCATATGCAAGAGACTTCCCTTCGAGAGCTATAGCCAGTAGGTAAATGCCGTCACTCAGTACAGCTTCTTCAAAACAAAGTATTTTTTTTTATCCATATGAACTCAGCATTCAGAGAAAAGGGTTAAAACAATAAAAAAGTCTATTCACATCTTGTTTTGTCTTAAGCATGGTCAACTTTCCCCAGGTACCCCCGCTTCTAGGGAACTGGATTCCATCTGTTTCCTCACTGATACAGCCTTCTCCCGTTTTTAAAGGGTCTACTTTTTATCCCTTTCCAAGTTTCTTTGTCTGCCCTGGGTCTCCTGAACCTAGGGTGACCAGATGTCCCGATTTTATAGGGACAGTCCTGATTTTGGGGGCTTTTTCTTATATAGGCACCTATTACCCCCCACCCCGTCCCGATTTTTTACACTTGCTGTCTGGTCACCCTACCTGAACCTGGTCAAACTGGTTTATGCACCCCACCAGAGAAGAGGAGGGAATTAGGAATAGGGAATCAAAGCAATTGTTCTCTCTGTATTGTCTGTTATTTACTAGTGATTCGGTTATCTAAAGCCACTGTCTGGCTCCTGGGGAAGTGAGATGACTCCTGAAGGTGTTAACCCTTTGAACCCATGTAGCAACCAGTATAACCACCACCACATAAACAGAGGTCCACATAGTATTCACTAAAATAATACAGATATTCCCCCATATCCTTCACACCTTCCTTTCTCCCCCTCATCACCACCACCCTTTCCTATGGAGAGTTTCCTCAAGAGGCCATCAGCACTGTTTTGAACATCAAGCAGAAGACATCTGCTCAAGAATTCCATTAAGTGTTGTTCTTAATGCTCAAAGCACCACCTCTGCAGGGAACTTCCAGTACCTGCCAGTTTGGTGCACTCAAAGTTTGAATTCAAGCATCTCGTATGGGAGCACACTGCATTGCTGAAAAAATGCTGAGCTAGCTCAGTGATAGCCCAGCTATTCTTTTAATGGGGGTGAACTTCATCCAGCATATTACAACAAACTCACTCAACTCTTCCATTGGTTGTTGGATTTTAATTAATTAATTTGTTCAAGAGGATCTCAATATCTCTACAGGGCGAAGTTCTGCTCTCAACTATACCAATGTAAATTCAGAGTAACTTTGGACCACATCCTCAGCTGGTTTAATCAACACAGCTCCCATGAAGTCAATGGAGCTGTGCCAATTTAAACCAGCTGAAGTTCTGGCCCATTGTCTTCAACAGTAGCACATTTGAAGACAATGAGTCACCCCACATATAACTGAGCAGAATTTGGCCTTCGTATTTTGATTTGGTGCAAATTAAAAAAGAAGTAAATACATTCTTCCAAAATCTACTACTGAACCCTTTAAATGATTCCCTTTGCACTTTAGCGGCACAAACCTAAGGTCAGTATCTGATATGTGATATCCTCAAGATTGAGCTAAAGAAGGAAATAACTTTATTTTCTTAAGCCTTTTAATGATGTGATGTGGAAGACTGAAGAAAAATGTAACCACAGCAAGTTTATACAGTGGTTTAACGAGCCAAGGGAATTAATTATAGATCCTGCTGCACGCAAGTGGCCACAAGAATAGCTCCCCACAGCTCTTAGTAAAGATTCTAAAAAATCAGGCTATTAAACAGATCTTGACATTCCTAGAGAATGCCTAGATTCACTACAACAGTATCCCCATGGAAGGGCAGGGAAGCTCTAAAACATGTAACTGTATCACTCCCATTAAAATAGAAAGATTGTCTGAAACAAAGGGTACGTCTACACTATGGGACTATTCCGAATTTGCATAAACCGGTTTTGTAAAACAGATTTTATAAAAATCGAGTGCGCGCGGCCACACTAAACACATTAAATCGGTGGTGTGCGTCCATGGTCCGAGGCTAGCGTCGATTTCTGGAGCGTTGCACTGTGGGTAGCTATCCCGTAGCTATCCCATAGTTCCCGCAGCCTCCCCCGCCCCTTGGCATTTCCGGGTTGAGATCCCAGTGCCTGATGGGGCAAAAATCATTGTCGCGGGTGGTTCTGGGTAAATGTCGTCAGTCACTCCTTCCTCTGGGAAAGCAATGGCAGACAAGCATTTCGCGCCTTTTTTCCCTGGATTGCCCTGGCAGATGCCATAGCATGGCAATCATGGAGCCTGTTTTGCCTTTTGTGACTCTCACCGTATGTGTACTAGATGCCGCTGACAGAGGCGATTCAGCAGCGCTACACAGCAGCATGCATTTGCTTTTGCATGACAGCAGAGATGGTTATCAGCCATACTGCACCATCTACCAATCCATAAATTGGTAATAAGATGATCATGGCTACCAGTCCTTTTGCACTGTTCCATTTGCTGCTGTCATAAGTGCCCCTGGCTGCTCTTAGCCAGGGGCGCAAAAGCCAAAATTGGGAATGACTCCCTGAGTCAATCCCTCCTTTTTGGTATCTAAAAATAGAATCAGTCTTGCCTAGAATATGGGCAAGTGTACTAGAGAACCACTGTATCAGAGAACCAGAGACCACAGCTGCTCTGTGTCAGATCCTGCAGAAATTATGAGCTGTATGCTATTCACAGGGGGTGCTCCTGCAACAACCCCACCTGTTCATTTCATTCTTCCCCCAGCCTTCATGGGCTACCATAGCATTGTCCCCCCACTTGTGTGATGAAGTAATAAAGAATGCAGGAATAAGACACAGTGACTTGTTAGTGAAGGCAGCCTCCAGCTGCTATGATAGTCCAGACAGGACAATAAGGAGTGCATCCCTCTGCTAGTTCAGGGGCACTTGAATCTTTTCTTTACACATGAAGGGTGGGGGCTGATGGAGCTCAGCCCCCTGTTGCTATGACGATGATGGATATCAGCCATACTGCACCATCTACCAGGAAAAATTAGGACCAGGCACCCTTGATCGACCTGACAGATGCTAGTACGCATGGTTACCAGTCCTTCTGCACTGCCCCATGTGCCAATAGGCTGATGATGACGATGGGTATCAATCTTATTGTACCATCAGCCACCCATGGCGGGGGGAGCAAGGATGTTGGTGTTGAGTGCTGCACCATCCCGTCTATCTGCAGCATTCAGTAAAGATAGGGTGACATGTAAGAGTCAAGACAGGATTGTTTTCCCTTTCACTTCTGGGGGTGGGTGGGGGGGTGCGTAAATTGCCTAGCTATGCCCTGACCCACCGCGGACACTGTTTTTGACCCTAGAAGCATTTGGCGCTCAGCCAAGAATGCAAATGCTTTTCAGAGACTGCAGGAACTGTGGGATAGCTTGAGTCCTCCAGTCCATGAGCGTCCATTTGATTCTTTGGCTTTCCGTTACGCTTGCCACGCAGCAGTGCGCTGAGTCCCTGCTATGGCGTCTGTCTGGAGATATTTAAAATATGATTTTGAATTTCGTCTTCTGTAACGGAGCGCTGATAGAACAGATTTGCCTGCCCTTACAGCGATCACGTCCGCATCGTCCATGCTGGAGCTCTTTCTTTATTTTGATTTTTAACTGCATCACCACCCGTGCTGATCGGAGCTCCACGCTGGGCAAACAGGAAATATTCAAAAGTTCGCGGGGCTTTTCCTGTCTACCTGGCCACTGCATCCGAGTTCAGATTGCTGTCCGGAGCGGTCAGTGGTGCACTGTGGGATACCGCCCGGAGGCCAATACCGTCGATCAGCGGCCACACTAACCCTAATCCGATATGGTAATACCGATACTAGCGCTACTCCTCTCGTTAGGGAGGAGTACAGAAACCGGTTTAAAGAGCCATTAAAATCGATATAAGGTGCCTCCTAGTGTGGACGGTTGTGGCGTTAAATCGGTTTTACACTCCTAAAACCGGTTTAAACGCGTAGTGTAGACCAGGCCAAAGTGATTTCTGTTACTCAAATCTTCCAGAGGAGCACCTCCACATTCCTGTTGGGAGGAGAGAAGTGCCTGCAAATCTTTCAGTACAAAGACTAAAGCCCTATAAAAAACACAACTGCCTTTTCCCAAGCTTTCAGGGATGTTGTTACCACTTACTGAATCTGAGTCTTTCCAGGCCAGCAAATGTCAGTCAGGGCACAAACAAATCTTCACAATCCTTTTCTATTCTGGGCCATTCTTTGCATGTCTTCTATGTTGTTAAATCCCATAAGTTTTCCCTTTAAGTACTGTTCTACAAAGGCATTCTTTTTGTCAGCACCATTCACGTGTTCCTCCAGCTGCCCTATCACATGCTTTCCAGGCAAACACTGGCTTTACCCTCTACACATGTCCCAAATATTTCTATCTTCTTTTCTGCACAACTTTAGAGATAAGGAGTTGTTGGACTCTCTGACATATTCCAGCATTTGTTTTAAATTCATTTTATTTTAATACCTAGTATTTTCTGGAGATATTTGCTTTTGAAGGCATTTAAATATCTGACTGTAATGGATTTCTAGCTTTCAAAGCCATATGTTAAAGTGGAAACAACATTTGAGTTGAAAACAAGTAGTTAGTCTTTAAGATGTAGATTTCTGATCACCAAATCTTGTGTGAACTGGCAAACGGGGCTTCCGCCTTGCCAATCCATGATGTTATTTCCTTCTGGACATTCCCAATGTCTTGCATGTTGCTGCCAAGGTATGTGAAAGGACTCACCTCTTGTATTTAGTTGGTGTTGGTCCTGCTTTGAGCAGGGACGGGACTTAATGACCTCCTGAGGTCTCTTCCAACCCTGATATTCTATGATTCTGTGATCCTTTGTCTTCCAATGTAAGGCTTGAGTTGGGAGTTGCTGGGATTCTCATTAGATTAGTTTTTTCATAACTTGTTATGAACCTTGTCTTTTATGGACTGCTTGGCAGTCTTTTGGTCTTTGCTTGTGTGCTGGTTCAGCTGTCACTTAGAGCCATATCATCAGCAAAACCAGGCCTTGTCTACACTACCGGGGTAAGTTGTCCTAAGTTAGCTTAGATTGATTTACTGCAGTGTCTTCACTGCACTGCGTCGACAGGAAATGCTCTCCCGTCGACATACCTTACTCTTCTCGGGGACCTGAAGTACCCAAGTCAACCGGAGAGCGCTCTGCGGACGATTTAGCAGGTCTTCACTAGAGAAAGAATACATCTGGTTTGACACCAATGTTTATGTTTAACTGTTCGCTCATCTGCATTTACTTGCACCTGGGTATAAAAAGATTGATATTAATTATTTTTATTGTCATACCATAAGTCATCAAGATGTTCCAGAGTGAATTATGATGGAAGTTGTCAATGCTTTCTTAAAATCTATGAAATTGCTAATATGTGGTTTCTGCCATTATGCTTAAAATGCTACTGAAGACGTCTTTACCTGTCACTAACAGGAATGCAACAACATACCTGCTATTCCAGTCACATAAGTCATCTTTCTTTGGTATTTGACTATAAGGACATTTTTCAATTGTTCTGGAGGTTTTTTCCTGGTTTCATACTTTGAAAAAAAAATGGTGATTTTATCAATGTCTCATCACCACAAGTTTTCAACATTTCCCCAGTAACTTGGTCTTCACCTGCAGCTTTCCCAGATTTTAATTGCTCTCTGCTTATTGATGATCTGGGTTTGTTTTTTGGGGGTTTTTGGGGGGTTTTTTTTGCTATATTAACTGCTAGTAGTTTGATGTACACACATGATCTTAATAAACTAGACTACATCCCTGTAAGGCAGACATTTTTAAACATTTGTTCTATTTATTTTCTGTCCTGCCATATCATGTGCACTGGAGTTTGGCTCGACTCACACAAAGCGGTGCAGATTTTCAATAGTGACTTGGTGTTTCTGGACACCCAAACTGAGACACCTTATAGAAAAGCCTCCACATGCCTCATTTTTTGTTGTTCTTCTATAGACGTCTGTAAAATATTCCAATATGTAATTTCTTAAAAGAGGGGACCCAAAATGAATGTAGTTTCCTATGCCACCATGTGGGAGACTTGAGTTTGCTCCTTGGCCCTGATCTCTCATTTCACAGGCTCACTGGAATTGAGCATTACGAAGGAGGTGTTTCACATGACATCCAGAGTAAGTTAAAGAGTTGTGTTAATTATTATTTATATTGTGGTAGCTCAGAATTGGGGTCCCATTGAGCCGGGTGCTGTATAAACATGCATGTAAAATACAGTCTTTGCCCCCAAAGAGACTGAAATATAATTTCAGTTGATAGACACTACAGATAGATTCCTACACATACATAGGTCAGCAACTAGCAAAGTAAATTCAGAAACCAGACTCTCATATAACAACTTACAGACACCACATGTCCACTTGAATATCTACAGGCACTTTTTCATTACATGTAGCAACTGCTGCTCTGCACTGTGGGGTTTTTGTTGGTGGCGGTTGGTTGGGGTTTTTTTGTCTTTTATTTTATTTTATTTTATTTTTTTTAAGCAGCTACAGTTCTGTGTCATGGTCATTAGAAAAAATCCTATGCCACTAGCTGGAAAGTGAAATATCTCATTAACAGAAGACTCCAGTTAGCAATGGCTCTGACAATGTAACAACTACTCATAGCATGTCTCTGATTACACAGGCATTACCCTCTGAAGGCTGGTTCAGGAGGCATTTCCAATCTGCAAGCTGCTCTTGAATACATTGCAACAGAACAGGTAAAAGTTCTAAAACTGCTTTCTTAGGTTTGAGCAAATTTGCTACTATACACAATATTAATGTGATGTTTTAACTTTGACAGCACTGTGGCCAGATTCTGCAGGCCTTACTCAGACAAGACTCCCTCTGATGTTTTGCCTGACTAAAAATTCCTTTCCACCCCTTCCTTTTTACAACGAGTTGTATTGGATGCTATTTTCAAACGGAACACTGAACACCCTTGTAACAGGGCACTGGCCCTGGGCTGCATGTGCATGACTCAGCACTCTGTTTCAGGGACCTGGCTGATTAGCTGAATCAGATGAAAAAAGAGTCACGTGATCACCGGTCAGAAGGAAGGATGTGGGAGCAGCCTTCCAGCCCGGTGAGTGGTCTGGTTGGAGATTCCTGCAAGGAGCAGAAGCAGAAGCTTTAAGGAGAGGCAGCAGGAAAGCCAGGTTTCAGGTGCAGGGTTTTAGGAAAGAAACTATAGAGAGTATCAAAGATTCGTTTTGAGTTGCACTGTCACTGAACTTGCTAATGAAATAAAATCCTGAAGAAAGGGAATGAATTTCTGTCGCTGCTGGGAGCTTTAGCGGACATACTGGTTGGTGCATTGGGCCACCAGCTTACAACCCTCACTCACAAGAGGTCATAAAGGAACATGAATTTTCATTTTAGGCAGCTAAAAATAATGTTGGAAGATATGAGACATGAATCACACACTTGAGAACAAATGGGGACAAAAACTACCTAAATGTAACTGATGCTAGGAAATACAAAACCAAAAGTATTTGCTAATTACAAACTAGGGAGCAGGGTTGTTTTTCTTCCTCTGAGTACACACAGTAGTTTTTCAAATTTTTAAGCCACATTAAAATAAACAATTAAACTGTTCATATTTCAATTTGACAATTTTTTTACTATTGCATAATCAACTTGTAGCATTAGCTACCTTATCACATTTCAAACTTTAATGCAGATTGCCTCAGTACCTATGAAATAGTCTTTTCCAGACACAACCAGACAGTAAATGTGACATTTCTCTATAAACTATCGTGGTGACATAACTTTCATGAAATGAACAAGATGAACTGCAGGTATTTTTAAATGACTCATTGCCAGTAATGAGTTACTGGAACTTTGTTACATTTTCCAACAGTGAGTAACTAAAAGCAATTAAGTTAACTAATTAAATGTTCACCTAGAAAGTAACAGTTACATTTAATAAAATCTCACTATTAATTTCTTGGGTGACTGCTAACCATAACCGGAATACTACCAAATATATCATCTGCCTAAAATGCCAGGACTGCCTATATTGTATGAGCTCTCTGACTTTTTTTAAATGGACATGTAAAGCCAATCTAGTAAAAGCCTGCAACACACAGAAAAAAATTTCTTTCTGGAAAAAAAATTTCACTAATTAAATAAAATGGAGGTCATTTCTGCTTCACAGTTTTTTAAATGAAAAGACACCTATGAAGTAATTGTTGCTGCTGCCAGGCAACCAGATTCTCATTGCAGCCCATACATCTTACTGTTGCACTGAAAACAAATCTGCATTGTTGCAGATTTCCCACCAAACAACCTCAGTATAATCACTTGGGAAACCCAACATGAATTTGTACTCAGAAGATCCTCCATGCAACACAGAGCTGTACTTAAGGGTTCGAGTGTGGCTTTTTATGCCAAAAGCACATGTTAGAGGATGGGGAGGGATTCTGGTGCAGCAGCAATACCTGGAGGTATTCTTTTGACTGCTTCCATGCTGAGACAGCTCAAAAGCCCCCAGGGAACGCTAGGGGAACACACACCTGAATGGCCACAGACATACATTGCTTGTGTATCACTATGCTGGCTTTGATCCAGCCGCTGGAGTGGAATTTCATTTATTTTTCTCATTTCTTTTTAGGAATCTTGTCCTTCAGACTTCCTCTCCTCCCCTCCCCCCGCTTTTTTTTTAAACACACTCCAGTATGTGAGGATTAAGGGCTTCCCCTCAAACAGGTGAAGGTGAGTGGAAATACCTTGTGGCCTCCCCCTCCACCCCGCCCAACCTTTGTGCATCCACAAAGGCCTAGCTACAATCTAGCAAACAGGGGCGGCTCCAGGCACCAGCATGCCAAGCGTGTGCCTGGGGCAGCAAGCCGCGGGGGGCGCTCTGCCAGTCGCTGCGAGGGCGGCAGGCAGACTGCCTTTGGCGGCATGCCTGCAGAGGGTCCGCTGGTCTCACGGCTTCGGCGGACCTCCCGCAGGCACGCCGCCGAAGGCAGCCTGCCTGCCATGCTTGGGGTGGCAAAATGCCTAGAGCCGCCCTTGCTAGCAAAAAAGTCTCAATTCAGGAAATCACTTAAGCACGTAATTATCTTTTTTAAAGCTCAGCCCCAGAGTGCTTTGAAGTTATTCACACGCTTAAGTGATTTGCTTAAGTCTTAAGTGTCCTCCCCCCTACCAGGAAAAATACAAAGCTGGTAAACTTTTAGTGAGAATTGCTTTCGGCAAAAAGTCTAAGGCTTTATATCTGACTTTTTTCCCCTCACTGTCCAATAACAATGCAACATGACTGGAAAATGTACTGTATGAACCAACCAGACCAGCCATACTAGCCATTTTCAAATTCCTCTCCCCAGCTACCATGCACACCCACACACAGGCTGAGCATAATCTGGACCTAACTGTGTAGGGGTGAGGAAGGTGTTTGGTGTTTGTGCAAACCTTTATTTAGGCAGTCAATCCAGATTTAGTATAATTCTGATGTGATACAATCCTGTTCACTTCTGGTCTCTGGCAACATATTCCTCTGATATTTCATTTTCACAGAAGAAAGTGTTTAAATAGAGGAGCATAATGATCTGCTATGGACTCCTAACCTTTCAGGAAAAACACACTGTAAGCTCAAGATCAGATCCCCATCATCTATGATTTCTCCTTTACAATGTGCAGCATAACAAGCTGAACTAAGCTAAACTGAACATGGGAAACAATAACAAGCTATTAAATGTTTCCAGAGCCTCTACCATGTGTTGTCAGTAATTTCATTAGTTTGAATGCTTTATACCTATTGAAGAGTTTGAGGTTGCCAAAATGGTGACAGTCACTTAGAAGTAGTGGCAAATGTGTTCGGTGTGGAAAGCAACATCTGTATGGTATGTAACAGTTCCATTTTGTTCATCATATTTTTTCTTCATCCACCTCAAAAAAAGAAAAAAATCTTCTATACCTCCTTCAGGAGTACTTTCTGTACCATCAAATGTCACTTTAGGCAACTGCATCTGTATTCCCCTTCCATGGTCCCTAGAGGGAACCCACTTCAGGTTCAACTGTCTTGGGCAAAGACCAGTGTCTCTCCTTCCTAACCAGGGTTTTAAGGATCCACAACTTTCTGAATTACAATATGATATCCCCAGCAAGTCAATCTACTTAAAGGTCTGTGCTATGCCTTAAAGGTCTCTCTGAGGGCTATGCACAGTGTTTGCCAGCAGTTTTAAATCGCCACATCGCTCTTTCTAAGCAAGCACATTTATTCTTAAGGCAAAAGCATTACGGAGAAAAATATATAAAAACAACAGATTTAAACACACACAAAACATATTAGGAGTCACCATCAGTCTTCTGAAGCCCTAGCCGGCCAAAGTCTTTCCAACCCTTCTGAAAGGGTTGGGTCTTTCCTTGGAAAGAAGGACCTGTCCATTTGCTGGATGAGAAAGAAAGGCCTGTAGCTGTTTAAGCTCACGTCTTTATACCAAAAGCCCTTTCTTTGTCTGCTAGTTGCTGGAAAACCCAGCTTGAACAATACGCAAGCCACGCTGGCGGTGGTAACTCTCTAAGGTGAATCACTGAGACCAAACAACTCTAATCACCACCCCTACACTGTTTATAGTTCCTGTAGTATCTGAGGCAGCCCTCTCCTATGGAGTAGAACAGAATCATACATAAACCATTCAGAGATTTAATACAATATAGTCCTCAAAGATATTGCATAGAATTGCAATGTGTCTCACAGGCCCTGTGCATATTGCTCCAGCTGTCCAACAGCACACCTGGCATGGCAGATGCTCCGGTTTCATTCTTAACCAATGTCCCAAAAATTTCCATTGTTCCTAGATAACTAGAGAATATGGGGGTTGTTGAATTCTGATGAATCTTGGCATTTTTTATAGATTTATTCCATTTAATACCTAGTTTTCTAAGGCATTTGCTTTCAAAGGCATTGAGATGTTAAGAGAAATGGCACATACATGCTTATTATCTATGGTATACAGGAGGTACAACATATGTTAGGGTGGAAACAAGATTTGTTGTACCTCCTATATACACACAATATATAATCATGTATGTGCCATTTCTCTTAAAACAGAGCACCGAGTGACTAAATTTGTAAATAATCAGTGGAAAATATGGGATGAGGCAATAGTAACTAGCAATTTAAGAACCTTTAAACCCAAACAATTACCTTATATGGTAATTTTTAAATTCCTTTTGGTCGAAAGTCCATATACATAGGGGTTCATAGAGTACAACACTGACTTTAACTTCAAAATATATGACAGAGTACAAGGAAGTGCTAGCTCTAAAGATCAGATGTTTTTACATTTTCTAGGCCTTCTTAACATACAATGGCATATAAATTACAACATAAAGGACAAATAAAAACTCCAATAACCCTTATGGGATGGATGGATTCTCATCAGTTGTTGTAATCAGGCGAGGACCTGGTCCTATGTCTTGTTTAGAATTACTTGGTAAATCACAAGATTATCCTAGAAAGTCGCGTCCCTCCTTAACATTCTACAACGCTTTCCTCAAAATATATTTGAGGTAAGATTATAACATTCATCTCCTGGGTCCTCCCAGGCACTCTTTTTCTTTCACCTTACTCTATCCATCATCCAGAGAGTTTTTGCTTGCAGAGGTTTTCCCAGCAAACAGATAAGAAGATCAATCAAGTTACCTTGAGGTGGTTCTCAATCAACTGCTCACTGGATCTTTGACACCATTGGATAATTTGGGACATTGTAAGCAATGTAAGTGCCAGCACGGTTCACCTTTTGATTTTTCATGGTAGACTTCTGTTGGTCTGAAGATACTAGGGTGGGTTTTTTTTTCTTATTTTTCTTTAGTGGACCTATGTAGGAGGGATCTGGTCATGCTATAAGAAGCCTTCACTTCTAAGACACTGGTTCAAATTATATTCAGGTTAAGAATGACGAAGTAGTTACTATTTGATGTCTGTTTGGTGGTAACAGTAGTTTAGTTTGATAAGAGAGGTGCCCACACCACAGGAACTATAATAACGGGCATCTTCTTAGTAATCTCAGCAGACTTGTCAACGATTGCATATGCATAGCAACGGAGCACCTTCCTCCCTCCAGACAGTGACAGAGATATGGGACTGTGCACACGAACATCTAGGTATTACTGAACATATGAGCAATGGGTCATTTTTATTTATCTTTTCACCCTGACAATGGATAGAAACTGGCTCTGACATATATGTGTGCATGCAAACAGCAGGAGATTGCCTAATGGGCATAGAAAAGAGCCAGTTTTCTCTTTCCTGTATTTAAGCTGCAGATGTCTACAGCATGGGACCACAGGAAGGGGCCATGTGACTTTAAACCAGCTAAATGAAAGGTAGCCTTCCTTCAGGCAGTCCCCAGTGAGCACTAGCTGCTGACTGGGACAGGACTCATGGGCAAGAATGAGCAGAATCCTGCACGATTTCCCAAAAGCAGAATAGGGAACCACTGATGTGTATCTAGGGTAGAGCTTGTACCGTTGCTGTAGAGCACTGGAGTTGGCTGAAAAGCTTGTTTGCTCTGGGGTTTGATTTTTTTCTGTCTTTGTTTTGTTGTGAAAAGTAAAAATCTTATTGGAAGGAAACACTGTGCAAAGCAAAGACAACCTCTTAGTTTGTCTGAAGACTTGCCGGCTCCAGAGCAGTGTGGACTGCTGTAAATAGAGATTATCCATATCACTGATTTTAATCAAGATTTTTGTAAACCAAAAGTATTTAAAAAAAAACACACCTTGATTTCCATGGCAACATGTGTTTCTTTGTATAATTACTTTCCTAAAGAAAAGTTCATTCTGATTGTAGGGGAGCTAGGATACATTCAGAATTTGTTCATGTAATGGGTTGGCTTGACTTAAAATGCTGTATGTTCACTCAACTTTTCCATTTTTCCATATGACAAAAACAGTAATGTAGCTAAGGCCTGAGGGGCCAAATTTTCAAATGCACCCCATGCTAACAAGTGAATAACTAATATGAGAAAGGGGAAAGGATTTGGTCCTATATTATTTTTCATCTCTATTGGGTCTATTCTCCTATTAAGCGTAGGATTCTGTATACTATATATTTTCTAGTGCTTTCTCTAGTCTAGTTCTAAAATATCAGAAACAATGGGGCTTCTACCATTTTCACTCTAAGTGAAATGTAACATATTTCATTCTCTAGCTCTTCTCCTTCTGATGTTAGCCAAAATGTTACACTGGCTTCAATATATCCTTTTAATCCTACAGTAAATTACACTCTTATACCTGCAATCTGATCTGCGTGGGCAGACCCTACAGTCACAAAGTCCCACAGACATCAACATATTAAATTCAGTGGGGCTCTTGATGGGCACACAGATACACCCACACATATCCCATTGCAGGTCTATTTAACAGATAGACCTGCAATGGGATATGTGTGGGTGTATTTAATCCCTTCCCTTCTTTAACATAACTCTTCAAATGGGTATAGACTTGTACCTCCCATAGTCATAGCTTAGCCAAACTATCCATGCTTCATTCTTTCAGTCTTTCTTCACCATTCCCTCCAGACTTAATTTTCCAGGGCAGTACTGGCAGGCCTAAAGAGCAGTAAATTCTTCACACCGTTAGTACTCAGATTGCTTATACAGTACCCAGGGTTCATCACTGGAACTCTTGTTGTGTTTTTATGGGCTTCCTCTGGTTACCAGGATTCCAATTCTCATCTCTCACCTGTGTAATCTGTTTCAGTCAGTGGAAGTGTCAGCATACCATTACTGAGGGTGAGAAATGGGTCTATGGTTTCCATTGTCTCTGAACAGACACAGCTATTGTATACACAGCACTTCCAGTCGAGATCTCATAATTTCTCTTCTGGTTTCATTTGAAAATACTTTATTTTTGCCAGTTTCCAGAGTATGTAATGCTGGAGTTCTCTTGGACTCGGAGGTCTCATATCAATAGAATCGGGAAACTATCTTGCTATCATCTCCAGAACCTCTCAGTGCTACCCATGCTTCCTTGTATGAAGTATGCAGAGACACTAGTAGCATGCCTTCATCATGTTCAAGTGAACTATTGCAGTCCATTGTCAAATGGTCTCTCCCCCTATTGCTTCTCTCAGTCTGTGCAGAAGTTCCTCAGCCACACAGAGGGCTGCTCTAAATCAGTGCGCCTCCACTCAAGTCACCGCCAGAGGATCTGGCCCTGAGTATGTAGCTTCTTTGTTAAGAGAGCTTAGCAAGATTCTCCAAAACAGGCAGCAAATGGACTATAGATGCTTTTGCTCACACATAATGCTGTGAATAAATCTTCCCTTTTATCCTACATCTATAAACATTTAGTAGCCCATACTCCACAAGTTAGTGTAGATTCTATCTATTGATTCTTTACCACCAACCATCATCATGGTATCTGATTACCTTCCACACAGAGTCAATAGCAAAGTGGACTTCATTGGGTCTCTGTCACTTCTCCCTTTTTTAGGTAAAAATTCTGCCTGGGGTAGGGTTTTTTTGGACTGAGTTTTGCTCTTTTTTAAAAAACATAAATGTTATTCATTTCCTTTTGTTTTTCAGTAGGGGCTTAGGGGTAGCAGGGGCAGTGTGGTCTCAAGGACTAATGATTGTTTCTCAAATTCTGAGCACATTTTACTTTTGTTTGCTTCTCACCTATTGAACTCTTTTCTTGCATAGCTTACATGGCGACAGCATTATTTAATTCTAGTTGAAATATTCCTAAGTCTTTAAATCAAGTCTGAAGACTCAGATATATATGGTTGCCTTTTAATAATCTCTTAATTATCACTGATGCCTCTGGATGCTGCTGTGAAGGATGCTACACTGAATATGTAACGTGAGCAATCAGATTGGATTTTGTTCCCAGGAAATAATCAAAGAGCCACTGAAAATGCACACGCAAAAACAACAACTTCAAGCCACATTAATTTTGTCACTGCACTAAATTATATCAGAACTACATATCCTGGTTAACAATAAAATATGCCTTGAGAAGAAATTTTTTTCTTGAGTGCTCCAGTAAACAATCCAGGCAACAGTGTCAACTTTGTATTATTCAAGCAGCATACAGAGGATTATAATAAAAAATATTGTAAAGACTTTATAATTCATGTAACAATCAGGTTCTTTTAATACAGCCTGTGAAACGCAAACAGCAGCACCAAGGGAAGAGCTACCGGGGTTCTCAAACTGGGGGTTGGGACCCCTCAGCAGGTCACAAGGTTATTACATGGGGGGTCGTGAGCCGTCAACATTCACCCCAAACCCCACTTTGCCTCCAGCATTTATAATGGTATTAAATATATTAAAAAGTGATTTTAGTTTATAAGAGGGGGTCGCACTCAGCGGCTTGCTATGTGAAAGGGGTCACCAGTAAAAAAGTTTGAGAGCCACTGTTAGCGTATTAACACAAGAGATGTTTTGTGCAGAGTTTGTGTGGGGTGCACAGGAAATTATAGAACTGGCCACCCCATATCTACAACTCCCTTCCCCAGCATCAACTCCATGGAGTACATTAACTTGGTGTTTGCAAAGTTAGTTCCTTCCAACCCAAGCCTCTTGTGTCAAACTGTAAAGAGAAAACAATAATCAAAGGAGGAAAAACAGGGGAAGTAAAACCACACCATCCCAGATTGATAGAGCCTATTGTGTACTTCAGACTCTTGCTTTTGCCTCCTTTGTCATGAGTAATTCTTCTGCCAACAATCGATTCTATATTATGATACAATGGGGACTTTAAAATGAAAGACTAACTTATTATAACATAGTAAAAATGGAATGGCATCATTCTAGCTTATTCTACTTTCAATACAAACATTTAGGTAACAAAAAAAAACTGACAGGAAGACGAGGAAGCTACACAAACAAGTAGTAATATACATTAGCCACTCCTGAAGAAAGGAACCATGATTTCTCTCTTTATTTCACTCTCTTCTTTAACCTGCTGAGAACCTAGAGATTGTCCACGACTGTCAGAACACATAATACTCATCTGAAGAAAGTGTCATTACAGGAATCAGGAAAACCATTCAGGGTGAAGGCCAAGATTTTCAAAAATTCATCGATTCCGAGGCCACAAGTGACTATTGTGATGGGCCATAGAACTTCCCCAAAATAATTCCTAGAGCATATATTTTAGGAAAACATCCAATCTTGATTTAAATGTGGTCAGTGCTGGAGAATCCACCACGACTCCTAGTAAATTGTTCCAGTGGATAGTTACTCTCACCATTAAAATTTTAAACCTTATTTCCAATCTGAATTTGTCTAGCTTCAACTTCCAGCCATCGGACTGTGTTCTACCTTTCTAGACTGAAGAGCCCATTATTAAATATTCATTCCCTATATAGGCACTTATAGGCTAATAGAGTCACCCCTTAGCCTTCTCTTTGTTAAACTAAACTGATAGACTCAAAGAGCTCAGTCACTATAAGGCATGGTTTCTAATCCTTTAATCATTCTTGTGGTTCTTCTTTGAACCCTCTCCAATTTATCAACATCCTTCTTGAACTGTGGGCACCAGAACTGGCCACGATATTCCAGTATCAGTCGCACCAGTGCCAAATATAAAGGTCAAATAACCTCTCTACTCCTGCTCAAGAGTCCCTTGTTTATGCATCCAAGGATCACATTAGCTCTTTTTGACATAGTGTCACACTGAGAACTCATGTTCAGCTGATTATCCATCACGAACCCCAATCTTTTTCAGAGTCATTGCTTCCCTGGATATAGCAACCATCACATAAGTATACCCTGAATTTTTGCTCCTCTATGTATACATTTACATTAAGCTGTATTAAAATGCATATTGTTTACTTGTACCCAGTTTACAAAGAGAACCAGCTCTCTCTAAGTCAGTGACCTGTTCTCTTTGTTATTTACCACTCCCCCATTTTTTGTCACCTGCAAACTTTATCAGTGATGATTTTATGTGTTCTTTCCAAGTCATTGATAAAAATATTAAATGTCATAGGGACAAGAATCAATCCCTGTAGGACCCCACTGGAAGCACACTAGTCCTGGGGGAATTCTGTGCCAAAAAATTAAAAATTCTACACAAATTGTACAAAATTCTGAAAATTTTATTTGTCAAAATAACACTACATAATCATGCCAGTTTCAATTATTTTGGTAATTTATTTCAAAATACCGGCCAGCAAGTATGTCTATAACAATACAGACACACAAAAATTCCCACAGGAATAGAGTTAAAGAAATACCTATGACAACCCAGTTCCTGCTTCTCTGCCCCCTTCTCCCTGGAGTGCAGCCATGGGGGCCAGACACCCACAGCCTCTCTCCCCCAAGAGCCCAGCCATGCCCCCCACAGCCAATACACATGAACCCCCTCCCCTCAGAGCCCAGACACAAGGCCCCCCCTTTCCTAGATACTTGCACCCCCCCCAGAGCCAAGCCATACCCCCCCAGCCCAGACACCCTCCATGCCCCCCCCCTCCATAGCCCCAGGGTCCGGAGTCCAGAGAAGAGCAACAAAAATGATTAAAGGTCTAGAAAACATGACCTATGAGGAAAGATTGAAAAAACTGGGTTTGTTTAGTCCGGAAAAGAGAAGACTGAGAGGAGACATGATAACAGCTTTCAAGTATATAAAAGGTCGTTACAAGGAGGAGGAAGAAAAATTGTTTTTCTTAACCTCTGAGGATAGGACAAGAAGCAATGGGCTTAAATTGCAGCAAGGGAGGTTTAGGTTGGAGATTAGGAAAAACTTCCTAACTGTCAGGGTGGTTAAGCACTGGAATAAATTGCCTAGGGAGGTTGTGGAATCTCCATCATTGGAGATTTATAAGAGCAGGTTAGACAAACACCTGTCAGGGATGGTCTAGATAATTAGTCCTTCCACGAGTGCAGGGGACTGGATTAGATGACTTCTCAAGGTCCCTTCCAGTTCTATGATTCTATGATCTACGAATTCAGGAATTTATTCTCTTTGCGTCCTTTTGTTCTCAATATCCCAACTTTGTGCTGAGTGCCCATATTTTCCCTCTTTTTATCCTCCCTTTTTGCTATTAGTTTAACACCCTCCTAACTACTCTAGCTAGCCTGTTCCCAAAGAGTTTGGCTCCCCTTCTACTCAGGCGAAGGCCATCCAAACTATATAGCCCTCTTTCCCCATAGGAAGTGGATCAACATTCCACAAAACCAAATGTTTTCCACTCCATGGCACTTACCTAACCAGGAGGACACTTTTAGAATCTTCCACTTTCTATCTTTCTTAGGTCCTGGGACAGGAAGAATCTCAGAGGAGATTGTTCTTCTTCAGCACACTTCCAAGCTACCTGAAATCATCTATTATCTGTGAGATATCCTGTCATGCAATGTCATTAGTGCCGATATCAACTATCACCAATGGATCCTTACCTGTCAGCTTCAGAAGTGTATCCAATTTTGGATAGACATTTTATATTTTGGGTCCTGGAAGGCAGCACATCACCCTGTTGTCAGCTTGTCCGTAGCAGAGAGGTATTTCAATTCTTCTGAGTACAGAATCTCCAACAAGGATCATCGGTCTTCCTTGAAAGGTTGGAGAATTCTTTGTGGACAAGCTTGATTTTCATACTATTGGGCTGAGCTACCATCCAAATGTGTGTCCCGTACCTCTCTCCATTCCCTTGGACCTGCTGGATCTTGAGCAATATCTTCCATCATTTCCATATTGAGAACCTGATGTCTATTTGAAACTTCTAGCTGTGTGGAATTCCTCCTGCTTCTCTTTCCCCTGGTGGTCACAGCCTGCCTATCCTCATTCGTCTCCAGCCATGTAGAATGCGGCCATGATCTCTTGCCTGAAGTTAGGATCCTAACTCCTAATTTTAGATCCTAAATAAGTGTGAGCAGGTTTTGAGAAGCAGTAAGCACCCAATTGCTTCCAGCTGATTTCAGTGGGTGAACATAAGAACATAAGAAAAGCCGTACCGGGTCAGACCAAAGGTCCATCTAGCCCAGTATCTGTCTACCGACAGTGGCCAATGCCAGGTGCCCCTGAGGGAGTGAACCTAACAGGCAATGATCAAGTGATCTCTCTCCTGCCATCCATCTCCATCCTCTGACGAACAGAGGCTAGGGTGTATTCAGGGAGTCAGGTATTACTCAACCTAAGTAGCAGTGCCAGAATCTGACCCTTAGCAAACTATGGTAGAACTTTGAAGCTGACCATGTGTTGATTTCAGAGGGACTACTCATGTGAGTAAGTGCTGTATAAGGTGTTCCAAAAATCTAGCCATTAAATAATGAATTCTAGAAAAACTGGGATCTCAAGGGAAAAATAAAATCAGAAAATAGCTTTCTTCTCTCTGCTAATCTTGTAATATAGCATTTCAACAACACATTATACAGGAAAGCAAATGCACTGCCAACAACCACAACCACATGTAAAAGCCTATCATTTTAGACTGTGGCACTAGTTAATTTACCATTTAAAATATGTTTGAACACCTTTGTCAAACATAAAATTAACAAACATTGAGGTGAATTTTAAATGGTAGCTATCATGTTACTGCGAGTGTACTCCACGGGCTTGGAGTACGGGGGAGAGAGTAAGAATGTCATTAAAAATAAAAAAAATGCTGAGTCAGATTAATGTCTCTTTCATTCCAATGAAGCAAAACTTGATTGCTGCTTGGCATCTGCCATGCTCAGCCCCTCGGCAAAGTAAACAGATTTTATTCAAATACCAAGAAGCAAGGCGTATGTAGAAATAATATACACTCTGCTCCCTCCAAAGCAGCATGTCTAATTAAAGTGCAAGAGGAGAACTTTCTGGATATAGATAAAAAAAAGTTACCAGTAAAAACTACTCTGTATAAATAGAAGAGAAAGCTTCTGCCTAGCAGCAATTCGGAGCCACAATAGCAAGAGGTCCACAGAAATTGCTAATCCTCAGCTTGATTCTGTCCATCTTACTCAGTTTGGGTATATTTTCCCTGCAGAGTTAGCTGTGATAATTGACACCTGAGTTAGCCTACCCAGTGTAGGCAGCCACACGGCAAAGCCCTACCCAGATCACTGCATTACCACTTGTGCAGCATTCATCTGTATGTATTGCCAGGACTTCTGGGGGGTATATCCGATGGTTCTTTGTGCTACAGTAAAGCTGTAATCTTTCCCAGTGAGTTTTGGGGGAATTGGTCCATCCTTCTGGAAACACGGAGGGAATTGTAAGTAGGTGTTGGAGAACTATCAGCACACAAGTAATTTAGCCTGCATCCTCACATCCCTCGCCCCGCACCGCTTCCCGCTGCCCCCATTGGCTTGGAGCAGCGAACCAAGCCCAGTGCGAGCCGCTATCGGCCAAACCTGAGGACGCAGCAGGTAAACAAACTGGCCCGGCCCACCAGGGTGCTTACTCTGGTGGGCCACATGCCAAAGGTTGCCGATCCCTGACCTACACAATTGGCTGTGCCTATCATTCTTTTAAAAGATTTTTACATTTTTTTAAAATTAGGATTTTTTCAGACTAACTTCTTATATATCGGCTGCCTACGCCAAAGGGATGGGAATATGAAAACGCCAACAAGTTACTGAAAATTCACTCTGTGACGGGTTGGATCACAGAAACCCCCTTGTGCCAAGATTAGTTCTACCCCTGCTTTCCTGAGTGCCAGAGGTTGCCGACCCCTGGTCTATACACTTTTATAATACAGTAATATTGCATACAATCAGTTGAGACAATTGCTTATCATTTGAGGTTCAGACACATCTTTATAGCCCAGTAAATCTTTGAAATCTATTCTTTGAAGAGTAAGCCCAGATCATATATTTCTCTCTCCCACTGGGGTGCAGACACCATTGACTTCACTGACCCTGCTTCAAGAGGCAGGAAGGCTTCCAGAGGGGGCAGTCTCCATCCTCTCACCACCACCATCAAGATTGGGAAGTATTCATCTTTCCCTGCTTGCTCGACTGATGGCTTTGTTTACTTTGCATGCAAATTTGCTTTTCTTTGTCTCTGGTCACACCTTGCCTAATTTACATTGGAGACACATTCACACAAGTGCAACCACAATCCTTTGTCTAGGATGGGGTACCTCATGTCCAGCCTGGCATACATTTTAAGAATGTCATTTCAGCATGTTTGTAATTTTGCATACGTTACCCTCAATAATACTGATGATCAGTGAGTTAGGAGTTCAAGGATATATATCACATGCCACCTTTTGGTGTGTGTTATATATGTCTAGTGAGTAGGTCAGGCCTGACAAGTGTTGCTCACACAGAGGAGTGAACCAATGGACCTCTGTCAATTATTCACACTCAACGCGAGTAATAGCAGCATAATCAGACCTGTACTGTTTCCTTGAGTATATGCATTTATATTTAAAAATGAGGGGTCAAAACCTGCTCTCACTTCCTTCCAGCATCTTTAGCATATTGACTCAATTTACTCCTGGTTTACACCAGTGTAAAGCAGAATTTCATCCAGTATTTCTAGCCCTTCTAGGGACAATAAACTTCCCAATCCACACTGATACAGTGTTGTCGGTCTGAGCACACACCACCAGCCTGAAAAAATAAGGCCAGGACATAACTAGACACTTATATGATTGATCTTAATGGGGTGTGACCTTTAAAGCCTATTAACAGCCACTTATAAAAACTGAATGAAGTGCCAAACTTGTTTGTCTGATGCAGCTGGGCACACCCGGCATGTTCCAACATCCCATTCCCCTGAATGGGAGGTCCACAGTTAAATGTTCCCGAACACAGGAACGTTGCAGCAAAAGCAAACACAGCAAAACAAGCTGGGCCCAATTTTGATCTTACCCGGACAGCTCATACAGAGGGGGTGGAGGATGGGGGAATGCCTTGCCAGGTAAAGCTCAGTGACCAGTAAAAAAAAAAAACAACAACAAAAACCATGTTTTTTAAAATGCATATCTTATTCACATTGGTGTGGCATTTAGCAACCTGTAGCAAACAGCTTTCAGGGGGCTGGGATTTATTTTTCCTGTAGAAAATAGACAAAAATCACAGATTTTACTCCTTCTGGCTCCTCTTTGGATCCGTAGCATCCCACTATGCAAGGCAAACATTAACAATAATACCCCTACCTCATTGTTAAAAAGAGAGAATAACCTAGTTGGATTCAGTGTGTTACATAAGAGACTGATTGTTTCAATTTTATTAGAGATGTTTTGTAGGAAAGCTTTGTATGATTGCTTATCTACTAATCTTCCAAATCTTTAATTTTCATTTCATGTAACATCCACTTTGCATCACAGTTATTGGTGGGGAAGTGGGTTGGGGGGAGAAACAAGGAAAATAAAGCTGATGAGTGGTAACAGGTAATAATTGGAGATATACCAATCTCCTAGAACTGGAAGGGACCTCGAAAGGTCATTGAGTCCAGCCCCCTGCCTTCACTAGCAGGACCAAGTACTGATTTTTGCCCCAGATCCCTAAGTGGCCCCCTCAAGGATTGAACTCACAACTCTGGGTTTAGCAGGCCAATGCTCAAACTACTGAGTTATCCCTCCCCCCACTGAGCTATCCCTCCCCCCTGTATAATACAATACAGGCCTATTTGCAAAGTTTCTTTCCTACTGACATTCTCAATAGTATTTAAGCAACAGTTGGCCTTCCGTCAGAGAAAGCCTACGTTATACAAGCTCATGAGAAAATAAAGTAATGGAATCTAATCAAATTGTTAATAAAACTCAGGTCATAGCAAAGCACCCATTTGTGCAAGAGGAGCAGTTGCTTTTTCCTCCAAACAGTGCTTTTATGGTCTGAACCAAAGCCTGTTAAGTCAATGGGAGTCTTTCCAGTGTGTGGATCAGACCTCGAGTGCTCTTTTTTCCCCCCCTTTCTGCAGGGTGAGGGGAAAAATCAGGTTACACGCCTATGTCAGCACTGTCCATAAAAATCCGCTCCTTTTCCATCAGTCCCTGCTTCACGGCCACTCTTCTAGTGGAAGAGGAGATGATCCCTTTGGAGCCCTTATATGGCACTGCCTAACTGGCTAGCCAGGTTTGCTGTTGAGTGAGGAAGTATTCTCACTTCCCTTTAGTCTCAGTGAGCCCATTGTTAATACTGTCTAATAAACTAACAAAATAAAGCATTGTTTTCTCAGGGTCAAACTCAGCCCTGGTGTAAGCTGGCTTCTTTGGGACTGACATGCACTCATACCAAGCCAGCATTTGGTCTTTAGGTGAGGATCACTGGATTATAAACAGAACTGAATATGGTCCTCCATGTTTATGAAAAATGTCATCTAAGGTCTCATATGGCCTCATTTCCACCAATGATTTGACATCAGACAGCACATTCGTCCAGGTTTCTAAATACTTGGCCAGGTCTAATCATTACACTGATTTCAGACCTATGCCCATCCTACTGCTGAATTGAGACCAGGTTTGTACAACTGGAGTACCAATGGGTGTAACTGGCATCCCTCTGATATAGTGAAACAAGTATGCAAGGAGTAAGTAATGTTTTAAAAAGTCAACTGCCTGCCAGTTCCTGTTACTAAAATTATACACCACTAACCGGAAGAGCCCACCTTACATCTATTTACATTGAAGAGGTACAATTACAGAATGTGGTAGAAAAACCAGTTATTTTTGGCACTACGAAGAATATTATATTGCAAACTAAGAAACATAATAAATATTTAAAAGCCCATAAAATATTTTTCACTGCCTCCTCTAGGTTATTAAACGAATGCAGCCAAACCTTTCTGGATGAAGCATTCAGTGGTTCTACTTAAATATAAATAGCTCATCTCACATGACTGCATGATGTCTTGTGCGGCATTATGTAGCACAGCTGTTTCCAAACTATGGGCTCACAAACCCACCCCCCTCCCCGGCAAGACATTGGATAAGAAAGTGGGAGGGGAGAAAATGGAAGAACACCCGAATGTGTCCCCGTTGATGGTACTCATCTCAGAGAGCTGGCTGTGTTTGGTTCTTTGCTCCAGGCATCCTGACCTGGCCCCTAATGCACAGGGTTGCAATGCCACTCACTCAAATTTGACTGCCTGACCGTCCCATCAGGAGGGACAGGCCAAACCTGGGTGGAAATGCAATGGAACCCCATTCACCAGGAGCCAGGTCACACGGCCCAGAGCAGGGGGTCTATGACCAGGAGCCGCTGCTGCAGGGTGAGTGCAGGACAGGTTCGCTCTGCGATAATTGCCACCCCGAGGCCTCCAGCATCCTTTTATTCATGTTTTAATTTTCAAAATCCCCACCTCTCGGAGCCATGGAGGCTCCATTAATAGAGGTGAGTCCAAAGGGGGTTGTGGCATGACAGTTTGGGAACCACTGATGTAGCACATCTGAAACTCTATAGCTGAAGTCCCACAGTGCCAACTCTGCCAACTCACATATCTCTTTGATTGTTCAGCTTGTGATTTTGGCTACATAAAATATGAGAGGAAAGTGTGAGCGACAATAAGGGCATGTAATGGAAGCACAGCTTCGTTACTCCCTTCACCTTAAAGCGTGCTTTGAAAAACTATAGCTTGATCGCTTCAGGGTCTTTTTCTGATTAACTAATTCATGTTCAGACTACAGTGACAGACTCTATTCAAGAGACCAAATTCTGCTCTGATAAACTTAATTCAGTCCCATGTACAAGAGCAGAATTTAGCTCAGTGTGCACTTTTTTCCACAGAAGCTGATTAGTTAACCTCTAACTAATAAAAGGAATTTAACTCAAGTTTGTGAGGACCACAGTCTTTTAAGTGGAGAGAGAGAGAGAGATCTAGAAAAGGGCTAAAACAGACCAGATAGGCAATAGTTTAAAGTCTATGTAGTTCTTCACACTAGAAAATGATTTCATTATCTTGACTCTTTCTAAAAGCTAAAGATCTGTAGGACTCTGAAGTCTAGGCACACATGATGATTCCAGACACCAGATCTAACTCTTTAAAGGTCTGATTCATGATTTACTGAAGTAGAATCTATCCTAAGTTATTTAGTTTCATTTAATTAGGTCCAAATAACAATTAAATAAATAATACTTGCTTAACAGAAAGGCTAGGTTTACTCTGAGATCTACTCTTCTACTCTCTGTTTGTATGATATTATCTCAACCAATGGGCTAAATCGCATCTCAAAAGGTATAGCTGTGTGGTATGATGGGCTTACAGGTGCACTGCCGGGGGGGCTGAGACAGACATTTCTTTGTGTTTCTAGGGGCTCATGGATCTTGCTACATGCTTTCTGCCCTTGTGCCAGCCAGGAATCCTAGTCTGGCAAATAAACCAAAGCATAAAAATCATCTGATGCCTGAAAAGGTTAAAAACAGTGTGGAACACTGTAACAAACTCAGCTTCTTTCTGATACATGCACAACTCTGAATATTATCACTGAGCTTTTTGTTTTCCCCCATACACCACCTGTGAAGAAAGATAAAATAGTCCCAGGCGAAAGAGCTGTACATCTTCAAGGACAGGATAAACCAAGCGGCAATATGAAGATGTTATTTTCACAGATGTCTTTTTAGCATAGTCCCAAAGAATTAATCTTATCTTGCTCCTATTCCCACACAGAGCACTCTTGTGTTTTTCAGTCTGGGTTATACTGCTGAGCAAATAGCTGTTCTCATTAACATCTTGTTGCCACAGAGAAAAGTCAATAATATTTACAGTCACTTCAAGTATTGTCCTGTAACTATTTTAGTTCAGTACCTACAAGCATGTTATTGAAAATATTTTATTATTTCATTTCTTTTTAAGGGGATTTAAACAGCAAATATTCTAATTCATCACTTCAAAAGCATTTTAGATTAAGTAAATAAGGCCCCGATCGAGGCATAGCAACTACAGGCCTGTGTGTCTAAGGTCCCAACTTCTGAAGTCATGTCAGTGATGACTTCAGAATCTCAGCATTCGCTTTTTCACAAAAGTTATGTTTCTAACCCTCATGGCGGCAAAGCAAACCTTGAAAAGGTGAGGTGAGTGTAACTGATGCAGCAATGTTCATGAGTTTGCATAATGCCAGAAACAACAGTTCTGAGAGGTGTTAAGGGCCCCATTTATCTCAGGGGGCTGTTAACACTGAAACACTTCTTTGGGGAGGCGGGGACAGGTCCCACCAGCACCATACCTGCATGGAATTATGTGGCAGGTATGGGTATACTCTCAAATACAACACATTTTAATGGGGATGTCCTATGTTTCCACTGAATCAGAAATCAGTTTTTGGTTTGGTTACGTCTGGTTTATAGAAGTCTGCAAAATTGGTCCCTGTTTAGAACCTCTCCTACTGCAAATATTTAAGGTAAGAAGTATGCCATAAATGTGGCTTATACCAGACCCATGAAATGATAACTTCAAAAAGAGAGAGTCATGAACATTATGACAAGTTTATTATCATCTTTGGGGAACAGAAATTTCCAGTCCCCCATCATACTAGTGCAAAATATTTAAATGTATTATTTGTATTACTATAGGGCCCCACTGTGACAGGTACGAAGAGAACAAAAAGACAATGCAAGAGACAGACACAGACTGAAAAGGGAGTACCAGGAAACATGAAACAATATTGGTCAGCATGATAGGCAGTAGTTTCAGCATACCAGAGGGCCAACCACAGTCAAGGTTTTTGTAGGCATGACAGAGGAGCGTTTTGAGGAGAATGAGGAAGCTTTGCGGATGTTTACAGGGAGCTCTTTCCCGGTATGAGGGGCAGCACGGGAGAAAATACAAAGGGGCTAGTTTGGAAATTAAACAAATGAGTAATGGAGGCTGGCATCATGGGCCACTCAGAGGCAGGAATTGACATTTTGATAGTGAATGAGAGATGACAGGAAGGGTGGGGATTGGCTGTGAAGACAAATAGCTTATGTTTGATGTAAAGAGAAGTAGCGACCAGTGGAAGGACTCAAAAGAGAAGGCTGACATGATCCAAGCGATGAGCTAGGAAAATGATCTTTGCATCAGCATTCTGAATGGATAAGAGCAGGGAAAGATTCCCCGTGTCAAGGCCAGAGAGAAGGACACTGCGGTAATCGAGACTGGATACAATGGGAGCCATGAGGAGAATTTTAGCCATGTGGGTGGACAGGACAGGTCGTATTTTAGAGATGTTATGCAGAAAGAATCTGCAAGATTTAGAGGTAGCCTGGATGTGAGGACCTAAAGAGAGGTCCAAGTTGAAGATGAGGCCCAGGTGGAATACACACCAGCAAAGCTTAGGGGCTCCAATGTTTCTGCATACATTTGTTTGTTTGCAATATTTTTAAGTGGTAACATATTTAAATTTGAGACGACAGCATTCAATTCTTAGAGGTGAAGCTCTGAAAAGAAAGCAGGATTTTCACTGAGCGACTGATTATAAATGGTACCCATGGGGCTACAGTTCCTGACAAAAACGCTTTGAAGCTCATCATTTAATTATCTGAGCAGCTCCATTGTTCCCGAGTCAACTGATGTATCACTGCACTTTTACTGGTAATTACAATCAAAACAGTTCCCCACCCACCACAAAAAAAGTGTGTACACACACACACACACACACATAAAAGCAATTAATCGTTGCATGCATGAGAATAAAAATAACTTGTACATCTGGAGATCAAAGAAGAAAACCACAGTACAGTAACTTAAAAGTGTTTCTACTACAGAATTTTTGTCAAAAGGCATTTCCTCTCACTTCTAACCACTAATTAAATATGCACCAGTTAAGCAGAAACTCCAGCCTGAGAAATGAAAAATCATTTTGTGTAGGTCTCTGCTCACACCTGAGTATACATGGGTAAGTACAAACATCTAGGTTTCTAAAAGTTTCTCAGCTCCATCTTACCCTATCCCAGAGCCAATGAGGTCAGATATACATTAGAAACTTTTGCTGGCATAGCAATATCAGTTAGGGGTATGATTTGTGACATTTCTATATATTGTCAAAAGTCCTAATATAGATACCTAAAAGTCCTCTTGCTGGTCCTCTGACACTAGTGTAATTTACTTCATTCAGGGAACTAGTACACGCTATACTAGCAAAAGCACTCTTTTGTAAGTACAAGCTACATGTATAGTAGGAGAGTTTGCCAATATAGCTATACTAGCAAAGCTTTTCTGGGGTAGACTATGCTTGACTGTCTCAATCTTTGAATCTTCTCTTTCAAAAAGGCATAAAGCAAGTTTTTGAAAAAAAAACAAACCATACCATCCTTGTAGCAGGAACACCCTTTGCCTGGCTCCCTCTCATGGCAAGACATGTTTTCGTAGTGCGTTCTGTCTGCCCCCTCAGGAGTGCTGTATAGTCTTTTTCAGGGTAATCATCAGCCCTCCCCTAATACTTGGTTAGTGTATATACTATCCTCCTTCTGAAAGCATCTCCTAATTGGCCGAGAGAGAGGAACACCCTGCTCCTGATCCCAGGCTCTTAAAGTAAGCATCCTGGTATCTTCCCATCCACCTGTTTACTCCCTGGGACCACCTCACCTCTTTGGGTGTTGGACAGTTCATGAGCCTGTGCTCACACCAATATCCCTGAGATGGCATCTTCTGACACTCCCCCCGCCCCTTAGGCTTAAAGGGACGGTACACACCATTACGGTACTGTTGGTTACAAAAGCATGCTGGGTAAGAGGTTCAGACAAAATATTTACAGAACGTTAGAAAAGGCTGAAAACTAGAATATCAAAAGCAGCCCAGGCCTCTAAGTTTATTATAATAGTGTTCTGTTTTGCCCCAAATCTATGAGAGGTGGCTCCAATGTTTAATACCCAAATCACTGTGCTGGTGGTCCAGCATCTTAGCTGCTTCAAAGACTCTTTCTGAGATTTGTAACTGTGAGACAGTGTCATTCCCAAGTTGCTCTCAACGTCCACCTACTTGATTGAGACAAAAATCCCACTCCCTTTCTGGTGTTTCAGGTATTACTGGCAGTACTGTCCCAGGATTCACCATCCTCTGGACATCTGTTCCTGGAATGGTCTATTCTCTTCCCATTGTTCCATAACCCGGGCATGCTGCCATTCCTGGAATTGTCACTGCTGCTTCCAGTGGCCCATAACTTGGATCTGCAGCAGTTCCTGTTGGGCGGCTGCCTCAGCCTCCTGATCCTAGCAACTGGACAACTCTACGAGGCCAGGTTATTGCAGGAAAAGCCTTCAACTCTGTAGTACCTCAAGGCCTTTCCATTTAGCAGGCACTTTGATCCCTGTACATCTATAGCCTCTGTTGTTTCTTAGGTCTTTGCAATGTGCATAAACAGTTTCAGATAAGGTAATAAGTGCAGAAAAGCAAAACAGATTAGCTAGGTCTTTATATACACAAGGCGGGAGCCATAACAAATTGTTCTTTCCGTCAATCTGACTTTTAAAACAGGGAAGAGACATTTTCAAAGTCAACAAAAACAAAACTTTTCACTCCATATTACAAGTAGGGTACATAAAAGACCTTCTTCTCCTTCTGCATTTGCCTCATGCAAAGCTGATCTCAGCATCTGTGTATAGCTGCAGCTAGGCATGT
This sequence comes from Mauremys mutica, assembly GCF_020497125.1. Lineage (NCBI taxonomy): Eukaryota > Metazoa > Chordata > Testudines > Geoemydidae > Mauremys > Mauremys mutica. The sequence goes on along the minus strand of NC_059081.1, from coordinate 55,715,809 downwards.
CCCTACCTGAATGTGTGCTGGTTAAGTGCAGTATGAAGCCTGAGGGAGGGCTTGGCTGGCTTGCCTCAGCAATGCAGTGTAAAGGGAGCCCAGGCTGGTAGGTCAGGGTGAGGCAGGCTCAGTGGTACCCCAGTTTCAAGTGTCATCCTGGGGGGAACCCATCAGAGCCTGCTCTCATCTCTACACCCAAACAGCAGAGTAATTCTTCAAGAGCTCTGTTGTCAGACTCCTGTACGATTTCTTTGGTGTCTCCACACATGACTACAGCAGGCACACACAAAGGAGGAAAGCACTTTGCACAATTATGCATACACCTTTAAGGTTCTTTACAGCGCTCACCTCTAGCTTTGTCATTTTGAGTTTTAAGGTGCATGTAGGTCAAAAGATTTTTAATGTGTATTCTTGACATTTTGGTCTTAATTCCCACCAGAAATCTGGAGGGCTGTCCTTGCCACATAGCAAACTCCTCTAGCATAGCTAGACATTCAGTGATGTGATCCCATTATTTTAAATGAGAATCAAGTCCCCAGTATTCATCACGGAGTAAAAAAACCAAACAAACAAAAACACAACAACAATGCAATTGATCTCAGCCACTACATTCAGTTATGGCACAGCAAAGCATCTGTTGATTTGCATCTCAGCATTATTTCCACTATAAAGCTTTGTTCTGAGGGAGCTGTATGTGCAAAAAAAAAAAATTATTTCAATTACAAATTCATTGTCAACATTTTTGACAGCTCTCCTAGAAGAATGGCCAGAGATTATGGTGGAGAATCAGACTAAGTAATAACAAGGTATTCTCCTAATGAGGAGTACTTAAGATTTGGGAGAGCAGCACTTGATATTACTGAAAGTTATATCTGGCCCTACTCTGAATAAAAATAAGTTTCAGTTAATTGAATGAAAGAAAATGGAGATCCCTGTTACTTTAATTATTTGCCAGAAGCTGAATATTAACAGTCTTCCTCTACCCCCTGGACACATGCTCCATCCACAAAAACAAATATAAAACTGGTTGATGCAAAAAATACAAAGTATGATTGTCTCCCAAACATTTTAAAATTCTATTTTGGGAGAAGACAAAGTATTAGATTTGTACACAGCACTAATGTCAATTATCAGAAAAGGAAATTTAGTTTTCCCCTTCTTATAAAAATGTCCTTTCAAATTAATAATCTACCGTCGAAGAAAGTACAGTTGTAAAACCTGGAAACAAAAATAGGATGTAAAGTATCTCCAGTTATAATAAAACCTTTACTTAACTCTTTCAGACCTGTCAAAAAAGAGAACCGATTGATAGGTTTAAATTCTCAGACATAGTCGTGCTGATAAAAGGTGTCAGGCTCTGAGCCTGTGGACTGACACCCACTCAGAACAGATCCAGCAGTGGGAGTGGGAGCTTCCCTATAGCCTACCTCAGCATCCCCCAGTCTTGTTCTGAAGGGGAAATCTCCAACAGGGAAATGGGGAGCTCCCATTTCCATGCCCATTCCATCAGTTGGCTCCCTCTGGGTACTGAGTGGGAACTTTGCTGGCTGTCTCCATACACTAGGTGGCCTGGTGTGTGCATTATTTGTCTCTTAGAAATTGGATTGTGGCCAGCAGCTAACTCAGCATACATGAACAATCAACCTTCTGAACGGGGCGGAAACAGAACTTTCAGGCTAGAGATAAAAGGCCCATCCATGACCCATGCAGTCCCCAGGGTTCTCCCATTTGGAAGAACTCAAGCATGAAAAGGACAATACAAACAACTGTCATTTAGTAGCAAATTTAAACATCAGAGCTTACAGTTGTGGATGTTTGTATACCTTACTAAGAGATCTTAGACAAGGAATTACCCACTTGTACTGCAACCTCCCACCTACGACCAGACCGTATGAATGGAAGCTACCAATTACATTTATTGCATTCAGAAAACCTGACAGGGATATGAATATTCTTTCCCTCACCCTCTGAATTAATGATAGCAGATTAACATTTGAATGCCTGTGTTATGAAAGGAATGAATTGACAGCTGATGGCTCCAACACCTCCAACGGCACACGATCACGCTTACCACTTCACTTTATCTGCATTTATCTCCAGGCAGCCTTATTGTCATTTTTGTGCTCATCCAATCCTCACAGAGGAAGAAATTACACAGGGCTGAGTGTGTCTGAACCAAGACTTTAGAAAAAAAACACACACAACTAGATGGGGTGGGGGCTGCAGAGGGCACCTGCAAATACTCTCTCGTTAAAGATGCTCCGACCCAGAAATCAATGGGGTTTCTGATCCTACACTAAGTGGTGCCCTGCAGTGCTTTGAAATTTCAGAAGTTATTCGTACACAACAGCCAGGTGAAGGGCACAGTGCTCAATCAAATGCAGTTGCAAGACAACGATTAATGGAGAAGGAAAATCAGACAGCAGCAGATATACAACTCGTATTTCTAAGACCCTTAAATGACATGACAAGGTTATTAAACTACTTAAGAAGTGCAAATTGCACAATGCTGTTTTCTTTTATAAGAAACATGATGGCTGCTGCTTTTTAAAAAAACAAAACCACCACCACCACTAGGGAGTCAACTATTCAAATTGCCAGAGAGCATGGCAGCAGGGAGCTCCACAACCTATGCAGCAGAAAGGGACGGCTGTATCACTTAGGGTTCATCTCCACTATGCTTTTACTGAGGGATAAGGAATGCAAGAGGGAACACAGAGGGGAAGTCAAATCAGTATCTTAAATGTCTGTATACTAATGCAAGAAGTGTTAGGAATAAACAGAAAGAACTAGACATACTAGTGAATAAACACAACTATGACATAATTGGCATCACAGAGACTTGGTGGGGTAATACACATGACTGCAATATTGGTTTAACAGGGTACAGTTTGCTCAGGAAGGACAGGCAAGGAAAAAGGGAAGAGGTGTGGCTTTGCATATCAAAGATGTATACACTTGGACTGAGGTTGAGATGGAAATAGGAGACAGACTTGTTGAAAAAATCTCTGGGTAAGGATAAAAGAGGTAAAAAATAACAAGGGTGATGTCATGGTAAAGGGGGTCTACAATAGACTACCTAAGCAGGAAGAAGAGGTGGATGAGGCTTTTTTTAAAACAACTAACAAAATTATCCAAAGCACAGGACTTGGTGTGGATGGGGGACCTCAACTACTCAGACATCTGTTGGGAAAATAATACAGCAGGGCCCAGATTATCTAACAAGCTCTTGGAATGCTTTGCAGACAACTTTTTTATTTCAGAAGGTGGAGAAAGCAATAGGGGAAAAGCTGTTCTAGATTTGATTTTGACAAATAAGGAGGAACTGGTTGAAAATTTGAAAGTGGAAAGCAGCTTGGGTGGAAATGATAGAGTTCATGATTTTAAGGAATGGTAGGAGGGAAAACAGCAGAATAAAGATAATGGATTTCAAGAAGACAGACTTTAGCAAACTCAGGGAGTTTGTAGGTAAGATCCCCTAAGGGGAAAAACAGTTTGAGAGAGTTGGCAGTTTTTCAAAGAGACACTATTAGGGCCATGAGCAAAATATCCTACTGCACAGAAAAGATAGGGACTATGGTAAGAGACCACCCTGGCTTAACCAGATCTTCAATGATCTGAAATTAAAAAAAATACACAAAGTGGAAACTAGGTCCAATTACAAAGGATGAATATAAAGCAACAACACAAGTATGTAGGGACAAAATTAGAAAGGCACAAAACAAGATTAAATTATGTAGAGACAAAAAGTGTAACAAAAACATTCTACAAATACATTAGAAACAAGAGGAAGACCCAGGGCAGGGTAGGCCCTCAGTGGGAGGGGAAGAACCACAATAAACAGAAAGTGTGGAAATGGCGGAAGTGCTAAATGACTTTGTTTCAGTTTTCACCAAAAAGGTTAGTAGTGACTGGAGGTTCAACATAGTGAATCCCAGTGAAAAGGAGGTAGGATCTGAGGCTAAAATAGGGAAAGAACAAGTTTAAAATTACTTAGATTAGATGTCTTCAAGATACCAGGACCCGATGAAATGCATCCTAGAATACTCAAGGAGTTGACTGAGGAGATATCTGAGCCATTAGCAATTATTTTCAAAGACTCATGGAAGATGGGAGAGATTCCAGAGGACTGGAAAAGGGCAAATATAGTGTCAATCTACAAAAAGGGGGATAAGGACAATCCAGGGAATTACAAACCAGTCATCTTAACTTTAGTACCTGGAAAGATAATGGAGCAAATAATCAAAGAATCAATTTGCAAACACCTAGAAAAAAAGAAGGTAATAAGTAACAGTCAGCATGGATTTGTCAAGAACAAATAGCGTCAAACCAACCTGATAGCTTTCTTTGACAGGATAACAAGCCTTGTGGATAGAAGAGAAGCAGTAGATATGATATATCTTGACTTTAGTGAGGCTTTTGATACTGTCTTGCATGACCTTCTCATAAGCAAACGTGGGAAATACAGCCTAGATGGAGCTACTATAAGAGGTACGTGGCATCACTGTTTGGAAACATCATTCCCAGAGAGTAGTTATCAGTGGTTCACAGTCAAGGTGGAAGAGCATATCAAGTGGGGTCCTGCAGGGATCCATTCTCGGTCTGGTTCTGTTCAATATCTTCGTCAATGATTCAGATAATGGCATAGAGAGTACTCTTATAAAGTTTGTGGATGACACCAAGCTGGGAGGGGTTGCAAGTGATTTGGAGGATAGGATTAAAATTCAAAATGATCCGGACAAACTGGAGAAATGGTCCGAAATAAATAGGATGAAATTCAATAAGGACAAATGCAAAGTACTCCACTTCGGAAGGAACAATCAATTGTACACATACAAAGTGGGAAGCAGGGGCGGCTCTAGGAATTCTGCCACCCCAAGCTCGGCAGGCAGGCTGCCTTCCGCGGCTTGCCTGCTGACGGTCCGCTGGTCCCGCGGCTTGCCTGCAGGAGGTCCGCCGAAGCTGCGGGACCAGCGGACCCTCTGCAGGCAAGCCGCCGAAGGCAGCCTGCCTGCCGCCCTCGCGGCGCCGGCAGAGCGCCCCCCGCGGCTTGCCGCCCCAAGCACGTGCTTGGCGTGCTGGGGCCTGGAGCCACCCCTGGTGGGAAGTGACTGGAGAAAGGGAGCTGGGGGTTACAGTGGATCATAAGTTAAATATGAGTTAACAGTGTAACACTGTTTAAGAAAAAAAGCAAACATCATTCTGGAATGTATTAGCAAGAGTGTTGTAAGCAAGACACAATAAGTAATTCTTATCAAATTGAAGAAAGTCCAGAGAAAGGCAATACAAATTACTTAATATCTAGAAAATATGACCTATGAGGAAAGATTGAAAAAATTAGGTTTGTTTCATTTGGAGAAGAGAAGACTGAGAGGGGACATGATCACAGTTTCCAAGTACATAAAAGGTGGTTGCAGGGAGGAGGAAGAAAAATTGTTCTTGTTAACCTCTGAGGATAGGACAAGAAGCAATGGGCTTAAATTGCAGCAAGGGAGGTTTAGGTTGAACATTAGGAAAAACTTCCTAACTGTTCAGGTAGTGACGCTCTGGGACAAATTGCCTAGGGAGGGTGTCCCGCTGTAAAAACAGCAGGAACAAGGCACTTCCATTATACTGTGAGGTAAACTAAGCATGGTCAACCTCCCCCAAATTTGTTATCTTGCTGTAAAAACCAACCAAAAAAACCAACACACACTTTTTTAAACAGTGAAGGCAATGCCTTAGACACCATTATACCTCAGCAGCCAAAAGGTACTGTGACAAAAGTTCCTCCTCTACTCTGGTGGGTTCTGCGCTTATTGGCAGATTTGCTCACCTCAGTGATCTTCCCCACAGTCTGGGTCAACTCCTCCTGTGTCTGATCGGGAGTTGGGAGGTTTGGGGGGAACCTGGGGCCGCCCTCTACTCCAGGTTCCAGCCCAGGGCCCTGTGGATTGCAGCTGTCTAGAGTGCCTCCTGGTACAGCTGCATGACAGCTACAACTCCCTGGGCTACTTCCCCATGGCCTCCTCCAAACACCTTCTTTCTCCTCACCACAGGACCTTCCTCCTGGTGTCTGATAACGCTTGTACTCCTTAGTCCTCCAGCAGCACATCCTCTCACTCTCAGCTCCTGGTGCCTCTTGCTCCCAGCTCCTCACACACACTTCCTCTCCTCTGGCTCCCTCCAGCCTGACTGGAGTGAGCTCCTTTTTAAACCCAGGTGCCTTGATTAGCCTGCCTTGATTGGCTGCAGGTGTTCTAATCAGCCTGTCTGCCTTAATTGGTTCTAGCAGCTTCCTGAATACTCTAGTGCAGCCCCTGCTCTGGTCACTCAGGGAACAGAAAATTGTTCATCCAGTGACCGGTATATTTGCCCTCTACCAGACTCCTGTACCCCACTGGCTTGGGTCTGTCACAGTACATACTGTCTGTTGATGAGATGACAATGTTCTGGACATTCCCACCTTGCTTCGCACTAGAAACACATCCCCAAGAGAGGATTGGGAGAATCTACTATACATCATTTACCTCTGGAGATCCAAAAAGGGGGAAAAAAAGTTACAAACCACCTTCTCTCCACACACACACCCCCGAGAGCAGATAACGTTGGCTCGATAGCAAATGAGACAACCCAAGTGACTGATAAAATAGTACCATATAACAGGTGGGTAGACTATGCAGCAGCTAGTGGCCCCATTTTAAGCTTGAATGTTGTGCGAGTTACATACAAATAACCTGTGCAACGTGATTCCCGCTGAAACTTGTGTGTAGTCAAAGGTTGTAAAAGCCAAAAGGAGGGTAGAAACTGTAAAAAAAAAGGTTCCTTCAGCACAAGTCAGAAGAAGTCTGATGCAGGGACAGGAAAAAATATTTTGCCGTATAGCTGCCATCTCTTCTGGCAGCTCTACTTTTACATAGCCAGCAGCACCTCCGCAGCTGAGAGATAAATCTTATAGGAAGATGATCTATTGTACAGTGGTAGCAGTTAAAGTTTTCTGTAAACTTTTTACATAAAGCATTACCAGATCAAGAGGTATTTATTTATTCCCTGTCCATACAGGATGACATCCGCTCCACCCACCTGAAGTCCAAGGATTTGGGCTGTGTGTGTGGCTTGATACTAATTCTGTGGGGAATTGAAATCCTGGCCAACACAGGACGGGTGCAGGAAGGCTATGCAGCTGCCACTGGAGGCTGTTATTGAAGACTGTGAGCTGAAATATCAGCTGTAGCCTCTGTGCACTAGACACCGGGGGAACTAAGGCCACGAGATCTTGTGTACAGGTAGTTCTGCTGAAATGAAAGTTTGGCAAAGTTATAAATAACTGAAAACTGGGTCTTGTACTGAGCATTGTCAGGTAACCTTAACTACAGGTGGCACTACAATCTCTGCCTCTAACATACTGTGAATACATGCACAGTCACATAAAAACAAATATTTTAAACCCCGTAAATATAGGACTTAATGTACCTTGCATTAATAGGAAACCATTACAGGTACTGGCTATTTCAACAGAGTGTCTGTGCTTAGTCAAAATAACCAGTTCTTGGAAACAGACCATATAGATCCGTACACCAAACCTACATCTACCTGAACTCTCTAAGTTGGTATCTGCAATGTCAGCTTTAATGAAAAGATATAGGACCCTAGCTGTTATGGTTCATAGCAAAAACCTAAGACATGTAACCCCGCTGTATTTAATGCAGAGATATCTATGTGAGTGGTAACTATTTCATTCCGCTCTGTGAGAAAAATGAGGGAGGGTTGCAGGGTTGCACAATTTACTCAGGGACATCTCATTTTCGGGGTGCCGAGAAGCCGAGCAGAGCCCATGGGCCTGTGGAACTGCAAGTGAGTGGGGGCAAAGTGCAAGGAGCCCAACGGAGCTCGGAGATCATGCACTTGTGAGCAGCAAGTCATTTTGGTGACTTGCATGAGCAGAGTTTATTTTGCAGGCAATCCTACAAAGAGGACTGCCACCTTTCCACCTCAGTCTAAGGCCTAAAAAGAACTAATAGTTGAAAGGCAAGTCTAAAGAATGCATCGGCACAATCTTCATTCTGATTTCCTACAATACAGCTACACCGAGATTGCGAAGATTAATATAGTTAATCTGCCAAAATGACAACTCTCATATTGCCAAATCCTGACCCACTTGTTCATCTCACCCATCCATTGTATCTTGCCTTCTAGATTGTAAACTTTTGGGGGCTGCGACTGTCATTTATTATATATTTGTACAAGCACAAAGGTGCCCAATCTGGTGGTGGGGCGCTTTAGATGCTGCTGAAATCAAAATGTTACAATAAACATAGTAATTACTGAGTTCTTACAGTTTGGGAACAAGATAAAACATTTTTATACCAACTACTACTGTATTTTTCCAAGATGCTGTTCTTGATTATTTTTAAAGGGCATTATTATGTGGTTTAAAAGTGGGAGATAGTGTTCACTGGAACACCCTAAATAAATATAAAGTATCCTTAACTTTATCTAAGCTTTAGCTTAGATAATAAACACCATGCAGACAGAAGCCTTTATCCATACTACTTCCCTGTCTAGAATACCTGCTTGTGACATTGTGTATCAACAAGTTGAATACTTTCTCTTCCTGCTTCAAAAAAAAAGTCATCTTATTACAGTGGGAAGATCGGAATCGTCAGTATGACAACATGTTTTGTGATCTATAGAATACATTAAAACACCAGGGCAAGAAAAAGCAACAGAAGGAAACAAGAAATGAAGAAGAAAATTCTGGAAGCTTTCAAATCTCTTTGCACTTTGCGTTTTTAGGACTTGATTCAGGATATAAGTAACTCCATGCACTTTGACAATGTTGCCCCTGCATGGCTCTGTTACCCAAGGATTAATCTTAACCTTATTAAAGTCAATAGCAAAACTCCCACTGACTTCAAATAGGGCCAGGATTTCATCCCAGATCAGCTTTGCACTTCTCAGGCAGTGCAAAACAACAGAAAAGCAACCTTAAAAGGGCCAGCTGCTGCTTCTGCTGGCAGAGAGGAATCCCTCAGCTGTGAAGAGCCACCTACGCAGCCACAATAACACATGAAGCTTACAGTGGAAATGAGTTAAGTAGGTTGCAATGCACCAAAAGGACTCGTCCATTTGATTCTCCATTAGGGAGAATGTATGCATGATGTGGGATTTGTTAGAGTGATCATGGCTTCTAATAAGAGAATAAGACAAACAGAATAAACATAGAAAGGAAAAAAATGGAAAACAACCCCCAAATGCTGAAGCTACATTTAAATTACATTCTCATTTGTCATTCACCCTCATTTAGATGGTATTTTCCCCCTTCAATTCCTAGATGTTCTAGTTACACAAAGAAATAAGGCATTTGCCAACTTCTGTATGTGAACTTTAATACAAAACACACATTTCTACCGCTAAGGTCATTGCCAATTTTTGTTTACTTTTCTCTTTCTATATGTATAGGTCTCTGTGTAAAATAGGACATACTGGGCGAAATTCATCCACTTCAGACAAATTTGACCCACTGTGCTCGTGTAAGTAAAATCTGTCAAATAGTTTTAAACAGTTCTCTCATTACAGAGAATGTAAGGTGGTCAAACTACTCTCTTGCTCCAAGATTCTTGCACTGTAGCTGAATACACAGCACACTGTGTTAAATTTTCTGATCATAACAATATTTAATGCAAATGTTCAGAAAAATAGGCAAAATAAAATGACATAGCTACAGTAAGTACAGCAAATGCAATATATAAAAAGTAGTACACTAATGTGTGGAAAGAAAATGTATGACATCATTATAAGTTGTATATGTATTTATACCACAATATGTTTTTCCATTTTTGTACCTGACTTCCTTGGTATGGCAGATCGAAAGGTTCCCAATTCTCACAGAGCCGGATCCTGCAATCTTTACTCACGAGTGAAATTTATGCAAATAATCCCATTAACTTCAGTTGCACAACTCAACGTGAATAATCCTATAAGTAATAGTAGGTCAATACTAGTCACGGATTATTATTTATTTGTATTACAAGAGCACCTAGGCACCAAACTGAGATCAGAGGCCCATTGTGCTAGGCACCACAAACACATAGTAGGAGGCAGCCCTGGTCCTGAATTGCTTAAATCTTAATAAACAAGAAGTCGGAGGAGAAAGAGGCACAGAAAGGTGAAGTGTCTTGCTCAAAGTCACAGACCAGCTAAAATGGAAATATAATCCAGATCTTTTGTCTTCCACTCCAGCATCTTATCTGCTACACCAGGGGTAGGCAACCTATGGCACATGTGCCGAAGGCGGCATGCGAGCTGATTTTCAGTGGCACTCACGCTGCCCGGGTCCTGGCCACCAGTCCGGGAAGATCTGCATTTTAATTTAATTTTAAATGAAGCTTCTTAAACATTTTAAAAACCTTATTTACTTTACATACAACAATTGTTTCGTTATATATTATAGACTTATAGAAAAAGACCTTCTAAAAACATTAAAATGTATTACTGGCACGCGAAACCTTAAATTAGAGTGAATAAATGAAGACTCGCACTGCACTTCTGAAAGGTTGCCGACCCCTGTGCTACACCATATTGCTTCTCACTCATTTACAAGAAGATGCAGAAAAATGAAGTCACTGGTTGCCAATCACATCAAACTAAATCATAATCTTTTCTACAAAACCACCACTTAGGAGCATTACCTTGTACATATCAGGAGGATTGTTAGATAGTGATTGTATTATGCAAAAACATCTACTGTATTTAAATATTCATTTATTATTAAAAATGGGTGTAAAAGCTTATAATCATCCCTGTTCTGTTGTAAAATAGAAAGCTACAATTCCATTTCTGTAAGATGCTGGGCTTGCTCAGTGGGAGCTGATGTAACTCAGCGCCTTCTAGGATCATGGCCTAACCTCATGCATTACCAAACAGCCAAGAACTAATGTTCTGCCCAGCCACGTGGGAAACAGGGTTCAATTCCTAGCCTTGGCCAATCACTCCATGAACCCTATCAGGGACAGAGGTGTGGAGGCAGAATGAACTCAGAACATGAAGGAGTGGAAGGGCCTACTATCATTCAACAGTGACTTCTTCAGACACATAAGCACACTGTTTATGGGTCTAAACAGGGCAACTGGAAGGATGGTGCCTTCAATGCAGGGCTTTATGAGATGTCTAAAAGAGGGCAACATTCTGCAACACCTTCCTCTTTGCCACCATCACCAAAGTGATATGTGCAACACCATCCCTACCCCACTCACACACCTAGTCCAAACAAGAACCTCTAACAACCAGCCCATTGCTTTTGGATTATGTTAAGGAAGGAAGGAAAGTGGAAGATTTTATTAAATCCACTAGGGATTTTGCCATGTCAAGCTAATTTACCCAGGAAGCACACAGATATTACAGTAACAGGGTACATTAAACAGACAAATACTAAGATCGGGGGGAAGAGGAGAGAGCAGCTTTACTATCTATAATCAAGTTGGGAGGATAATTTGTGCATTGATGCAACTAGTAAAATCCAGTGGGCACACATGGAGTCAAGTTTAGAGGACCTTGAAGGCATCCTCTTAAGGCAGAAATACATATTATAATTTCATATCAATTTCAAAGGAGAAAGATTTTAGCAAACAAGCAAATCACCACACTATCCATCACCATACTCACTTTCAGTGCCAGAAAAGTCAGCAAGTTATACTTAGTCCTAAATTCATTGAAAACCAAACGTTTACAAATATTCTGCTAGTCTAACAATTTGATTCTCAGTTGAAACTTTCTCCATGCTCATTGGTTCGTACAGACTAATTCATCATTGACCCATTTGGATTTATATTTATTTTCATTTCATTGAGAAACAGAATGTCATTAAAGGGAGTTCTCTCCAACCCTATCATCTATGGCTGACATAATATTAATATACACTGGATTGTACAATGGCATGAATATACCTTCTATTAAAAGGCCCATTGGTGGTTTCACTATTCAGAGCAAAGGAATGATAAGGTTGCCCATGCATGTGACTGGCAACCAGGAACTCCTGAATTTACTCCCTTCTCTGAGACCTATTCTCTCTCAGACTTTGGCAAGTCATTTCACTTCTGTGCCTCAGTTTCCCCATTTCCACAAAATGAGGACAATGTTTACCTACCTCACGGGATACTATGAGGATTAATTAATGTTCACGAAGTGCTTTGAATATGGAAAGCACGATAAGAATGGGAAGTATTCTTATTATTTCTGCCCTCTGCGTTTTTTTGTTTTGATCCTTTTCTCTGGATCTCCTAAGGCTCTCCCGTTTGCAGAATTCCCATGAATGGATTATTTTACACAGAAGAATAATTAAAGACACAAAAGTAGCTCAGCTGAACCTTGCCAAAATTCTCTTAGGATTTCTTTCAGTAACACATTAGTGTTAGTGACCATTTAATCTGCCCTCCAGCTGATGGCAAAGTAGTATCACTTACTAGAGTAACAAGCCATATTGGTTAGAGAACTCCAACAACAGCACGAAATGACTAACTGTTTTGGCTGCATGCTGACACATTAACTTAATCCAAAAGCAATAGGCTAGAGAGTAACTTCCTTTTACAGCAGTCAAGAATTGAAGAGGCTGCCACTGAATCATGCTGTTCCTTCAAGCCACATTAAAACATTCATAATAAGATGTGAAGTTGAACCAAAACAAATTGTACCCTACCAGCATTTCAGAGCCCAACATCTACGATAATTCAAATGCGCTCAAGCCAGCATACTCAAAGGTTTTATACAGCAGATTTGCAGGGCAATGATGCTCTACCAGTAACAGTGGTGTGAAGATGTTTTGACAAGAAGGCACACAAAATAAAAGCAAAAAGCAAAGGTGACGCTCTCCTTTCAATTATACCAGTACAGCCCATTTAAGTCGCCGTAAAGGAGAATTTGGCCCCATTTGTTTATTATACTGTAATCCACTATTTTTTCAGTGTTCTAGCCCCTCCTAGATTCTGTAGCAAGGAGATCCATGATACTTCACTCATGAACATTCTAGTTCAGCAACGAGATGGGCAAGTCTGCTTTGCTACGTAGCTAATGGGATCACACAGGGATAACTGAGAGCCAAATTTATACTTGGGCTAAACTGTGGGCATTCTGGCCCAGATTCAGGAACTAAAAAATGTAGAGAACTTTACTTCAATTCAGAACAAAACTTCTATTAATATTTCACAGTCAGGTATGTACTTTTAACCTTTATTTCAAATGGCTGGTTTAAAATAAAGTTGACTAGATGGCTTTAAAGCTCTTGCTGTTTGTTATACATACAAAATCCCCTGACATGAACTTGTGGCATATTTTGGCATATGAATGTGGAGTTACAATGACCACTTTGATCAATAATACTTATTAAACTTTTAAAACAATGCCAAGTTAGAATGTATGGATGTCTGAATTCAATCACTATTCCACTAATAACATCACCACAACCACACAATTCTAGCTAAGACTCTACTATATTCTAGGAATCTTAATTAATTCACTGCTCTTACCAAATCCATTTAATACCTCCACACAGATAAAGTGAAGATGTGTAGAAGGAATAGATGGCACTGTGAAGATTCATGCTGACATGTCATCTTACATTGACAATCATTGCATTAATGTATAGAATACCTATGGGATTAACAAAGCAGCTATTTACAACTTAAACTGATTATAACTAATGTGGATTCTTTTTTAAAACAAGGGAAATGGGAAGAACCCAATTAGATTATGAAGTTTAGCAATTAAAATGAAAAAGGAAATGGGGAAAAATTATGTTAATTGCACAGCTGTTGATCTGCACCATGAAAGACCAGCCATTTTTATTATTTGTGTTATGGTAGTGGCCCCAAGTCAGTAGAAATTATCATTCTCCTACATCCCACTATGCCCAGTCAAGCAAGACTTTTAGCAGTAGCATCTAACACCAGAAGAGATACAAGGGTGAGTACCCATATGGAAAATTAACTGACACTGATAAAATAATACACCAAGCCTGTAATGATGTGGAATGGTATCTGACAATAGCCAGCTGGCTGCCTTACATTGTTTTGAAGGGATAATGTGACTTGACTGAGGGCAGTCTTTTTACCCAAGACAGCCTCCCTCATGTAGTCTCGAACTCAACATCATGCCTTAGAGATCCATAAACCTTTCTTAGGCTCTTGAAAAGAACAAAAGGTGATTGACTTTCTCATTTCCAGAGTGCTTTTAAAATAAATCATGTCCTCCTTAGCTAAGCCAGACATGTCTGGAGATACCAAATTTGTCTGGGACATGAGTATGTCTTAAATAGTGATAGAAACATGGAAATAATGTCTTTATCGCAACCTCTCTTTTTCGCAGTGTTTTGATTTTAGGTACATTAAACAAAAGCTCCAGTTATCTTGCACGATGTCACAATTTTATTTTGACTGTTGAAAAGATAGCTTTGGAAATTTGATACAAAACAGTTCAATTTATTTAATACTATGTTGCACAAACCAAGAATTTAAAAAAAACAAAAAACCTTTTCTTCTGTAGAACACAGGACTGTGTGTCATACAGATAAAGCATAGAACAGAACAACTTGTATTTCTGCTACTTTTAAGTTATATGAACAAAAATAATATTTCTGTAGTATCTTGACAAACAGATGCTGAGCAGAAAATCTATGTGATTAAGACAAAACACTATAGTACAGACCAGAAAGTTTGTCTTTCATTTAAGATTATTAAAACACTTGGGAGCTCTTGATTTCTAAGTGCCATGAATTCAAGTACAACTTTTTAATTCTAATTTTCATACAGATGCAATATGGATGAGAAAACATTACAATTAAACTAAATTAAAATTCAATTTTGAAAATTAAGAGAATGAGGCTATGGAGAGAAATTACAGCTTTTCTTTCAGCTCTATTCACTCTTCTTTAATTTGGTAAAGTGTGTTATTGGCAACTTCTCAAATTTTATGTTGGTTTTACAAGTAAAATTAAACAACCTTAGGTAGATATAAATACAGCATCAACTGATATTTAACAGGAAGTAACCAATTTTCTCACCACCACTAAACTGTTTCACATCCATTAACTTTTTCATAAATAGACATAGAGGTTGCTATTAATCAAACATTAATCACTAATGACATTAATTTCCAGTTTGTCAAAGCATTAGTACTCACTTAAGTGCGCAAAAGCATCATTTGTTGCAGTTTGCAGGCACTGATTCCACTAATGGTGGATGCATGTTCTTTGTATAAGTGATGTGAGCACAGTCATGGCCTTCCATCGATAACTGCCACCTATCTACAATATATACACCATACGTGTCTCACTTTTCTTCCAAAAGAAAATTGGTTGGAATATGTCATGTGCATTCATGCATGCTCCTCCCTACAATATTTGTTTACGTGGCTCTGGATTTCTATTTTACCAGACTTGTACAATTTAAAAGGTTCATTATCATTTGAATTAAGGGTTTGCACATCGATAAACGTGGTACTATTTGAATACTTTACATTTAGAAGTTCACTTAATTTTTTAACTAATGGAGTGACTCATCCTTCCAAACTGGGGAGAGAGGGAGAGAATTCCAAAAGCCCCTTCACCACATCCCACCTGGAATTCTTTCCTCCAAGACCCCTTATTCCTGCTGGTCTCTATTTCTTGCCCATTCTTGTTTCTGCACATCCCCATACCATTCAGTGTTTCACTTTCCCCCACACTTCTCATTTGAGTCTTTCCTTCCTTCCTTCCATTTTGGGGGGGGGAGGCGGGGAGGCAGCTCTACCAGGATTCCCACGTTTTCCTCCCTTTACTTCGCCTCTCAACAAAGGACCAGCATCATACTGATCCTCTATCAAAGAGACAGCTCCCTCCCTACCATGCCCATCAAAACTGTTCCTTAATTCACATAAGCAAGGTATTCAGCGTGATATAGTAGATAATGTTTTCACCACTCTTAGCCATAAGGCCGAGAATGATTAATTAATGATCTGGAGGATGGCGTGGACTGCACTCTCAGCAAGTTTGTAGATGACACTAAACTGGGAGGAGTGGTTGATATGCTGGAGGGTAGGGATAGGATACAGAGGGACCTAGACAAATTACAGGATTGGGACAAAAGAAACCTGATGAGGTTCAACAAAGACAAGTGCAGAGTCCTGCACTTAGGACGGAAGAATCTCATTCACTGTTACAGACTGGGGACCGAATGGCTAGGCAGCAGTTCTACAGAAAAGGATCTACGGGTTACAGTGGACGAGAGGCTGAATATGAGTCGACAGTGTGCCCTTGTTGCCAAGAAAGCTAACGGCATTTTGGGCTGTGTAAGTAGGGGCATTGCCAGCAGATTGAGGGACGTGATCATTCCCCTCTATTCGACATTGGTGAGGCCTCATCTGGAGTACTGTGTCCAGTTTTGGGCCCCACACTACAAGGAGGATGTGGAAAAATTGGAAAGGGTCCAGCTGAGGGCAACAAAAATGACTAGGGTGCTGGAGCACATGACTTATGAGGAGAGGCTGAGGGAACTGGGATTGTTTAGTCTGCAGAAGAGAAGAATGAGGTGGGATTTGATAGCTGCTCTCAACTACCTGAAAGGGGGTTCCAAAGAGGATGGATCTAGACTGTTCTCAGTGGTACCAGATGACAGAACAAGGAGTAATGGTCTCAAGTTGCAGTGGGGGAGGTGTAGGTTGGATGTTAGGAAAAACTTTTTCACTGGGAGGGTGGTGAAGCACTGGAATGGGTTACTTAGGGAGGTGGTGGAATCTCCATCCTTAGAGGTTTTTAAGGTCAGGCTTGACAAAGCCCTGGCTGGGATGATTTAGTTGGGGTTGGTCCTGCTTTGAGCAGGGGGTTGGACTAGATGACCTCCTGAGGTCCCTTCCAACCCTGATATTCTATGATTCTATGACACGGGGAGTGGCTCAGGGGTGCAGGCTCTGGGCAGTGCTTACCTCAAGCAGCTCCCGGAAGCAGTGGCATGTCCCCCACCTACGTGGAAGCGCAGCCAGATGGCTCTGCTGCACACTGCCCCGTCCACAGACACCGCCCCTGCAACTCCCACAGTTTGAGAACCGCTGAACTAGATGGACTAAAACATAGGAAGGCCAAGCAAGAGAGCTAATTATTTCTTATTAGAACCATTTTTCCCTTTCCAAACTTCTGACTTCTCAGAAAAAAAGATCTCTGTATTAGTACACTCTAAGGCCCCCGTTCAAGAAAACACTTACATTTAGCATAGCTTCTGTAAAGCCATGTACCCGTTGAAGTATTGATCTGAATAAAGATGTCCTTAAGCCCAGGCTTAAATGCTTTTCTGAACTGGAGCCCTGGTAACATTGTAACCTTGGGACTTTCAACTCTTTTCTTTTAAAGTCCCAAACTTAACATATATACTCTCAGGATCAGAGGCTGCAGAAGTGTATTTTGTTTTATTTTCATATGTACAGATTTGTGATTAGTGCCTTTTTCCTCAGCTTCCTGCAAAAGGGCTGACCAAAGAAATTAAAATGAATAGGATCACAAAAGTGGCAAAATGGGCTCTCCAAAGTGTTACACAGACAGAACCTTAAAACTTCAAAAACATCACTCGCACCCCATGTTCAGCCTGCTAAGCGTTTCAACAAAGAGCCACCACTGGAATCAGGGAAAGACTCACCTCACCTGCAGCGAAGTGCCATAGCTTTCCAAGCAACTACATGAGGAAGAGACGGCGACGTAGCATCCAAGGACACCACAGCCTAGCTCAGCAGAGTAAGGGAAAGGTAGGCCTAAGCAAAATACTGTGGCTGCACACTACCCTGTGCTCCCACTTTGCTGAAGGAATCCTACCAACGTCAGCCACCCAAGCGTTCGGGTTGCTGTGCGCCAGAAGTGCAGGGCAAAATGGCCGAAATGCAGGAGAGATTCAGGGTTCAGACAGGAGGTTAAACTGTGCCAGGGCAAATGTGCTTCAGTTGTGAGTACTGTCCTGGTGAATATAACTCAGTGTCAACAAAACAATCACAACCAAGACACATTTACCTTTAGAAGTTGATTTGTGATACGAGTTTGTTTTCCACAAACCAGGATAAATAAAGCTCTTGACCTCCTGGCTGCGTCCACAATACTTCATGGAGGCAGGTACCAGGTTAACAGAGAAGATTATCTGTTGATGGTATCAGGCTTCGGCAGCCCACATGCTTTTCATAAGACTTGGAAGCCTGAATGTGAAGACCACTCTCACAGCTTCTCTTGCTGTCTGCCACATGAAAGCATCAAGTAGCTTTTTATTGACTATGCCCTAAAATTGACTCTTCGGTCTTAAGTGATTTTCTTTCTCCTGTATTCAAGCCGGTCAGGGGAAGGAAGGGGGGCTAACATATGGTGTAAAAAGAGTATCTAATTAACACAATATTCAATTTACACTATTTACCCTGTTAGAAAAACCTTTTTAATTAACCTGTTTGAAGATCATTTAAAAGCACCTTAGGGGAAGAGAAGAACACCCAACAGATTCCAGTGCTAGACTTAAATTAGATAGATTAACTCATTAATCTGATTGCAATTTATCAAACCATCTTGGAATGGGTACAGAAAATACACTACAGCTGTCATCAGTGGCAATGTGGCTTTGCAACAAAGGAGAGAATAGGATTTAATTATATTTCATACACACTTCCTACACTATGGCTAGATTATGCCTTTGGGCACAGCCTCAAGCAATGGGGAACTAGGGAGGTGCACCACCCCAGAAGGAGCACTAGGAGGCATTGTGCTCATTCAGGGCTCCTGTGTTGCACTTGGGAGCACAGGAGAGTGGGTATGGAGGCTGTAAAATACATCATCTTTTAACAGCCCAGTAGGTCCAGCTTCCCCATTGTTTACAGACCACAGCCCCACAGCTGACAGAGGCAAACTCACGTAGTCCCATGGAATGGATGAGCTCAGTTCCATGCCAAACGGAGGCTGCACAAACCCCCTGTATGATCTCTTCTTGACTCTTTGGCTGAAGATTTACAGCAATTCTGCTCTGTTTTGTCCCTTCTGCAGCTACCAAGGGTGCATGCCGGAGGCCAGGATTTCATCCTTTCATAGCAGAATATGAAATAAGAGAAGAGTGGCCACAGCTCTATTCATATTATATAGGATCTTTGAATGTTTTTCAGTATATGGACAAAATCTAGATAGGGCTGTATTCAGCAAAAAGAAGTAAGAAGAGATCTATGGGCATTGATACAGCCACAAGCCCTGGTTTTTTAGCTGAAACATGTTCTCTTTTCTCTAAGTTCATTTAGTCGTGGCAGGGGAGGGTGACTTTGTGTTGTTTAATAGCAGTAACTAGCTTTAACATGCTTTCCACCCGCACTTGTCCTTTTGTCCAAGACATTCCTTTAATAGCAGGAACCTCAGTCATATGGAAGAGACAACAGTGGCTTGCCTCTAAGTCAGAGCTGGATGACAAGAGGGGGGAAACAGGAGAGCCCATGAGTGTAAAACCTACACCAGGAATCGGCAACCTTTGACATGCAGCCCACCAAGGTAAGCACCCTGGCGGGCCTGGGGAAATGTTTGTTTACCTGCCGCATCCGCAGGTTCAGCCAATCGCAGCTCCCACTGGCTGCGGTTTGACGCTCCAGGCCAATGAGGGCTGCGGGAAGCGGCGCAGGCCGAGGGATGTGCAGGCCACCACTTCCTGCAGCCCCCATTGGCCTGGAGCCACGATTGGCCAAACCTGAGGACGCGGCAGGTAAACAAACCGGCCTGGACCCCCAGGGTGCTTACTCTGGTGGGCCGCATGCCAAAGGTTGCCGATCCCTGACCTACACAATTGGCTGTGCCTATCATTCTTTTTAAAGATTTTTACATTTTTTTTAAATTAGGATTTTTTCAGACTAACTTCTTATATAACAGCTGCCTACGCCAAAGGGATGGGAATATGAAAACGTGAACAAGTTACTGAAAATTCACCTTGTGACGGGTTGTATCACAGAAACCCCCTTGGGGCTGCCAACCGATGTGCCAAGATTAGTTCTGCCCCTGCTTTCCTGCCCTGGCAGCTTAGGACTTCAGTGCCCTGCCTGGTTTGAGCCAGACCCACTAGCCTGCTGCAAACCCAGATCCAGGGTCTGAACCACATCCCCTAACAGCTGTAGGCTTAACTGAAAGCAGCTTACAGAAGCGTTCCTGTCTTTAACACTCAGATGTCCAACTCCCAATGGGGTCCAAACGCCAAATAAATCTGTTTTACCCTGCATAAAGCTTATACAGGGTAAACTCATAAATTGTTCACCCTCTATAACACTTATAGAGAGCTATGCACAGCTGTTTGCCCCTCTCCCCGCCACAGGTATTAATACATACTGAGTTAATTAATAAGTAAAAAGTGATATTATTAATACAGAAAGTAGGATTTAAGTGATTCCAAGTAGTGACAGGTAGAACAAAGTGAATTACCAAGTAAAATAAAACAGAACATGCAAGTCTGTGTCTAAGAAACTGAATACAAATAAAACCTCACCAGTTCCAGTAAGCTTCCTTTTACAGACTAGTCTCCTGCTAGTCTGAGTCCAGCAATCACTCTCACCTCCTGTAGTTACTGACCTTTGTTCCAATTTCTTTCAGGTATCCTTGGGGGTGGAGAGGCGATTTCTTTAGCCAGCTGAAGACAAAATGGAGACCCTCTCCTCTCTCCTATGCAAAGTCCAGCTCCAAGATGGAGTTTTTGAGTCACATGGGCAAGTCACATGTCCACGCATGACTCCAAACTTACAGGGTAGCAGCCATGGTTCACATGCTTCCTTGAACGTTGTCAGGTAGACTTCTTATGTGGATTGGAACATTCCACGGTTCATTGTTCCTTAAGTGCTTCTTGATTGGGCACTTAACTTTGCAAATTCCTTTCTAAAGAAGCTGACCAAATGTCTTACAAAGCTTACTTAGAATTCAAGCAAGTATACAGCCAATATTCATAAGGTCAAGTACAAAAATGATACATACATACAAATAAGAGGAACGTATTCAGTAGATCATAACCTTTACTGAGATATGTTACATGGCATATGTAGCATAAAACATATTGCAGTTATGTCATGTATAAGAGGAATAGCTCAGTGGCTAGAACATTGGCCTGCTAAACCCAGGCTTGTGAGTTCAATCCTTGAGGGGGCCACTTAGGGATCTAGGGCAAAATCAGTACTTGGTCCTGCTGGTGAAGGCAGGGGGCTGGACTCGATGACCTTTCAGGGTCCCTTCCAGTTCTATGAGATAGGTATATCTCCATATATTTATAAGCATATTTCCATAAAGCCTTCTGGGGGACACCATAAAGAAAAAAATATATGATGTGTAAAAGTTGGCTTTGTAGGTACAGATGCAAATTCTTGGTAGGCTACAATTCAGCCAAAGGAAATGAAAAATGAACTCAGACTGAACAAGCAAAACATTTATCTTTAGCCTGGGAGGTTTTTTGTTTGTTTTTTGAAATCCTTCTAGAAGCAGCCTCCCCTTCCCTACTCAGCACAGAAAATTAAGTCTGCACAGATTACACTGCATATCTAGCCCAGTGATTTACCGCATGGTTTGTGTCTAATTTATTAATCACTAAACACCATGTAACTGCATGTAAACCATACATGATGGACTTAATCTCTCAATTTACTTGTTGGGGAAATGTTAATATAACCTGGACACGCACACTAGCTTTCACAACTTGACTCACTGAGGAAACTGATTTATCCTCATGTGTATTGCATAGGAGCTTGAAATGTGGTTGGGGAAAAAGGCACGTGTATGAACTGGAGAACTACATCACATTGGGCCTGAGTCCCATTTCTATTAAGGCCTTTACACTGCTCTGGTGATGGAAAGCAGCCTTAAAGTGTGTGTAAATGCAAGCAAGCCCATTGACACTACCATAGTTCACATCCATATAGAAAATTCTATTTTCACACATTTCCAGACTCAGGTGGCTAGGAGATTTGATAGAGAATCTTCAAAAGACTTTCAAATACATTAAAGGGTAATTATTTATTATTTTCCTCTCCTTCCAAGGAAAACAATGCAGCCAAATTCAAAGCCAGACTGATAAGGCGGATAAAACAGGCAAGTCAGCATCAGAGCAAATAGGGTTCAATTGTACCTGTTGAGCAACATCCTTTTTCAGCCTGGTTCAGAGAAGCACTTCACCATGGGGGCATTTTGCTTCAGTGAGGCACAATGGTGCAGTTAGCGTAGGGGGCGAAGATGTGATAGCTCCTCTACTCACACACCCACGCCACGCCCATTCCAACAAGTTACTTTCAGAATGGGCAAGGAGGGAAAACAATTGGGTAGCCACATACTGTCGTGAGTACCTGCTATGTTTCCTAACAGGAACCCATGCCTCATTCAGTGCACAGAATGGACCCACTCTGCAGTGAATGAGACTGTTGTCTGTAGGACCTCTGCCTCCTCTGTTGCAGGAGCTGAAAGGTGTATGGTGTGAATGAAGCAAGAGATTGCAGGAAGAGAATGAATGATTTCATGGTTAAGGCAGTTGAATGCTGCCATGGAGAATTGGATTCTTTCCCTGTCATGTCTTTGTTTGTTTAATGGTAGTGAAATCACTTCAACCAAACTTTTCACAGGTGGACACTAATTGCATGTTCCTTATTTTCTGGGTTTCTGACTTGAGACCCTGGGTGGGGTCCAATTTGCAGAAAGGCTGAGCACTCACAGCTGCAAATGATGTTAATGGGAACTGTGCTTCAAACCTAAGTGCAGTATACTGCTAGCTACTCTGAAAAATCAGGTCCTAGACTTCTCAAATCGGGCACCCAAAATGAATGGAAAGTTTTTACCTAAGTCTCTCTGTGCCTCAGTTCCCCAATAAATCCTCACCTCACAGAGGTGTTGTGAGAATGAATTCATTAATGTTTGTGAAGCACTCATATTATAGTGATGAGTGCTACAAAAAAAGCCTATGAGGACATTAATAATTCTGGCTTCAAATCAGGGTTTGAATAATGTGCAATAAATAAGGCCTGGGGCCACACATTGAACAACGAGGAGAAAAAATATTGAATGGCTGCTCATCAAGTAAGCACCATCCCTCTGGTGCACTGATTGAGGTAGGGATCTGGTAGGGAAAAAATAGCCTGTGATCATGTAATTGAAGGTTGTCAGAATCCATACCCACAAGGGGACAATTAAATTTGCACAGACAATCTTAATTCCAGCATTTCCTAACTTTTAAGTGCTTTGCAACCTGAATAATGTTCTTTTAAGGTAGGGGGTGTTGGGGTGTGTGGGTGTGTAACTATAATACAAACTTTCTATTTCCCATCAGAGGTTTAAACTAAACAGAATGTCGTAATATTAGTGCAAAACACTGTGGGGCTGATTCTGCCCCCCATGCTCAAACGGAGTACTGCTTCAGGGTCCAACAGGGTCCAATCACAGGAGTGATTCCCTTGCTGCCTGATACCTGCAAGGCTAATGGAAGAGAATAAAGCAAATGGGATGGAACCAACAGGGTAGCTCTCCCTGCCCCTGCAAAGCAGCCAGAGAGTAAGTGGAAAAGGATAAGGAAGACATGCCCTCCACACCTATCCAGTTTCCAAGATGGGGAGAAAACAGTCTCCCTCAACCTCATGATGCTGCTGTTGCAATGCTGCGTATATACATGTTGATGCTGAGTAACAAAAATGATCCAATGATGTAAATATTGTGATATGGCAGGTGATTCTAGCCAATGGCAAAGATCTCAGCAAGCTTGAGTGCCTCTGCTCTAAAATATACTTACTATAGCAGGAGTGATGGAATATAATCAATTGCCTCAATCTGTATTGTTTTACTGTATAGCATACAGCACAGTCAACTCAAGAGTTTTTACTGCATTAGCCTTTAATCTCTGAAGACAGGTGAAATATAATCTCAGGGCCAAACATGAAATTGATTTGGTGAACTATTGATAATCTTGCCTAAGCAAAAACAAACCAGGCACAGCAACGTCAACATGGTTTTTTAACTTCTCCCACATTTTCTCTTTCAAAACTTTAGAGAAAATGTGTTTAAATAAGCCTGAACGTCAAGATAAGAATCCATACATTTGAAAGGCTCAGATATAAGCCTAATTGTTCAATTCACCTAATTGGTATTAAAACTTCTCACCAAACATGCTTGTGAAAATCTGTGGTGAAACTGACGCATTTTCAATTGGAGTTTAAACCAAAAAACCATCAAAAGAAATTAATTAAATGGACTGATCCAAAGTCCCTTGAAGTCAATGAGATTCCTTCCATGGAATTTGGATGCAGACTTAATTTACTGTACTCTGAAAAAACATCAAATGAACCTGAAATAATTTGTACTTTTCAATCTATATTGATCTCAGTTTTAGTAAAAAGCATTTAGGTTCATGGTGCAACTCCAGGGCAGTTTCACCACTCACACTTATTCAGTTTTACACTTGAACTTGCCAACAATCAATATTCTTCCACCTAAAACACAATTTTAACCCAAACTCTTGGGGCAAGTTAAACATTTTAAATCCCAGCATAAAGCAAAAGCCATTAGACAGTGTGCAGTAATCCAACAGTCAGTCTAATTTCAAAACGCAAGTAAAGTGCTTTTAGTCTGTTCAGGCTCCTCAACACTAGAGCTGTCCATTTCAGCCATTGCTGACTGCTTTCCACAGTAATTTATAAAGCAAGACAGGCTGAATTTTGCCCTTTGTTACACCTGAGCATTCCCAATGACGTCACCCCACACAACCTCACTTTGTGATCAGTAGTATGTAATGGAACATAAATGTTTACAAACCCATTTCCTTTACCCAAAAGGGAAAACAAGCATAAAGCTTTCTTCTTCCTGCTCTGTCAAATGCAAGTTCGAGGGGGTGGGAAAGAGACACTCCAACCTGATAAGGTGCACACCATCACTCATCTTGTCCTGAAGCACTGTGTAAGGGTGAGGCAACGACAGATACTTCTTTAAATGAGCTTTTATCTCAAGAGGCTCTTTGGATAAAATATTCTCAGTCAGTAACTAGAACACCCCCACATACATTTGTATGAAGTGCATAGCAGCACCACACTACGAAAACTCTTCCTCCTAAACTGTTACTTGGCAAGCAGTCCATGGACATATCAGGATGCCTTTTGTTGCCTCCACCAATAGCATGGAAATACAAGTATAGTTCAAATGTTACTTTAATGTTATTCTCTGCATCAATACCTAGATGCATTTAATTGGCCTCAGGGGGACAGATGAATGATGAAGCACCGAAGACTAAGATTCAGGGGATCCAATGAATCTTTACATTCTCCAGCTATTGTGGCTCACGTGTTTTACAAAGGATAGCGATCATTTGGTCCATGAGTGCTTGTTGCCTGTTGATCCAAAGAAGAGCAAGGGAAACAACCTCAGGAAAAGGTTGTTCACCCTCTCTGCTGACCAGAGCATCAAGTATTAGATTTCTCTAGAAAGGAGATACAGTTGGAATTCAAGGGGAACAAATGGATTCCCAGAAAGAGAGAATTGAGAAAGACTCCTACAAATCTTTGATTGGGCTCAGCCAAAGCCTAATTCAAATGTCTCCAGTTGGGCCCCCAAAAAACAGATTTCAGATCTAAAATAACCTGGCCTCAATCCTCATACATTCCCCATCAGGCAGCAAACCTTTTTTAAAAAATTCAAAAAGCCAACTTCAGCACATCAAAATCTAAAACCACAGCAGTCTCCTCTCCTCCCCCACATACATAACCACATCCCATTTATAGCCTGATCTCCCAAATCTCTTCATTTGACAGAATCACATTCTCTCACACACACTGCCAATATAGCTGTGCCTTTGACTAAGTATGTCTTGTGTACCAGAGTTAAATCTATTAATTGAAGTGTGTAAGGTGAATTTTCACTTGTCAATATTGTCATTAGCAGAATGTATGAGCTGCAAGGCTAATAGAATATTTATGGAAATTATCCATGTTATTTCCAGTCTTTTAATGCTTAGGGGTTGGTTTTTTTAATGGTGATGGTGTAGTGATGCATCTTGCATAAGTGTTACACTAAATTATCTCAGCATCTGTAGCACCATGTTAATTAATTCTTAGTAAGAGAATTTTCTTGTTTCCAAAAGACTTAGGAGCCCTGAAAGTTTAAATCAGCTTCAGAATCCTAGTATTCTGTGTAGGAAACTTTATGCACTAGGTACAATATTTTTTCTGCCAGGTGCGGCGCTCCCTCCCTGTGCACCCTCCTAGTGTACACAGAGGGCACGAGACCAGTTAAGTTCCTCTATTGGCACCTATTAAGGTGTGCAGTAATGATGCTCCTCACCTGCAGACTCCTTCCTCTCCATCCTGGGCAGCAGGTCACTTGCAGGGACCATCCAGGTATATCTCATTGGATCAATTCCCTGTCATTGCAGGGACCTCAGCCATTGGTGCAACTCAGTCCCTCCTATCCTCTGACACAAAATAGCCCAGTCTCCTGTAGGCTGTAATATTTGGGTCTGGGGGTGCTGTTGGCCTGTGGTGTGCAGGGGGTTGGATTGGATGGTCTGGTGGTCCCTTCTGGTCTTAAAAACTATCTCCAGGAGGTCATCAGGAATCCTGCAGGAGATGATCCCTACTGGCACAGAACTCCTATGGTCCACCAAAGAGTGCACTGCTCTGTGGAGCTCTGAAGTGCAATGGGCTGGGTGGATAAAAACTGAAAGACTACAACTGATTATTTAAATAAAGTTTTCCTCTTTGCTGTTTTTAAATAATGACTAAAGTCGGTGATTTAAATCAGGGGTTCTCAACCTTTTTCTTTCTGAGGCCCCCACCAACATGCTATAAAAACTCCACGGCCCACCTGTGCCACAATAACTGGTTTTCTGCATATGAAAGGCAGGAACGGCATTAGGGGGTAGTAAGTAGGGCAACTGCCCGGGGCCCCACGCCACAGGGACCCCGGTGAAGGTACATTGCTCAGGCTTCGGCCGTGGGTGGTGGAACTCAGAGCCCCGGGCTTCAATCCCATGTGATGGGGCTTTGGCTGTCTGCCTAGGGCCTCAGCAAGTCTAACACAGGCCCTGCTTGGAGGCTCCCTGAAACCCACTTGTGGCCCCCCCCAAGTGGCTCCAGGCCCCTGGTTGAGAACCACTGATTTCAATTACATTGATTTACGTCAGGCTGTCCTGGCAGAGGGACCAAAGACCCTGCTTCTGAAGAACGTTGGGGTCTGCTGACAAGGCATCTTCTCTCCTCTCTCAAGAAGGCGGACATCTAAAAGCTTTTGCACCAAATGTGTAAAATTTTAGATCTCTGCTTTCCACTACCAACCTCTAGTGGACCGCTCATCACAAATGAAACTGCAATTCTGTGTTTATATTAAAGTCGACACAAGTAATCTACTGGAAACCAAAATCTCTTTCCTAAGACTTTCACTGATACTGTGGTAAGATTATTAATTATCATCATCATTATTATTTGTATACTGCAGTGCATAGTGCCCCATTCTTAATCTTAACATCTTCTAGTTCATGTTGCAAGCTATTCATAATAGCCATGAAGTTAAAAGAAAATAAAGAAATAGATGGATAAGAAAGTAATTAGTAGATACTTTAGGAAGACATTCTATTCCCACATTAAAGGCAGGCAATGCTATAGCTAGAAGGACACTATCATTGTAAAACTCATGTTGATGTCTGAAACATTTTTATCATCTCTTCTCACGGGTAACTCCTAAAATTACTGTCACAGGAAGAGATTAGGGATTTTTATTTCTATTTTTCAGTTTGTTTGCTTTGTGAATTTGACACCACTTTGGTTTGTAGTCAGTATCACTCTTGCCCCTATGGCATATTACTTTCCCTCTTTGTTTTGTGTGGGTCTTTCGCACACCCACAAAAAAGGGAAAACATTTTAAAATTGGATAATGTGACTGCAGAAATACAAAAATTGATAGGGTGACTCAGATGTGGGGATAGCAACTGAAATAACTTAATTCTATCCTTTATTCTACTCTTAAGAAGCCTCTAGAAACTAGGGTGACCAGATGTCCCGATTTTATAGGGACAGTCCCAATCTTTGGGTCTTTTTCTCATATAGGCTCCTATTACCCCCAACTCCTGTCCCGATTTTTCACATTTGCTGTCTGGTCACCCTACTAGAAACACCAATATCTATTAGATAATTTTCTTTGTCAAAGTACCTTTAAAACATAAGATCTCAATAATGAAGGCTTAGAATAATGAAAAGTAAACAGGTTACTTATTGTTCTTTTTACATTGTGTGTGGGAGTTGTCATATCATTTTTCATCTCAGACATTTGGAAAAATTAAGATCAAAATGTCTTTCTTGGAAAGCAGTGAGATTTTTACCATGTGTGTACAGTACACATGCCTTAGCAGCATGAATACTTCAAAGAGACTGGCTTTCTGCCACTTCAGCACTTAATCCACTATAATAATTTCCTAATTAAATTATACTGTAATTGTGATACATTTCAGAACACTCTTTAAAATATGTTATAGAACATTCAATATCTGCTCCAAAATTATTAGTCACATTTCTCTCCAAGCAAATCAAATTATTTTTTTAATTTAAATTTTTGGGATAATTATTTTAAATGTCTAATTTTGCTCATTTCTCTATATTACTGCTCTTTGCACCTTCTTTTGGTAGACCTGCTGAAGGAACACAGGAATTAACAGTTCTCTGCCACTGGAAATTTATTCTTCATGGTTTGTAACACAAGAAACCGACACCTGAAACTGATGGAAACCATTGTCTGAATCCCTCTGAAGCTTGGCTGGTCCTTATCCATGGAGCAGTGTCAACGGATTAAAAACAAACTGATTTTTAATAAGACAGAGCAGCGAACAAGTTCCCACCCTTTTCATAATGGTAAGAAAACTGTTGGGGACCTTCCGATGCAGGCCAACAAGCTGGACAGTTTGAGCCTGTAAGGGAGCTGTGCCTTAGAGAGAGGCGGTATAGGAAAAAAGCAGGTTCTGTTTTCTCTCTCATTCTCACAAAGGCAAAATGGCTGGAGCAGGATTTATACAGGAGCACTATGTTAATAATCACTGTGAAATATCTGCCATCCAGAATTAGTTTTGTTTAGATCAATACTTTAAGACATTGGTGTATCTCGGGTACTTACACAGCTCCCATTACCACAGTACCTGAGCCCACCACAATCTTTAACATATTTATCCTCACAACAGGTAGGGAATTGCTATTAACCCCATTTTACAGATGAGGAACTGAGACACAGAAAGACTAAATAACTTGCCCAAGGTCAAACAGGAAGTAAGTGGCACAGCAAGGAATTGAACCCAGTTTTCTGAGTCCCAAGCTAGTGGTCTGAACACTGGGCCATCCTTCCTCTCCTAGTATGCTTGAGCTCTGCAGATGTTGTTACTTTGCAAAGATTTACAAACACATCTTGCAAAGTGCTGAACTCCCTGAGCTCCCCTTGACTTTGCACTCGCGTTTGTTCCTGTACTCCTAAACCAGTATTGTACTCCAAGCTCATTCTGTCTTTTATATTAGTTGTCTAATAATCTAATTAGCTGTATTAAACCAAAAAGAGTAAGCACGTCTATTAGTGAACAACATATGAAAACAGAATTCTGTATACCTCAGGCTCCATAATAACTTTTACGTAATTAAAGAATAACTAAGTAGCACTCAAATATGCTAATTTGGAAATTAAAGTATTCACCAAAGTTTTCCCAGTGTTTCACTGACATTGAGATTACAATTTCAAAAAATACCACTGATTAAGCTTGGGCATGTGCTGCTCGATTTAAAAAAAATGTATTTCACCACATAATTATGCATAGATATGGGACCAAAACACTATCAGAATTGTGATTAACATCAGACTTTTTCCCTGTTTTACTATGGCAGGCTATTTCTGTTCTCTCTCAAAAATAGCATGTAACACAGGGATAGAAAACTAGGTGTTGATGACTATCCCTGAAAGTGCAACTGACAAAATGCAACATCTTCTGCCTAACATTAAGAAAGGAAATATTGATTGCTTGTTACCATATCATAACTGAACTTTAAAAAAGAAAAGATGAGGATTTTCTAAATAAAATTAATTTTGTCTTGTTTTTCATTAATATTGCTTAAGCGCCTGCAATGGACATATTAAGGAGATTCACTCTCTGCATGATAAATGTACCTAGTTAAATTCACAGGGTTTCAAGAATCTAAAGTGTTTAAGAAGTGCATGTTAATTTGCCTTTTGAAATGATATATACACAGGAAAAGCCCAATAGCCTTGCAAAGGTATTCTGTGCTGCTAGGTAGGTGATCCAGGGTTGGAAACAACTTTATTTTAGCTCCCCAGGCATTATGGATTGGACTAGATGAGACCACCTGAGGCCTCTTCCAACCCTAATCTTCTATGATTCTATGGAGGAAGCACCCAAGCTCTATGATAGAAAGGACGATAAAACAGCTCTGTTATTAGGATAAAAATCTCCTATGCGGGCAGAGGCTTTATGGTGGTCCTATGCATTACGTATAGGGCCGGCTCCACGCATCAGCATTCCAAGCAGGTGCTTGGGGCGGCAATCTGCAAGTGGCGGCAGTCCGTGTGTTTTTGCCCCCAAGCAGTGTTCCGAATTGCTGCTGTGGACGGCGGGGGCGGTCTGTGTGCCGTTAGGGTGGCACGCGCGTTTCTGCGGCAGCAATTCGGTGACAGCTTGTATGTTCAGCTGTCCGCAGACGCGCAGCTTCTGTCTTCCGGCTGAAGATAGAAGCTGCCGTCGAATTGCCGCCGCCGCGGAAACGCACGTGCTGCCCTAACAGCACACGGACTGCCCCCGCCGTCCGCAGCAGCAATTCAGTGCGCTGCTTGGGGCGGCAAAAACAGTAGAGCCGGCTCTGATCACTTATATTTTATTTAAGACCTCAAAATAAAGCAGAGAAACCCTGACAGTAGCTTTGTTAGACATCATTCATTCGGTGCTGCGGGACAAATGATCCTGGGTGGTAGGGCCACGGCAAGCAACAAGGACCATAAGTGAAACAACAACAACAGCGGATGGAAGCTTGGGAGTTGTATCCTGTGCATATCCTGGGGCTGGAACGTAATAGAAAAGCAGACTGATTTACGTGAGCCAAGTTACTGCGCTTCATAGTTCCATAACTCCTTGTATAGAGGTTTTCAAAGATGATAGAACATGCACAGAGTCCCATATTTCCTCTCAGTGATGAGAGCATGGAGTGAGTGGCCTTTTCAGCTGGCTTTAGATACATTTTGCTTCATATCCTTGTCATCATTTTTAAGCTTTGCAAATTAAACAAATACATTACTTGTGAATGTGAAGGACTAAGGGCACCAGTTTGACCCAGGCAGATTGTGAGCAAACTGAAATGG
This sequence comes from Mauremys mutica, assembly GCF_020497125.1. Classification (NCBI taxonomy): domain Eukaryota; kingdom Metazoa; phylum Chordata; order Testudines; family Geoemydidae; genus Mauremys; species Mauremys mutica. The sequence goes on along the minus strand of NC_059081.1, from coordinate 55,684,491 downwards.
AGAATAAACAGACACTGCCTTCTGTCAAGTTTGTCATCAAGATTTCTTAAACTGATCAGGCCTCTGTTAAGAAATGGTGACTAAATACAGATTTGTTGAGGAAATGTTATTTGCTGTTTGAACTGGATTTTTTGAAATCATGCTTATCATAAGAGGGGCTGGCCTATTATCAAGGTTGCTTGACACTTCCCGTTATAAGACCCTGTCTATTTTCAGTTGCTTAAAACTTTGCCAAACTTTAACCGTTTGGGCTGAAATTTTCCACACTGGATGTCTGTCTCAGGATGAATTGTTTAGGAAATTTTCAGCCAGAATAGTTCAGCCATTTCTGAGAATAAGGCAAGGGAAAAATACATTGTGTTTTGCCTACGTTCCAAACTTCTTATGACTTTTTTTTTTAAAAGCATATGCACAAGGGAACTTTAATTCTGGCATTTCCCAACTTTTGAGTGTGCTGTTTTGCAATCTGAACAATGTTCTTCTACTGACGGTCTTTGTGTGTGTGTAATATATTGTTAGATGTGTGCTTATTTTCTATTAGCGCTCATCTCACCTCACACTTTAGGGACTAACACACGATCCTGCCATCCTTGTAAGTTGCCCTCACTCATAAGGCTAACCAGTGCGTATAATCATTGGAGGATGAGTTGCAGAATCAGTCCCTAGGGCCTCTGTAGACTATTTCAGGATTTTCTTTTTAAATCAATGAACCTATTTTAGGTCTGCTCCAGAGATGCAAGGGGGCACAAGAGGCTGTCTATTAAAGCCATGCAGTTTTAAGGTTTGCCTAGTTCCAGAAAACACAACACCAGGCCTCATTCTCCACTGCCTTGCCCTTTGTATGTAGGTGTAAATGGCCACAGAAGGGACAAAGTGGTGCAGACTCAAAATCTATTGTCTTTATATTGCAGAACACATAGCAGAAGCTGATTCTGGCAAGAAACAGAATTAGTAAGCAATAGGTGGGTGGATCAATATGCTCATTTTCCACTATTTCCATTTCAAGTGTCAGCTTCCCAAAATGTATTTAATTTGTACTATAAATTTTGATTCCAAAACTGCTGCCATGCTGTTCAACAAAACAGTCTGCATATACACTTTTAAGAGGAAATATTGCACAAAACCCTGCTGAAAGCAGGGGCCCTGCATAAAATCTGTTGCATCTACATTGGCTTCTGGATCTGAAATAAAGTGGTATTTTTCTGACTGGGTCCAATAATAAATCAGATGCAAACCCCTTGCTATTTATCTTCGGCCACCAAGTCCACATCAGTGCTCATCCAGCAGCATCAGCATGCTGACAGTGTTATCACTGAAGGTTTCTGTGGGCTATTTATCATTGTTATGATAAGATCCCTATGACTCATATTCAAAGCCCACTGTTAAATGGAGAAATACCACTCTGCCATTCCTTAAAAACAAATTCTTAGTGATCTCTCCTGTAAATGCAATAAAAAAATTACATCAAGAATGGAAGCAGCCCTTTCTAACATGCAGAATACAAGCATCAATGGAAGCAAAGGAGTCAGTCTACAGGCTAGAATGGAACCAGCCCTGCACAGATGTACAAGGAGTGGGACAAGATGTAGGAAACCTTCTGTCCTTTGTGTGTCTGCCTGGGGGCTACTCATAATCCTAATCCAAGTATCAAAAATGCCACAGAGTTAATACTAACTAGATTCTCCAAAAGGAGAGTCAGCAAAGAATCCTGTGGCACCTTATAGACTAACAGAAGTTTTGCAGCATGAGCTTGCTTGCATCCGAAGTGGGTATTCACCCACGAAAGCTCATGCTGCAAAACTTTTGTTAGTCTATAAGGTGCCACAGGATTCTTTGCTGCTTCTACAGAACCAGACTAACACAGCTACCCCTCTGATACAAAAGGAGAGTGCAAGGGTGGGTCATGACTACACACCCTTTCTACACCAGCAACTGAGCTGGAGCAGAGTGAGGTGGGGTGAGGGGGGGGAGATGCATTGCATTACTGCATCCAGTCAGGGGCGGCTCTAGACATTTCACCGCCCCAAGCAGGGCGGCATGCCGCGGAGGGCGCTCTGCCAGTCACCAAGAGGGCGGCAGGGGGCTCCAGTGGACCTCCCGCAGGTGTGCCTGCGGAGGGTCCGCTGATCTCGCGGTCCGCTGGTCCCGCGGCTTTGGTGGACCTCCCACAGGGATGCCTGCAGGAGGTCCACCGGAGCCGCCTGCCGCCCTCCCGGCAACCGGCAGAGAGCCCCCCGCGGCATGCCGCCCCAGTAAAAGGATGCAGCAGGAGACAATGCTCCTGAATGTATTATGCTCAAATCAGCACATCTCCTCCAAGGCACGGCAGCTCCACAGTCCAAACTTACTCAGAGGTACATGCCACAATCTTCTCCTATATCTGCAAACCAGAACTATACCTCTAGCACACCGTGAACCTACAATGAAATTGTGTACACACACCCCTACACGAGATCTAGTGCAGCAGGTTCCCTGTAGAAACCCCAAAAGTTTCTTTCAACTGGAGTTTCACAAGGTTCAGCCAGCCATGTTAGCCCTGCCCTTCATCTTCTAAGTTTTATTAACCAACTATATTGTTTCCTAGTATTTCCTGAGTCTGATTCTCCACTGCCTTAAACCTGTGCCAAAAGGAGTGGAAAGTAGCTGTCAAACACTACCATTCTGATCTGGTAGCTTTCTGAAGTGGGCAGTGGGATGGGGAGGGGGAACACACAGGCCCACTGACTTTAAAAACAGACAAGGAAAAGAAAGCTTTTTCAATAGGAAATTCAAAATCCAACATGGTAAAGAGGAATAAGAGTGTCTTAATTAGCAAAATCAAATGGTTCATCTGTGATAAACACAAATTGTCATAACAGTAAAACAGCTTAAAAGAAACAGTCCAGGCTCAAAATCTACTTTCTGCCCTTACTATGATAATAAAAAAAAAGCCTCCAAAAATACATTAGCCACCCATCAAAGATCATTACTTGCCCCAGGTGAGCAGCATTTTACAAGGTTGCCAGGAAGCAGGATTTACTGCCATGGCTTTATTTCTAATTGTCCATTTGATTGCTCTGGGAATGTGATAAAAATGGCAAATAAATATTAGTCAATGGATTGTAGAATTACACATTATAGTTACAAAAACTGTTACAGCCTTCCAGTTAGTTTACGGTTGTAAAACTATCCCAACACTCTTTGACCTCATCCACATACTGACGTAAGGCTACATGCAAAATTTTCCTTATTTGGAGTATATGTGTGTGAAGCAAATAGAATAGATCAACCTCAGCTGCATTCCACACCTGCCTCTCTCACCCCTTTCCCTTCAGCATCTTCTCTCCCTTTGCTTTTCTTTCCATTTAGCTTATCCCCTAACTAAACCTACTGAAAATAAAATCATGGTGCTAACATGACATTTGCCGCCTCCCCACTGTCCACTCTGTGTGTGTTCTACCCCTTCCCCCACTCTGTGGCTGTCTTGTCTATTTAGACTGTAAGCTCTCCAGGGTAGGGACTATTTACTACTTGTGTTTGTACCGCACCTAGAACAATGGGGTCTCCAGGCGCTACCATAATACAGACAATAAATTATAAGAACTGTAGATTTTTGCAATGGGCTGTATCGAATACTAATAGATAAAGCCCACTGCAAAAAAATCTACAATTCTTATGATTATTTATCATTAGGGCCCTACCAAATTCACAGTCCATTTTGGGCAATTTCACGGTCATAGGATTTAAAAAATCATAAATTTCATGATTTCACCTATTTAAATCTGAAATTTCATGGTGCTGTAATTGTAGGGGGTCCTGACCCAAAAAGGAGTTGTGGGGGGATCACAAAGTTATTGTAGCGGGGGGGGTTGCAGTACTACTGCCTTTACTTCTGCACTGCTGCTGGCGGCGACGCTGCCTTCAGAGCTGGGCAGCTGGAGAGCAGCGGCGGCCACTGACCAGGAGCCCAGCTCTGAAGGCAGAGCCACTGCCAGCGGCAGTGCAGAAGTAAGGGTGGCATGGTATGGTATTGCCACACTTACTTCTGTGCTGCTGCTGGTGGGTTGCTGCCTTCAAAACTGGGCGCCTGCCAACGGCCACCGCTCTCTGACTGCCCAGCTCTGAAGGCAGCAATGCAGAAGTAAGGGTAGCAATAATGCGTCCCCCCCCCCCCCCCAAAATAACCTTGGTACCTCCCCTGCAACTCCCCTTTGGGTCAGGACCCCCAATTTGAAAAACGCTAGTCTCCCCTGTGAAATCTATATAGTACATGGTAAAAGCAAACAAAAGAAAGACCAGATTTCACAGTCCATGACATGTTTTTCATGGCCATGAATTTGGTAGGGCCCTCTTTCTCATCTGTACCATGAGCACAGATCATTTATCATCTGTACTAGGAGCTAGGGTGACCGGGTGTCTGGTTTTGGACCGGAACACCTGATCAAAAAAGAATCCTGACAGCTCCATTCAGCACTGCTGACCAGGCTGTGGAATGTCCGGTTTGCGGCGTGGCCCGCACAGCTACCGGGTCCAGAAGCAGCCGGCATGTCCGGCTCCTAGCCTTGGGGACTGCTGGGGGGATTCCGCATGCTGCCCCATCCCCCGCCCGCAGGCACAGCTCCCATTGGCTGGGTCAGGGCAGGGAGGAACTAGCACCACTCATGAGCACTCAGCAAGCAGCTGTTGAGGAGTCACATGGTGTGCGCCTCTCCCGCTGCTGCCCGGCCCTCTTCTCCTCGCTGGGCTCGAGCTACGGCGCGTACCCTGCTGCGACCTGCGGTCTGTCTGTCGCCCCATCCTCAGCACCCAGGAGTTCGAAGTATGTGTATCCCTGTCTCCAAGTGCTGGGAATGGGGCTGCACCCCCACCCCCTCACTGCATCCCCCCTTGTCCCAACCCCTCCACCCCCATCCCCCTCACTGCATCCCTCCCTGTCCCACCCCAACCCATTCTCCCGTCATTGCATTCCTCCCCCATCCCATCCTGCTCCCCACTCCTACCTATCCCAGCCCTGTACCCCTTACAGCACTCCCCATCCATCCTAGGGGGGAGGGATAGCTCAGTGGTTTGACCATTAGCCTGCTAAACCCAGGGTTGTGAGCTCAATCCTTGAGGGGGCCACTTAGGGATCTGGGGCAAAAATTGGTCCTGCTAGTGAAGGCAGGGGGCTGGACTCAATGACCTTTCAAGGTCCCTTCCAGTTCTAGGAGATTGGTATATCTCCAATTATTACCTCTCCACCTCCCAGAGCCACCACTCCATGTCCCTCACCCACCTGGCACTCCATACACTGCTGCACTCCCATTATGTCTCCCATTACACCCCAGTACCCCCCACATCCTCATGCACCTGTAGCCTCCCCCTGCATCCACATACTCCCCACACCCCCTCCTCTCTCCTTCACTGCCCCCTCACCCCCACCCTGCTCTTGTCCTTGGCCTCTTTCCCTCCCCATCCTCTCTCCTCCACCCCCACATTTTTTCCCTCTAATCCACCCTCCTCCCTTCCCAGCTGGGTGATTTAAGCAGCCCCTGGAAAAGTGTATGAAAGTGTCTCTGTGTAGGCAAGTGTGTGCATGCCTTGTATGCGTGTAAGAGACTGTGTGTTTTTGTGTAGGGAGGTGTGTGTATTGCCGCATGCGTGTATACCTGTGTGAATAAAATTTGCAGCCTAACTCTGACTTTTATTCCTTTTCCTGGCTTGCACACAAAAAAATTGATGACATAAAATATGTGTGTATTCATTTCATAACAAGTTTTTAAAAGAGAAGGGAACTCTAAAAGAAATGTACATATTTCTTTAAAAGTGAATGTTGTTGACTAGTAATTGCAGAAGAGCCAATGTTTCATACATTTCTCCCCACCTTTGTCTAGCTACATTATAAACTCTTTGTTGCAGACTCTTTCTTTTTATGTGTATGTCCAACATCTACCACTTTGGAGCCCTGACCTTAGTTGGGGTCTCTAGGCACTAAACAACAATTGTAATAATAAATAATGTGGAAATATATGTGTTAGTGCATGCTAGATGTGTACACATGAATACATGTGTGTATCTGCATGTAGGTGTGGGAGTCAGTTTCTACAGATTTATTTTTATAGGTATCTGGACAGGAGTGCATTTCTGTGGTTGTGCTCTATGGATTTCTATTTGGGCTTTGGGAGTGGGCCTTTAATGGACTCATTGCAGCTGTGATAATGTGTGGTCCTATTTCCACATAAAAAATTACAGTAATTTTAGTGAACAAAAAACATGGAGCTGGTTAAGAAAAATGGGAAGAGGGGAGGGAAAGAATCATGAAAACCTTTGTGAAACTTCATTTTTTTTTAAATTACCCTTTTTGACTATTTTGCTACCAGCTCTAGCATCCTGTAACAAATAAAACCTGAACTTAGCATAATACACCTGTCAAAACAATAAATATTCCTGTTTGGCCTTGCAGTGAAAATGAGCAAGTGAGAGAGGATGGAGGGAGAGCAAGCAATGGAGGGAGGGGAGGACGGAGTAAGCAGGGGGCGGGGTTGGGCCTCAGGTAAGGGGCGGGGTAAGGGCATTCAGTTTTCTGGAATTAGAAAATTGGCAACTCTACTAGAAGCACCTACAGGCCCATTATTCTTGGCACTCTACAGGCTAAAAGACTCCACTCCCTGCCCCGCCCGAAAGATTTTACAGTAAATAGAGAAGACAGACAAAGGGCTCAGGGGAAGGGAAACAGTGACCAATGGATCCAATTCAGATGTCCATGGCAGACCAAGACTTTCCTTAACTTCAGACTCCAAGAGTGGAAAATCCACACCTCTTTATGAGCAGGGTCCTTAGTTTTGTTGACTTTTAATTTTTAGCATGTTACAGATCGAGCTGGAGGAGGACAGAAAGAAAACGCACAGATTTTCTCACAAGAATATGACACACTGTGTTCTCCTCTGTCAGGAAAGGAGGCGGCTAATTTGGTTCCAGCAGATAGTGCAGAAACCTAGCCTGAGGGACAGAACTATTAGAATTAACTAGATGTTCAATAATTAAGGAGTTTCATAGGCCTGCCTCTTAAGCTTTGTAACATGCCAAGCATTCATAAAAACTTTAACTCTCCTCTGAACTAGTGAAAGTTTCTAGTAACATTAGGGCTCACCTAGTGGTAAATGTAATACTGAATTATAGTAGAATTCCTGCTCAAGTCCCAATTACTTTAATAATACTAATTTACAAATCCTAAACTTACAAATCCTAATGTGTGCTAGTATCTACACCTTGACTCCTATTAGGCCCAGATCACATTATTATCCTTGAAATTAACATCTGGCGAAGATTAATTTACTTGAGTATTTATACTATGTTCACACAGTTGTCTCTGTTTAAAACTGACGATTGTTTAAGGTTGAGCCTTTGACTGGTGATGACTGACCCTCAAAAGTTTGAAGATCAGAATTCATTTCAGGTGTGCACTCAAAGCTCTTGTTGCTTGGCTTAACTCTCTGAAAAAGGAGACTGAAAACTGTTATGAATGGCTCATGAGAACATAACCTGCTGTGGAACATTCTACTTCCCATCAGGCTGGAAAATAGCTTCGTAATAGACACTCTCACAGCATTTTGGCACTCCTAATTCCAGCCGAAACATGGGCAAAGCTATATAACAAGCACTATCTATGGAGGTAGGACAAGTACTTTCACTGTGTAATTTGGTAGACGTTCAGGAGAAGTGGAATACTTACTCTTTTCAAACCAGTTTGCTTATTTCTAGTTAAGATATGTTATTTCTTCACTAAAATAGCTTGTTGCTTAAGTCAGTGGTTTTCAAACTTTTTTTCTGGTAACCCAGTTGAAGAAAATTATTGATGCCTGCAACCCAACGGAGATGAGGATGAGGGGTTTAGGGTGTGGGAGGGGACTCAGGGCTGGGGTAGGGGATTGAGGCGTGGGCTTCCCTCTGGCTGCTCCCGGTCAGTGGCACAGCAGGGGTGCTAAAGCAGACTTCCTGCCTGTCCTGGAACCGCGGACCATGCTGCGCCCTGAAAGTGGCCAGAAGCAGGTCTGGCTCCTAGGCAGAGGCGCGCAAGTGGCTCCACGCAGCTCTCACCCGCAGGCACCACCATCCCCAGTTCCCATTGACCGGGAGCCGACCAATGGGAGTGTGGAGCCGCTGCTCAGGGCGGGGGAGTATGCGGCGCCCCAAGCCCCCCCCCCCCCCCCAGCCTAGGAGCCGACCTGCTGCTGGCTGCTTCCGGGGCACATCATGGTGTCAGAACAGGTCGGAACTACTAGTTTTTACTGGCCGGCTGCCAGGGTCCCTGGGTGCTGAGCAAGGCGACTCAGTGCCTTGCATTCCGCAACCCAGTACTGGGTCACGACCCGAAGTTTGAAAACCACTGGCTTAAGTAACCGTAACTTTTTTCAGACCTGTAGAAGAACTCTGTGAAGCTCGTCTCTTCCACCAACAGAAGTTGGTCCACTAAAAAAAAAAAATATTACCCCACCCACCTTCTCTCTCATAAAAAATTAACACACTTTTTTCTATCCAAGGCTGACCTTGCCTTTTCCAGTACAATACAGCATAGTCAGTGTAAGAGGTCTCAAGGCCGCAAATGACATTTTTGGAGGGGGGAAGGAGGGGAGTAGGGAAGGAAGAGATCAAGACAACTCGGAAACAATAGCTGAAAGTTATCAACCTGCATTTCCCTTTCAAATGCAGCCACCTTCCAAAGCTTAAAAGGACCAAAATGTCATGGAAAGCAGCTAAGTGTAACAATAATGAAAGAACTGTTAAAAAAAATTATGTCAAGTACTTCTCCAATAATTTTTCTCACTGCTTATAACAACTTCTAGAACGTTTGAGAATAAAAATCTCTCTCTTCAAAGGTCCTATCCTATATTGTACTGAACACTTTCTACTTCCATTTGCTTTAACGGCTGAGAATGGGACTGCACATCTCTCAGGAGGAGGTCCTAAATATTTTATCCTTCATCATGTGCCCATATACCCACTTGTTTTTGTAGGACTACTCATCAGTTTTGTGCTCCTTTGTAAACAAAACACTGAAGCATTTATTCTGGGACTGTGAAGAAACCCACAGATAGATAGATAGATAGATAGATAGATAGATAGATAGATAGATAGATAGATAGATAGATAGATAGATAGATACACACACATTATCAGTTATATATGGACATTTCAAACCTATAAATCGGGGAATGCAGGTCAAATTCTAAGCCCACAGCCTTACCAATACTCTTCAATATTCAGAAATATTAATAGAAAATTTAAATGAGCATTAATACCCAGAAATCTCACTTAAGAACTATTACAGAGACTTGGGGTAAAATCCTGGCCCCAATGACATTAATGGGAATTTTCCTATTGACGATACCGGGGCCAGGAATTCACCTTTAGAATATACTAGATAAAGCTTTTATTCTGTTAAATAGTTTGTTTACATGCAGCTATCAGAGAATAGCTAAACAAATGCAGCTGCTGACAATTAGGTCTAGGCGCACTGATTTTAAAAAAATCTACATTTATTTGTGTGTTTTCTCCAGATTTTCTTTCACCTCGCCTCTAGGGTGACCAGATGTCCTGATTTTATAGAGACAGTCCTGATATTTGGGGCTTTTTCTTATATAGGCTCCTATTACCCCCTACCCCTGTCCCGATTTTCCACACTTGCTATCTGGTCACTCTACCTGCCTCAGTCAGTCATCCACACAAATGCCGTGCCGCCTTACATAGCTACACATTTCACATGTTTAGTAACTCTACAAAAAATGCACTGCACATGCACAGATGATTTTTAATGAGTACTAATTCATTCAAATGAAAACCAATTTTCAATTAAACAGTCCAGGGCATATCTCACCTCCATGAGAACTAGTTTCTTGCCAAAATTTCAGTTTTCTACCTTTTATCTATTTTGGCACTGCATCTGTTGGAGGCAGGGGAGGTTGGTTTGGGATGGGAGGGGAGGAGAGGAAGGGGTTAAAGTCACAAAATTCATTATAGTTTTTTAAAAAAAACAATAGAGTATTCTCTCCCTCCCTCCCCTCATACTCAAGTACTGCTTAACTTTTTTTTTTTTGTTCAGATACATTTTTAAAAAGTCACATTTTTGGGCATAGACCAAGCCACGAAAATTTCAGTCCAAAAGGTGAGCGTTTCAGAAAGTTATATTCAAGTTAGATCAGGGTTACAATGGAAACATTTATGCACCCCATCTAAAATGACAATTGCCATTATAATGAACGTGAAAGCATCAGTGCCATCTCTGCTATCGCCACATTCTGAGGAAGATGCATACAACACATGGGGCTTAATTTGACTTTATGTGCACATGCACATAGACTTTGTTTTGCAGTAAATCTACACATAGTTTGGTGGGTGGATACTGCATATAAAATTCAGCAACACACAAGGGTATACTGAGTTCATACTGTGTTTATTGCTGGTTGCATAAGTTAAAGCTGAGTTCACTGGTACAGTGGGAATAGTAAGCTATGTGAGAGGTTTTATAGATGTAATTTTAGTGCCTTCATGACCAAAGATAGAGTCTGCTTTGCAGGCAGCTCCGTCCAAGAAAAGGAGTGTGTAGGAACATGGAAGGGAAACTCCCTTCCACTTCAGGGGCATCTCTTCCAAACTCCTTGGAGTGAACACACACACACACACGAATAGTACAATGAATATAGGAAAAGGAAATGTTTATTCTCAGGGCTGGTCTACACTGAGGGGGGGGATCGATCTAAGATACGCAACTTCAGCTACGTGAACAGCGTAGCTGAAGTCGAAGTATCTTAGATTGATTTACCTCTCATCCTCACGGCGCGGGATCAACATCTGCGGCTCCCCCTGTCGACTCTGCTACCGAAGTTCACGCTGGTGGAGTACCAGAGTTGACAGGAGCGCTTTCGGGGATCGATATCGATCCCCGAGAAATCAATCACATGCACTACCAATCTCGGGGATCGAGAAATCGATCACTACCCGCCGATACGGCGGGTAGTCTAGACGTACCCACAGAGGGATAAAGGAAAAAAAACACAATAGAGGAAGATGTAGGAGTGGTAAAACAGGGTTATACTCCACACAAAGCCTCACGGGCCCAGCTACCACAATATGAAAGGACAGGCACGGAGCAGTGCATCTACACTCAGAGTTCAGGAATCCTGGGCAGGGTTCCAGTGTGGCAAGGAGTCCTGGGTGCTCCCAATCACCTTTGGTATCAGTAAACTTTCCCCAGCAAACCCCACTGGTGCCCTCTTCTGCTGTTCTCTGCAAACCCCTCCAGCCTCCCTCCTTATTCCCAATGCAAGGTCACAAGCCCCAATACTCATGGCCCCCTACATCTCTTGGCAGCAGTGACACTGGGTCCAGCTCTGGTTTGTCCTTCTTGGGTGATTCTTCTCTGGCGCAGTGTTCCCACTGGCTCCTGTCCTTGGGCATCCCAGTCGGCAACTCTGTCCCTCCCAGGCTTCGGGCTGGTTCTCGGCTGCTTCACTATATGAGGGTCTGCTTCCTATAGACACACACACACACACACACTTGCTCTTCCACTCTCCACACCCTGCACTAATCAGCATTTCCTTTCCCTCAGGAAAGGTCTGAAATGGTCTGAAAGGGCCATGCTCTCTAAACCTAAAGCGGGCTTCGGCGACACATGATTTCTATCCAAGATGTAGAGTTTGTACATTTTGACAGAAGATGCAACTACTGGACTTGTATTTCTATTGTCTACCTTCAAACAAACTAGACTGTCAAAGTCACGCTGTGCAAATATTGTATTTTAATCTTATTCATCTTGTCCATTGGGGAAAAATTATTTACATTATGCTATTGAATGTTCTCGTTAGCTACTGCGGTCACCGTGATGTCAGTGAATGCTGTAGGGCTGCAAAGTAGTGGTTTTACTTGCTGCTTGAATATTGGCAGACAATCACTATACTCTTTTATGCTTTGATACTTCAAGAACCCCTCCATAATCATCATCATTTTGGGACAATTCCATTAGGAATTCTATGCATCCGAAGAAGTGAGCTGTAGCCCACGAAAGCTTATGCTGAAATAAATTTGTTAATCTCTAAGGTGCCACAAGTACTCCTGTTCTTATTAGGAATTCACAATCTTGAGTGATTAGAACTTAAAGCACTTTAACGTCACACCTTTAGTTAATTCATTTTACTTTTCCTGGGTGTCCTCATGTAGACAAGCCTTTACAGAGGAGCGTCACCAAAAGTGACTGAACAGTGGAAACTGTACAAAAACTCCAAAGCAGCCTGCAAATGGGGGAGGGAAGGGATGAGTCTGTCTACTTTTTTTATTTTTTGCTCCTTTGTCTGAAAGGTTTGGGGGAGGAGTTAAGATTTGGGGGTGGGGTGTTAATATTTTTCTTTAACATTAGAAATAGCAAGAATATAAACTCTTGTCATCTCTGCATTCTTCCTAGTGGTCTCAGTTAGACAACCCACAGATGTGAACTAAAACTTTTGTTGATCTAGTGGAGGTGTAGAACATTTAACAAAGATAGTTTCTTCCAACAGTTTGAGAGTGTTTGAATTAAACAGGTTGAACTGAACATAAACTGGGAAGGGAAAACCCAAGAATTTCAACAGTCTGAATCAAAAAAAGCCACTTGCTCTTTCAATTAATCAGGTTTCACTGTATCTAATATCAAACGCCTGTAAATTCTCTAATCATCCATAAACCACCCTAGGAAAAACAAGGTAGGTGAGACCCACCTTTCTAATGTAAAAACAAGAAGTAGCAGTAGACATTTCAAAACAAAATTTCAGGCTCTCTTTGCACATCAAGAACCAAGACAGGACACAATCCCAATTTTTAATTCCCTCTGCAGGTCCTCTCCATGAAGCAGTTCTACTTAAAATAACTTTTATATCAGTCTTCCTTAGCTGCTTTCCTGCTTACAGGTTTCTCAGAATTCCATTCATGCTGTCATTTTCCCCTCCTAAAAGTTTCCCAGTAATCATTCCAGCCTGCTATTCTGGCCAGCTGAATGTGGGTTTAGGGAGAAAAAGAACAAACTGTAAAAAGGAAAATGAAGCAATGATAGAAATTAGAAATATAAAATCCTCTGTTAGGTCATCTAATCAATTCCCTGAGGGACAATGGAGGTTAGTTCCTTTACTAGAACTTTATTCAGTTTCTCAAACAATGGGGTTTTTCACCCCTTCCCTTGGGAGATTATTTCACAATGCAATAGATGTAAATGTCAGGAAGTTTCTCCCGATGGTCAGCCTACATTTTCAAGCTCTTAGATTTATCCCAGAATTGTGTTGTGTTTAATAATTTAGTTTGCATTGATCTGAGTTAGAAAATGCCCAACAGCTTGCTATCAAAACTACACTACAGGTAGTGAAGGCCCAATCCTGCAATGAGCTCGGCACAGGTCAATAAAAGTTGTTCTTCTCAGTAATAGAAGTTTAAAAAAAAACAACCTTCTTTAAGAGTCTAAACTGGCCTTTGAAATAAAGTTTATTTGATCCCAGAGTTTAATCACGATTATCTGACATGAGGTTTCACATGGTTTTCAGCGTTCCAACTTTCTCATGATATCTGGTGTTTTTATTAATGTTCGAGATCCTAGGGTCAAGTAATTATGTGAGAATCTCTATTTTAAAAAACAAGTTTCTAGCCGTGATGGTTGTGAGGAAAAGCATGAGAAAACAGCCAGAGCATAAAGGTCCAGAAACCACAAGACAAACAAAAGAACCTCACATTTACTGTTTAAAATCTCATGATTTTTAAGCCAATCATGATTTTTTGGAGTCGGACTCATAGATTTTAAGCACTTGATGTTGGCAGTATTGGTTTTGCCCTGGTCTGCACTGACCAGCCTCATATCAGCTAACCCAACACTAGACCATTGTATCTGAACACAATATAATCTAGGCAAGCCCTAAGATGGCACTCTGTCTTCCTCCCTCCTGCTATTACTGAGGGCTCCTGCATGTGATGGAAGGGAGCAGAAGCCCTTACTCCTCAAACCAGGAAGTGAAGGCATGGTCTGGCAGCCACGGGATTAAAGTCTAAGAATTAATCAAAGCTTTCAATTGCAGTGATTTGCAAATGGAAGTTGGGAATTGACATTTTGAAGTTTGGTTCTAGTTGTTTAAAAAAAAATATGGGGCTGGATTCTCAGGTGGTGTAAATCAGCTTACTTCTCTGGCCCATGAAGCTCTGAACAGGGCTAACCTCTGCAGCCGGCTCCTGTCTGCAGTAGTGGGCATGGCTGTGATGCCCATTCAGCAGGACATGAGGCCCAGCGACCAAGGAGAGCCTGAGGATCAGTGGCACAATCACAGGAGGGAGCAGAAGGGGCATTTTCCTCAGGTTTTTAAGCATTTTGTTGATGATGGCTGCCCCTCACTGCAGCTAGAGAACAAAGTAATTCTCATTGATGGTCATCCCAGCTGTCAGATGGGTTTGTCTCACCGACTCAAGGGGAAATTTCATTCGAATCCCAAAATTCATCAGTGTAGGGGAGCTTCTTACACTCCCTGCCTCAGACCCCCCAAAACAGGCAGTGAGACAAGTATCCCATGCTGCCATTAGTGGCCCCAACCCATCCAATGATTGCTCAGCCATAGAAAGAGAGTTGATGTTGCTCAGAGAAATTTTAATTCACAGTGCAAAATGCATCATAACTTGCAGAGGAGAATGCCACACAGCAGCCCTCCAATTCAAACTTCTCCACACCCTCTATTTACCACTCCCCAACCATGCATAATTAGAGGTAGCTACACACTGGGGAAGATGTCACTGCTCAACGATTTTTCCTGTCTCTATGCCCACACCCTCCAATTCCACAACATACTCAGAGTTCTGCTCCCCTTCAGACCAGTAGCAAAAGAGGCCTACATTTGTAATGCAAACCACCACAAGATTACACGCATTGGCCTACCACAATCTGCCCTCGGTCACAGTTGTGAAGTCCCAAATTGCATGGGAGTAACTGAGGGCAGAATTCATCTCAGTGAATCTAGTTTTGTGGTGATTTACATTCCTAATGCAGTGGGGATTGTAGAGGTGTAATAGGGTTGCCAACTTTCTAGTTGCATAAAACCGAACACCCTAGCCCCGCCCCTTCCCTGAGGCCCCGCTCCCATTCACTACATCCCCCCTCCCTCGGGTGGCTCACTCTCCCCCCCACCCTCACTCACTTTCACTGGGCTGAGGCAGGGGATTGGGGTGCAGGGTGGGGTGACGGCTCTAACTGGCGGTGTGGGCTCTGGGGTGGGTCCAGAAATGAGGGGTCCAGGGTGCAGGAGGGGGCTCTGGGCTGGGGCAGGTAGTTGGGGTGCGGGAGGGGGTGCTGTTCTCCAGCTGGGGGTGCGAGCTCTGGAGTGGGGCTGGGGATGAGGGGTGTGGGGTGTAGGAGGAGGTTCCAGGCCGGGGCCGAGGGATTCAGAGTGAAGGAGGTGGCTGCGGGTTGAGGTGAGGAAGGAGGTGAGGGCTCCGGAGTGGGGCTGCAGATGAGGGGATTGGGGTGCAGGAGGGGGCTCCAGGCTGGGGGTTGGAGCCGAGGGATTTGAAGTGTAGGAGGGGGTTGCGGGTTGAGGCAGGGGTTTGGGGTGCAGGAGGGAGTGAGGACTCTGGGGTGGGGCCAGGGATGAGGGGTTCAGGGTGTGGGAGAGGGCTCTAGGATGGGAGTGTGAGCTCTGGGGTGTGGCCAGGGATGAGGGCTTTGGGATGCAGGAGGGTGCTCTGGGTTTGGGGGGGACTCCAGGCTGGGGCAGGGGATTGGGGCATGGCTACTGGTTAGTGGCGCAGCGTGGGGGCTAAGGCAGACTGCCCGCCTGTCCTGGCATCCCGGAAGCAGACAGCAGGTCCGGGTCCTAGGCCAGGGGGGCAGGGAAGGAGGCTCCATGTGCCGCTCTCGCCTGCAGGCACCGCCCCCCCAGCTCGGCCAATGGGAGTGCAGAACCGGTGCTCGGTGCAGGGGCAGCATGCAGAGCCCCATGCCCGCTCCCCCCCCCAGGAGCCGGAGCTGCTGGCCATTTCCAGAGTGCAGCATGGTGCCAGCCA
This sequence comes from Mauremys mutica, assembly GCF_020497125.1. Taxonomy (NCBI): domain Eukaryota; kingdom Metazoa; phylum Chordata; order Testudines; family Geoemydidae; genus Mauremys; species Mauremys mutica. The sequence goes on along the minus strand of NC_059081.1, from coordinate 55,668,480 downwards.
GGACAGGTAGGGACTAGCCTGCCTTAGCACCGCAGCACCACCGACCAGACTTTTAACGGCCCAGTCAGCGGTGCTGAGAGGAGCCGTCTGGGTCCCTTTTCGACCAGGTGTTCCGGTTGAAAACCAGACACCTGGTCACCCTAGGGTGTAACCAAGGACAGAAGATGGCCCCAGATATACAGCAGTCATGTCCTTAAAAATCCATTACCATGATTAGACTGTCTAATCCAAGAGCAAAGCATTCCATTTTTCGAAGCATTCTAGTGCATATCATGTCATTGTGTAGCAGGATATACTAAGCTTCTGTTTACATTACATAAATTGTTTGGCTGGGAACAAAAAACAGTGCAAAAAATTTTCCCAAGAGTTATTTTTGTTCTGTATTTACAGATTAGCACCAGTCAGTGTCAATGACAATACTGTTCTCCCCTTATACTCCTGCTGCACAAAAACGACAAACTCTGGATTTACAGCACTGGCATTTCTCAGGGAAATGTCACTGGGAGTGGGCGTGGAGGGACGCAGGGAGGTTAGACATGCTTCTTTTTTATGAGTAGGTGGCTTTCAAATAAAGTCTATGTAAGGTCAAATTTACCCCCTAAATTTTGGCTTTACTAGCATTTCATATAACAGCGGTATATAAACCTCAGTCTAAGTTCTCTCCAAGCCTAGCTGTTGTTGTTGTTCTTATTACAGTAGCACTAAGAGGCCCCTATCACAATAATGGCCTTATTATGCGAGGCACTATACAAACACAGAGTAAGACAGCCCCTGCTCAGATGAGCTTACAGTCTAAACCAGGGGTGGGCAAACTACGGCCCTCGAATCCCTGTCATGCTCACCTCTCACATCCTAGAGGAAGCCACACCAACCACAATGACGCAGCAAAATTTACTTGGGCCTGGTCTACATTCTCCTAGTGTAGATGTGGCTTATACCAGCAAGAGAGTGCTTTCGCAGATACAGCTCATTCCAGTTCCCCAGAAATGTCATGAAATAAACAATTAGAAATCAGACCCCAAACCAACATTACTATGCTGACAAAAGTTTATAGTAGAGACCTGGCCTCAGTAGCTTTATGCAAGGCTTTTATTGCTGCATCCATAAATGGGGTTTAAATCCTACCACCTTGCCGGACTGTTACGCTACATCTTTTTAGAAAACATTTTTTGGGAGGGGAGATTAAAGTTAGGGAATCTAGTGGTTTCTTTTGCAAATAGTTATCATCAGCTTCTTTCAAGGAAGTCTCTAACAGTGCAATTTTTCAGTATTCATCTTGTACTTGTATATTGCCAGGAAAACAAATCCTTTAAACCCACTCTGTGATTTAGCTTGATCAAAATATGTAACAGCATTTTCAAAGCACTCTCAAGATGCACTATAACATCTACTGACCGTCTTTTTTTATTAATAGTCCAAATGGAAGCTTTTATTAACTCAAAGGGTGTTAATACAAACAGTATCAAAGTCTGAAAGCCTGAAGGATTGTATTGTTTATGTCATACTTGCAAAGTTTCTCCACTCTCCCCACATGCCAGAACTGTAATGACAAGATGAAGGGAAAGAGGAGAAAACATTGAGACTTCCCCTCAGCTTTAGGGACTGACCATGCTCCCAACTCTTAACGCAAGTAGTAGCCACTGGGACTGTTAGAAGAGCAAGGTCCCACTCACCGTGAGTAAATATGGCACATTGAGATCCTCAGTGAATAAATGAACTAGAATAATGATTCCTCTGTTGTTGATTTACAAGATGAGGAGTCATGATAATTAAACCAAAAACAGTTTCTTTTTACCAATTTAGACAAAATAGTTAAAAACAGTACGATAAACACCAGGGGCCAAATTCATCTCTAGTGTAACTCCATAGGCGACAATGGAATGTGGGTTGAATTTGGCCCATTGCCTTCCAACTGGATAGTGCAGGTATCAGCAGTAAGCAAGCTCAGGTGAGAGTGCTGGTTCTAATCTCTCAGACTCCTTCACTTTAACTGCCATTTTAGTCAAGGAAGCACTGAATCAATGCACAGATGACTCAGAATGAAAAGTGGACCATTTCAGGGACTTTGGCCTGATGGCACAAAAGGAGTATGTGCCTTAAGTCCCTCTTCTAGGTGCCTGAGTCCCAGTTTTGGAATCACTGAAATGCACAAAACTCCCACCGAACCCTGCAGGCACCTAAGTCACTCCACGCCTAAATTTTCAGAGTAAAAGTCTGTGAGGTGCCTACGTTTCTGCCTCTGGGCATGCCTCTCTCTAGGCATTCAGGAGCCTGTCACAACCCAATTCACAACCCAGGAAAAGACAGGCATTTGGATGCCTAAGTCAGGTGCAGGGCCCCATCCAATAGGCCTGGTCAGAGGGTACCTACTGGACTGGGCCACTCAGATGAGTTCACACAAAACAACCAGGAGGTGCAGGGTGTATGAAGCTGCTGAGACTACGTCTACATTATAAACTCTCTCGCTCTCTCTGGCCCAAATGACTCGAAGAAAAAGAGAGCACTCAGACATACAAGCAATTCGGTAGTCTGGAGGTTAGAGGATTTACCTGAAAGGTAGGAGACCCAGGATCCATTCCCCCTGTTTTAATGACTCTTTTCTTATTTATCCAGAGTGCAACAGCTTCAACAGGAAAGACTGAGGGAGCCCCACTTTCCAAAATCCCATAGCCCAATGGTTAAGATCACCTGCCTAAAGGCAGCAAATCCCTGTTCCAATCCCTTCTCCCCCCAAGACAGAAGGGGGACTAGAACCAGAGTCTCCCACCTCTCAAGAGAATAGCCTAACCACTGGGCTACAAGTTACGAGGGAAGTCCTCCTCCCCCTTACCAGGCTGCTTCTTGCTAACAGTGTAGGTGCCCAGTGCCAAGAGAGGGTTTGCAGCTGAGACTCCCAAATAAGATAGGTGCCTCCCTGCAGCCTGGATTTAGGGACTAATCTCCAAGATGACGCAGAGTTTAGCACACACTCCTGTCATCAGTATCTCCCTTTGGCTAACTTAGGAGCTCTCTAGCTAGCACGCTGGCTTTTGTGAATCGTATTTCTCCCCTTTCACTGCACAGAAACTTAGGCACCTCACTCAGCTTTGTGGATCACAATGATTTTCTAGGTGCCTAAAAGTTAAGTGTTATGCACTCCTTTTGTGCATTCAGGCCTTTGTGACTACAAAAAGTTCTGTTCAAGTAGTAAATGTTGTAACTTCCAGAGGGGAAAAAGCTTTGAACATTGCATTAGAATCAGAAGAATGGCAATGCATATTCAGTTATACAAGAAGTTCTGCAATGGCTTGTAACCAAACCACAATAAAAATTCTATGCAGAATATAGCGTTATCCCAGTAGGGATATCATAAATCAGACAGGTAATAAAGCACTTCAGAATATAGTCTATAGACCTGTTCCAAAATAGCATATTTTTAGATAATCAAGGTAATTGGGAAGATCACTAGTAAGCCAAATATTAAATTGCAACCAGAAGCAATAACACTTGCACAGAAAATTCTGAGAAACAGGATGAGAAAAGCCAAAAAAACTAGTTTGACTGTTATTTCTAGTTGAGAAATCTCTCATAATAAGGGCATCTTCTTACACAAATTGGTAACCACAAGCATGGTACATGTTAGAAATGGAAAAACTCAATCTTTGAAACAAAGAATCCCAAGAAATTCATGTTAATTTGGTCCTGCTTCTTAAATTGTTCTAATAACCATCCTCAAACCAATGAACGACCAAAAATTGTAAATAGGAATTTGATGTTGCATCTTAATTTTTAATAATGTGCTGTTCTGCACAGCACCACAGAGTAATTGAAAAAGGAAGTTATACTTCCATCATTTTAACAAAAGTGCCAGGGATATTGGGTCTGTTACTTGGAAATTAAATAAATGTTGTTAAAATGGTTATTTTTTATTCAAAAAAAGAGGGAAAATTTACTACTAGTGATTGTATGTTACTACTGTAAATTATTCTATTGTTCCTTTTTGCTGATACAATTACCGTATTGTCCCTAGTATAGGCCGCACTTTTTCCCCCTAATTTAAGTCTTTAAATTAGGGGTGCGGCCTATAATCAGGAACTTGAAAAAAAAAACAATAAAAATACTTCAAATCCCAGCCGCGGCCGGGAATCAGAGCGCTCTGGGCTGCCCGCCGCGGCGGGGAGCCCAGAGCACTTTCAATCCCAGCCGCGGCGGAGAGCCCAGAGCGCTTTCAATCCCAGCCGCGGCGGGGAATCAGAGCGCTCTGGGCTGCCCGCCGCAGCGGGGAGCCCAGAGCCCTTTAAATCCCAGCCGCGGCGGGAAATCAGAGGGCTCTGGGCTGCCCGCCACGGCGGGGAGCCCAGAGCCCTTTAAATCCCAGCCGCGGCCGGGACTCAGAGGGCTCTGGGCTGCCCGCCACGGCGGGGAGCCCAGAGCCCTTTAAATCCCAGCCGCGGCCGGGACTCAGAGGGCTCTGGGCTGCCCCAGCTGTGTCCCCGCCTCCCCCGCTGCCCGGCCCCGCGTACCCGCCTCCGCCGGCCCTGGCCTCACGCCGCCCGGCTCCAGCCCCGGCCACGTCCCCGCCGCCCAGCTCCGGCCCCAGGCCCGCGTACCTGCCTCCGCCGGCCACGTCCCCACCTCCTCTGCCGCCTGGCTCCCAGCCCCGGCCACGTCCCCACCGCCCGGCTCCGGCCCCAGGCCCGCGTACCTGCCTCCGCCGGCCACGTCCCCGCCTCCCCCGCCGCCCGGCTCCAGCCCCGTGTACCCGCCTCCGCCGGCCCCAGCCTCAGGGCCGCCCAGAGGGGGGGGCAAAGGGGGCAATTTGCCCCCAGGCCCAGCAGGGGCCCCCACGAGAGTTTTTCGGGGCCCCCGGAGCGGTGTCCTTCACTCGCTCCGGGGGGCCCGGAAAACTCTTGCGGGGCCGGGCCCAGGAGCTTCTTCTGCTCCTGGTCTTCGCCTGCGGGGGGGGGGGTCCTTCCGCTCCGGGGCGGAAGGACCCCCCACTGACGAGTTACTGCCCAAGCGGGACCCGCTGCCGAAGTACAGCCCGGTCTTCGGCGGCGGGGGGCCCTTCCGTTCCAGGACCCGCCGCCGAAGTGCCCCGAAGACCCGCGGCGGGGCCTCTCGCCGCCGAATTACCGCCGAAGACCGGGCTGCACTTCAGCGGCGGGTCCCGCTTCGGCGGTAATTCGGCGGCGGGGGCGCCCCGCGGCGGGTCTTCGGGACACTTCGGCGGCAGGTCCCAGAATGGAAGGGCCCCCCCCCGCCGAAGACCCCGGGCCCCCGGAATTCTCTGGCCGGCCCTGCCTGGCCTCGCGTCGCCCGGCGCTGGCCCCAGCCGCGCGTCCCCTGCCGCCGGCCCCGGCCGCGCTTCCCCCGCTGCCCGGGGCCACGTCCCCTCCGCTCGGCGCCGCATCGCCCGTCCCCGTCCCCGCGTCCCCCGCCGCCCGGCCCTGGCCCCGCATCCCTTCCCGGCCGCCCTACTCTGGCTGGCCAGCTACCTGGCTCTGGCCGTCCGGCTCCCGCCACATCCTCCAGCTCCGGGCTCCGGCCGCGTGACTCCTGCCCCGGCCCAGCATCCCGGGGCTCCTGGCTCCAGCCGCGGCCGGACTGTAGTGCCGCCAGCCACATCCAGGCAGCGCAGTAAGGGGGCAGGGAGGGGGTGTTGGAGAGAGGGCAGGGGAGTTCGGGGTGGGGGGTGGATAGGGGTTGGGGGGGTCAGAGGGCAGGGAACAGGGGGATTGATTAGGGGCAAAGGTCCTGGTGGGGCAGTTAAAAAGGATCAGGGGATGGATGGGGCGGTGGGAGGCAGTCAGGGGCAAGGGTTCCAGGGGCTGTCAGGGGACAGAGAGAAGGGGTGGTTGGATGGGGCAGGGGTCCCTGGGGTGGGGGAGGTGTCAAGGAACGCGGGGGGTTGGATGGGGCAGGAGTTCGGGGGGGGGCCATGATTCCTAACCCTAAGAACATTTGCTAATGTTGTTGATTGTTGTGCAGGGGAGAGGGTGAGAACTGTTCCCATCAGTCTCCTTGTTGTCCATTCCTTTTCCCTTCTTTATTTACAGTATAACTACAAAATAGTTTTCAATATTTCTGAGTATATAACATATGCCGTCAAAAGCAGGACTACCAAAAGTGTTAAAAGTGTTAAAAATACTGGTACATGTCTTCCTATTCATTAAATAAAATACTGTTTTACTGTTCTACTAATGTGTATATTTTCTTTAAGTTAAAAAAAGTTAAAAATTTAATTTTTTTAAAATAGCACCAAACTTTAAGGGTGCGGCTTATAATCAGGAGCGGCCTATACTCGGAACAATACGGTATTTATGTACTTGGATTCCTCGGGTTTAAAAACAAAAGACATGGGAGTTTTTAGATATAATACTCGGGGGGAGGGGGAAATAACCTTAAGAAATGAAACCCAAGGCCAAAGAGCAGAATTCTCAACTTCTTACTATTGTGTTCTAACACAACCCCAGATGATGGTCAACTGGCCTGTGCAGATGGGCCCTAAATGTAGCATAAAATGGCAGTTATCACAGGTGTTGCAATAGCATGTGTCATATGTGATGGCATGCTGTCTATGTATGGAGGGAGACCTGCCAACAAAGGCCAGGAGGGTATTTCTGAAATGAATTTAACAAGTGATGTGACCTGTGCAGGTAATTAGTTAGAGTAAGTTATTTTGGGGGTTAGTTTTACAGGCCTTGATTATACAGATCAGTGAAGCTGAGCTCAGCACAAGTCTGGGGATGGAGAAATACAAAGGTAGCATTAAGCCATCTTTGTGGCTCCCTAGTTCATCTTTGTGCATCTCCCCAGGTTCTCACCCACACAAGAGTTGTAAGTGACAAAGATCATGAAGGTGAAGTCCTTATAGTTCTTTCATATACCAAATGGCATGGTCAATGAAAACATGTTCTTGTGAATGATTCCACGTTTAACCAAGTCCCACTTGCACACAATCTTCCAGTGCTTAGGGTTTTCCTAATCCTTTTGGCCATGTATTCACATTTTTAGGTGAGATTATTTTTAAATTAAAGCTCATTTAGGAAACACACATCAGATGACATGTCATACCAAAATAAAAGCCCCATGAGCGACTGAATGTTCTCATGGGATACAGAGCCTTTGGAGGCTAGAGTAGGTCACTGATTCAAATACAGCCAAATAAAGTAAAATAGATAAACTGGCTGTTGGCTGTTTGGTGTCCTAAGGGAAATGGATTGGTGGTCTCAATCCAGCTACTGGCGGACATATGTCCACATACGTAAATCCACTTCTACAGCTGTTATTTATAGGCACACATAGGAAGTCTTGGAACAGAGACCAAGGACTGATGGGGTTGGAAAGTGAATTACCTCTTCTATGTCGGGTTGCCACCTCTGAATGCAAAAAACCCAGCAACTCCCCAAGGCAAGCCCACCGCAACCCCAACCCCCAGCCACAAGGCAACTCCGCAACCCCCCCACCCCACCCCTCCAACAGCCACTTATAGTATAGTAAGATGGATAACATCATGTCTCCTCGCTCTCACGTGACTCAAACCCTCTCTCTCACCCACACACGGTGCGCGTCTGTGTTGGTGGGCAAACAGCGGCTGTATTTTCAACAGTTTTGATCTGTTATCGCTTCAACTCCAGAAGTGAGAACACTTAGCTGGACACAGAAATTTTTAACATTAGCTATCCAAGTGTATTGTGATAATAATGCAAATCTGTAGACCCATGTGAAAAAAAAACCTGGCAGATAAAATTATTTTTCTGGCAAGTGGGAAATTCATTTTTAAAAAAAAGCAAAAAAAAACCAGCCAGGCAGTAACCCTACTTCTATGCATAGTAGGGGGTTCTTCCAGATAAAGGTCAAGACAGATTGATGGGGCAGCAGGAGCAGCTTGCACTGCTGCTGCTCTTGATGTATCTGTTTCATGGTTACGGTTTCCAGGACTGTCAATTGCCTAAGTACTGAAGTAGAATAAAAGCTTGCTAAATAATTTTGTTAGCAGTCACTAAAAAACGATATTTTTGGGGGGTAACAGAAGTGATCTGTCTGAAATTCCTTTTCAACTGGTGTCCTTATTAAACCTGCTGAAACAATATTAGTCAAGAAAAAAATGTTGGTTAATTTTTTGCATCCATTCTCAAATTATTCAAATAATTTGTTATGTTATTCAGCCAGCTCCAGTCTTCACCATTGTTTTGGTGGAAGAAAATGTGGGGAAAAATGTGTCACTAGATCCAAAACACTCAAAACACTCAGCGTTTCAGTCGTCTTTTACCCATAGCGTGATATTAAGATCTAGCCCAGGGTTAGGAATAATGCTCTGCAATTCTACACTAGAGCTTGGCATTGAATGTAGGTCCCGCTCTCTCCCCCACCCCCACCTCCATCCCAGCAGGAGATTGCATCACAGAGCTTGGAAATGACTGAGGAAACCAATTTCTCTTATTAAAAATGCATGCGAACCACTGTCATCTCTAAGTCAGGAGGGTGGAGTCAGTCACGTACTCCCAACACTGAAACAAGGCGCTCCTACAAGTTCCCCCCCCAAAGGTGCATATGCTTGCACAGGGGACTGGAGGAGGACTATAGGATTTATTCCACAGTTGTCAACTTTCACACATTAAATAAGCACCCCAAATTTCACAGTAAGCCAAAAATCAAGCTAATCTCATTTCAAAACAAGGCCAAATCCTAAGAATCCCAACACTCTATGTGACTAGATCCTCCCAGGGTTCAGTCTGGGACTGTGGTGGGCCTGCTGTGCGCCTGACTCTCTCCCCCCTTTGCCCCTGCTTGCCCCCCTTGCTCCTGCTTGCCAAGTGCTGATCAAAAAAAGAAGCAGCAACAAGCTACAACAAGCAACAAGTTACAAGCCAATGAAGACAAAAACAAGCCCAATTTCTGTGTTTTTCCCCACAGGTTTGGCATGTCTGATTTATTCATTCATTTTCCCATTTGAAGAAAATGGCTGCGCTTGCTGGAAGTGTTTTCAGCTTGATCACCACTGCCAGAGGGACGTACCTGCATTCTGCTGAATTTTAGGTTATTTTCAGGAGTTAGCTTAATTATCAGGCACTCAGAATGGATGCTCATGGGAGAACCTCAGAAGATTTGGAATTCAGAGACGCATCCTGAAATTCAAGTACCACATCCGAACCAATGAGCCTTCCATGACCCTCACAATCTTCCAGTCCACCACAAACCTCCCTACCTCAACAAGCTTCCCCCTTCCTGTAACTGCCTTCCCGGGGAGAGGCCCAGAGGCCTTCTCCCAGTCCTCCAGAGTGCTCAGGAGGTGGTCAGTAGGTCTGTTTGCACCTAATCTGCACAGAAATTTCAAGGGAGGACAGCAGGGGCCTTCCTCCCATTCGGGAAACATTCCTTCCTTTTTGCTATCTCTGAATGGATCTCCTCACCTCCTTGAATGCCTCTCATTTTTCATTTCACCACTGTCTTCACTCACCTCTGATTGCAAACCTGAGAGTCTCTCTACCCCAAGGTCCTGAGAGTCATGAGTAAGAAAAAGTATTGGGAAGAGATGAAAGGCCCCCACCACTCCACCGCTATCCCTGTAACAACTGCAGGGCTCGCATTAGAGACTGTCCCATGATGGAAAGCTATCAGTTACCTAATCCCTGCTTCAAACTCTCTCTTTCTACCTAGAGCTGTCCATAGGACAACAGTTCCATTTCATGACAGCTTCTGATGTTTGCTTTCATTCTGGGGGGGGGGGGTCAGAATTTTTTTCAAAACAGAATTGTGTCAAAAACATCTGGTTTCGGCTTGCTCTCGCTTGCTCTCTCTAAAGCAAACAGAGTGTCCTGGACATCAGTAACCTTCCAATCAAAAATTTTGTCAAGATCAATCCCTCTCTGCAAAATGTCTCAGTTTTATGAAACAGATTAATTTCATTTGACAAAAATACATTTAGTCAAAAGTGTTCTGCCTATCTCTTCTCAGCCTTTTGTCTGCTCAGTACAGAGGCTTTTAGCGGTGGGAGACGTCATCAGACATCACCAGTGTGGTGCTCTGCTCTGTTCAATGTTGATAACAGTCGGCTGCATGCGTGTGTGTGTTCCCTCTGTGTGCTGCCCCAGCTCTGAGCAAATAGCTGACACAGCAGACCCCGAGAGAATCCCCAGTGACCACAGACTCTGATAAGATACAAAGGCACCCGGCCAGGTTTATTGTCAAACAAAGCACAGTAATGGTTTCCCGCAGACTCTACAGGACATACTACGAATATGTGCCCTCTGACAACGGACCGGCTCAGTCAGTGCCGGGACTCTCCACTGCCCCCTAGGCCAGACAAGGACACCGCCCCAAGGATGTGTTCTTATACACAGCTACAAACAACTTACACATCACTCCTGACGTACTGAGGTGCAACCCTTCTATGTAGCAAGGTGCAATCCTTTAGGCCAGGGGTCGGCAACCTATGGCACGCGTGCGAAAGATGGCACGAGAGCTGATTTTTAATGGCACGCTGCTGCTTGCCGGAGTCCCAGCAGGCAGCAGCATGCCATTAAAAATCTTGCCAAGCCCGGCCTGGCCCGCTCTTCTCCGCCCTCCCCACCCCCCCACAGGGGCAGGGGGCAGAAGCATAGGCACGCGCACAGGTGTGCCGGGTGTGCCCAGGCACACCCTAATGCTGGGGTAGGCAAATGGCCCCACTCTCCCGGCGTGGCAAGCCATGGGGTCTGCATTCCTGGGCTGGAGCACCCAGCCGAGCGCAGCAAGCCGCCAGCCCCTCCCCTGCCTTCCCCCTCCCCTGCATGTGCAGCACTCTGAGGGGTGGGTCTGCGCGCTCCCGCAGGGCAGTGTTTGGCTCTGCGGGGAGGCAGACATGCTCCCCCCTCCTCTGGAGCCATGCCACCACGCATGCAGCATTCTGGGGGGCGGGGCTGCCTGCTCCTGCGGGGCAGCGTGTCTGGCTCTGTGCAGAGCAGAACTTGCTGCTAAGAGCCTCATGGTAAGGGGTTCGGGGCTGGGGGGTTGGATAAGGGGTGGGGGCAGTCAGGGGACAGGGAGCAGGGTAGGTTGGATATGGGGTGCGATCCCGTGGAGGGAGGGTGGTTAAGGGCAGGGGGTCTCTGGAGGGGGCAGTCAGGGAGCAGGGGGGATTGGATGGGGCATGGGAGTCCTGGGGTCTGTCAGGGGGTGGGGGGGTGGACAGGAGTCAGGGCAGTCAGGGGACAGGGAGCAAAGAGGGTCCTGGGGGGGGCAGTTAGGGTGGGGGGGTCTCTGGAGGGACTGGTCAAGGGACAAGGAGCTGGGGGGGTTGGATGAGTTGGGAGTTCTGGTGGGGGGGCCCTCTCAGGAGGCAGGGGTGTGGAGAGGGGTTGCGGCAGGCAGGGATGGTTGGATGGGTCAGGAGTTCTGGGGGTCCTGTCAGGGGGCGGGGAGCGGTTGGATGCAGCATGGGAGTCCTGGGGGTCTGTCTGGGGGTGGGGGTGTGGATAAGGGTTGGGGCAGTCAGGGGACAGGTAGAGGGTAGGGTCCTAGGGGGGCAGTCAAGGGACAAGGAGCAGGGAGGCTTAGATAGGGGGTGGGGTCCTGGGGGGCAGTTAGGGGCAGGGGTCCCAGGAGGGGGTAGTCAGGGTACAAGGAGCGGGGAGGGGGGTGGGGAGTTCTGAGGGGGCCAGTCAGGGGGTGGGAAGTAGGAGGGAGTGGATGGGGGCAGGGCCGGGCTAGGGCAGGGCTCCCTGGGTGCACACCCTAATGAAATGTGCTGTGCACGCGTATGGGCAGAAGCTTGGTCCTGCCGGCTCCCCTGCCTCTTCCCGTAGTGTGCTGGGTTCCTGCCCCTCCGTCCCTCCCTCCCTGCCAGCTGATCAGCTGATGGCCCTTGCGAGAGAGGGGGGCGGGAAGGAGCAGAGTCAGCGTGTTCGCTGCTCCCGGTGGAGGCAGAGAAGCAGGGGCAGGGCCTTTAGAAAGGAGGGGTGGAATAGGGGCATATCCCCTCAAGCCCCCTGCCCTGACCCCCCACACACACACCCCCAGCCCTGCACAGCCCCCAGGCCCGTGCCCTGTACCCCCCGTCATACACACCCCGCCCTCTGCTTGACTCCTTCACCCCCCCACGACCCCAGCCCTGACTCTGGCACCCCCACACATACCCTGCCCTGCCCTGACACCTGCACCCCCCTCACATGCCCCCAGCCCTCAACCCTGACTCTTGCACCCCCCACATCCCCACCCCCACCCTGAGCACCAAACAGGAGCTCCTGCACACACCCCCACACACATTTCCACCTGCACCCCTCGCACCAAATGGAAGCTGCCCAGGTAAGTGCCCCACACTCAAACCTCCTGCCCCAACCCTGAGCCCCCTCCCGCATTCTAGCTCCTGGCCAGACCCTTCACCCCCAGCCCCGTGCTCAGTCCACTCCCACCCTCAGCTCAGTGCAGAAAGAGGAAGAGAATGGGCCAGAACCAGGGAGAAGGTAGGTACCCCCTGTATGTGGGCAGCGCCAGGACCCCAGACCGGCAGCGGGCTGAGCGGGTCCAGCAGCTGGGATCCCGGCTGGCAGAAGCCAGCGGATGGAACCCCTGAGCGGCAATGGGCTGAGCCGCTCAGTCCACTGCCGGTCTGGGGTCCCAGCCACTTGCCCCACACAGCCCACTGCTGGTCTGGGGTTCTGGCTGCTGGCCCCTTGCCAGCCGGGGTCCCGGCTGCAGGCCCCGCTCAGCCCGCTGCTGGCCTAGGTGAACAGAACCCCAAACCAGCAGAGGGCTGAGCGGGCCGGCGACGTAAGATCAACATTTTAATTTAATTTTAAATGAAGCTTCTTAAACATTTTGAAAACCTTGTTTATTTTACAACACTAGTTTAGTTATATAATATATAACCTTATAGAGAGAGACCTTCTAAAGAACATTAAAATGTATTACCGGCATGCGAAACCTTAAATTAAAGTGAATAAATGAAGACTCGGCACACCACTTCTGAAAGGTTGCAGACCACTGCTCTAAGCAGTAAGATGCCGCCCCTCATCTTGTACATGTTGGTTGGAACAAAACATCTCTATCCACCATATTACCCTTTTGCTCCCGTCTTTAGGATGGGTCAGCCTGTTCCTTGTTATCCGTGTGGAACGTGCAAGTATCGGAGTGTTCTGGTACCATCCTAGCATATGTTTATATCTCTAGTGTCCAGTACCTTTTAGGTATGTATATTTTTGCAACATCAGCCCTTTCCTTGCCAGCTTCTGTGAGCAGGACCTGCCTCTGGCTCACAGTTTAACTTTGCTTTATGTTAGCAAAGTCTTGACCATTACATTAGTTCAGGCATTAGGCCTCGTACCGGGCCTCTGATATAAGGGTTTATGTTTCAGGACCTCATCTTACTACAGGAGACTAGTTTTTAAACTCTCGACACCAGTGTCCAACAGTCCCCAGCACATTGATCAGGACTGTCAAAACCCAGGAGTGTTAAGAAATGCAGGATATTTCAGGCCACATTGGGACTGATGGCAGGTCTGAGTCAATATACTGCTGTACCAAGTCCTGATTTGGGGAAATTAACTTCAAGGCTATAGATACTAAAATAGGTTAAAAGTGACATTATGTGCTTGTCAAAGGCCCAAGAAGTCAGGAAACAAAACCAAAATCAAAGACACATTTGATTTGATTCTCTGGAGTAAATGCTTCTGAGAAGCCAGGAAATGAAGATTCTAGCAGGAGATTTGTAAGATTCCCTTTATGACACAGCTGCATAATCCCACTGCACAATAATAATAATTCCGGAATAGGGAGGGGAAAGAGTCCAAAAACCAGCAAGAACAAAAATTCCAACAGAGCTGCCTGAATCATGGGATGGAATCATTTTGGCTCTGTCGAAGAAAAGGACATTTCTAGTATTTGACTTTATTGAAGCTGTACAAAACAATGAAGCTCAAGAAGTCATTCCACTGAAAATGAAGGAATCGGCTGAGAATATTTAAAATCCCAAATTTTCGTACACACTCCACTGAGATATGGCTGCAGTTACTGACTACTGATCAGAAACAGTATCCAATCCTTCCCTTTCTTGTATTAATCAAGATGGAGCAAAAAAAATCCCCTTACAAAACAAAAAGTATCACTGAGGCCTGGTCTACACTATGCGTTTATACCGAATTTAGCAGCGTTAAACCGATTTTACGCTGCACCCGTCCACACAACGAAGCCCTTTATATCGATATAAAGGGCTCTTAAAACCGATATCTGTACTCCTCCCCGACGAGGGGAGTAGCGCTCAAATCGGTATTGCCATGTCGGATTAGGGTTAGTGTGGCCGCAATTCGACGGTCTTGGCCTCCGGGAGCTATCCCACAGTGCACCATTGTGACCGCTCTGGAAAGCCATCTGAACTCGGATGCACTGGCCAGGTAGACAGGAAAAGCCCTGCGAACTTTTAAATTTCATTTCCTGCTTGCCCAGCGTGGAGAGCTCATCAGCACAGGTGACCACGCAGAGCTCATCAGCACAGGTAACAATGCAGTCTCCTGAGAATCGAAAAAGAGCTCCAGCATGGACCGCACGGGAGGTACTGGATCTGATCGCTGTATGGGGAGAGGATTCCGTGCTAACAGAACTCCGTTCCAAAAGACAAAATGAAAAAACATTTGAAAAAATTTCCAAGGCCATGATGCAGAGAGGCCACACCAGGGACTCAGTACAGTGCCGTGTGAAAGTTAAAGAGCTCAGACAAGCCTACCAGAAAACCAAAGAAGCAAACGGAAAGTCCGGGGCAGGGCCAAAAACATGCCGCTTCTACACTGAACTGCATGCAATTCTAGGGGGGTCCGCCACCACTACCCCACCCGTCCGTGGATTCCGAGGTGGGGGTGGTAATTGCAGCCATGGCTGAGGATTCTGCGGACGGGGAAGATGAGGAGGAAGAGGAGGACGAGCTTGTAGAGAGCACACAGCACTCCATTCTCCCCAACAGCCAGGAGCTTTTTCTCACCCTGACGGAATGACCCTCCCAGCCCTCCCAAGCAACTATCCCAGACAATGAAGCCATGGAAGGGACCTCTGGTGAGTGTACCTTGTAAATATAAGACATGGTTTAAAAGCAAGCGTTTTTTAATGATTAATTTGCCCTGAGGACTTGGGATGCATTCGCGGCCAGTACAGTTACTGGAAAAGTCTGTTAACATGTCTGGGGATGGAGCGGAAATCCTCCAGGGACATCTCCATGAAGCTCTCCTGGAGGTACTCCAAAAGCCTTTGCAGAAGGTTTCTGGGCAGCGCTGCTTTATTCCGTCCTCCATGGTAGGACACCTGATCACGCCATGTATGTAGCAAGTAATCTGGTATCATTGCGTGACAAAGCCTAGCTGCATATGGTCCCGGTGATTGCTGGCATTCAAGCAACATCCGTTCTTTATCTTGCTGTGTTATCCTCAGGAGAGTGATATCGTTCATGGTAACCTGGTTGAAATTCAGGAATTTAAGTAAGGGGACAGAGATGGCCATTCCTACTGGGCTGTTTGCCTGTGGCTTAAAAGAAATCCTTCCCTGCAGGTAACCAAGCGGGGGGAAAAAGGGGGGGCGCGATTGGCGCTGAGCTTTTCCGCATTTGGCTAGCAGGGATCTTTCCTGCCACCAGCCACGCGGGTTGGGGAGGGGGGAAAAGGGGGTATTTAGCAGTGATCTTCCATGATGCCAGCCACGGGGTGGTTTCTGCTGCTGCACGTTAACAGGAAAGAAGCAGCACTCAACAGTAACACCAAAGCTGCAGGCACTCAATATTAAGATGCAAAATGCAACCTTGTAGTGAAGACACATGTGCTATGTAAGGTGAATAGTGTTGTTCACCGTGAAAGAGTATGACCATTGTTCTCTAAAATGTATCTTTTTAAATACTTCTCTCCCATTTTTCCCTTCGTTATGCAGCTGCAAATTTTTCAAGCCTCCCTACTCCATCCCGAAGGCTATCTCAGTAAAGGCGGCGGAAAAAAAAGACGCAAGAAGAAATGTTTTTGGAAATCATGGAAGTGACCCGCAATGAAAGAGCGCATCTGAATGAGTGGAAGGACGTGGTAGCAAAGTACAGGAAAGATGCCAGTGACCATGAGGACAGGAGGGACGAACGTGAGGACAGGAGGGACGAACGTGAGGACAGGAGAGATGCTCGAGATGAGAGGTGGCGGCAGGAAGATCAGCGGTGGCGGGATGTAACTCTGGGGCTGCTGTGTGATCAAACTGACATGCTCCGGCGTATGGTAGAGCTTCAGGAATGGCAGCAGGATCACAGAGTGCCGCTGCAGCCCCTGTATAACCACCCTCCCCCCTCACCATGTTCCTTAGCCTCCTCACCCGCCAGACGAGTAAGAACTCGTGGGGGTAGGCTCCGTGCACCCGTCCACTCCACCCCAGTGGACAGCCCAATCAAAAGGCTCTCATTATTATGAAAAAATTTTAGTGGCCTTTTCCTTCCCTACTATTCTCCTCCCAAACCCCACCCGGGCTACCTTGTCAGTTCTCTCCCTCTTTTTATAATTAAGTAATAAAGAATACATGATTTTTAAACGAGAGTGACTTTATTTTCGTAGAAAGCAAGCTGTGATCGAAGGGGGAGGAGGGTGGCTTACAGGGAATGAGTCAATCAAGGGGGGGGGGGTTTCATCAAGGAGAAACAAACACAACAGTCAGACTGTACCCTGGCCAGTGATGAAACTGGTTTTCAAAGCTTCTCTAATGCACACCGCTTCCTGGTGTGCTCTTCTAATCGCCCTGGTGTCCGGCTGTGCGTAATCAGCGGCCAGGTGATTTGCCTCAGCCTCCCACCCCGCCATAAAGATCTCCCCCTTACTCTCACAGAGATTGTGGAGCACACAGCAAGCAGCAATAACAATGGGGACACTAGTTTGGCTGAGGTCTGAGCGAGTCAATAATGTGCGCCAGCGCGCCTTTAAACGGCCAAATGCACATTCTACCACCATTCTGCACTTGTTCAGCCTGTAGTTGAACAGCTCCTGACTACTGTCCAGGCTGCTTGTGTATGGCTTCATGAGCCATGGCATCAAGGGGTAGGCTGGGTCCCCCAGGATAACGACAGGCATTTCAACATCCCCAACTGTTATTTTCTGGCCTGGGAAGTAATTCCCTTGCTGCAGCTGTTTAAACAGAGTAGTGTTCCTGAAGACGCGAGCGTCATGAACCCTTCCCAGCCATCCCACGTGGATGTTGGTGAAACGTCCCTTGTGATCCACCAGTGATTGCAGCACCATGGAAAAGTACCCCTTGCGGTGCCCTGGTGCTCCGGTGCCAAGATAGGGATATGGGTTCTATCTATCGCTCCACCACAGTTAGGGAATCCCATTGCAGCAAAGCCATCCACTATGACCTGCACATTTCCCAGAGTCACAACCTTTCGTAGCAGCAGCTTAGTGATTGCTTTGGTTACTTGCATCACAGCAGCCCCCACAGTAGATTTGCCCACTCCAAATTGATTCCCGACTGACTAGTAGCTGTCTGGCATTGCAAGCTTCCAGAGGGCTATTGCCACTCGCTTCTCAACTGTGAGGGCTGCTCTCATCTTGGTATTCTGGCGCTTCAGGGCAGGGGAAAGCAAGTCACAAAGTTCCATGAAAGTGCGCTTCCGCATGCGAAAGTTTCGCAGCCACTGGGAATCGTCCCACATCTGCAACACTATGCGGTCCCACCAGTCTGTGCTTGTTTCCCGGGCCCAAAATCGGCATTCAATGGCTAGAACCTTCCCCATTACAGCAGGATCTCCAAAACGCAGGGGACCGCGGTTTGAGAGAATTCTGTGTCCATGTCCTCATCACTCTCGTCACCGCGCTGCCGTAGCCGCCGCCTCCTCGCCTGGCTTTGCAGGTCCCGGTTCAGCATTGAGTGCACGAGAATGCGCGAGGTGTTTAAAACGTCCGTGATTGCTGTCTTGAGCTCAGCAGGGTCCATGCTTGCCGTGGAATGGCGTCTGCACAGTTCACCCAGGAAAAAAGACGTGAAACAGTTGGCTGCTGCTGCTTTCACGGAAGGAGGGGTGAGGCTGTACCCAGAAGCACCTGCGACAATGTTTTTTGCCCCATCAGGCACTGGGATCTCAACCCAGCATTCCAATGGGCGGGGAAACTGCGGGAACTATGGGATAGCTATGGGACAGCTACCCACAGTGCAACGCTCAGGAAATCGACGCTAGCCTCGATACATGGACGCACACCGCCGAATTAATGTGCTTAGTGTGGCCGCGTGCGCTCGACTTTATACAATCTGTTTTTAAAAAACGGTTTCTGTAAAATCGGAATAATCCCGTTGTTTAGACGTACCCTCAGACACACACCAAGCTAAATTTTGAAAACATTTGTTGCTATTGCAGTAGGTAACAATGATTATATGTCACACTTACGATTATTAATGTAAACGCCCCAGTAACTTCACTGAATGGAAACCCAGACACATGGGTTAGCAGACAAGATTTTCATGCCATGCTGTAAAATATAGACTATACACAGAATGTAGCTGCAGATATTGAGCTAGACAGGGTAGGGGAGACAACAAAGACTTAGAAGTCCAGGACAGAATCTCACCCAAAGAGAGAGAGACAGAATCTGACATCCTGGATGCCAGGCTGGGAACAAATAAAGAAACAAAAACACACCACTAGAATGTAAGCATATGATTATTCTGATTAAATTTGTTGGTGCAAGAGCCTTCACACCTCTGAAGATTCTGCTATCTCTCTGTCTTGTAGATGCCCTTTTCTCTCAGCTGAAAAGCTCTCTGCTGCCTTGCCTGGACCTGTGAGTTTGTTACTCCCTCTATTTTTTTTTTAATTTGAGCTTTGCAACTATGCCATATTTTGGAAGACAGCTTGTACAAAAAACACTAAAGCTATTCTGTATTGCATAGCAGCCCTTTAAATTCTTCAGTTAGGATTTTCAAAAGCACCTAGTCTTGGTCTAACTTTTTCCCCTATTTTACCATTGACTTCAAAGGGAACAGTCAGGCCAATACAGAGCACTTCTGAAAATCCCATTCTTTGTCTCTTTTGAAAAATATGTACATCAGAGTGTCATAAAAATGCTGTAGGAACTTTGAGTCTGGGATTTCTTATTATGAATTTAAAATCTTAAACCTTAACACTGCAGTAACAATTTGTTTTCATTCAATTTTTAAATGTGATACAGTGGCTAAAACAATAATACAAGAGTAAGTCATTTAAACAGCAACTCCTCCATGATATTAATTATACAACTATCCTACGAATTAAACGCTGCAGAGTGGAGTTTATGCATACAAATTAAGATCATTAGGGAAAAGATGATCAAAGCCCTTTATTTTAAAAACTCTGCATTAGATCTGATGCACTGCAATTCAGAAATTATTATATTAAGAAATTATTTGGAAACAAGTCTGAGGTTACACAATGTCCCTTTTACCAGTCAAGAAATGACGAAGCAGAGAAGTTCAGGGGCACAAGCCTTCACGCTTCAGTCAGCCATTTCCATTTATTATTACTGGCCAACCTTGAGAGGATTTATAACTCAATTCGATTCCACATCTCTGTTTGACTGGATGCAGGGTTCAAAAGTTATCATGTTACATACAGGCAATTTCCAGAATTTCAGGGACTGTTGTAGGCATCAAAAGTCAAAACTATTGATTTTGGGGTCAAATCAGCACATTGAAAAAGGGAAAATGGGGGATAGATGGAGCCATTATCATCTGTTGATGACACCCAAATACCTTGCATCATAACAATACCTCTGTACATCCCTCCAGTTGGGGGAAAGAAAGCACCTGCTGTCCATCCCTCCCTTCTAACCTGGGAGAAAGAAATGTACTTTGAGGTGTGAGGAAGGGAGACATACAACGCAGAGCATTTGGTATGGTGCAGAAAATGGGAAACCCTGATGTGAGGAGAAGGGAAAAATGTGGGGGAGGGTCAGAACCCCTGGCACGGAGAGAAGACTGGAGGGACCCTGTTATGGGGGACAGGGAGAGGAACAGAATCCTTGGCTATGATAACTGACACTAGCTTAGGATCTACCCTATGACCCATACCTCAGACATGCAGTAAAACAACCTAGGGTAAAATCCAATTGAGAGTTTTGCCATCAGCTTCAATGGAGCCAGGATTTCGAGGCATAAATCAGTGTGCGTTTACAATGCATTTAAGACATTTTATTTCTCTTTGCAAAATAATTAAGATCCTCACAATTAACTACTGACCCCTGTAATTTCAGGAAAAACTGAATGTTCTATTTTTATGTCAAGATAAGACTATTAAAACAGACAAGAAGAGGAGTATTGTAAAACGAGGTAAAAGCAGCTATTTAAAGAACTACTACCACAGTCTGGCAAAGGTTAGAAGTATTTAATCAAAGCCCCATTAAGTCATCATGCAAGTTCTCTCCCTTTATACCTGATCATTGGGATATCTGGTGCACAGAAAGAAGGTTTCAAACCTGCACATCCAACTTAGTCAGACATTGTGGCAGATTCATTCAGTGATGTCACCATCCTGGGTTTGTGACGTTACTACTGGGTGGTGTCTTCACTGAATGCACAAGGCAGGAGGAGAGGATGAGGCTTTGATTAACATGCACATACTTTGGGGTTAAATTATTCCCTGCTATAGCAAAGTCCTGGGAGGAGAAAAGTCGCTCAGCAAAGTCCCAAGTTTAAGCTTGGTTTCACCAAGAGAGATGGTGTCATGACCCTCTAAATTCACAGATGCCCCACGATCCACAGGGAAATCCACACAGCTCAGGGTTTTCTACCAAGCCCTCTGCTCTATCACTCTGTTCCTCTTTTCTTCAAGATAACCCATACACCCCGAGTATATCCACCACATGCCTCTGCCTTACTCACTACTATTCCCATGCAAATACTACAAGAGATAATACTGACAGCATTATGTCCAGCAGAAGTTTTACAGGGCTGAAGGGAGATGCTGCTGCCTAGACCAGCTGTCCACCAGCTCCGCCCTCCCCTCTGGCCAAACAGCTCCCTCCCGCCACCCCAGCCTGTGAAGTCACAGGCAGGCTCGTAACAAACAGGACCTAGCTTGCACAACCTATATGTGGGAACAATGCCACAGGCTCCTCTCCACCACCGCCTTGAATGCTTGCTAGCCATTTTTTCCTTCCCTCCACATCTCACAGCAGAAGGTATGCTGTAGCCCTAGGTAAGGAAGGCACCCAGACAGAAATATAAACAACAAAGTTATCTTTGAGCAAGATATAAATCCCTCATCCTATCTAGTCATATAATTAAGCAGCAAGGCATGGGAGGAAGTAGGTTTCCGGGGGAGAGAGCTGCAAACCTCTGGTGCATTATACAGCACATATCAGACTAAGATACAGAACGTAATACGGAGAAATCAACAAAGTGGAAAACATCAATCACTATTATCATAAAACACACTATGAAGCTTATCTTTAAAGCTAAACAACTACTTGAGAAGGGCAGTAATCGTCCACTAATGCAGTGCCTGGATTATTTTATTGCTATTGATCACTAAATCATTGCTTAATTTAAAAAAAATGGGGGGGGGAATCCTTCAGCATTCACTATTTATTCCTGGCGTATCTGACATCATTACCAGACAGTTTAAAAGCCCTATAATGTACCCAGCCATCTAAAGTCATTTCACAAGGATATTTAACACATTTAACAGACTCAAGACAGCAGAAATATTGATGAAATGGTCTGCTCTGGCCTTCTCCTAAAAAAGATTGCAGAGGATACTTGCAGTTAAGGCAATATCTTGAAAAATATTTTAAAACTGTATCTTTCCCACATAAAAAAAAATTATTACCTCACTCACCTTGTCCCCTAAATAAAAACAGACTATTGGCTATGCCCCCCTGCAACCATAAATCTAGCTTTGGGCAACTCAAATTCTGAATGATACCATGATGAGTTCCCTAAACAAGGCGTTAAAGCCTTATTTAGCAGCCAACATACTGTGGCAAAACAGCAAAGGCAGCAGAGTTAAAATACACTTGGGAGGAGGAGGAAAATCACCACATCTGCAACAGTTGTTATTCAAGTAAAATCTGGTCCATAGACTAATTAAGCAAAGAGGCAAGGATTCCTAACTATAAGAATAGTCAGCAGTATAAAGACCCGTGAGCTGTATAGCACATGGAAATCTATTCTCCAGCTTTATCCTCTTTTATATCATCCCTCCTCCAGATTCACATTCATTCATTAAATTACTCTACTGAAGCATAATAATCACACAGAGGTATGCAAAATTAATGCCAAGCCACAATTCACAGCCTCGGCTAACACGGCCTATAATGGGGAAGGGGGGGGGGACACGACAATTCTCTGTAAATGAAGTGCACTGCAAATTACCCCCACAAGAATGTTTTAAGATGTATAATTGCAAAACACTGCATTAATTCAATGGTGCAGATGAGGTTTTACAAAACACACAAAATCAGAAAGTTTAAAGTTGAGGTTCTCACAAATACTGTCTGCACTGGTACATATGTGGTATTTTCTATGGACCAAATCCAGTCCACATTGCTGATCGATTCCCTCTCTCACGGAAGACTGGCAATTGCAGGTATACAACACCTCTCACGATGTGGCACTTGTTTAAGACAACTGGAGTTTTGCCAAAAGACCTGAAGGATTCTGAATAACTTTTCTGCCTTAATATAGTATGGGTCAAATCCTACTCTGATGCAACAAGCCAACAAAGTGAAGATAAACAGAGAAGCTGGCCAGTGAGTCCTCTCTGCAATTAGATGTATTGGCATAAGACAAAATTCTGCACTGTGGGTTACCACACCAGTGTGGAGTGTACTTTTTTGCTCCTTTGAGCAGGAGTGAAGTGCATGCCGACCTGTTGGTGGATAGGACTCGTTGCCGATTGTCAAACCTGCAGTGGGGTACATGCATGCCCCTTTTCCAGCAGGCCAGGCTCCTTGGGATGTAGCATGGGCTTCTCTTGATTAGCTGGACACACTTCCTGACATACTCTTTTTCAAAAAGAGATACTTCTCCATCACTGCTTGTGCAGAGAGAAGGTGGCCTCTGCTCTTTCTTTCTTTCTTCTTCTTAGTGCCTGTCTACACACAAATTGCTTTAGTTAAACTGGTGAAAACCCCTTTGTGGACACATTTATATTGGCTTAAAACTGTTTATGTCCATTTAGTTTGCTCCTGTCAACATAAACCAGGTTTAAAGTCAATTAAAGATTGTCCAAAACACAAAATTCTACACTATTTAACAAAATCAGTTTAAAATCATACTTTAATTAAACTATTGTGTTTAAACCAGGCCTTACGCATAGGTACAGTAAAGAGAAGGAGTTAACCCTATAAAATACATGCAACGTTGGCAAGTTATTTTGCAGTGGAAGTCATAAGCTTGAATTTCCACCATAATTTTGCATTGCCATAGTTTATTGTATTTCATTTCCTGGTGTTTTTGTTTTGTTTTTTTGCTATTTATTTATTCTTTAAATTTAAAAAAAAAAAGTTGTTCCACTTTGAAATAAACATTGAAAGAGTTACCAAATGTAGCTTCACTACCCTTCAGATCTACAAAATCATACAGCAGAATTTGGCCCAGGAAGTCCATTAAATGCAAAATGTTATGTGAATTTCAACATATATGTATCACATATACTAATACGTATGCTATGATTTTTGAACATATAATCATTTAAATAAATGGAACTGTGTTAGTTGCAACATGTGGCTATCCAGATACACTGTGCATATACTGTTATCCTTGCCCTATACCTGGAGAACTGTACATTAGTGCTGTGGTTTGTGATATGCCATTTGTGTTAACCAGTATCACTACCAGCCTGAGAACAACACGGGTTACAGCTACAGACATTCTGCAGTCCATGTCACATACATGTTTATAGATTGCAGCACACCTGGGCTATGATGTAGGCCAGCAGTGCCATTGCACAACATAAATGGTATTTTACAGATGGGTCATGTCTGTCACTTAAGTTACCACTTCGGCAACACACTACAAAATGCTGCTGTGCAAGTTAGAAAAGCAATTTTTATTCCCGTTAGCTGTGACACATAATGGACCAAGCCAGTGAACAGAACACTGATTATATCACTCCTTCCATAATCTGGACACTTCTAAACAAGATGCCAAATGCATTTTCATTACAACATGGTTCTGAGTATATACAAGCTGAGAGGTGCTTATCTTTTGAGATGTGAGAATCCTGCTCGGAGGAAAATAGGTGGTTCTCTCTTTACATAGCAAGAAATGTGGTAGCAGGAATAATTTCTCCTATACGGCCAATTTCCTTTTGGAAACTAAGCAACGTCAGAGAAAGCATCTCAAGTCCTCGTAATGGATGTCCTCTCACAACATACTGCAGCTCCTTTTGCCAAGCAGCAGGAGTTTCCTGGCCCTTACACAGGTTCTCTCAAGTAAGGGCAATAATAGCCCCCGAATTGGTTCACACAATATATCCTGGGGACTGGATTTTGACACCCTCACTCGCACGGAGTAGTCCTCTACTCAACAAAACATTCTGACTGAAGTCAATAGGAATTCTTGCAGTCAGGTACTACTCAGCATAAGTAAGGATATCACAATACAGTCATAAATTAGGATTTGACCCAGAGCCCATTGAAGTCAATGGAAAGACTTAATTAACTTTAATGGGCTTTGGATCAGCCCTTTACTGGTTCATTGAGGCAAAGGTCAACCTGGCATATTATATTATATATGAGTCAACTGGACAAAAAATAAACCACACATTAGGTGTGCAAGTGTCTGTCTCCACCTCATTCATAACAATAGGGTTAAAGTAATGCAACAGTATTGCATAACAATGGAATTTTAAATTGCAGTTCTTACATAGCCATAAGCACACAGTCAAATAATAAATAGTAAGGGTATTTGTTTTATAAACTGCTATAATTTATTAAATGGTTACCTTTTTCCTCAAATAAGATCGCAACACATTTTTCCTCGAAGTTATTATTTCTTCTAAGTTATTGCTGAAAACAATCCCAAAAAACCCATTATTTGTATCCAATCTTGCTTAGGTTTAAAATCAATACAAGCCAGTCAAACAAATCTTGCACAGCTCAAAACGGGTAATTTTATAGCAAAATTAAAGACATTTTAAACTTTTAGAAGCTGTTGTGGAAAACTTAAAGGCAAAATTAATGGGTTCAGTGATAATGTATTTGTGCTACAAAATATTAACCAAATCCTGCACCCACTAACATCAATTAAAAGTTTGCCATTGTTCGATGGGTGCAGAATCTGACCCTTCATGAGACTGCTGAAAATGTTGCTTTAGGGAGCAACAGCCATTGTGAATTACAATGCTGTGGTATAGATTTCACATCCTGGCAGTAAATAGGACTTACATTTTCTAACAACACATTTTAAAAGTACAAACAATTTTTTTAATAGCACTAAAAATGGCACTTTTTGCAGGATGCAGGTGTAAAAATTTCCATCAGCAAATGAATATTTACAACAGTGACATGAGGATTCAGGTGTTGCATACAGCATAAGGTCCCAATCCTATAAACTTTTCATGGACAGAACTCCCATTGTAATAAAAAAAGATTTCCATGCATCTTTCAGGATTGGGCCCAACTATCACAAAACAAATACTTTTCAGAAATATTTTTCATAAGTTTATTAAATTTCTCCAGCCAATGCACATGTAATTTTGATAAAATATAAAGAATTTACAGTATATTCAATAACCGAGAGGTGTGTCATACTCCCTTGCAATATAATTTTTATTAAACTATTAGTTAAATTAATTTAATAAGGCTTCTATATAATTACATTTGGAGGGGGGGAAAAAAAGAGCTCTTACACAATAATTCTTTTGTAGAGCTCTCTCTTGATAGCTCCAGCTACAAGAAATCAGCAATCACTTTAGCTGAACAAAATGTAATTTCTAATCAAGTATTTATGAAGAAGACCACTACAAAAATTAAATAAAAAGAACTATGAAAACCAAAGCACATGGTCCTCCCTGCACCCCCATCCGAGCTTTTTAAAACAGAATTCAGTGCAATAATTGAATCCATTTACATTTTGAAATAGGATTATCTGTATTCCATTTTACAAATATGTTGGGGGGAAATTAATAGCCAATGTTAAATATAGTACAACGATTAAACTACATATTGATATATATAAAAAACAATTTAGGCTGGAAAACTGCAAGAGTCTAGCCTATTCTCTATGTCTCTCAGGCAGAGATTCTAATTTCTTGCTCTGTATTAAATAGCCTTGTGATATTATTCCACAGCAGTGGAACCCACCCAGAGGCCCAGTGGCCACAGAAAGTTCCCAGTGGATGGATGGATGGCCTTGGAGCAAGTACAAAGCAAGGAGAATTCATCCAGTACTACTGCAGAGCCTGGCACAGGGACAGAGGAGTGCGGGGGTGGAGGGACAAGCTAGGTCTGACCTCAGAGCAGGTTAGAGCTATTTACAGGCTCCCATAATTTGCACCCACCCTTCTCCACACTGCCAGAGCCTCTGTGAGCCTTGCAGTAGTAGGGAACCACTAGGTTACAGGCCTGCTGCCCCAGGCATGCTTCCTTCCACTCTCCTCTAACCCACCCCACCCTCAACATACTTCCGAGCACCCCCATACGAGCAGGAATACAGACTTGGCTCTGCACCTGGTAAGGGGGCTACAATGCAAAGGGAATTCGCCAAGAGGGGGTTGCAGTCACTTTGTGCCATGTGCAAATTCCCCTGAGAGTTCAACACCAGCTCTGCATAAACTCATCACCGGGGTTGGAGCAGGCCACAAGTGCAGCCAGTAAGCCAGATTATATGGATTCAGTGGCCTCAGACACCAGCATACTGCTTGCAGCCTTTGCTATAGGCCAGTAGTTGAAATAGCAGCTAGGGAGAAGCTATGGAGTTCCCACAAGTACTACACTGTGGTATAGGGGCTGAATATTTCATTAGACAAAATGCCTCTCTGCAAAACAAAAAAACCAATAAACACCTGTTATTGCACAGAGATGTGAATTCCATCTGAAAAACTCAGCCAGTCTAGGGTTCTCTCTCTACCACATGAGGTTGGCTAGCCACATATCAATGACCACACTAAGGAAGTCTCCATGTTATTGCACTAATCTGTAATCTTTAAAAGTCATAAGCCATCTATGGGCTAAATTAATATTAAAAACAGTTGCATTATGTAAGCAGATGCAGACTTTCCTACAGAGTACATAACTGGAACACCTTATTCTCTATTCACAAAGAAAAGTTGTCAGAAATACTTTGCACTGGATTCTCAGAGTGATGTTTAAGCTGCCTGGCTATGTTTGACTGCTCTGAGCTCAGCAAGAGGTTCCATACTCTGCTCTCTCAATAAAGAGTGTTTGCTGATTGAACAAGATACCTGGAGGATTAAGAATCAAGCCTTCATGATTTAAAAACCCTGGTTGACATTTTAAAAAAAATTGTAATATAATCCCCCACAGTTCTTCAAAGGAGACATCCCTACTTTTTACATACACTTTATAACTAGGTTTCTCTATACCTGTTGTGTGTTGTAGCTTACACTAGACTAGAGTTAGTCTCTGCTGAATTTGGTCCAAGTGCCTTAATCAGAGGTTCACTGTTCACATTTGGGATGAATTTGGCCCTTTGATGTAACAGCAGGTCTTCCTTCAGAGAGTTCATTAACTTCAATAGGATTACGTGAAATATACATCAGCTCAGAATTGACACTATGGGTAAATGATGGGGGCGGGAAAGGAAGACGGCAGCACTCTGAAGACTATATATACAAAAATTGACCAGAGTGCTGGCTATACCCTTGCCTATATGAATTCAGAATGGTCAATGTACACACAAAATTCTGCCCCAGAGGAAACAGAGGGGAATTCCCTGTGTCAGGAATTCTTCATTTATTGATCAGTCTTCTGTCTACTGTGCCAATTTTGTCCATCTGAGCTACTAGAAATAGCATAAATTTCAGGCATACTTATGTTTGTGTGACAAGACCAGACTCCCAATGGCTAATCTAATGCATTATCCCATGATGGCTCATCACCACAAACACATACCAAAAATGTCTAATCATAGTAAGGCCAAATATTACAGAATTCTGTCAAATCATGCTTTCTCTCACCAAAACAGGCAAAAAAGAATTTTTGAAAAGCAGTTACCATCTGATGGCATGTAGCAGACATATCAGTACAAAGATAGGCATGCCAGAACAGGCAATGAATAACATGTCTCAGCCATTTTTTCCTTCACTCAGAGGCCTGTTAATGCCACAAAATGCTGCAGCCCACCCTCTCATTTTGTGTAAGCAATTTCCATTCTGTTGTGTTTTCTCACAATCTGGAAGTGTTAAATAAAGCAAAGACATCTGTAACTTACAATCAAAAACAAGTTACCAATGTATTGGAATGACTTAATGAATTTTCCATATATACTTTAAAAAAATACATATAGGGATACTGGTAAATCATGATTTTATAGATCCCAGATCTGTGCACCTGGTGGAAATTGGGTCTACAAACTAATAAATCCCTGAGTTCGCTGAAAGTTGTGTAAATGTAAACAGCTATCGAATCAATAAGGAGCTATCTGATGATTGTTTGAGGCACTCACTTCAGATGGCTATGTATCTGATAGATACAAACCTCCCATGCAGTCTGGGGAAAGGAGTCTTTGGTCCGGATTCTCCTTTGCCCTGCACCTTGGTAATCATTACACCTGTGCAGACAAAAATCAGGATGGAAGCATTTTAAATGATTACACAAGGTGCAGGGCTATGACAAATCAGGCATCTAGAGACACTGGTCTAGGGCCCTTAGAGATGATAGTGAAGAGGCAGTGCATAGGCTGTGGCTGACTGACAGACAGGAGCTGAGTCCAAAGGAGGAGCCAGTTTGGAGCTGCCAGTCAGGTAAAGACACCAGGTCCAACAGGATGAAGAGCTGGGGTGAAGGAAACAGACCTCTCAAAATATATTTTTTTAAAGATACTGTTTTCAGGGAGTGGGAATGTGACAGTTCAGGTGATAGTTCAAGGACCCTCTCCTTTTCTTCTGTAGCAACTCAACAGGGGTCATTACAGCCTTAGGGTGCAGTAATCGTATTGGTTCAGGGTAGAGGAGAACATTGCTGGATGTGAACAGCTGTTTCCAGAGCATGGAATTAATCTGCTTTTCCCTCTGTGGCTCCATACCACCTGCATGTGGAGCCACTCCAGGCCATGCAATCACCAGGCCCAATCTGCTGAGAATCAGCTGGCCCTCTATGGAGCAGGCTTAGGTGGGATTGGATGTCTTTACAGAGAAATAAGTGATATGTAACCATGAGTCAGGATTTGGCCCCAAGGACAATCTATTTCTTGGACCTTTTGTAATCTGATCAACTGCTAAGCTCTTTTAGAATTAAATAATTAACGACTCTTAAAAATTTACACCAGCGTGCAAACTGGCTTCAATAGAGCTGCTCCTGATTAGTGTAACTCAGAGGAGACTCAACCCACAGAGTACATATTTATAACCAGAACTGTTTAAAAGTCTTAATACAGGTCACTTGCATTGTGTAGCTTCCAAACTTTGATCCACATTATCCAACACATAGGGGCCAAATTCACCCCCAGTCTAACGGCAGTGATTTAAACAGCATTACAGCAGGGATAAATTTAGCCTATTTACCTACAATCATTTAAATAAGAACCTGTTAAGAGCTTTGAGAATCATAGAAATGACCCTTTTAACTTCATAAATTTACAAGCTAATCATGAACTAAGATCAAGTGGAATAACTGTGATAATCTCAATATTTATGATTTGGGGGGGAAATTATGAGTTTAGTTCTATTAGCAGTAATTTTCAATTTCTGAAATTAAAAAAGGTCTAAAGAAACTAAATGATCTCTGCCCTAAAATGTACTGTTCCTGAAAAACAGTGAACTACATTATTACATATATAGAACTCAATGTTATTAATGCCACCAAGCTCTTACACATCATTTTTCCCAGTCTGTAGATCTCAAAGTCCTTTACAAAGGAAATAAGTATTATTATACCCATTTTACAACTGGAGAAACAAGCAGAGAGAGAGAAGAGACTTGTGCAAGGTCACCCAGCAGGCCAGCAGCAGAACCACGAACTGAACCCAGGTCTCCTGAGTCCCAGTCCAATGCCTTATCTGCGCCCGGGTATACGGCCTCCCTAACAAAATATTTGCTAGACTGAAAGATTTAAAAACAAGACTTTGATTCCAAACACCAATTCTTATAGTAGCAATAAATGGAGAGTAGAATACCTTTTTAAATATTTCTTACTTTAAAGAAGTTAGTGTTTTGCAGAAGTTATCGTAACCTTTTGACCCAGCTGGAGTAGTGCCTTAAACTGTATTTTTATTCCATGTCCAAAATTCCAGCAAGCTGGTCATATGGGAATGAACAGTGTGGTGCCAAAAAAAAGAGTATGCTATTAAACATGGATTTGAAACATTTATATCAATTATCTCTATTTCTTTGCAGAAGATACTAAGGCAGGGGTAGGCAACCTATGGTACGCGTGCCAAAGGCGGCACACGAGCTGATTTTCAGTGGCACTCACACTGCCCAGGTCCTGGCCACCGGTCCGAGGGGTTCTGCATTTTAAATGAAGCTTTTTAAACATTTTAAAAACCTTATTTACTTTAATATATAACTAAACTATTGTTATATGTATAGACTTAGAGAAAGAGACCTTCTAAAAACATTAAAATGTATTACTGGCACACGAAACCTTCAGTTAGAGTGAATAAATGAAGACTTGGCACACCACTTCTGAAAGGCTGCTGACCCCTGTATTAAGGTATTGCCAAAAATTAAGCCTACCAGGTACATACAAGAAAATAAAAACATTATGCTAATCTGGTGTGCGAACTTGATTAGCAAGATGTTTCACTACAAAGGATGCATTACTGGCTTCAACAGAGAACAAAAAAATGTCCATTAACTCAAATGAAATATTTCTATTGCAGATGGACTTAATCTCATCGGAGCAGCAAAATGCATAAAACATCGCTGTAGGAAATACTCTGCTGCGCTGCTCAAATGTAAACAATTACAGCTTTATTAACTGCTGCTTAACATATTTAGTAAGCAAAATAAAGCATGCCTATGCTGATGCCCTATCCCTCAGTGCCAATATACCAATAGAACATTATTATATAATGTACTATGCACCTATTGCAATGGCCTTTGGGCACCTTACATACATGAAAAAATGAATCAACCATTATTTACCACATTGATATTATTGGCAGAAATAATAGGCATCTCTTACAAAGAAAAGCCATCAAATGGGAAAGCCTACACAGTCTCCACCCAAGATGAAACAAATGCTTGGTTAAAAAGATGAAGACCTGGTTAAAAAGATGAAGACCTGCAAATTCAGGTTCTGGCAGAACACCCGATGGACTGAGTTCCTTTGCTTGGATCACTACACAAAGGGCATCCTTTCTCCAGTTCTCAAGAGGTCAAATTTAGGGATGGTCAATGGGACAGCTTCAGCTAATCTCAGCTATCATGACGTTGCATAGATAAGCACGTCAACAAACAATGCTATGACCCATTTCAGCACAAGAGCTACAGTGGAGACCATGAGCAAACAGTTGCTAAACATAACAATTTAACATTAAAAATACTTAACCAACTAATGCAATAAAAAACAAATTTACTATAAACTCTTACACAAGTAGGGCACCATCCAGACAGCTCTTGAAAACCCTGATAGCTCACTGAAGTTAGTGGAAAGACTCCCATTGACTTTGGATCAGGCCCCACATTGTCTGAGATGCAACAGAGAAGAAGGAATTTAGGGTTCTCATTATAGTAGGAGTTCATTCAGGGAATTTATTACTTCAGTGCAGAACTGGTCTGAAACCAGATTTACTGTTCTGAGGGAAATTCCAACTTTTCAGGGGTGGGGGGGGATCATTCTGAATCTGAAATGTCAACATTTTGTGGAGAACGAAAATTTAAAAAAAAAATTATTTGGGCCCATTAAAACATTTCATCTGGATAATGTCAGAATGTTTTGATATGGTAAAAATGCTTCATTTTGTCTTTATCATTTTGATTATACTTTTATATTATATTAAAACGGTAAATATTTAAAGTAATATTTTACTACAAGTCAAAATTAAATGAATCAAAACAAGGTTAACATGTTTCATTTTGTCTTTATCACAATGTCTCAACATCCCATTGAAAATTTCATCAAAACCAATACATAACAGGGACTTATTTTGATTTGAATTAAACCGCATTTTCTGACAGAAAACTGTACCATCTAAAACATTTTTATCAGCTCTGTATCAGTGTGAGCTTTGCCTCGGTAACGGCTGCAGGATTTGGTCCTTAGCATATGTGTTCTGATACGACACCAGATTAGCCAAAATACTGGACATAACTGATGAGATGTATCCAATACCTCTATAAGCACATATACCATGCTCACTAACATAGGATTTGAGACCCAAATCTTCAAAGCTATTTCAGTGCATAACTTCCATTGAAATCAATAGGAGTTAGACACCTAAGCACCGTTGAGGATCTAGATACGAGAGTGTCTAAAAAACAAAACAAAAAACCACCATACAAGCTCTATACAATTTGGCATGAGAATTCTCTCGAACCAAAATACTGCTCACTGAAAACAATGATATTACCACAAATATATAGAAAAGGCAGACTATCTACATAGCCTTAATTTTAGGAAAATATCAAAGTTACCATAATCTGGAATTACCAGGCAAATCCCTGACTGAATCATATAACAAACAGCACCTCCAGAGAAAGCCTACTGACTTTCAGGGGCATTACTTTCTGCATATACATCAGCAAGTCACCTGCCAAAAGCAAACCTTGAGCCAAGATGGGTCCTATAAAGAGATAAGAAGTCAAACACAAAACTAGTATAAGTAGGTGCTAAACCACTGACTTCAATAATGTTGCACTGTGGCGCTTACACAAATTCTCAATTTGGCCTAGCTCACCAGCAACTCCAGCTCATCAATTCAGGTTGTTGGGACATATGGATTAACAGTGCAACATCACAGATATTGTGAACAAAGTATACAGATATTCACAGACAGACCTTAGCAACCCAAGGAGAATATGTGAAGTCCTTTTTCTTTTATTATAATGTTTAAAGAATTCTTGTTATTATTAATCATCTAAAATAAAACAAATATATTAAATAGAGCACAAATGGCATGAGAATCAGTCATGCACTAACTCTCCAGAGTCTAATAGACAGAAACTCTATAAACATCCTTACTTTTCTAAGAGAGTATTTTACTGACCAGTCTTTCTCTAAAAGATTGTTAACTTTCTCACATTGGTCTGAACAATAAGCAAGTGATGGTGCAATCACTATATGGCTATCAAAATTTACTTCAAACAAACTTTTTCATATTTAGACTTTTTGCAAAAGGCATCTACTGTACAAGCAGCAAAATAAGTTACTAAATAATTCCAGTGACACAAACAATCATGAGAAATGTACATTTTTCCCTCAGATATCTTTATGTTGCAAAGAAAGATGTGCAAAATGTCTCAGTTGCCTCACCACACTATCTTCAGAGCACAAACTGAAAGAAATTAAAACCTAAATTCTTTTATCAGAGGTTTATAAGAGCTAAAAATGTCCATTGGAGAAATATAGCTTCCTGAAGTAAAATAGCCATAACCATATTAGCCAGCCACTTAAATAGTTTTCCTGGATTTGAAAATTGCCTGCAAACTACTGAAGGCAGAATAGGAAAAAGACCAGTCCGGCATATCATCTGTGCAAGGACTGTCAGACTGAGCCTTAAAGAAACATCTGTAAGTATGAAACAGACCAAGGCAATGTCTGAAAGTATCACATTGAAGTTAGGAGTGGTCTTTCAGTTCCACAATGACTAAGGAACTCTGATAATATTGTCCCTTCCTCCCCTCTCCCCCAGCTTTATATGTAAAGTTCATTTTTATCAATATAACAAGGACCTATGTCTTAGATTAGGACATCATTGGACAAAGATGTTCTTCCGTTATGAGGAAGGGGAAGAAATATAGTTCCAAAAGTATACAGTTAATGTACGCAGAGCAGGGATATATGTTTGAGATGCCTCTGAGGAATGTCTTTGCAAAAAGTTGCATATTATTTCAGTAAAAGATATATGTGGGGATTACATAAGTGGACAACCTTCCTATCAATTTATTAAACTATTTATACTTCCAATTTCCAGAAGGAAAATAATAATAATAATAGCTAATTTCAATGAGAGTTCTAGGCTGAGAAGCCTTACAGGCTAGAGCACTAAATACTAAGAAGGGACCTCTCCCTTTTTAAACTCTATCTTCTATCCTCCTTACTGAGGAAGGGTATGAAAATTGCAATTATACTTTCAACTGCAAACAATTAATTTTGATTTAGCCCTGGATAATTCAACAGAAGGGATAAAAATTATTGAAAGCATCTGAGAGTAATTTAACCAATGTGACCCTGGGCAAGTCCCTACGCCTCTGTGCCTCATTTCCCCTTCAGTAAAACAGGGATAGTAATAGTTCCTTTATACCATGCTGTGTTTTTTGTCTGTTTATACTGTAAGCTCTTCAGGACAGAGACTGCCTCTTATTATAGGGTTGTACAACACCTAGCGTAGTGGGGAGCTAATCTCAGTGGAAGCCCCTAGGTGTTACTGGTTTTACAAATAATAACTAACCATGACTTTTAACCAGTTGTGAAATTAGTAAAATGTATTTCTCTCTTGCTCTCCAAATACTGCCTCATTTGTCACCTGTGCACACATACTAAATCATAAAATTACTGATAAGACAAATAACCTTTTGTTTTACTTCTTTTGTTTAAAGCTTCTCAAGAGGTTAGAGTTATAATGGAATTTGAAATATCAGGCACATGAAAAAAATCAATGAGAGTTGTCTGCTTTGCAGGCTCTGGCCTTTAATGTATGACACAGTATTTCACACTTTTCTTTTGCCAAAGGTTATATAGAAGCAGTATAGAAACATAGATCCTTACTCCTTTTACACATTGTGGGGGGAAATGAAGTGTGGGGAGGGCACCTGGAATTCCTCCTTGCTTCATTTCAGCTTTTTCTTTCCTTTTTGAAATTCAGGAAAGCAAACTCCCTGGCTATGGACCTTGTCACAGCATGATTATAATTCTTATTAAAGTTAACTGTGAAGTAGAGTGGTTGAATACAAATAAGCCTCTTAAAGCAATGCTTCTGAACCTGTCTACAAAGTTTGGACTCACATAAAATTCTCCCAAATAAGCTTTGATAATGATTTATGAGATCTATAGGTGAAATCCCCAATATAAAAGATTATTATTTTCTCTTTTCTTTTTAAAAGGACAAATGAGAATGGATTTAAATGAAAGGACTCCTGAAAAGGCAGGAGGTAGATGTTCAAAAGTACAAAGTCAATTATTTCTATTTCCTATTTATGCCTTTTTTAAATTCCCCCCATCATCTACAGAGTTGTGAATAAGAGGTTAGCAAGTTAAAATTTGAATTAAAAGAAAAACTATTTTCCTCTTTCTCTCTAAATGAGAGAGAACATGTCCAAGAACAAATATTCAGACCTTATACACACTGGACATTATCCAAAAGGGTTCATCTCTTACTTACAGTAGAAATCAAATTTAATTTGCTACAGAGATTTTTTTTTTTATTATTTAAGACTGTACTCAGTTCTTTAAAGCACATATCCTTGGGAGGTCAAACTCGGGTTGTCAATTTTGGTTGGATGTATTCCTGGAGATATCACATGACATAATCTTTAATTAAAGATTCATCTTTAATTCCTGGAGACTCCAGGCCAATCCTGGAGGTTTGGCAACCCTAGGTCAAAACACTCCATTGATACAAGCAACTCCACTAGCTTGCATGGAGATGCATCCTCTTACGCTACCTCTGAATTTGACACAGAGATCCAAAAGTGGCTACTAAAACTAATTTTAAAAGAGTGTACTTTGACTAAAGTAAAGCTGGATGACTTGAACGCTCCTAGTTCAGTTGGACTACTCATATGCTTAAAATTAAGCATGTGTTTAAATGCTTTGGTGGATTGGGGCCAAAGTGCTTAACCCCTGAAGAATCAAGTCCAAAGAAAGTACTGGGATTCTTTTACAATTTATTTTCCACCGCTGCACTAAGGCCTTGACCCCACACCACTGAAGTCAATGGGAACTTTCCCACTGAATTCAACAGGTGCAGGATAATGTCATTAAAAAATGCCTCCAACTCATTTCACATAGGCTACAAAACAGGCATCAGAGAATCAAGATTTTTGGTCACAATCACCTGAGCTGGGTTTAAATCAGTGACCAAGTACTGGATCCTATTACCAATCCCTTCAGCCATCCAGTCCAGTGGCCTCTACAGAACTACACAGACACTTTGCTGCAGCATTTGAATGACTGTTGTGCAGGTTTCTATCATTTTCTCAAATCCAACTCACTTTTCAGCAGATAAAAAAGAAATTAAAGAAAGCAATGGAACAACATTCTGATTCTGGATATGCGCAAATATACCATTCATTCAAGCTTATTTAGATTTAATGATTTATGAACTCAATAATAAAAGTAAGATTGTAAAAGTCTTTTTGCTACTTAATGTGCAATGTTTAAATGATTACTTTTCCTGCATATGAAAATTCTTCATCTGAAAACCCTGTGATAGTAAATTAATTATTTTTAAAATGTTGATTCTATATAACAATATATATTCAACAGCTGGAGAGCTTTTCCTAAAACATTACAAAGTCTTGAAAGATGCAGACAAAATTAAGTATTTAATTCTTACTCCAAAATAAATGAAAACCACTCCCAGAATCATACAATGGGACAATACCAAAGGAAAACTGGGTTTCAAACTTCTTTTCTATAAACACTAAATAAGGCAAGCCTGTGGGAAAACAAACTTCTTCACAACTAGTCCCAACAGCAAAATAAGTCAAAACAGGATTACTGTAATATCAGTTTTTTGCAATTTTGCATGTCATCAACCTGAAGTGAAATCTACATGAAATTAATCAGAACGTATTCATGATTTGTGACACCTTATGGAGCAGGGAGATTCAGATCGAAATTTTGAAGTTGCAAGGTCAGTGATGTTCTCTTTACTTTAGGTCAAGATCACGTATCTTGTGAAGCCTTTACACATGCTTCAAGAGAAAAAGGAAAGTGTCCCGCGGCAGCGCTTTGAAGTGCAAGTGTGGTCGCAGCACCAGTGCTGGGAGAGAGCTCTCCCAGCGCTGCAGGTACTCCACCTCCCCATGGGGATTAGCTTACAGCGCTGGGACACTGTTTACATTGGCGCTTTACAGCGCTGTAACTTGCTGCGCTCAGGGGGGTGTTTTTTCACACTCCTGAGCGAGAAAGTTGCAGCGCTGTATAGCACCAGTGTAGCCAAGGCCTTAGAGTGCTGGAGTAAATACTCAAAGAACCATGACCCTAGTCCATCAAAGCATTTAAGCACGTGTGTAATTTTAAGCACCTGAACAGTCCCATTGAATTCAATTGATTGCTTTTAGCTAATGCTTATAGAAAGTTACACACATGCTTAAGTGCTTTGCTGGATTCGGACCAATTTGATGCAGATTAGTAGTTTACACGGGAATATTTGAAAGGAGCCTAAGGGAGTTAGGCATTTAACTCCCTTACACTGCCTTTGGAAATCACAACCTTAAAATCCAACTCTGAATGCTTCGTTTATGAAAAAGAATGAACATATGAAGTACCTAGAGTTAAGCATGAATGTTTGTTACTGCTCTGCCTTGGGCTAGATTTTGTCCAGTTTTTGTTCAAGTACAGCAAGAATGAAGGGTGCCAGGATCTTCCCCTTGCACAGGAGTCAACCATAGTTGAAGTCTTTTTTTCTCACCCAGGTGCAAGGTCTACTTCTGACTCCTGTCTCCTCGAGTCCTAACCAGGCCAAAAGAACCACGGAGATATATGAATATCATTAACACATATCTATTAAACAGCCGTTAGTGTGCATCTTCAACCCTCTCATCTGAACTCTGCCCACAAATTCATCTCTCCAGGATTCACTGTGTAACTTAAATATTTACAATGAGGGACCGCTTAGTTCAGTATATAAAAAATAGCAACTCTCTTTCCTTGAGATCTTTCTTAAAAAGCTAAACTGAATATATAAATGGAACCTGGGAGACTTCCCTACCAGATTACAACAAATAGATAGTCAAGGATTTTAGGGTCAAAATTGAACCTGTTAATTTAACTGTAACAATAAGGATGCGAAGCAGACAGTATTGCTTAGCAATCTGGAATGCAATCAGCTTTTAAACATAATTTAATTTATGTGTCACGGCATATTTTTCTAAGCAAGAATGAGAGAACTATCAAGGTTGAACCTATTTATTCTGCCTTCAAGTTCTTCACAAATGCTACATAAAAATAAAGACAAGTTGCAAAACAAAACACTTTATTGCTATTTCAACACTTGCTCTATTGTGAAGTTAGCAAACATTTCAAACAAGATATTTACATTGTTGTTTGATGGTAACTGTTGTTGGTCACATAAAGTGACCAGAATTCCCCATATTCCATAATTTTCATTCCTGCATTAACAACAGCTTGTTAACAGCACTACTGCTTTAGGGCCCAATCCAGCCACTCACAATCTGGTTTCAATGGGAACACATACTTTTGGCTTCATTGGGACTGCTCACCTGAATAAGGACAGCATCAAGTCCATACATTGGAAATAGTATCTTAAAGATGTCCACTTTCATGTGAGCATTAACAAAATTAGTATAAACCAATTTAATCATCTTAAGTGTGTGCCTATAGCCCACTCTATAAAATCTTTCTTTTATCTGATAAAACGATTGCATCTCTGTTGTTTTTAACCAACTGTTTTTCTGATACTTTTGCAACAACAGTTGAGGTCTTTTCTTCTTTTTTCCAAGTTCACATCCTGAAAACAGTCTTCTTTTTGAAATTCACAAACCACAAAACAACAAGCTACTGCAAGGTATTTGTTGCCCAGATATACCACCCAGAGTTCTTCAACACAGCAGATGCCTCTGTAGTCTGCACCCTTAGCATTTAGAAGTTTTGGAAAATAAACAAGTATGTGTGTGTATTTACACAACATATAACACGATCTGTTCCATTTCACACAAGAACTGAAGATACCAGTTTGGAGAACACACGAAAAACAATATGTGTGTATATAACTGCCCACTGTATGTACCTGCTTAGAAACAGAGTGTGACTATATAGTGTATTATCTGTGCCCAAAGCTGTTATATGTGAATGGTTTGTGCTGTACCTGCCTTCCCTCATTCCTAGATCTGCTAAAGGGATGGGAGAAGCTGTTGCTGCTGGAAATGTACAGCGAGGGGGGATGGCTGCTATATCTCCTTCCCAGCCAGCTCAGCAGCCACCCTGACCCATCCCCCATTTTTCTTCCCCACTCCCCAGATTCTTGCCTATTCAGCCACTGAGCTCAACAGCAACAGATCAGCAGCTGACAGTGACAGAGGGGAGCATCAATTGAGAGCTAAGAGCTGTACAAACTAAGAGCTTCAATCGGTCCCTGGTCATTTCTCTGTGGCTTCTCTTCCAGGTGGATAAAATTTCGGGTGGGGGAAACAAAGTCAGTGTTGTCCTCTGCAGGCTAAAAGCTGGAGGGATAGGCCCCCTCCCCAGTACTCCTCCCCTCATAATTCTATTCATGCTCATTTTAATAAGGTACAATGTTGCTTCTCCTATTTGTTTTTGCATCAATACATTTTTCATGCTTACCTGAAATCCATCCATTCCTGGATTGCTCCTAATTCTTCAGCATAATTTACCCTAACAGTTAAAAATACCTTCAAGAAATGAGAAGGTGAAAGTCTGCTATGGCCTCTCAAGCCTTTTCACAGCATAGACCACACTGTAATGCAGAGAGTGCCTTAGGGACCATCTCTTTCCATTTTGTATTGTGTGGGCCACCTCTCATCCCATCCCAGGCACAATCATCTCTAACCATTCACAGATCTGTGGCATTTACAACAGCGACAACATGAAAGAGTCATATTAGAAAAGTTTTTAAGCTTCTTTTACTGCTGGGCGGGCGGGGGAGGGGGAGAAAGAATGAGAAGTGCCAATGTTATGTGACCAGCCAGCGCTCCACAGACCAGCACCAAGTGATCTGCAAACCATCCGCAGCACTCACACCACAGGTTGAGAACCACTGGGAAAGGGAGCAATGGAAAGCTGAGAGCTGGGCAAACATATCCCTCAAAACTATTAGCTGGGGTGGGGGCTGACTGGCTGAAGCAAGTGGGAGACTTTCTCTGCTCACCGTCAACAACTGCTCCCAACAAGGCACCCCCCCTTTCCAAGAAGGGAGATTTGCTTGTGAAGAGAAACCTCCCCGGCGCCTGGAGGTGACTGTGCACGCCCTGCTCGGATTCAGGGCAGCTTCCTAACACAGGGGCACGCGCCAAGGGGACCACGCGCGACCCGGACACACGCGTCCCCCCCTCCCCCCAAGGCGCAGGGGGTGCCCGCCTTACCTTGATAATACTGCTCCTGCGAGGGGTCGCCTTGGCAGCTTCCAAGAGGCTGGCTTCGGGGTCCGCTGCTGCCCCCGCCGAGGTCCCCAGGCTGCCGGGAAAGCGCTCGGCGGCTCCTGCCATAGCCAGCCCGCTGCGGCGCTCCCGTCTCCTGCCTGGAGCCACCGCAGGGATTTCCAGGGATACCGGCTCTAGGCACAGCTCGGCTTCCTCCCCGCCCTTGCGAGGCGCCTCGGGCAGGGCAGGACCCGCGCGTTCTGCCATCACCCTCCGCTCGGGGCGCGGGGAGACACCAGGGTGGGGCGCG
The DNA here is from genome assembly GCF_020497125.1 of Mauremys mutica. Lineage (NCBI taxonomy): Eukaryota > Metazoa > Chordata > Testudines > Geoemydidae > Mauremys > Mauremys mutica. Next base: position 55,627,666 of record NC_059081.1, on the reverse strand, counting down.
CGGATCTGACTCCAGCCTCTCCTCCTAGTGCACCGCGGCGGCAGCAACTTTCTCAGGGGGAGTCATCGTTAGCCCGGCTCCGTCTGCAGCGGGAGGTGGCTAGGCAGCCCCGCCAAGGCAGCAGCCCCGGAGGCGCAGGGGGGGAGGGTCTCCCTTGTAGCAGGAGGGGGCTTTCCAGCGGCGGGGAAAGGGCGGGCGCGCGCCCCGCCTGTGCCCGGCAGAACAGAAGGGACAGGATCCCGGGGCGCGCGTGCAAGGCAGAAGCAGAGCGCTCGGGGTAAGCTGCAGCCCGCCGCCCGCTCGCCCTCGAGCAGGAAGTGCCGCGGCTCTACTCCTCTGTTGTGACAGAGCCAGGCGTGTTTTGACAGGCCAGGCTGACAGACAGGGAGCCGGCCCACTTAGCACAGGAGCAGCTTTTCCGATGGGGCCGGGGGCGCCCAATAGTAATCGCCGGGGGTGTGGCCATGGGGCAGAATGGAATGGGGGCTCTGCTGGGAGTCCCAGCGAACGGGTGCATACAACTATAGCTACACACACACACACACACACACACACACCCCTACCTGTAGATCACACTCCCACAGACGAAGCTTTGACGTGTGATCAGGGGCGGTTAAAGAGGTGAGTGAAGAAGGGAGGGGGGAGACGTCTAGTCGCCCCTGCCAGCCAGCTGTCCAGTCAGCGCAGCCTGGCTTTCAAAGCAAAGCGTGTCTTTGTGCTGGAGCAGGCACGGCCGGAGAGTAAGTGCCCAGCAGAGAGGCAGGGTTTCGGGAAGTTTTGGAGTGTGACTACGTCAGGTTAGAGAGAGACTAGAGGAGAGGCTGGACAAGTTTATGCCCCTGAAAACCGAATAAGCGCATCCGTTCTTTCAAAGCGGCACTTTGCTTGTATTACATTTGTGGACATCAAAGCGTGAATGGTTTAAGATACAACTAGAGGGACGTTTCTGGGATGCTTTGAAATTTGACCATGTCACGCTAAAGATACGCTGGGGAGCGGGGGGAGGAGAAAAGGTTCCGAATCTTGCACATTAGCAGTCCCAGTAAACGCACCTTTAGAGGAGTTTGCAGGGGTGTTGTGTTCACGGTGCAGGGGATGATCGGGGCGGGCGAAAGGTATGAAACAGCTCTGTCGCTGAACTGGATTAAAAGTGAGACCGTTCAAAACCTATCACTAAATAAACCAACGTGTACGAAACAGGAGGCAGATGCCGCTAGACGGACATTCGGCCAGGCTCATGTGGTACCCCAGTGGCAGGTTGACGAGTGGAAGGGGAGGCCTGACTCGACAGTGTTCAGATTGTCAATGTAAATGACCGGGTAGAGCTGCTCCCCTTTGTATGGGGAGAGGCAAATAAGGGGAGGGCGGGGGATAGTTTCACTCTCTTTTAAAAAAACAAACTTTCCTGGATAAAAATCCTCACTTCTAGAGATGCAGAAGTGAGGATTTTTACCCACAAAAGCTTATGCCCAAATAAATCTGTTAGTCTTTAAGATGCCACGGGCCTCCTTGTTGTTTTTGTGGATAGAGACTAACAGGGCTACCCCCTGATACTTCACTCTCTTTTGGGATGTGCGTGCTGCCTAGCCTGTTTTCAAATATATTTGCTTGTCACCGATTTATGCAACAAAGCACCCGCTGTAATCCAATCCATGCTGCCCAGACCATTCACAAGGGCGAAGGGGGGGGGGGGTAAGCGATGCAGGGAGTGGACTCCTGATGCGAATCTAATTCATTTCTGCTTTCTACCTACGGAATAAGTGCTTTGACCGGGCCCCGTTTCGCCCCCGAGAGCAGAGCCTGCTGCTCCCAGCGAAGCCGGGGGAGTTTTCACCTTACACTCCAGTGGGAGAAGTTTCGGGCTGCGGGAGCCCTGGGACTCTGCCTTGACCTTCTCGGCTACGTTTGTAAAGAATCAAACGGCGCCGAGGATCTGATCAGCGGAGAGAACAAGGAGGCGCCGCACAACGCTCCGCGCCGGGGCATTACAACGTGGGTGAAGGAGAGTAGCTTAGTCCTCGCTCGGTCCAGCCAGCCAGGCTGTGATGTGTTTCAGCAACAACAGCGCCCTCCAGCGCCCCTCCGCGAGACGGTCCGACAGTAGAGAGGTTCTTGCATTAACCAGTCACTTATTTGCCCCAAGTAAAGGCCAAATGCTGCGTGGAGTAGGGCTGCAAGGTCGGACTGAGTGAAGGAGGGCAGGAGCTGGGCCAGGTGCACTCTCTGAACTGTAATAAAAAATAGGGAATAATTAACAGCGGAACTTTAAGTGCCTCTGGTTTACAGTACTTCTATATCCTGGAAAAAGGAACAGGAGTACTTGTGGCACCTTAGAGACTGACATTTATTTCAGCATAAGCTTTCGTGGGCTACAGCTCACTTCTTCGGATGCATAGACTGGAACACACAGACTGGAGATATTTATACATACAGAGAACATAAATAAATATCTCCTGTCTGTGTGTCCCATTCTATGCATCCGAAGAAGTGAGCTGTAGCCCATGAAAGCTTATGCTGAAATAAATTTGTTAGTCTCTAAGGTGCCACAAGTACTCCTGTTCTTTTTGCAGATACAGACTAACACGGCTGCTACTCTGAAATCTATATCCTGGGAAATTTCCCAAAATCTGGGAATTTGAGTAAAATGTTTTGAATGAAAATTCCCAGTTTCCCAAGTTGAAACATTTTACTCACAAATTCCCAGGTTTTGGAAAATTTCCCAGGATATAGAAGCTCTGTTAAAAAAAAACTTTATCTGGGAATTTTTCACCCGGTTTGGGAAATTTTTAGCAATAGGTTAGGGAAAGTTGGCATCATGATATAGACGCACTGCTGGTTTAGTTCAGCTGATGTCAGAAGGGGCAGAGCTTGAAGCCTGGCTCTAGATGGGTTACTGAAGCATAAGGTCTAGCCAAATCTATTCCCTGTCTCCACAGGAAGGTGCCCCTCTCTCCCACCCCCTGCCCAAAGCCACACTTCACCTCCTGAGTCCAAAGGAGGGCAAGAGCGAAGAGACTGAGGGAGGGGGTGGGAGCAGATGGCTAACCAGCAATACCCAGAGTCCAAACTCTAGGCATAAGCATGTTGTCACTGAGCTTATCAGAAAGCTCTATTTTTCTCCAGCTTCCTAAACTCATTTCTTTAATTAATTAGACCCTTGGGTCAGGCATGTCCTGGCACTTAATGACTTAAGCAGGGAAAAGGTGCTCAACCCTCACATTACACCAGCCAGTTATTAATTGCCACTAAATGCAGAGAACATAATTCCCATTAAAAGTGTGACCTTAATACATGTAGAAGATAGAAAATAGAACCTTGTACTTTTCTCCATGCAGAAGTCATAAAATATACTAATTTAGGGCCAGATGCAATTCCCGCTGAAGTTTCCAGTCTGCAGTGGGAGTTGGATCAGACCCTCACTCAGCTGACAACCCCTTTCTATGTCATAACACATGCAAACATGAATTATTTCAATTTATAATATAAAATGCTGAAAGCTGGGAGAAAGATGGTGACAATATGCATCCCAAGTTGCAATGGTGTTGGGCATGCAGGAATGTTCTTTTCTTTTGTGAGTAGCTCTAACGGCCTGTGTATGTGCTGTGGTAGAGAATACAGGATGCTGCTGTCCCCCTACCCAGGCAAACAGGTCACAATTTCAATTTAGCAGTCAGTAGAGAGTCATTATTTAGTATTCTGAGCAGATGACTGGGAACAAGGAGCTCCTTACATAGCACCCCTGGTGTAAGCATTATAGAAAGTGTTAAGTATCAGAGATTTGTTTTACAAATAAAACCAAATGAAAAAAAAGTTAACTACTCACTGTTTCCAGTTAGAAACATGTTCCTTTATTGCAGGTTCTCTTAAGACATATTAGTATTTACTATAGAACAAAAAGGATAGTCAGTTCACAACTTCCAACTGCCATGCTTTTCTGGAACCCGATCTCTAGATCATCTATTGTATTTTGTATTTCAAGCCTCTTCCACCACTAAAGGATCTTAATATTGTTATGCTGGAAGGTGTTGGCAGCTACTAACAAGCAGGTCTCTGAGCAATGACCACCACAAACTTGGTCAAAGCTGATTCTAACTACTTTCATTCAGATGAAATGGAAGGAGCGATTAAATGCCTCCTTATATAACAAAGGTTCTCAAACTGGGAGTTGAGACCCCTCAGGAGGTCGTGAGGTTATTAAACAGGGGTCATGAACTGTCAGCCTCCACCCCAAACCCTGCTTTGCCTCCAGCATTTATAATGGTGTTAAATATACTTTAAAAAGTGTTTTTAATTTGTAATGCGGGGGTCACACTCAGAGGCTTGCTATGTGAAAGGGGTCACCAGTACAAAACTTTGAGAACCACTATTATATGATAACTGTAAAACAATAGGAAACCACTGCCCAAGTCACTGGGCTGCAAGGTGCAGCTAAATCATGTGGGCTGAGGGGTTATGCTAGGACTGATTGCAAGTACAGGCACTAGGGGATTGGTTGGTTACAGCTAAATGACAGAAGCAGTAGTCAACATGGCCCTGGAAGGAAGGTAAGAGCCAGAACTTCTTTTTCGGCACAATGCTCTGAAGAGTCATAGTAGGATTTCCAAACAAGGAAACTACCTGTTTGTCTCTATTATGTCTAGGAGAACAGGACATGGCTTATATTCTTTATAAAGATAACACCAGACAATTATCAATTTCTCTTCCTAATAGAAACAACCCAGCAAGGCCCCAAATGTTGGCTAATGACTCCAGCCAAGAGACTTACATTTCACAGACAGACAAAACTCATCTTTGTATATTGTGTTATGTACAGATTTGCAAACACAGGCACACACAAAGAAGGGTCATGTATAGAGCCGTCATTAGCATTGCCACTAATCTACAGTTTTTCCATCAGTGGATGAATCCCATATCCCGCACCATGACATTATATAACAATTAAGTTGTTACCATATTGTGATATTGTATTGCAATGTTAGTCTAGCAGGACAAAGGTAGTAAGATGGCCCCATTGTCTAAACAATTATCCTTACATGCAGCCCATAAGTATTAATCCAGTTTAATTAGTAGATTATCTGTTAAAAGCTATATGATCACCCTCAATAACAATGGCATGTAAAGAAAAAAATAGCTTGCCCTCAAAAGGCATTTTTCCATTTTAGTGCTGCTGCACTATCATTTGTTTTCATTGTAAGTGTTTTGTCATCTATAAGTCACACAATGACTGTTGAAGACGGTACTAAAATTGAAGTAGAAACACCCATTGCTCTCAGAAGGGGCTGTTGGGTGCTGAACTCTTTTGAAAAATCTGACCCATATAAAGTTTGAAACTGGATACCAAGCTAGGGAATTCATTCAAGCTAAGACAGAGGTGCTGAGAGACCAAGTTTACCTCTTGTGTTTTGAGCTGCATGTGTGTATGTGTGAACAGAACACAAGTCTACATACAATTTTTTTTTAATTGCATCCCTCTACTTACTGGATCCTTGAAACAAGGTCAGAATCTTAGCTTGTGTAAATTGCCAGTTTAAAAAACAGCTGAGAATCCATCTCCACAGATGGCAGAACCATAGATCTACATTGGAATTTAGTTTCCATAATCAAGTACTTTCATATTTAGAGTTTCACCATAAAAGATAATTTTAAGGTAATGCCCTCTAAAATTAAAAGTGTTCTGCTGTCAGGATGGTGCCCCTATGGTGATTGAGTGATAAAAAGCAGACAAGAACCTTTCTTATGGCACTGCTAGAGCATTTATTTTTCTACATGGGGGAAGATCACATAACGTATTCTTCAAGTACTGATTTGCCATCAGTGTTAACGCATAGCTCACTTTAATGTTGACTAGAGTTATACAAGTGCATCTATAAGATAAAAGGTTCTTATCTATGTAATTCTTATGGTAATAGAACACTGGTTATTGTGTGTTTTCTGTCTTTGTAATATGCTGCATATGAAAATGTTTTTAAAAGGCTATTTAAAGATTTTCATACAAATAAAACAATGTCACTTTATTGTATCAGGCAAGCGATATACTTTCAGCAAAATAGTTATTCCCTTGACATTTTGTCTAAATATTGATCTAATTCCCAAAAGTGAAAAAACACACAGCAAGTTTTGAGTCAATCTTTAAAAGTAAATATAGGCAAAGGTCACGATTTAATATACTTAAATCCTGTACTACCCCATTGTCTTAAATTATAGTCAATGCCTGCTATGTTGTTTGGTGGGAACATTTAACTTATTGGTAACTTGTTACGCTTTTTCTCCAAAACTAGAAAACTAACTTGAATGATAGTTCTGGAAAGTTTTATTATGGATCCTTTTAGTTAAAAAATTTTATTACCCTCTAAATTTTCCACAAAGGTACTTTTCTTCAGTTGGAGGAAGATAAACTGTAAAACTTGTATGCTCAGAACCAGACTCTGAGATGTGCAGTTTTGAAAGAGCAATCCATACACTCCAATTATGGCCTGATGCTGCCAATTCTTATTCACAAAGTAGTCCTTGACAATGGTATTGTTTTCATAATTGAGTGCTACTCGTGTGAGTAAATGAGCAGAATCAAGCCCTCAGCTGGAACATGCTTCATATGTTATAGTTTTTATCTTACAGCAATGCTCAGAATCAAGACACCATTATACTAATCACTGTACAGACTTCAGCCTGAATCCTTGAAACAGGAATATGCAGGTGGACTCTGTGCCCACATGAAACCACATTGGAATTACATACAACCACCTATTGTAAAAAGTATATTAAGATTGCAAAGTCAAGCACTCAAGAGCTCAGAAATACCCCAATTAAGATTGCACCAGCAATCATAATACATATATAAAAAAATCTGTATTAAGACAGTCTGCCACAGACCCTAGTGAGCCCCCCTTCCTAGACAAGGATTAGGATTGCTGTGAGGGGATTCCCAGGGATGTGCTCCCAGAACCTGAACAGAGTCCAGCCACTTTTGTTCAGGCACACTCAGGGCACAGACCTATTGGCACCTCCTTCCCAAGTGTTGGAACCTGCTGTCCAGCCACTTAGCCCCTCTGGGTGCAGCTCTGACCCTTCAAACACCCCAGTACTTAGACACATTCCTCACTCAGAACTCTCCCAGCACAGCAGTTGTGAAGCAGTCCATAGAGTGAACAGAGTGTGGGTGGCTATCAACTTTATGCTTTTGAGATAAAGCACTGGAGAGTACAGACCATACAAAACAATGAGACATCCTAAATGCAGTGTCCCTCACAAGCTCATGCTTCTTTGCTGATGATAGCCACCTGTGTTCCATCAGACAGGCAGGGTCCTCTGCCCCCTTGCCTTCCCTGCCTCTGCAGCAGCCTCCCTCATCTTAATCTGATGGGAAAAAACTCCCCCTTCCCTGCCCCGCCCCAGCTCCCCCTTTATAGATTTCTGCTGGGGTCATCTGCTTCCTTTGTTCCGCCTTTTGATAGTTTTCCATTACTCCCAACCCTTCCCCTCACTTCAGACAAGGGGGGGATGAGGGGGGTGATGTCTTCTCCCAGATTGAGAAAGACTATTGTCCCAGCATGTTCCACTTTGAATAGATGGATTGTTAAGTGCTGATCATTCACCATAGTCTCTGGCCAAGCAGAGACATCATAAACCTGCTAACTCAAGGGGGATCCACATACCTATAGTGACAGTAGTTTCATGGTACAATTTCATAAAATCATCTAGAAGTGGTACAGACAAACCACCCCACTTAGTCATAGTCTAATGACAGGATCACATATTTTTTCTCCCCTCACAGGATCCCTGCCTCATTTAGCACATAGAATGGGCCTGCTCTGGGAATGAATTAGCATCACTAGTGATGGAGTCTGTCTGTAGAAGCCTGGCTTCTCCTGTTTCCATCCCCAACTCTCAGTCGTAATTCTCCTTGCCCACCCACATGTAGTATGTCACTCTAGTCCCAGGCTCTCCAGACCCTATCTTCCAGTCTCAGTCCCCCACCCCACCCCCTCTTGTCCCAATCTACTCCCATCTCCGTGCCTCTAAAATCTGGCTCTTATCCCCATTGGCTTTGAATCAGGCAGCTTCTTCCTCCATGCTGCCTGGGCCCAGTAGGAGGGCCACTGAGACCATAGGAAAGTCAGAATCCCCACTCTCAGCTCTGGTGCTGAGACCTAGGCACAGACCCTAACTAGCATGCAGCAGCCCAGAGCTGCAAGTACAGGGAAAACCCTGCTCATAGCCAGGCTGGAGTATGCCCAGAGTGGAGGAAGTCTACAGGGAAAGTTAGCTACTAAAATCTAAATCTCTAATGATCATGTGCAAACTGATTTGTTCAAAAGCTTATAACTAAGCCAAATTTGGGGCCATTTTCACAGGAATAGCAAGAGACATCCCTGATACAAACACCAACCCCCTGTCAAATTTTAAATCCCTTCTCCAAGTCATGGGGTGTTAGAGCTCTTGAAAGAGGAGGTCACCAGATTTTTTTTTTAAATGAGTAAAACATTTTTCTGCTATCACCATTATTAGAAGTTGATGAACTGTTTTGGTTAAAAGTTTTCTATAAACATTCAGCCTGAAGTAGACACATGATATGTAATATTTCACCCCAAATGGAACAGAGTCTTAAAATGAGAAGTGTCAGGCAACCTTAGTACCATCCTCACCTCACACTTTTCTATTTACACTCATAAGGAAAACTTTCTTAACTGCTCCCATCTTCCTCCTCAGCCTAGCTATTTAAGTGTTGGTTGATTGCTTGTAGGCATCACAAAACAAAGGGCCCTGAGAAGGGATTCGGAGGAGAAGATGCTAGTCTTATAGACCAGTACTATTAAGTATCATTAGGCTTAAAACTGAAGTGATTGCTACTTAATAGGAATGTTCATTCCACTTAATGAGAACACCTGCATCTGTCTCATACAGTTTAATTCCTCTAACCACTTCTAGGATCTCTTTAGCTCCAATACATGTAGAAAATACAAGAATAGCTGTTCCTAGCTCCTAGGGTGCTCTTTCTGTGATAGAGCAGTGCGCTTGATCACATGTGGCATTGTATGACCTTGGAGGCATCCTACCGTCTCAGTCTTGGAATAGTTTCCTCAGCCTGAGCAACTGAGACTAAGAGACACACATACCCTTTGTGGAGTCTCGTTTGTTAACTTTTTACAAAGTACAAGACACCTTCCTTGTTAGCCCCTCAAGTCCAACCCTCTTTCTAGCTCTGGGACTAATACCAACAAGCACCTTCTGCCAAGAAAAAGAAGTCACCATCCCTCCTCCTAGAGGGAAGTTACTATTCAAAGTCCCACTCTCCTTAAACCAGCAATCTCTAGCTCCCCTCCCAGAAAGAGAAGTTATGCAAAACAAACTCCTACTCAGATAAGGAATCCACAGCTTTCCTGCTGAAGATGGATTACACTGTAAGCCAGTTGTAGAGCTCAGCGAGTTTCTTCCCGAGTAGCTACTTTTTTTACTTACTCTTCACAATTATCAGCTTGGGGAGGTTAACAGAACACAGGCCTCTTAGCAGAATCTCAGAAAACAACTCTGTCTAGGAGTACCTTCCTGCAACTACCCTCCAGTAGCCTTTTATCAGGTCCAAGTGCTCATTAGTAAGTTAACTAACTACCACCTATGTGGATAGTTAAGCCCAAATCCAAAGTATTAAGATTCCTAACTTCCAGTGATGTCAAATACCTAAATACCTTTGTGGATCTTGCCTTAATTGCTTACAGGTGGACTCTGATTCCGCTTAAAGGCACTGATCAGCCACCATTTTCCTTGGCAGCTACATATATTTGGGATTTCGTGCCAGGTGTCTTGCATCTGCCCCAGTAATTAATCTAAAAGCAGTGCAATCCTTATCCCAGTGTAAATGGTGACCCTCCCACTGAATGAGTCTATCCAGTAACTGAGATTTATATGTCTACATGGTCCCCACAAACACACTTAGGTGAAAACCTTTTTTAACATTTGGGCCATTGTGGGCTGTGCAGATCTCCAGAAAGCAGCATTACTATTAAATGGTGTCTTCTGCTAATCAGGAATTTCTCTTATTGGGAATGAAAGATGGACCAGTGGGTGTCCCAACAAAGAGGATTCTACTGTATTGCACTAAGCTTTGTCACTAATACTTTAAGATTTGTCATTGGTATCTACAATAACATTTGATTTTATTAGTATGTTTAAACAAAGTCTAGACATCAGAATGCTCCATAGCAGAGTAGGCTATATCCAGGAATACAGATGACATCAGAGGGAGTTCTGTGGGTGTGTTAAGGGCACAGTATCTGCCTATTAACTGATAGGCGCTGTTGTGTCTAGACTGACAATACTGTCAACTCTCAGAGGTGTTTTGCTAATGCCCACATACATTCAGATGCATACAAATTTATCACAAGCCACATGCTGCCCTAAGCACTGACAGACATGTTAGAGCATATGCATAATAGACATTGCCCCCAGGAAAGATTTTTGCCCAGCCAGAATTTCTTCTGGGAGCTCTCAGTCAGTGCACACGTTTCCCTTGTACAACATCCTTTAAAAGAGCACAGCGTAATTCCCTCTCCTGCCCAGTATAACTACGCTACACAATGATGTGGGAATGAAGCTATGGCCCTTTCCTTACCATATCCTGCCCCTTTTCAGGCACCCAGCAGCCCAAAGGGCACAAGGAAGGGTCAGGACTATGCATTCCATCAGGATTCTGGAGAGCTCCTGCACAGAAGTACAAGGGGAAGGGAACTCCTTGCAGTCTCACCTGTGAACCAGTACTGAGGCTGGCCAGACTCTGGCCATGTCTTCTAAAACCAAGTGTGAGCCTATGTCTTTAGGCAGATGGAAGCCACTTATGAATTTTATTGGAAATATATTTTAAGATGTGTACAAAATGTTCACACCTACTTGTTTCTCACAGATGCACATTGAGCCCACGTTCCCTAATCCCTCACAGAAGGCATCCTGGGGACAGAATAAAAAAATCATATAATTGCAATCAGAACATAAAATCCCCAAAACAATTTAAACTCCCCTGGTGTTAATTGTACAAGAGAGGAGGGATTATAAAGAAATTTAAGAGAATCGCCAGCAAGGATTTAATATATTTAATATCTTTGGTTTTAAATCTCTTGTTGCTTTAATGCCTGGGGAAGAAGAGATTGTTAGAATAGATGAAAAGAAAGGCTAAGGTCTTGCCTAAACTACACTTATTTTTCAAAAATGTCACACTGCTCATGCAGTTTCACTGGTGGTAGCCACAGTGGGAATGCTAATTTAAACAAGATGTCAGCATTTTTACCACTGTGTTATCTAGATCATTTCTGAGTAGGGTTGACTGTCATGGTAGTTAAAATACTGGTGGGCAGTCTGTACTAACACTCCCTCTATAGCTACTGCTGGAACTACACCAAGGGAGAAATTTTAGCTATAAAAAGCTAGAATAGACATTCTCTAAATCCAAGGGAATCCACCTAAATCCAAGGGTAAACAGAAAATTACAGCTTCCCTGAGTAGGTTTAATTTATGATGCCCATTTTCCTCTCCTTACTTGCATGTTTGGGAGAAGTCCTATTTATATGCAATTTCACCCTCTCCCCCGTATATTAGTCTTGTGCATACATTCAAACTCACTGGCAGAATTTAGACAGATTGAGGTGTAAGGACTATATACACTCTACGTGATCTGTAGTTCTCAATCCCAATGACAGCAAGCCCATTCTGGTGTGTGCTCTACATGTGGATCATCCATTGAGCGGTTTCTGTGCAGCTTGAGAACAATATCAGGCTCTTTAAAGTTCTGTGAAGACCCCAGACACATACAGTAGGGCAAAATCTGTGTTAGATTATTATACCCTGTGAGCCACTACAGCTGGATGTCAGGTCAAATCCAGTTTAAATTACGTATCAGCTGAAACTATTACAAAGCTTTCTGCAACCAGAGCTAGAGACTGCATTCTGTAAACTGCAGTGAAAAAGCAGAAGATGAATTATAAATATGGCAAAAATAAAATTCCTATTACCCCTACACACACACACACACTTAAATGATCTAACAAAACTTTATTCTAACCAAGAGATTAATATGGGGGAAAGCACTGATGTTACATAAAAAACTCTCAGAGTTTTAAAAAAATCAGTCTTCTCCCACCTGATTGAGGCTAAGGGGAATGCTTATGATTTTAATCCTGGTCCTTGGTAATCAGTAATGGTGGATAAGGAACTACAGAAACAATTTAAATGGGGATAATGATACTGACCTCCTTTATAAAGCTCTTTGAGATCCACAGCTTAAAAGTGCCATATAAGAGCTAGGTACTATTTTTATTGTTTATTTGATCAAAGCCCATTTAATATTATATTTTTAGTGTTTGCTGGACTGCTATTTTAAAGGCGGATACTGAAATAGAGAAACACAAATCTAAAACCAGATATCCAGTTCTTAGGTTGCAAAATCTGCTATTTTCACCTCTACAATTGGAATTTCATGGTTGTAATTTCTCTTCTTCAGCATGAAATTCTGCATTCATTTTAGCACATTGGCATGGAAAGTACTTTTAGGTCACAGTCCATACAAAGATACTGATGTGTTTTTTTTCCCAACTGTCTACATTTCATTTCAGCTTTTTTTTAACTTCTATTGGGTAGTTAGCTCTTGTAAATAAGAGGTGCAATTATAGCAAAAGGCTATTCAGCATAATTAGTGACAATTTGATACTTCTGTTTGAAATAATTCAAAATATGGAAGATAAGGCATGTGATTAGATGCAGCCTTCAGGAAAAAAGATTAAAGGAAAATAAAAAGGAAATGATTACTATTTTCATTTCCATGTTTATATACACATAATTTCTTTATTTCTAAAACATAAAACAATTATATTATTTTACATTTTTCATTAATTTTTACCACATAGAAAGATAGAATACAAGAGAGTGAAGATGACAGAAGTCTACAATAATTTATGCAAGGTTTCTCTCATAAATTTAGCCAGCATATGCAGCTCTCTCTCTATATGAATCTTAAACAAATGCACAAGAACATAAGGATGGCCATACTAAGTCAGACCAAGGGTCCATCTAGCCCAGTATTCTGTCTTCCGACAATGGCCAATGCCAGGTGCCCCAGAGGAAATGAACAGAACAGGTAATCATCAAGTGATCAGTCCCCTGTCACCTAGTCCCAGCTTCTGGCAAACGGAGGCATAGGTCTGGTCTACACTAGGGATGGGGGGAGGAATCGATCTAAGTTTCGCAACTTCAGCTACATGAATAACGTAGCCGAAGTCAAGGTACTTAGATCTGCTCACCGCGGTGTCTTCACTGCGGTGAGTTGACTGCTGACACTCCCTCGTCGACTCCACCGGCGCCTCTCACTCCGGTGGAGTACCAGAGTCGATGGGAGAGCGCTCTGCGGTCGACCCCCGCTGGATTGATCACTGCCCATCGATCCAGCGGGTAATGTAGACAAGTCCTTAGAGGCGGTAGCTTGGTCAACGAAAGAATTCTTCTGTTGATCTAGTGCTGTCTATGTGGGGACTTAGGTCATCTTAAATACACTGCTCAGGGTTATGGATTTTTCACATCCCTGACAGACATAGTTAAACTGACCTAAATATCTAGTGTAGGCCAGGATATATATATATTCTTAAATTAAGATTAATCTAAAATAGTTTCCTTGTACTATAAACTCTGAAATTTTAAATCTAATCTCTGGCAATCCAGGACAGATTTGTATTATAAATGAGTTATCATCCTGGCATAGTTTCCAGGGGTGGTCTGAACCAGAATGTTTGGATGCTAAATGCACCTTAGATTATAGAAGTCTGCCTTCAAAAACAGCAAGTCAGCAGCCTCCCTTAAGCACTGACCATTAAGATCAAGAAACCTTCTGTTCCTTTCCATCATCTGTTGAGTAAACACAGCTGCTAGGTAGGAACAAGATGGGAGAGGAGACCACTGAGTAACTAGACTACACTGAGCAGAATGTTTGGTTAATGTGGACTGACCCATCAGAAGGTAGTTGAAGTAGAGTCCTCTCCTCATTGATGATTGCAGTCTGAATGGAGGAACTGGGCAGAGTATTTTAAAAGAGAGGGCAGTGAGGAAAGAGGGACACAAGGTTGAAAAACAGAGGGACAAAAATGAATGGGAGGCAAAAGAGAAAGGACGTCTAGAAGCACAAAAGTAACAAGGTGACAAACAGAAGAGGACAAGCACAAATAAGGGAAAGAGAGAATGGGACACAGATGGGACAAGGAAATATAATGGGGGGACACTATATGGATAACCATTAAAATATGCTGCTAAAGAGTAAAACTATTGCCTTTAAAGTCTAGATTCCAAATTCCTTGCATATTTATAATTATGGCCTTTCTCTGTGTGCAAACACAGGATAAGCCCCCAAATTGAGGAAAACCAGTGCAAAGTTGTCACAAAAGGAAAGTCACAGCATAAGTCCCTTAAAAATTGGAGAAAGTATTGTAGTTTTCCACAATTTTAACATTTTTCCCACATACATTTATTCTGTTCCCATTTAATAGAACTCAATCTCTAAGTAGCATCCTGAGTTACATTTTTGTGAATGTGAATATGTGAAATCGGAAATCTTTTTCCGATTCAGACTATCTCCCCTATCTAATAATAATACATTAATGCTAATATTTTCATATGGGGATCTTAAGATGCTTTCAACTACCTGGTAGATAGGTCAATATTATTATCTGCATTTTACAGATGGGAAACTGAATCAAAGGATGGGGTGTGACTTTCTTAAGGTCACACAATAAACCAATAGCAGAACTGGGAATGAAAGCCAAGAGTCCTGATTTCCAACCCTGTATTAGTCACAAAATCAAGCTCCCTCTTTTTGTACCTGGAGTACACTCACTCCCAAATCTCTCAGCTCTCTTATTTTCTTCACTATTATCTTTAACTTTGCTTACTGCATGGGTCTTCCTCCCCCACTCCCTGGAAAATAAAAATGCCTTGCAGGCACAAGTCCATCAACAAAGAACCATATATTTTTATTTCTGGAAGAGAATACACAGGGAGCTCACTCTATACTGCTGATGGATGGAGAGGAATTAAAAACAGACACTCCTGACTTCCTCTCAGAATGAATGCCTAGGCCAGGGTTTACTTCTCATTTTGGAGGAAATATACACCAGCAGCCAGCACAGTAACTGTTACAATATTTAAATCATGTTAGTGTATAATAAGTTTTAATAGTTAGTTAATAGAGACTAAAATGTTACCAACTCTACTTATTAATATTTACTATTTATTTTAAGTTTATTGACTTTTCAGGATTTAATATTTTAAATTATCAAAATCGAAAACAGGTCATCTGTTCTCAAAAGTCCTATTTTTATCATGATTTTTAGTGTTAAATGTAAGATGTCAAAGATCTAGATTTTGAAATAGCTGTATCAGGTCTAGCATAAAAAAAATCCAGCAGTTAAAAATATGCCATACAATCTTTCATATCTCAGATTTCTTTAAATGCTATGTAAGGCAGAACAGGAAGACAAGTCTTTCATATGCCTTTCATATTCCAAGCTGGAGAGTTCAAAGCCATATCAGACGAAAGCATGTAGAAACAACGTGCTGTTATTAGGTTTTGTGGTAGGTATTCATAAAATTAGGTCAGTGATTGTAATTCAGTAAGTCTCTATAAAATAACCATTAATCCTTCTGAATTTTCATCAGTTCTGCTAATGCTACTCTTATGATGTAGTTTTATTTTCTCAGCCAGTTTAAAAATTTCACCACTAAGGCCTTGTCTACACTAAAGGGAAAACTAAGCTACGCAATTTGACTTACGTGAATAGCTTAACTCAAATCAAAGATCTACTTACCACGGGGTCCATACTACGCAACATCAACGGGAGACACTCTCCCATCGACTTCCCTTACTCTTCTCTATCAGGTTGATACAGGAGTCGATGGGAGAATGATCGGCGGGCGATTTAGCAGGTCTTCACTAGATCGCCACAGCATCAATCCTCCAGTAAGTGTAGACAAGCCTTTAAGAGTTAACCCTCACATGATCATTTGCTAAAGACACAGAATCCTACAAATCTCATTTGCTGAATTTCCAAGTTCAGCATGCTAACAACGACTGCAACAATACTACTATGGCAAATGGCTAGGGTGAGCAGATATCCCGTTTTTAAAGGGACAGTCCCATATTTAAGCCCTCCTGCAGGTGTCCCGACTTCTTCTTAATAACGGGCAAATTGTCCCGTATTTTCTGTTCCCCGCCCCCATCAGTACTTGTGGGTCCTGCTGCTGGCTGGATCCCTGCTTGCAAGCCTCCTGCCCACCAGCGGTGAGTGGGGGGGGTTCCAGTGGCTGACAATGGGGTGGGTGTGCAAGGCTGGTAGCGGGGCAAAACTGCAGCACAGGGGGCTGGCCACTCCCCATGCTGGTCCCTCAGCCCAGCCCTGTCCCGTTTCCGGATGGCACTGGCTGCATGCTGCGGTGGCTGGTGAGTGTGGGCAGGCACCAGGCAGCAGCAGTTACGTGTCGCCTCCGCTGCCCACCCATTGGCCCTTTATGTGCTCCCCCTCTCACTGTCTTCTCCCTGCTTTGCCCCTTCACTCCCCCAGCCTCACTGCTCCTCCATATTCCCCGCCGGCGAGGTGTGTCCTGCTCCCAGCGCTGTGCAGAGAACCAGCCCCTGGTCAGAGCACTCAGCTCACCAACAGCCTGGCTGGCAGGCGCCTTCCTTCCCCCACTGCCTCTGGCTGAGCCGGCACCCTGGGAAAGCCCAAGACCCTCCAGCCCGGGGCGCTGGCCAGGAGGAGCCAAGCCCTGCATGTGTCAAAGTCCCACAAAGTACTGACATGGGAAGCCTCTCCGCCCCTTAGCTAAGCTCTGGAGTGGCAGGGGGGAAGCGATTTCCAGCCTGTTTGCGCCCCAACCCTGCAGGTGCCACAGTAGCCCTCCAGGCAGGGACTTAGCTTACCCACCCCCCTCCCACCCTGAGTCCTGCCCCCAGGGAGCACGGGGCTGCTCCATCCCCTAGGCTGGCACCCTCCCTTGCTGAGCCACCTCTCTGGCAGGGTTAGCTGAAGCCCCTGCAGTCAGGTTCCCTGAGCCCTGGTGAACAATAGATCCTTAGGGTTTAACCCCTTCCTGCCCGCACTGTAGCCAGGGGACAGGAGGCGCCTGGGTTACGTTGGTGACCGGCAGCAGCCCAGAGGTGTTAGCTGCTTTTTGACACTGTGAAGGCAGGAAGGGACAAGCTGCTTCCAGCCACAGGGGAGCACATGGGGAGGGGGGGGGAGTGAGGAAGAGATGACCTCTGCAAAGACACAAGCCAG
This sequence comes from Mauremys mutica, assembly GCF_020497125.1. Lineage (NCBI taxonomy): Eukaryota > Metazoa > Chordata > Testudines > Geoemydidae > Mauremys > Mauremys mutica. Next base: position 55,610,366 of record NC_059081.1, on the reverse strand, counting down.
GTCATTCCTTCCCCCCGGCCCCACTCCAGCTGGATGCAGCTCCCATCCCTTCCCTCCTGCACAGAGCAGAAAGGTTGCTGCTGGCCATATTCTGGTATGAACCCTGGCAAAAATCTGGGGAGGATGTGACTTTGCATGCCCCCCAACATGTTGCCTCAGGAGGATATGGTGTCAGGTACTAGGAGAGGTGGGTCTGTCCCAGCCCAGAGAGCGGAGAGTGCTGGGCAGGGAGGGATGGGAGAGCGCTGGGCAGGGAGGGTCGGGTCGGTCTCACACGGGTCCCCTGTGTGAGAGTGGTGTACAGGAGTGTGTGTGTGTCACCTCTCCCCATGTGAACCCTAAAGCCTTAAAGATAAGAAGGTAAATGAAAAGAGTCCAACTACGCAGTATTTCTTTTTAACAGGGGCTCAGTCAACTTGATGTTAATTTTAACATTTGTACTGCATAGTTCTGATGGATTGCTGTTGAATTGGCTTGAATACAAGTAATTTTACCAGGTGTCCCGTATTCAGCATAGGGAAATATGGTCCTCCTACAACTGGCTAATGAAGAAGCACTGTAGTTATCTCAATAAAAGTAGTGCCCCACCCCCTCAGAGCTGAAAGAAATGTGGAAATGCTATATAATCAATTAATCAAAAAGCAATTTAGAGAGAAATGTGCAGGTGCTTGTTTATATGCCACACATCCTTTTATTTTTAAGTCACTAGCTAGAATCTGGTTGATGATGACCAAATAATCATTGGCAAGTTATTTGGTGGCTTGTGTCAAATAAGTACATTTCAGCTCACCTCCCAGTGTAGGTATCTACATCACAAAAAATATCATGATAATTGACACTAAATGGAACCATTGTTTGTAGTCTGAGCAAGCAGTAACTGAATGGGCAAGTAACTCAAGCGGGGCTGGTCCAGTTCCACATATAGGCTATGCCAGTTACTACCATTAGCTAATGGAGTTAAAAGGTTCAATCCCAAATAACAAATCATGATGGGGGTTATTTTTATATATATATATATATATATATATATATATATATACAAACACTGATTGACAGAAGTTTACTTTGTGTGAATGTGGATGACTGAAATATTTCAAGGTTATTTATTTATTTTTTTAATTTTAAGATAGTGGCCTGCAGTGAAGATCCATGTGAAGATTTGGAGAAACTGGAAGAACAACGGTGACTGTGGATTGAAAGTGGAAGTGATGACATAATAGTCCGAAAGGCCTCACTAGAGTTACTTTTTATAAATGCAAACTGTTTGCTTTGTATTAAAGATTTGTATTTCAGTCAGAGGTACTACCAATCAGGGAACATATAGAAAGGTCAATTTCCTTACAGTAACCAGGGGCGGCTCTAGGGATTTTGCTGCCCCAAGCATGGCAGGCAGGCTGCCTCCGGCAGTTTGCCAGCGGCAGGTCCACTGGTCCCACAGCTTTGCCTGCGGGAGGTCCACCGAAGCCGCAGGAGCAACGGACCCTCCGCAGGCAAGCCGCCGGAGGCAGCCTGCCTGCTGCCCTTGCGGCACCGGCAGAGCACCCCACACGGCTTGCCGCCCCAAGCACGCCTTTGGCGTGCTGGGGCCTGGAGCCGCCACTGACAGTAACTCAAATTCTTCTAGATGCCTTTGTCCATACAGATCCCATTATGGGTGCAGCGTGTGTCTAATCCACAAAAGTCTGGAATCTGTTAGCTAGCAGTGTCTGTTGAGAGTGTGCATGTGCTGTGTGTGAAATGTGGTGATTCGATTCATTGTGGAAAAACTTTCACCCAGAATTGTTCTTGCTTATCTGGCATGTAGGATTGCTCCTGTGAACTCTATAAACTGCGAAGGCATGAGAACAGATTTGGCCCAATTGAGAGAGAGAGAGAGAGAGAGAGAGAGAGAGACCATTGCCAAAGGGAGGAGAGAAAATCCTTGAAAATTGGTCCAGGATTCTCAACTGTTGTGTTAAAATGTCCTTAAAATCGCCATGGGTCTCAAGCCTCACAGCTCATTCTGCATTCCAGCAGCTTTGAACCATACTAAGAGATCAGCTAATTTTGATGGGACTGTATCTTGTAAATCCTTTGACTAAGTGATCTCAGATTTGCACCACTATCTTATCCAAGTCTCTCTCTCGGCAGAGCATTTTCAGGTCAGTCTGGTTCTGTGTGTGCAACCAGAATGTAAGTGTAATAGCTTTCGAAATATTGTATTGTACAGCTGGTTCTTGGTGGTGTTTACTAGGTGAGATCAGGGGATGTCCACTGATGTCAGTTTCATGTGAATCCTGAACATAAATTTTTTCTCAGCTCTGAGCAAAAAGGGTGAACTCTATCTCCCAACTCTCTGGACCAAAGACCCCAAATTTGCATTACTAACTCTACCCAGCTCTTGATGTGCCTCAGCAATTTTCAAGGCAATTTGTCTGTGTATGTTAAAGCACTTTGAAAAATCAGCTCTAAAACAGAAAGCTTCTCCAGCTTAACTATAGACACCCTTCCACGCCTTTCTAATGACAAAGTGCCTGAGTCTTGTCTACACTGCAATGTCCATTAGCTCCCATCAGTAGCAAATTATGGGTCAGCTTTTGAGAATGAGGGATTTTACTTCAGTCTCTCCCTCTGGGGAGTGATGTGTGTTACAGTTTCTCTCTCAGCTTGTGCAGGGCCGGCTTTAGGACTATTCCACCAATTCCCCCGAATCGGGCCCCGCGCCTAAGAGGGCCCTACGCCCAGTGAGAATCCCTTCCCTGACTAGAGGAGCCTTTTTCATTTTTACTCACCTGGCGGTGCTCCGGGTCTTCAGCGGCACTTCGGCGATGGGTCCTTCACTTGCTCCAAGTCTTCAGCGGCACTGAAGGACCCGCCGCTGAAGTGCCACCGAAGAGTCGGAGCACCGCCCGGTGAGTACAAGCCCCATGTGTTTTTCTACATTTTTTTTTAAGTCATCCCTGCCGGAGCCCCACCAAAACTGTTCGAATTGGCCCTGAGCTTGTGTGTTAAGTCTTTCTCCCTCTATGAATGGAAAATGCAATTGGCAGAATTTTTGTGTGTTACGTGTCCTCAGGTAATGAGGATGGAAGAGGACTTTGATGTATGTCTGACAATCTCTCCCCTTCTTGGGATTGTGTGGGGACTTTTGCTAGGCGTTTCAATGAGGAATCTAGCTCATTCACAGAGTCTTCCCTGAGCTCCAATTTGCAATACTTACCACCCATCCCTGGTACTATTCTTGTATGTTTGTGTGCCAGCCAGCCTGTGATCAGTGTTTTGCAAGTGTGTGTAATGAGGGTTTGTTGGTGAAATGATACTCACTGAGGGGGAGGGGGAGAAGGAATGTGTGCGAGTGTCAGAAACTCAGAAGCACACAGGGAATGGAGGAACAGCCAGCAGCCAGCAGCTTTGTGCTGCTTTCTCCTGCTGCTCCAGGCCTGGAAGTCAGAAACCAACCCCTACCCAGCTGCTGCTACTGGTGGCGCCCCAGGGTCTAGTAACTCACCCCTGGAGGTGAGTAAGCAGCCCTCCCACTCCCAGTGCTTTAGGGTGTCTAAGGAGCTGTAAAGGGGGTTTTGTGTGGTGCTTAGGAGTTGTACGTGCCTGTCCCAGAGCAGCAGGCTGAACTCTCAGGGTGAGTGACAGCACCAGCAGGTGCAAGGGATGGTGGCAGAGGGAGGAGTTCCACTTTCCAGGCATGGCCCCTAAACATTGATCTCTGATAACTCAATGAAAGAGCTCTTTTACTGGGGTGGGAAGTGAAAACTGCCCAAGTTGCAGGGAAGAGATGATTACAGTGAACTGCAGGGGGAGATTGGAAGTGATAAAGAAGTGTGCTGAAGGGAGTAGCAGGGAGAATGGGGAGGGGGTTAGCAGGTAGGATGTGTTTTGTGGAAGATGGAAGGAGGAGCAGTAACTGAATGGGCTTCAGGGGAGATAGAAGATGACTGAATGGGCTGAAGCAGGTGGCAGATGGGATATGGGGAGATAACTGAGTGGAACTCAGTGAGGGTTTGGAGGTGATATCTGTTGGGGTTGCAGGGTCCTGATAAGGGATGGGAGTTTAATAGTGCTTGGGAGGTTAGATATGTGGGACGCATGGGGAGAAATGTTAGGGGGCACAAGGGGATGAAGTAGTATCCGTGTGGGGCCCATAGGGTGGAGAATGAAGGAGGACAGCTCTGTGGGATCCATTGGAGGGACTGTGGGAGGGTACCTGTGCTGGAGCCCTGGGGAAATGCTGCCTTATGCTGTTCCCCCTATCAGCCCCACACAACAATGGGGCAAGGTAGCTGTGTGGGGCCCATGGGAGCTGTGTGAGGCCCCTGAAGGGGAAGGGAGTGAGGTAGTTCTGGGGGGCGCATGGGGAATGGAGGTCAGGTAGTTGTGTGGTAGAGAAAATTGCCCGCCCGCTTCGATTTTTCCCTGCTGCCGCGGACAATGCCTAACATCAATCCCTGCCCCGATTGTACCTCAGTGCTGCCCCCTACCCGTGCGTTAGGCAGGGAGAAGACCCCCTCCGCCCCACACTGCGTTTTCCGGGCCCGCCCGCCCCGATGTGACTCCTTCGGCTCTGTGTGGGTTTACAGCCAGGAGCGCGTCGGGCTCGGAGCTGCCGCGGCGTGCGGAGGGAGCTGCGTGCGGGAAACGTGCTGCAGGGACTTTGAGGCTGGTGTGAGGCGGGAGATGGAGCCCGACAACGCGGTGAGTAGCTGGGACCCGGCCACCCAGGAGATAAGCGGAGCCACAGGCGACGCCGCCCCCAGCTCCACTGGTAGGTTCGGAGTGGGGTGGCTCCCGGGGGAATGTGCCTCAGGGCCTGCGACTGGTGCTGTGAGTGACTTCCCTGTGGGTGTGACGTACGGCAGCGAGTGTTGGAGGCGCGGGGCTCTGGGGCGAAAGGGCTCAGACACTCGGGTGAAAGGGGGTGTCCTCCCACCCATTAAATAGCCGGGGGCGGGGAGCGAGGCAACTGCTCCCTAAGCCGGGCACGGCTTTCCCGCCAAAACCAGCAGGGAGGGCCAGCCCCGCCCACCGCTCGAGCGAGCCGTTCGCTCTTTCCCGGCGCGAGCTCATTCCACCTCCCACCGCTCGAGCGAGCCGTTCGCCCCTCCCGGCCACGTGCTTCTCTCGCCTCGCTCCCGTTTTAGCACGAGGCGTTTATCCCCCCCCCCCCCCGGTGGATACCTACTTGACAGTGAGGGCGGGGCTGTTCTGTCGCAGGGGCCGTTTTCACTGAGGACGCGGGGGAAGCTGGCGTGAGGAGATTCAGGAGGCCTCGGGGTCTTGCTGAGGCCTGACACACTTTACTGGTTGTGGGGCGCTCCAGTGTTCTATTTCTTTTCCTCAGTAAAGGGGCAGGAAGGAAGTTGGGGCGCAGGTAACCCCACCTCCCTCTGGCTGTTTCCCTCTTGGTCATCTCTTCCAGCAGGGTGTAGCTGCATGCCTCAGTGAAAAGCAAGCTGGGACCACACCCTAGTATGTAGCTACACATCAGTGAAAGCTTCTGGCAGGGGGGGGATGCAGCAGAAGTGTATGTACTCTGCACAGCGCCAAAAGCAATGTGATGGTGGGATTGTACCAGGGATCTGCATAGTGTGGCTGACTTTAATCTAGCTATCATGAATAACAGCACTAGTGTAGATGTAGCAGCTCAAGTTTCAACACAAGCAAGCAACCAGTGGTGTAGTGGTAAACAAGAAAGTAGGTAAACTAACCTACACTAAACTCTCTATTCCCGGAATGAGAGTTGACTACATTACTGCAAGTAACCAGAATACAAGCCTGCAGGGAAGCTTGGGTACATAGTCTGGCTGCTAACCTGTGGCACTCTGTTTTACTATTATTTTTAGTGGCCCATGCCTGCTAGATTAAAGCCAGAAGGGGAAGCCTATCTCTGCTACAACTACACCTTTACTGGCAGTGTATGTATACCCTGCACTTGTCAAGTGTTGGTCACTTCTCCTTTCTCTGTTAGGTAGTTTAAACTCTTGTAGATCACCTCCCTCCTTCCCACTGTTCCTCTGTAAAATGGGTTTAATGATACATACCTTAGTAAAGCATTTGGAAAAGCAGCTAAGATGCTCAGATAGCAAATCCTGTGCAGTAACTGCAGTTATATTATTGAGACTTATGGTTTGGGGGAGATGGTATTTTCTTGTACAAGGAAAGGAAAATGCACTTATCCCCCATTTGTAAAAATAGCAAGTCTTCTCTCAGTTTAACTACCCTGCTGACTTCTCTTGTGAAACAACCACAGTGTTTTAGCTCTAAACTTAAAATACATTTGATTTACATTTCAAACATTTGTAATTGTGCACATTTTTGGAGACATGATGTATAATCTGCTGCAGAGGTATAGTTTGAAATAACAGGAAAAGATTGGATGTGTAACTCTTGGGTTTTTTTATGTCTAAAGCGTATGAGACAGGAAAGTTAATTAGAAGAGTGGATTAATCATTTTGCCATGATAAACTTCTAATCCATAGCAACCACCTCCTCCAACATTTCTTTTAAAAGTTTTGTTCGGCATAGTGTTTTAAAATTCAGATGGTGAAAGGCACTTCTTTCTGTGCATTATAAATAAAAAAAACAAAAAACCTCTCAGTCTATATACTGGTGAGAGTGACACTTGATAAACTGGCAATGGCTATGATCCTAATTTTAGGGAACACAAGATGTTTTTAGCCTACTTTGTTACTAGTTAAACATTAAGAAGATAGGAAGTTAAAGAAAATATTTCACTAAAATGCAATTCTTAATTTAAAAAAAAACATTTGGTTCTATATTGGAATTATTCAGAAGGAAAAAATGAGGATTAAATGTATCAGTCAATTTGATTTCTTTAAAAAGAACTGAAATTTTCACTTTTTCTGTACAAATTTTAAAGTAACACTTCTGTGTATATAGCAGTATTTTTAAACTTTGGATAAGGGGCTGCATCTCCTATTTGTCTTAAACAACTGCTTCTCTTAAACTGCTATAATTTACTCTCCCAAGCCAACCAAAAAGCCTACTTATGCAATCATTTGGGTCATCAGGCAGAAAGAAGATGACCCGCCTCACAGCTGACCTCTGCAGTTTGTGATCTCTACAGTCCCACCAGCAGGAAGAAGAGAGATTGTTCTGGGACTGGAATTACCCTTGCACTTCTGCTGGAAGAGGGAAAGTGACAGGGTGGAGGGAAAACAAACCTGGTTCTTAATATTAAAACAAACTGATTTGGCAAGAGAAGAGGTTTGGGATAGTTAGCGGTGGATAGGTGGATTTACACTCTTCTCAGTCACCACGAAGTCATGTGTTTCCTACAGTATAATGGTCTGAAAACTACTAGTGTGTGATAGAAAAAATTCAGAGTTTAGTTGAGGAGTTGTTTTTAGAACTGAAAGGTTCCTGTTAGTTAGGGAGGAGACCACTCAAGATGCTAGGATGGCACTTTGTGGTATTGGTCTCCTTTAATATCATACCTCAGCACCTAGGTATGAGCAGGGAAGTCTGCAACCTTCTCTGCATAGCCATAAATGTTCCAATGCTACTTCCATTGGAATACAAGTAGGCCTTCAGAATTTAAGAGTCTGACCACACTCAGACTACTCTGGCAGATTCCCAAATCATGGAGAGGCAATAGCCCAGGACTTGGAACTCATGCAGTAAATATTGGAAACTTCAAATCCAAGTCTACCAAGTCCTGAAATTAACTGTTTTGAATATTTGAACATGAATGCAATTCATGGATGCAATCTTATACTGTATAAGGTTTGGTTCCTGGCTACCCAAAAGACTATCTCTTTCCCTTTGTGCCATCATGACAGTTGATATCATGTGAGGTACTCTTGTTAACACCCTAGATTTAAGTGTATAGAAGGTGTAGGCAGACTATTTTCAGTGCAGGCACTTGGTATTGTATTTGCTTTCCAACTGGTCCAACAGAGCCAAAATCTGTTGAGCTTCAGAAAGCAGTGCTCAGTCTATATTTTCATCTTTTGCCAGAAGCTATTAACTCTGAATTATGTGTGCAAGCCCAGTTCATAGGGTGGCTTTGTGTTGGTATAAATCGATGCACTGATTAGTGTTTTAATATCATTCATGAACCTAGGGACCAATGTGACAGGTATATTTTAAACATTTAAAAATAAATTATTATTAGCGGATGATTCTAGTCAACAGATTACTCCCCAAAAAGTGTATTATAAAACTATTAAAATTTTGAATGTTAAGATATTTTATATTCCACAATATAAGATAAGTTTGGTTTCAAGTTTCAAACAAAAAACATAATGTCTTCAATTCAATTGATCTTGAGGAATTTTTATTAATATGAGGAATCATTTTCACTAGTAGATTGCTTAGTCTCATGGCATAGTTTGTGATATGCCAGTTCTCAGCCATATAGAGATTTATAAACTTTGGAACCAGTGTGTTGGACTGTACCTGCAGACAGTTTTGAACATAGCATACAGTTCACATAGCACTGATCTCATATGGACTTACCCCACAGTGAATAGACTGCCACATTCTATGCCTGTTAACTACTATGAATATTCTTCAAAGATAGCCCCAAATGGACAGTACTGCAGTAGTTCAGCCTAGTAACGACAAGCATGGATTAGTGTTGCAAGGTTTGCCTCATCCAGGAAAGAATACAATCAAATAGCTGGTCACAAATGGAAACAAAAATTGTATGAACCTGTGATGGGGTACTCTACTCACTGCTGGAGAGCACCATCTCCTTGCGATTAGCTCTGTGAGGCTGATGCCCGTCCCTTTGATAGCACTCTGTCTCTCTCTCACTTCAGGTGTTGCTGCTTCCTCTTCATGACTTAGCTCTCCAGCCAAGTCACTCAGCGGGTACCCCCTTGGGGGAAGCAGGTTGTCTTTCAAAGTCTCTTTCCACAAGCACTCCTCACATTTGCTGCCCTACGTCACTCTATCCTTGACTCTAGCAGTTTTTAGAGCCATTTCTCTTAATAACACCCTCTACTCTGGGTTCCAGTCCAGGACCCTGTAGGGAACAGTTAAGGGCTGCAGCTGCACCCCCTTACTGCTCCCCACTGAACACCTTCCTTCCATGTTGCTTCTCCCCTACCTCAGGGTAGGGGACTGCAGGCTTCCTCCCTCATGCTTCCCTTCACTATAGCCAGCCTCCTAGCTTTATAGAAGCCCCTCCCATTCCCTCACACTTGAACTTCCTTCTAATTAGCTTTCTCCGTCTTAAATCTCCCCCATTTGCAGTCAGATTGGCTGATTGGGCCACTTTGGCCTAATTGGGCTCTTGCAGAGCCAGTGTGGGGAGTACACCCCATCACAGAGCCATTGCTGCTTCCTGGTAATCCAAGCACAATGTGGTCCAGAAGTATGCAAAGATTGTAAACCAATTTAGCAGGAGAGGACCCTTGCCAATACATAGACCACTTATATACCTCCTCAGTTCCTCAAATTGCTTTTTCCCCCACTGTCAAGTCACTCTTTCTCCATGTTGGATCTGTCAACTTGTTCTCATCAAGGTCTCGGCGAGATATTTGGAAACTCAATTTCAACAGAACCAGAGCTAGAACTGGGTGTCACTGGTGTACTGATAGCATTGCAGCCCCAAATGCCTTACAGTTTCCTTGAGATGTCTAATTTATATAATAAGATTCTCTGTGTGTCATTCTGAAAGCCAAAATGTTTGTAGAGTCAGCATGAAGTTATGGAAGCAGCTATGAGCATGGTTGAGAGCTTTTTTTGTTCAGAATATCAGCAGCTTGAATCATCACTGGGTTTTGTGGTCTGTTACCCTCCAGTTCTTAAGTCCTCAGTCATTTTGACTTTATGAATTACATCTGGGCAGTTTACTGCTACAGTAAGGCATATATCTATTCTATACCCCATGCTGAGTGTCCTAGACCATTGTAATATCAGAGGTAACTCAATCAACCACCCTTATTCTGTAGCTAATTTACAAACAGCAGTTTCATTGATCATATGGGGAGACTGTACAGGTAGTCAATTATTTTTTGTCAAGGTCCAAATTTCTTAGTCGAGGTATAGTCAATGTTCAGACTCCAAAGAATATAATAAAAAATATAATAATAATAATTAAATAAAAGGATTTCAGGGTCTGTTCAAAAGGGTCTGGCTGTCTGGATTTGGCTTGCGGTCTGCCTACTGACTATCCTGGTATAGATCGTAAACTACTTGTCCCAGCTGTCACACCTTTGTGCTCAAACGTCGAACAAATCAACACAACTCTCCCAGAACATCCCCCTCATGCAAATTGGCACAACCACCCACACAACAACACAAGCAGCACAGTAACCCCAAACACATATGGCTACTCACTGCAGCATAACCCCCTAATTCACCACCTTCAAAAATCAACACAGATCTCCCAGATGAACACAGCCCACATTCAATCAATACAAATCTCCCAGCACAAAACAATCCATGCACAAATGAACACAACTTTCCCAGCACAACACACATTTGCCCACCTTTACTTATACTTATAAATGTCAGCGGCAAAGACACAAGTCCATCGCTGCTATGTATTAGACAGTTGTGGAAGTCTCTGCGGTTTGGATGACAAGTTATCCAGCACTACTTTATGCAGCCTCTTAAAGGAAAGGTTGGATCAGTTAAAGAACAGTTTTTACCCTTTGCCTGACTACAAAGGCATGGCATCTGCACATTGTGGTTATCTGTATCAAAGGTAATCCTGGTCCACCAGATCTTTATGCATTGTCAGAAGAGCATCAGCTAAAGGTAGAAACAGATGTCTTTCTACCATACTCAGGTCAAAAAACAGATTGATAGGATCACAGGAAGTCAGAGGAATTCAGATGAATCCAGAGCTGCATTGACATGAACTCCTCCATAACCGTCCAGAACCAAGAAAGTTTGAAGGAAGTATAGTGGTAATTGGTGAGTTCAGTAAAGTAATGGCTTCTTGACCAAGATCCTAATTACTGTTTGTTTCAGTGGTCAGCATTTGCTGTTCCAGGGGAAAACAGTAACAATTTCAGTCAGTAGTAGACCCAGGACTTCCCTGCTGGCCTTCAACAGCCATGAGGCGCATGAGATGTTCTCTCAGCTTCACCAGGACCTCAGTATGTGAACTCGGATGAAATTCTGCCAGTGAAGATAGCATTTATCTACTCCTCGTTTTACATTGCTCCTGTAAACAGGACAAACTGTTGTTTGTTTAAGGATAACAGCACCCCAATCAGTCCTTATTTTACTTAAAGGACTTGGATTCTTTGAGTCCTCCCTTTGCCATTTCTTCTGATTGCTACTCCCACTTACTCTGTCTTGTCTTCATTAGACTGTAAGCTTCTTGGGGAAGGTAGCGTCTTTTACTCTGATTGTACCGCACTTAGCACAATGGGTGTTCAGTCCTTATTGGTGTCTCTAGGTACCACCATTATACAAATAATAAACAATAAACTCTGAAAGAACTTCATATATTGTCAGAGCAAGTCTTGAATGTAGGCCATCACAGCTACAATGCCTATAATCAGATAATATAGAAGTACAGGTTATAGACTCTTGTATCTTCATGATAGACTTGATACTGCTTATGTTCCACTTCACAGTGAATATTGCAGGTCAAAGCTTTGGGGTACAGTACTAATGTCCAAATGGTTAAAATAATTATAATTTATATTTTTGAAACAAGAATTAATCCTTCAGCTTTATAAAGAAAAATGTGGGGGTAGTCAAAGAGTTGATTTATTGTCTTCAATGTCTGTGATAATTGTGGGAATCCATTACAACCTACTAATTTTTTCCCTTGACCCAACCCAGATCAGTCATAAAACTGTCTGTCCATTATTTGATCTTCCCTTTTCTCCAAAATATATGTTTTTCAACAGACTCAGGAAGGACTGTATTGTGGTTCTGTTGCTCAGAGCACAATATGCTATGCTAATGCTTCCTGTGCGTCTAGGTAGCATGCTCTGTGAAAACCTAATATTGATAAATGTTGCAAATAAGATATTTGTCCTAGGAAATAAATTGATGTTTGGTTCAAAGTGATACAGGGTTAATAGTGAATCTTAGTTTGCATCCACATGAACTACCCTGTTCAGCGTCTTGATTCTGGATGTCACATTATAGACTAACTGAACTCATAAAAGGAAACTAGAGGGATGAGCTGCCTACATTTGCTAGCGTTTGTTGATTTTATTTCTAATATGGTGAATAGGTGTTTTTGACAAATGTGGTAAATATAATTAAGACTCTGATACTGTCTTTTAACTTGAAATATAGAGATGAGTGATTTAAATAAAGAACAAACCCCCATAAACCTATCAAAATTTGAATCAATAGCTTTCACTGTTCAATCTTCAGATACTTGCTCACACTGAAGTTAATTAGCTCACATACAGTTAAATGGCAGTTCTTTTTAGGCATGGCATGCATTGAGAATAATCAAGGCTGTAGAATAGTTTTAGCATCATTCATTAGGTCAGTGGTTCTCAAACTTGGGCCGCCGCTTGTTCAGGGAAAGCCCCTGGTGGGCCGGGCCGGTTTGTTTGCCTGCTGTGCCTGCAGGTTTGGCTGATCGCGGCTCCCACCGGCCGTGGTTCGCTGCTCCAGGCCAATGGGGGCTGCAGGAACAGCTGCCAGCACGTCCCTCGGCCCGCGCTGCTTCCTGCAGTCCCTATTGGCCTGAAGTGGCGAACTGCGGCCAGTGGGAGCTATGATTGGCCGAACCTGCAGACGCGGCAGGTAAACAAACTCGCCCGGCCTGCCAGAGGCTTTCCCTGAACAAGCGATGGCCCAAGTTTGAGAACCACTGCATTAGGACACCTAGCGGACACTAAATTGACTCACTGCATGTTCAGTTTCTGAGAAGCTAAAAATAAAATTGATATTCTTTTCCTTCTTGTTATTTGCTGCCACTGTCTCACTTGAAGATTATCTTTGATAGGACACACAAGAAGGTAAAAGGGTTTGGGACATATCCAGAAATGCTTAAAGGCAGAGATCATAAAGTATTAAATTTCACAAAAGAACAAGATACTATCTAGTGAATAAATGAGAGATACACAATCAAAAGATGAAGCAGACAATCTAAATAAAGAGTAATCTAAATGGTGACAGTGTCTAGGAGAAGTTTGATTTCTGCCATGCTGCTCCTCCTCCCTGCCCCACCCCGCACCACCCATCCCGAATCAGGAAGCTTCCAAGTATTGAGATTGTGGAGTTTGTGCAGCCATTTGCTAATTTTTAAATATTCATACATTCCTACTAGCTTAAGAAAAGTCAGGTTAAAGAAAAGTGTAACAATTGTATTACTTCTAGGTAAAAAAAGTCACAGTGCAATATAAGTAAAAGTGTGAGAACATCCTTTTCCTGAGATGCCCCTTCAGTTGCAAGAGTGGGGCAGGGATTGGAGCCCCAGCTTTCCAAGGCCCTCTCAATTGTGAAGAGACCTAGGTATTGAATGGGGCAGATACATTCCTGAGAGGATTTAAACTGCCTGTATCAGGGACAGCTAGTGAATTTTCCCCTACGTTCTCTAGGCATTTTGGGTCAGTTGTTTTAAGGTATTTGGGCACCTAACTCTCCTGGAAATCAGTCAGAGTTAGGCATCTAAACACCGTTACAAATCTGGGCTTCCTTCCTTTGAGGTCACTCTGGGCTTCTATATGGTCTGCAACCCCCCAGTCTTTTCACCTCCTAGGTCTGCGGAGCATGAACCAACTGCTTTCCTCAGTTGGAGTTGCTCATGCAGCAACACTGCATCTGCCTTTAAAAACCTGAGTAGGCAGGTGCTACCGCCACCTTTCCACTTCTTGAGTTTTCGTACACACAGCAAAATATGTTTAGTTCAAACTAAAATACCTTTATTTTAATTTAGATTAAAACAAACAGCCAGAAGGAACAAACTTCTTCAGTGAAAGGCTTAGTGTCTGAGGCCTTGTCTACACTACAAGACTATTTCGAATCAACTTAGTTCGAATTTGTGGATTCGACCTTATGAAGTCGAATTTGTGTATCCATACTAAATACACTAATTCGAATTTCTGAGTCCACATTCACGGGGCCAGCGTCGACTTTGGAAGCGGTGCACTGTGGGAAGCTATCCCACAGTTCCCGCAGTCCCCGCTGCCCATTGGAATGCTGGGTAGAGTCCCCAATGCCTGCTGGGGGGAGAAATGTGTCGAGGGTGGTTTTGGGTAAGTGTCGTCATTGAACCGTCAATCACAACCTCCCTCCCTCCCTCCTTGAAAGCGCCTGCGGGCAATCTGTTCGTGCACTTTTCTGGTCAGTGACAGCGCGGACGCCACAGCACTGCAAGCACGGAGCCCGCTGCGATCATCGCCGTTTTCTCCTCCTCGCACTTTATCGTCCACCTCTTCCACAGTCAGCTGATGAGAAATTGGGCTACTTTTCAATGGTGCTGCAAGCACTGGGGGACCATAGGGGACGTTTTACAAACATCAACGTCAGGTGGCCAGGCAAGGTTCATGATGCGTGTGTTTTCAGGAACTGTGGGCTGCTCAGACGCCTGCAGGAAGGTAGTTTCTTCCCGGACCACGAAATAACTGTTGTGGATGTGCAGATGCCTGTAGTCATCCTCGGGGACCCAGCCTGCCCGCTAATGCACTTGCTCATGAAGCCCTATATAGGCGCCTTGGACAGCGAGAAGGAACTCTTCAAATACCAGTGAGCAGCGAGCAGCGTGACCTGTGATTGTTCAGTTTCTTTACAGAGAAGCTGAACCTGCCCCTGTTTCTTTACCCAGTTACTGTTGACTCTCCTCTTCGGTTACATACCCCGTTCACCCCGTTACCCCCACTTCCAGCACACGTGTAAAAATAAAATACATGTCCCATTATTACTTAACAAAGGTTTCTTTATTCATGACTTTTCGTGAAAGGGTTGAAACTGGGACGCAGGCTGTGCTGGGTAGGGTGTGCGGTGATGTAAAGACCGCCTCTAAACTCAAGGAATGACAGGCTCCTGCTCCTAGAGTGGTCCGCAGTGCCGGAATGCTTCTTTCAACGGAGCCTGCCATCCCTCTTTATGGAATTCTGTGTGCGGGCGGATATGTGACCTTGTGGTGGAGGAGGACGGATACAGATTCCTCAGCTGCGTGACTCAGCGGTCCAGGACAAGGACCGCTGTATAAGATCTGTAACCGCCCTCCCCCGCTGCAAAGTCACATCTCCCCCGCCCACACAGATCCTGGAAACCACCTCCCATAACGACCAGGGTGCCTACTGACTGCACCGTGTGTGTGACCCGCTGCTGATCCTGCCCCCGTGTCTGTACCCTGGGAAAGGTGACTGTCCTATGCAATTAACCACCCCCTTCCCCACGCCCCCCATTCAAACACAGTCTTCTTTGAAAAAACATAACGGAAACAGTAATTAACAGCAAAGCATTTTTATTAATTAAGTAGACAGTTAGGGGATGGGACTGGGATTGGGACTACTGTGAGTCTGGAAGTGAAGGACTTCGGCAACTGTAGGGTATGAGAGCTTTTGGGTACTTGAGCACTGTGCTGTGGTGCAGTGATAGTATTCACGTCCCCGGCCGCCCCTCCTCCTGATTATTTTCGGTGAGGGGGGGTATGGGACTTTGTGGTGGGGGAGTGCGGTTGCAGATACACTGCAGGGTGTCTCTGTCCTCCTGCGGTCCTGCAGAACATCCACAAGGCGCCTGAGCGTGTCCGTTTGCTCCCTCACTAGTCCAAGCATTGTTTCAGTCGCCTGCTTGTCTTCCTCACGCCACCTCTCCTCCCGTTCGCTGTGTGAGCGCTGGCACAGAGAGATGGTCTCCCTCCACTGGCTCTGCTGGTCCGCCTCTGCTAGGTAGCAGCCCATACGTTCCTCGAACATCTTGTCCCTTGTCTTTTTCTTTCGCCGCCTAATCTTTGCCAGCCTCTGCGAGGGGGATGCTGTGGCAGGTCTGGAGACAGTGGAAGCTGTGAGATGGGAAACAGGGAGTGAATTCCTTGCAAAGATACATTTTTGCGAACAATTAACTGAGTCTAGGCTGTCTCTGTGAATTCTGGGTTGAGACCCCTGTGCCTGCTGGGGCACAAATCATTTTCGCGGTGGATTCTGGGTAAATGTCGCCAGTCATTCCTTCCTCCGGGAAAGCAACGGCAGACAATCATTTCAAGCCCGTTTTCCCAGAATTGCCCTGGCATACGCCATAGCGTGGCAACCATGGACACTGTTTTGCCTTTTGTGTATGTCACCGTATGTGTACTAGATGCCGCTGACAGAGGTGGGCCAGCAGCGCTACACAGCAGCATGCTTTTGCTTTTGCATGACAGCAGAGATGGTTACCAGCCATATTGTACCATCTACCATACCATAAATTGGTAATAAGATGGTAATAAGATGGGCATGGTTACCTGTCCTTTTGCACTGCCCCATTTGGTGCTGTCATAAGTGCCCCTGGCCGAGCAGCCAGGGGCGCAAAAGCCAAAATTGGGAATGACTCCCTGAGTCAATCCCTCCTTTTTGGTATCTAAAAATAGAATCAGTCCTGCCTAGATTATGGGCAAGTGTACTAGAGAACCACTGTATCATAGAACCAGAGAGCACAGCTGCTCTGTGTCCGATCCTGCATAAATTATGAGCTGTATGCTATTCACAGGGGGTGCTCCTGCAACAACACCACCTGTTCATTCCGTTCTTACCCCAGCCTTCCTGGGCTACCAATACCATTGTCCCCCCACTTGTGTGATGAAGTAATAAAGAATGCAGGAATAAGACACAGTGACTTGTTTGTGAGAAATGAGTGGAAGGAAGCCTCCAGCTGCAATGATAGTCCAGGCAGGACATTAAGGAGTGTGGATGAAGGAGCCCATCATCCCTCTGCTAGTCCAGGGGCAATTGAATCTTTTATTTACAATGAAGGGTGGGGGCTGATGGAGCTCAGCCCCCTGTTGCAATGATGAGGACGGTTACCAGCCATATTGCACCATCTGCCATCAAAAATTAGGGACAGGCGCCCTTGATCGACCTTACTGATGCTAGTCGGCATGGTTACCAGCCCTTTTGCACTGCCCCATGTGCCAATAGGCTGATGATGAGGACGGATTTCCATCTTTCTGTACCATCAACCATCCATAGCGTGGGGGGAGCAAGGAAGTTGGTGTTGAGTGCTGCACCATCGCGTCTATCTGCAGCATTCAGTAAAGATAGGGTGACATGTAAAAGAGTCAACAGAGGATTGTTTTCACTTCTGGTGGTGGGTGGGGTGTGTGCGCAAATTGCCGAACTATGCCCTGACCCACCGCAGACACTGTGTTTGACCCTAGAAGTATTTGGAGCTCATCCAAGAATGCAAATACTTTTCAGAGACAGCAGGAACTGTGGGATACCTTGCGTCCTCATTCCCCCCTCCCTCCATGAGCGTTCATTATATTCTTTGGCTTTCCGTTACGCTCGTCACGCAGCTGCATGCTGAGTCTGTGCTATGCCGTCTGTCCGGAGATTTTTTAAAAATACTTTGGACCAGGCGTAAAATTACAGTAATTACCCTAATTAGATGCAGGAGTCTCCGAGCGAGATCACCCTGAGGAGGGTCACTGAAGGAGATAGAGAGCGCATGCTGCGTGAAAGCTAGCACGAACCAGGGCCCGATGCAGCCGTGCTCGGGGAGGCAGTGCTCCCTGAGTACCTCATGAAAGCCTTGCGCGGAAAACTGTGCTACCACGGAGCACCCAATAAGGCAGCTCTCCCCAGGAACCTCCTGCTGATGCTTTTCGATTAACGCAAGGAGAGCTTCGTGGAGATCTCCAAGGATGATTTCTGTTCTATCCCCATATCTAGAGAGACCTCCTTTTCACACAGTTAAGATTCCTGTTATATTAAGAATAAAAGTTACCATGGTTAAAGCACTTACCGACTGCTCCTTCCCCTGATTCAGGGTCCGGGTTAATGGCCGGGGAGGGTTGTTGGGGGATCTCCGTGACGGTGATGAATAGATCCTGGCTGTCGGGGAAACCAGCGTTGTAAGCGCTCTCGCCTGCCTCGTCCTCCACAAACCCTTCCTCATCTTCCCCGTCCGCGAACATCACCGAGGAACTGGCCGTCGACACTGTCGCATCGTCAGAGTCCACGGTCACTGGTGGGGCAGTGGTGGCAGGCTCCGTAGCGTCCGTTTGCCGCTTTGATTTTTTGGTAGCCTTGTCTGGGGTCCTTGATTTTCACGCGGCGCTGCATTGCATCCCACCTGTATCCTCTGTCTCTCATGGCTTTGGAGACCTTCTCGTAGGTCTTCGCATTCCGTGTTTTGGAGCGCAGCTCCGAAAGCACAGACTCCTCGCCCCACACACCGATCAGATCGAAGAGTTCCCAGTCAGTCTATGCTGGGTCCCTCTTTCTATTCACAGATAACATGAACTCCTCTGCTGGAGAGCTCTGCATCGTTGCAGGTGCTGCGGAGCTCGCCCCGATGTCCAGCCAGGACGTCAGATTCAAAGTGCCCAGACAGGAAAATGAATTCAAATTTTCCCGGGTCATTTCCTGTGTGGCTGGTCAGAGAATCCAAGCTCGGACTGCTGCCCAGAGCGTCAACAGAGTGGTGCACTGTGGGATAGCTCCCGGAGCTACTAAGTTCGATTTGCATCCACACCTAGCCTAATTCGAGCTAGCCATGTCGAATTTAGCGTTACTCCACCTGTCGGGGTGGAGTACCAAATTCGAACTAAAGAGCCCTCTAGTTCGAATTAAATGGCTTCCTGGTGTGGACGGTTGAGCGGTTAGTTCGAATTAACGCTGCTAAATTCGAATTAAAGTCCTAGTGTAGACCAGGCCCTAGTGATACAAGCTGAACAAGGATAAAAGCAAATTTGAGAACAAGATATCTGTTGTATTTTGTATACATGGTGAAGGACAGAAATTTAAAGATGCAACCCACAGAGAAAATAAAAGGCCTTGGCAATAAGGAACAATGAAGATCCTAACCCTTCTATGAGCTGCACCCTATCTTGTCCCACTAGGCAGCATCTCTTCTTCTTCGAGTGCTGTCCCTGTGGGTGCTCCACTCTAGGTGACGGTGCATCCCGGCGCTGTCGATCGGAGATTTTTGGTAGCAGTGCCTGGTTGGGGTGCATGCACCCAGATGGTATCTCCCGTCTAGTTGGAATCTTCCTGAGTGCGTGCGCCCCATACCCTCCTCAGTTCCTTCTCAACCATCCTCGGCTGAAGACGGGACTCGGGGCAGTGCTGCCTTCTCTTCCCTGGTCTCTATAGGAAACAGTAACAAAGAACATAGAAATAATTATTAATTACTTCCCAGTTGTTTCCCTTCCTTTAGTATCGTTACATAGTTAGTTACTTAGGGTATGTCTCACTACCAGATTAGTTCGATTTAACTTAATTCGAATTTGTGGAATCGACCTTACAAAGTCGAATTTGTGTGTCCACACTAAGGACACTAATTCGACTTTGTGAGTCCACACTAACGGGGCAAGCATCGACATTGGAAGCGGTGCACTGTGGGAAGCTATCCCACAGTTCCCGCAGTCCCCGCTGCCCATTTGAATTCTGGGATTTCCCCACAATGCATGCTGAGGGGAAAAATGTGTCTAGGGTGGTCTTGGGTAACTGTCATCAAGCAACGTGCTTTTGGACGTCTCAAGGGGAGATGGAGGAGCTTACTGACTCGCTCGGATCTCAGCGAAACCAATATCCCCATTGTTATTGCAGCTTGCTGTGTGCTCCACAATCTCTGTGAGAGCAAGGGGGAGACCTTTATGGCGGGATGGTAGGTTGAGGCAAATCGCCTGGCTGCTGATTACGCTCAGCCAGACAGCCGTGCAATTAGAAGAGCCCAGCGGGAAGCGCTGTGCATCCGGGAGGCTTTGAAAGCTAGGTTCCTCAGGGAGCAGGGTAACCTGTGACTGTTCAGTTTCTTTACAGAGAAGCTG
Organism: Mauremys mutica; assembly: GCF_020497125.1. NCBI lineage: Eukaryota > Metazoa > Chordata > Testudines > Geoemydidae > Mauremys > Mauremys mutica. The sequence continues at coordinate 55,590,499 of NC_059081.1, read as the reverse complement.
AACCTGCCCCTGCTTCAGTTACTGTTGACTTTCTTCTGTGGTTACCAACCCCGTTCACCACGTTTCCCCCCTTCCAACACACGTTTAAAAATAAAGTTAATGGAACATTGTTAATTAACAACGTTTTCTTTATTAATGAATTCGCGTTAAAGGGTTGATACAGGGACGCAGACTGTGGTGGGTAGGGTGTGCAGTGATGTTAACACCGCTTCTACACTCGAGGAATGACATGCTCCTGCTCCTAGAGCGGTCTGCAGTGCCGGACTGGCTGTTTCAATGGAGCCTGCCATCCCTCCTTTTCGGGACTCTGTGTGCGGGGGCTACGTGACCTTGTGGTGGCGGAGGACGGTTACAGATTCCCCTGCTGCGTGGCTCTGTGGTCCGGGACAAGGACCGCTGCATAAGTTCTGTAACCGCCCTCCCATGCCAAAAAGTCACGTACCCCCCACCCACACAGAACATGGAAAACACCTCCCAGACCGACCAGGGTGCCTACTGACTGCACTGTGTGTGTGACCTGCTGTTGATCCTGCCCCCGTGACTGTACCCTGGTAAAGGTGACTGTCCTATGCAATTAACAACCCCCTTCCCCACCCCCTTCACAGACAGTCTTCTGTAGAAAAACTTGACGGAAATAGTAATTAACAGCAAACTACTTTTAATAATCAACTACACCGTTAGGGGATGAAACTGGGATTGGGGCTTCCGTGAGCCAGGAAGGGAAGGGCTTCTCAACATTTAGGGAATGAGAGCCTTCTTGTATTTGTGCACTCTGCAGGGGTGCAGTGACAGTTTTCACGGCCCCTGTCGCCCCTCCTTCTTGTTACTTTGGGTGAGGGGGGTTTGGGACTTTGTGGCGGGGGAGGGCGGTTGCAGATACAGTGCAGGGGGGCTCTGTCCTCCTGCCTGCGGTCCTGCAGAACATTCACAAGGCGCCGGAGCGTGTCAAATTTTCCCTGGGCATTTCCTGTGTGGCCATGTGCGGCAGGTTTGTAGAAATTTTGGTGGTGGCCAGAACCTGCCCCCCCCAACTCCGTCCCCCCCAAACTCTGGCCCCCACCTGCCCAAGGCTCTGGAATGGAGTTTGGGGATGGGAGGAGGTGCAGGGGTGGGGATGGGTTTGGGGTGGGGCTGGGGATGAGGGGTTCATGATGCAGGAGGAGGCTCAGGGTTGGGGCAGACGGTTAGGGTGCGGGGGGCTGAGGGCTCTGGGGCTGGGGATGAGGGGTTTGGGGTGTGGGAGGGGCTCAGGGCGAGAGTAGGAGTGTGGGGGGGTGAGGGCTCTGGCTGGGGCTGGGGATGAGGTGTTTGGGGGGCTGGAGGGGCTCAGGGCTAGGGTAGAGGGTTGAGGGTGCGGTGGGGGGTGAAAGCTCTGACTGGGGGTGTGGGCTCTGGGGTGGGGAAGGGCTGGGGATGAGTTTGGGGTGCAGGCAGGCTGCTCCAGGACAGGGGTCAGAGAGGAGGACTCCCCCCAGCCCTTTCCCTGGCGGCTGCAGCAAGCTCTGGGGGAGGAGCCCCCTCCCCCCCCCAGCAGCACACTCACCCCCACCACTGTCCCTGCATGTGCTCCTAGGGGCCCCCTCTCAGGTCCAGGAATCTCCCTCGCCTCCCCCATGGTGGGTGCTGGGGGGTGCTATGTGTGCTTCCTCCCCTGCTGTTGCCCCTGACTGTAACCTCACTGGGGGTGGGGGATGGGGCTGCCTCCTTGCCCAGCATGGGGCAGGAGTGGTGACTGCGGGCGGGAGCGGGTGGGGCGGGGGCTGTGCTGGTAGAGGGTCCCGATGGAAAAGGGAAGGGTCTGAGGTGGAAGAGCAGGCTCAGGCAGTCGATGTGGGGGGCACTAGGACCCTGCGGCACCAGTTGTTGCAGGGTGGCAGCATGGAGCTGCACGGAAGAGGCAGGGATGGTCTGCTCCAGGGCCATGCATGGGGCCAGCAAGGAGGGGCCGGGGGACACTTGGGGAGGCGCAGGGGGGTGGCAGGTGAGGCCAGAGGGGGAAACCAGCCCCAAACATTGGTGGAGCTGGGCCCCGGGCTCTGAATATTGCTGGTGCTCAGGCACCACGTGGGTATATAACTTGCCGCCCATGTGTGTGGCTGGTCAGAACATCCAAGCTTGGACTGCTGTCCAGAGCGTCAACAGAGTGGTGCACTGTGGGATAGCTCCCGGAGCTACTAAGGTCGATTTCCGTCCACACAGCCTAATTTAGCGCTACTTCCCTCGTCGGGGAGGAGTACAGAATTTGAACTAAAGAGCCCTCTAGGTCGAACTAATTAGCTTCCTGGTGTGGACAGGTGCACGGTTAAGTCGAATTAACGCTGCAAAATTCGACATAAACTCCTAGTGTAGACCAGGCCTTAGTTTAAAAAAAAAAAAAAAAGCCCCTCAGGCTTGTCTCACTCTCCTCGGCCATCTCTAATTCATAATGCCAGGAGCTTCAGGATTCAAAAGATGCATCTCCTGTCAGGACTCCATGCCACGGTCAGATGGGCACTCACACTGTGTGAAGTGCCTCGGGGACACCCACATCCCTGCGAAGTGCCCCCATTGTGCGAGCCTCAAGTCAAGAGCTCGTCGTGACAGGGATCTGCGGCTCAAAATCATCATGATGGAAAAATCCCTGCAGCCGCTGTCGGAGACGGGAAAGGTTCAACCCGCTCCCACACGCTCCCCAGCCAGATCGGAACCGGTGGGGAGCGTCGCTTCACCCTTGCTGGAGCGGAGGCACGAAGCGCAACAGTCTCACAGAAGAGACTCTAACAAGGGTAGGGGGTCTCCCGTGAGATCCCTACCCTCTGTGCTGACAGCAGGAAAGACAGCTGCCTCAGCCTCCTCTAATGCCTCAGCAACGGCTCTGACAGAGCACAGAGGCAGGGACGCTACCTCCCTCGCAGGGAAGGTACTTGTTGATTCGGTCCCCTCAGTGCCGCAAACGACCACGGCGTGGACACCTCACTCCTCCTCGGCACCGCGAACGGCCGCAGCATCGGCACCGCGTTCCTCCTCGGCACCGACAATGGCCGCAGTGCCGGCAGCGCATTTGGCACCGACAACGAGAATGGCTGCGGTACTCACAGCGCGGTCAGTTTCAGCGCCAAAAGTGGCCGCGGTCCCGCCAGCGCGCTCTGCCTCAGCAGCGAAAATAGCTGCGGTGCCGACAGTGCGCTCAGCCTCGGCACCGAGAAGACCGTCAGCACCCAGCCACTCTTCTACCCACGCACCAGCAGCAGACCCCCTGCAGGGCACCTCTAAGCTTAATACAGCAGTACACTCTTTGTCACTCTCTCCTACTAACGCTCTAGAGCAGAGAGCAGGCTTAGCTCAGCCTAGGGAGCAGGAGCAACAGTTTCTCACTCAAAGTTACCTTTTAGTGCCACATGAGCCTCATTCTCCGCTCCTAGATACAGAGGACTCTTTTCTTGAACCGCCACATTCTCCTGAACTGGCTTTCACTGACGGTGACCTTGAGCTACAGCAGCAAGTGGAGTTCTCCCCTCCTGCTTCTCCTCCACAGGCACCTTTACCACCTCAGGTCATGGCTCAAGCTCAGCATCCTCAGTTTCCCTACTTTGCCCCACCGTGGGCAGCACCTGGGTTCTCCTACCCTATGCCTTGGCCTCAGTGGTAACCGTGGCAACATCCTCCTACCAATCATCCTCCTTCTGTGCCTCAATCTCCTGCTCCATCCACTTCCAGGGTGCCTGAGCCCCCTCCTGAGCCTGGGAGCTACACACCATATCCTGACTTGCCTAACCCTAACTCTCCACTAGCCTCAGATGAAGCCATCCTCCCTTCACCTCCATAGACCGTTACGACTGAAAACAATTCCAAGAACTTTTTAGGAGGGTTGCACTCAGTCAGGATATTCCCTTAGAAGAGGTTCAGGAGAAGCAACACAAACTCCTCAAAATCCTTCAACCGTCTGCGCCCTCGAAAATCGCGCTCCCTATAAATGAAGCACTCATGGAGCCAGCTGACACTCTCTGGCAAACCCCAGGTTCTCTAGTACCAACTTGCAAGAAGGCCGAATGTAAATCCTATGTTCCTGCAAAGGACGCAGACTTCCTATTTTCTCATCCACCACTGAACTCTCTTGTCATCAATGCAGTTGCACAGAGGACCAAACAGTCACAATATCGACCCACCCCGCAAGACAAAGACCTTAGACGCCTTGATGTCTTGGGCCGCAAAGTTTATACATCCTCTACACTACAATTCAGGATTGCAAACTATTCTGCTCTCCTCGCCAGCTATGATTTTGATAATTACAATAAGCTTTTCGAATTTGCCTCCTACATACCAGAGGACAGAAGAGCAGACTTCAAGTCAATCCTGTCTGAGGGACAACTGATCTCCAGAACGGCCCTACAGGCGTCTTTAGACATGGCGGACACAGCAGCCCGTACCACTGCAACTGCTGTGGTTATGCACAGATCCTCATGGCTCTCTGCGTCAGGCATTCCTAAAGAACTCCAGACCAAAGTGGAGGATCTCCCCTTTGATAAGGACAAACTCTTCTCGAAAAAAACTGATGAACTCCTCCACACCATGAAGGATTCGAGAGCGACACTGCGCACCCTGGGCATTCACCCATCTCTTCCCAGGAGACAACGATACCAATCCTACCAAAGACCACGCACAATCGGTACTATCGCCCTCTATCCAGACCATACGACACAACTAGGAATCGTACTAGACCTCCCAAACGCAGACAAAATCAAAATCAAGCCACCACCTTCCATCCACCGGGCAATAAACAACAGTTTTGAAGCGTTGGTCAAGGGTCTGCACGACCACCCCTTGATTCCACCACTTACTTGTCCATTTGGCCACCGCCTCCAGTATTTCCAACATGCCTGGTAGCGGATTACACAGGACCTCTGGGTCCTCGAAATAGTTCAGACCGGTTACTCCATCCCTTTTATATCCTACCCTTCCCCCTTCCCCATCCCTCTTCAGGGACCCTTCTCACAAGCAATTACTTCGCACAGAAGTGGCTCACCTTCTGCAACTAGGCGCAGTGGAACCTGTGCCGACGCAACACCAGGAGACAGGTTTCTACTCCCATTACTTTCTAACGCAGAAAAAGACCGGGGGATGGAGGCCTATACTAGACCTACGCCGACTGAACAAATTTGTGAGGACACAAAGATTCAAGATGGTCACACTGGGCACAATAATACCCGCATTGGATCAAGGGGACTGGTTCACAGCCCTCGACCTACAAGATGCTTACTTCCACATATCAATTCATCCAGCTCACAGACGCTTCCTACGATTCACAATCGGTCAGGATCATTTTCAATACAGAGTTCTTCCTTTCGGACTCTCCATGGCTCCAAGAGTTTTTTCCAAGACCCTAGCCGTGGTTGTGGCTCACCTCCGCAAACACGGGGTCACACTTTTCCCCTACCTGGACGATTGCCTCATCAAGGGCGACTCCTATGGCGAGACACTTCAAGTCACGCATTTCGCCATCTCCCTCTTTCACAGCCTAGGCCTCCAAATAAACATCCAAAAATCCACCCTGATACCCACGCAACAGATCGAGTTCATCGGAGCTCATCTCGACTCAACCCAGAGCAGGGCCTCGCTCCCATACAACAGATTCCTCACTATCACGCAGCTCATACGCACGCTCTCTATTCGTCCCAGGACGCAAGCAAGAATCTGCCTACAGCTCCTTGGTCACATGGTAGCTACCACCTTCGTGGTTCAACACGCCAGGCTACATATGAGATGCCTCCAGGGCTGGCTCAATTCCAGTTTCAAACCCAGCAGACATCCCTTAGGGATGATGCTAATTCCTCCTCCCAATGTTATAACTTCCGTACAATGGTGGACAAGTCCAGAAAACCTCTGCACAGGGGTTTCCTTCCAGCAACGATCCCCAACGCTCATGCTCACCACGGACGCTTCCCTGATAGGTTGGGGAGCGCATCTATGGGAACACTGGGCACAAGGCCTGTGGTCTGCATCAGAGACGCATCTACACATAAATCTCTTAGAGCTCAGAGCAGTGAGGAGAGCATGCCTTCACTTTCTTCCCCTCATAAAGAACAAATACCTGCGAGTCTTAACAGACAACATAGCATGTATGTATTACATAAACAGACAAGGGGGAGCCCGATCACATTCCCTCTGCATGGAAGCCATTCGACTATGGAATTGCTGCATACAACATCGAATACAGATCATCGCTTCCTACCTACTAGGCTGCCACAACACTACTGCCGACGCTCTCAGCAGGCACTTCTCGACAGAACACGAATGGGAACTGCACCCCGCAATACTCCAACAGCTTTTCTCCCACTGGGGCACCCCTTCAATTGATCTCTTCGCCACGACCCGAAACCGAAAACGCCCCCTGTTTAGCTCCAGGGCGGGACTCGGGACTGCATCCCTAGGGGATGCATTCCTCATCCCATGGAACAACTACCTCCTCTACGCCGTCCCACCTATCCCTCTACTACACAGGGTTATTCGGAAGATCGCGGACGACAAGGCCCAGCTCATCCTTATTGCTCCGGCTTGGCCAGGACAGACGTGGTAGCCCTACCTTCTCCGCATGTCCTCCCGTCACCCATGGGCTCTCCCCAACAGGCCAGACCTCCTTTACCAGGACAACGGACGAGTCCTTCACCCCCAGCTCCAAAAGCTCCACCTTGCAGCCTGGTTCCTTCATGGTTCCAAACCCATGAACTAGCCTGTTCCGAGCAAGTCCTATATGTCCTCTTGCACAGACTCCACTCGTAAAACCTACCTGCAGAAGTGGAAGCGTTTCGCTCTTTGGTGCTCACATAAACATTTAGCACCCAACAACGTGACCCTCCCTAACATTCTAGATTACCTCCTGAAACTAAAAGAGGATGGACTTTCGCTCAGCTCCATCAAAGTGCACCTGGTGGCGCTTACCACCTTCCATGAACTATTGGATGGGTACTCACTCTTTACACATCCCACCATTAAACGCTTTCTCTCTGGCCTGCAAAATCTCTACCCTGAAATTCATTCAACAGTGGCTACATGGAATCTTAACCTCGTTCTTCATGCTCTCATGAAACTTCCATGTGAGCCCTTGGCTACCTCCTCTCATCTCCATATGTCCATGAAGGTGGCTTTCTTAGTTGCCATAACATCAGCAAGGAGAGTTGGTTAAATGAGTGCCCTGATGGCCCACCCTCCCTACACAATCTTCTCCAAAGATAAAGTCACTTTGAGACCACATCCTAAATTTCTTCCTAAGGTGGTATCGACCTTCCACCTCAACCAACCTATATATTTACCTACTTTCTATCCCAAACCTCACAAAACTCCACAGGACGCAACCCTGCATACTCTCAACGTCAGGCGAGCAATTGCCTTTTATTTAGACAGGACTAAACCATTTCGCAAGTCTCCACGACTCTTCGTTTCCATTGCCAAAAGATCAAAAGGCTCGGCTATCTCTAAACAACGTCTATCCAAGTGGATCTCTGATTGCATCAGATGCTGTTACCGTGAGAAGAATCTTCAACTGCCCGACGACATTAGAACTCATTCCACTAGAGCCATGTCGGCATCCATTGCCTTCTTACACAACGTTCCCATTCCTGATATCTGCAAAGCGGCTACATGGTCATCTGAACACACGTTTGCAAAACACTAGGCTCTAACGCAAGACACCACGGCAGACACAATAGTAGGCCATATAGTACTATCTTCAGTACTCCCTGCCGCATCTCCAAAGTCCCACCAACCATAGTGGGTACTGCTACACATTCACCTAGAGTGGAGCACCCACAGGGACAGCACTCGAAGAAGAAGAGAAAGTTACTCACCTTGCACTAACTGAGGTTCTTCAAGATGTGTGTCCCTGTGGGTGCTCCACTCCCCACCCTCCTCCCCTCTACTTTGGAGTACTGAGATGACTCTCCACGGTAGAGAAGGAACTGAGGAGGGTGTGGGGCGCACGCACTCAGGAAGATTCCAACTAGACGGGAGATACCATCTGGGTGCGTGCACCCCAACCAGGCACTGCTACCGAAAATCTCCGATCGACAGCGCCGGGACGCACCGTCACCTAGAGTGGAGCACCCACAGGGACACACATCTTGAAGAACCTCAGTTACTGCAAGGTGAGTAACTTTCTCTTCTTCCATCTCAGAGTTACAGCAGCCAGGCTGCACAGCAAAAAGCAGAGCAAGCCTGTGAAATTTCAGTTCAAACTGCATCAGATGTCTTGAATTTAATGAAGACATCTATTAGGACATTCAAAATAGAGGGCCAGGTTGTAGAGAGAGAAATGAGTCTCCTCCTCTGAGGAGTAAATGTCTCCTTTTGCTTTTGATATTCTGAAAGGACAAGTCCTGTTCCAAGGTCATTATTTAGGATCCAGTATTCCAGCTACAATGGAGAATCTTAGGGACCTAATATCCTCCAGGAAAGGGAGAGATCCATACCTAATCCCCAGAGCCAAGGGAAAGACAAATTATGATATGTCCTTTATTACCCAAATAGGCCAACTTCAGAGTTGGAAGAGGAAAAACCAGTGGACTCAGTGCCATAGATCCCATTCTCTTGAGCTCTCACCAGGCCCCAAATATTTTGTTGGCATACCCTAATATCAAAAATACAAATGAACATGATGGGGATGCTCCTGATAGGACATCTCCTTGAGACTTTCTAAATCTGTTACAACCTCAGTAGTAACCCAAAATTAATAATCAGCCAACTAGATGTCAGAGACAAGCCTCTCAGCACTTTCTTTCATGGGAAAGCTCTTTCTAGCAGTAAAGCCCCAGTGAATTCAACAGTCTTCCTAGATAGAAAGAATACTTGGCCTTCCTCAGGATATACCACTTTAAGTGGCACTTCTGGTCCTCACTCTCTGGCTACAGATTGAAAGAAGCCAGATCATATTGTCTGAGAAGAGGCTCCGGTAAGAATCGCTTCTTTTGCTTCCAGGGCAGAGGAGCTGGAGCCCTGGATGCCACCACCTCCTCATTTAAGGAGTTTTGGGAATATGCTGATCCACACAACCCTTAACTTAATAGGAGGAAGACTGCTTTGTTTCTTCCATTTATGAGTCATAAAATGTCACTCCAATGGCTTTTAGGCTCCATAGCTGTACAGCAGAAAGTGATTTCAAATATCCCAACAATTTTATTCAGTCTGTTTACACCAATCCAGAATTAGGTTCAAAGTAGTAAATACATTCCTTAGGGGTAAGAGTTTTTGAATTATGTCTCTTAGGAATCTACTCAGATGAATCATTCTACTTGTTGGATGTACTGAAACTTATCTCCATAACCTGGTTTTATGTTTACATCTGTGGTTCCAGTGCTTTGTAGCCAGAACAGTTTTTATGTCCAACGTTGCAGTTTGGTTTGGATGATGCATCTCAAACTTTTACCAGAGTAAAGAGAATGAGAAAGGAGTGTCTTTTCATTTAGCCATACCTGAATGACTGGCTAGACTGGGCCAAGCTGAAATGTTGACCACGGTAGCCATCTCCATAGTTGTTTGTTTCTGGAGCAACAGAGCTGATTTTCAACAGAAAGAAATGTATGCTAATTCTTATGCAGAACCTCTATATGTGAAAACTCAATTCAGCTCTAAACTAGACATACTCAGGATAGACAGTGCAGAGTACAATTACAGATCCTTCTCTGTTGTCTTCAGATATCTCTCCCTCTCAGTGGAAGTTGAACTCTTAAGGACCTCCAAAAATTGCTAATGCTGCCATGTCTGTCATACTTTAAGATATTGGTTGAAAGCTGAAAACTAGTTAAAGGGATGCCTGTGGGCTCCCACAATGGAATCATCACTTTAGATGCTAGTTTGTAGGGATGGGAGAGCACATCATATCAATGGAATGGCTCAAGGCCATGGATTAGTGACAGAAAAGTAATCAACCAACTGCCTCAAGAACGGTCACACTTGTCTGTTCTACAGTTTCAGCACAGGCTTAAAAAATCCCCTTTAAAATACACAGTTGAAGTGTGACCACTAGCATATATACGAGCTGACCAGGAGCAAGGATGTGGCAAAAATAAATCAGCTGTTAATGATAAGGGCAGAAAAAACCTTAACCCTCCTGTGATTCACATTATCAAAACATGCAACATGGATGAGTAATTAAGCTGATCCCAAACATGTCTAGGGGTATGTCTACACTATGAAATAAGGTCGATTTTATAGATGTAGTTTTTTAGAAATTGATTTTATACAGTTGATTGCGTATGTCCACACTAAGCGCATTAAGTCAGCTGAGTGCATCCTCACTATCATGGCTAGCATCGACTTATGGAGCAGTGCAATGTGGGTAGCTATCCCACTGTTCCGGCAGTCTCCGCCACCCATTGGAATTCTGGGTTAAGCTCCCAATGCCTGATGGGGCAAAAACATTGTTGTGGTGGTTTTGAGTACATGTCATCAGTCGCCCCTCCCTCCGTGAAAGCAACGGCAGACAATCGTTTCGGGCCTTTTTTCCTGAGTTATCCGTGCAGATGCCATACCACAGCAAGCATGGAGCTCTTGCTCTTTTGCCTTGGCCGAGGTACCTTGCCCTACCCGGACCTTCAAGCATTCGACACAGAAGCACCTGCAGCAGCTAGCATTGGTACACAGCAGCATCTCCTTGCCTTCGCAGCAGACGGTGCAGTAGGACTGCTAACTGTCATCATCCACCACTTCCATTGCAACTCTGCTCTCCTGCTCCCCAGCAACAAGCTCAGGGGATCCGTATTGGTCCTCCTGGGCAGGGCCGTCCTTAGGATTTCTGGTGCCCTAGGCGAGATTATTAAACTGGTGCCCCTGTGCCTGATCTGCTCTTAGCAACACAAATATAAGCACACAGTATTGGAAAACTTGCCACATTCACGTTATTAAAACCAGTTTAACTTAATTAAGCACACTGTAATGCTGATGCACTAGCACTAAAGAAGTAGCACTATAGAAAAAAATTCTGATTTGACAGAATGATGCAAATATAATTTTTTTAATTTGTCAAAATTTTATTGGAAATTTATATGAAGAGGTATTGAAACAAAGATTTGTTTTTAATTAAAAGCAATCTTTCTGGCTTTTTTGGCTGCAAAATCAGTTTAATAAGATGGGTTTCCAAACAGTGGGAAAATATAACCCTAGTTTTACTGCTAGGTAAAGCACAAAGTGACCAAAATGAAGTCAGCACAGAATCATCTCATCTAGATTAAGGTAGCACAGAAATGTTACAGAAGTCCTATTGTATGTTATTTTTGTTTGGAAAACATTAGCAATAGCAGCACATTCATATGATAAAATACATGATAAATCACTGCCTCTAAAGTTCCATCAAAAACTGACATTTTCACAGCTCTAGCATGATCTGCTGTTCAGATTCTTCACAAGGAACTGTCCCTGGCCTTTTTAACTCATATTAACTATGTATTTACTTTATGAAAGTTGAAGAAAACATTGAGAAAATGTAAAACATTGGCTGCCCAACTTCTGGGCTGGCAAAAGCTATACTGACTCACAGGAAACAAAAAAAAGCAGGAGAATCTTAGTACAACATATGGTCAGTCTGTACCAGGGGTCGGCAACCTTTCAGAAGTGGTGTGCCAAGTTCACTGTAATTTAAAGTTTCTCGTGCCAGTAATACATTTTAACGTTTGTAGAAGGTCTCTCTCTATGTCTATATTATATAAATAAACTATTGTTATTATCTGAGGTCCTGGCCACCGGTCCTGCTCAGGCCACTGCCAGCTGAGTAAATGAAACCCCAGACCGGCAACGGGCTGAGCGGGACTGGTGGCTGGAACCCTAGACAAGGATCCCAGACCCTGCTCAGCCCGCTGCTGGTCTGGGGTTCTGACCACCAACTCCTGCCAGCCAGGATCCCAGCTGCCAACCCCCCTCAGCCCGCTACCAGCCTGGGATTCTGCTCACCCAGGCTGGCAGGAGGCAGAGTGCGGCTGGCGGCTGGGCTCCTGACTGGCAAGGGGCTGGCAGCCGGAACCCCGGAGTAGCAGTAGGCTGAGTGCTGCCAGCACCCCAGACTGGCAGCAGACTGAGCCACTCAACCCTCCACCGGCCCTGCTCAGCCCGCCACCAGCCCACTGCCGGCTGAATGAATGGAACCCCAGGCTGACAGCAGGTTGAGTGGTTCAGCCGGCCTGCTCAGCCTGCTGCCAGCCTGGGGTTCCTTGGGGGTCCCCAGGCCAGCAGTGGGTGCTGAGTGGGGCTGGTGGCCGGTATCCCAGCTGGCAATAGGGCAGCAGCCGGAACCCCAGAGTAGTGATGGGCTGAGCCGCTCAGCCTGCCACTGCGTACCATCAAAAATCAGCTCACCTGCCACCTTTGGCACGTGTGCCATAGGTTGCTGACCCCTGCTTTATACACTAGTAAGGAGATGAGCATATTACAGTTGTTGGAGGGCTCTTATCAGGAGTAACAGGCTATAGGAAAGTCAGTCAACATTTTTTGTTTCTCTGATGAAAACTGGCCCACTCCCTGCCTCAAACCAAACCTGTCACTAATAATTGTCAACAACTTAATTTTCTGTTTTTGGCTAAGATATTGATTTTAAAAAAAATATATTGAAATTGGATTCAGGATTGTTAGCAAGAATTTTTGGCAAACAAATTTTGTTAAATGACAATCTAAATGGCAACACAGTACTGCTTTCATGCTTGGCTCACCCCCCAGCCTGCTGGTCCAACAGCTGCAGTAGACCCCAAAATCCACCTCTTGGGGTGCAGAGTGGCAACAGCAGCAGCAAACCCTCAGGTCCAATCACACGCCAATGGGCACCACCACCAGCCTTACGGACCATGGTGAAGTTAGCACAGCATCTGATCTCAGGGACAGGTCACCCATGGAGCCACAGCAGCTCATCCTGCCCGTGTAGCTCCCCCCAGATGAGGTGGATCACTGGCAGCTGCCAGCCCGGGGGAGAGGCGCTCCCCAGCTAGGGTGCCTAGATCCAGATGTCCTGATTTTATAGGGCCAGTCCCGATATTTGGGGCTTTGTCTTATATAGGCACCAATTACCCCCACCTAGAGTGACCAGACAGCAAGTGTGAAAAATCAGGATGGGGGGGGGGGGGTAAAAGGAGCCTATATAAGAAAAAGACCCCAAAATTGGGACTGGCCCTATAAAATAGGGACATCTGGTCACCCTACCCCAACCCCCTGTCCTGATTTTTCACACATCTGGCTAACCCCAGCCCAGCCCTGTGTGACATTCCAATGCTGGCAGAGGAAGTGAGTTACTTTCACTTTCATTTCTCAGCAGGCAGCCTCCTCCCCCCACCTACCCCCCAGCACCTCACCCAACCCAGCCCTGACGAAGGGGAGGGAGGAGAGAGAGAGGGATGCTCCTGGGGAGGAGGGAGAAAGGAGGGGGTGCTCCATGGGGCAGGGGGGGAGAAGAATGGATGTTATGGGGGACAACAAAGGATACTGGTTCCAGAGCCTCTGAGCCTGCCTCACCTCACCTCAGCCGGGGGGGAAAGAGTCACACTCACAGGTGAGCTCCTTCCCCAACCCCTACCCCCTCCCCTTCCCAGAGAACCCAGCAGCCAATCCCCTCCCTCAGCCTGTGCTGTATTCTGCTCTTTCTAGGACCCAGCAGCCTGCTCTTACATGCTCCACTGCTTCCCTTCTGTCCAGGCTCCCGGCAGAGTGGTGCCCCCAGACCTAGTGGTGCCCTAGGGGGCTGCCTATTCTGCCTATGCCTAAGGACGGCCCTGCTCCTGGGTGCTTCTGGCAGCGGACGGTGCAGTAGGACTGGTAACAGTCCTCGGACATGTAGCTTGGCCAGCAGTTCTGGGAACGTCTTCCCTGCTCGGCTCCTAGCAACTTCCAGGGCATGGTGTATGGCTCCATCACTTCCCCTGCAACTCTGCCATCTTGCTCCCCAGCGACGAGCTCGGGGGATACGTTCATGAAGCCTGGACAGTAGTAAGGAGCAGTTCAACTATAGGCTGAGCAAGTGCAGAATGGTGGTAGAATGTGCTTTTGGATGTTTAAAAGCTTGCTTGCGCTGTTGGTCAGACCTCTGTGCAACAAATATTCCCATTGTTTTTGCTGCTTGCTGTGTACTCCATAATATCTGTGAGAGTAAGGGGGAGACGTTTATGGCGGGGTGGGAGGTTGAGGCAAATTGCCTGGCGTCCGATTTTGAGCAGCCAGACACCAGGGCGATTAGAAGAGCACAGCACGGCGCGCTGCACATCAGAGAGGCTTTGAAAACCAGTTGCATGACTGGCCAGGTTTCGGTGTGACAGTTGTGTGTGTTTGTCCTTGATGCAAACCCGCCCCCTTTGTTGATTTTAATTCCCTGTAAGCCAATCACCCTCCCCCCTTCAAAATAAAGTAACTTATTTTGAAACCATGCTTACTTTATTAATTTAAAAAAATGAGAAAACGGACAAGGTAGCCTAGGTGGGGTGGGGGAGGAGGGAAGGACAAGGCCCCATTGCTTATTGTAGCCACACTAAAAATCAAACTGTTTGAATGACAGCCTTCTGTTACTTAGGCCATCCTCTGGAGTGAAGTGGCTGGGTGCCTGGAGCCTCCTCCTTGAGCGTCTGGGTGAGGAGGCTATGGAACATGGGGAGGAGGGTAGGCAGTTATACAGTGGATGCAGTGGGGGTCTGTGCTCTTGTTGGCTTTCCTGCAGCTCCAACAGATGCTTCATCATGTCCATTTGCTCCCCCAGCAGACGCTTCATCATGTCCATTTGCTCCCACATTAGCCTCAGCATCACGTCCTGCCTCTGCTCTTCACGCTCATTTAATTCTTTCCTGGCCTCTGCCACTGAATGCCTCCATGCATTAAGCTGTACCCTATCAGTGTGGGAGGACTGGATGAGCTCGGAAATCATGTCAGTGCGTTTTTTTCGCCTTCTAATTTGCGATAACCTCAGGGACGGAGATGATAGGGGGAGTGTAGAAACATTCTACGCTCTTATGATTCTGGGGGGACTGCATGGTCACCTGTGCTGCTGAGTTCGCCACGCTGACCAAACAGGAAATTAAATTCAAAAATTCCCGGGGCTTTTCCTGTGTACCTAGCTAGTGCATCAGAGTTCAAAGTGCTGTCCAGAGCAGTCACAATGGAGCACTCTGGGATAGCTGCCGGAGGCCAATACCGTCAATTTGTGTCTGCATTACCCCAAATTTGACCCAGCCAAGTCGATTTTACCGCTACTTCCCTCGCCGGGGAAGAGTACAGAAGTCAATTTTAAGAGCCCTTTAGGTCGACAGAACGGGGTTGGTTGAGTGGACGCATTCATTTTTAAATCGACCTAACGTGACTAAATTCGACCCAACCCTGTTGTGTAGACCAGGCGTAGTAGAGTAGACACCAATTCTTTTGAGTGAATTTGTGAAAATTGGTTGCGACGCTGCTCTGGGACTCAGGAAGCCTGGTTTCAATATCAAGCTCTGCCACAGACTTCCTGGTTGATCTTGAGCAAGTCACTTATGGCATGATCCAAAGCTTCTTGGAATCAATGGGAAGACTCCCATTGAGATTAGTGGGATTTGGATCATGTCCAGTCTCTATGCTTAGTTCCCCATCTGTAAAATTGGGATGATGGGAACTTTGCAAGTGTATTATGAGGATAAATACTTATGATTGTAAGGAGCTTACATACTATAATGATAGGAGCCCTATATGTATCTTTGAGAACTCATGAAGGACTGGTGATGTTCCAGCAGCTCCCATTGGCCCGGAGCAGCTATCCGCGGCCAGTGGGAGCCGCGATCGCCCGGCCCTGCAGACGGGGCAGGTAAACACACCGGCCCACCCCGCTAGGGGCTTTCCCCACAGAAGCGGCGACCCATTTGAGAAACCCTGCTTTAGTGGTTTATACTCTACAAAATGTCAAAAATAAATTTTACAAAAATGTTTTTCTTTCAAACAGCAAACCACAAATCAGACACAAACAGAATCTTTGTCTCCATCCCCCAACACTGTGTCACCTGTGCCTTTAAATAACCCAACGAGTGCCCCAAGATTTGGAACAGTTATTCCTAATCGCATCTTTGTAGGAGGAATCGATTTTAAGGTATTTTTTTCTAATCTTGGTAGATAAGTAATAGCATGAATGTTTTGATATTTTTTCTTTATTAGTCTTACTTTATATATTCATTAATTTTATGCATTTTAGGTATAAGTTTATATAAGGTTGGTGAGATGATGGTGGTCTTTGCAATAATATCCTAATTAGAGGTGTAAACTAAGCCTTAAAATTGTGTTTTATCTGATTTTGCCACAGAAAGATGGCTATTTTTATTTGCATATTGAACTGCTACAAGCATTCTTTTTAAAAATATCTGAAAAGTTATTTGTAATACAGATATTTTGTAAATTATACATTTTTAGAGCAGAATTTAAAAAAAATACTTCTAGATAGAGCTAAAAATGACAATCTAGTACACTACATTAATCATCTTTGAATCACAAAATCTCCTTATTCCTTTTTTTACACAGCACAGTACTGTAGGTAAACATCTCCATATTATTAGTAAGTATCTGTATCTTCAGCTCTGTTGACTTTTCATCCATTTCACAATAAAAGGAAGTTAAGCATATTTACTTTACTTTGTCATATTTTCTTTACTTTGTTGTGGGGTCATGTCTCCTGTGTACCCCCTGATCGCCTGAGATGCCTCTGCAGTGCCCTGCCATCAACTTCCCCCTCCTTCAGG
The DNA here is from genome assembly GCF_020497125.1 of Mauremys mutica. Classification (NCBI taxonomy): domain Eukaryota; kingdom Metazoa; phylum Chordata; order Testudines; family Geoemydidae; genus Mauremys; species Mauremys mutica. Next base: position 55,573,814 of record NC_059081.1, on the reverse strand, counting down.
GCTGTGCTACTAAATAGACACAAGAACAGTCTCACAGGCCCTTCTGGCCAGGCTTTTGTTCATTTTCCAAAACAGCAAACCAAAGTGACAATATGGCAGTTACCCTGCTAGCCTTAGTCTCTGCCCTGAGGAGTATATTCTCCAAAGCTACCACTAAGAGAATGTCTCCGGCGTAGACGGCAGCCGGGGCTCAACCACGGACGGTACCGGGGAGCGTGGTGGCGCCAGACTCGACGGCCCTTGCGGCGCCGGAGTCAAAGGCCCGGTGCACGACTTGTGCACGGCCACCGCGGGGGCCATAGGTGGCGCAATCGTTTTTGCCGAGTCCTCAGCGCGGGCCTTAGCAAGCGCCTTCGCCAGCTTGTGTCTTTTTGAAGGTGAGAGCGAGCGGTGCCGGGTCTCTTCCGAGCGTGAGCTGATTCAGCTCATAGAGGCACCGAGCCTCCGGCCCCCGGCACCGCCGGTGCGGGCTGTCGTGTCGGCGGGAAAGCCGGCCAGAATGACCCGGCCGCCCTCTCTGGATAGACGACATGGACGGCACACCCGGTCCTGGTCACGTTCCCGGTCCCATGGCAGATCTCCGTCCCGTCGCTCGCGATCTCAGCACCGCTCGCCATCGCGGTACCGATCGCCATCGCGACGTCGGTCGCAGTCCCGGTACCGCTCGTCATCGCGGTACCGGTCGCACTCCCGGCACCTGAACCCCAGGGGCATACGCAGCCCGACCCTCCTGACGAGCAGGCAGCAGATCCATCGTCGGAGGCGGTCGTCCAGGGCTTATCCTCCTCGTCCTCACCTGATGAGGCGGTGGCCGGAGCGTCAACCAAGGAGCCTCCGCCGATAGACTTGAAGGCGCACCAGGACCTACTTCGCCGTGTGGCGACAGCTATGGCTCTCTCGGTGGTGGAGGTCCAGGAGGACGAGGACCCCATAACGAACGTCGTTGGGTCAGAGGCTCCAGTGCGAGTGGCACTGCCATTCGTGCGGACGATTCAAAAGAATGCCACCACACTCTGGCAGACGCCTGCGTCCATCCCTCCTACGGCCCGTGGGGTTGAGCGCAAATACTCTGTCCCTCCCACGGGATATGAGTATCTATATACTCACCCGACCCCGGACTCGTTGGTCGTGCAGTCGGTCAACGACAGGGAGAGGCACGGTCAACCTGCCCCTGCGCCCAAGTCGAAAGACGCGCGACGTATGGACCTGTTAGGCCGTAAGGTCTATTCCGCTGGCGGATTACAGATGCGTATCGCCAACCAGATGGTCCTCCTCGCCAGGTACGTCTTCGACATCATGGCGTCCCTGGCGAAATTTACAGAGCTCCTGCCAACAGCCTCCCGCCAGGAGTTCGCGGCGATGTTAGACGAGGGAAGGAGATCATCTAGGTCCTCCATCACGGCCGCCCTCGACGCTGCGGACTCCGGAGCTCGGACCTTAGCCTCCAGCATGACAATGCGGCGCATCGCCTGGCTGCAGTCCTCCACCCTGCCGCCGGAGGTGCAATATACACTGCAGGACCTGCCGTTTGACACGCAGGGTCTATTTTCCGAGAAGACGGATTCCCGGATCCAGACCCTGAAAGACGGCCGCATTGCCATCCGCACCCTTGGGATGCACACGCCGGCAACGCAGCGCAGGCCCTTCCAGCAGCAACCCCCCCGGTCCTTCAAACAACAACGCTACCGCCCGTATAATAGCCGGCGACCAGCTACAAACCGCCGTCGTCCTTCCGGAAATAGGCGTAGCCAAGGCCAGGCCTCTTCCAAGGCCCCTCATGGGGCCAAGCAGGCCTTTTGATGGGACGCTCGAGGACGGCCCATCACTCTCCCTACTGGATCCTTCCCCTTTATTTTAAAACCGCCTTTCCCATTTCTTTTCGGTGTGGTCCCAATTAACAACAGACAACTGGGTGCTTCAAACAGTCCAGTCGGGATACCGCCTTCAGTTTGTTTCGCCCCCGCCTTCCCACCCACCCTCCCTGTCCCTCTTCAGGGACCCCTCTCACGAGCAAGTCCTCTTACAAGAGGTTCAGACTCTGTTGAGCGTGGGTGCCATAGAAGCAGTGCCTCAAGACAGGCGGGGCAGGGGATTCTATTTCCGTTATTTTCTCATCCCCAAAGCGAAAGGGGGGCTACGTCCTATCCTGGACCTTCGCGAGCTGAACAAGTACCTGCTCAAGTCCAAGTTTCGCATGGTCACCTTGGGGACCATCATTCCCTCTCTGGATCCGGGAGACTGGTTTGCCGCCCTCGACATGAAGGACGCCTACTTCCACGTCGCAATCTATCCTCCCCATCGACGTTACCTCCGGTTTGTGGTCAACAACGCCCACTACCAATTCGCCGTGTTGCCGTTCGGGCTCTCCACCGCACCGAGGGTATTTACCAAATGCATGGCGGTGGTTGCCGCAGCCCTCCGCCGTCGTCGGATACATGTCTACCCGTATCTCGACGACTGGCTGGTTCGCGGGCAGTCTCGGCAGCTGGTGATGGGCCAGTTGACGGACATACCGTCCCTCTTCCGACGACTCGGTCTTCTCATCAACACCAAGAAGTCCTCCTTGATCCCGTCGCAGTGGGTGGAGTTTATCGGAGCAGTCCTCGACTCCTCGTTGGCCCGGGCTTGCCTACCGCAATCTCGTCATCAGACGATGGTCTCCCTCATCCAGGACCTCGTCTCCTTCCCAACCACGACGGTGCGCTCCTGCCTCCGCCTCCTGGGCCACATGGCATCATGCACGTACGTCACCGCGTACGCGCGGCTTCACCTCCGCCCGTTCCAGACTTGGCTCGCGTCGGTGTACCGGCCGCATCGAGATCCCATCGATATGGTGGTCACAGTCTCCAGGCCAACCCTCGAGTCCCTCAGCTGGTGGCTAGACCCGGAGACTGTCTGTGCGGGAGTCCCGTTCCACCCTCCTCGCCCGTCCACCACTCTGACCACGGATGCCTCAGCGCTCGGTTGGGGGGCTCACCTGGGCGATCTTCACACCCAAGGCCGGTGGTCGCCCCAGGAGCTCGCTCTGCACATCAATGTCCGCGAGCTGCGAGCGATCCGTCTGGCCTGTCGCACCTTCTGCACCCACCTGCAAGGCCGCTGTGTGACAGTGTTCACGGACAATACATCAGCAATGTTCTACGTGAACAAGCAGGGCGGAGCCCGCTCTTCCCTCCTCTGCAAGGAAGCGATGCTCCTGTGGGACTTCTGCGTGACCCACTCCATTCACCTAGAAGCGTCCTTTCTTCCGGGAGTACAGAACACGCTGGCCGACCATCTCAGCAGGTCTTTCTTCTCCCACGAGTGGTCTCTCCGTCCCGACGTTGTGCACACAATCTTCCGCAGGTGGAGGTTTCCCCAAGTAGACCTATTCGCATCCAAGGCGAACAGAAAGTGCCACCTGTTCTGCTCGTTCCGGGGTCACGCGCCGGGCTCCCTGTCGGACACCTTCCTGTATTCCTGGAAGGATCACCTCCTCTATGCCTTCCCTCCGTTCCCGCTCGTCCATCGAGTATTACAGAAGCTTCGCAGGGACAGAGCCACCGTCATTCTCATAGCTCCGGCCTGGCCGAGGCAGCATTGGTACTCCCTGCTGCTCGAGCTCTCCGTTCGGGATCCCATCCCCCTCCCGTTGTGGCCGGACCTCATTACTCAGGACTTCGGCAGACTCCGCCATCCGAACCTACAGTCCCTCCATCTTACAGCTTGGTACCTGAGTGGTTGACCCACGCAGAGAGGGACTGTTCCGCGGCAGTTCAGCAAGTCCTACTAGAGAGCAGAAAGCTTCCACTCGCTCCACCTATCTGGCGAAATGGAAGCGGTTCGCGCTCTGGTGTGACCAGCGAGGCCTCAGTCCCTTCGTAGTCCCTGTCCCTACCATCCTGGACTACCTCTGGTACCTTAAGGAGCAAGGTCTTGCGGTCTCCTCCTTGAGAGTTCACCTGGCAGCAGTGTCCGCCTTTCGTCCATCCGTGGAAGGTCGATCCATCTTCTCCAACCAGATGGTTTCCCGCTTCCTTAAAGGCCTGGACCGCTTGTATCCGCCGGTGCGGCGTCCTGCCCCGACCTGGGATTTGAACCTCGTGCTGGCCAAGCTGATGAGTCCTCCTTTCGAGCCCTTAGCCACGTGCTCCCTGCTCTACCTCTCCTGGAAGACGGCCTTCCTCGTCGCCATTACATCAGCGAGGCGAGTCTCTGAGCTCCGCGCTCTGATGGTTAGTCCGCCATACACTGTCTTCCACGGGGACAAGGTGCAGCTTCGACCACATCTGGCCTTCCTCCCAAAGGTGGTGTCAGCCTTCCACCTCAACCAGGAGATCTTCCTCCCGGTGTTCTTCCTGAAGCCGCACGCCTCGCCTCGGGAGCAACAGCTGCACACCCTCGACGTCCGCAGGGCGCTCGCTTTCTACATCGAGCGGACTAAGCCCTTCCGGCGCTCGCCCCAGCTGTTCATAGCGGTTGCTGACCGCATGAAAGGCGAGCCGATATCCTCTCAACGGATTTCCTCCTGGGTCACAGCGTGTATCCGGACCTGCTACAAGCTAGCTCGCGTGCCACCATGCCGCCTCACCGCTCACTCGACGAGAGCGCACGCCTCGTCCGCCGCCTTCCTGGCCCATGTCCCCATCCAGGACATCTGTCGAGCGGCCACCTGGTCTTCGGTCCACACCTTCGCCTCTCACTACGCGTTGGTGCAACAGTCTCGAGACGACGCAGCCTTCGGCTCCGCGGTATTACACTCCGCCACGTCTCACTCCGACCCCACCGCCTAGGTAAGGCTTGGGATTCACCTAACTGGAATGCATAGGAGCAATCACTCGAAGAAGAAAAGACAGTTACTCACCGTAGTAACTGTTGTTCTTCGAGATGTGTTGCTTCTATCCATTCCAGACCCGCCCTCCTTCCCCACTGTCGGAGTAGCCGGCAAGAAGGAACTGAGGAGCGGACGGGCCGGCTGGGGTATATATTCAGCGCCATAGCGGCGCCACTCCAGGGGGCGCCCGGCCGACCCGCCGGAGTTGCTAGGGTAAAAAAGTTCCGAGATGCCGTGCACGCACGGCGCGCACACCTAACTGGAATGGATAGGAGCAACACATTTCGAAGAACAACAGTTACTACGGTGAGTAACCGTCTTGTCTCTAAGATGCCACAAGTACTCCTGTTCTTTTTGCAGATACCAACTAACACGACCGCTACTCTGAAACCAAAGATCAATGTGCACCAGCACACTTCCTTGAAGCATGAGATTCAACACATGCCAAATCAACAGTCACACAGGATCAGACATTCAAATGCCTGGTATATTTATTTCAATGTCTGTACTTCTAGATACAGAAATTTTCTGGAAGACCACACTTGATGCATGTTTTTATCAGTACAGAAAATGAACATTTTATGCATCTGTAGTACACAATGTTTCAATAATAGACTTTATGGTAAAAAGGGACCATTATGATAATTTAGTTTGACCTGCATAATATGGGTTAATAACTTCACCCTATCTTAATGATTGTTTTTCAAACTTAGCAAATTCTTCATGGAAGTCTACGCACACTTGCCCAGTTTTAAATTTTAAAATGATCTCTAAATTATAATGCCTCATGTTGTAAACGACACTAAAATATAGAACTGAAAAACTTGTCTGAGACAAAATGGAATTCAGATATAATTGAGTTACAAGATTATTGAAGTAAAATTATAATGTAAATTCAGTATATACTTAGATTTATTTCTGAAGATTAAAATCATGTAGGATTAAAACTGAGATTATTACCTGCTCTCTCTCTTTTGCTCTCACACCCCAGCCCTGCCTCCACACCCACACCCACCATCTCCCCAAAACAGTCACAGAAACATTCACCTTGGAGGCTTTTCTCTGTTTCTAGTGTTTTTAATAAATAGTTGCTCCCAGGATTTACAAGTACTTTATTGTTAAATGTGTCCAAACCAAAGCAATATTGTGGTTATTTCTTATTTAATAACTAAACAAACACATTTATATTCATTTTGTTCTTTTGTTTTATTTTACCAGACTAACGAAAATGACCTAAGGAAGTTTTTTGCCCAGTATGGGTGTGTGAAAGAAGTGAAGATAGTAAATGACAGAGCTGGAGTATCAAAGGGGTTAGTACAGTTGCAATATATCCATTGTGGACACTGAAAACATCATAGTAAGTGGAATAAGTGCAATAGAAGTTGATTTGTGATTTTCATGGTTTATAACATTATTACTGGCATTGCATTATATGGCACACTCAAGTTTCAGTTCATTTGTTTTCTTTCTTAACAGTGTCCCAGAATGGTGGTGTTGATAAATATATGGTTAGCATCACTATTTTCCTCCTCTCTAAGTACTTAGACCTCACTTTAACCTGGAGTTTCACTGGCAAGAATGTCCATTGTGTTACAATATGGGTGAGGACCTCATCCCCTTTCTGGCCCCTTTACATCATGTAAAATAAAGGAGCTCTAAAAACCTGAATCCAATCAGGAACAGACTCCCCCAGCTCAGGAACTAAGCCTGTATTCTGAGGAGCCGCTTGCAAGCTCTAGTGCAGAGGGCATACTGGGGGCAGGGAGGAAGGGACATGTTGCTGGCAGGGCCACAACATGTAGCACTGCAAACATTTATCTTGCATATAGGTAACTGGGAACATGCTGCCATGACTTAGCCAAGTCCCTAGGGGTGTCTGTTATGCCAGGGGCCAGAGAGCAGCACAAAATCAGGAGTGTGTAAAGATGGTGTAAAATCACCATTGCTTTCCTCTGAGCTGTGATTTCTGTGCAGCACATCTAAGAGTTGCAGTAGGACCCTTGTAATCGGGGGTATAGAGTACCTGCATAAGTATTAGATCCATTTTTATTGACAAGGCTGTCATAGTTTTCAGCACCTTAAGTTTGCAGATGTGAGACAGCTTGCAGCTTCATTCATCCTCGTCCCTTGTCACTGCATCTCTGAAACTCACTCTGAACACAGTAAGAAGAAGCTTCTGCCCCACACCAGAAGAGGAGCTTTTCTCCTCACCTTCAAGGTTGTTACCAACTCTGCCACTCCCTACTTAACTACTTTGTCTCTCATCATGGTATCCCCAATGTCTGCACCTGCCTCTGTTGCTACCTCCATTTGTCTATCTCTCTGACAGTGGTTTTCGTTTTTCTTCCACTGCACCCCTTGGTAACACACATAATTCCTTCCCTGAACTGATCCATAAGGCATTTACTCTATCCTCCAAATCTCTGCTTCAGTTCTACTTCAGCCTTGATACCGAAAAGAAACTAGCTGACTAATATTAATAGATGGAGGGGTAGCTGAAGAGTATATATTTTGCTTACCTGCTTTAATCCATTCCTCTCCCTCAACGTTTTAATGTTGCTTTTTTTCTCAGACTGGAAGCTCTTTATGGCAGGGACTGTATCTTCCTTGGTGTGTAATCATCACCTAGCACATTGATGCTACCAGAATGCCAATGATAAATAACAAACATGAAATGTGGATGAGGAAAGTTTGCTGTAGAAACCTTACATTTTGAATTAACTTACTTATCTGTTTTAAGCTGGTAGGTTGATTTAGCAGCAATAAAACTGCTCTAGCAAACAAGATTTTTCAGCAGGAGTAAATTTTTTCTCAACATAAGCAAAAAACCTATTACAAAAACATTCCCCAACATAGTATTGACTCGGTACCTTGGTGTGTAGCACCCTTTCTTCCCACAGGTATTTTTGCTTCAGTCTCTTCAATAAGATCATCTTATTACCCTTCCCCAGAGCAGCTGTGTAGGGAAAAGAGAAAGGAAACTGAAGTTAAGCTCTTGTTTACTGCAGAATAGATAGTTCCTGTGCATCTGGCCACAGTTTGCTTGATTTCTGAATCTTAACACTTATTAACATTGTTTTTGTATTGAATTTTCCTGATATTTTAAAAGAACTTTAAAGCCACTTAGACTCTGCAAAGGAACTTTGACACTGCAAAAGAGCTTTAGCAATGAATCCTTAAGTGAGATGTCAGTGTGAATGAAGTGGAAAACTTTGCTGATGTCTTTAAAAATATTGGTATGCAGGAAACGCCACTATGAATGTACCTAGTTGCAGTAAACAGTTTTCTATCCGTATCTTCAGATATAATTGTATTACTGTTACATATTTTGAATATTACACAGTTTTTGGAAGTTCACAATTGCGTGGCTTTTATATTTATTAGCCAAAATGCTTTGTGATTTTTGTTTTTTTAATGATTTAGTTCATGATGAGTTTGCAGCTCCCCTTACTATCACTTTGAACTTTAGCCAGGACTTTCATATATGCTATCATTTTTAAATAGAGTCCCAACTTCCTTTTATAAGTGTAATTTTTTTTTCCTTCCTTAAAAAGTAAAACTTGGTAGGTTTACAATCATTACAGATGAGTCTTGTAACACCTCCTATTACTAAGGTTGCCGGCACTTCCCATCGTAAACACCCCATTTTCAATTGCTTTTAACTTTGCCAAATTTTAACCATTTTGGCTGAAATCTTGCATGTCAGTTATCTGTCTCAAGCTGAATTTACCTGGAAAATTTCTGAGTATGAAGCTAGTAAAAAATACATTATTTTGCCCATTTTAAAAAACTCTGATGACGTTTTCTTTGAAAAGCTCCAGTGCCCCATGCTTTGGAGATTTGGGATTTGAAGACTTGAGATTTGGCAGGAGGGGTGTCCTTTGTGTCAGGGATGTTCCTTTTGCCATTCCCATGAAAATTGCCCCAAATTTGGCTCAGTTACAAGCCTTTGAAAAATCATAGTTTACACATGCTCAGTAGAGACTTTGAATTTAAGCAACTACATTCTTGAAGATTCCAGGCACGCTGCAGCCCAGAGATGAGCAGGACTTTCCATGCAGTTTGGCTCTGGGCTGCTGTAGGCATGCTGGGTCCAAGCACCTGAGCTTGGAACAGGGAAACTGTTTCTCGTGTTCTTAATGACACCCCTTCCCTCCACCCCCCGATTGGGCCCTGCAGCATGGAGGAGGAAGCTGCCTGCTTCAAATGCAGAAGGGACAAGAGCTAGAGGGGGGAGCTAGAGGGAGGAAGCAGAGAAAAAGTGGGAGTTGGGGTGGGGCGATGACCAGGGCTATCTGGGCAAGGAAACTGGGAGTGGGAGCGGTGAGAGGAATGGTGGGCCTGGAACGTGTTGGTTAGGGGGGAGTGGGACAGTGAGATTGGATGGGGTGAGAGAGGGGACTGGGAGTAGCTGGACAAGGAGACTTGGATTAGGAACCAGTGTGGTAAAGGAAACTGGGGAGGGGAGACATCTGACAACGAGCTGTGGCACAGGGGTAGAACTGGGACTATTTGAGCAAAAAGACTGAGATCAGGAGACAGGGTGGGGTGAGAGATGAGACTGGATGAGGAACCCAGAGAGGAAGACTATGACTAAGAGATAGTGGTGTGAGAAGGGAGAGGCAGATTGGCTGAGGACCCTGAAGTGGTGAAAAGAGGACTGGTTGGGCAAGGGGACTGGGACATGGTGTGAGGAGGGGGAGAGACTGGGAGTGCGGGGAGATTTGCACTGACTAAGTAAATAGTCTGAGACTGAGTTTATAAATCTGAGGAGTGGAAACTGGGACCAGGTACACAGGAAGAATTGGACTGGAACAGGAAGCCAGGGTGGGAAAGCAAAAAGTCTGTAGAAGAGTCTGTGCGAACTACAATAAACTTCCCTCCAAAGCCTGGAATGGAACCCAAGATCCCAGTGTCTCACCATTATTCTACTGTTACCAAATACGTTTGAAACCGACAGGTTACGCGTGTGTTTCATTCTTCTCTAATTCCGGTCCACACAGAGGATGACAATTTACCACCACAGCTATCAGTTACATAGTTATCTCAAGTGACAGAGGACTGTGTGATGGATTCACAGACTCTGTAGATTCCAACCCTGCTGATGAACCATGTGGATATCAGTTTGTTTTTTCGGTTTGCTTTTTTAAAATTTAAAGTAAAAAACAAAAAATGGTGTTTAAAAGAACATTAAGATTGCAAAGGCAAGCACTCAAAAGTAAGTGCTCTCTTGTGTATATAACCCTTTTGTCCCTCTGAGTTGGCAGCAACAAGGGCCGGGTTCAGTATCCAGAGGTTCCGTTTCAATAACACAATGCAAAATCGGCTCGAGCTCCCACCCAGTGACCTGGGACAATTACATACCACGCCCCCCAGGCGCCTCTAGGAGGCAATACTTCCCCACTTGCAAGCACAGAGTCTGAGTGTAGCAAAATCCTTTTAATAAAAGAGGGAAACAATGCGGCATCACGTTGGAGAGACACCACAAACAGGATTATACACAAACCATAAGCAAAAAACCCACCTCCAAGTACATTTGGCAATGTCCTTTCCCCCTTAGGATCTTAAGTCCAATCACCCCAAAGTCCAACAACCCAAAAGTCTCTGTCTCTGGTCAGTGCCACCCCAGAGTTCAAAAGTTTATCTGCAGAGTTTTACCCCCCCCCCAGCCTGGGTGGAAATAGGGTGGGGGCACCCACAGGGTGTTAAGGGGCACCTTCCGTGGTCCAGGGCCAACTGCTCCGCCTCTCCATGGAGTTCTGCTGCAGCCTTCACCACGACTGGCTCCACTTCACCAGCTGTGCCACTCCTCCAGCCGACCTGTGAACCGCTTCAGCCGTCCCCGCAAACTGCTCCACTCTGCTCACTGTTCTGTGGGCTGCTCAAATGTGCTGCAACTGCTCCACTCTGCCAGCCACTTAGTGATAGATTTTCAGGCTCCCCTACTAGTTAACACCGCACTCAGTGATCTCAGCTCAGTAAGCTTAGGTCTTTTAGTGATTTCAGCTCTTAGTGATTTCAGCTTGTAGTAGGGGAGCCCCAGTGCTGGTGCACCATTGGCCCAACATGAATTCAGGTCAGCAGCCTCTAGATGGACTTCTAAAGGATTCAAAATTAGCTCTAATCTTCAACAGTGGTGAGAGGAGAATGTGCAATTGGTGTTCCAGGCCCTCAAAAGGGGCCCATACCATCAGATACACACACCAGTCCCCAACCTCTCTCAGTTCACTGGGTTTTGGCACCCATGTCCCTTGTCTAGCGAGTGCTATTTACTTGATGGTGAGATTCTCTGTCATAAGGCAGTTTCATAGTTCCTCATTTACATAATTAGGGTGACAACACTTTATTCCTCCTGCCCCAATAACAAAGAATTTGGGGATCCCACAGCTGTGAAAATAACCATCCCAGGCTGTTGTGCGCTATACTAAGTGGAGTGGGTTTGCCAATGCAAATGCAAATGCCTGAAATTCCTTTCCCCACTCCTCATAATTTACCACCAGATGTCAGGGTGGAGCTCATCCTGACTCTGCTTACATGTATATTCATTATAATACATTCTCTAATTACATAATCACACACTATTTTTCCACAGGACCCCTGTCTCATTCATGGCAGAGGATGGATCTGCTGTGGGAATGAATCAGGTTGTGTAGTGAAGGAGGTCGCTGTCTATAAGTCCCCAGCTTTATTTGTTGAGGAAATTGGAAGTTCTGTAGTGAATGAGGTAGTGGACTGCAGGAAGAAAAAGGATGATTTCATAGTTAAAGCAGTTAAATATTGCTCTGGAGAATGAGATTCTATCCCAGCCCATGTTACAGAGTTTCTAGGTGATGCTGGGCAAGTCACTTAAACCAAATTCTTCACAGGTGATCACTAATTGTGTATTCCTCTTTTTTTGGATGCCCTACTTGATACCCTGGTGTTTAATTTGCAGAAGTGCTAGGCACTCTGAGCATCAGCTGATGTCAATAGGAACCTGTGTCTGAACATACAAAATGCTATATGATGCTAAGTGTGCTGAAAAATCTGGTCACAGGTGTCTTTTTACCTTAAACTTTCTGTGCCTGAGTTCCCCATCTCTAAAATAGGGATAATATCACTCTGTCACCTCTCAGAATGCTCTGAAAATTAATAATATTTGTGAAGAATTAAAATGCAATCAGCCAGTGCTATAGAAAAGCCTGTGAGGATATTAATAATTATGCCTTCAGAGAAGGGTTTGGATAGTGTACAGTAAATTGGGTACCAAAATGTAGTGGATACTTTTGACTTTAATCTCTGTGACTCAGTTCCCCATCTGTAAAATTTGGATAATAATACCCCCTCATCTCACAGGTGCTGTGAAAATAAATTCATTAATGTTTGTAAAGCAGTCATATTATAGTGATGACCACCATAAAAAAGCCCATGAGGATGTTAATTCTTTCTTCAGAGCAGGGCCTGGGCCAGGACCACACATTGAACAATGAGGATAAAACAAAATATTGACTAGCTGCTCGTTAAGCACTGTTCACCGAATGAGACAGTGGTCCTGTGAGAAAAATAGAATGTGATCATGTATTAAAGACTATTATAGTTCATACACATTCGGGGCCGAATTAAGGTTGCCAAGGCAACTTTATTTGTCATTTCATAACTTCTTAATGCTTTACTTTTCAAACTTAATGTTTTAACATAGTATGTTGTATAATATGTGATATATATAATATATATTATAACGTGTTTTTGGTTATAAAGTAGTATGCCAAGAAAAATAATTTATGTAATTTTTATTTAGGTATGGTTTCATCACTTTTGAAACTCAAGAAGATGCACAAAAAATTTTACAAGAGGTAAGATGATATATTCATCATTATACTCATTATTTAGGTAAATTCTTCAATATGGAATTAGTGCTTGCAGACATCCATTACCAATGGATATTTGTCCCTTCTGTATTTACCTGCTTGGATTTGAAGGTATTAAAGAATCCCAGGATGTCTGTGGGCCGTTTGGTCAGATTTGTTCCTTTCCTTTCTTTGTACAGAATGAAGAGAAGCAACAGTAGCATTATTTTCCCTTCTGAACCCACAGAACATCTAAGAAGACATCTCAGAGATTTAGTTTTAAGGGAGGGTGGGTGCTGGGAGTCTCTAGAGCTGACTAAGGCAGGTGAAGGTGATGCTTCAGTGTCAGGTACCTTAACTTTGTAGAGAGAGCTGTTTCCAGCCTCTTCTGTGTATACTACTCACTTGGATCTGAAGTTTGTTGTGAATCCAGTTCCTTCTGGTGCTGTGATTTCCTTGAGTAGAGAATCCAGCTGTCATAAGACATCTGTAAAGTAGACTATATTTTTAGGCTGAGGCTGAGATCATGAGGGAAATTGAAGTTAACCTCACACTCATCAAGAAGGAACCTCTGAGATATCTGAGGCCCACTTCCAGATACAATTAATTCTTGCTCCTGGAAATGTGAGGTTTGCCCCAGAATGGACCTTTCTTAACTGCAAGGATATTCTCTCTTGTACTTCTCCTAGGATATAGGAAGCCATGATGGCTCCACCACCTTAGCTTTTGCAACCTGTTCTCTTGGCCTGCTTGGGCTATGTAGGCTGGATTAGCCATGGGCTCAGTTGTGTTCATGAAGTTCCCTAAAGAAGACCAGAGGATGTTACCTCAAGCAAACCCTCTTCTAGACTGAGTGGCGACCTATCAACAAGTACAGCTGGTTGAAATTTTTAAAATATTGAAATTTTATTGAAAATTTTATTCAAAGAGCTGAGAAATTCTTAATGAAATGGTATTTCCCATTTTTGACCAACTATAGTTAAAATTACATATATATATAAGCAGTCCAAATTTTGACTGATAATACCAATGCAATATATAACATCAGTCATCAGAGAGGAGCTTGTTCCCACCACCTGTGTCAGGAAGCAATTTGGCTCTGGAAACTGTACATTCGTTATCATGTCTCATTAGCTGCTTTCCCTTAAACAGGTTTATTTGCCATGAAAGAGAATATATAGTACCATCCTTTGTGTTCCAGAGATCAAATTCAGCAAAGCACATGCCTAACTTTTAAGCACGTAGACAGTGCTTAGCGTCAAGCAAGTGCTTAAATATCTTGCTGAATTGGGGCCCAGAGGAGGAAAGTATTCTGTTCTCTGACTGTTGCCTTTGGACTGGACTGGAACTGATATCTTTATGCATTTCCTTTTATATCTTTCTTTAAATAAATATTCTGGATAATAAAACTGCAGAAGGTTTGAGGTTTTATTGTTAGCTCCTTAATGGATATATTGTATCTGGTACTTGGACCTCCTAGCTCTGGCAGTGAAAACTTGGGTCCTGATTCTGATTTTATACCCATTTGCACTGATGTAAATGACTACAAAATGTTCAGGGAAATGGAGAATCAGGCCCTCTGGTTCCTCCAGATTTCCGTTTGCAGAAGCAGGATAAAAGGGACACTTACAATTTAAAAATCACATTGCTGTCTGATTTTTGTTTTACTTACTGTAGATGCAAAGCAATACTTACATCTACAATAAATGAAAGAGATTAGCGAAAGTTTGCAGTTGGTTTACTTTGTGAATTTGACAGTATTTTTTGCAGTCACTTTGTTGTTTTCCTTTAAATGATGAGGAGCTGAAAGAAGATGTAAATAAAAGTAGCCCCATCCTACTTTAATTTACACTTTGGCCTGGTCTGCACTAGTAAATTAAGTCAGTTTAACTATGTCACTCAGGGCTGTGAAAATCCATACCCCAGAGTGGCGTAGTTAAGCTGACCTAACCCCCAGTGTAGACAACGCTAACCTGCACAGCAAGTTACTGTGCTGCAAGTCTCAGAGTGTGAATTTACAGCACACCAGCTGAATTATTGCAGTCATCCTTTATAAACTATATAGTAGCCTTGCAGTGTATTAATTGCATGTTTTAATATAGTTAATTTTTTTAAAGTAAACATATATTTTTATAATGACATTTATTTTGAAAAGGAAAAAAGTAAAACTGGCATTTTTACTAGCAATTATTTGTGTCTCTGGTAGCTGGTCAGGAAACTCCATTAGCATTCAGAAGTAAATTTTAGTGAGCATTTGCCCAAATCACAATAAGCACTATGTACACATTGGAGCACAATTGGTAATTTTTGCAAAATGAACCCAAGGACTTAGATAGTAAAAGTGTTGGTTTTTTTAGTACTTGAGATACACTATCAGAGATCTGAAAGAAGCTTGTTGGGTGTGTTCACTATCATCTACTTCTAGTTTTACTTTCAGTAGTTATATGCACCCAAAAAATAAAAAGTAAAAGTACTGAATATTAAGTGTTTTTCTTTGTTTTAGGCTGAAAAACTTAATTATAAGGATAAGAAACTGAATATTGGTCCAGCAATAAGAAAACAACAAGTAGGGATTTCTCGTATGTATTTTCACTATATTCTTTAGCTGCATGTGATATAAATAGAACTCTTTTAACCAAAATTGTCTGTGTTGAACCTGTACTGTACTAATCCAGAGCATTGAATATGATTAGAATAGTCAGCAGGTGGAAGCACTGGCATACTAACAAAAATGTCAAAAGTACCAGATTTCCAGGCACCATCCTTTAGCCCCTATAATATGTTCCTTTGTACATTGCATGGAAGGGATCCAAAGGATGAAGATTGTACCCACTTGAATGTGGAATGGAATGTGACTCTGGTATGGCAGTATGCCCCTTCCTAACTGCTACAAACCTTTATGGTGACAGACCCTCAAAGCTAAAGACAAATGTGTTTTAACTGCAGGAAAAGAGTATGTGACAGTCTGCTGTATACAGCATTTTCTTGTTGGAAACAGGGCACATGTTATATTGACATGCTACATATGTTGCTCTAAGGAACATTAACTCCCCATGTGTGCTGTGTGAAGCCATGTTCAAAGGTCAATAGCTGTTGAAGTATAACCAGTGGTAGCACAGCAGTGGATTCTGATGTGCTGGAAGTGGCCAGAGCCATGATGAGGCAGCAGTGATAAGCGGTTTAAGGATGGCAAGAAGTGAGAGTGTATTCATCCTATAGCCACGCTGAAGGAGACTTAAACAAGATAATATATTGTGGGTGGCACATGTTCCTCTTATCTACCCCAGAGGTTGCACCTAACGGAGGCAGGAACAGTCTCTGGGTAAAGCCAGGGATCCATGAGGTTTAGGACATTTATAGAAGAGGCTCCTTGGCATATGTATGTTTAGATATCCACTCCCCCTGCCTATTCTCTAGTGTCACCTGTCCCATATTGCTACAGGGATGATACAGTGCCGCTTCAGTTCTTCAAAAACTTTTCAAAAAAGCTTTGATGGTAGGTGGTCCCTTTTTGTACATTTTTATTTGAGGAGGAAGATATTTCTATACCTGATGTTGCTGTGATATGTCCGCAAAAAGAAAGCCAATGTAGTTTTGGGCTTGCATACCCAAAAAGGTCCCTCTCTGTGTTCCTCTGGAGCAAACACATTTGAAATATTCCATTTACTTGTGTGCACTGTATTACCAGAAATATCAGACAAAGGGGCATGGGGGGGGTAGAGAAAATCAACAAATACGATTAGGGATCTAGAAGAACTGATCTAATGAGAGAAGATAATTATTATGAATACCCTAACTAAGCTCTGACTAAGGGTTGGTGTGGTGTTTGATAATAGCCTACAAATATCTGAAAAGTGAAAACACAAGGTAAGAAACCAACTACTTAGGGCAGTGAAGGGCTATAACCATCAGCAAAAGAATGCAATTTAGAAGTGGAAAATTTAGGCTGAATATCAGAAATAAATTTCAGAGATTGAAATCTGTTGGGGTGTGGGATGGTCTCATAAGAGAAGTAACGAAAGCCACATTGCTTGAAATATTTTTAAGTTGACTGGATGTTGTACTAATAAATGTATCATAGCATAGGGAATACTGAATTGGCAGGGAATGGAATAGGCTTTCACTGTCTTTAGTTTCTGTGAATCTGTAGTTGATCTCCCACAAGTTTGGCTTGTCTATACTTTTGCCTGCAGGACTGGCCAATTTATCTGATACCAAAATACAAACTTCCAAGATTGATAGGATTGTCAACTAGTTATTTTTCCACCTTTATTTCTGACTTCGGTATAGCATTTGCTGAGGAATTGTTTAGTTCCCCTTTCTTACATTTTACCTCTTCAGATGTTTCTAATACTGAGGTCGTGGTTTGTGATGCTTAGTTAATGACTAGTTTCATTTTGACCTGAATAGACAGCTTTGAAGTGTTCAGGAATTTATTTTCTTATATCAAAAGATTATTCATAATAAATACTTTGTTATGAACCATTTTTAGGTACGGTTAACTAGAGCTAATTGAAAAACTAAATTTTAATTAAAACTTGATTTTTTATGTTTAAAATGGGTGAAAAAATTGTCGACATTGGGAATTTGGAAATTTTTCAACCAGCTCTACTGTTAAGATGTTTTGCATTAAATCTCAACAAACATTCAAATACTTATATGCTTATCCAAAATTGCATCCCTGTTTCTTTAGTTTCCATTTTTGAAGTTTTGGGAAGACTTTGAAAAGGTACTGATGAAGTGTCCTGTCAAAGAGTGTGAATCCATAGATGAAAGGCTTAGCTTACCCAGGACAGTCATATTTCAGTACCTTTGCATTGTAATTGCTTTTATCTATATTACAGAGTTTTGTTTTACAAACTAAATTGAGTATAAAACATAGTGTTCTTCTCCAAGGCCCTCTGTGTGTTATATCTTGTGGGTTTGGCAACTCCTGGTATTGAGCAGCTGAACTGCCTTGAAAAGCTATTTCCGTTGGGTGTACACAAGAATGACATCATCACCCTACCCTATATAGTGGAGTACACACCCTAACTGACTCAGCTCCTTCACTGCCACTGCAGAGAGCAGACGGAACTCACCATGTCCTGTCCTCAGGACTAGACTACCTTATAACCTTTTCTTGTAAGTCTGTAGTTAGTATTGTTTAGTGTAGTGCAGTGTAGTTAGTTAATTTTAGGATAGTGTAAGTAGTCATTCCCTTGTCCTCTCTCTGGGCTCCTTTACCAGAACTATGACAGGTCCTGAGCCCTGTGAGGGCTTCAAGAGGTGCTCCTCTTGTCTGGGGTATTCCTGAGTCTGATGCCCACATCCAGTCCCATCTGTTTTTGAGTAAAGCCAACTTTCTTACCATTGCCATGCCTTTACTCTCCAGGCCAGAAGGGAGAGAGACTTGAAGCTCCAGACTCATTTGGCCTCAGAACATGTACAGCCTGAAACTCTGGCAGGCCCATGACTGGTGTCAAGACCATGATCAATCCTGAGGTCCTCTCCTGTGGGACAAACCCTTCTACTTGGGTTTCTGCGCCATCTTCCTCCAAAGGCACAAACTGGGATCTACTTGGCCCCATAAAGGGAGAGACTCCCTCAGCCACCAATGCTCAGTCCTGTCAGTTCTGTGGCATCAAAATCAGTTTATGGCACAACACTAAAAACTGAGCTGTCACTGTGGCATAAGGCTTGAAAAAGTCCCAGGTCAAACCCTTCATCCAGCACCACTGTCCTCTCTGCCAGTCCTATATTGAACACGTCCTCCAGCACCAATACATCAGTCATAGCACCACAGGACTCCTCCAGGAAATCAGAACAGGAAGCACTTCTCCCCACTAGAGGGGCACAAACAAAAGAAGAGGAGGAAGTATTATCTTTTTCCTCTCTCCTACTCTCCAATACAGGAGTATTTTGGAGATTTTTAATGATATAGCTGTCTCTTCAACACACATCTCCAGTGACAGACCACAGCACCAGCCAGCCTGGACACGTCACTACAATAGATCCCAAGAATCCCTTCTCTCTCCCAGTGCCTCAATGGGGGACTACCACTGAGGCTACTGTCCATTTCACCACGTACTTTTCCACCACTTGACTCTGCTTCTGTACCTACCTCTCTGATTCAAATAAGCAGTTGTCTCAGAGTAGCTTTGACACCATTGGAGATGATTTTGAAGGCTCCCCAAGTTGACATCAGGACATTGGACCACTTCCCTCTCCTTAAATCCAGGCTTAAGGGACATTTAGCTGTCAGGCATATTAAACACAGATCAGTATTTTCTGGTTGTACTGTTTCTTTGTTCCTGAAAGGCATGACCAGTGTTTTTCCTTCTACAAGGGAGCCTCCTCTACTCTTGGGGCTTAAATCTTGCTCTGATTAAACTCATGGATCCTCCCTTTGAGCCCCTCAAGAAAACGTCTTTGATGCATCTGTCTCTAAAGACAGCTTTTTTTAAAGCCATCACCTCTGCCAAGAGAGCTGGAGAATTGATGCATTAATGGCCAGACAACCATGTGCTTAGGTACATAAGAACCAGGTGATTGTGAGGCCCAATCTTAGCTACATGTAATTTTATCTGCATAATGTGGACATTAGAAGGGCACTGTGTTTACCTAGAGAGTACCAAAGCCTTTAGAAAATCCAATTGACTATTATAGCCTATGGTGAAAGATGTCAGAGACAGCTTATTAGCAAACAAAGGCTGTCACAGTGGATAAAAAGATAGAACTATGTTACATCTTAGCTGGAAGCATAGTTCCCACCAAGGATTTAAAAATCCACTCCACCAGAGCCATTGCAGCATCTGTGGTTTGTTTGAGACACATTCCTGTTACAGAGAGATGCAGAGCAGCAACATGGAGTTGATATATAGAGTATAAAATTTGTTTTATGTTGGGCAATTAAAATGTGCATTGGAATTTTCTATTACTCCACTTGTTTTAAAAGCTGCAAGTTTGCTTAATTTTAATTTCAATCATCATTGTTTATTTTAGGATCTAGCATAATGCCAGCAGCTGGAACAATGTACTTGACCACTTCAACTGGATATCCTTATACTTATCACAATGGAGTAGCTTATTTTCATACTCCTGAAGTTGCATCTGTTCCACAGCCATGGCCTGTAAGTAATATCTGAAAGATTATAATTTGAGAATACTGCATATGTCTCACAACTGGCTTGTTGGTAAGGTTCTGTCCCATGAAGCTTGTTTCCTTTTGCTTCTTTCTTGTATTTTCCATGTTTTCTTCTTTCCTCTCTCCTTGTTATACAAAATAGATAAAACTCTGAAGAAAATTAATTACTACTGTGAAACTTGCTAACTGTACATTATCTTTGATTGTAGGGAGTATTTTTATAGCTGTGTCAGTCTCAGGATACGAAAGAGACAAGGTGGGTGAGGTAATATCTTTTATTGAACCAACTTCTGCTGGTGAGAGAAACAAGCTCTTGAGCTTACACAGAGCTTTTCTTCAATCTGGGAAACGTACTCAGTGTGTCCCAGCTAAATACAAGGTGGAACAGATTGCTTAGCATAAGTATATTTCACATACACATATTTCAAGGGACCATTCAAGGTGAAGTGGCCCCTTAACACCTCTTCACTCCTAGGGGGGATTGAAGGGGGAAAAACTGGGAGAGGTTGTGGGTTATAGATTGTTGGAATATACCATAAATCCAGTGTTTCTATTTGGTCCATGATTTTTAGTGTTTAGCAAAGTTACGTTTAGTGGACTGGGTGAGGTACTTCATATGTTGTGATAGGCAAGTATAAGACCCATAGATCTTGAACGGCATGTTGATTGGGGTGTTGATCATCATAGTAGTGAAGATATGTCTATAGGTTTTGCATCTGTTGTTCTGGCAGAGTGTGTGCCACTTTCAGTTGGTGTGTCCTAGTCTGTGTGGAGCTTGCTTCAGATGATCAGCATGGAGAGATTGGGGAGTTGTTTGAAGGCCAGAAGAGGTGGTTTGGGAAAGATTTCTTTCAGGATGTGGTCCTCATCTAATATGGGTTGTAATCAATTGTTTGGTGTTATCCTGTAAGGCTTCCATTGTGGGGTGCTAAGTGCCAACTAAAAATCAGGGACTGAATTGAGACACTGGATATATGGCTTATTACAACAATCTATAACTCACTGACCCTACCCTACCCTCCCTCCACACACTTTTTTCCTCTCCTTTCCCCCAGTAGGTGAACAACCACCAACATTGCCAGCTAGGGGTCAGGTGGAGGGTGGGCAGATTGTCTACCCATTGAAAATATCATCCTGTCCTTCAGCCTCCCCCTCTGCTGCCTGCCCACCCACCCCCCCCCAGCGCCTCCAGGGGAGATCTTACAGCAGCGCTGCTGTAAGATCTCTAGTGTAGACACAACCTCTGACTATGTTTCCCAGACCTGACAAAGAGCTCTGTGTTAGCTCAAAAGCTTGTCTCTTTCACCAACAGAAGTTGGTTCAATAAAAGATATTACCTTACCTGCCTAGTCTCTCATGATGTTTGATGGCAGCTAAGGAACTGGCTGCTTTTCTGACTGTAACTGCATCATATAATGTAATTAATGTGTCTGTTAGGAGGTAACTGCAGTTAACAGATGATCATTAGTACAGGCTTCATAGATCCTGTTGAATAAAACAAACTTACATTATGTTAATGCTTTTACTTTTGCCTTATCCTAGGGAATCGGTGACTTTAAAAATGCATAATATTACAAAAAAGTATATGAAGTTTAAATTCTCACTTTATTTGGCCTCAACTATTTTTTTTAAATATAGAATAAAGGATGAGACATTATAGAGCAGAAAGAAATTCATAACAGAGAACTATGTAGAAATGTTGTGAAAGGTTTTGGCTGTCAGAGCAAAGAATTGGAACTCAGGACTACTGAGTTTTGTAAGAACATGCAGTCACAATCTAGACCAGTCGCTGGTCCAGTTTCTGAATAGACTCCAGTCTATTGTCACCACTGAATCCTAAATGCTAATAAACTCCCTAGGTTTGAGTAGTGACTGATCACTGTACCTTGCTTCGGCTCTCTCAAACTCACTTCCCAGACCCAGTGTACAACACTCTTCTTGGGCAGTGAGACCTTGTAGTCTGGCCACCTAGACCCAGGAGTGGCGCCAGGGTTTTTGGCACCCTAGGTGGGGGTCCTTTCCCACTCCCGGTCGTTGGCGGCAATTCTGCGGCGGGGGGGGTCCTTCCGCGCTCCCGGTCTTCGGGGCACTTCGGTGGCGGGTCCCGGAGCGAGTGAAGGACCCGCTGCAGAATTGTCACCGAAGACCCGGAGCGCGAAAGGACCCCCCGCTGCCGAATTGCCGCCCCCCCAAATCCAGGTGCCCTTGGTGACCGCCTAGGTCGCCTAAATGGAAGCGCCGGCCCTGCCTAGACCCCAGAACCAGTGTGCACACTTTTCCCCCAGAGTCTACCTGGCAATGTGAGCTTTCTAGTTAATCCCTTCAGAGTCAGTGTAGCCATAAAGCAAAGAACATCAGTTTAACAAAGGAATTTCTTATACACACACACACTTTACTCTTAAAAGGCACAAGAGAATTACAGATCTATGGAAAATAAATTCCTGAATGCAGTCCCCTCAGTGCGATCTCACCCCCTTTTGGGAGCTTTGGGTTTGACCACTGTCCTTTAGGGAGATAAAGCCACTCATGCCTCCACTTTTTTCAGCTTGGTCTTTTGTTTCTGGCAATGAAATGGTTTTCCTTTGCTTAAAGGATATTCCTCTTTTTAAAACAGCCTTTTCTACCTTTTCTGTCCTTGTTTTTCCACTGGATATTTTCCATGCTCCTTCCCGCTGTCAGCTTCTGGGCAGAAAGTTCAAAGTCAGTTGCCCTGATGATAGCAACCCCGTCGTTCCCCCAGGAGAGGGACTTTCAATGCTGATGGCTCTGTCATAGCCTCCCTACTATGTGTCAAGTTCCTGATACCATAATGAATATTTCAGGCCACAGTAAAAGTTACATTCAAAATGGAGGATGAAATATAACAGTGTTCACAAAAAATGGAATTCATAAATTGCCACAAACATATCCCCCAATCTGTCTCTCATCCATTTTAGAATTGGTGTTTGTTTTGGGAAGAGGATAAATGGTGGTAGATCAAGTGCTGGGTTTAAACAGGGAAGGGCAAGCACCTTTCTTTCAGCCCCAAAAGACAGATATTTTATCTTTACCAAAAAGCTGCATTGGAAAGATGTCCTGGGAAGAAACTTATGGATTACACAGAGTTTACTGTTGGATTCTGTCTTTTAGACATCATGGTTATGTCTACACTGCAGTTAAAAACTCGCATCTGGCCTATGCCAGCTCACTTGGGCTAAGGAGCTGTTTAATTATAGTGTACATGTTCAGGTTCAAGCGAGAGCCCAGGCTCTGGGATTCTGCGAGGTGGGAGGGTCCCAGAGATCAGGTTCCAGCCTGAGCCCGAACATCTACTCCACAATTAAACAGCCTCTTAGGGCTAGTCTACACTTACCTGCCAGGTCGACGCGGTGAGTTCGACTTCTCGGAGTTCGAACTATCGTGTCTAATCTGGACGCGATAGTTCGAACTCCCCGCGCGCTCCGGTCGACTCTGGTACTCCACCACTGCAAACGGCGGTGGCGGAGTCGACCTTGGAGCCGCGGACTTTGATTCCGCGGCGTCTGGACGGATGAGTAGTTCGAACTAGGGTACTTCGAATTCAGCTACGCTATTCACGTAGCTGAATTTGCGTACCCTAGTTCGACTCCCCCCTTCTTAGTGTGGACCAGCCCTTAGCCTGAGCCCCAGAAGCCCGAGTCAGCTGACATGGGCCAGACACAGGTTTTTAACTGCCATGTAGACATACCCTTTGTGTTGAGCACCTGGGCATTGATTACCTTGGTGCTGACTACCTCAAGCTTTAGTGCCTCAAATCTGGGCTTCCCAGTACATTGATGTTGGTTCTTCTGGTGCTGAGGGTATGTCTAAACAGCAAAGAAAAACCTACGGTTGGCATGTGCCAGCTGACTTGGACTCATGGGGCTGTTTTACTGCTGTTTAGACATCTGGGCATGGGCTGGAGCCCAGGCTCTAGGACCTTGCGAGGTGAGAGGGTTCCAGAACTTGGCCTGCAGCCTGAGTCTGGAAGACTACACAGTAGTGAAACAGGCTCACAGCCTGAGCCCCGTGAGAACAAGTCAGCTGGCACGGGTGAGCTGCAGATTTTTCTTTGCTGTGTAGACATACTCTGTGTCCTTTAGTATCAGGGCCCTCAATTATTTCAACCTTGTGGACTTTGGTACGATATATTCCATTATTCCAGAATCTTCCAGCAGATTTTGTGTTTTGTGGAAAGAACTTAAATTAGGTTTGAGGCTGCACTCCCTTTCATATCCACAGGATTGGATGGGGTGTGTGTGTGGGAATTTGAGGATATAGGGTATGTGAGCAGTCCCAATGGACACTGCTTCCAAGAAAGTTCTTAGTTCATGTGCCTAGGCTATGTGCTTTGTCTGCAGTGTGGAGCCATGCAAGTGATCATCTTAAAGAATCATAGTTACTGTAAGTAACCATTCTTTATAAATTATTTTGTTTTTAAAATGGTAAGTTGTATAGCATATAATACTTAAGGTGTATGTTTTAGTAAAAGTAACAGTTCCTGAGATTAATGTATTAAAATTTCTAATTTATCTCTTTTTTTTTCTTTTAAAGTCACGGTCCATTTCCAGTTCCCCTGTAATGGTAGCTCAACCTGTTTATCATCAACCTACATATCCTTACCAGGTAAAAGTTAGAAAACTGGTATATCATTTCATAGCCTGAGGTGGTTCTTCGAGTGATGTCCCTGTGGGTGTTCCACTTTCGGTGATTGCGCACCCTGCTTCTCTAGTCGGAGAATTTCAACAGCAGTATCTGGCTGGGCTGCACATGTGCTCTCCCTGTCTCTTGCCTGTCATGGCAGTTTATTAGCACTGTGCAGCCGCCTCTCCCCACCACCGCCCCTCCTTCCCGCCAACTCAGTTCCTTCTCAGCCGCCCTTGGTCCGAGTCAGAGCTCCGGCAGTGCCTTCACTTGCTTTACCTCAGATATGCTTGTTAGCAGTTTTTGTATATAACGTTAGATTAGTGTTATTAGTACATTTAGATTAGTTAGTTAAGACTTTCTATTTTTCTTCTCCCTGTATAAAAAAAATTATTTTCTAACTTCATCCTGTCATGGGGATATGCCATTTGAAATGCCAGGCTCTCCTGGATTTAAATGCATCTCCTGCCATGAAGCAATTCCTATCTCTGATGGACACTCACAATGCGTCAGGTGGCTGTGGAAAACATATGTACCCCAAACATGCACTCATTGCCATAATCTGAAGACCCGCACAAAGAAGGCAAGCGACCCGGTACTGCAACAAATGCAAGTGCCTCCTCCAGTACCAAGAATACAGCAGTTCTTTGCACCTAAGGACCTGACAGTGAGCCTGGAACTTGAGTCCCTTCTCCTCTGTACTGATATTGCGTCCACCACCTGCATCTGCCCCCCCGTCCAGTGAGGAGGGCGAGGAGGGGGAACTTTCTTTATTTCAGCATTCCTCACCCGTGCAGACCAGTATCAGATCTGAGCCACGAGAGCATGCTAGACACCATCCCAGACCAGACATACAGTGATGGTATGGACACTCACGGGGACACCCACCTGTGCCTTGCCGACCACAATGGTCATTCTGGGACCCATGGGCAGCATACAGGCAATATTTTCCCAAGCCACCAAGCAGCAGGGAAATGTATAGACATCTCTCACCAAAACCAGTAGTTCCACCTGACATCTCCCAGGAACAGACTTTTGAGCAAACAGAGCAGGAGTTAGACCAGGAGGCTATTCCTGTGACTGACTTGTCTTCCTCATGTGACAAGACTATCATGCCTCTGTCCCCTACTACTGGAGACAATTTCAAACAGTTTCAGGGACTGTTTAAAATAATAGCTAACACACTTCAAATCCTCTTGAAGAGGTTACCAAATCTCAGCCCAAGCTCTTGAACAAAATCCACACATCAACATCTTCAAAGATTCCCTTGCCATTATGGAGCCAGTCATAACCATCTGGAAAACCCGCGCCAGAATCCAACCTACGTGTAAGAGGGCAAAGAAAAAGTATTATGTCCCTTCAGAGGGGCTATAATTTTTATTTTCCAGCCCCCAAATTCTCTCATGGTGGATGCTGTTAACAAAAGAGGTAGGCACCATTATTCCATGTCCACAACTTCTGATAACGAGTGAAAAAGGCTGGATTTACTTGGCCGCAGGGCCTACTCATCGGCAACATTACAGTTTAGAACTGCCAGTTATGAAGCTCTCTTGGCAAAATATGACCATACGACTTACTGAAAATTAGCAGACTTTATTGAACTTATACCAGGGGAAAAGAGAGAGCAGTTTACCTCGCTCATTTCTGAAGACCACCGTATAGCTCGAACAGCCCTTCAGGCATCATTGGACTCTGATAACACAGCAGCGAGGACCATTGCAACTGCTGGGCCTCCTGGTTTCACCTGTCAGGATTTCCAAGAGAGGTGCAATCTACAGTAAAGGACCTTCCTTCTGAGGGTCAGAAGCTGTTTGCCAGCAAGATTGTCGAGTCACTTCACTCCTTAAAGGACTCGAGAGCCACTCTTAGATCTCTAGGCATCTATACACCTGCAACAAAATGCAAATAAGGCAGATATTATACATTATAACGTCCTAGACAGGCTCCGTACACACAGAACCGGAGACCGTATTATCTTCAAAGACGTAGGCAAATACCACCCAAACGAAGATCAGATTTTTCACAGTACTCCACGTCACAGCAACCAATCTCCAAACACCAAATTTGAAGGTTTGGTTGAGGGCTTGACTGACCTCCCGCAACTATTGTTGCTAACTCCACACTGCACGAACCGTCTTACAGACCGTCTGGTACCATTCTACCCATTTTGGCGTACTGTCACTTCTGACAAATGGGTACTAGAGATCATCAAGACCATCCAGTTCCTCTCCTTACCCACCTTCCTCTCCCCATCCCTCTTCAGGGACCCTTCTCACAGGTCATTCTTGAGACAGGAAATAGAATACCTCCTGCAACTAGGCATGGTAGAACAAGTGCTGGTACAACACAGAGGGAAGGGCTTTTATTCCCATTATTTTTTAACACAAAAGAAGTCTGGGGAATGGACATCCATTCTCAACCTCAGGAAACTAAATAAATTGGTCAAAACACCATGTTTCAGGATGGTTACTTTAGCAACAATAATTCCTGCTCTGGAACGAGCGGATTGATTTGCAGCCCTTGACCTGCAAGATGCATATTTTCACGTCACTGTATACCCAGCACACAAGCTATTCCTCTGATTTGTACTGGGACAGGACCACTTCCAATACACAGTACTATCCTTTGGCCTTTCCACAGCCCCCCCCCCGAGTGTTTTCCAAAGTGCTAGCAGGTGGCGACCCACCTATGCAAGCAAGGGGTCATGATCTACCCATATTTAGATGATTGTCTAATCAAGGCTTACACTCGAGAAGAAGCCGTCGAAGCCACGCAAAAGACAATGTAACTTTTCACAGATCTCAGTCTACAAATAAACCTTTAAAAGTCAATGCTAACACCAGTTCAACAACCGGACTTTATAGGGACCCCACCTAGACTCTATATAGGCAAAAGGATCACTACCACCTCAGAGATTCGTCACCCTGACATACTTGATCGATACCATGATACACAGTCCACAAGTGTCTGCCAGGACCTGCCTTCATCTACTAGGTCACATGGTGGTGACCACATATGTCGTAAATCATGCCAGACTATGCACGCGCTGCCTGCAAGCTTGGCTCAGGACGGTGTACATTCTATACAAACAAAGACTGACCAAACTCCTAAGCATGCCAGTGAAGGTCAAGGACTCATTACAATTGTGGACTCGCCCACACAACATTCCCCCCCAAATGATAATTACAACGGACGCCTCCCTACTGGGTTGGGTGCCCATTTAAAACAGCCTCACAGCACAGGTCTGGTGGTCTTCGGAATCAATTCTCCACATCAACATTCTGGAACTGTGAACAGTTCGCAATGCCTATGCGCACTTCATGCCTCTAATCAAAAACAAAACCATACAGATCATGACGGACAATGTGGCCTGCATATTCCATATAAACAAACGGAGTAGCAAGATCGCACTCCCTATACACAGAGGCCATAAAGTTGTGGACATGGTGCATCCGACACAA
Source organism: Mauremys mutica (assembly GCF_020497125.1). Classification (NCBI taxonomy): domain Eukaryota; kingdom Metazoa; phylum Chordata; order Testudines; family Geoemydidae; genus Mauremys; species Mauremys mutica. Next base: position 55,545,947 of record NC_059081.1, on the reverse strand, counting down.
CATCAACATATCAGCCACCTACCTACAAGGATCTCAGACCATCACAGCGGACACGCTAAGCCAAAAGTTCTTCTTCGAGTGATTGCTCCTATGCATTCCAGTTAGGTGTGCGCGCCGCGCGTGCACGGCATCTCGGAACTTTTTTACCCTAGCAACTCTGGCGGGCCGGCTATGGCGCTGAATATATACCCCAGCCGGCCCGTCCGCTCCTCAGTTCCTTCTTACCGCCCGTGACGGCTAGTTGGAACTGTGGAGTGCTTTTTGTCCTCCACGACCCTAGCTCTCGCTTCTTGTTTGTACATAGTTAGTGATTAGTTTACAGTTAGTTAGTTAGATAGTTAGTGTTAATAGATAAGGTAAAAGGGGGGATTTTCCCCTTTTGCCTCACCCGGTGCGGGCTCATGCCCAAGGCACCGGGCTTTAAGCCCTGTGCTGCGTGCCAGAAGCCTATGCCCGTCGGAGACCCGCACGACGACTGCCTCCGTTGCCTGGGCGAAGGGCATAGGACAGATAAGTGCTCGCTCTGTTCTACATTTAAACCGCGGACTCGAAAAGAGCGAGATATCCGCTTGAAGCAGCTCCTGATGGAAGCGTCGCTCCAGCCACTGGCACCGTCCGCGCCGGCACCGCGAGCTTCCTCGGTACAGAGCACACCGGCGGCACCAAGCCGCTGCGGCTCCGTGGCACCGCGGCCTCAGAAAGCGGCTACGAAGTCTCGGCACCGCTCGCTTTCGCCTTCGAAGAAACATAGGCTGGCGAAGGCATTGGCGCAGGCTCGTGCTGAGGACTCGGCAAAAGCGGTTGCGCCACCTGCGGCCCCCGCGGTGACCGTGCACAAGCCATGCACTGGACCTTTGACTCCGGCGCCGCAAGGCCCGTCGAGTCCGGCGCCGCCTCCCTCCCCGGTACCGTCCGTGGTTGAGCCCCGGCTGCCGTCAACGCCGGAGACATTCTCTTCCGCGCGGGAGCTGATTCAGCTCATAGAGGCACCGAGCCTCCGGCCCCCGGCACCGCCGGTGCGGGCTGTCGTGTCGGCGGGAAAGCCGGCCAGAATGACCCGGCCACCGTCTCTGGACAGGCGACATGGACGACACACCCGGTCCCGGTCTCGTCCCCGGTCCTACGGCAGGTCTCCGTCCCGTCGCTCGCGATCTCGGCACCACTCGCCATCGCGGTACCGATCGCCGTCGAAACGTCGGTCGCAGTCCCGGTACCGCTCGTCATCGCGGTACCGGTCGTACTCCCGGCGCCGCACGAGGTCCAGGTCGCCATCGCGTCGGCACCGCCAGAGGTCGCCGTCCCGGCACCGTTCCCGGCACCAAGACTCACGCGAGCGCTCCCGGCACCGGAGGTCTCCATCCCGGTCGAGCTCCCGGCACCGGTCGAGCTCCCGGCACCGGTCGAGCTCCCGGCACCGTGACGGACGTCACTCCCGGTCGCCATCCCAGTACCGAGCGGACCAGCATCGCTCTTCGCTGCCTTCCGGGGACGGACTACCTCGCTCCGCAGCGTACTCCGTCAGCGCCTCGGCACCGCCATGGCCATCCCGTCCCGCGTCGGTCGCTTCTGGGATGGAGGGCTACGGACTCCTGCCACCCACCCCGCAGGGCCATCCTCAAGGGGCACAGCCGTGGGGCTTCTGGGTTCCATGGGCCCAGTATGAGGCGCAGGGGGTGCCCTTCCCCCCAAGACCTCTCGCGTCCGAGCGCAAGGTTCCAGAGGCGACGATCAGCCGTCCGGCCCCTTCGCCGCCTGCTGCGGATGCTATACCACCTGAACCCCAGGGGCACGCGCAGCACGACCCCCCTGACGAGCACGCGGCGGATCCCTCTTCGGAGGCGGTCATCCAGGGCTTGACCTCCTCGTCCTCGCCTGATGAAGCGGTGGCAGGGGCGTCGACGAAGGAGCCTCCGCCCATAGACTTAAAGGCGCACCAGGACCTCCTTCGCCGCGTGGCGTCGGCTATGGCTCTGCCGATAGCGGAGGTGCAAGAGGACGAGGACCCCATCACAAATGTAGTTGGGGCAGAGGTGCCAGTGCGAGTTGCACTGCCTTTCGTGCGGACAGTGCAAAAGAATGCCACCACTCTCTGGCAGACGCCTGCGTCCGTACCTCCTACAGCCCGTGGGGTTGAAAGCAAGTACTCTGTCCCTCCCACGGGCTATGAATATCTGTACACGCACCCGACCCCGGACTCCCTAGTGGTCCAATCAGTTAATGATAGGGAGCGGCACGGCCAACCGGCCCCGGCACCCAAGTCGAGGGACGCGCGGCGTATGGACCTGCTAGGCCGAAAGGTCTATTCCGCTGGCGGTCTGCAAATGCGGATAGCCAATCAGATGGTCCTCCTCGCCAGGTACGTCTTCGATATCATGACGTCCCTGGCGAAATTTACGGAGCTACTGCCAACAGCCTCCCGACAGGAGTTCGCGGCGATGTTGGAAGAGGGAAGGAGGTCGTCTAGATCCTCCATCACGGCCGCCCTCGACGCTGCGGACTCAGGTGCTAGGACCTTGGCCTCCGGCGTGACGATGCGGCGCATCGCTTGGCTGCAGTCTTCCACCCTGCCGCCGGAGGTCCAATACACGCTGCAGGACCTACCCTTTGACACAAAGGGTCTTTTCTCCGAAAAGACGGATTCTCGAATCCAAACTTTGAAGGACGGCCGTATTGCGATACGTACTCTCGGCATGCACACGCCGGCGACGCAGCGCAGGTCTTTCCGTCAGCAGCCCTCCCGACCCGTCTATCAGCAGAGATATCGGCCATACAATAGCCGGCGACCGGCCCAAAATCGCCGTCGTCCTTCAGGCAACCGCCGTAACCAGGGCCAGGCCTCGTCCAAGGTCCCTCAGGGGGCCAAGCAGGCCTTTTGATGGGACGCTCGAGGACGGCCCATCACTCTCCCTAACGGATCCTTCCCCGTTATTTTACAACCGTCTTTCCCATTTCTTTTCGGCGTGGTCCCAAGTAACATCAGACAACTGGGTGCTTCAAACGGTCCAGTCGGGATACCGCCTTCAATTTATTTCGCCCCCACCTTCCCACCCACCCTCCCTGTCCCTCTTCAGGGACCCCTCTCACGAGCAAGTCCTCTTACAAGAGGTTCACACTCTGTTGAGCGTGGGTGCCATAGAAGCAGTGCCTCAAGACAGACGGGGCAGGGGATTCTATTCCCGTTATTTTCTCATCCCCAAAGCGAAAGGGGGGCTACGTCCTATCCTGGACCTTCGCGAGCTGAACAAGTACCTGCTCAAGCCCAAGTTTCGCATGGTCACCTTGGGGACCATCATTCCCTCTCTGGATCCGGGAGATTGGTTTGCCGCCCTCGACATGAAGGACGCCTACTTCCATGTCGCAATCTATCCTCCCCATCGTCGTTACCTCCGGTTTGTGGTCAACAACACCCACTACCAGTTCGCCGTGTTGCCGTTCAGACTCTCCACCGCCCCGAGGGTATTTACCAAATGCATGGCGGTAGTGGCCGCAGCCCTCCGACGTCGTCAGATACACGTCTACCCGTATCTCGACGACTGGCTGGTTCGAGGTCAGTCCCGACAACTCGTGATGGACCAGATGGCAGAAATCCTGTCTCTCTTTCAGCGACTCGGTCTTCTCATCAACGCCGAGAAGTCCACGTTGATCCCGGCACAGCGAGTGGAGTTCATCGGAGCGGTCCTCAACTCCACGGTGGCCAGGGCCTGTCTCCCTCGCGCTCGACACCAGACGATGGTCTCCATCATCCGGGACCTCGTCACCTTCCCGACCACGACGGTGCGCTCCTGCCTCCGCCTCCTGGGCCACATGGCTTCGTGCACGTATGTCACAGCGTACGCGCGGCTCCACCTCCGCCCGTTCCGGTCTTGGCTCGCGTCGGTGTACCGGCCTCATCGAGACCCCATCGACATGGTGGTCACGGTCACCAGGACGACCCTCGAGTCTCTCCGCTGGTGGCTCGACCCGGAGGTCGTGTGTGCGGGAGTCCCGTTCCATCCTCCCCGCCCATCCGCCACTCTAACTACGGATGCCTCAGCGCTCGGTTGGGGAGCTCACCTGGGCGATCTTCATACCCAAGGTCTGTGGGCGCCCCAGGAGCTCACCCTGCACATCAATGTCCGCGAGCTCCGAGCGATCCATCTGGCCTGTCGCACCTTCTGCGCCCGCCTGCAAGGCCGCTGTGTAACAGTGTTCACGGACAATACAACAGCAATGTTCTACGTGAACAAACAGGGCGGAGCCCGATCCTCCCTCCTCTGCAAGGAGGCGATGCTCCTGTGGGACTTCTGCGTGACCCACTCCATTCACCTGGAAGCGTCCTTTCTTCCGGGAGTGCAGAACACGTTGGCCGACCATCTCAGCAGATCGTTCCTCTCCCACGAGTGGTCCCTCCGTCCAGATGTCGTGCACGCAATCTTCCGGAGGTGGGGTTTTCCCCAAGTAGACCTATTCGCCTCCAGGGAGAACAGGAAGTGCCACCTGTTTTGCTCATACCAGGGTCGCTCGCCAGGCTCCCTGTCGGACGCCTTCCTTTACCCCTGGACGGATCGCCTCCTCTACGCCTTCCCTCCGTTCCCGCTCGTGCACCGAGTGCTCCTGAAGCTTCGGAGGGACAGAGCCCACGTCATACTCGTAGCACCGGCCTGGCCGAGGCAACACTGGTACACCCTGCTGCTCGAGCTCTCCGTTCGGGAACCCATCCCCCTTCCGTTGTGGCCGGACCTCATCACCCAGGACTTCGGCAGACTCCGCCATCCGAACCTGCAGTCCCTCCATCTTACAGCTTGGTACCTGAGTGGTTGACCCACGCGGAGAGGGGTTGTTCTACAGCGGTTCAGCAAGTCCTGCTTGAGAGCAGAAAGCCTTCCACTCGCTCCACTTACCTAGCGAAGTGGAAGAGATTTGCACTCTGGTGTGATCATCGAGGTCTTAATCCATTCCTGGTCCCAGTCCCTACCATCCTGGACTACCTCTGGCACCTTAAGGAGCAAGGTCTTGCAGTCTCCTCCTTGAGAGTTCACCTGGCAGCGGTGTCCGCCTTTCGTCCCTCCGTGGAAGGTCGGTCCATCTTCTCGAACCAGATGGTTTCCCGCTTCCTCAAGGGCCTGGACCGCTTGTACCCGCCGGTGCGGCGTCCTGCCCCGACCTGGGACTTGAACCTCGTGTTGGCCAAGCTGATGGGTCCTCCGTTCGAGCCCTTAGCCACGTGCTCCCTGCTCTACCTCTCTTGGAAGACGGCCTTCCTCGTCGCCATTACATCAGCGAGACGAGTTTCTGAGCTTCGCGCTCTGACGGTTAACCCGCCATACACTGTCTTCCATGGGGACAAGGTGCAGCTTCGCCCTCATCCGGCCTTCCTCCCGAAGGTAGTGTCAGCTTTCCATCTCAACCAGGAGATCTTCCTCCCAGTGTTCTTCCCGAAGCCACATGCCTCGCCTCGGGAACAGCAGCTGCATACCCTCGACGTCCGCAGAGCGCTCGCTTTCTACATCGAGCGGACTAAGCCCTTCCGGCGTTCGCCCCAGCTGTTCGTAGCGGTTGCCGACCGCATGAAGGGAGAGCCGATATCCTCCCAGCAGATTTCCTCCTGGGTCACTGCGTGTATCCGGACCTGCTACGAGCTGGCTCACGTACCGCCATGCCGCCTCACCGCACACTCGACGAGGGCGCATGCCTCATCTGCTGCCTTCCTGGCACACGTTCCGATCCAGGACATCTGTCGAGCGGCCACCTGGTCTTCGGTCCACACCTTCGCCTCCCACTACGCGTTGGTGCAACAGTCTCGAGACGACGCAGCCTTCGGCTCCGCGGTATTACATTCCGCCACGTCTCACTCCGACCCCACCGCCTAGGTAAGGCTTGGGATTCACCTAACTGGAATGCATAGGAGCAATCACTCGAAGAAGAAAAGACGGTTACTCACCTGTAGTAACTGTTGTTCTTCGAGATGTGTTGCTCCTATCCATTCCAGACCCGCCCTCCTTCCCCACTGTCGGAGTAGCCGGCAAGAAGGAACTGAGGAGCGGACGGGCCGGCTGGGGTATATATTCAGCGCCATAGCGGCGCCACTCCAGGGGGCGCCCAGCCGGCCCGCCGGAGTTGCTAGGGTAAAAAAGTTCCGAGATGCCGTGCACGCGCGGCGCGCACACCTAACTGGAATGGATAGGAGCAACACATCTCGAAGAACAACAGTTACTACAGGTGAGTAACCGTCTTTTCTCACACAACCATGAGTGGGAAATAAACACCTCAGTGATCCAGAACATATTTCAACTATGGGGGTTCCCCTCGATAGATCTATTTGCCATGAGCCAGAACAGCAAATTTCCAACATTTTGCTCCAGAGCGGGTCTGGGACCAAAATCAAGAGGAAATGCTTTTTTCATCTGATCTGATGCACCTCTTCTGCATGCCTTCTCTCCCATCCCGCCAATGCCCAGAGTCATACACAAGATCAGATATGATCAAGCCAAAGTCATCCTGATAGCTCCAGCATGGTCTAGGTAAACATGGTATCCATACCTAAAATAGATGCCCGCCGCAAGTTCTTCCACTCTTTCCAAATCTCCTCTCTCAGGACGCAGGCCAAAATCTGCACCAGAACCTGGCGACGCTCCATCTGAGAGCTTGACTTCTCAGTGGCTCCAAGGCAAGGAGGTGATCTGCGTCAAAGAAGTTAAGGGTATCTTGCTAAACAGTAAAGCCAGTTACACATTCGACATAACTCCACAAATGGAAGAGATTCCACATGTGGGGCCTAAACAAACAAATCAAAGCCACCAATTCTACCCTGCCCATAGTCTTGGACTATATACTTTACCATAAGAAATCAGGTGTCTCAGTGAGTTCATTAAGAGTACACCTGGCAGCAATTACAACCTTCCACCACAAGGTGGATGGCTTTTCAGTCTTTGCACATCCAACTACTAAAAGATTCCTGCAGATTCATGACCTCTACCCAGAGCCCCAATTCCTCCATGGGACCTCACCCCAGTGCTTCAATCTCTGATGACTGCCCCATTCGAACCTCTGGTTACATGTTCACTACTACATCTTTCCACGAAAGTAACCTTTCTTGTAGTCATCACGTCAGCGAGGCGTGTCGGAGAAATAGGGGCCCTGATGGTAAATCCACCATATACAATTTTTCTTAAGACTAAAGGTCACTCTGAGACCTCACCCTAAATTCTTACCTAAAGTCCCTTCTTCATTCCACCTCAACCAACCCATCCATCTTCCCATATTATTCCCTAAACCTCATAAGGACAGGCAAGAGGCAGATGTCAGAAGGGCACTAGCCTTTTATCTAAAATAGACCAAGTCGTTCAGAAAAACTTCTAAGCTGTGGCTCTCCACCACGGAACACTCTAAAGGCAAACTCATCTCTAAGCAGAGACTTTCCAAATGGATTTCAGGCTGCATCCAGCTCTGCTACCGTCAACTTGAGCTACAACCCCCCTCACAGGTCAGAACACACTCCACAAGAGCAGCAGCCACATCAGTAGCCTTCTTGAATGACGTGCCTATTAATGACATATTCCTGGGAGAAATCTGCGCTCTGTAGGGGGCGCAGAATTCATACCTTCTGCAGATTTCTTGGCTCCCTGGCAGAAAAATGGGGGAGCAAAGAAATGTGCTTTAACATTGCCAGTGAAGATTGTAAATGACAGTAACGGACTCCTCAACTAGTAAGGTCTGTGCGCTTTCTTGCTTTTCTTCCTATGCCAGAGAGGCACAATAGAGTTAAATTACAGCTCAGGATCTATTTTACATATCCATTTAAAAAAATGCAGAACAATGATTAGCAAAACTGTATGACTTTCATGTGTGAAAGTCTGAGCAATTTAAAGCAACAGTCTTCTTTACAGAACACCAAACACCAAAATAAAAGTAATGTAATTTAAATGAAATGAAAATCAATTATAACTAGAATGCAGGGTCTGTTTTATTTTCAAAACAACTTATTTGAAAGATCTGTGTTTTCCATATAAGAATGTTTGAATTATAAATAATAAACTATCTTATTTTTATGAACCTAGGCACCTGCACAGTGTCTTTCAGGTCAGTGGCAATGGAGTGTTCCACAGGTAAATATATTCTATAATTGCAGCAGTTGGTCATTGTTTTCATTGTCTGAATGCACAGTATGCTTTTTCAATTTTTAAATCACTTGTCCATAATTCAGTTGATGAAATTATATCTCCCAAATCAGTTAATCAGCACTGTTCAGGTTAATATTGTTTGCTATATCTCAGGGCACAATGGAAGGGATATAGTACAATTTAATAAAATATCACATCCAGTTTGTTTATTCACGTAATATTTCTCTACCACAAGAGAGCTTTGTCCAGCTTGTAATTCTCTAGTCTATATGGATGGGGAGTCTACTTGGGGAATCTTGCCATCCAAGGGATTTTGAATCTGAACTCAAAGGGAACATTAAGTTCCTGAAACACAGGGCAATTAGACATGCTGTGGTTAGTCTAATAGCAGTGGCCTCTGTCACCATTTGGCCCACCCTTAGCCCTGGTCTGCACTACAAACTTAGGTTGATATAACTGCATCGCTGAGGGGTGTGGAAAAAGGAGCAACCTAGTTACACCAACCGAACTCCCATGTAGACAGTGTTATGTCAATGGAAGGGCTTCTGTCAACATAACTACCACCTCTTGGGGAGGTGGAGTACCTACGCCAGTGGGAGAGCTTCTTCTCCTGTCAGTGTAGGTAGCATCTTCACTAAGCTACATCAACACAGTTGCACTGCCGACATAGCTTCAAACGCTTGTGGAGGTGGTTTTATTATGCCAATGGGAAAGCTCTCTTCCATCAGCATCAAGTGGCTACATGAGCGATCTTACAGCAGTGCAGCTGCATCAGTACATCTGTGCCACTGTAAACTCGGTAGTGTAGACATGGCCATGCACCTCTTAAAAGGCACAAGGGAGTTACAGACCTATGGAAAACAAAAAAACACCTGAACATAATCTTTTTCAGTGTTATCTCACCCTACTTTGTGGGTCTTGGGTTTGGTCCAAGACCTTTAAGGGGAGGTAAAGTCCCTGCTGCCTCCAATTTCTTTTTTTGGGTCTTTTATTTCCATTGAAGAAATGGCTTCCTTTTCCTCAAGAGCATGTCCTTTTTAAAACAGCCCCCCAGCACCTTGTCTGTCCCTGCTCTTCTATTATGGGGTTGAGCATAGAAAATATCTTCTGCACATCAACATCCTAGAACTCAGGACAGTCAGATATGCCTGTCTCCAGTTTCTACCATTGATTAGGGCAAATACATACAGGTCATGACGGACAACATGTCATGCATGTTCTATATCAACTGACAAAGAGGAGCAAGATCCCCCTCCCTCTGTGCCGAAGCTGTCAAAGTTTTGGAATTGGTGCATATGCAATAAGATCATCATCACAGCAGCTTACCTCACAAGCGATCAGAATGTAACTGCAGATACCCTCAGCAGACACTTTTGTCAAGACCACAAGTGGGAAATAAATTCCATTGTACTCAACCACATATTTTGGCAATAGGGCATCCTTTAGCTAGATCTGTTCTCCATGGCCAGAAACAAGAAACATGCTCAGTTCTGCTCCAGAGGTTAGCCTGGGTCTCCAGTCCTTGTGGCGATGCCTTTCACTTTCTGTGGTTGTCAGGTCTACTGTATGCATTCCCTCCGACTCCTCTAATATCCAAAGTTCTGCTCAAGATAGAGGAGGACAAAGCCAGAGTTATTCTAAGAGTTCCACCCTGACCCAGACAGACGTTTCCTTACCTTCATAAAGCTGATCATTCTCTTGACTGCTCCTTATCTTCTTTCCCAAAAAGACCGGAAGATCCTTTACCCCAGTCTCAGAGTGCTTCACCTCAAAACATGGCTACTCAATGGTTTGCGGGTTTAGAAACAGTCTGTTCAGGGGAAGTAAAAAGAGTACTATTACATAGCAGGAAACAGTCTACGCAGTACACTTACTTGCAAAAATGGACAAGATTTTGCTGCTGGTGTGACCTAAAGTACATTCCACCAGCAACCTCATAGCTGTCAGATATACTGGACTACATCCTGAACTAAAATACTCAGGTTTGTTGTTGAGCTCTGTTAGGGTCCACCTGGCAGCCATCACAGCTTTCCACTCTCCAATAGAGAGTTATTCCGTGTTTGCTCACTCAACTACAATGAGATTGCTTAGGAGTCAGAAATCTATTCCCACAAGTCAAATGTTCTATTCTTGTTTGGAATCCAAACTTGGTCCTTAACGTGGTTTGAGCATTGGCCTGTTAAACCTTGGGTTGTGAGTTCAATCCTTGAGTGGCCACTTTGGAAACAGGGTGTTTAACTTGAGGACACTGTTTGAGACACTGACTACCTGTTTGCGCCTCTGTTTATCAGTGAAAATGGCATTTCTGGTAGCCATCATGTCAAGTCGGCAAGTTAGGGAAATAGGGGCCCTTCTGGCATACTCTCCTTTCACTATATTTTTCAAAGACCACACTCCAAGCTGTGATCCTGCTGCCGTTCCTGAAGCTCCACTATACGCCGGAGCATGTCCGTTTGATCACGCAGCAGCCCCAGAGTTGCATCCCGCCACCGCTGATCTTCCTGCCGCCACTTCTCATCTCGAGCGTCCCTCCTGTCCTCACGTTGGTCCCTCCTGTCCTCACGTTGGTCCCTCCTGTCCTCACGGTCACTGGCATCTTTCCTGTACTTTGCTACCACGTCCTTCCACTCATTCAGATGCGCTCTTTCATTGCGGGTCATTTCCATGATTTCCGAAAACATTTCTTCTCGCGTCTTTTTTTTCCGCCGCCTTATCTGAGATAGCCTTCGGGACGGAGTAGGGATGCTTGAAAAATTTGCAGCTGCATGAGGGAGGGACAAAAGGGAGAGAAGTATTTTAAAAGATACATTTTAGAGAACAATGGTCATACTCTTTCACGGTGAACAACACTATTCACCTTACATAGCACATGTGTTTTCACTACAAGGTCGCATTTTGCATCTTAATATTGAGTGCCTGCGGCTTTGGTGTTACAGATCACAGACGCAGGTCTGGGCATCAGAATTCTGCTTGCATGCGGCCATGGTAAGCCATTGTCTTTCGTCTTCTGCAGCCTTCATCTATCCAGCGCCCTCCTTTCCCAAATAGCAAGCAAAGCCCGTTGAGTGCTGCTTCTTTCCTGTTAACGTGCAGCAGCAGAAACCACCCCGTGGCTGGTATCATGGAAGATCACTGCTAAACACCCCCCTTTCCCCCACCCCCCCCAACCACGTGGCTGGTAGCAGGAAAGATCCCTGCTAGCCAAATGCGGAAAAGCTCAGCGCCAATCACGCCCCCACTCCTTCCCCCTGCTTGGCTACCTGCAGGGAAGGATTTCTTTTAAGCCACAGGCAAACAGCCCAGTAGGAATGGCCATCTCTGTCCCCTTACTTAAATTCTTGAATTTCAACCAGTTTACCATGAACGATATCACTCTCCTGAGGATAACACAGTGAGATAAAGAACGGATGTTGCTTGAATGCCAGCAATCACCGGGACCATACGCAGCTAGGCTTTGTCATGCAATGATACCAGATTACTTGCTACATGCATGGCGTGGTCAAGTGTCCTACCACAGAGGACGGAATAAAGCAGCGCTGCCTAGAAACCTTCTGCAAAGGCTTTTGGAGTACCTCCAGGAGAGCTTCATGGAGATGTCCCTGGAGGATTTCCGCTCCATCCCCAGACATGTTAACAGACTTTTCCAGTAACTGTACTGGCCGCGAATGCATCCCAAGTCCTCAGGGCAAATTAATCATTAAAAAACGCTTGCTTTTAAACCATGTCTTATATTTACAAGGTACACTCACCAGAGGTCCCTTCCATGGCTTCATTGTCTGGGATAGTTGCTTGGGAGGGCTGGGAGGGTAATTCCGTCAGGGTGAGAAAAAGCTCCTGGCTGTTGGGGAGAACGGAGTGCTGTGTGCTCTCTACAAGCTCGTCCTCCTCTTCCTCCTCATCTTCCCCATCCGCAGAATCCTCAGCCATGGCTGCGATTACCACCCCCACCTCGGAATCCCCGGACAGGGGTGAGGTAGTGGTGGCGGACCCCCCTAGAATTGCATGCAGCTCAGTGTAGAAGTGGCATGTTTTCGGCCCTGCCCCGGACCTTCTGTTTGCTTCTTTGGTTTTCTGGTAGGCTTGTCTGAGCTCTTTAACTTTCACACGGCACTGTACTGAGTCCCTGGTGTGGCCTCTCTGCATCATGGCCTTGGAAATTTTTTCAAATGTTTTTTCATTTCGTCTTTTGGAACGGAGTTCTGTTAGCACGGAATCCTTTCCCCATACAGCGATCAGATCCAGTACCTCCCGTGCGGTCCATGCTGGAGCTCTTTTTCGATTCTCAGGAGACTGCATTGTTACCTGTGTTGATGAGCTCTGCGTGGTCACCTGTGCTGATGAGCTCTCCACGCTGGGCAAGCAGGAAATGAAATTCAAAAGTTCGCAGGGCTTTTCCTGTCTACCTGGCCAGTGCATCCGAGTTCAGATGGCTTTCCAGAGCGGTCACAATGATGCACTGTGGGATAGCTCCCGGAGGCCAAGACCGTCGATTTGCGGCCACACTAACCCTAATCCGACATGGCAATACCGATTTGAGCGCTACTCCCCTCGTCAGGGAGGAGTACAGATATCAGTATTAAGAGCCCTTTATATCGATATAAAGGGCTTCGTTGTGTGGACGGGTGCAGCGTAAAATCGGTTTAACGCTGCTAAATTTGGTATAAACGCGTAGTGTAGACCAGGCCCTAGTTTAGCACCACAGACTTACACAATGCTTGACAAACTAAGCAAGATTGTTAATTTATAGATACATGAAGTATTATTTTACATGAGATAGTAGGAGGATAGAATTATGGTTTTGCATACATATGTGCATTGTGAGTGGTTCTATGCTAAAAATTAAAATGAATTTGTTGTTAGGCTGTGGAATGTACTGTTTGATAAGGTAGTAATTGCATTCCTAGGAAATGCAACCTTAACTAAGTTAATTACATTTTTTTGAGGAGGGGGTTTCCTTTTGTTTTTTAAATGTGTGGGGGGATAAAATTAACTTGTTCTCTGAAGAGTTGTGGTGGTAAATTTGAGGACTAAACTAAATTTAGTCATTACAGTGTGGAACGCAGGAATGTTCATCCTGCTTTAAGTGTAAATCTCAACACAATTTTACCTTACAAAGTCTTTATCAATACTTTCATAATATCATAAAAGATTAACAGAATGCATGGGTAGACCTACAAATTACAAATGAATATGTTTTAAAAACAAAATACTTGAAAATTGCTTTATTTCCTAGTTAAACGCCACAACTGGTGATGAGGTTTCTGTATTTTTATTGTAGGAATTTATGATGTCACAAATACACAAAGCAATATTTCCTCTTCTACTTTAGTTATTTATTTATTTTTTTGTCAACTATTGCAGGTAAAACAAAACTATCCTATTTTTGCAGGGATTTAAAAAAAAACCTTTCAATTTGCTTTTATAATGTATAAATGTATTAAGTTTATATATGTTTCAATTATGGATTTGGAATTTTAAACAATTTTATATTTTAGTTACTTTTTAAAGTACATCAGTTCACTGTTAATATGCTTAGAAAACTTTCTTACTCTTTCCTGCTTTCTGACTTTTGTATTTTTTCTTGTCTACCAAATTGCCCTGGGATTAAAATGTTAAAGCAACACCATCAGTTTTAAAATTGAGACTTGTGTTTGCAAGCTTTTGACTTTTTTTTTTTACACAGTAGTATCTAAGATTACTATAACTGAATGAGAATTTTTTTTTTAATTTTTACAGTTTGTTGACTGAGTGCTTTTGACAGAACTTCATGTAAAATCATCTTAATTATTTCCCCTGTATGGTCAGTAGGTTACTTTTCCCTTTTGTTTGTGTCGGCCCTTCACATAGCAGAGGAGAGAGAGACATTTTTAAAGAAGAAAATTTGATTGTAAAAACACAAAACTAGCAAAGAGACTCAAAGCCAAGAGTAATATCTAAAACTTTTAAATATTTTTTTAAGTTGCCTAAATTTCAGTGTCAGTTATTTAAGTCTTTAGTTTGGTGTTGCTTACCACTGGCACAGTGCAGTAACCTGTACTAAATCTTGTTTTATTTCAGTCTCCTGCCTCTTCAACCTCATTCTTTTATCTTCACCCTTCTGAAGTTATTTATCAGCCACTAGAAATTGCACAGGACAGTGGATGTGTACCTCCTCCTTTCTCTCTAATGGAAGCTGCAGTTCCAGAGGTACTTTCATGGAACTTTTATATACTATATATATACACACTTATATGCAATAGAAACTTGAACATGTTTTATTTGAGCCAGTTAAACAGAACCAATTTAAGCACAAACAATTCAGTGCAACCACATCAGCCATGCAGAAGTTTACAACCCTTTGCACTTTTTCTCCATGCTCACACTAGTATTGTTTTAAGTCATTGCAACCACATTGCCTCTTGGTAACCTATCTCAGAGTTCCTGGCCTGGCTTCCTAGCAGAAACATTGGATTTTGAAATATTTTGAAAGGCTGCCCTGGGATTGTGGGCAGCAGTGGGAGAACTAGGTTAAATGTTTCTGCTAGTTCCACATTGATGCTAACAGTTCAGATTGAATAAGTTCATACTGAACTGCTTGTTAGGACTGTTGAATGATTATAGTCAGATCTGAATGCTTCTAAGAATGTAAATTGGCTGGAATACTTTTCTGTGGAGAAACATGGTGTTTGACAAGTGTTCTGGGGAATAGAATAGTAAGGTTTTCCAGGTTCTAACAATTAAATCTTTTCTGCTGTTTTGTGCATATGAATCTTTACTACTTAGTCAACAGCAGTCCTTTTTTGCAGTCTTTTTTTTTCCCTCAAAAATTGTTAATTTTTACATAGAGAAAGTATTAGAAAAATTATGATAAAACCATTTGTTAGTAATTGACTATATAAGAAGTGGAAGGAAAATATAGCAATATTGCTGTAGCAATATGTTTTTACTGAAAATGGAGCTACAAAAAAGACCTGTACAATTATTGTGATATATTGGTTCAGTATTCTTTCCTTGAAACAATTCTTCATCACCAAAGCAGCTAGAAGGACTATGAAGGGTAAGGGCCCAAGTCATGTATTTTTCACTAAAAATTATAGCAAATGACAAACAGTATATGCAGAAGCCTGCACATTTTGTCTCTAAAATAAATATATATTGACATTCCTATGCAGCTGCACACACTGCTCCTTTGCTGGCTAATTTCATACTTATCTTGCATGCTCTACCACTTGTGCATGAATCAGAAGGTTACCAATGTACAAAGAAATTTTAGGAGGCTGATGAACTACAAATAAAACCAAAATTAATTTAGGAAAACATGGCTGTATCATGCCCTCAGCCCACAGGTACATAGTCTATTGATATTAGGGGAAGCTACATGCACACAATACACTTGAAGAAAAATGTATTCTGCATCTTTCCTGAGTAAATATTTTTAAAACAAGCCAAAAATATTGGTTACAGAGTTTCAGTATTAATCTAGTAAATTTATACACTATTCCTTTACAGTTATGAGTAAACTGGATTCATAGTACAGAAATTAATCTCTTTAATGTGCTTCCAGGTTAGGAAGAAAGGTGTGTGCACTGGGTGGTACTGATAAACAAGTATGGGATATTAAGTGAAAAGAACAAGGAGTACTTGTGGCACCTTGGAGACTAACAAATTTATTTGAGCATAAGCTTTCATGGGCTCAAAGCCTGGTACCTGTATGGTTCTCCCAACATGAACTAGATTATTCTGACCAAGTTCAGAGGGTGCTTCTACACAGCAGTACACAATCCACCCATACCACCTATCTCCGAAAGTGGAAGCGATTCACAGAATGGTGTTCAACTAAACAACTGTCTCCTACATCCGCACCCCTTCCCCGCATACTCGACTACCTATTGGACATCAAGCAAGCCAGCCTTTCCTTCAGCTCCATCAGAGTCCACTTAGGTGCCATCACAACCTTTCATGATACAATCGACAATACCTCGGTCTTCGCTCATCCCATCACCAAGCGTTTCCTTAAGGGACTCCAAACCTTATACCCAGACATTAAGCCACCTACCCCTCTGTGGGATCTTCACCTATATTGTCCTCTCTAACTCATCAACCCTTTGAGCCCTTAGTCACCTGCTCCCTATTACACCTCTCGATGAAAACAGCCTTTTTGGTGGCGATTACCTCCGCCAGACGGGCAGGAGAGATAGCAGCCCTTATGGCAGATCCACCATATACGCTCTTTTTCAAGGACAAGGTTACCCTAAGGCTACACCCCAAATTCCTTCCAAAAGTTCACGCCTCATTTCATATCAACGAACCAGTACATCTACCAACTTTCTTCCTGAAACCACATGCAAACTCTTTCGAAGCCACAATGCACACGTTGGATGTGCGCAGGGCCTTATTCTTCTATTTGGACAGAACCAAACCCTTCAGAAACTCTTCTAGACTTTGTCTCCATCGCGGAGCGCTCCAAAGCCATGCCTATCTCTACCCAGAGACTTTCAAACTGGATCTCCGATTGCATACGATTCTGCTATTGGATAAAAAACGTTACACCTCCAACATCCATCAGAACGCATTCCACTAGAGCTGTATCTACCTCTGTAGCCTTCTTACGTAAAGTGCCATTGACTGACATTTGTAAAGCAGCCACTTGGTCCTCTGAACACACATTTGTTAAACACTATGCCCTTACTCAGGGCCCTCTCTCTGACACACGATTAGGCAGAGCAGTATTATCTACTGCATTCTTACCAGATCTGAAGTCCCTACCTCCTTGAGAGATACTGCTTCTAAGTCACCTGGAGTGGAGCACCCACAGGGACATCTGAAGAAGAAGAAGAAGAAGAAGAAGAAGAAGAGGAGGTTACTCACCTTGTGCAGTAACTGACGTTCTTCAAGATGAGTGTCCCTGTGGGTGCTCCACTGACCCACCCTCCTCCCCTCTACTTCGGAGTTGGAGTAGCCTCCGTTGTAGAGAAGGAACTGAGGGAACCGGCCGCGCATGCTCACTAAGAGGTATACTCAGAGCGGGGGGGCAGGCTCTGTGCATGCGTGGCTGGTCCGAGTACTGCTGCAGAAATCTCCGATCAAAGGCGCAGGGGCGCACCGACACCTGGAGTGGAGCACCCACAGGGACACTCATCTCGAAGAACGTCAGTTACTGCACAAGGTGAGTAACCTCCTCTTTTTCATGTTCTCTGTATATATATCTCTATCTATCTTCCTACTGTATTTTCCACTGCATGCATCTGATGAAGTGGGCTTTAGCCCATGAAAGCTTATGCTCAAATAAATTTGTTAGTCTCTAAGGTGCCACAAGTACTCCTCGTTCTTTTTGCTGATACAGACTAACACAGCTACCACTCTGAAACCTGATATTAGGTGAATTACCAAAATCTATTCTGCATTGGGGAAAAAAATAAATTAAAAAAAATCACTGTTTAATGTACTCATGTTACCTTAGTCCACAATTTTTAGCAGTTTAAATCATGAGAGTTTACAAAAAACATACAAATATAGAACATGCTTTTGTACTCTTAAAAATCTTTTTATAACAAATGTTTGTTTTTTTGACAGCCATATTCTGATCATGGAGTTCAAGCAGCATATCACCAAGTTTATGCCCAGAGTGCCATAGCTATGCAAACACCTGTGATGCAGCCTGAGCCAGTTAAAGTAAGCTCTGTAGTCTTTTTCTTTTCCTTTGGTCTTATGTACTGCCAGGTGGTAAGTAAGGAGGACAAGAGCGTTGTAGAGGAGCTAAACTATTTCTTTGCATTAGTCTTCACCACAGAGGATGTTGGGGAGATACTACCTTGGAATTATTCTATTCAGGTAATAAATGAGACAGTCATAAAATAAGGTGTCAAATGAGGAAGAGCTGGAAATAACTGATAAATTAAAGAGTAACAAATCACCAGGATTTCTGAAGATGGAAGATATCTGAAGAAACTTAATAATGAAGTGGCTGAGCTGCTAATAAAAATGCCATCTTTTATGAAGATCAGCTGGTATTCCAGAGGACTATAGGCTAGCACAGGGGTCAGCAACCTTTCGGAAGTGGTATGACGAGTCTTCATTTATTCACTCTAATTTAAGGTTTCGCGTGCCAGTAATACATTTTAACATTTTTAGAAGGTCTCTTTCAATAAGTCTATAATATATAACTAAACTATTGTTGTATGTAAAGTAAATAAGGTTTTTAAAATGTTTAAGAAGCTTCATTTAAAACTAAATTAAAATGCAGAGCCCCCCGGACCAGTGGCCAGGACCCAAGCAGTGTGAGTGCCACTGAAAATCAGTTCGCGTGCCGCCTTTGGCACCCGTGCCATAGGTTGCCTACCCCTGGACTAGCAAATGGCAATTCTTGTCTTTAAAAAAAGACATTAGGGATGGTACAGGGACTTATAGACTAGTGAGCCTTACTTCTCTAGGAGAAAGTTGACTGAAACAATAATTAAAAATAGATTTTTAAAATATATAGCTGAACATGCTGAGAGAGGGACAGACAAGCACAGCTTCTGTATGACAAAAATCATTCCTCTAATATACCAGCATATTTTCAAGATTTTAACAAAGTAAAGGGTAAAGGGTCTGATTGGTTTTGTCTCTGCATTGGTCCCCTTGTAGCCCATCAGGGTACAAATCACCCAGCTGCAGGTCTCTACTTGTAGGTTTGCTCTTTTGAGAGTCCAATGTAGTGGTGTGTTAACCCTCCAGCCAAAGCAAACTTCAGTCTTCCTCCTTTTGGAGTGTTATGGTCCAAAAGGAATCAGGAAAAACCACAACTTCACAACAACGGGTATCCAAAGAACCCTCAGTGGGACCCCCACCTTTATATTTGGGGCTTATCTTCAGATAGTATTTTGGCTGGTCTCCCAGAGTCTGGTCATTCATTCCACCAATAGGCTTGTCCAACCAGCAAGCTACCTTAGTCATTGGCTGCAGCCAGACTACTCTCACATCAGGAGGAGCAGACTGCTCTCCTAAGTCTCCTCTTTTTAGCTTCCCTCTCTGTGCCTGGCATCTGCTGCAGGTTTAATGGGGCAAGACCAGCTGGGTCCACAGGCTCTCATTAATACTTTTCTTTTCAGTGAACAATAAGATGTCAAAACCAAAATAATTTGAGTTCGGAGGCACCTAGCAAAGTTAGGCAAATGAACTTTACAGTGTCGCAGATGGAATTCAGTACTGGCAAATCCAAGGAGTAATCATACTGGAAGGAATAATTTGCTGGGTTCTAAATTAACTGAAACTACCGAGAAAAAAGACCTTGGTGTCAGTGTGGCCAGTCACTAGAAACCTCTGCTGAATGTGCAGTGGCACTCAAAAAAGTAAACATAACATTAGGATGTATAAAGAATGGGTTAAAAAGAATACTGAAAATATTGCATCATTATATAAATGGTATTGTTATCAAAAGTGATTAATGATTTTGAGTGTCTTAATTTTTGGGTGCCTAACTTGAGATACTTTAAAGGATCTTGACCTTTGGGAAGAAGGTACTCAGCATTTTCTGAAAATCATGCTTCTTTGGGTGTCTTAAACTGGGCATCCAAAAATTGAGGCACTGCAGGTAACTAATTTCTTCATGGAACAAAGAACAGGCACTGCTTTAGCCTGAGGGTATTTCCCCCTTCCAAATATCAAAGGACTCCTACAAACAAATGAGCTGTGAGATCATCTCAAAGAAAAGGTCGCAAGAATCCTTCTTAATGCAAAGTATGTTAGGCAACTTAATTTAGGGGGTAAATACCAGCTCTCCCAATAATAAATGGTATAGAGAACAAAAACAAGGAACTATCCAATAAAATTGAAAAATAACAGATTTAAAACAGAAGTAAAAGGAAATACTGTTTTACACACTGTATTATTAACCTGTAGAACTAATTGCCACTAAATATAATTGAGGCCAAGAGTTTAGTAGTAGTGCAAAAAGTAATAAACATATGGCTAATGAGATAATCCACAGTTGTGTTAGATAGGTTTAAAGACAAATTAGATGTGATATCACTTTTTGTGCTTCAAAGCATAAAGCAACCACTAACTTTCTGGGTTAGGAAGGGATTTATCCTTAAGGCAGGTTATTCTTTAATTGTCCACTTTGAGGTTTCTTACATTTCCTCTGAAATGTCCGGGACTGGCCACTGTCAGAAACAAGGGTCTGGGACTAAAGGGATGGATTTGGTATGACAGTTCCTGTGAAAACATAACAGCACTTTACATCATCAAAACTCAGAACAAACATCAGTTAATGAAAGATTAAAATAATTCTATGTTTGTTAAGTGATGATCCCTTTGTGTATTCTACACGTGGAATATGCATGCATGCCATGTGTCCGAGTCCAGAAATTCTTCAACGCAATATTCGTTGACCCGCACAGCTCCCAACCAAGAGTATAAGAGGCAATGAGTAGACACCTCTTCAGTTCCTTCTTATCAGCACATGACCTGAGTCAGAATTGTGTCTTCCTTCACTCTGCACATAACCTGTAAAGTAAACTCTTTGTAAATAGTTTTTATATCTTAGCTTAGTAGTTATAGTTAGTTAGTATAGGATAGTTCCCCCACCCGCCATTCAGGGAAAATGTTCCCCAGTCCCAGGACTATGCCCAGAGTCCCAGGATTCAAAAATTGCATCTCCTGCCCTCACTCCTTCTCCATCAATGACAAGCATCAATGGTGCCTGTACTGCCTGGATGACGCACTTATGTCTTTGAAGTTCAGTATCTGTCAATCCTTCCCACCCAGAATTAGAAAGATCAGAGCTCTGACTAAAAACGTTCCTGACGGAGGAGACTGACACCTTGCTCCGAACTGGACCTGGAAGACCCTCCCTCTGTGTACATCAGCCTCAACCAACCAGCAGTGCCTCTCCAAGCACAGGCCTTGAAAACTCTTTGAAAACTCATGGCAATCGGGGGAGGTCCCGGATGACTAGAAAAAGGCTAATGTAGTGCCCAGCTTTAAAAAAGGGAAGGAGGAGGATCAGGGGGAACTACAGGCCAGTCAGCCTCACCTCAATCCCTGGAAAAATCTTGGAGAAGGTCCTCAAGGAATCAATTCTGAAGCACTTAGAGGAGAGGAAAGTGATCAAGAACAGTCAGCATGGATTCGCCAAGGGCAAGTCATGCCTGACTAACCTAATTGCCTTTAACTGGGTCTGTGGATGAGGGGAAAGCAGTGGATGTGTTATTCCTTGACTCTAGCAAAGCTTTTGATATGGTCTCCCACAGTATTTTTGCCAGCAAGTTAAAGAAGTATGGGCTGGATGAATGGACTGTAAGGTGGATAGAAAGCTGGCTAGATCGTCGGGCTCAACGGGTAGTGATCAATGGCTCCATGTCTAGTTGGCAGCCGGTATCGAGCGGAGTGCCCCAAGGGTTGGTCCTGGGGCCGGTTTTGTTAAGTATCTTCATTAATGATCTGGAGGATGGCGTGGACTGCACCCTCAGCAAGTTTGCAGATGACACTAAACTGGGAGGAGTGGTAGATCTGCTGGAGGGTAGGTATAGGATACAGAGGCACCTAGACAAATTGAAGGATTTGGCCAAAAGAAATCCGATGAGGTTCAACAAGGACAAGTGCAGAGTCCTGCACTTAGGATGGAAGAATCTCATGCACTGCTACAGACTGGGGACCGAATAGCTAGGCATCAGTTCTACAGAAAAGGACCTAGGGGTTACAGTGGATGAGAAGCTGGATATGAGTCAACAGTGTGCCCTTGTTGCCAAGAAGGCTAACGACATTTTGGGCTGTATAAGTAGGGGCATTGCTAGCAGATCGAGGGACACGATCATTCCCCTCTATTCAACATTGGCGAGGCCTCATCTGGAGTACTGTGTCCAGTTTTGGGCTCCACACTACAAGAAGGATGTGGAAAAATTGGAGAGTCCAGCGGAGGGCAACAAAAATGACTAGGGGGCTGGAGCACATGACTTATGAGGAGAGGCTGAGGGAACTGAGATTGTTTAGGCTGCAGAAGAGAAGAATGAGGGGGAATTTGATAGCTGCTTTCAACTACCTGAAAGGGGGTTCCAAAGAGGATGGATCTAGACTGTTCTCAGCGGTACCAGATGACAGAACAAGGAGTAATGGTCTCAAGTTGCAGTGGGGGAGGTTTAGGTTGGATATTAGGAAAAACTTTTTCACTAGGAGGGTGGTGAAGCACTGGAATGGGTTACCTAGGGAGGTGGTGGAATTTCCTTCCTTAGAAGTATTTAAGGTCAGGCTTGACAAAGCCCTGGCTGGGATGATTTAGTTGGGGATTGGTCCTGCTTTGAGCATCGGGTTGGACTAGATGACCTCCTGAGGTCCCTTCCAACCCTGATAGTCTATGTTTCTATGAAGAACCTTTACCACTAAAGCCCAAGGAATCCTCCTACAAGGCTTCCCATGAGAGTAAGGGGCAATCTCATGGCATAAGAACAGATCCCCACAGAGGATTGTCCATAAGAAACGCGTTTCCTTCTTTAGGTGGTCCAGCTTGGGTGAGATGTCACATATGGAACCCATGGAACTGGCTCCGCCGAAACTCCCAGGACTGAAGTGGAAAGACATACACTCTCCAGTCTCATCTATGCGTACAGGTCCAGATGCATCATTGGTACGATCTTGTTTATCCAAAGACTGACAGGCTGTGACAGACAAGCCCCATCCTTCAGGTGTTTTTGCTAGAACTCCCCAGACTCTTGGCATTACAGAGACCATTGTACACCATAGGATATATTCCTCTCCTCCCCGTAGTCTCCACTCCTTTTAGGCTATCCCCTCCTGAGGGACATCCTTATCGCAGAAGGGTAATCATTACTGACATCCCAGGAGCAGTTACATCTCCATCCATCAGGCAGGAGCACCCAGTACTGATGGTACCACCACTGTGGACTTGGAATTGCAGAAGTCAGAAGAGATACCTGCACCGGTATCTCCGGTAAAGCACAGGAGCCCTGACAGACAGTTGAGAGGCTGTATTTACCATCCATCCGGATATGACCCCTCCACCCCCACAGGACAGCTGGTACTGATTGCCTTGGGGGCCACCATGACCAATGTATCCCTCCTTCTGGCCTTATTAGGGCCTTTGGGACCCCTATGGCAGGTGACCAGACCTCTCTCAAGAGTTGTATTCCTCTTCTCCTCAGCCAGTTCCATTGATGTATGAGGAGGAAGAGCTGGAACCAGCTCTGATGGGGGCTTTCCTCATCATCTCCAGACAACACCATCACTCCTTCATCAACTTCTCGATTGGATGACCACTCTCAGTATCAGGAGCTGTTGCAATGGGTCGCTAATGAGCCACAGATCCCATTAGAAGAGGTCCAGTGCTCTCAACACCGGCTCTTGGTCTTTGCAATTGCAAGGACCGACCAGTGTAGTCCTTCCAATTAACAAAGCTATATTAGAACTGGCCAGAGCAGTTTGGCACACATCAGCATCTTGTGTTCTAACACCAAAAAGAGCCAAAAGATGTTTTTTGTCCTACCAAAGGAGCTGACTTTTTGTTTTCCCTTCCTGCCCCTAACTTGGTGATTATGCAGGTGGCTACAGAAAGAACTCTGTCACACTGCCAGAAATCCACTCTGGCAGATAAGGGTTCAAAGAGACCAGATCTCTTGGGTAGGAAGGTCTTCCCTTCCGCAGGTCTCCAATTTTGTGTAGCTAATTACCAAGCTTTATTAGCAAGATACGATTTCAACATGTACGCCAGGCTTGGCAGACTTTAAAGACAAACTTCCCATGGAAGATGGAGCCTAATTCCAATCCTTTCTGGATGAGGGGAAGCTAGTAGGAAAGGTGACTCTCCAGACTGCAGTAGATGCCGCACACCTGCAGTGTCCAGAAATTTAGCCACAGGGCTGATCATGCAAAGGGACTTGTGGCTCCAGTTGTCAGGCTTTTCTAGAGAGGTCCACCATCCACAACCTCCCCTTTGATGAGTCCAACCTTTTTAATGTAAAGATGTATAAATCCCTGCATTCTCTAAAGGATTCAAGGTCCCCTCTGTGATCCCTGGGATTTACACTCCATCCCCAAGGAGGAAACACTAGAGACAGCCCTTTAGACCAGTGGTTTTCAAACTACTTTTCTGGGGACCCAGTTGAAGAAAATTGTTGATGCCTGCAACCCAACGGAGATGAGGATGAGGGGTTTGGGGTGTGGGAGGGGCTCAGGGCTGGGACAGAGGGTTGGGGTGTAGGGGTGAGGGCTGCAGGGTGGGCATGGGATTGAGGGGTTCAGGGTGGGGGAGGGGGCTCTGGGCTGGGGCAGGGGGTTGGGGTGCAGGAGGGGTCAAGGCTCTGGACTGGGGGGGTGCAGGCTCTGGGGTGGGGCCAGAGATGAGGGGCTTGGGGTGCAGGGGGTCTCTGGGTTTTGGAGGGGCTCAGGGCTGGGGCAAGGGGTTGCAGTGTGGGAGGGGGGTCAGAGCTCTGGGCTGGGGGATCAGGCTCTGGGGTGGGGCCAGGGATGAGGGGTTTGGGGTGCAAGAAGGGGTTCTGGGTTTGGGGGGCTCAGGGCTGGGGGTTGGGCGGCGAGCTTACCTCTGGCAGTGCCTGGCCAGCAGTGCAGCCAGGGTGCAGAGGCAGGCTTCCTGCCTGTCCTGGCACTTCAGACTGTGCTGTGCCCCGGAAGTGGCCAGCAGCAGATTGGCTCTTAGGCGGAGGTGTGCAAGCGGCTCCTCACGGCTCTCGCCCGCAGGCACACACCCCCATCTCCCATATTGGCTGGTACTTGGGGTGGAGGACAGTGTGCAGAACCCTGTGGCCCCCCCCCGCCTAGAAGCTGGACCCACTGCTGGCCGCTTCCAAGGCGCAGCACGGTGTCAGAACAGGTAGGCACTAGCCTGCCTTAGCTGGGCAGCACCGCCGACGGGACTTTTAACGTGCGGCTCAGCGGTGCTGACCAGAGCTGATAGGGTCCCTGGGTACTGAGCAAGGCAACCCAGTACCTTACATGTCGCGACCTGAACTTTGAAAAACACTGCTTTAGACCATGACCACCCCCTTCGCACACTGCATATTACCAGCATCCACTTGAGTCTGCATAAATGACAGAGGATTCAGAGGCCCCATTCCTCAGCTCCCTTCACTTACTCCCAGTGGCATAGCCAGGTTTTAAGTGTAGGGGGAGCAAACATAAAAAAGGCGCCCCCCTTGGCCCCTCCTCTGGCCACACACCCCCATGGCTCCTCCTCTGGCCACGCTCCCGACTCTTCCCGTTTCCCCCCCAGATTAACCCCGGGGCCAGCTCAGGACTCCTGCGGGCTTCCCGGGGGTGCGAATACCCCCACCCCCGTCTCCATGTGGTCCCAGGAGAGTCTCTCCTGCCCAGCGCACTCCAGGTATCCCCCGCCGGGCTGTGCCGCCTGGCCTCACCCGCGGGGTCCCATCCCCCTGGCTCCAGGCTCCTGTGCCGCGCCAGGGCCCCCCGTCCAGACAACATGGCCTGCGCCCTTGCCCTGCGGGTCCAGCCCTGGGGAGCCCCTCACCCGGACCCCCCAGTGCAAGGCACCGGACCCCTCCGCTCACCTTCTGTCCTGCGCCGCCGCCTGTCCCCGGCTTGCTCCCAACGCTCGGTACGCTCCACGCAGGGCTTGCCAGCCAGGCGGCCTTAAAGGCTCACCACTCCTGAGTCTGCAGGTGATCTTCCCCCTACTGGCCAGGCAAGGTTCATGTTCTTCTTCGAGTGATTGCTCCTATCCATTCCATTGTAGGTGTGCGCGCCGCGCGTGCACGGCTCTTCGGAACATTTTTAGCCTAGCAACTCCGGCGGGCCGGCTGGCGCCCCCTGGAGTGGCGCCGCCATGGCGGCGCATATATACCCCAGCCGGCCCGTCCGCTCCTCAGTTCCTTCTTTCCGCCCGTGACGGCTAGTAGGAACAGTGGAGTGATCTGCTTTCCTCCACAGCTTAGCGTTCTCCGTTAGTTAGTGTTTATAGTTATTATAGTTGTTAAGTCTTCTTAATAGTTCTATAGTTAGTGTTACAATAGTAATTAGGGAATTAGAGGGGTTAGCCCTCTTCTTCCGCCCCGGTGCGGGCTTATGCCCGGACCGGCGGGTTTCAAGCCCTGCGCGGCTTGCCAGCGGTCTATGCCGGTGAGTGACCCGCACGACTCCTGCCTCCGCTGTCTTGGAGAGTCCGCACCGGTCGGACAAGTGCCCCATCTGCGTCGCTTTCAGGCCTCGCACGAGGAAGGAGCGGGACTCACGCTTAAAACAACTCCTCATGGAGTCGGCACTCCAACCGCCGGCACCGCACCGACGGCGCCAAAAGACTGCCTCAGCTAGCGGCGCGCCGACCGCTCCCAGCCGCCCCCGGTACCGATGCACCTCGGCACCCGGCAAACCGAAGACCCGGCACCGCTCCCCCTCCCCGGGGAAGAAGCGCAAGTGCCGAAAACGGTCTCTGAGAAGCACAAGAGACCGTTAGCCCAGCCGCCTCCGACTGTAACGGTGCAGGCTGAGGCTGTGCACAAAACGTGCACCGTGCCGTCGACTACTCCGGCGCCGCAAGGCCCGTCGAGTCCGGCACCCGCCCAGCTCCCCAGTACCTACCGAGGAGGAGCTGAGGCTGCCGTCCACGCCCGAGGCGTTCGCGACGGCAAGACACTTGATTGACCTTACCGCTGATGCAAGCGCTCAGGCTGCCGTTGCCACCGGTGCGGACTCCTCAAATCTATGGGGAAGCCGCTTATGATGCGCCCCCCGTCCCCGGCCGACCGGGCTGATCGCAGCACCGCCGCCAGAATCTCGATCCCGGTCTCGGTCACGGCATCGATCTCCGCCGCACCGGGCACGACGATCCACGTCGAGACGACACTCACCGTCCCCTCGCCGGTCGCAGTCCCGGTACCGCTCCCAGTCGCGGTACCTGGTCGCACTCCCGACGACGTTCCAAATCCCGTCGCCCAGTCGCCGGCACCGCACCAGGTCCGGCTCCAGGCACCGCGACAGGCGTCGAGAGTCACGAAGCCGCTCCAGGCGCCGCCCGCACGCGGTCCAGATCCGCATCCCGGCACCGTCGGTCGAGCTCCCCCGGCACCGTCGCTCGCAGCTCCCCGACGCCGCAGGTCGAGCTCCCGGGGCCGCCGGTCGAGCTCCCCGGGCCCGAAGGTCAACCTCCCGAGGCCGAAGGTCGAGCTCCCGGCACCGCCGGTCGACCTCCCAGCACCGAGCCACGCGCAGGTCCCGTTCGCCGGCTACACCACATGACGACCGGCACACCGCCCGCCGGCACCGCGGGGGCACTTCACTCCGGCACCGGACGTCCGCCCGGCCACCGCGTCGGCCCCCCCCTGGCCATCAAGAGAGCCCTCAGTCGCGTCCCCTGAGGGCAGCGCCATTGACTTCCGGGCGGGGTCCCTCCCACCAGAGCATGGACCTCAGCAATGGGGATTTTTGGGTGCCTTGGGCCGAACACGAACTGGGTCCTCCCCCTTCCCGCCGCGACAGCCAGGCTCGGTGCGGTCGGTACCACCGGTAGCCACGGTCAGCAGGCCGCCTCCGTCCCCCACTCCCACAGGCCGCCGCCCACGGCACGCACTTGGGCCATGAAACGCGGGCACCTATTCCCGCAGACACGGAGCAGGCAAACCGGAAGAAGTGCTACCCGGGGTCCTTCCTCATCCTCCTCCCCCGATGAGGCGGTCGCAGGGGCGGCACCGTCGGAACCTCCGCCGCTTGACATCAAGGCACACCAGGACCTTCTCAGAAGGGTAGCTAAGGCCATCAACCTACCCGTGGAAGAAGTCCAGGAGGTGGATGACCCCCATCACAGACGTGGTGGGAGCGGAGGCCCCCGTGAGGGTGGCACTCCCCTTCATCCGGACAATTCAAAAGAACAATGCCGCTATCTGGCAGTCGCCCTCCTCCGTCCCGCCTACGGCACGCGGAGTTGAGAGAAAGTATTCGGTCCCCCCGAGGGGTACGAATACCTTTATGTTCACAACCCGGCTCCGGACTCTCTCGTTGTCCATTCTGTCAATGACCGGGAGCGACACGGACAGCCCGCCGCTGCGCCAAAGTCGAAAGAGTCCAAGCGCATGGACTTGTTAGGCCGGAAAATTTACTCAGCGGGCGGACTCCAACTCCGCATCGCCAACCAAATGGCTCTGCTCTCAAGATACACATTCAACATCTTGGGCTGCCTAGAGAAATTTACAGAGCTCACCCCGCAGGATTCCCGCCGAGAATTCTCGGCGCTGCTGGAGGAAGGAAAGCTGGCTTCCCGTACCTTGATTAAGGCAGCGGTAGATGCAGCGGACTCGGGTGCCAGGACCATAGCATCGGGGGTAACCATGCGTCGCATTGCATGGCTTCAGTCCTCTACTCTGCCGCCGGAGGTCCAATATACGCTCCAGGACCTTCCTTTTGAGACGCAGGGTCTGTTCTCCAGAAAAAAACTGATACTCGCATTCAGACCCTAAAGGACGGCAGAGTGGCGATCCGCACATTAGGGATGCACACGCCGGCCACCCAGAGGCGATCCTTCCGGCGTCAACCTTATCGGCCCTATCAGTTTAACAGACCTCGTCCGACTAACAATCGGCGCTCAGCCCCCTTTCCGCCGCAGACCATCGGGCGGGCGGCGTAACCAAGCCCAGGGATCGTCCAAGGCCCACTCAAGGCCCAAAGACGCCCTTTTGATGGACGCCCGAGGGCCGCCAACCTCTCTCCAATCAGGATCCACCCCTTCTGTTTTCCGATCGCCTTTCCCACTTCCTCCAGGCGTGGTCATCTGTGACATCAGACAGCTGGGTCCTCAGCACTGTCCAATACGGCTACCGCCTACAGTTCATCTCGCCCCCAACCCTCCCACCCACCCTCCCTGTCCCTCTTCAGGGACCCCCTCTCACAAGCAAGTCCTCTTACAGGAGGTCCAGTCTCTGTTGAGCGTGGGTGCCATCGAGGAGGTGCCTCCCAGCAGGCGGGGCAGGGGATTCTATTCCAGATACTTCCTCATCCCCAAGGCGAAAGGAGGCCTTCGTCCCATCTTAGACCTCCGCCGGGAGCTCAACAGATACCTGTGCAAGCTCAAGTTCCGAATGGTAACCTTGGTCCATTATCCCTTCCTTGGATCCTGGAGACTGGTTTGCTGCCCTCGACATGAGGGATGCCTACTTTCATGTGGCAATCTACCCCCCCCCACAGACGCTTCCTGCGCTTTCATGGTAAACGGAGCTCATTAACCAGTTCACGGTGCTCCCCATTCGGCCTCTCCACCGCGCCGAGGGTATTCACCAAGTGCATGGCGGTCGTCGCCGCAGCCCTCCGCCGTCGTCGCATCCACGTCTACCCATATCTCGACGACTGGCTTATTCGGGCCGCTCCCACGAGCTGGTGGCGCATCAGGTGACCGAGATTCTACATCTGTTTCCGGTCTCTCGGCCTGCTGGTCAATACCGAGAAGTCCCTCTTAGTTCCAGCGCAAAGAGTGGAGTTTATAGGAGCGGTCCTCGACTCCAATCTGGCCAGAGCGTGCCACCCTCGCACTCGGCACGAGACGTTGGCCTCCCTCGTTCGGGGCACTGCAGGCCTTTCCGACGACGACGGTACGATTCCTGCCTCCGCCTCCTGGTCACATGGCAGCGGCCACATTTGTAACCGCACACGCCAGGCTGCGACTTCGCCCATTCCAAATGTGGCTGGCGTCGGTGTACCGCCCTCATCGCGATCCCTAGACATGGTGGGTAACGGTGGCAAGGCCCGCTCTCCAGACGCTCACCTGGTGGCTGGACCCGGAAACGGTCTGCGAGGGAGTTCCGTTTCCGCCCGCCTCGTCCGTCGATCAACCCTGACGACGGACGCCACGGCACTCGGCTGGGGAGCTCACGCAGGAGACCGTCACACCCAGGGTCTCTGGTCACCCCAGGAGCTCTCCCTCCATATCAACGTCCGGGAGCTGAGAGCCATCCGCTTAGCTTGTCTCGCCTTTCGGGCTCATCTGCAGAACCGCTGCGTAGCGGTCTATACGGACAACACCACAGCCATGTTTTATGTCAACAAACAGGGCGGAGCACGGTCCTCCCCACTTTGCAACGAGGCATTGCTCCTCTGGGACTTCTGTGTAGCCCACTCGATTCGCCTCGAAGCGTTTTTTCTGCCGGAGCGCAGAACACGTTGGCCGAACCGCCTGAGCAGGTCCTTCGCCTCTCACGAGTGGTCCCTTCGCCCAGATGTCGCTTATTCCATCTTCCAGAGGTGGGGCTTTCCCCCAGATAGACCTCTTTTGCTTCACGGACCAACCGCAAAATGCCACAGGTTCTGCTCCTTCCAAGGTCAAGCTCCAGGCTCCCTCTCGGATGCGTTTCTCCTGTCATGGACAGAGCCTCTTCTCTCTAACGCGTTCCCTCCGTTTCCGCTCGTCCACCGAGTGTTGCTCAAGATCCGGAGAGACAGCGCCCGCATCATACTTGTCGCTCCGGCCTGGCCGAGGCAGCACTGGTATACCCTGCTGCTCGAGCTGTCGGTTCGGGAACCCATTCCCCTTCCGCTGTGGCCGGACCTCATAACCCAGGACCTCGGCAGGCTTCGTCACCCGAACCTGCAATCGCTGAATCTTACAGCTTGGTTCCTGAGTGGTTAACCGACGCAGAGAGAGATTGCTCCGCGGCGGTGCAGCAAGTGCTGCTCGAAAGCCGGAACCCGTCAACGCGACCTACGTACCTCGCCGAGTGGAAAGCGCTTTGCCCCTCTGGTGCGACCAGAGAGGTATCAACCCTTTCTCGGCCCCCATCCAGACTGTCCTCGACTACCTTTGGTACCTCAAAGGTCAAGGTCTTGCAATCTCGTCCCTCAGAGTGCACTTGGCAGCGCTGTCAGCATTTCGACCAGCTATAGGAGGTCGCTCTATCTTCTCCAACCCGATGGTATCAAGATTCCTTAAAGGGTTAGACCGTCTCTAACCCGCAGGTGCGTCCTCCTGCTCCGACATGGGATCTGAACCTCGTCCTCGCCCAGCTCATGGGCCCACCTTTCGAGCCCCTCGCTACGTGCTCTCTTCTCCACCTTACCTGGAAGGTGGCCTTCCTCGTGGCAATCACATCCGCCAGACGGGTCTCAGAGCTCCGCGCCCTGACGGCGGGTCCCCCGTATACCGTCTTTCATGGGACAAGGTGCAGCTCCGACCATACACCCGGCCTTCCTCCCCAAGGTGGTGTCGGCCTTCCATCTCAACCAGGAGATCTTCCTCCCGGTCTTCTTCCCCGAAGCCGCATGCCTCGCCTCGGGAACAACAGCTGCATACCCTCGACGTCCGCAGAGCTCATCGCGTTCTATATCGACCGCACGAAGCCCTTTCGGCGTTCGACCCCAGCTGTTTGTGGCAATAGCCGACCGCATGAAAGGCGAGCCAGTTTTCCTCGCAGCGGATTTCTTCCTGGGTGACGTCCTGCATCAGAGCGTGTTACGAGCTTGCTCGCGTACCCCCGTGCCGACTCACCGCACACTCGACGAGGGCACACGCCTCATCGGCCGCTTTCCTGGCCCATGTCCCCATCCAGGACATCTGTAGAGCGGCCACCTGGTCTTCTGTCCACACCTTCGCCTCCCACTACGCGTTGGTGCAACAATCTCGAGACGACGCAGCCTTCGGCTCTGCGGTATTACACTCCGCCACGTCTCATTCCGACCCCACCGCCTAAGGTAAGGCTTGGGAATCACCTACAATGGAATGGATAGGGAGCAATCACTCGAAGAAGAAAAGACGGTTACTCACCTGTAGTAACTGGTGTTCTTCGAGATGTGTTGCTCCTATCCATTCCAGACCCGCCCTCCTTCCCCACTGTCGGAATAGCCGGCAAGAAGGAACTGAGGAGCGGACGGGCCGGCTGGGGTATATATGCGCCGCCATGGCGGCGCCACTCCAGGGGGCGCCAGCCGGCCCGCCGGAGTTGCTAGGCTAAAAATGTTCCGAAGAGCCGTGCACGCGCGGCGCGCACACCTACAATGGAATGGATAGGAGCAACACATCTCGAAGAACACCAGTTACTACAGGTGAGTAACCGTCTTTTATCTGTAGCTCCTCTGCCTGGAAGCAGTCAGACTTTGGAACTGGTGTATCAGAAATCACATTACAATACAGGCTGCATACTTGCTGGATGTCCACAACTCCCTGATAGACAAGTTGAGCAGGTGCTTAGCTGCAGACCACAAAACGGGAGATCCACTACACAGTTCTAACCAATATATTCTGACAGTGGGGAACTCCATATGGGGACCTCTTTGCGCCCCAGATGAACAAAAAGCTTCCAATGTATTGCTCCAGGGGAGCCATAGGCCATGATTCCCGGGGTGATGCTCTTCTGCTCCTGTGGATCAGATACACCTTTCCTCCCATCCCTCTACCACAGGTTGTATGGAAGATCTGTTGCAACAGTGCCACCGTCACCCTCCTAGCACCCTACTGGGCCAGACAGTTCTGGTTCATGGAATTCTAATGATGCCCACACTATCAGGATCCGCCCGTTTCAGGATCTCCTAACTCAGGATGAGGGGGAAAGGGTGAAGGTCAAGGACCCCAAGCTGTGCTCACTCCACTTCACAGCCTTGTATTTGGATAGGGGTTGGAAATAGAACACTCGTGCTCCCACCCACCCACCACGCGTTCAGGAAATCCTTAACCAAATTAGAAAGGATTCCACTAGAACATGCTACCTGGCTAAATGGTGGTGTTTTTTGGCCTGGGTATGTTCCCACCAACATTCACTAGGTGCTGTGCATATTCCAGTTAGTCTAGACTATCTCCTCTCCTTAAAATCTTCAAGTCTGGCCCTGAGTTCACTATGAGTACATATAGCAGCAATTAGTGCCTTTCTTCCTCCATTAGGGGGACTTTCTGTCTTTACACACCTGGCTATTGTGCAGTTTATGAAGGGCTTGATCAGGACTTTCCCACCGTTTATTAAACCTATGCCCCAAAAGGATCTCAACCTTTTCCTATCACCACTCACAGGTCCACCCGTCGAACCTATGGCAACGTGCCATGACCCACCTGTCCATGAAGGTGACATTCTTAGTGGCCATCACTTTTGTTATATCCTTGGGGGCAGCCGGTTTAGGAAGAAATCACTTGAGGCCAGAGAGCAGACAGCTAACAAAACCACCATTTTATTTACAGACACAGAGAGCTCACTCAGCCGGCTAAAGCTGGCTGAGCTAACCCATAATAATCTAACTCAGTTGCCATAGCAACAAAAACCATGACAACCAAATACACAACATATTCCTCCCCCGCAATAAGAACATCCCCTAAATAAAACACACACTAGACTAGAGAAGGAGGGTAGACTGCCTCCATTCCCGGCTAAACCCTGGGGATTATTTTGCCCCATAACCGTGGGTTTGCCCTAGCTAAAGATCCAGCCGATGAGGAGGCCTTCTGTCTCTAGGTGGATTACGGCAAACTTTTGGTGTTGGGGCAAAATAATCCCCAGGGTTTAGCCGGGAATGGAGGCAGTCTACCCTCCTTCTCTAGTCTAGTATGTGTTTTATTTAGGGGATGTTCTTATTAGGGGGGGAGGAATATGTTGTGTATTTGGTTGTCATGGTTTTTGTTGCTATGGCAACTGAGTTAGATTATTATGGGTTAGCTCAGCCAGCTTCAGCCGGCTGAGTGAGCTCTCTGTGTCTGTAAATAAAATGGTGGTTTTGTTAGCTGTCTGCTGCCTGGCCTCAAGTGATTTCTTCCTAAAGAAGAAACAAGTTATAACAAGTACTTGTTATATCCTTGGGGGCAGCCGGTTTAGGAAGAAATCACTTGAGGCCAGACAGCAGACAGCTAACAAAACCATTTTATTTACAGACACAGAGAGCTCACTCAGCAGCTGGCTGAGCTAACCCATAATAATCTAACTCAGTTGCCATAGCAACAAAAACCATGACAACCAAATACACAACAACTTTGGCCAGAAGGGTCAGTGAGCTAGCAGCCGTGATAGCAGACTCTCCTTATATAGTATTCCACAAAGAGAAAGTTTCCCTTAGGTTACAGATTGTGTCTGAGTTCCACATCAATCACTTACTTGTATTGTTCCCATAAACCCCATGCTTTTTCCAAAGACAGGAGACTTCATTCCCTTGACGGCAGGAGTGCCCTGGCGTTCTGCCTGCAAAGAATCAAACCCATAGCAGAAAGATGGCATGAACAAGCCATATCCTCACAGGAGATTTCTAAGTGGGTTTTGAGATGCAACTTAGAATGCTACAAATTAGCAAAACTTCCCCTCTCTTCGAGCGATCACCAAGCTGCCTCCAAGGAATCCTTATTGAAAAACCTCTAGCTACAGTAATTAACCTCCATTTTATAAACAATGTGATAAACACAGCCAGTCCTTTTATATATGTGTGTGTTCCCTTTCATTGCTCTGCACAGTGGACTTCCTTGTAAATAGGAAATTTAAAAATCCTGAAAAATCCCCCATTAATTGAAAACCTATACCCATTAGAGATTTCCAGTAGAGGGGGCTAGAGCATTAAATGTAGTCTTGAATTAAAATTAGAGAGCTAGAATTAAAAAAAAAGAGGCTGAGTGTGAATCTGTGAAGAATGATACTTGTAGGAGTGATTCATACAGCCAAGAAACATCTCCCTTTTTTTTCTGTAGCTCATCTTCATATATTTATATTTTTATACATAGTAAGCATCTTCATCAATGTTACTGACATAGGTGAAGTAAAGTGAGGTGTGATATTTCTTCATTAAATCCTGAACAATCATGTATACCCCATACCATTAAGTATAACGATGATCATAGTGCTCATAGTATCCAGTTTACCTTCCACTTTTCTGTACAGAAGCTTTCAAAAATAACTTCTGTGAGATTATGCTTATTTTCTTCACTTTTTTACTGTACCATTCTTTGCCATGACATTCATCTGATTTATTAAAAATTGTTCTCTGTAAAAGTTAGTTGCTAAATAAAGCCTCTGCTATTAGGTTAGATTCTAGATGGGACAGATGCCCCCAGATGGAGACATATGTGCCTGTCAAGAACAACAGATGCCACTATCTTCAACCATATGTTGGTTTGGGGTTTTTTGGATTGGGTTTTTGTTTTTTGTTTTTTTTTATATACTGAGGGTGACACTCTATTATGGCTAGTAAGTTCTCTGCAGGAAAGTAACTTTTTATCTTGCAGGTTAAGTCAATTTGTTGTCAAAGGTAGGCAGGTTTTTCTTTTCTTTTTTTTTTTTTTTTTTTTTTTAGTAAAGGATTTTGCTTTCATTTCTGCCTGGGATTGTTCTAAGATACTGTTATTGTTTGTTAAGGACTGCAGTCATATTTTTAGCTTTGTCTAGGATTGAATCAGAGCATTTCTAAGCATGAGGATCTTTATTTATTTAATTATTTTGATTAGAATAGGCCATATCAGCTATTGAATCCAGAGTTACACAAATGTAACTCTCCTAATATTTCCTTATATGTAATTATTTCCATCCCCTCACTATTTTTGTAGCTTTTCTCTTAACTCTCTTCATTTTCTCAACATTTTTCTGCTAATTAGGAGCCCAGAACTGAATGTAGTCCAGTCACAATCAGTTCAGTTCACCAGTGGCTTTAGAATTTTCTAGGGTTTTAAATAAGCTACCCACAGTTCAAATTCATGTTGTTCATAACATTGGAGTTGCTACCTGTTTTTGTTTTTAAATGGCCTTGATTTTTTTAGCTTGCAGGAATATGCACTGGGTGGGGAAGAGCAAAGGCCCATTAAAAAGCAGGAGGGAGGCATGTGCCCGCACTTTTTAAAACCTTGTTGGGAGTGAGTATACCATAGTTCAGCTGGCTGGAATCTCGGTGACCTGTTCTGTGTTGTGCTATAGGCTGGCAGCCAGGCCCTCACCTGCAGACTGCAGAAAGTGTGGGGTGGTTCCTCCTGGTGCCGGGGACTGACCAGATCCAGGAAACAGGATAGACCCATCACCTGAGGCCCAGTCGGGAGGGTAAAGTGAGGAGAAGGGTGGGAAGGCAAAGGTTCCAGAAGGATTGGGAGACAGACTCCAGAAGAGCTAGGTAGATGTGGGGGTGGGGGGGCAGGGTGTCAGAGGGGAAAAGGAGGGTCAGGCTGAGTGTTAGGCGGGTGGGCCGGGTTGCACACTCCAGGACTATCAGGCTGGTGTTGGGGGTTCCCCATGCATATGTGTGCGCACACACCTCTCTCTCTCTCCCTCCCTCCCTCCTGCAGGTCTGGAAGGTCATTCTCGCTTTACTCTCATAATGTATGAGTACTGCTTTACGTTGGAAGCACTTGAGTTTACTGCACAGTGACTTTGATCAACTCATATCAAACATGCAATTCATGCATATTGTATGTATTTTATGGTATCTGGGCGCTGCACAAATCAGGTTGCTGGATTCTCTCACTTTGTACCTGTGTGGCTTAAGAGTAACTCTGTTGCCATAAATATAGTTAAACTGGAGATGAATGAAAGGAGAATTACCCTCTGGATGTTAGGAGTATTGAGCTGTATGGATAAGACCAAGTCCTTTTAGAAAATTACCATCATAGAGTCATAATTTTAAGGCCAAAAGGCACATTATAATCATCTAGTCTGATTTTGTGCATAACAAACCATAGAATTTCACAATGTGGTTCCTGCATCAAGACCATAACTTCTGGTTGTGCCTTGTTTTCATCCCTTTTAGATTTGTCCCCCAAAGCAACCATCTCAGTTCACAGATTATCTAAATAGATCAGACTTTGCATTTAGTGCTGTTATGGCAAGGTGTTCCTTTACCAAATGGTCTCAAAACCTTTTCTAATAGGACAAAGTTAGCTTCTACATTTTATGTGGAAAAACTCTGTCCATTTCTGACATTTCCAAAGCTGTGCATGGGACTCCTAATTCAAAATAATATTTTTTATGTTGGAATGAAACTAGGTGCCTGTTCCAAGAGAACAATTCTGAAATCTGTAAATACTGCTTGTGGTTTTTCACTGCTAGTCAGTCTTGTAGGTGTGGTGATCTTCATTTCTCCTTCAAGAATTGTCTCTGAAGATGACACCTGTGAGTGGAGTATGCTTGAGTTCAGGCAAGATGTGCTTAGAGACCTGGGCAGAGGACCATAGCTGATGCCAGGCTCTGGCCTCGCAATATAACTGAGATTTCCATTTCCACAGCATGGGAGAGAGAAAAAACTGCAGAATTGCACTCCCTCACCTTCTCCCATTTATTTGGTGTCCTGCAGTGAAGAATAGAGATTCTTCATACCATTATCTCAAATAGTTCTGTGAGAGGGTCACTACTGCTGCAGCTGTTTGTTACTGATTTCAAATATCAACGCGATTCTCAGCACCAAGATGTATGCTCACAGAGTACAGATCTGCAGCAACAGAGAACTGTTAGAGATATTTTTTAGTAAAGGAAAGTTTACAAGAATTTAGTTGTCAGTCTAGGAAAACTGTTATTGCCTGGCAAAACAAAACCCAGTGTTAGGACAATGAAGATGTCTGAACACTCTGCTCAAGTGGAATCATTTATAGTAAAAGCATTTATGTTCGTATTTAAATATTTAAATTGCTTTAATGCCTATAACCATTAGCGTTCCTCATACCTGGACCTTTCAGTCATGTTTGTTCTGTGAATTCATTTGAATTCAAAAGACTTTCAGACCTTGTAATTAAAACCCCAGTGAACCAAAATGCTTGCTTTATTTATAGTTAATATAATATAATTAGGGCTATGATTTTATTGTGGCATTTAAGGTAAAGTTATGGGATAGGTATTGTGGAAAAGGCAATAGTCATTAATATATACCCTGCACTTTAAAAACATCTTATATCAGAAATCTCAAGGTACTTAAATTCAGCCTCACAACATACTTTTGATTTAGGTAAGTATTATTATGCTCATTTTACAGGTGAGAAAATGGAGGCACAGTGAAGATAAGTGTCTTGCTCAAAGTTACACAACCAGTCTCTCACAACACTGGGAACAGAACTGATGGGTTCTGTCCCCCCACACAATTTGCTTGTCTCAGTCTGTAGAACAGAAATATTGTTTGAACTCCACTGAGTAATTTTGATGCATTTTGTATTAATGTGTTTGGTTCAGGGGAATGTCTTCTATCTGTACATTGTTTCCTTCTGTACTCTCTTTACTATCTATTCTTTTTCTGTATTTGTAGTCTGCTCTCATTTCAGCTTAGTTTTCCCCTCCAATTTCTCTGATCTGTATATTCTCTCTCTTTACTTGACAGACCTTGTGGAGCATTCATTATTAAGCCATTTGGGCAGCTCTAGTCCAGATGTACTGATTTTCTTGTCCAGTCCTCCCCACATGGCCAAGATCCATCTTCAGCGAACCAACTAGCGGCTGCCCATTGTGAAACTTAGGGTCAGTTCATTCTTTGCAATGCCTGATTGTTGCAAACTGGTTAGGTGTCAAGTGTGCCAAAGTATAACCAGCCAATCTGCAGGATTCTCTAGTTGTCTGCTGTATGTTTGTGTCCGTTCCTTTATTAATCTGAACCAGTTGTTCATTTTTATAAAACTAGTTTTGTGCAGTCCATATCATTCATCTTTGAGACAGTGAATCTTGCATATTTTTCCTCCACCACTTTTTTCCAGGTTCCCAGGATTCTGTGAATGTTTTGAGTTATTTTTCCTAAAAGTGTGATTGTTTGTTTTCAGTATTTTAATATTTTTTATTTTTGAAACCTTGTCTTTAAGTTGAAAATTTTAAAATTGAGCCATTTTTACTGCCAAATTATTCTACTTAAAACTTTTTGACATCCTGTTTCCCTTTTCCTTTGTTAGTAATCACTCTGTGCCCTTCTCTATCCATCCTATTTTGAGTAGCCATCTCCAGTTTTTAACATTTCATGCTCTGGAATTATATATTCAGTTGCAAGTATACAACCATCCTCTTTATTATGACAAAGAAGCTGTTCCTTTTTTTAAAAAAATCCAGGATTTTTTTTTTATAGAAAAACTTAATAGAATGATAACTAAGCACTCAACAGTCATTAAATATCAAAGGAAAAGTTGCACTCTAACTCTTCTCCCTCATATGTATATAAATTGTGGTAGCAAGTAAGCATGCAGTTTTAGACTTTTTCAAATAATACATATAGTTTTTCTACAATTTTAAATATACACATGTACAACATCTTCTAATACTGTGTATTGCTTTATTAATGCCAGACAGAGAGACTTATTTATATGTAGGGAGTCCAATATTTATTTTTAATGAAATTCTGTATTTAGTTTATGCAGATTTTCAAGACGTATGTTTTGGGTTCTATTGGTTAAAAATATCTAAAATGTCTAAA
This sequence comes from Mauremys mutica, assembly GCF_020497125.1. Classification (NCBI taxonomy): domain Eukaryota; kingdom Metazoa; phylum Chordata; order Testudines; family Geoemydidae; genus Mauremys; species Mauremys mutica. The sequence goes on along the minus strand of NC_059081.1, from coordinate 55,506,609 downwards.
TTAAAAATAGTTTCCAAAGCATCTCAGTATACTTTTTCTCGTAGTTACTTTCAACTCAAAGAATGCTCTTTCACTTAACAGAGAAAGGTATACGATAAAAAAAATAGAACTTTTCAAATCCCTTTATATATATAGATTAATTACACCTCTACCTTGATATAACACTGTCCTTGGGTGCCAAAAAATCTTACCGCGTTATAGGTGAAACCGTGTTGTATTGAACTTGCTTTAATCCACGGGAATGCGCAGCCCCGCCCCCCGGAGCACTGCTTTACTGCGTTATATCCAAATTTGTGTTATATTGGGTAGCGTTATATTGAGGTTGCGGTGTATTTAACATCTCAATAAACATGGGGGCCATAATCTCTCATAAATTGGGTGTGAGTGGTAGTTGAAATTTCAAAATAGCTAAAATTGGTTTTTAACTGTGTTTATTTTCAAAACTCTGAACTGTGAAAAATTACATTGGTTAAAATTTGCCATCAGAAACTCTATTTATATGCAAGACACCTCATGTGCACACGCACATAGATGAAGAGTAACAACATAGAATAATAGTGAAAATGAGCTTGCATGTAGCAATTTAGAATTAAATTACAACAATTTTTTTCAATGACTACAGTACTAATAATGGCAAGTCATCCTACAGTAAATATATTGTCCCTACTTAATATAAGCAAATAACAGGTTGACACACCAACATTTGTGTGTCACCTGATGAAAGAAATCAGTTTCCAGTTTACTTGTAATTTTCTAGTTGGAAAAGCTTTCATAGCAATAGCATCAAAGCTGAAATTCTGTGTATAAACTCTCTTGTTTAAAAGACAGATTCAGATATGCTATCCCATGTGTGTAAGTGTCTTACTCAAGAAGCAGTCGCATTGATTTGTATGGGACTATTCACAGAGTAAAATACTGTTCAGCATGAGTAAAGGTAGCAGACTCTGTCCGAAAAGAAAGCTTAATATATTTTTTTAAAAATATATTGAGTGCTCAGAGAAGGTATGATTTGGACTTTTTAAAGACAGATTTAGGATAGGGTACATGGAAAATATGAAATAAATAGGCTTCTATTTAAGAGATGATCAAACAAAAAATATAAATAAATATCAGCTATACACAGGGCTACACCCTATTTTTAAGGTTGCCTGACAATTCCCTTTATAAGACCCTGTGTTCAGTTGATTATAACTTTGCTAGGCTTTACCATTTGAGGTGAAATTTTTCATGCCAGGTGTCTGCCTCAGGCTGAACTTTTTTTGAAAAAATTCATCCAAAACAGTTCAGGGTTTTCCAGTAATGTGTAGCAAATGTTGTTTGGCCCATGTTAAAACAATTCTGGTGATCTTTTCTTTGAAAAAACTTTAGTGCCCACCATGCTTTGGAACAGAGACTTAATTTGGCACAGGAGGTGACTTTTGTGTCAGGGATGTGCCTTTTGCCATCCCATGGAAAACCACTCGAAAATTTGGCCTAGTTATAAATCTTTGAAAAATTGCACTTCACACATTCTCAGAGAGACTGAGGGTATGTCAACACTATGAAATTAGGTTGAATTTATAGAAGTCTTTTTTTAGAAATCGTTTTTATACAGTCGATTGTGCATGTCCCCACACAAAATGCTCTATGTGCATTAAGTCGGCAGACTGCGTCCACAGTACTGAGGCTAGCGTCGACTTCCAGAGCGTTGAACTGTGGATAGCTGTGGGTAGCTATCCCACAGTTCCCGCAGTCTCCGCTGCCCATTGGAATTCTGGGTTGAGATCCCAATGCCTGATGGGTCAAAAACAGTGTCGCGGGTGGTTCTGGGTACATGTCGTCAGGCTCCTCCCTCACTCCGTGAAAGCAATGTCAGACAATGGTTTCATGCCTTTTTTCCTGAGTAACCTGAGCAGATGCCATACCACGGCAAGCCTGGAGCCCTTTCAGTTCACCGTCACGTACGTCTCCTGGGTGCTGGCAGATGTGGGACTGCATTACTACACAGCAGCAGCTCATTGTCTTTTGGCAGCAGACAGTGCATTACGATTGGTAGCCATCGTCGTCGTACTCCTGGGTGCTCTTTTAGCCGACCTCAGTGAGGTCAGTCAGGGGCGCCTGGGCAGACATGGGAGTGACTCAGCCAGGTCATTCCCATTTTCTGCCAAGCACCCAGGAGATGACGATGGCTAGCAGTTGTACTGCACCATCTTCTGGTAAGCAGCCAGGAGATGATGGTGGCCAGCAATCATAATGCAGCATCTTCTGCCGAGCACCCAGGAGATGCTGATGGCTAGCAGTCGTACTGCACCGTTTGCTGCCAGCCTAAGATGTAAAAGATAGATCGAGTGGATCAAAACAAGAAATTGACCTGATTTGTTTTGTGAAATCAACGACCTGCTAAACCCAGGATTTTGAGTTCAGTCCTTGAGGGGGCCATTCTGTGTGACCATTGTTGTGTTTCTCCTTGATGCAAAGCCACCCTTTTTGTTGATTTTAATTCCCTGTAAGCCATGTCGTCAGGGCAACGGCAGACAATTGTTTCGCGCCTTTTTACAGTGCAGAACCAGAAGCTGCAAAAGCAAAACCAGGTGAGGAGGCGACAGCAGCATGGTGACGAGAGTGATGAGGATATAGACATGGACATAGACTTCTCACAAAGTACGGGCCAGGCAATGTTCCCTGGCAGTGTGCACATCATGCTGATGAGCTCTGCATGGTCACCTGTGCTGATCAGCGCGCCACGCTGGCCAAACGGAATGAAATTCAAAAGTTTGCAGGCCTTTACCTGTCTACCTGGACAGTGCATCCGAGTTGAGAGTGCTTTCCAGAGCGGTCACAATGGAGCACTCTGGGATAGCTCCCGGAGGCCAATACCATCTAATTGTGTCCACACAACCCCAAATTCAACCCGGCAAGGCTGATTTCAGCGCTAATCTCCTCAGAGGTGGAGTAAAGAAATTGATTTAAAGAGCCCTTTAAGTCAAAAAAAAGGGCTTCGTCGTGTGGACGGGTAGTGTAGTGTAGACCAGGCCTTAGGCTAAGGCTGTGTCTTACACTAGCACTTTTGTCGACAAAACTTTTGTCACTTAGAAGAGGAGTGAAAAAAAAAACCCAGCCAACAAAAACTCCAGTGTGGACAGTGCTATGTCGGCAGGAGAGCGTCTCCTGACAACATAACTACCACCGCTCTTTGGGGGTGATTTAATTGTGCTGGTGGGAGAGCTCTCTCCTGCCAGCATAGAGAGGCTACACAAGAGACCTTGCAGCGGTGCAACTGTAAGGTCCGTAGTGTAGATATAACGTTAGATTTTAGCAGCCAAATTCCACGAAGATTCTGTCCACACTGCGCATACTCCATCCTGGATCTGAACAGGATTTTCCCTGCAATTGCAGCTCTGGATTGCTGTGGGCTGTGCCGGTTCTGGGCACCTGAACAGAGAGCAGGTAGACTCTTCTGTGCTCCCATTTATCCCTTGCTGGGCCCAGACAGCATGGAAGAGGAAGCTGCCTGATTCCATTGCCTTGAGGAAAAATGCTGGACTGGGGGAGTGTAGATTGGGTCAAGGAGCCTGGGGTGAGGGGAAAGATGGGGACTAGAGAATGACAAGTGGAAGGAGAGCGAGACTGGGAATTGGGGTCAGAAGAGACTGGGAATTGGACCTGGGAGCAGAGACTGTGACTATCTGGGCAAGGAGACTGGGACAGAAATGGGAACAACAGGGAGGCAGAAGGTGGGGATAAAAAACTGGAGGGGGGACTGGACTTGAAAACTAGTGGGTTGTGGAGAAGGAGGTGAGGCAGGAGGGGAAACATCTGACATAGAGGTAGGGTGATGGGAGAGAATGGAGACAGGTTGGGCAAAGAGACTGGGACAGGGGGCCGGGGGAAACAATGATACTTAGATTGGATGCGGAGCCCAAGGATGGAGACTGGGAATGGGAGCCAGTGGAGATGAGGAATGTGGGTGAGGGGGACATAGGAGGCTAGGATGAAGTTTGAGAGGCAGATCAGATGAGGAGCCAGGAGGGGGAACTTGGACTAGCTGGGCAAAAAGAGGTAAGGATCCAGGGCACTTAGGAGGGAACTGGGAATGGCTGGGCAAGGTGACTGGGGGGAATGGACTGGATAAGGGTGGAGACAAGGCCTTGCTGGGCAAGAGGTGGGTCTGGGATGAAGGGAGTGGAGACTGGAACTGGCTAGGTGAGGAAAAAGGGATTGGAATGAGGAGTCTGTAATGGGGAAGAGACAGGACAGGGACAAGTTCAAAGGGATGTAACAGAAGGGATCAAGCTTGTGGGGGGGAGGTATATGCAGAAGAACCTGTGCCCATTAGAGACTCTCCCTGCCATAGCCTGGAATGGAACCCAGGCTTCCTAAGTCTTACCATTCCTTTGCTATTAGCAAATATCTTTGAAACCTACTGGCAGAGTGTCTCTTCCTCCTCTACTGCTGGTCCACATATAGGATGACACTACTATTGCTATCAGTTACTTAGCTTAAGTGGCAGAGGCTCTGTGGTTCCAACCCAGCTGATGAATTGTGCAGGTGTAAATTGATGGATGTAGAACTCACAGGCATATTGTGAAAATTAATTCATTAATATTTGTCAAAGACTTAGATACTGTGGTGATGAGTACCATAGAAAAGTTCATGGGGAATTCAATAATTCTGTCTTAAGAGAAGGATTTGGATACAGTTCAGTAAACAAGGAATGGGGCCAAACATTAAACAAAGAGAAAACAAAATATTTGATAGCCGCTCACTGAGTGAGCACAATCAATTCTGTGCACTGAATGATATAGCCCTATAGAAAAAATAGTATGTTGACATTAGAGATGGTTGGAACATTTCCAACAAAACATTTTTTGTCAAAAAATGCTTTTAGTTGTAGCCAAAATGTGTCACGGAAATGTATTTATTTCAGTGAAGTTTTCAATGGTAGGGTTTCTGAGGTCCAGGGTGGACTCTGTGGTGAGGGTGAGAGAGAGAGACATCCAAATAAAAAACTTGACCTTTTTCATCTGAAAACAGCTGTTTCAACACAATTCCATTTCATAAAAATTTCCATTCCAGTGCTGAACAGAGACAAATTTTGAAACCTCAAAAAGTTGCCACAAAACTGAATTGTTCTCTGGCCAGCTCTAGTGGTCATCTAATTAAAGACTGTATAGAAATACATATGCACAAGGGGGCTGAATTAAGTTTGCAAAGCAATTTTGCATTTCCTATCTTGAGAGTGCTTTTCTTTGCAATCTTAATAATGTTCTTTCAACATAGGTTTTGGGTGTAATATATTCTGTTAATATAACTATCCATGAAAACGCTGTTTAAAGGTTTACAACACATGTGAAAGAAAGAGTAAAATATTTTGCTAGATATAAGTTATATGGATGTTGGGAAATCTATATTTTAGCAAAGGGAACTGCCATATAAAATGTCTTAAGTTGCTGAACACCAGTTACTCCCACTGAAGTCAGTAGGTGATCATCAGCTCTCAGAATTTGTTCCTAATTCTACAGATATACTAGATTATTATGACATTAAAATTAGTTTAAGTATACAAAATGGGGAAAACATTGAATTTTGTGTGAAATATTTTACAAATAATATACAGTAGAACCTCACAGTTAAAACACCAGAGTTACGAACTGACTGGTCAACCACAGACCTCATTTGGAACTGGAAGTACACAATCAGGCAGTAGCAGAGACCCAAAACAAAGCAAATACAGGTAAATGTAAACTATAAAAAATAAAGGGAAAGTTAAAAAAAATTGATAAGATAAGAAAACTGTTTCTGTGCTTGTTTCATTTAAATGAAGATGTTAAAAGCAGCATTTTTCTTCAGCATAGTGAAATTTCAAAGCTGTTTTAAGTCAACATTCAGTTGTAAACTTTTGAAAGAATAATCATGATGTTATGTTCAGAGTTACGAACATTTCAGAGTTACGAACAATCTCCATTCCCAGGGTCTTCGTAACTCTGAGGTTATGAAGAGAGACCGTATTTTAAAGTATAAGAATAAAGGGGGAAAGTTATGGTTTGAGCATTCAACTTTCACTTTGTATTTCCAACTTTTAAACATTAGTTTATCCATCCTTATCATTGCATTAATGGTTGGGGGTTTTTGCATGGAAAATCCTTGTTTTTCAAAAATTAATATGGGTAGTGCAACTTATTAAACCAAATTGATCCACGTTAGAACACTTACATAGCCTGAATGCTGCTGTCCTTATCTGTGAGTCATCCATAAATGGAGCTAGTCCTTAACCCAGCTGTCCTTCACCAATAACTACTGAATCCAGTCAGCCTAAACCAAGGCCTCCCAAAACTACTCACCTGAAATTTTGAACTATCCTGATATTTTCTGAGATGGTTTTGAGTCTGTACCTATTCATTGTTCAATTGGCTGATTTCAAACAGTCAACTTTAAACCTAGTGTACTGATATTTTTCAAATGTGACTTGGTTTTTAAGTTACAGTTAGGTGTACAAAACCAAGGAAGCCTGTAGAAGTCAATTCAGTGCTTTTTTTAGGTGATGAAAGCCCAAAGTTGGTAAATGCATCCAGAACTGGAAGGATCTTACCAAAACTTTCCCTGAAAAATGGATAACAGAAGTTTTCTGTAGATGTGTAAAATTTGCAGACATACATATGAATTTTACTGAGATTATCTCTTAAATCTCACAACTTCTGAACAGAGAGGTATACTAAAGTTATGAAGAAAATTCTTTTTTGGGCTAAGAACAAAAAAGAACCCCTAAAGCAGGGGTTCTCAACCTTTTTCTTTCTGAGGCCCCCTCAACATGCTATAAAAACTCCACGGCCCACCTGTGCCACAATAACTGTTTTTCTGCATATAAAAGCCAGGGCTGGTGTTAGACGATAGCAAGCAGAGCAATTGCCTGGGGCCCCATGCCATGGGGCCCCTATGAAACTATATTGCTCAGGCTTTGGCTTCAGCCCCAGCCCCAGGTGGCAGGGCTCAGGCTTCAACCTCATGCAGTGGGGCTTCGACTTTCTACCCTGGGCCTCAGCGAGTCTAATGCTGGCCCTGCTTGGCGGCTCCCCCTGAAACCTGCTCGCAGCCCCGCAAGGGGCTTCAGACCGTCTGGTTGAGAACCACTGTCCTAAAGGGTATTGTTTTCAGAAAGTTATCAATACCTGAAAACAAGTGCTTAGAAAAAAATGTCCCCTCGGTCATAACTATGGATTTAATATACTTTAATCTTATTTACATCCATCGTTAATTTCAAAGAATTCCTTGTATCTGTGTACTATATGCCTATAATAGAAATTTTAAAGTGAAGGCACCTGTAATTTTGTGGATTATTTATAGGGCTATGAGTCAGAAGATCTATGCTGTTTTCCCAATTTAGACTCAGTGTGCAATCTTAGGATATTTTTATGACTGCTTGTCATGGATGCTCTACTCACTGCTGGGTGACACCTCCTGGTGATTCCAGGGATTCATTCTGCCCAGTTGCTGCTCTCTTCCTGCTCACGGAGTCACGGTACGGCTGCTTCGTGACTTGATCCTCTGGCCAGGTCACACTGCAATTTCCCCTTTCAGGGGAGTCTTTCCAAGTCTCTCCGCACAAGCAGCATCAGGCAGTCCTTAAACCCACTGCCCTGACTGTGTCATTCCCCAGTGACTCAGGCAGTCCTCCCATTTACTGCCTCTAGCAATACCACTCTGCAGTGGTTGGTAGGGAAATCCAGGCCCATCCTCTACTCTGGGTTCCAGTCCAGGGCCCTAAAAAGAGCAGTTAAGGTCTGGAACTTCACCAATCGTACAGCTCTCTTTCCTGGACTATTTCCTACTGTGTTTCTTTAAGCTCCTCCATCAGCCTTACTAGTCAGACCCTTCTCTCTTAGGCCTTGTCTACACTACAAGACTATTTTGAATCAACTTAGTTCGAATTTGTGGATTCGACCTTATGAAGTCGAATTTGTGTATCCATACTAAATACACTAATTCGAATTTCTGAGTCCACATTCACGGGGCCAGCGTCGACTTTGGAAGCGGTGCACTGTGGGAAGCTATCCCACAGTTCCCGCACTCCCCGCTGCCCATTGGAATGCTGGGTAGAGCCCCCAATGCCTGCTGGGGGAAAAAATGTGTCGAGGGTGGTTTTGGGTAACTGTCGTCATTGAACCGTCAATCACGCCCTCACTCCCTCCCTCCCTGAAAGCGCCTGCGGGCAATCTGTTCATGCACTTTTCTGGTCAGTGACAGCGTGGACGCCACAGCACTGCAAGCATGGAGCCCGCTGCGATCCTCGCTGTTTTCTCCTCCTCGCACTTTATCGTCCACCTCTTCCACATTCAGCTGCTGAGAAATTGGGCTACTTTTCAATGGTTCTGCAAGCACTGGGGGACCATAGGGGACGTTTTACCAACATGAACGTCAGATGGCCGGGCAAGGTTCCTGATGCGTGTGTTCTCAGGAACTGTGGGCTGCTCAGACGCCTGCTGGAAGGTAGTTTCTTCCCGTACCACGAAATAACTGTTGTGGATGTGCATTTGCCTATAGTGATCCTCGGTGACCCAGCCTGCCCGCTAATGCACTTGCTCATGAAGCCCTATACAGGCGCCTGGGACAGCGACAAGGAACTCTTCAAATACCAGCGAGCAGCGAGCAGCGTGACCTGTGACTGTTCAGTTTCTTTACAGAGAAGCTGAACCTGCCCCTGTTTCTTTACCCAGTTACTGTTGACTCTCCTCTTCGGTTCAATACCCCGTTCTCCCCATTTCCCCCACTTCCAAGACACGTGTAAAAATAAAATACATGTCACACTGTTACTGAGGAGAGGTTTCTTTATTCATGACTTTTCGTTAAAGGGTTGAAACTGGAACGCAGACTGTGGTGGGTAGGGTGTGCGCTGATGTAAAGACCGCCTCTAAACTCAAGGAATGACAGGCTCCTGCTCCTACAGCGGTCCGCATTCCCGGACTGCTTGTTTCAACGGAGCCTGCCATCCCTCCTTTTTGGGATTCTGTGTGCGGGGGGCTATGTGGCCTTGTGGCGGAGGAGGACGGATACAGATTCCTCTGCTGCGTGACTCAGCGGTCCAGGACAAGGACCGCTGTATAAGATCTGTAACCGCCCTCCCCCGCTAAAAAGTCACATCCCCACCGCCCACACAGAACCTGGAAACCACCTCCCATACCGACCACGGTGCCTACTGACTGCACTGTGTGTGTGACCCGCTGCTGATCCGGCCCCCGTGTCTGTACCCTGGGAAAGGTGCCTGTCCTATGCAATTAGCAACGCACTTCCCCACGCACCCCATTCAAACACAGTCTTCAGTGAAAAAACATGACGGAAACAGTACTTAACAGCAAAGTATTTTTATTACTTAAGTACACAGTTATGGGATGGGACTGGGATTGGGACTTGTTTGAGTCCAGAAGGGAAGGACTTATGCAAATGTAGGGTATGAGAGCTTTTGGTTACTTGAGCACTCTGCTGGGGTGCAGTGACAGTATTCACGGCCCAGGGCGGGCATCCTCCTGGTTATTTAGGGTGAGGGGGTATGTGACTTTGTGGCGGGGGAGGGCGGTTGCAGAGATACTGCCGGGGGCTCTGTCCTGCAGCGGTCCTGCAGAACATACACAAGTCGCCGGAGCGTGTCCGTTTGCTCCCTCACTAGTACAAGCATTGCTTGAGTCGCCTGCTTGTGTTCCTCACGCCACCTCTCCTCCCATTCGCTGTGTGAGCGCTGGTACAGAGAGACTTTCTCCCTCCACTGCCTCTGCTGGTCCGCCTCGGCTAGGTAGCAGCCCACACATTCATCGAAAATCGTGTCCCTTGTCTTTTTCTTTCGCCGCCTAATCTTCGCCAGCCTCTGCGAGGGGGATGCTGTGGAAGGTCTGAAGACAGTGGAAGCTGTGAGATGGGAAACAGTTAGTGAATTCCTTGCAAAGATACTTTTTTGCGAACAATTAACTGAGTCTAGGCTGTCTCTGTGAATTTTTTGTTGAGACCCCTGTGCCTGCTGTTGCACAAATCATTTGCGCGGTGGATTCTGGGTAAATGTCGCCAGTCATTCCTTCCTCCGGGAAAGCAACGGCAGACAATCATTTCGAGCACGTTTTCCATGAAATGCCCTGGCACACGCCATAGCGTGGCAACAATGGACCCTATTTTGCCTTTTGTGTATGTCACCGTATGTGTACTAGATGCCGCTGACAGAGGCGGACCAGCAGCGCTACACAGCAGCATGCTTTTGCTTTTGCATGACAGCAGCGATGGTTACCAGGCATACTGTACCGTCTACCATACCATGAACTGGTAAGAAGGCGGTAATAAGATGGTCATGGTTACCTGTCCTTTTGCACTGCGCCATTTGGTGCTGTCATAAGTGCCCCTGGCCGATCAGCCAGGGGCGCAAAAGCAAAATTTGGGAATGACTCCCCGAGTCAATCCCTCCTTTTTGGGTATCTAAAAATAGAATCAGTCCTGCCTAGAATATGGGCAACTGTACTAGAGAACCACTATATCATAGAACCAGAGAGCACAGCTGCTCTCTGGCCAATCATGCATAAATTTTGAGCTGAATGCTATTCACAGGGTGTGCTCCTGAAACAACCCCAGCTGTTCATTCCATTCTTCCCCCAGCCTTCCTGGGTTCCAATACCATTGTCCCCCCACTTGTGTGATGAAGTAATATAGAATGCATGAATAAGACACAGGTAGTCGTTTGTGAGAAATGAGTGGAAGGAAGCCTCCAGCTGCAATGATAGTCCAGAGATGACATTAAGGGGTGTGGAGGAGGGAGCCAATCATCCCTCTGCTAGTCCAGGGGCAATTGAATCTTTTCTTTACAATGAAGGGTGGGGGCTGATGGAGCTCAGCCCCCTGTTGCAATGATGAGGACGGTTACCAGCCATACTGCACCATCTACCATGAAAAATTAGGACCAGGCGACCTTGATCGACCTGTCCCAAGCAAGTTGGTATGGTTACCAGTCCTTTTGCACTGCCCCATGTGCCAATAGGCTGATGATGAGGACGGGTAGCAGTCCTATTGTACCATCAGCCACCCATGGCGGGGTGGGAGGAAGGATGTTGTTGTTGAGTGCTGCAGCAGCGCGTCTATCTGCAGCATTCAGTACAGATACGGTGACATGTAAAAGAGTCAACAGAGGATTGTTTTCCCTTTAACTTCTGGGGGTCAGGGGAGGGGTGTGTAAATTGCCGAGCTATGCCCCGACCCACCGCGGACACTGTGTTTGACCCTAGAAGCATTTGGAGATCAGCCAAGAATGCAAATGCTTTTCGTAGACAGCAGGAACTGTGGGATACCTTGCGTCCTCGTTCCCCCCTCCCTCCATGAGCGTCCATTTGATTCTTTGGCTTTCCATTACGCTCGTCACGCAGCTGCGTGCTGAGTCTGTGCTATGCCGTCTGTCCGGAGATTTTTTAAAAATACTTTGGACCAGGCGTAACATTACAGTAATTCCCCTACTTAGATGCAGGAGTCTCCAAGCGAGATAACCGTGAGGACGGGCACTGAAGGAGATAGAGAGCGCATGCTGCGTGAAATCTAGCACGAACCACGGACCTATGCAGCCGTGCTCTGGGAGGCAGTGCTCCCTGAATACCGCATGAAAGCCTCGCGCGGAAAAGTGTGCTATCACGGAGCACCCAATAAGGCAGCTCTCTCCAGGAACCTCCTGCTGATGCTTATCGATTAACGGCAGGAGAGCTTCGTGGAGATCTCCCAGGAGGATTTCTGTTCTATCACCATATATAGAGAGACCTCCTTTTCACACACTTCAGATTTCTGTTATATTAAGAATAAAAGTTAACATGGTTAAAGCACTTACCGACTGCTCCTACCCCTGATTCAGGATCCGGGTTCATGGCCGGGGAGGGTTGGTAGGGGATCTCCGTGACGGTGATGAAGAGATCCTGGCTGTCGGGGACACCAGCGTTGTAAGCGCTGTCGCCTGCCTCGTCCTCCACAAACCCTTCCTCATCTTCCCCGTCCGTGAACATCGTCGAGGAACTGTCCGTCGACACTGTCCCATCATCAGAGTCCATGGTCACTGGTGGGGCAGTGGTGGCAGGCTCCATAGCATCCGTTGGCCGCTTTGATTTTTTGGTAGGCTTGTCTGGGGTCCTTGATTTTCACGCGGCACTGCGTTGCATGACGGCTGTATCCTCTGTCTGTATCATGGCTTTGGAGACCTTCTCGTAGGTCTTTGCATTCCGTTTGTTGGAGCGCAGCTCCGAAAGCACAGACTACTCGCCCCCCACACCGATCAGATCGAAGAGTTCCCGGTCAGTCTATGCTGGGTCCCTCTTTTTATTCAGAGATTACATGAACTCCTCTGCTGGAGAGCTCTGCATTGCTGCCGGTGCTGCTGAGCTCGCCCCGATGTCCAACCACAAAATGAGATTCTAACTGTCCAGAAAGGAAAAGGAATTCAAATTTTCCCGGGTCGTTTCCTGTGTGGCTGGTCAGAGCATCGAAGCTCGGACTGCTGTCCAGAGCGTCAACAGAGTGGTGCACTGTGGGATAGCTCCCGGAGCTACTAAGTTCGATTTCCATCCACACCTAGCCTAATTCGAACTAGCCATGTCGAATTTAGCGTTACTCCACCTGTCGGGGTGGAGTACCAAATTCGAACTAAAGAGCCCTCTAGTTCGAATTAAATGGCTTCCTGGTGTGGACGGTTGAGCGGTTAGTTCAAATTAACGCTGCTAAATTCGATTTAAAGTCCTAGTGTAGACCAGGCCTTAGAGCTACTAAGTAAACCCTTCCTTATGGATTCCTATCTCCCCTTCCTGTTCTGTTACCTCAGGGAGAGAGACTGCAGGCTTCCTCCTTGCCACTTCCCACTGCTGCCAGCCTCTTGGCTTTATAGAAGCCCGACCTGTTCCCTCACAGGTGAGCTTCTTTCTAATTAGCACCTTCCACTCAGCCTATATCTCCCCCATTTACAGATTAATTGGCTGATTTACCCCTCCCCCCCCCAGCCTAATTCAGTTCTTTCAGGGCCAGTGTGGGGAGCACATCCCAACTAAACAGGAAGCCTGCCAAACAGTCAGTGGTGCCACTGGACAATTAAAGTGCTGACAGAGCACTCAAAGAAGACAAGGCCATTGCGGAGATTCTTTGCATCAATCTTCATTTCAGAGGATATGGGGGAGATCTCCACACCCGAGCCATTCTTTTTAGGTAACAGATCTAAGGAACTGTCCCAGGTTGAGGACAGTATCAGCAGAAGAGATTTTGGAACAAAATTGAGAAATTAAGCAGTAATAAGTCATCAGGACCAGATGGTATTCACCCAAGCGTTTTGAAGGAACTCAAATATGAAATAGCAGAACTACTAACTGTGTTATGTAACACATCACTTAAACTATCCGCTGTACCAGATGAGGGTAGCAAATATAACGCCAATTTTTTAAAAAGGCTCCAGAGGTGATCTGGTCTTTACAGGCGGTAAATCTGAAGTAATTACTGAAGTAATTCAGTACCCCAGGCTAATTGTTTGAAACTATAGTAAACAACAGATTTATCAGATACATAGATAAATATGATATGCTGGGGAAGAGTCATGCCTTACCAATCTATTAGAATTCTTTGAGGGTGTTTGAAGTCTTTGAAGCATGTTGACAAGGGTGATCCAGTCGATATAGTGTATTTGGACATTCAGCAGTCTTTGACAAGGTCCCTTACCAAGACTTTTAAGTAAAGTAAGCAATCATGGGATAAGAGGGAAGGTCCTCTCATGGATCAGTAGCTGGTTGAAAGATAGGAAACAAAGGGTAGGAATAAATGGTCAGTTTTCACAATGGAAAGTGGTAAATAGCAGGGTCCCCCAAGGATCTATACTGGGACCTGCACTGTTCAATATACTCAAATGATCTGGAAAAGGGGGTCAACAGTGAAGTGGCAAAATTGTTAGACAATACAAAATTACTCAAAATAGTTACGTCCAGAGCTAACTGTTACAAAGGGATTTCACAAAGCTGGGTGACTGGGCAACAAAATGGCAGATGTAATTCAATGTTGATAAGTGCAGAGTAATGCACACTGGAAAACATAATCCCAACTATACATACAAACTGATAGGGTGTAAATTAACTGTTACCACACAAGAAAGTGATCTTGTAGTCATCATGGATAGTTCTCTGAAAACATCTGCTCAGTGTTTAATGGCACTCAAAAAGTTAGCAGAATGCTAGGAACCATTACGAAAGGTGTAGATAATAAAACAGAAAAATGTAGTGCCACTGAATAAACCCATGCACGCACCTTAAATACTTCATGCAGTTCTGGTTGCCCCACCTCAAAAAAGATATATTAGAATTGGAAAAGGAACAAAAAAAGGCAACAAAAATAATTAAGAGTACAGAACAGCTTCCATACAAGGAGAGATTAAAAAGACTAGGACTGTTCATTTTAGAAAAGAGACAATGAAGAAGGGATATGATAAGAGAGCTATACAATTGTGAATGGTATGGAGAAAGTGAATAAAGAAGTGTTATTTATCCCTTCACATAATTCAAGAACTAGGAGTCACCCAATGAAATTAACAGGCAGCAGATTTAAAACAAAAAGGAAATACCGCTTCACACAATGCACAAGCTGTGGAACTTATTGCCATGGGATGTTGTGAAGTCAGAGGGATAGTTCAGTGGTTTGAGCACTGGCCTGCTAAACCCAAGGTTGTGAGTTCAATCCTTGAGGGGGCCACTTAGGGATCTGGGGCAAAATCATGCTAGTGAAAGCAGGGGACTGAACTTGATGATCTTTCAGGGTCCCTTCCAGCTCTATGAGATAGGTATATCTCCACATATATATATAAGGCCAGAAGTATAACCAAGCTCAAAAGAGAATTAGATAAGTTCAAGGAGAATAGATCCACCAATGACTATTAGCCAGAACAGTCAGGGATGCAACCCCATGCTCCAGACATCCCTAAACCTTCAACTGCCAAAAGCTGGGACTGGATGACAGAAGATGGATCACTCAACATTGTCCTGTTCTATTCATTTCCTCTGAAGCATCTGGCACTGGCCACAGTCAGAACATAGGATATTGGTACAGATGAACCATTGGTCTGACCCAGTATAGCCATTTATATATGACTCTGTGCTTTGGTTATTCTGTAGGTCAAATGGGGCTAATGATCAGACAGCCTTATAAAGTACTTTGAGAGCTATGGAAGCACTACAGCAGCAAAAACAACATGTATGTTTTAGGGCTGTCAATTAATCGCTGTTAACTTACACGATTAACTCAAAATAATTAATCGCAGTTTTAATTGCACTGTTAATAGAATACCAATTGAAATTTATTAAATATTTTGGATTTTTTCTACATTTTCATATATATTGATTTCTGTGTTGTAATTGAAATCAAAGTGTATATTATTTTATTACAAATATCTGCACTGTAAAAATGATAAAATAAATATTATTTTTCAGTTCATCTCATACAAATACTGTAGTGCAGTCTTTGTCGTGAAAGTGCAACTTATAAATGTAGACATTTTTTTTGTTACATAACTGCACATAAAAACAAAACAATTTAAAACTTCAGAGCCTACAAGTCCACTAAGTCCTACTTCTAGTTCAGCCAGTCGCTAAGACAGACAAGTTTATTTACATTCACAGGAGATAATGCTGCCCTCTTCTTATTTACAATGTCACCAGAAAGTGAGCACAGTCATTTGCATGGCACTGTTGTAGCAGGAATCACAAGATATTTACGTGCCAGATACGCTAAACATTCATATGCCACTTCATGCTTCAGCCACCATTCCAGAGGACATACTTCAATGCTGCTGATGCGCATTAAAAAAATAATGCGTTTATTAAATTTGTGACTGAACTCCTTGGGGGAGAATTGTATGGGCCCTGATCTGTTTTACCCGCATTCTGCCATATATTTAATGTTATAGTAGTCTCGGATGGTGACCCAGCACATATTGTTCATTTTAAGAACACTCACTGCAGATTTCACAAAACACAAAGAAGGTACCAATGTGAGATTTCTAAAGATAGCAACAGCACTCCATCCAAGGGTTAAAAATCTGAAGTGCCTTCCAAAAGCTGAAAGGGACAAGGTGTGGAGCATGCTTTCAGAAGTCTTAAAAGAGCAACACTCCGATGCGGAAACTACAAAACCTGAGCCACCAAAAAAGAAAATCAATCTTCTGCTGGTGGCTTCTGACTCTGATAATGAAAATGAATATGCATTGGTCCACACTGCTTTGGATTGTTATCGAGCGGAACCCATCATCAGCATTAACACACGTCCTCTGGAATGGTGGTTGAAGCATGAAGGGACATATGAATGTCTAGCCTATCTGGCACATAAATATCTTGCGATTCCAGCTACAACAGTGCCATGAGAACGCCTGTTCTCACTTTCTGGTGACATTGTAAATAAGAGGAGGGCAGCATTATCTCCTGCAAATCAAACTTGTTTGTCTGAGCGATTGGCTAAACAAGAAGTAGGACTGAGTGGACTTGCAGGCTCTAAAATTTTATATTGTTTTATTTTTGAATGCAGTTATTTTTGTACATAATTCTACATTTGTAAGTTCAACTTTGGTGATAGAGATTGCACTACAGTACTTGTATTAGGTAAATTGAAAAAGAATATTTCTTTTGTTGTTTACAGTGCAAATACTTGTAATCAAAAATAAATAAAAAGTGAGCACTGTTGACTTTGTATTGTGTTATAATTCAAATCAATATATTTGAAAATATAGAAAACATCCACAAATATTTAAATAAATGATATTCTATTATTGTTTAACAATGCGATTAATCACACAATTAATCGTGATTATCTTTTTTAATCACTTAACAGCCCTAATATGTTTTTATCATTACTATATGCTTGTTGTATCATACTTGATCAAGAAGTAAAATATTATACCATACAAGTATAATAGAAATATAATAAGAGTGCAAATTCTATTCTTAATTACACAGTGCAGTGCCTCTAATATCAGCTTTGCATCAGTATAACTTGAAGGACTTGCTCCCAATGTTTAATCCAGTGGATCTCAAACTTTTTACTGGTGACCCCTTTCACATAGCAAACCTCTTGAGTGCGACCCCCCCTTATAAATTAAAAATACTTTTTTATATATTTAACACCATTTTAAATGCTGGAGGCAAAGTGGGTTTGGGGTGGAGGTTGATGTGACCCCCCATGTAATAACCTCACGACCCCCTGAGGGGTCCCAACCCCCAGCTTGAGAACCCCTGGTTTAATCTATTATGGGCTGAAAGCTAAGAATTGTCATGCTGAGACACAGTTGGGTGAGAGACCTCCAAGAACACATGGGTGCTGTAGGAATGGTGTTGGTGCAACTCTTCCCTCTGAGTCAGTCCACTGAATTATGATACCCCAGCACACTGGCAGGAGCAAAGGACAAAGCTACGCTAGTAGACATTTTAGAGTTTGGAAGAGCTGTAAATCAAAGTACTGAATAATAATAATAATAATAATTGGAGATATACCAATCTCCTAGAGCTGGAAGGGACCTTGAAAGGTCATCGAGTCCAGCCCCCTGCCTTCACTAGCAGGACCAAGTACTCAAGGATTGAACTCACAACCCTGGGTTTAGCAGGCCAATGCTCAAACCCCATGGCACTGAACACAAGTATGGATGTGTAAATCCTAGTATTGTGGCTAAAATTGCAATTTAGATGATAATATTGTGCTTACTTACATTTCCCCTTACAGTTTCAGTTGAATATGGTGTTTTTCACTACCTATCCTAAACCGTTGTTCAGTCTTGCTGCATGCTGTTACAGTTGCACTGCAGTTGAGATCCTTGTGAGTTTGTAAAGTGGTTTGGCATGAAAACTGTTAGATATGAATACATTTAAATGTATTCATTTTATTTTTAAACAGATAGTGTCAGAGTGATGTGGTAAGGATACTTAGGCCAGGTTGTGGGACATATCTTCAGCTGGTGTAAATCATGTCACTCCATGGAAGTCAATGACGCTATGATGATTTATACCAGTTGAAGTTCTAGCCTTATATCTACAATTACACATGGAACTCACATTTGGTATCTGTGGAAATTCTGCATTCATAGTTTCATAGTTTGTGAAACCTAAGTGATTTGAGGGAGCCCTGCAAGAGGCTGAGGAATCAGTAGTTACATACATTATAAGAACAGTATTTGAACCATGAAATTATGCTGTAAGAGCGAAAAATAGGAGATTTACAAAGTATTTATCTTCTATTGTCTGCTTGTTAAAGAAACAACTCAAATACATTAAAGTCCTGATCCTGCAAAGACGTATGCATGTGTTTAACTTTAAGCATGTGAGTAGTCCCATTGCATGTACCACTGACTCCAATGGGACTATCCACATGTGTAAGTCATGCAACTACCTAAGGTCCTTATCCTCCAAATTAGAAAGGCTCACCTGTGTTCAGACAGGTGGTACATATATATCTTAAATTGGATCATTCCCACTACATGTTTAGTATAATAAACAAAACACCATTTTTAAATATACAGAGAAAAGACAACAGTATTTTTCTCTTTTTAGGAACCAAGGTTACATTCTGTGAGAAGAAATTTTTCACATCCTTCATCTGTGAGTTTGAAACCTCGATATACACGAAGCCCTCACTTTCATCCTAGAAAAGATTACAGAATGGAAGATACAATTCTCACTCCACCTTCCTCTACAGACTCTGTTAAATAGACTCTTAGATGTCTACTATGCTAATATGTCTAGCACACGGAGGGTATGTAATTTAGTAACTCTCAACATTTACTGAGTATGCCTAAGTTAAAATGCCCTTTTTTTTTGTAAAAGGAAGAAGAAGAAATCTTGCAGTTCATGTCAGCAAACACAGGATATGCAGGATAAAATCATGGTTTCCTTTATCAATTAATGCACATTTAGGTGACAGACTTGTAATTTGTGATATACAGACTATTGTATATGCACTATTTATTAAAGTAGTTTGAAAAACAGCATATTTGTATTACAGGAAAAATCTAAAATTCATTTTTGTATCAGATACATTACAACAGACATTTTCAACATTTGAGCCATTTTCTTGTAGACTGACAGCATATACTTGATTTGGATACCAATTATTTTATTTTACATATTGTTATGTAAACATAACTGTATTTTTTCACGTCATGTATAGTTTGTGTAACTTTATTTTGTTGTTGTTGAAATCAAATCAGAAGAGAATTCTTGCATAGGTGTAATTTTAGTTACTTTCTGATAAGAATTTTTAAGAATATAATTTGGACCATTTGTTTATAATTCTATACCTTTATCTGAGGCTGACACTGTTCTTAAATACAGTAAACAATACATTCATGTTTATATGATTTTTAGCTATAGAAAATGAGCAAGAATTTACTTAATACTTTATATTTTAAGACAACTGAAACCTGCACCTAGCATTTAAGTATTAATATTTTTGTACAGTCTGTGCAGAATTAAAAACTCATTGACTGACTATATCATGTGTTGAGATGGAAAACAATTTTCTCCTCAGCTGCAAGGACTTAATAATTTATTCCTTCTTTTTCCCCTTTGCCTTCCTTTTTAAGGATTCCATCTATATTATTACATTTTAAATTCCTGATAGATTAAAACATGACTACTGTATTTAATATGAGTACAAGCCGTGGTTTATTGTTTCTGTAGTACTGATAGTCTTTATCTTTACCTTTCTTATGTATGTAAAATGTTTTAAACTCTTTTTTTTAATTTTTGGACTGCTTGATAGTAACTTTCCGACTGCATTTGCAATATTCTGTTTTAGTTTTATATCAGATGAAGGTCTTGCAGAGCGGGCATTATATATAGCAGTAGTAGATACATACACAGATAATATTCAGTCTTATTTAAAATCCACTCTAGCAGTCGGTCGTTTTCTTTTATATTGTGCTGGGCCTTATTCGTCTCTCTTACACTGGTTTAACTCCAGTTGATTGACATTGCTGAGAGAGGAGAGTCAATCCCATAGTATATAATTTTATTTACTGTTTTAGTAACACTCCAAGACTAAAGCAGTTTTGCACCATTGTTGAACAGAAACAAGATCACACATCAATATGATTTATACCTCTTGTAAAAAAACTTTTTGTGATAACCCAACAACTGTCATTTTTAAACAGTTTATGTCAAAATGTAAATATAACTTGGGTTCTTGTCGATATCAGCTCATTGTTTTGGGGCAGATCTTCAACTGGTTTAAATTGTCATAGCTCCATTGAGACAATCTACGCCAGCTGAGCATCTGCCCATTGTCTTTATATTTGGTTTAGGTTTTAGAATTTATCTGAATAGATATGTTATAGATATTTTGGCACATCCTAAAACTGCTTCATCTATGTGAAAGCATTTGCTCAGTTTTAAGTATGGTATTTTGTAAGCAAAGGTAGCCAGGAAAGGTCTTGTGTTCTGTTATTACAGCCTTATTTCTAATATCATGAAACAACATACATATCAATTTGACTCATGTTTAGAGTTCATAGTTTTAGTTTTTTCTTTGTTCTACTAAAACATTAGTTTTATTACAATATTTTTTAAATTATAGAGGTCCAAGAAGTAAATTTGTTATGCAGTAATGTGTTCAACAATTTTGATTTACAGCTGAAGTCTCTTAATCTAATTTCTCAAAGATGAACAAATATTATGCAGTTGTTGATATACATATCAGGTAAAGGGTATCTAAAAAGCCCAGATACTCACACATTTATTATTTCCATTTATAGGAACAGATTTTAGATTATAAATATTGACTTTTGGTTTTATTTTCTTCAGAAACATGAGGGGGGAAATAATCTGTGAAATAACAAATGTTAGTCTGATAATTTTATTAGTAGTGCAAAAATAAAAAGATGGCAGAATATCCATTTTGAAAAATCTCTTTCATACTCAATCTGAGTGACTATGCATTTATTTTATAAATAACGTAACACGTTCCCAGTGCTACAAAGGCAGATATAGTATCTCATCTAAAGATCAAGCTTTTAACCATAGTATTAGCTGTCGTTTTTTTAAATTGAAGTAGTTGATTTCTTGTATAAGTGTCAATTAATTTTCTGACATGAAGGAAAGGTTGAATTGATATGTTGTTTAAAGAGTTATAATACAGACTGGCCAAATTGATTCTTTCTTTTGTGCTTCAGTTATAAGAATCCCAGTTTGAAAAGTAAAAACCAAATAGGTATATTAAAGTTTCAGATGTTTTTTTTAATTCAGCAATTGAAAATGTGTTCTTGTTTGACCACATTTCAATTCTTGGTCTTGAAAAATATTTCAGCTTTAATTATTTGGTCAAATGAATACAGCATGCAATTATATGAACATTAAATTATATAAATCTAAGGCAAATAAAACGATGGGATGAGCTACTGTGAGCTGCTTTATAAGGGACTCAGAATTCATAAAAACAAGAAATTGTAGTAGATATGAAATTTGATTTGTTTGTAAACAAAAGCATTATTTTCCCTCTTCTCCAGGCTAAAGTACAAAGGACTAAATCCTGAGGTCCTTACTTCAGTGGGAATTTTCTTAAATAAAAGTAAGGACTTCAAAATTTGGCCCACAGACACTTGTTCTGAAAAGTAAAAGTTAAACCTTAGCATTTATCATTTCATTTTACAATTTGGACTTTCTTTTGTATTCCTTCCTCTTTTGCCGTGGAAGAATGGCCCAGTTACAGTGTGCACATCAACTACTGCCCACAGATTTCTACAAGGAAGTCTGCTGCCACCCTTGTCTTCAGTATGAAGGTGCAGTTTGCTGACATTGTACTGGGCTCTATCTGTGTGGTCTAGAACAGATCAAGAAACAGAGCATTGAATGCTGAGATCTGAAGCCTCCAAGAGCCATACATCATTTTTTTAAGATTAAGCCAAGATTTTTAATAAAATAGGTTAAAATTAGGCTCCTAAAACTATATTTAGGATCCTGATTAATTTTTCAAAAGCACTGAGCACTAAGCAGCTTCTGCTGACTTCAGTTGCAGCTGTTGGTGTTGGTAGCACAGTACTTTTGAAGATCAGGCAGGTGATTAAATATGGCTAGGCTCCTGTTCTTTAAATTCTTCTCCTAGGATGATTGCAACCTAATCCTTGTTATGCAAATTCAGTTCAACTCTCAGGCTTCTGATCAGTGGGGCCCTTCATTAGGCAAAGTTGGGACACCCCTGCCTTAAAATTTAACTCCCATATGTAGCTGTACTCTCAGTATGTTCCTCTTGTAGAAAATAACATACATTAAGAAAGAACTACCCCACTCCCTCTTTAAAAAAAATCTGTGAGTGTCATTATCTTGATACTTCCAGTACAGCTTTCTTCCAATATTCATTCCTACCCCCCGCCCCGTTTGATGCTTTTCTATCCCATTCACCCTGTTCTTGGAAATTATATGCTTTTGTACAGAAGTCATACAGCTGCCTCTACATGCAGTGGTCCTGATTCTGCAATATAATCTTTATGGGTGTAATCCTGTATCTATGAAAAGCTCCATTGACACCTATGAAGGTCTACACATGTGCATGGGAGGAGGCCTACCCAAATCAGATTGCAGGAGCAGTGCCTATACGAATACTATTCTTTGTCAAGATAATCAAATATGACAAATTTTCCTCCTCTTCAGTATCCTTATCCACTGACAACCTTTCATGTTGAAACCAAATTCATTTTCTAACTTAGCCACCCAGTTTGTATTTTCATTATGCTAGAAAACTAGCTTTCAAAGCAGTACTAACAACTGATACTGACTGAATTTTGTATTCTAGATAGTTATGTGGCAAAAATGCTAGTGTGAACATTTGTAGTAGGGAACACTGGAAAATCATATTTACCAGAGATTTTGACTGACAGAAAAATTACATCTGAATTGATATCAATGGTTATCATCGCTCCCAAACATTTTTTATGCATTAGATCAAGGAATGTCATAATGTTAAGTAAAGTAGATTTTCCTCTATTTGGATAGTAAATACCTGTTTTGAAAGGTTAGAAGTAGCATTAACACAAAATATTAATCTTTCTTGAGAACTAGCAAACAATTCAGTTTCATCATAAAACAATTTAATTTGCCATTTTAATGTGATTTTTTTGTATTTAAGGTATTCTAAAATGCATTTACCAAAATAGGTTGCATTAAGACAACAATTTTCTGTGTCCTACACAATTTTTTTAACCATTATGTTAATGAACAAACTGCATTCCAATAACAATTTAGTAAACGCTAACAGAACACATGGCTTTACCTGTATGTTAGCATAGTTTTAAAATGTAGGAAGTTTCAAGGATGCGCCTTTATTGTAAGATAGGTTTGTAAAAATGTGTTAAAGGTAAAATAGTGCAGTAATTTCAGCTCACCTGGACTAAAGCTTTCTTCACTTCATGACAGCTCTCTGTTTAAGTGAAGAAAACAAACATTTAACAAGTCATTTTCTAAAGAAATAAAAAATATAAAAAGGATGTCTTAATGATACATCTGTACACTCCTATCAGAAAACTAGAACCTGTTGTGCAAAAAAAAAAAAAAAGTTTGAAATGTGTTAAGCACTTATCATGCTTAGCTAGCTGTACTGTGTAGCTCTCATTTAAAAGTAAATACAAAATAATTTATTTAAGAGGTAGCAGAAGGGTACAGGTCTCTTTTGGCCTTCATGGACCTTTTGAGATATTAATATTTTTAAAATATATTTAAAATGATAGCTTTAAGAGAGCCATACTGTTATTTTATACCATAGCCTCTTTCCATCAAAATTAGCTGCAGTTAATCATAAATGTATACATTAAATATAAATTGAATGCTCTTTATGTGGTTCATAATAAAGTTTCTGAGCATTTTGACTTTTGGAAATTGAAGCATGATAAAACTAAAGCTGACATGTGACATACAGTTTAAGTTTTGTCTTATATTAGTATGCAGGATTTTAGCTAATCGGATGAATGTTTGCTTTGATAATACAGTCCAGGTGCATTTAATCTGGTTACTGCAGTCTTGTTCAGTAAAGTGCTGTTGATGTACATAAATAAATGTTTAAACAATAAATTCATAGATCTTAAGATTTTAGTAAACCTGTTACCATTTAGAATAGTAAAACAAACATCTAATTTTGTGTTAAAACTGTTTGTGTGAAATATAGTCATAAAAACAAGTTTCTGTAGTTCATAACTTCTAATAAAACTCTGTTTTTGTAACTAAATGGTTAATTCAAATAAATTTTCCTGTATTTACTGCTCATGGTGTAATTTATTTTTGATCAAGTAGACTAGAATAGTGTAAATGATAAATATAAACATTTTTATTTATCAGGGAATTGTTTAAAAAATGAATGTGTAAACTTGTACAATAAGGCTACTGCTTTACTGTCACTTAAGCAGTTATGTTTTCATATGTGTTGATTAATTACACTATCTGTTTAAGAAGTTAGGTTAAAATAGCATCCAGGTGGAGGAATAGAAGTTTCCCTCTCTCAGGGTCCCTTGGCAGCCTATCAGTTTCTTCAAACAACCAGGAGGGAGATTATGGATTAGGGGATATTCCAGAAAAGGATGAGAGACAGAACAAAATACGTAGAATTTGCCAAACCAAGTAACTTGTAAATGGTATATTCTGTTCTCTGAAAAATATTCTTTAAGTATGTGTCAGTGTGGCTACCACTGTAGGTGTGCATGATCCTCATGTTTTCAGGGCTGAACATGTGCCCTGTGCTTCCTCATGCTCTCACGTAAAGGCATAAAGGGTGGAGCATCTGCTATTCTCCCTCTGTTCCCTCTTATTGCCCGTGACAGTAAAACTGAACCTGGACTGTGTCCAGTCCACTACTGTTTTTGAGCTTCAGACTCAAATTTTTTGTGAAGAACCTTTCTTCACCTTCTCATTAATTTGTTCATTATTCTTTTTTCTTGGCTGTTCCTATATACGTATGTATGTATGTATGTATGTATATAAAAGATGGGGGAGACACCCCCACCAGACTGCTCTACTGCAGGGTGAGCAACTTCATATCAGCTGCTGGCAATAGTGGACTCTAACCCACAATATTGAAACCTTGTTCTTCATGTGATGGTCTTATGCCCTTATCATTGTGCAGTGCAGATGTCTTTCCTGCCTCCAGGAAGGACACATCCCTGACAAATGTTCCATCCACTGCTTAGTCTCAACCTGAACCTGAAAATTGAGATATGGGTGTCTCAAATTACATCTCGGAGCAATTGTCAGGAACTCAGCTGGCTCTGGGTGCAGTTGCCTGGCAACTCAATGAGCTTGACTGAGCCCAATAAACTCAAGCTAAGTGACTGTGCTCCCTGATTGGACAGAAGAGCCAGCAAATAATAATTTAAGCCTTGTAGCAAAGGTAGCTGCTCAATATGTTCTACACCGCACCTGTGCCAGACCTGCTTCCTGTACTGATCTTTGCTTCAACCTGCACCTGTTCCTGCTGCATCCCTAGTCTCTACCTTGCTCTGCACATCCTGACTTCTGGTTCTGAGCACAACTCTGGTTCTGAACTGACATCTGATTCCTGACTCCAAGCAGTGGCTTGTCTCCTGACCCCTCAACTCTGGTTCTGCTTTCCAGCTCTGCTGTGACCAGTAGGCACAACTCCTGTTCCAACAACTAGGTCACACCACCTACACCCCCAGTGTGTGTAACAACAATCCACGAAGTTTGCATCTGATCCCAAAGAGAGAGAAATCCTCTAAACTGGAGTTGAGACTAACATCAGCAGTTGCCCCAGAATCCAAGTACCATACCACCAGTTCCAGTGGGAAGAAGTAGTCTAAAAAGGTGCCAAGACCACTGACACTGGATGCACATCCGCCCACCAGTGATTTAAAATGTCTGTGTGAAGACATTCTCAACGATGGATGGTCAGTGTTGCTTTTGCCCCTCTGCTTGGAGTAAGTACAATAGATTGGTTGAGGTCATCCTCCTCCTCAAAGACCCCTTATGGACTCACTTAGCTCCAACCAGTTGAGTCTCTTCTGAAAGGAGTAGTCGTGCAAGTCAGAGAAAGAAGTCTGATCCAAAACAGTTTCTAGGTCTTCTGATACAGTATTTAAGGTATGTTCTGAATCTCAGAAATCTTTGGTTCCACCCTTGGCTTAATTGACGCAAAGGAGCCATGAAGCACACTGCATGCACAGAATATGGCTTTTTTGGACTAATTACTGGTAAACTTCTTAAATGAAAGCACAAACTATGTATTATCATTATATACACTACAATGGAACAGGAGTAAAATCAGAGAACATGAAACTATGAATTTAATGCATTAGATTTTGGTAGGCAGCCAAAGAGAGGTTAGGACTAAAACTGGGTGAATTTTTTTGGCAAAACCTTTCTTTGATCAAAAATGCAGATTTAGGTCAACCAAAACATTTCACAAATTCATGTTGATTTCAGTGAATTTTTCTGGTCAAAACAAAAAAAATGCACAAGATTTTAGAAATGTCAGAACGATTAATTGATAAATAAACATCTTGTTCTGATTTTGGGGCTATATTCACACACCAAAACCACAGGAGGAGGAGCTGTCCCCTCATAACCTTTACCCCAGTGGTTACGGCATTCATGTGGGACAGGGGAGATGATCTAGGTTTGAATCCCCATTCTGGAGCAGAGACTTGAACCCAGGTCGCCCTCCTGCCAGGTGAATGCCCTAATCCCCAGGTTAAAGGATATTCTGGGGTGGGTCTACATACTTCAGTGTTCAGTGCAGGAGAGACTAGAACCCAAGCATCTCCCTCCATCCCTTCCCCAGTGAATGTCCTAACTACTAGACTAGCAGGTCATTCTCACGTTCTTTTCTTTCTCTGACAATCCAAAACAAAATTTTCTGACTTTTTTGATTCACTGAAAATTTAAGAAAATGTTGGGTTTGGTTCAACCTGACCTGAACCAATTTTTTCCTCCTATTTTTTTTGAATTGCAAAAAAAAAATCAATTAGTTGTCCAGCTCTAGTTAGGACACTGTATGCAAAATGACAGCAAAATCAAACTCCCTTCTATCTGTGTCTCACCATAACCGGCTAAGCTAAGACAATACAGTACACAAGACCTTTCCAAAAGACCCCTCCTTTTCAAACTGCTATCCTGATGTAATAAAATACCACACATTAATCCAAATTCTGTCCACTGTGTTTCATGTGCGCGTCTCCCACTGAAATCACTGGCTATTATTTTGCTCTGATGTACATCCTAGTACAACTGCATGCACTGGATTGTATGTTAGGGCAGAATTGGAACCAGTGATTTCAATGTGAGTTCTGTTCCTGAACCTGAAGACAAAATTGGGTCTACTGTGTCGCTGTTGTCTATGTTGTTGCTACACCATATCCCATTTTCTCCACTGTAAAAAGCTCTGTTATGTTACAAATTCATAGAGCTGTGTGATGCGATTTAAAACCATCTCTTTACTAAGATGAAAATCCATTGCTGTACTAATCACTGTAGTAAGTCTGATGAAAGAAAAGTCTTAAACTACTTAATGTTCTTGGAGAATGGAAGGGAAATGGCCACAGAACTTTGTTCACACTGCATAACTTGAAACAACAGTCTCTTTGGTTTAACATAAGGTGCATTTTAGTATGATCTTTTAAAATAAAGTATAACAAAAGTTGAATTGTCTTATTAACCTGGATTTTTTAAAATAATTTTTACTGTAATCATATATACTCTTCTTACCAAGAAAATTCTTTATTACAGCATGATCATGTATGCTTTTCCATCTGAAAGAAAATTCCTGTGGCAAGAAAATAGGAACCAAACTTTCAAATCTAAAATAGAGTCTAAACTGCTTTTCATTTACTTTCCTCCCCTTTGAGATGCCAGAAGCAATTTCCTCTTGAAGCTGACTTCCTTTCTGGAAATGATTTTCGTCTCTGACCATGTTGAGACTCTCTTTTCTCATTCTTTCATTCTGACTTGCTCTTTTTCCTCTCATTTACAACTGCATCTGAATAGATCTTCTGACAATAGGTAATTATATATGTTTCCCTCTAACTTTATTATTTCAGTTCTTTTTTGCCTCATTATCAGTCAGCCAAGAGGGATAGACAAAGCACTATTGGTGTCCTCTGCAACAGAACGCTGATGGGGGGGCTGGCTGTAAATTGACGTGGCATGGAAAATCTCTGCTAAGTTGTAGCAGCTTGTACGTTTCTGTAAAATCAAGCCCACTCTTGCTGAGTTAGCAGCTTGAAGTCATTATGGGTGCAATGCTTATATGAAAAAAACAATAGAAAATGCCTTCACTTTCTAACTTGGGAACTGAAATTTTTCTCTTTGGATTTATGGCTACTAGTAAACAAAATCCAAGGCAGTGAAGTTTGTTACTTCTTTTTTTCAGAGTAACAGAACTTGCTGCTTTCCCCACCCCCTTTCCTGCGATATTTTCTTTGCAGATCTTGCCATGGGGTGCGGACTACGAAAGCTAGAAGACCCAGATGATAGCAGCCCTGGAAAAATATTTTCTACGTTGAAGAGACCACAAGTGGAAACAAAGACTGACTCTGCTTATGAATATCTATTGCTGGATTTTACTTTAGAAGGTATTTTTCTTCTATTTTATCTTATAAGTTCTTGCAAAAGGAGGAACTACATTTTACTATTTTTATTTCTTCTGACTCAAATAAGAGAAAGTGAAGTTCATTTACCTTATCAAAGGTAATCAATATACCAGCCTTTTACTTGGAAATATTAAATATAAGGTCCTCAGATAAAATTAAAGTTGAAACTTTTTACATATTAAACAAAAAAAAGTTACACAGTTGTCCTTATTAAGGAAATTGGACAAAGATTGCTTGAAAGATTTTCCTAGATTCCTGTGAGCCGGATTCTGCCATCCTTATCGACTTTGAGTAACACACACTCACATGAGTTTAGTGTGGCTACTCACAAAAGTAAGTACACTCAGCATGAAGTGGTGGAATCGCCCTAAATGAATAACTCTTTTTTAAAATGTATTCAGCTTCCAAAAACCTATACTCATAGCTTGTTACTTTATGTGGAAATAGCTTCTAAGATGCTATAAGAAAACATTTTTTCAGCCTTATGGCAGATATTTTAGTAAGAGTCTTATAGACTAGTTATTAATGAGCCTATTTTTAAATGCTTCTTTCTACATCTTACTTTACAACTGCTTATAGGTCTTTTAAAATTGTGCCTGAAATAAAATGTACAGTTAGAAGCAGACAGTACTCTGTGGGGTACTTCCATTTACAGGGTGTCCTGTCTCTAATAGAGTAATTCTCTGTTCCAGAAAGTTGAAACACAAATAAACAAGCCCAGATGGCTGCCCTCTGACAACAGACAGCTCTTTGCTGCAGTTACTTTGTAGGACCTCACATTTTATAACTAACCGTTTACTAGATGTTCTTGTTGGCAGGGATTTAAAGTAAATACACTGATAAGTGGAAAGAGTCAAAAGGGGGGAAATTGTGATGTTATCTGTTATGTGACTTGGTACAGGAATATTTTAATAAATATAAAAGTGTGACCTCAATTGAACTAGGTATTTGAACTGCCAGATTACATTAATGTTCATGTTTATACATATTGAAGTGTTGATGATTAAGTGGTATGACTTGATGAATAGAAAACATAATATTGTACTAAATTATAGTTCTGACAACCAACAGCATTTTTAGCTTTTAATTAGAAAGAGGAGTTGTTCATTCACGTGTTCAGTTCCAGAAACAAAACTTCTTTGTATTGAGAAGTAGTAGTAACAATATACTCCAGGACTAGAGCTGGGTTGTGTAATACATAAATTAACTACCTGCTGCTGTCTTGCTATGGATGTGTAGGATAATAAAACTTATTTTCTTGACTCTGAAGTTTGTTTGGAGTTCCTAAATAGTTCACTGTATTCTAAATCATATTTTTAAGCACATAAAATTTCATGAAAACACTGTGGAAGGGATATGTTTTAAAGAAGTTAGTTGTTTTCAATGTTAAACTCAATGTAAACTTAGTAGGAGTGGGCGGGGGAGGTGGCTCTTTTACCGTCATCATATGTAATAACTGGTGTCACATTGCAAAAAAATTATGGCCACATTTTCAAACCATGGTGCATATTGTTAGACTCATGAATCCATATTAGGCACTTGACTAAAAGTTATTTGATATTCAGTGCTGCCTAGTACCTCTAACTTGCATTCACTTCATTGGGAATTATGGGTGCTCAACAACATTGAAATTCAGGTCACTTTTAGTTAGTTGCCTAAATATAGATTTAGGAGCCTAGCTTGAGGCACCTAAGTTTGAAAATGTAGGCCTATCTGTGAAAAAGAATGTCAGCTGTGTGCATATTTTTATATTCTCATATACCTCTGCCTTTCAGAGCTAGGTTTACATGCACACACACAGTATCTCAGTACACACTTGCTCTCGCCCTCTTTTACTAGGAAAATTCTAAACTATAGTGAACTTTGGTTTTGGTCATGAAATACAGGAAGTGGCCAATTTACTGTAGGGCCTGTTTAGAACCTGTACCTTTTCTCCTTCATATAAACTATCAGCTCCATCCTGCCTCTTGTTGCACCAGTATCTTTGGAATAAAGGGAGATCTATTAAGAGCTCAGTTAATATAGTTTATGATCAACCAGCTTGTATCACTTCTGAGCAACATGAATCTCATGCTGTCAGAGAACTGAGTGCTGTCTTCATAGCACTTTCAGTTTCTACTGGTTGAGGAAAAAGAAGATCATGCCCAGCATGTATTGCTCATTGTGTGAATTTTTACACCTAAGTACCTGATCTGGGCCCAAGTAAAAAAACTTTTTAAAATCTTATTTTTACAGACTTTCTATCCCCACTTTACATATATTATTGTATATTGTGATGAAAGTATAACAAGCACAGTTGTATTATATTTAAAGCTAGTTCAGAGTCTAAACTCAACAAGTTTATGGTCAAAGAAACAGAATGAAGGGCTTATCAAAGAGACTATTAAAACACACTGATTCTCTATCAAGCCCTTACACCAGTTAGAGCAGCCTAGGAACTATTAACCAGCTAAGCAGAGCTAGAGCACATTGTGATCTGGCTTCTCGTTCTTGTCCCTAACATGCTCCTTCCTAGCTGCAGGGATGGTGGCATAAGACTGGCTCTATGCCCACTGGAGGCTCCCCCACACCAGGAGACTCCCTAGGTAGGAAGATACAATCGGTCTTCACTTTGCACCACTTGAGTGGAATAAAGGGAGTGGGATAGAGTAGAGAATCTACCCAACTGTGGTTTTAAGTGTCTGTTTCTTAGTGCCAATTTTATCTCTGCAGCTATGAGGTGTGTCTCACATAAACAGCTTGACTAAAGTATTTTGGAAGGTCAACTAAAACATGTAAGTGGGGATCACTAGAATTTTCCCCACACTCACTATAGTGCATTTTGCCTCCTTCATATCTCTTCTTTTAGTAGAAAGGGGAAACCTGTGTCTATGTTCTTCGTATCAGCCTTCTGAAATTTCAAACAATAAAAAGCACCCTATCACTTTGAATAAACACAAATGTATATAAAAATTGATTTGCCATCACTTTTTACATTTCAAACATCTGGGTTATATTATTGTAACAGTTTTGATTGGCTGTTGTGAGAGAACACAACAAGATAGAAATTCTGTTTAAAATTTAGAATAGTTGCAACAGTTTGCAACATGAGGGAAGTGGGCCATGTCTTACACATACCTGCTTTTTTGGCTGTGGCATGCAGTCTAAGCTATACCATATGTGTTTTCAGTAAACCTGTACATGTCCATTGGCTTCACTATGCAGAATGTTCTTAAAGGAACTGTGGTTAGGAATCTTATTGCTCTGTTCACTTAGGGCTAAATCCTGTCATCTAGCATGCAAAGGGTGGGGGGAAAAGATATTTGAAATGAGCCTCTTTTCCTACATCCCACCTCTACACAACTAGCAAGAAATGTTGCATTTGCACAGTACAATAGTGAATTGTAAGTATAGCCAGATAACACAACAGCCCTTGCATCGTGTCCCCAAGGGAGCACAGTTTGTATTAGTGGGAGTATCTAGATTTGTGTCTGCTAGTGCCCATTCTGCCATCAGTGCATATGTGGAGGTGCATGTTGTTCCTGCCCACAGGAGCAAAAGAATGTTCCCCACAGTGTGTTGTCCAGCTGTTGTCAGAAATCTGCCCTGTGCAAGCAAGATTCCTGTGGCAGAGGGCACAACAGGCATCAGGCTTTCCCCAAAGATAGGATTTAATAATACTTAGTATTTACACAGTGCTTTAATATTTCAAAGTATTGTACAAACATTAACTAATTAGTCCTTTAAAAACCCTGTGATATACATATGTCAATATCATCCCCAGTTCACACAAGAGAACCAGGCACAGATAGGCTGAGACTTTGCAGACCACACTGCAGATCAGTGGCAGAGCCAAGATTAGACATCACAAATTTAATCTTAACCACCAGATCCCAAAAGGCTGATTAAATGAAAGTGTCATGGTCAGTTGCATATTCTACATGTGTGTTTACATGAGATATGGAAAATAAGTGCGCACACTATGATTTGTACATTAGACAGACCCTTTACATGTGGGGAGAAGACATGGTGCCATGAGTATAATGTGCTACAGCACATCTCTTTTCTGGGGAGGTGATTAAGAAGAGGGAGATAGGGAACCTGAATTGAACTATAAGGAATACATTTTCAAAATGGTGTCTTTATCATTGTGCATTTATATACTTTTCCCCCTTTATATCAAAGAGGCTGATGTAAAATCAAAGGAGAGTGAACTTTTCTTTTGAGAGGGAGAGACAAAGAGGAAAATCTTAAAACAGCACTTAAAAGTGCTTTTTAAATCTAAAAACTACCATCATGGTTTTGGTGTTTAATTCCAATCTGAGTCACACATTGATACTATTGAACAACATTGTCCCTTCCTTCTCTTCATCCACCAAACGTATAGTGAAAAAACTAGGAACTGTGGGGGGAGGGATAGCTCAGTGGTTTGAGCATTGGGCTGTTAAACCCAGGGTTATAAGTTCAATCCTTGAGGGGGCCACTTAGGGATCTGGGGCAAAAAATTGGTCCTGCTAATGAAGGCAGGGGGCTGGACTCAATGACCTTTCAAGGTCCCTTACAGTTCTAGGAGATTGGTATATCTCCAATTATTACCTTAACTCTAAAATGAACTAGAGGACTTTGCAGCAGGTGTTACTGCTGGAGAGTGTCAAATTCCAGTCAAAACACTCTCCTCTCTAGAGTCCGCAGTGGGATAGAAAACATGATACTGACAACTGTATCTGGGGCTGTAAGTGAGAAGAGTGGTTCTGCCTTCTGTAAACACTGCTTGATTTTCAGAGAGGCTGAGCACCCACATCTTCAACTGAAGTCAAGTAGGGTGACCAGATGTTCTGATTTTATAGGGACAGTCTTGATTTTTGGGTCTTTTTCTTATATAGGCTCCTATTACACCCCACCCCCTGTCCCAATTTTTCACACTTGCTGTCTGGTCACCCTAAGTCAATGGGAGTTGCAAGTACTAAGCACCTCTGAAAATTAGACCATCAACCTATTATGCAAGAGTATTTGAACTAGTGAACATGAAATAATTCTTTCTATCTGTGCAAAAGCTGTGGGTCATCTCCAGCACAAAGTAAAATGTGCCTCCAAAAGTACTTGTTTGTGTTTCTGCTAATTCAACTGGAAAATGTGACTATATTGAGCCATGATAGTTTGAGCACAACTCCGCAGTGTGACCAGGGGGAATTCTGCTAAAAACTAATGGCATAGTATGGGCCCTCGCTGTACACTGTTTGATTTACTTTGGGATGGGATACGGATAATATTAGTGTCTGAGGCCTTGTCTATACAAGGAAAGTTTTGTGTTTAACTAAAAGTGTGATTTTTAAACTGGTTTTGTTAAACTGGAACAAACCTCCACACGAACACTTATTTTGCTCTAAACCACACTTATTTCAGTTTAGCTTAAATTGATTAGGAACAAGTTACTCTTAAACCAAAATAAAAGTGTTCACACAGGTTTGCACTATTTTAACCAAATTGGGTTAACAATTGATTCAAGTTAAACCACTGCAACTCTTCCATGTAGACAAGGCCTGAATCCCAATTTAGAAAGAGTTTTTATTCTGTTCCCTTTTTGTCGTCTTCCTTTTCATCAGGAAGGATTGTTGGAGGTATAGATACAGACACAGCTCTTACGCTCTATTAATAAAGCCAGACAGATCATTAAATTGTTGCCAAACTGATTAAAAGTTACTCTGATCTTTCTATTTTGTAAGCTGTATAATTTTATCATTGTTTTTACTATCCCTGTATGATTCCTGGTCAACTATGCATCTGCTATATTTTGTATATCTGTACAGTGGGGAATATAGCTTTATTATATCTTTTGTGCTATATTAAGATATAGGTAAGTAGCTTATTTGTATGTATGAACACATGCATACTGAGTAACACTTGTGCATAATGTCCATGTTTTCTATTCATTCAATTCCTTTAGTGTCCTCGAATCCAGAAGTTATCAAGATCAGTTCTGTGTTGGATATAGCAACAAAAGTGGAAGAATATTACATCAAAGGATATGTTGTAGGAGCAATTCATCCTATTACATTACCTTTTGGGCGAAGAAAGCACTTCCCTGCAAGTTATTTGTATCGAGTGGTACTGTCACGACTCAAATTAAGGTAAAATATGCAGAGGAGAAAAATTATTTGAATTAAATGACATAGAACACATCACTTCATTAATATTTTAAAAATTTGCAAATGGCTTTTCAACATGGAATTTTTAATACTAATCAGGATATTAGAAAGCACCTTCAAGGATAAACCAAGGTCTGAATGCTCAAAAGGATTTAGGTGTTGTGCATCACAACGCCAAACTTTTGGGCACCTGAATAAATCACTGCAATTCAAAGTCTGAATTGTGGACCTAGGCTCCTGTACATGAATGGGGAGAGATAGGCACCTTAGAATACCATTCACAAAGGCCAGCAGGCTCTGCAGGGAACAGCATAAGCTAGCAAATGGGAAATGCTGACCAGAGGTGTGTGTTCTAAGCCTTACTTCTCACAGAGATAAGCACCTAAGACTGGGCTACAGAGAAGCACATCTCTGTAAGTCAGGAAAACGTCTTTTGAGTTAGGGCACCTATGCCATTTTAGCAAGTAGATGGATGTCAATCTGTCCTGCAGTGGCACAAGAGCATAAGTACCCAACCTCAGGGGAGACTGTCAAGAAGCAGGGCACAGACCCCGCACTGGTTGTGATTTCTATAACTAGATTTCACTAACCAATTATCAAGTGTATTATATCAGCTTTAACATAGAGCCACGTACATTCCCCTTGGGTACTCCGATCTGTCTTGCTGCCCAGGTAAGTCTACCTTTGATAGATGGTCCTTTACACCAAGGATCACAGCAATGTTAAGGTTGCTCCCAGTCTCAAAGGACAAGTCACTTACCTGCAGTCAATTGCACCTTAGATCTCACACCAAAGACAATGCTTGTAGCTAGTCCTATAATAAACAGTCTAAAGATTATTGTACAGGAAAAGGAAATGAGAGATCTTTACAAGGCTAAACCAGATGACATACACACAAAATGAGTTACAATCTTAAGTTTCATAAGATAATAGAAGCAAACTCTATATGTCCTTTAGGGCTAATCCAGGCTAAGTACTGGGGTTCTCTTGCTTATGCCTAGAAAACCTTACCCCTCAAAGTCCAGCAGAGAGATACAATTAAACTAACTTCTTGTTAGGAGTTTTTATTCCCTTCCCCCCTTTAGCTCTGAGCTGCAAACTCAGCAGATGGGAGGAATTCACTTGCATGACTCATCTTTATGGGAGAGAAATCAACAAATTGTTTCATTGTCTAATGTTCCACAATCCTTCGTCTGGTATTGATGGGTCTTCCCCGCTGGGCAGGACACGACACCTTGAGTGGGACACCAGCATTTCACACTAGTTAATGTCTCTCTCCTGTCCGGTGATGTACACAGTTACAGAGGCTTACAATACAAATGCTCAATTATCATCTTATAATATGGGATACAGATGTTGTGAGATTAATGCATGCAGCAGCTTACAAGCATTCCATAAAGTCTAAGCACTAAACACATTCTTTTAATTCTAATACCTATTTTAACAATACTAACACACAGGTGAGCCAGACTGATTCCAGCTACATATGTGTCAGTATTCAATTGAGGCATGGGGATCTTGGCGTGAGCTGGCACCTGGTCTGCCAGCATCATATGGGGGTGGGTAGGGAGGACCACCCTTGTAACATATAATCCAGTGGTTAGGGTACTCTCCTGGGAGGTGGGAGACCCCTTGCTCCAGTCCCCCTTCCACTTATGGGGG
Source organism: Mauremys mutica (assembly GCF_020497125.1). NCBI lineage: Eukaryota > Metazoa > Chordata > Testudines > Geoemydidae > Mauremys > Mauremys mutica. The sequence continues at coordinate 55,470,258 of NC_059081.1, read as the reverse complement.
AGAAGCAGTTTAAACAGGGATCTGCCACTCAGAATGAGTGCTCTAACCAGTGGTCTGTGGGATATTCTGATGTAGGGAGTCTCTCCCTTTCTCCTGTTAAAGCTGTTGCACTGTGGATAAATAATGAAAGACCCACTGGATCAGGGGGACTAGATCCTGGGTTTCCCACATTGCGGATGAGTGGTCTAACCAGTAGGCTGCAGAGTCACTCATGCTTGTGCTCTCCAGCCTAAATAACAGGGAAAGACAAGCGAGCAGGAGCACACAAATGCACACACAAGCATGAGAATGACTTTATAGCCTGGTGTTTCAACCACTCACCCAGGATATATGTGTACGTTTTGTAGCGCTAATTGCATTCTTTGCAAGTTTGCCAGTTTCCCTCCACAAATATGTATATTTAATGGTAGAAAAACAAAGGGGTTGCTGTATATTGTTTTTGTAAATGAACATCTTTGTATGCTTTCCCTGTTTTCTCTATCTCAAATCTAAGCAGAGCAATTCTTTGTGCATGCCGTATACTTTACCTTTTAAATCTGTGTCCTCAAGATTAGATGAAAGGGAACTCTTAGCGTTTCTGAACAATTTTTGTTAACATACTCTGACTTCATCCACTTTGAAAAAGTGTTTTGTAATCTCTTACTTGATGAGTTTTCATTTACATCACTCTTGAAAATGTAAGAATGGTCAGGGGAATTCCAGTATTTTTAGGTACTAGTCCAAGTGAACTCAAGCTTTTTCTCAATCTCATTCTGCCTTGCACAGAGACAACTACGTGTGTCCTGAGCTCCTACATGACTGCTTTGAAATCTTCTATGGTTTAGTTTTCCTTACCCTCCTTCTGCCCCACTTCTTGTGCACCTGCTTAGAGGGGGTAGAGAAGTGGTACCAAGTGAACACCATTTGCTCTCTCCTTCATCCCTGGACCCAAGTTCCAAGGATTCCCAGCACAGTTATGCAGTGCAGTCTTATTCTCCTGCATAGTTGCATTAGAGCCGGACGCAATCTGGCCCTAAATAAATTGACAATAGAGGAAATTTCTTCTTAACCCTACTGAACTAGTGGTTGGTTTATGCCTGAAAGCATGAATTGTATATTCCTTTTCTTAAATGCTGTGAAAACAAGATACTCCATATAAGCTTCTAGGGCAGTGGTCACCAGCACGTCGATCCTAGAGGATCTCCCCGTCAACTGTGATCTCCAGCGGTGCAGTGTGACTGCCACTAAGGGAGACTCCTCTGCCTACCCCGGCCCCACTCCCCTCCTGAAAGCAGCCAGCACAGCCCTGCGGCCGGGAAGACAGGGGTCTCCCTCCACGCACCGCTCCTGCCTGGAAGCACGGCCCCCGCAGCTCCCATTGGCTGGGAGAGCTGCGGGGGCGGTGCTTGCAGAGAGGGGCAGCACACGGAGCCACGTGCCCCCCATTCCCCTCCAGATGCCACAGGGGTGCATTGGCAGAGAGCCTGCCTTAGCCTTGCTGCGCCACCAACCAGGAGCCGCCAGAGGTAAGTTCTGCCTGGTGGGAGGCCACACCCTGACCCCCAACCCTGAGCCCCCTCCCGGAGTCAGCACCCCATACCCTCTCTTGCACCCCAACTCCCAGCCCTGAGCCCACTCCCAGAGCCAGCACCCCGTACCCCCTCCTGCACCCCAACACTCCGCCCCAGCCCGGAGCCCCCTCCTGCATCCAAACTCCCTTCCCCAGGCTCAGCCCAGAGCCCCCTCCCACACTGCAAACCCCTCGGCCCCAGCCCAGAGCCCACATTCCCTCCTGAAGCCCAACCCCCTGCCCCAGCCTGGTGAAAGTGAGTGACGGTGGGGGCAGGGGCTGCTCTAGGAATTCCGCCACCCCAAGCAGGGCGGCGCGCCGTGCGGGGCGCTCTGGCGGTTGCCGGTCCCGCGGCTCGGGGGGACCTCTGGCAGACGTGCCTGCGGAGGGGCCGCTGGTCCCGCGGCTCTGGTGGACCTCCCGCAGGCACGCCTGCGGATGCTCCACTGAAGCCACAGGACCAGCAGCCCCTCCGCAGGCACGTCTGCGGGAGGTCCACCGGAGCCGCGGACCAGCGGACCCTCCGCAGTCATGCCTGCGGGCGGTCCGCCGGAGCCACCTGCTGCCCTCTTGGCAAAATGCCGCCCCAAGCGCGCGCTTGGCGCGCTGGGGTCTGGAGCCGGCCCTGGGTGGGGGAGAGCAAGCGACAGAGAGTGGGGGGATGGAGTGAGCGGGGCTTTGGGGAAAGGGCAGGGTAGATTCTGGGTTGCCCTTCAATTCAAAAAGTGATCTTGGGCATAAAAAGGTTGGAGACCAAGTTCTAGGGGGATATGCCTGTGGCCACTATGCTCTTTACTCAGCCTTTACATCAGGATAAAGCACTTAAGTCTGCTTAGCAAAGCATCAGTGTATAGACTCTGCTGAAATGAAGTTCTCACACTTCATTTCAAAGAAGGATGATAGGCTGTGCAATGGAATGGTTAGCAGAGTTATTTCCATTATCACTGTAGCAATTAGGGGTTATGTAAATAATTTAAAACTGATATTTTTATGTATAGAATGTTAAAATGCCTAAAGCTGTTTGTTAACAATGGAATTTCATTAGTGCCTAGGGCAGGCACAAACTCTGCAAATTTACCTAAGAACTCTACCAATACATTTACATTCTGACCTTCAATCCACTGTATATTCCAGTTCTGTGCATCTCTTGAACAAAGACTACTCATGCCAATTTGTTTGGTGGTTTTGTTATGCAGATCAATGGCAGGAAACCACAGAGCATAGATTTTGATTTGTAGATTTATTGCTAAATTCTCTGGTTTTCTGCTGCCCTTTTGTACTTGTCACAAAGGGATCATAAAGTCAGCATAACCAGCCTCTGGCAAAGATCTACACCACCCACTTTGCAATTCCCAGCATAAGAGACACATAGAAAGTAAGGATGGGCAAAAGGGGCAGGGCTGCAGTGCTCCTGCTATCCCCAGCCACCATAATAGTCCTGTGGAGATGTGAGCACCTGGATGCAATTTAGAGCAGCCCTGAAACTGCTCTATGGGCTGGTCAATTGAAGCACTTAGCAGTAAACAGGGTGTAAATCTACCCCTCACTAGCCTGTTGCACCCTAAGTGGCCATGTGGACCCTGCTACTGTGCATCTACCCCACCTCCAAACAGAAATAGCCCAAAATCTCTCTCTGTGGGCTTTTTCTGAGAGCCACATTCCCAATGCTTGTTCTGGCTGTGTTTGACTTTTTACTGCTTCTCTGTTTTTCCTGACTCTCTCACACACAGACACATCATTCTAAACCCTCTGCCCCTATTCACCTTTGAGTTTATCAGACCACTGTGGAACCTGCTTGGGCCACATGATTCAGCTTCTACTGCAGCCTTGCCTTTGTTTTGGGCAGAGGCCGCTGAAGTTTCAGCTATCTGGTTCCACAAAGAAACATAATTGTTTCTAACATTTATCCCAAATGAGTGGCAGCTGTTACACCCACCAGTTTCAATGGGGTTTAACCCAACCCAAAACATTAGTTACCTTATGAGTATACATTATAAGTATTGATTTAAACAAAAACAAACTGAAAAAAGCTGTAGTGTGCCTTCTATGGAACAATCAGTAACTATTAAGGCACGCTAGCTTAAAAATACCCAGTTACAAGCTTCTCTTCCAGTTGCCTCAATCCCACATTCATTCATGGATGCTTAGATTTACAGAGCAACAGTGAATACTTCCTGCCTTGTCTTAAACTTAAAACAAAGGGAGTCCTTCGGTTACAAGGTTGCAATTTGGTCACTCTCCTGTTTGTTCTAGCTATTAAGGAGCAAACAGATGTGCCTGTAGTGGGCATTCTTTGGTTAGTTGCCTTCAATCAGCTCCTGGAGTGAATTCATTTGCAATGTGATTCTACATTGAAATGTGACACTGTCAAATTATATTTTGGGTTCAATTTTCTCTCAATGCTTGCAGGCCAAACTGGCTCAATTGACTCATAAAATCATACATTTTCTCATAATCAACCATGCATACTAAACTTGGGATCTAATAATCAAGCTAGGTTAATTCTGACTTATACAGCATCTTAAATCAAAGTTTCTACAATCTAGCTAAAAGTTCTGCTGATACACAAGTCAGGAAACAACCCAATTTACTCTCACACAGCTGGAAAGAGGATGAGGAGAGTAGTGAAAACTGTGACTGATATTCTGTACCTCTAAGAGATGCAGCACAGAAAACTTTATACTGCTTTTGCACCCTCCCTCTTCAGGCGTCTGACGACCAGGAGTTGCTCTAAATTACAGTGCCCCTGCCCGACCACGGCAGCATATATTTGCCATTGTAAGAGGGAGAATCCCTCCCCACACTCCTTTCTCCACATCCTTGCACTATGGGGATTCTACTGCATGCTTCCCCCTGTCCTGAAATCCCTGAAAAGCTCTTGCATGCTCCACCAGGATCCATGAGTTTGAGTAAGATGGCCTGGGGGAGAAGGTACCCCCACCTGATACCTCCCCACAAGAATCAGTATTTACACTCTGTGCTGTGGATCCCCATGAACACATCTCCTACAGCTGTGTTTGTGTAATGAAAATATTGACAATTTAAATTGACAATGTATGTACTGTATTGCAATTCTTAAAGACATTTTTCCAAGTAAGCAACTGAATAACAAACATACTGTGTAGCTAAATCTCTCTATTAAAGTAATTTTAGTCACTCCATGTATGCTTTTTTAAGAAGAGATCTTTAATTTATAACTATACAACACTGATTATACCATATAATTACTTGATGTAAATTGTAAAATATTGTGTTTGGAAATGACTGTCATATCATACAAATCTGAACTGAGTACTGTGTATGTAGAACTCCAGAATCATGGCTATATTTTTGAGATTAAAATGACACTGTCTAGAACTATTAGCATTTTACGTATATTCACATACATTTATTTACATTCGATAGTGTAAGCTAAGGTTTGTAACATTGTATGTTTCTATTATTTGAGAACACATGGGATTTATTTGCTAAGAAAACAATGCCTTTTCAATAAAGTACTTTAATGTTTCAAGAAATGGGTACAAACTTATACTCATTTAATATAGCTTTTGTTTGTACTTTCACGATAAGACACAGTACCTGATATTTTGTGTAAACATAGGGAAGGATCACTTCTAAGCAGAAGTGTGAAAAAGGTATTAGCAAGATTTCATTCATAACTTTTTTCAAAAAAGAAAAGAATTCTACATGCAAGCATTTTGTGTAAGTTAGCAGCAAGCTGCTGACAAAGTCTGCTTTCTTTCTGTGTTCCAGCCCAAAGCATACAGCACCCAGAAGACAAAGACACCCCAGGCTTGTGATTGAGGAATGTCCTTTAAAGTATGAAACACTGACAAATGAGGTAGTGAAAGGATTGTTAGAAAAGGTATGGCAGTTTTTGGAAAAAAAATTTAACTTCTCTGCTCACAATATTCTTAACTGTAGCATATGTATTTACATTTACAGGTGAATTATTTTTCAATTTGCAAATTTTAACCTTGTTTTCTGGCTTATAAAAACTACCAAGGCACTCGTTTAAGTGAAGCCTGGTCTACACTACGCGTTTAAACCGGTTTTAGGAGCGTAAAACCGATTTAACGCCACACCCGTCCACACTAAGAGGCCCTTTATATCGGTATAAAGGGCTCTTTAAACCGGTTTCTGTACTCCTCCCTAACGAGAGGAGTAGCGCTAATATCGGTATTACCATATCGGATTGGGGTTAGTGTGGCCGCAGATCGATGGTATTGGCCTCCGGGCGGTATCCCACAGTGCACCACTGACCGCTCTGGACAGCAATCTGAACTCGGATGCAGTGGCCAGGTAGACAGGAAAAGACCCGCGAACTTTTGAATATTTCCTGTTTGCCCAGCGTGGAGCTCCGATCAGCACGGGTGGTGATGCAGTTAAAAATCAAAATAAAGAAAGAGCTCCTGCATGGACGATGCGGACGTGATCGCTGTAAGGGCAGGCAAATCTGTTCTATCAGTGCTCCGTTACAGAAGACGAAATTCAAAATCATTTTTTAAATATCTCCAGACAGATGCCATAGCAGGAACTCAGCGCACTGCTGCGTGACAAGCGTAACGGAAAGCCAAAGAATCAAATGGACGCTCATGGACTGGAGGACTCAAGCTATCCCACAGTTCCTGCAGTCTCTGAAAAGCATTTGCATTCTTGGCTGAGCTCCAAATGCTTCTAGGGTCAAAAACAGTGTCCGCGGTGGGTCAGGGCATAGCTAGGCAATTTACGCACCCCCCCACCCACCCCCAGAAGTGAAAGGGAAAACAATACTCTCTTGACTCTTTTACATGTCACCCTATCTTTACTGAATGCTGCAGATAGACGCGATGGTGCAGCACTCAACACCAACATCCTTGCTCCCCCCACGCTATGGATGGCTGATGGTACAATACGACTGGTATCCGTCCTCATCATCAGCCTATTGGCACATGGGGCAGTGCAAAAGGACTGGTAACCATGCTGACTAGCATCTGTTAGGTCGATCAAGGGCGCCTGGCCCTAATTTTTCTTGGTAGATGGTACAGTATGGCTGATAACCATCGTCATCATAGCAACAGGGGGCTGAGCTCCATCAGCCCCCACCCTTCATGTGTAAAGAAAAGATTCAATTGCCCCTGAACTAGCAGAGGGATGCTGGGCTCCTCTCCTACACACTCCTTACTGTCCTGTCTGGACTATCATAGCAGCTGGAGGCTGCCTTCCACTCATATCTCACTAACAAGTCACTGTGTCTTATTCCTGCATTCTTTATTACTTCATCACACAAGTGGGGGGACAATGCTACGGTAGCCCAGGAAGGCTGGGGGAAGAACGGAATCAACAGGTGGGGTTGTTGCAGGAGCACCCCCTGTGAATAGAATACAGCTCATAATTTCTGCAGGATCTGACACAGAGCAGCTGTGCTCTCTGGTTCTCTGATACAGTGGTTCTCTAGTACACTTGCTCATATTCTAGGCAGGACTGATTCTATTTTTAGATACCAAAAAGGAGGGATTGACTCAGGGAGTCATTCCCAATTTTGGCTTTTGCGCCCCTGGCTAAGAGCAGCCAGGGGCACTTATGACAGCAGCAAATGGCACAGTGCAAAAGGACTGGTAGCCACGATCATCTTATTACCAATTTATGGTATGGTAGATGGTACAATATGGCTGATAACCATCTCTGCTATCATGCAAAAGCAAAAGCATGCTGCTGTGTAGCGCTGCTGAATCGCCTCTGTGAGCGGCATCTAGTACACATACAGTGACAGTCACAAAAGGCGAAACAGGCTCCATGATTGCCATGCTATGGCATCTTCCAGGGCAATCCAGGGAAAAAAGGCATGAAATGCTTGTCTGCCGTTGCTTTCCCAGCGGAAGGAGTGACTGACGACATTTACCCAGAACCACCCGCGACAATGATTTTTGCCGCATCAGGCACTGGGATCTCAACCCGGAAATTCAAAGGGGCGGGGGAGGCTGCGGGAACTATGGGATAGCTACGGAATAGCTACCCACAGTGCAATGCTCCAGAAATCGACGCTAGCCTCGGACCGTGGACGCACACCACCGATTTAATGTGTTTAGTGTGGCCGCGCACACTCGATTTTATACAATCTGTTTTGTTAAACCGGTTTATGTAAATTCGGAATAATCCCGTAGTGTAGACGTACCCTTAGAAGGAAGTGTTGCTTTTTCCCCTTCAGCACTTCGGTTTTTGTTTAGCACTCTGTCTGTAACCCATTGAACTCAAACGGAGATTTCCACTGATGTCAGTGGGAGCAGGTTCTGACCTTTATTTTGTTATTTTTCATGTTTTAGGCAACAGTAACCAACCTTTCTGTAGGGATATGCACATATAGTAGCTCCTTCTAAAATTTTGATGTAATATTGTATTAAATTAAAATCTGAAAATGCATATTTATTTGTTCCTTGTTAAGTAATATACTCAAATAAAACTGACATCTGTAGATGGATTTTCTAAGCAAGGACAAATAGATTGTCTCATCTCATTCCGTAAATTACAATAGGCATGCAAAAGTGTTGCTTTTATAGAAGTATTTACCTTTGATTACTTGTGCAGTAAATCTTTTCAAAACTAAAGAACATTAAACTTCCACTCTAATAAACTTTGTCTCTCACTTCCTCTGCTAAGTTGAAGACAAGAAAGTTTTGTTATTACAAAAATTATAATAATATAGGTGTCTAAATTAGTTGCTAGGGAAAGTTTAAAGGAAGAGCATCTTTAAAATATTTTAAGATTGTTGAGGTTGTGGCTGAGAGATCTGTTTAGAAATTGTAAATGGCTGTATTAGAAGTACTCTGTGAAGTAATCTGAATTTAAAATGAGACAGTTTCATGTTTATACCAATTTGCTTTGGTAAGTCAGATATACATTAATAACTAAATAAATATATTAAATGATAAATAAACTTAAAATAAGCATTTGTTCAGTCTTGTACAAGGAAATCTGAAGTATAAGCATTAGGGGAAATATTTTTATTAGTCAAAAAAGTTATCCTTAAATTCAAATCTTTCCAGTATTTTTAAAAATGGTTTAGTCAATAACCCATGGTTAAATATTTTAAAAAGTTTAAAATGTAGTAATTTGGAGGGGGAATGTCTCTTGTGCTTCTAAATCCTTTAGACACTTTTAAAAATCTCCCCCAACATTGCTTGCTGCCCTCAAGATAATTTTGGTTCTGTTGCAAAATGGATACCATTTTTTATCCCAAGTGGCTGCATTTTAGTGAGTTGTGAAGTTCACAGACACATAATAAAATGTTTGTTATTCTTCTACATGAAAGGTGCTATATACATTTAAGTTGTTATTACTAGCTAGTATTTTAACACATTTCTTGGGCAAATCATAGAAGCTACCCTGTTTGGAGAATTCCTGTTGACTTCAATGCATGGAGAGCTTGCAGAATCAAGCGAACTGATATTTGCCTTAAAATATATAACTTGAGAACTCCACAATCCTTAAGTACATTGTGTCTTGGATATATTTGTTTGCAAATCAACATCTTCATTTATGGAATATGTGTGACATACAGGTGTCCTATTGTCGACCTGTAAATTCACAAAGTTTCAGAATAACTCTATTTTATACATGCAGGTCAATGAAGCTGCTAAAAGAGGGAAGAAGTTTGTTGGATTTATAACACAGCATTTTCCTCAACCTAAATTCTGTAATGGAACAAACACAGATGGAAATGTGGACTCTGAATCAGCACTAAGTATAAGGAGTAGAGAGCACAGGAAATACAATTATGACGAAAACTATAAAAACTGGAATGAAGGGACTTTGAGTGGTCAGTCATCTGAGAGTGGAATAGAGGAAGAAATTCAGCCAGAAAGGGGACAGTTACAGGATGCTGATTTCCCCAGCCCTACTAAACCAAGAAAAGGAGAAGGTAATAAAACACTACCTGTCTATTGCATGAGCAGGATAATTACATTGACTTGTAGCAAAAAAGGTTAACAAAAATGTAAAGCAAAAATTATTATAGTATATTCTAGCTTATGAAATATAGGTTTTAAAGATCTCTAAGTTTAAATACATATTCATTTTTAAAGCAGCTTGACAAATAGAAAACAATACTAATTTTGTCTTCTGTAGTATTATCCAATATTATGTAGAAATTACCTCTCTTCTCATATCGCCACAGCTTTAAGTGAACTGTTAAAACTTTAGACTGTTAAAGCATAGACAGTGAAAGCTCAGTGTTTTTAATATTGCAGGCAGATAACTTTGTATGACCAGTGTGTGCATAAGAAAACAACTGTGTGTGCCTGAAAAAGTGTCCTATCAAAGGATGAAATTGTGTTACAAGATTTATTACCCTTATTAATCAGCAAGAAACTTTTAATAGGCCCCTAAGATTACACCACAATGATTCAAACTCCCTAACTTGAATTAAATTTAAGACAAATTAGACCTGTTAGGTGCTAGGGATATAATTCAAACATATTCCTTTCCATCCCATGTAATGCATAGCAGACTAATCTATTCATAACAGACTGATTTTGGTAACATACCTTCAAGAGGTACCCTGAGGGAACTCAATTTAATGGAATAGTGAAATCAAAGAGAATAATAGATAAAGAATTTATTTACATTAGAGGAAACGTGCATAAAAAGTGGATTATACAGAAAAGTCATTGGTGAACATTTTTGTTAATGTGGCAGAAAGCTTAGTTACAAAAGGAAGATGTAAAGATATTAAAATATACAACCCATTTTGTTTGAGAAGTCATCTAGAACACTGTGACTCTGGATGTTGCATCACATCTAGGATCACTATTTGTTGCATCACAGGACCAGGAACGAAGTCTAACAGTCAAGTGTGATCACAAGCAGAGAACTTTTTATTCCACTCCAGCAGGCTCTTATATACAATTATATTAGGCAATCAGGCAACGACTAACAGGTTAATTAGATCTACACAGGCACAGCTGTGACCTCATAGGATAATTATCATCCTACACACCTGTCTAACTTTCCCAGCACAATCAACTCATCCCAGAAGCCCAAACATCTCACATTCCTTTTCCCACATCTCCCCCCTGTATTCAAAATCAAAAGGAAAGGGGAAAAGAAAGAAAAAGGGAAAAGAGAAGAATAAAGGTATTAACAAAACATTTCCAACTCATGACAGCATAATACTATAATCTATCACAAACCAAAATTAAAACTTTATAGAACCAACCTATGACCATGCAATCCTTAACATATCACAGATTAAGTAGCTACAAATTATAACATTTATCACAGAAGACACAACTTCCAAAACCTTTAACATACTTTGCTTTAAAACGATCTCCTCACCTCATTCCTTTAAAAAAGGATTTAATTTTCATATTAACAAAGGTAGCTTAAACCCCAAAAACACCAAACAAACAAAAACAAAACACAACAAACAAATGATGTAAATTCTGCAGGATTCCCCCCTCTCTGTTACACACCAACTTGTGCTGTTACCAAAGTATCCCTCAGATGTCAGGCGATCAAACTGATACTGAGGGTGGGGGGATTCTAAAGAAAACACATCAAACCACATAACAACACAACAATAATTCTGGCCAGAAGACAAACAACACAAAACACAACAACATACTCTAAATAATAATTGCATGGTACACTGAATGCTATACAGCCAACACAAAATCTCTTTCAGGCACAACAAAAATCATTTCAAACAAGTAACTCATTCACGGAGGATCAAACAGGAAAAGTCCTGACAGAGCTAACAAACAGTTCTCCTCCAGGGGCTCTGGTTCCACGGCGATCTTTGCATCTCAGCCAGTCTCACGTCCTCTGTGTCACACAATCAGCACAAACGAGACATTAGTGCAGAGGGAACAAGTCAGATGTGCATGATAAAGCTCCCAGCAGGTGTGCACTCCCTGCTCCAGGAACAACACTTGCACCTCATCGTTCAGCTGATTGTGCTGCTCTACCAGGCCAGCACACTCCCACCCGCCTTAGGCGATGTAAACTCTCTGTCCTGGGTGGAGCTGTGAGCGGTTCAGGTCTGGGAAGCTGGGCATCGTGCTATTCTCCTCTCCCTGCTCCCTGCACCGACCACCCTCATACAAAGCCAGGTGGAAAAACACTCTGCTGAGCTCTACCTGCAACACGGGGATCCGGGCTGTCCCCAGCATCCTTTTTTTTTTTTTTTTTTTTTTTTTTTCAGGCCACGGATACTGGATGTCAGGCGTCTTTACTTTGGCGATGTGTTCACTAAGAAAGAAAGTGTGTTCTTCTTTAAGTTAGCTGACACATAGTAACTAACATGAAGTAAAATCCTAGAGAAGGCAAGGCAGCTCCTAATTTTCACACATGAACAAGTCATGGTAAAGCTATGAGGGAGTCCAGAGTTTACCTCAACCTGATAACTCATATTACAAACTGCCATGTCTTCACTAGGACCTCATGTTAGTTACCATGCAATAGCTAACACAAGTTAAGAACAGACCTTTTTTCTACTGAAGATGCGCTCTTTGCGGGAAACAGAGAGAGGAACACATGGGTTTCCCTATTAGGCCTTTTTAGTCCATTCATCCTTCCTTCCTTTCTGAGGTGATGGCTATCAACCTTGCCCACCTGCTACCTAATAGGCGGATTTTAAAATGACTATTTAGCATAGTGAATTCTTCCATTATGTACCAGACACATTCCAATTAAATTCAAAGGCAGTTTTTCCACCCTCCTGCTAGGAAGCAAGTTCCCTCCTTCATTTGAGGACTGCAAAGAAAACCTGAATTCAAGTGGTTCTTGTGCAATATGTTGAGCCTTTATAACATGACTAGTTAAAGCATAACTCTTTCCTCCCAAAGTGAAAGGCAGGTTTCATTAAGGTTTCACGCAAAGATTAGTGGAATATAAATATTAAAATTGTAACTAAAATGAAAAATCTTAGTCAGTCACAGCACTCTATACATGGATATTTTTATAACCAGTTTATCAACCAAGACATTTCCTGAATGCAAACATGGGAATCTTAAAAGATTTCTATCCTGGATTTGTCTCTCTTTTCTTCAGCTGTTAGTCACATGTTCATAGACGTTATTAGCATTTCTAAGATAATGACCATTGGAAATGTAACATCGACTCTTTTTGAACACTGCATATCACCCTTATTTCATTAAAAATGTTACAAGCACACATTTTGAAAAAAATTCAATTAACTGTGTGCCATTCTCCATGAAGATTTGCATCCTATTTTGATATGCCATGTTCATCTCAATCTTTGTGCAGGAGATACGAAATAAAATTACATGTCTGAGTGCCAAATTTTAGGAACAGCAAATGTTCAAGGTTTGAATATCTAGTTTTGAGTATATTACTACTGGTATGTAATATCTCTGGTAGACATGAACATTTTCACAAAATGATAATTGCACTAAGATTTTGTACTTCCTATTAACAAATATGAAAGCATGAAGCAAAAACATTAACTGTGTTAAGTTGTATTACTTAACAGTACTGGTACAGATAAAGCAGTATAAGCCCTGGTATGGATGCAGTTATACTGGCATATAAGGGATTATACTATAGAGGAACAATGCCATTATAAGCACCTTTATACAGCTATAACTGCATCCATACTAGAGGAGTTGTACTTGTGTAGTTGTATCAGTAAATCTGTCTGTCTTCTCACACCCTAACCAACATAGTTATACTAGTACAAAAAGTGTGTGTAAACCAGGCCTTAAATGATCTGGTCAGCTGGACCATTTAAAATTGACTGTGAAGACAAACTATTTTTATGGATGCATGTGTTGTGTGTTAACGCAATACTACAAGTAAGGGTCAACTCACCAATGGGCCCCTCCATCAAGGCTGGATATGGCATAGCAGACTCTTCTCCTCTGGGATCCCCTGCTGATGACCAATCCAGCCCTACAGTGGTTCACCTTTTCTCATGACTCAGCCTTCTAGCCAGGTCACGTTTAATCACACCCCGTCTGGGATAATAGATAGTCCAACAAAAACAAATGTTCAATCCCTCCATCCAGTCCGCCACACACAATTCTGAGCCCAGTGGTCTGTACACTATTTTCTCAGGGCTTCTAATAGTCCATATTCCCTTCTCATGGGCTTCATACCACCTTGCCAGTGGCTGGAAGGAGAACCCAGGCCTGCCCTCTACACTGTGTTCCAGTCCAGGGTCTCTAGGACAGGCAGTCAAGGTTCACTCCACCAGACTGCCTGCTACGACCTCCCTTGGCTTCTCAGGCAGGATCCACACAGATACTTAGGTGCCAACTCCCATTTTGTGGCACCACTACGATCCACGACACACACACACCACCTTACCCCATACGTTCCTAAACTTACTCAGCACCTACATTTTTGCAGTAAAAGTTCTCTAGCTGCCTACGTTTCTGCATCTCGTCATGCACTTTCCTGTCTCCCTCTAGGCACCAGGATACCTCTCTCCCACCTAAATCTCAGAGCGATCCACAAATAAGGGGAAGATAGGTGTGCCTCTGCCTAACTCATGTGTAGGGCCCAATCTAGTAGGCGTGGTCAGAGACCACCTAAGTCCACACAAGACAGTGGCAGGGGCTGGGAGGGACAAGGAGGAGCTCCCTTATTACTTTAAGCCCAGTGGTTCGGGTACCCGCTGGAATGTGGGAGACCCCACTGTCAAGTGCCCACCTCTGCCAGATGAGGAGAAGGGATCTGAACAGAAATCTGCCTCCTCTCAGGTGAGTGCTTTACCCATTGAGCAATAGTGATTCTCACTCTCATCCCAATTAATTGTTATGCAGTTGTTTAACTAAAGTTCAGCGACTTCAATAGGAGAGATTGAAGGAGATCTACATCATAATATCCTGTAGCCCAATGGTTAGAGGTTGCAGATTCCTGTTCAGATCCCTTCTCATCAGGCAGAGCGGGAACTTGAACAGGGTTGGCATATCCTCCCTTATTCCAGGTAAACACTCTAACCACTGGGCTCAGTGTTATAAGAGAGCACTTTCCTGCTGTTTTGTGTGCAGTTAGGAAGACTTTGAACATGCCTATCAGATTGGGTAGGGTATGAGAATTAGGTGGAAGACCACCCATCTTCTAGTTTGTGGATTGCTAGCAGAGATAGGTGCCTAAATGCAGGCTGCAGGGAGATCCTATCTCCACAAGATGGATAGGGCTTAGGACACACCCCTCTCACCAGCATCTCCCATTTGCTAATTTAAGTGGCTACCTACCTAGCCTGTGGCTTTTGTGGATTGCACTCTAAGGTGCCTATCTCTATAGGGAGCTTAGGCACCTACCTCAGGTGTAATGGACCACAGTGCTACTCTTGAGGCTTTCTACACACCTAAAAGTTAGGCCCTGCTGCACTGAGCATCATAACACCTATATCCTTTTGTGGATGTAGGCCCTTCCTATCAAATATGTTTTGAGACTTTCTCTTCACCTTGCAAAAGGCTTCCTGTTCTCTACAGATCTCATCATTCCCTTCTCCCAAAAGAGCAACCACAGTTTCTTCCCTATAGCCTCTTCTGCTCTAAACTTGGTCTGTTTATAGCACCACCCAGCCCTTTCCCAGCTGCATTTCATCTTTAATCACACCTGGCCCACCCTCCGTATGCAACCAGGTAGGTTAATTGGCCTCTTGGACCACATTAACCTTTTCAGAGTCATTATGGGGTACACACCCCATCACAGTAAACTATGCATGCTCAACCAACTTCTAATATGTACATTCTTGCTTGAATTGTCATTTCTACTTTGGCTGCTGTCCATCACTTCCCTGGAAAAGCTAGATTGCAGATGTTTTAAAAGGAAGTGACTTAACTATTGCTAGTAAAATGTTCTTCCTTATAAATAGATGGAAAATACTGGAATTGCTTTTTACCATTTTGAAAAGGACAAGGTTTCAACTTTAAAAAAGCTGTATGTATTTTTAAAGGATAATGGTAGAATATAAAGAATTTGCATAAAATATACTACAGAAATAATGAAACAGTACCATTAAGTAGTACAGATGAAACAAAAAGGCTTTAAACAGTGGAACTTTAATTATCTAGCACTGATAGAAATATCCAAATGTCCCAAGAACCAGATAATACTGAACATACTGTTCACTTAGCTGTTGAGGAGCCTGGCAATTATCTATCTTCTCTGCACAGCTTTCAATAACATCAGACTTCTGAATTTTCTAAATAATACAGATATTCAGTATTGTTCAGTTACTTCAGTTTTCTTCATTCTGTTTCCTGGCCTACCCCAAGGCTGAAGAAGAGACATGTAGGGACAGGAGTGAGGGTGGACACTGAGGGTGAAATCTTGGGCCCAT
This sequence comes from Mauremys mutica, assembly GCF_020497125.1. Lineage (NCBI taxonomy): Eukaryota > Metazoa > Chordata > Testudines > Geoemydidae > Mauremys > Mauremys mutica. The sequence continues at coordinate 55,454,416 of NC_059081.1, read as the reverse complement.
TGAAGCCTATGACAACGCACTTGAAGAGCAAGAAGAGAAGGTCAAGCTCCCTGCATCAGGAAAAACACAGAAAAGGGCCAAAAGGCATGCTGCAGTGCTCGGACTGTGCACAGATTTGCTGAAGGGAGTCAGGTCTGCATACAGACACCTTTCAAGCTTAGTCCTAGATCAAATTCCCCACATATCCCTCATCCCACCCAGGAATATATCCTCTGTATAGGTTCTGTTTCTAGCTCTGAGACAGTCATGAAATAGTAAATCTTAAGCCTGTCAATGGTCGAGAGTTGACAAATTACCTAGTCTTCACCTAAGACTGTGGTCATTTTGGAGGGGGGAGAGAAAACATTTCTCTAGTAGGTTTTTTTTTAGATGGTGCTGCTTGAAGTTGCTCAGAGGTTTGAAATGTTAGTAGTCCCAGGGATTTGATTTGCTGATAAATTAGTCCAAGGAATGCACAAAAAATGCAGTTTATTCCATGGCTTTGCCCACAAATATTCTAGCATGTGGGTGTATGTAATTATATACCTATGTAGTAAACATGTATTTAGCTAAAGCCTTATATAACCAATCACTGCAGTGTTCTTTGAGAGGTTTGGATTCGTGGAATTAATTCAACTGGAACTCCATTTACTGGTTGTTATGTTTGTTGAGTATAATAGCATTATTTTAATGCTTAGATATAGAAAATAAGTGAGACATTAATGTTTTTTCAGTAGACTTCCTAAAAAATGTAATGATTGTAATGGGTTAAAGGAATACCATCAACTCACGATCTAGTCAGTTAAAAAATAAGTTAAAAATCATTTCAAGCACTACACCCTCCCCTGAATCACACTGATAATTCTTGTGGTTTTATAATTACATTTTTCTGGGTTTTTTTCAAGTTTTTTCCCTGCCATGTTACTGTGTGAAAAGATCCACACAGTTGATTGACAGGGAAACCACAAAAATTGTATACAAAGTGCTCTCATTGTATAAAAACGTTGAAAGTAGAGAAAAATAATTTGTCAAATAATAATCTTAATGGTTATTTGTAATAAAAATAGCAAATAATATTCAGACAGAAGTGTAATTTTTAAGTTGATTGTATTCCTTTAAGGCATTACTTTTTCTGAACTTTTTCTTTTTCTTTTCTTATATTTTTCCTCAGATAATAAATTATATACAGTCTTCAATGTTTTTGATGATGACTCAACCTGCTGGACCTATCATGAGGGCATTTTGTCTATGAAAGTAACAAGAAAAGGAACAGTCATTAGTACTCTGGATGCAGATTGGCTAGAACTAACCACATTTTATTATAAACAAGGATTGTCATTAATTGATTCTTTTGTATCCTGGGAAACTTCTAAAGGTAAGTAAGTGTATTTTTCATGAGATTTTAAACTGTTGTGTTTATTTTGCAAAACAGGTCAGATATTGCTTCTTAATATGGAGGAGCAAATCTGATGTTCCTGTTTGTAAAAATGATGGGTACTATGGTAATTTTTGTCATTGCAACTTCACAGAATGTGAGACCTGATTTAAAGAGGGGAAAAAAGCCTTTTGCTGTTTCCTTGACAGTCATATCTTAAAATAATTAAAATTTCTCTTTTGTTTTACCCAGCTCAGAGTTTTCCAAAGGGAAAAAATATTACTGTATCAATTAGAGCAGCACTTACTGCTAATGCTATTTTATCAAATACTTATTGCTAATAATAATTACATATAGTAACAAAATATTAGGCATACCATCAATTACCATTGAGTATACAGTGTTATAAATATACTATAAGATAAATACTGAAGACCTGTTCCTACGGTCTTTATTCCAGCATGATGCATTCTGAAGTCAATGAGAGTGTTTTGTGTGTGTTAGGACGGAAGGATTAGGCCCGGAGGGTGAAATCCTGGCCTCAGTGAAATAACCCACTGACTTCACTGGGGCCAGGATTTTACCCCTAGTGTTTTTCTGATAGTATCTATTAACAAACTGCTATGACCAAATTACTTATACTTTTGTTGCTTATGTACGCCAACAGGATCCACCTGACCAGTTAGTGCACAACATGCTGGTGCGCTCTAGAATTTACACCCCAGCTGGTGCACACTAATGCCTTAAATTTTTCTTCTTGGCTATTGAGTCTTTTTTATCTTTTCCACTCACTACCACAATGTACTCCTCACGTACTAAAATAAATGTAGTAATTAGAGATGGCCCTAAACCAAACCTTGCATCTGAACACCCATGAACTCTGGGAAAGTTTGGAATCTGTTCTAGAGTCAGAGTTCTTGTCTTTGGCTCATCTCCAGTAGCGATACCCCTCTTTTGTAAATGTTGTGATGAGGCAAATGTAATTTCTGATCATTCCAGATGATTAATGCACAAGCATCAGATCACCCACAACTGGTCAGGTGCTTGTTTATACTTAAACACAACACCATACATTGTAGAAGTTAACATTTAATCCTTTAATCATTTATTATCCAATCAGTAAAATATGACATATAGGTCACTCTAATTACACAGCTAGCTTCTCAAACAATTCATTAAGGACCACGTTTCTATTAATCATTTAAGTAACAAAATTTCTATGTGATTGGGTATTATGTTGGTTTATAGTTTCAAAACTCTTTAAAAGACAAGCCCAGACATTCACACCAGCCTGAAGTTCCATTTATTTCAGTCACTTGGCAAGAGAGGGGGTTATTTCTTCTTTTTTTCCAATAGTAGTTAGCCATGGGGTTTGTTGTGGGGTTTTGTTTTTCGTTTGTTTTAAAAGTAGCAAGATTTTACCAATGGCTCTATTACAGGGGTTCTCAAACTGTGGGTCGGGACCCCAAAGTGGGTCGGGACCCCATTTTAATGGTGTCACCAAGGCTAGTGTTGGCCCTGGGCCCCAACAAGTCGGAAGCCCAAGAGCCACCGCCCGGGGCTGAAGCTGAAGCTCAAGTCCCACTGCCCAGGCTAAGGTTACATGCCCCCTGCCCAAGGCAGAAATCTTTGGGATTCAGCTTTGCCCCCCACACCATCCCCCCGCCCGAGGTGGTGGGACTCAGGTCGCAGGGCTCAGGCGGGCTCAGTCTTTGGTCCCCCCTCCTGAGGTCATGTAGTAATTTTTGTTGTCAGAAGCGGGTCACAGTGCAATGAGAACTGCTACTCTATTAGTTAGACTTCAGGACAGAAACCAATAAACCTGGCTTCTGGTCTCAGCTTTGACACAGAATTGCTGTATTACCTGGAGGAAGTCATTTAGTTCCTCTGGGACTGTAAGCTCTTTAGGGCAGGGACTGGCTCTTACTGAATGTTTGTACAGTGCCTATCACATTGTGCCCTAATCTCATTTGATGCTTGTAGCAGGGTCTTTCTTGAACTGGCAATGGACCCTGCCAGTGCCTCAATTTCCCCTTCTTCATGTTCTCAAAAAGTGCCCCTAGCCTCTTTTGCAAATCAAATACCATCCCTTCTTGGGGTCTGGTTTATTAAAGTCACTCAGTTCCAATATCAACTTAAACCAAAACAAGCCTTTCCCCCACTTCTTTTTCTTCAACCCTTTGCTGGGCTTAACAGTTCCTTCCAGTTCCTGCTGTTTCCTCAAGCCTCTTCCTCAAGGTTTCTGTCCTGCCCCTCACTGAAGGTGGCTCTATATCACTCAGTCCTCTCTGGATTCCCTCAAGGAGCCTCCCAATTTCCTGCAAGTCTTTGTCCTTGGATGTACTGAGGCTTCAGCGTCCAGCTTGCATGGGTGCACATGCGCTCGCTTGCTTGCTTGCTCTCTGTTCTCTACATTCCTCTGGGCAGGGGAGCTCTACCAGGCCCACTCTGAGCCTGTCTAGAGAGACCTCCCCATGCTCTTTCCTAACCTCTGATCTAACACTACTTTGAGAGGGCAAGCTCCTTCTTTTAGGAAGTCCTGTCCCTGGGCTACCATCATGTGATGCCTGGTCACCTGACCACCCATCACTTAGGACCAGATGATAAGGCACAGGTAGGGTTGAGTCCAAATCCCTTGAAGAGTCAGCCTGTCCTGTGACAGATCCTCTGGGTTCTACTATACTACAAATGATACTTTCAAACTCTGTTTCTTACTAGAAAGTCCATGGCTTCAGTATTAGACTACTGTATTCCAAGGTATGGTTAATATTTTAATTAAGATGGAATTATGATTAATGTTTAAATTATGTATTTTTAAACTGAATATGATGTCAGAAACAGGAAATTATTTTACTGGATTGCAAAAAAAATAATTATATAGCAATTTCTTTTGCAAGTATTTGAAACAACTTTACATACCAAATGTGAATTTTTAGTCAAAATTAATTAATACATTGCTATCTTCCTTACCTAAGTTGATTTAAGATTAGAATGTAATGCAAAGAAGAGAATATTTTGTAGTAATACTCTGTTAGGTGAACAGACTTGAACTGCGTGACCTATATAGCTCCTTGAATTTTACTCTTGTTATTTTGTGCTGAATGAAGAGTTTATGTTCCTTTAAAGTGGCATTTTGTTGCCCAAGTTTTGTTGTTTTTCAGTTGTCCTAGATTCTAAATGGTCAGTGTTCCTTTAGAGATGCTTATGGCGGTTGTGTATGAATGAATGGAACACAGGACTTTAATTCAGAAAAGCTGCTTTGTGAAAGTTCATTGAAGTGTTTCTTCACAGACTCTCACAAACAGTTTATGCAAGCCTCAAACTCATTCTGTGTAAAATAATCAAGTATATTAAGAGTGCTAGCTAAATAATATATATAAAGGTAATTTTTTACGAGTCATTTAGTATCTGCTTGTTCCCTGACAGTTCTATCCCCATTGTACCAATCAATTTTTCTGTTTACATGGCAATTAACTTTTGCTGTGCATCACTGTAAATCTCTGTAAATCATGAGGCCACAGTTCTAAGCCAAATGCATTCAGTGCATGTATGTATGAGAAAAGGCTCTCATTCTTCAGTTTTGCAGACAAACAGGCATCACAGAGTTGCTAAAGAATTATTTTAAAAGGCTTAGAATATAAAAGTGAGCAAGCCAGTTATTTGTGACTTTCATCAGACAGCATGATTAAAAGGAGGAGCTCCAAAAACCTCTCTCTTTTCCCTCCCCCGTAAGCAATAATTCCTGCAAGAACAACTTAACTTGGTTCTGTTTACCTGGTCTGATTGATCCTCCCACCTCGCAGGGTCCTAGAACCCAGGCTCCAGCCCGAGCCAGAACGTCTACATCGCAATTAAACAGCCCCATAGCCTGAGCCCAAGTCAGCTGGCACAGGCCAGCTGCAGGTTTTTAATTGCAGTGTAGACATACCCTGTGACTTCAGTGGCAGTGGAATCATGCCCTTACACTTTAGTAGATTTCTCCCAGTGCTGGAAATAGAGGGAACAATACCAGTTATAATTCATCGAGGAGAACTGCTTCAAACCAAAATTAACCTCAGCCACTGTCAGCCCACAGAATTTCCACAAGCCTCCCATTCTCCACAAGTCTTTACCATTTTGTTCTTATAAAGAACTGTCCCATCGTTAACACCTGGAGAACGTCTTACTTCAGCATTCCACACTGCCTCCTTTGAACAACTGGTGCCTCTGATTCTGCCCAGCCTGCTTGTTATATATTGCAGTTGAGATCTTGGGAGTAACAATGCTGGATTAAAATAAATATGTTTAAAGAGGCAATCTAACATGGGCTTTTCTCCTTCTGATCAAGTGTCTGTAACCCAGGAAAGAGTTTACAAAGTGACTTGAGCTGAATTTAGCTACTGGATTCTTTCTTGCCTGATTTGTTTGTTCTTGACATCAACCTAAAAGAGTTTATATAATCAGTTGAATATTTGGGCCTCTCAGAGAGCTGAAATCTAAAACCTTTCTGAACAAAAATAAATAAAATGGAATTTAAACGATGTTTGCCTCCCATCACCTTGACTACTTTGCTTGTGTGTTGCATCCTTTATCCTCATTGCTTTTTTTTTCTTTAATAGGTGTTATGTTCTTTTTAGCAAGAATTGTCTTTCTGTTTGTCTGTATATCACCTAGTACACTTTAGGCTTTATTGCAATATGAATAAATAACAACACATGTAGCCCAAACAGCTGCAGAAATGGTCATTTGGCTCAGGCCCTATGGAAGTTTAAAAAAAAGCATATTAGCAAAGAAAACAGAAGTATTTCCAGAAGCTATCAGAATAAAACTTGACAGTATTCTGTTTATTAGAGTGGTTGAACTAGTTCCTATTTTAATGCAAGAGAAAGTATAATGAATATTGAGCCACAACACAGTTCACTATTTCTAATGCAGGAAAAGCTATTGTGGCAACATTTTATCTATGAGGTATTTTTTTAAATATTATACTCTAGAATTTGTTTTGGGTACTAGCATTAGAAATAGTAAACTACTATCATAGACTAGATGGACAAAAGGGCCAAATTAATTCCTACTGAAATGCCACTGAAGTTGATAGAGTTTCACCAGGGAGGAATTTGTCCCAGAATATTTTGTGAATGTCATAAAAAAATGCTGAAATTTTTAAAAATCTTAGCACTGAGAGGTGACTTTTATTTCAATAATTTTTGTAAAATACAGAAGACCTGACAGGGTTGAAATATTAAAGATTAAAATATTTCCTAGTTTTGACTGTCTATTTCAAGCACCTACCTAAAACCTGAAGAGAAGATCTGCAGTTAATGAATTTATAGAATTGAACTGTTTGCAAACCCTCAAAGTGTGTGCAGGTGTATTGTATACACACTCAATCACATACATATATACACACACACACACAATTACACACCCAACCACATTTTGTGTATGTGTGTAAAAATTAAACATTATACACACTTATTTCTATACATGCCTGATAGGCATATATGCCTGTAAATATGTAATTTAATACACATCTCCAAAACCAGGCAAGATTTACTGCAAATGCAGACCCAAAAAGTAGTAAGATTATTGTGACTCTGTTAATACTTAGCATTGATTAGGAAACCGATGTTTGAGATGGTCAAATTCATGTATTTAGAAAATTTATGCCCATCTGGTAAAATTCGAAGTCAGACCAACTGTGGAATTTTCAGTTATTCTCCAAACAAAATTACAGTATCACAGTATTTCTGCATAACCATAAGTTATGTCACAGAGATAATCTTCTCTTTACATTCATGGTATGTTGGAGAGGATTTAAAGCTGATATTCTGAAGAGTATTTCTATTTTCTGTTTAAATTTAGTTTAATTTTTTTTAGTTTTTAAGATTCTCGGCTATTGAGGTACCACTACAGAAAGGGCTTCCAGATGGCTCTTAGGAGATGCACTATGCTATCAAAGACAGAAAATGAACCAACATACGATGCACAGCTTTAGTTTGGGCCAGCTGGATATTATCAAATTCTCACAAGAAGTAAGTCAGGGAGGTGCTCTCTGAAACTTCCTTCCCATCAGGAATCCTCCTATATTTACTTCTGTTTCAGGCTCTTCCTGTGGCCAGTTAATATTTTTTTAAGTGATTGTGGATAGACACTGTAATTTGTTTTCTTTTTCTTTAATCCTCTCCCATCTCCAACAACCATATTTGTTTTGGTCATACATATGTCATTTCAAAGTTGAGTATAGAGTTTTTGTATCTGTGTGCTTCATAAACAGTGGTTATCTTTCTGTTGTATAAGAAACAGAAATTCAAACTCAGATATGGCACTTGCTTACTAATGCTTTTAATAACATGGAAATTTGCATTTAATTAATAGCTGACTCCCTGTAGAAAAGGGAAAATACAGTAATTTGATTAAGAATATGACTTCATAGCTTACAAAGTGGTGACTGAGACAGCTCAAAAAACATTAAAGATCAATTTATTTGATGCCTCAGATAATGTGATTTCAGTGGGACTATAAGCAGTGTATGAAGTTAAGAAGGTGTGTACATCTTTGTAGGATATAGGCCTACGTCTTTATAGTTCACTTTACACATTTCCTTGCTTCCACAGGAGACCACATGCCCAAATCTTTAGAAGGATTATTTATATATGAAGAAGAAGGTTCAGGAGTTCCAGGTTCTAACAGGAAAGGAAATGACACAATAGTTGTAGAACAATGGACTGTCATTGAGGTAACTTGCTGTTTATTTACCAATTTAACATTTTATCTTTAATTTTCTGCATTGTTTCTTCTTAGTATATTTTGTATCAAAATTAGATACAAGTTTAGTATGCCTTCTTACAGTCATCTTTACACAAACAAGACTACCATTGAAATCATAAAACTGAATGCTGAATTTGTGTATTTGTAATCAAATCCCTAAAATAGGTAAGATCTAGCAAATCAGACTCTACATGTAGTGTAGGAATTTGGTCAAAAATACATGAAAAATCATCTTTCACACTTGCTTAAGAGTGGCTTATTTGTTTTACAGACTATGTAATGTTTGAAAATGTGGTTTAATTCATTTCTTTCTACATCCGTGGTTCTCAAACTGTGAGTCGGGATCCCAAATTGGGGCACGACTCTGCTTTAATGGGGTTGCCAGGGCTGGCTTAGACTTGCTGGGGCCTGGGCTCGAAGCCAGAGCCCCACCACCTGGAACCAAAAGCTGAAGCCCAAGGGCTTTAGCCCTGGATAGCGTGGCTCAGGTTACAGGCCCCTTGCCTGGGGCTGAAGCCCTTGGGCTTCAGCTTTGCCCCACCTCCACCTGGGGCAGCAGGGCTTGGGTGGGCTCAGGCTTCAGTCCCCCCTCCTGGGGTCGTGTAGTAATTTTTATTGTCAGAAGGGGGTCACCGTGCAATGAAGTTCGAGAACCCCTGTTCTGCATCCATTTATGAAACATTTTCATGCCAGGTTGCTGACTTAAATAGGCGACCAGTAACCACTGCCAAATCATCTGTTTTAAGTAACTAGTTTCTCAATCTCCAATATGGTCAGGTCCCATCATCTCAAAAAAGTCCCTTCTGTTCTCAGTAAATCTGATCACATATGATTGTCTTTTTAATCAGTGCTGTTACAGTGTTACCCTTCTCAAGCTCCATTTCCTATGACAGAATACACCTTCCACCTTATTTGCCAATAGGCCAGCTTTTGCTATGGAAACATTTACACAGTTTATTAGTGTGGCAGTTCAGCACACTTTGTAAAAAGATATAATTTTATACCCTGCATTTCTTTGGAGTTCTTATTTACTGGGCTTCAAAATTTTCAATTTGCAATCCTCTCAAAAATTATAGTTAATGCAGTTGGGACTCCAATTTGACAAGGAGTGGCATTCTCAGAACAAAATTAGACTGGAACTGTGTGAAATTTGACAGACTGTTTTCAGCAAAATATGCAAATTCAGTGACACCAAAACATTTGCAAATTTGTGTTAATTTCACTAAACTGTTTCAGTTAAAAAAACCAAATATTTCTGAAAAAATTGAAATCTTTCATTTTGCCTTTTTTTAAATTAAACATTTTAATTTTTCTGTTTAAAATGACTGTTTCAAAATTTCCTTTAATTTTATTTTAAAGATAAAAAATGTTTTTAATTGGTCAAAATTGAAACAGAATGTTTTGTTTGACCAAAACTAATTTTTTTAATTTTTCAGAATTGCCAGCAAACTGAAAAAAATGGCTACCAATTAGCTCTAATTCAGCTCCCTTTATACGGTATAAAGTACTGTGTGTCAAATAGGGAAAAAAAATTAAAATGTAAAGATGATAATTTTCTGGGCAAAACATGGACCTTATCTGCAAACATTTGGCACTTGAATAACTTTACACACGTGAGTAGGGACACTGAACTCAACGGGAGTGCACAAAATTGAGACATGGTACAAACAAGAATAACTTCACTGAAGTCAGTGAAGTTGCACCTGCTTAAAACTGAGGTCTGAATTTGGCCTCCAATACATAACACTTAGATGTTTCCTTTGGCAGCTAGATTTGTTTGTAGTGCACAAAGGAAGGATTTCAGGTAAAATTTTCCAAAGTGCCCTAAATGTCCTTGGAGCCCAAGTCTCATTTTCAAAAGCAATTTAGGCATTTAGAAGCCTAAACATCACTGACAGTCTATAGGACTCAAACTCCTAGGTCACTTAGGTGTTTTTGAAAATGTTACCCTTCCTCACAAGAGCTTTTTGCAGCTTTTTAAAAGCTTTGTTTTCATCAGAAAATGTTTAGTGAGAATCCATTAGTTTTCAGACAAAGAAAAAGATTTGAGGTGCTTACATATCACAGTCATTCCAGTGGAATATTCCTGACCATCTTTACAGATGACCACTTGCTTCAGATACTGAGACAATTGCTGGTGTCTTTTATCCTGTCCATTTTCTCTCTTGCCTCACTTTTTCTCTTTTTTACTTCCAGTTTTCTTTTCATATATTCTGTATTCCACACACGCGTCTTTTTTTCCTCCTTATTCCTTGTTGGTCTTTTACATATTTTCACTGACACTTCTGCTCCTCTCCAGTAGCTCTGCCTATACACTAGAATAAGGGTGACAAACTACAGCCCGAGGGCCCTCCAGATGTTTTAAATCTGGAGAAATCAATAGGAAGCATACTTTCACAAACAATCTTGCATTGATGGCGGGAGAGGCTAGATCTCTTTTCCATATTTAATTTCTGTGATTCTGTAATCAGAAATCTAGTTTTGATTGGTAATTACATAATCTCAGTTTCTAAAGCTAAGATCCTTGTATGCTGTTATACTGCCCTTCTCTTTTCTTCTACTTCGTTCCCTGCTCCCACTGTAGTCAAAGCTGCCAATTTCCCCACTCCTCCTCCACTCAGTGCTGTCCTGAAGCCTGATCAGCTGCTTTTTAGTATAAATTTAATATTTAACAATTCAAGTAAATGAAGGCAACTAGCCCTTTTCAAGGCCATCCTTCAGGAACTGTAGTAACTTTTGGAATTCAATCTTTGATCCAGGCACCAGTCCCCTGTGCACGGTGTTCAGATCTCCTCCTTTAAGCACTAGAGAGCAAGCAAGGATGCAAGCTAAGTGGAAAAAACTCTTGATCCAAATGACCTATTTGTGATGAGATGCCCTGTTAAGAAGCCATAGTAGCACCACTCCAAACAGTACTACCTTAATGCAACCTAGGGAACTTTTAGTGCTTGCCAGCAGGATCCACAATCGGCCAGTTAGTGTGCAACATACTTACACAAAGAAGTATTGTTGATACACACTCCTGGAGAAACCACACATGGGAAGAAAAAAGTCAATTGTTTTTATACCTGGATATTCCAGCGATTTTTTGGTGTTGCCTATTTGGTAAAGGCCATTTTTCTGCTTGCCTGCTGGGAGCATTCATGTGTGCTAGGAGCTGCTGCTGGAAAAAGGTGGGAAAATTTTATAGTAAAATAGGTTTCTAAGTAATTAGCACATTTAGAAGTTGACTTGTTCAGTTTTCCATCTGCATAGGTCCCAGGTTCTTAGGATCCTAAAACAATATTTTCCTAGATCCTAATAGGTTTTCTAATAATTATTTCTTTAAATTTTTACCTGCAAAAATCATTAGCTTTTAGCTTTACTCAGTAACTCAGTGACATGTTTGTTCAGAATGCAAAGTCAAAAATCAGGTAAAATAAAAATCAATGTAATTAAAAATGATTATCCTACTATTATAATCAAACTGGAAATTTTCTGTTAGGCCCCAAGTCAACAAAGTACTCAAGTACATACCTAACATTAAGCACGCAAGGTGCTTGCTGAAGTATCTTGAAGAATTAGGGCTTTAGTCCTAAGCCCATATACTGAATTAATACCCCCATCTCTTTGTTTTATCCACCTGTTGTCTATAGTCTGACACTAAGATTGTGAATTCTTTGAGGCAGGGACTGTCTGTTTGTTATATGGGTATATAGTGCCTAACATAATTATACCGTGGCCTCAAGGTGTTATTACAATAAAATAATAATCATGTCAATTGTAATTTGTTACATTATATATGGAAATAAGGTAAAACTGCAGAATGTACTTACTGTTTTTATATTGGTTTATTAATGTAGGGATGTGAAATTAAAACAGATTATGGACCTTTACTGCACACGCTGGCTGAGTTTGGATGGCTTCTTACATGTGTACTGCCTACACCGATCATCCGACATGACAGGTAACCAGAAAGTAGTTTAAAGCATAAAATATGCATTTCTGGAATGTATTCTAAATATAAATCTCAGAGTGTATATTTGTATACATAATTGATCTATGTGCAATAAGGAAGAATATATAAATAATGTTAATAAGATTCAGGATGTAACTAGCTTTATTTAGATAAGATTTTGTGGATTTTAAAGACGTGCCTAGTGATTTAGGCCATTCCATTAACTTTAAATGGTTTTGAATTAGGCCCTGAGACCTGAACTCAGCAAAAAATTTAAACACATGTTTAATTCTAAACATGAGAATAATCCCATTCCTATTTAAGAAAGCATTTAAGATTTTACTTATTCCATTTGACCTTAATGAATAAGGATGGGATAACTTATATGGTTAAAGTTAAGCACAACAGTGTTTTGCTGAGTCAGGGCCTGAGAGAATAGAAACACGTTGTTTCAACCACTTAAGAAACAACACTATCATAAAACCAGGCACATACTATTTATAGCAAATTAAGGCATGTGCTAATCCAGCAAAATTGAGTCTGTTCATCTCCATTGATGAGTGCGCCATGTTTCATCATTATATTCATAGCAAACTAGTGGTGTATTTTTTTGTCGCTTCAGGTAATTCCTTCTCACTCACTCTCTCTCACACACACACTTTCTAATGCAGGGGTTCTCAAATTGGAGATTGGGACCCCTCAGAAGGTCACGAGGTTATTACATGGGGGGGGTCACGAGCTGTCAGCCAGTCTCCACCCCAAGCCCCGTTTTGCCTCCAGCATTTATAATGGTGTTAAATATATAAAAAGTGTTTTTAATTTATAATGGGGGGAGTGGGGGTTGCACTCAGAGGCATGCTATGTGAAAGGAGTCACCAGTGTAAAAGTTTGAGAACCACTGTTAATGCATAATATTTTCATTTATTTTTTAATTAAAGGCAAAATTATACTTTTCAGATCTGCACAGCAGATTTCATCTCTCTTAATCTGTTCTCACACCATATGCAGAATTCTCAGAGATCTCAATGGGAGATCCATGAATGTAGGAAAAGCAGATTATCAAAACTGAGATCCACCAAGAGAAGATTTTCACCTTATCTATTATAACAAAAAAATTACAAGTGGCTTTTCTTAGTAATACACAAAATATAAAAAGGGCAAGTGCAACCCTGAAGTAAGCATATACAGCTCTTTAATTTCTGCTCCTAGCAGGTTAAGATTGCCCACAGGTCTGTCAGCTGGAGCTATGCTTGGGGCCTGATCCTAAGCCTGTTCAAGTCAATGGAGAGACAGACTCCCATTGACTTGAGAAGCCTTTGGAACTAGTTGCATGAATTAAGTCAGCATAAGTTGGACATGAGTGTAATTCTTCAAGAACTGCTCCAAATAAATGGATTTATTCCAAGTGAGTTGACACAGTTCCTGACTCAACCCCCTTCAAGTGGGGAAAAAAAAAAGTATAACTGGCCAGTGAACTGTTTACTCGGGATTAGATAAAATCCCTTTAGTACAATTAGTTTTAGACAGGAGAAAGTTTTGGGCACAAAAAATGGCAAATTGGAGACCACTAAAAATCACACAATTTTTGCTATATTCTGCAATTTCTCATCAATTCAAAGCTTTATTTTTTTTTAAATTATAAACCCTTTCTCTTGTGGGGATGCTGTGTAAAATAACATGCTGTTACCCTTTTAACTCATCCCTGAGGAAAACTTTCTTCACCTAACAACAGTAGCAGCAAAAGTGTGAACACCCAAGGAATTGTGAATTGCACTGCCTACAAAGGGACCATTTAAAAGTTTGTATTATTTGACCCACCAGCCTCTATATAAAATATTAATTAAGACAGAGTCAAGGAGCTTTTCTAAAAGATGCGGGGAGGAAAGAGGCCAAATCCTACAGCTATGGAGAAGCTCCAGTAGCCCTTCAGGCCCTGGTTTCTCCTCCTTGGTAGTTGGGGGTAGCAGGTGGCAGATTCTCTTGAGCTGCTGCTCCTCATCAACTTCTTTGCAGATTTCAGTCCCCACTTGTAACAGGCAAAAGGATCCAATTTATGCATCATGGCCCTGCAGACAGAACATGAGGCCACTTAAGCAGCGGGGGAAACACAAGGACGCCCAGAGGATTCAGGGGGCCTGGGGCAAAGCAATTTTAGGGGCCCCTTCCATAAAAAAAATTGCAATACTATACAATACTATATTCTCATGGGGGCCCCTGCGGAGCCCAGCACAAATTGTCCCACTTGCAAATTTCCCCACGGGTGGCCCTGGGAAAAATAAACCTTCTGCATCTCGGCACAAACCCAGTTTTGAGAAAACTTCTTTACAAGGTATCACTGGTTCTCAGAATCAGCTAGTGCTAAAAGGCACTAAGGCTCATTAAAAGGGATGGACAAATATTTTCCATCAAAACTTTTTCTGGATTGAAAACTAGGGGTTTTTTAAAAGCAGAAAAAAATCACGGACAATTTCTGCTTTCCTTCAAAATTTGTTGTGTTTTTTTTAATTGAAAAGCTGAAATTAGTCTGCCAAAACCTGAATATGGTTTGAGGTTTCAGAAGTGTGTGGCCAAATATTTGCTGCTTGCTGTGTTTGATTGTCTAAAGAAACAATAAAAAAATTCTGCTTAAAAAAAATCCAAAACTTTTGAACCACCTCAGCTTGTAACCAAACACCTGAGCCCATCCAGTCAGAGATTTTTCCAGGTTTCTGATACTCTGCTGGCTTCCTTGACTCATATCTGTCTCCATAACTTTGGGTTCATTTAGGTTAGAACATAAGAACAGCCATACTGGGTCAAACCAAAGGTCCATCCAGCCCAGTATCCTGTCTACCGACAATGGCCAATGCCAAGTGCCCCAGAGGGAGTAAACCTAACAGGTAATGATCAAGTGATCTCTCTCCTGCCATCCATCTCCACCCTCTGACAAACAGAGGCTAGGGACACCATTCCTTATCCATCCTGGCTAATAGCCATTAATGGACTTAACCTCCATGCATTTATCCGTTTCCTAGAGACTGGCTCCATGGGGTCCCCTCACAAACTGGAGACAGTTACTGTGGGTTTGTCTTTAGTATAGCTTATGTACATACTCCACAAACAGAGCATTTGAGCTTGTTCCAGAATCTGGGATGAGCCTATGTTGTGAAAACTGAAATGCTCAAAATAGCACATGCATGTGAATGGACACAGGGTGCTAAAATTAAATTAATCCAAGGGTTCTCAAACTGGGGGTCAGGACCCCTCAGGGGGTCACGAGGTTATTACTGGGGGTTGCGAGCTGTCAGCCTCCACCTCAAACCCCGCTTTGCTTCCATCATTTATAATAGTGTTAAATATATAAAAAAGTGTTTTTAATTTATAAGGGGGGGGTGGTGTCACACTCAGAGGTTTGCTATGTGAAAGGGGTCACCAGTATAAAAATTTGAGAACCACTAAATTAACCCCTCTGGAGCCTCAGGGAATGCAGGGGAGGGGGGGTCTCCTTTGATAGGGTTGGGCAAGATATTGCTCTTCTCATGTGATCCCTCCCACAGTGGCTAATTTTAAATGAAGCTACCCTCCCCTGACATGAAACTCTCTATGGCACTGAAATTAAATATAGACTACAATTTGGCATTTGAGAAGTGGAAGGGATGGTAGTCCTAATGGAAAAGCTAACAGCTTGGCTCTTCCGCAAGCCTCAAACTGCTGAATGAGCTTTAGGGTAGGGAAGGCTAAAAGGTAATAGGTAATAATTGGAGATATACCAATCTCCTAGAGCTGGAAGGGACCTTGAAAGGTCATTGAGTCCAGCCCCCTGTCTTCACTAGCAGGACCAATTTTTGCCCCAGATCCCTAAGTGGCCTCCTCAAGGATTGAACTCACAACCCTGGGTTTAGTAGGCCAATGCTCAAACCACTGAGCTATCCCTCCCCCCAAACCTCCCAAACAGCCTAGCCCTGCCCCCTATCCGACCCCCACCCACTTCCTGCCCCCCGACTGCCCGCCCCCCTCAGAATCCCCGACCCATCCTGCTCCTTGTCCCCTCACCGTCCCCCAGAGACACCCCTCCCAACCACCACCCTGGGACTCCCCCTGCTCCCTGTCCCCTGACCGCCCCAACCTCTATCCCCCCCGCTGAGTCCTGACAGACCCCTGGAACACCCATGATCCAACCCCCCCATTCCCTGTCCCCTGACCGTCCCCCCAACCTCTGCTCCCTCCCTGTTCCCGGGACTTCCTGCCCCTTAGCCAACCCTCCCGGCCCCTTACCCCGGCTCCCCCTTCACCCGGAGCCTCAGCGTATCAAGGAGCTTCACGCGGCAGCGTGATTCCGGCAGGGCCTCTGAGCTCCGCCCCGCTCAGAGCCACGTGGTAAGGGGGCGGGGCTGTGAGCTCCAGGCTGAGCAGAGGGAGCTGAGCTCAGCCTGGAGCTCGTAGCCCCGCCCCCTTACCACGCAGCTCTGAGCGGGGCGGAGCTCAGGGGCCCTGCCGGAGCCATGCTGTAGCTGTGGAGGGGCGCTGCTGGATGTGCTGAGGCTCCGGGAGAGGGGTGGAGACGGGGTCAGGTCGGGCTGAGGCTGGGGAGGGAGCCTCAGCCATTCTCGTGGGGGCCCCTGCGGAGCCCGGAGCCTGGGGCGAATTGCCCCACTTGCCCCCCCCCGGGCGGCCCTGGGGAAACAAGGAAAACTAAACACTTTAGAAACAGGCGTGTGCTGCAGGAAGTGCTCTTAATGATTCATTAGGTGGATACTCCTCCTTCTGATTTACTGTCAACCCAGTACCCTGGCATGATGCTTACGTGATGATTCTTTGTGATGTGCTGTCTTTTAAAAACAGCATAACATTACTGTTACTAATTGTGGTCATGCAAAAGGAGGGAAGTTGTATCCTGGCCAGATTTGAACCTGGATAGTTATATTACGGCTATGTTTTAAAAAAAAATCTCCATTGGATAAAGTATTTGTTTCCTGTCCTAAATTATTGGATATTGTTTGTTTGTGTGTACTGTTAAGTATATGTTGTGTTAGGGTGTCTGGTGAAGTGCCTTTGGAAGAAACTCACTTACATTTATATAGTGCCTATCAGATTCATTTTAAGTCCCTAAAGGGACAGTGTGAATTGATAAAACTGTTATAAAGAAGAATGTGTTGTACTGTCAGTCTGAGTAGAATTTATATTGATAACTACTATTTCCAGGTCTCAATATAGCTACGGTATTTTAAAAAAAGAGGAAATTCCCGAAACACTAGTATTTGTATAATAGGCATTATGCCATCATCAGATTATCCTAAGAATCCAAGTTAAAAGTCTGAATACAGAAGAGCATTCTATGCAGTCTATACAGCTGTTCCTTTTCCCAGACTTTGAACTCTGATCTCAAAACCAAGATAGAATATTAACAGGTTCAGGAACAGTATCTAATAGACTACACTGCTAAGAACAGTCACAATTAGCGTTTTTATCTCCAATAAATGGAACATTTTGGGAGGTTATTTAGTAGAGCACTAGGAATTCTGGCAAATGATTTTCCATATCTTTAAACAAAGTTAACTTGTATAAAATAATTCTTAATTAAACTCTGTTTAAAAGCAAAGACTTAACAGCAAAATCTGCTTTCCATTTTTAATTTCTTCTTTTAAAGTTTCCTATTTTCCCAATTTATCACACAGAATCTGTTCTCTCCATTAACTATTAATGTTCATTGTTTCTCTTTGTAGAGATGTGACGGTCTCAAAACTGACATTAATAAAACTGACTGATCCTCCTCCTATTAATGCTAGCATAGAAACTCACATTTAAGGAAGGCAGGGTTGGGTTCTAGCCAAATTTATCATGTGATGAATGGGCTTTCTTTGCTGTTTCATGTGGTTCTGATCTGAATGAGTATGGTGTGATGCACTGAAGTTGTAGATTCAACTTCTGGAACTTTTAATAGTTTTCCTGTTTTTGCTATAGATATTCTACTTTACAAAATAAAAGCTCCTATAAAGGCATGACAGCAGCAGTTCATGGATTATTGTCTCAGATCTGGGAAAGCAAGTGATGTGCAGAGTCTGGTGAGCCTGCCCTCTCCTCTAACTCCCCATCTTGAGGGTTAGGTCACATAGGACACAGGAAATATTTCCTTAAAAACAGTTTTCTTTGCTGCTTACAAACATAGTAGAGAAGCTGGACATCAGGACCTAAAGCTTACAGCACTGTATGTTTGTGCAACGACATTTGAAAAACAAGCAGTGATTTTGTAGGAATTAGTCTAGTATTGCCGCATAGGATCAGCATTGTTGTGATTGTTATTATTGGAGTACAGTGGAGTGTGTCTTGGAGAAATGGATACCTGATGTGACTTTTTAAAATATTTGAGGTACTGATGGATACTATTATCCTGCTAGCAACAAATGAGGGGTTTAACTGAACCTTGGTAGGGGCAAGAACAAATTGGAGTTAAGACTTGTGATAATTCTGAATATGAAGTAAAGGGTATTAGCATTCTCTGGAATGCTTATTAAAGAAAAAGGTAATTTACAAAGAAAGCCTGAAATGTAAGAAAACATTTTTCAGACTCAGAAGTTATTTGCCAGTTCTTGGGAATTACCAAAAGTTCAGATGCTCAGGATAATATTATTAGTAATTTTAGGAATTAAATTTGTTGCCTCTCTTCTTAGTGGTGGATAAAGCTTTTGGGGGAAAATCTACCCAACAATGCCTAATACTACAATAGTTACTGATAAAGATTTGCTCTAAATTCACATAATTAAGGGAGTCCGGGGGGTCTAGGATTAAATGTCTTCTGCATCATTTTTCTGAAGAATTTTCCCTGTTGTAGCAGAGGACTCTCCAGTTGAAAGCGGAGAGACTGAACTCTTCAAACTAATCCATGATTGTTGGAATATTGTTTAACTCAAACTGATGGCACAGCATTATTTTCAGGATCACAAACAAACTGAGTTTGGTATTAGAATTTACAACCCAGCTTCTTCCCTTCTTTTCCTAGGAAATGTCCCTAAACTTCATCTTAAACACTTGAAATATCCTTCATGATGATATCACCCACGTACTATTTGTCATGCTTGAATACTGTGTATCTTAGTATCAGAGCTGGTGGCAACCTTAACAAGTTCCATATTTTTAAAGGACTGATTTAATGATCACATGTATATTAAGAAGACAAATTTATTGCCCACACACCATAAACAGACAAACAAATTGCCAGTGGGATTAACAAAAGAGTCTCTATGCTGCTTTCTCATGACCACTCTGCCAAAAAGGACACGGGGGGAGAGTGGGGCGAGGAAAAGGAAAAACATCTCCCCTACAGAGATTTCAGCAGCTTTACTCTGTAGTGACCTTTATTTCCCCTCACTGCTTACTGTAGTCCCTGAAAATGGGCAGGACAGACAGTCTACAAGCAACAGAAGGCAAAGTTAGTGCAAAAAACTGACATTGCTGTAATTAATTTGTCACTAATTACTTAACCTAAGTTCTCATATTTCATTGGGCCCAGGAGAAAGAGGGAACGTGGGAATGAGAGGAAAACTTGAAATAGCTCATTTTATGTATTTTTCTCTTTCTAATTTAAATTCTGTGGCCATCCCACTGTCATTCAATTCTGTTGTGAATTAAGCCCATGGCTGTTTTGTCGTGTGCAGCATTTCAATAAGGCTGGACTTTAAAAATTGTTAGTTTGCCTGTTACCTACCCAGCATTCACCATCTCCCCTTTTCTTGATCAGAGTTTAAACATTTAAAAGCTTAATATTATGTTTTTCCATTCCTTTATATGAGATGGGATGTACAAGTCCTATACAAAATCAGGCAGAGGCCCTGCCCCATGCTAGAGAAACCATTCAACCTGAAAGTGAGGATTCCCACCTGGTATCATTGAGGCAGGCATATAAGCAGGAGGGAAGTGTGTGGGTAGGGGCCTTTCGGAGCATGTCTATACCCACGTATAAGGCCACCTGACTCCCTGGGCTAGTCCATGCCACAACATCCATACTGCTATTCTTTTTATTTTTTTTAGTACAGCTAGCATGTGTCTGTCTACCTGGGCTGGGAATCACGCTCCCAACTGCAGCGAATACATACTCTCCCAAGGGAGGAGATACTCATTCCATACTCCAGGGAGTAAAAGCCAGGAAGTTCTCAGACCAAACCCCAACCAAGATGCATGAAGACCCCGAGAAACAGACTGGTTGGTCACACCAGAGGTCTGTAGTATTTGACTCTCCTCTTAATTCAAGGAGGTCATGAAGCAAGGCAACTCCCAGATCAAGAGGCATTAGTAAGTTGGGGAAACTTGACAGTTTCAACCTCTCCAGAGGGCTGTACTCCTCAACACAGAGTCTGTTAAGATTGCTTATTTTGCCCATCCAAGAAAAGTGTGCAAAGGCAAAACTATGGGTATGTGAAACAGTCACCAATATCTAGCAGTGGCCATTTTAAATAAGGCTGTACATTCTGTCCTTCCACCTTACCACTTATCTTCCAGTAGTAGTCACCTGGGCATAGACAACTGGGACCTTTACTCTCTTCTCCCCCTCAAAAAAAAAAAGTGTGGAGATTTCATCATTAAATAAAGGAAATGCTGATTTTTTTAACAGAAGCTCATTTATCTCGCTTTATTAAAAGTGGACAAATTTACTTAAAGTCCAGAATTACTCATTAAAGTGATATTCAACAGCTAGACAACCTTTTTTTTATTGGGGGGCACGTGCCAGGGATAAAATACTATGTCCCTGTGTTACCTTCCCTCCCAGATATTTCAGCACATTTTCTTTATACGCATAGATGCCTCACTGCATGTTATCCAGAAGTGGATTTATATACAGCAAAAATAATTATGTTACTGTTCGGTATCTGGTGAGTCCAAAAATAGTAATTTATTTTCTTCCTCCCCTATGTAAAGTCTCCTATGAAGGCATTTCCCCCATAGGAAATGGTATGAGCCATTTATTAATTATTATTATTATTATTATTTTATTGTGGATTTAGAGCTTTTAATAGCTGCTGAGTTGACGCTTTTTATCCACAGAAGTAGCAGTGCAAACTTT
This sequence comes from Mauremys mutica, assembly GCF_020497125.1. Lineage (NCBI taxonomy): Eukaryota > Metazoa > Chordata > Testudines > Geoemydidae > Mauremys > Mauremys mutica. The sequence goes on along the minus strand of NC_059081.1, from coordinate 55,433,341 downwards.
GCACCTTGCCCTGTTACTGCCCAGTTTCTACCAAGAAAGTTTTTAGCCACCAGCAAAATATGCCATTTCCAGTGTTTTCTATTCATTAAACTATAAGCCGATACAGAGCCACAAAGAGAATCTGAGGACATTTGTTGAAGACCTGGATTGGGTCAAAATGGGCCTTTCCATGGTGGTACCAGCACTTATCTTGTGCCCTTATCAATTTCTGCAAAATGTAAGCTTTAATTGCTTTACAAAACTAGGTTGCTAGCTCTTATAGTTGTGAAAACTTTCTGAACATGAACCAATACAGTACTGAGTCTGCAGACCAACAGAATGAAACAGCTCTAAAGGCCAAATACCAAGTCTACCCCATCACTCATTGGAAACAGAAGATCCTAAACAATGTGCCCTTGCCATGGTTCCACTGCAGAGTTTCAGCAAAGGGGGCACAGAGATAGAACTGTCCTCTTCCATACAAGCAGCCCGTTGTGGGTAGGGTTTATGTACAGTGGCAGGGCACTGTGGGGAAACTTGCATTCTGACAGCTAATGCTGCAGCTGTTCTGTGATTGCATAGAGGCCACCAGACTAGGGCCGTCTATGTCTGGCACCTTTCATCAGTAGTAAATTCATTTAGTGTGGGATTTTCAAAAGCACCTAAGTGACTTAGGACCACTATTCTGTTCTATACTATATAGATTCATCCCAGTATCTGAGCACTTTTCAGCATTGCACTAAGCAACATAACTAAGATCTGTCGTGTTTGTTCTCTGATCCTCTCCCCAGGGGGAGAAGTGTGTACAGTGGAGTGTGTGTTTTTAACTGTGTGTCTGTCTATAAGTTTGTTAGAGAAAGGAAGGGGAAAGAAAGAAAGTCCCATTGACTATCAAGAGCAACATTAAAAAGATTGAAACTTGAATGTTAACACTATAGCTGTATAGTTCTAAAGTAGAAACATTGACACTTGGAACTTTCAGTGAGATGGATTCATCATTTTGAATATCTTTAAACATTATAGTACATAATTCCTTATATAACAATTTCTGAAGTGGAATTTACTCATCCAACTCTCTTTGCTTCTGCATTTATGTTTAACTGCGTGCATAAAAATAAAAGCCAATATGTTTTTTTTACATTTCAGGAACATGTGAGGGGAACAAAGATACACTGTGTAACCTGTGTCTCATACTTTCAGCATCCCTTGACAATCATGAGCCATAGGATTCATTACAGTCAGCTTATCTTGGCAGGCTGATAACAGGGCACTATTGTACTAGTTAGACAATCTGGGCAGCATGTGACCAAATAGAAAATAATTTCAAACGTTACATAGTGCAGGCAATCCTAGAAACTATTGGTCTGTCCCGTCTAAATCAAACATCACATCAAAGATACTCTGCTGTGCCACAGAGAAATCATAAATGTCAACCACAAAAGCTGTCTGTGAATTCACTACAAAGCTGAGACGTGTTTTAAGATTAAGTTAAATTGCCCTGAAAATCACTGGGGTGTTAAAATAAATACACATATAACATTTAGTGTGGGTGAAATTGTACTCTCCCATGAAAAGCCCAAGTAAATGCAAAATAAAAGATAAAATTCTCCATATACAACCCACAGTCAGGGCATAGGTAACCCTCAGTTGGATTTCAGCTACTACTTTTATCCATAGATTCCCACTGTACTTAATCACAAACTCTCATCACTCTCCTGCATGCTACCATGTAAGTGTATCACTGAAGAGCTGAGCTACAGAGTGCACAGGTGGCTGTGGAGTTCAACTACATTTTGAGATTTGTGCAGCCCCTTGATGATCAGGATCATTTCTCTTTTAAAGAATAAAGAGAAGCAGAAACACAGTGAGAAGGGATGAATTTCCTCTTTTGAGTCCAGTTTTTTTAAATTATAGGAAAGGCTCAGTTCTTACATTGATGTGAATGCAGAGCCTCTTCACTGAAGTCAGTGGAGTTACTCCATTGTAATTGTGTCAAGTATCAGGAGGTAGGTAGCCGTGTTAGTCTGTATCCGCAAAAACAACAAGGAGTCTTTAAAGTGCCACCAGACTCCTTGTTGTTTCCACTGTAACTGAAATTTACACTAGTGTAGCTGAGAACACAATTATTTGGTCCAGTGTATAATAATCAGAGTATGGAATAACAGAAAATACGTGGCATTTACTTCTTTTACAAGTATCTGAGCTAATTGTTTTCTTCATGTAGTGAAACAACAGTCTGGAGTATATACAATATGTGGACAAAGAAAAATGCTTATAATGAAGAAAGAATGCTGAATAAGTATAACTGTCTGATTTCTTTCAATCAGAGGAGTCCTGATTAATATAAAAATAGTATAATGGCATGTCTTAGCTCATCATGAAGAAAGATACTGTTGGAATGAAATCTCAGATGGATGTTTTAAGTAAATTCAAGTTCAAATGTTTATCTGAACAGTGCTCTGAAAATGGCAATGTAGTGTTTTTGTTAACACCTCCTCCTGAAAGCATAAAATTGCTCTTCTGTCAAAGCAATTTTAAATGAACTCTATCCTTAATGAGAAATATCCTTCTTTTCCTCTTACCTCTGGGAATTACAGTCATGCTAAAAGGCAATTAGAGTCAATCCCATTATCAGCTGCCATCTTTAAAAATACTGAGTTATGTATAAATTAATTGCATCAATAACTAATGCTATTCTAAGTTGGGTGCTCACTGTATATCTTAGAAAATGCTGTTGATTCTTCTAATACTTGTTGTTGTTCCACGTAAGAACTTGGTAGTACACAGTAGCAAATACATTAGGACTTGTCTACATGGTGCAGTAGTGCACATCAATGGGGTGTGAATTCTAATGCACACCAACATGTGGCTCATTAACTGACCTGTGTAGACCCTACTGGCACACACTAAAAATTCCCTAGTGTGTGTTAATATAGACCCATTTCAAACAGTACTACATTAATGCACACTAGGGAACTTTTAGTGAACACCAGCAGGGTCTCCACGGGCCACTTAGTGCACAACACATTGGAGCACATTAGAATTGTGCACTGATGTGCACCACCACACTGTGTAGACAAGCCCAGAGAGACCTTCATGCATAATAAAAATTGTTGCTCAGCCAACAACAGTCACAAAGCAGCCCCTGCCTACTAAGCCAGTGAGCACGCCTGAAAATTGTTTCAGACGGAATCAAGTTCTCCAGCTATCTTTGGAAGGTTAAAGTGTCATGATAATAGTTGGTTTTGGAATGTCACAGGGGAGAAAAAACAATAAATGACAATGTCTTAATATTCAAAGTTAATAATTACTGAATTCTCAGAGGTGAAAACTTATTAGAGGTGTTCACAATCACACACACAAAATCCATTTACATAGATGTGTATGTATTTGTGTGTGTTGCATACAAAAAAAACCAACCCCTATATGAATGTTCAGGTTGCAAAGCTAAGTACTAAAAAATTAGGAAATGCCAGAATTAAGGTTGTCTATGAGTATACAGGCTTCTACAACATGAGCTAACTGTGGAACTGGCAGCAGTAGTAGGCTATTATCCTCTATGTGACTCAGCCACTAGAGGGTGATGAGACACAGATTTTTCCAGTGTGTTTAACATCTATTTGACAGCAGAGGAATGTGGAGACTTAGGAATCCTGGATTCGATTCCAGGTTTTGGAGGGAGCGTGGTAGAGTGACCTACAGACCTTCCTGTCCCTGTTCCCACTACTCACTTTCTCTCTGATCCCCTCTGCATCTGTCCATCACTGCCCCCAACTTGCTCCTCACCTCTCTGTATTCCTTCAGGTCAGGTAGCTTCCTCTTCACTGCCTAAGCACCAGCAGCAGGAGCATGGAGAGAGAGAAAGAATCTTTCTGCTGTCAGTCCTGGTGCCACAACAGCCCCCAGCAGCCAGGAACAGTGATTAATTGCAGGAAAAGTCCTCCTCCCCATTGTACAAACCATGGGATAGAGCATGCTCGGTTGTTCTGTAGAGAAGGAGCATGCTCATTACAGTCGATACATAGGAGCTGTGAGAGTATGGGGAATGCTAGGAGCAGACAGAATTTTTGGTGAATGATATTGACAAACTCTAACAAGTCTCTATTCAGCATGTGTGAGCTGCACTTTTCAGAGGTTTATATCTTAAATTTTCATGGGGCAATAAAAGGAACATTCCTGCCACAAGGACACCCCATTTTTCCACCCTCGTCAGCTAAATTTCAAGTCCCTGCTCCAACCTATGGCATCACTACAGCTTCTCAGTAAAAGGGTTTGTAAGAATTTTTTAACATGGGCAAGACAACATTTTCCCTAATGTCTGCCTCAGAAATGGCTGAATAATTTTATCTAAAACTTTCCAAAAAACTTCAGGCCGAGACAAGCACTGGCATGGAAAATTTCAGCCCAAATGTTTAAAGTTTGTCAAAATTAAAAGCAACTGAAAACAGGGCCTATAACAGCTCCTTCTATAACATATGTTGTGCGTGCATCATAAAATGTACAGTTACCCTGAAAGTCTAGATAATCAAAAGCAAGCTACAAATAAATGTTATTGCCTCTAAAACACTCAAATTATCTGCTTTAACTTGCAGTGAAGGAAATCTGGCCACAAAGCAAGTTGTTTTCCTTCAGAGACCTGTTATGTGGAATTCAACTACCCAGACTCCAGAGGTGAGTAAGGATTATATTCTTACTAAATCAGTATAAGCAGATACTGTAGTTGAATATGGACAGTGATTGGTGGCTGCTGATTAACCTTTTGCATCAAGAGTTTTAGGTAATGATTTTTAGTTTCATACAGAAGCAAACTAGGATTTGAAATTAGGGAATAAAGAATGATAGAATGAGCCTTAACTATAGAAAGTTAGATGCAGGTTTCTAGAGGATATTAGCAGTTGTCTCAGTAATGTCACGTTTGGGTTTTTTAGTTTCGTTTCGTTTTGTTTTTCCCCTTTTTGACTGGTTTGCATTTTATCTCAATTTTATCTCATTTAGTGTGACCTTGGCCAACTCATTTAGGCCAGCAATGCAGTTAGTTAATAAGTGAAGCAGTACCTGGATGAAAACAATATCTCGTATATAGCCTAAAATCTATTATTTAGACTGAAATATTGTTTCCAGAATTAATCACTTCTCTGGTTGGATATCCTGTAGCTGTTCCTTCAAGAACTTTGGCACGCCTTTCAATGCTCTGCAACCATACAAATTCTGCCGGTATTCCACATCATAAAGAAAACTTCATTCTGATCTCAGAACTCATTGAGAAGAATATGCAAGTGATAGCATAATCTTTAGGTGAGCTGTGTGACAGGACATATGTTACCACATGAAAAAAATGTGGTAACAATAAAAGGCCCAAGAATAGCCCCTGCAGCAGCTGAACTTCAGCTGCTCCCTGTTCCATTTGGGGAACTCCCTCCTTGTAGCAACACTATAAAAGGCACATTGAGCATTATAGAGCTGGTGGTAATAACCACATGCAGTCAAGGGCCAGAGTTGCACATGCAGTTGCAGATATGCAGTGTAGTAAATTCTGCCATCCACACAGCCCCACCAGGGAAGGCAGGACAAACCCTTGTAAGACACTGCAGATATGTTCATCTGTATCCAGACCCAAATTTGAAACTTCACAGATAAACATTTTTGTAATAGTATTGTGTGATATAATGACATCTTCCCTTTGTCCATCTGTGTTGACAACTCCATTAGCCTCCCAGAATCTCAGGCTCACCACCTTGAAGTCATATTTGAACCCTCCCTGTCCTTCTCTCCTCACATCCAAGCTGTCACCACATCCTGTACTCATCTCCCACTCCCTCTCTGTTCCTGGTTCATGCCCGGATTATCTCTTGCCTAGACTAGCATAACTTCCTCCTCTCAAACCTCCTCCCAGATCTGAAGAAGAGCTCTGTGTAAAATCAAAAGCTTGTCTCTCTCTCACCAACAGAAGTTGGTCCAATAAAAAAAGGTATTAACTCACCTCCCCTTCTTCCTCCTCTCTCTGACTTTCCTGCCTCTTGTCTCTCCCTTTCCAATCTAATAAATATATACAGCTCAAATTGTTGTCTCCAGTCATGTCACATTCTCTTCATCCACATACTTGCATTTTTAATACTTTCACTGCTTTCTTGTCTCTTTACTCAAAGTACGAACTCCTTGCCTTCAAGACTTTGTATACTGTTGCCCTTGCCTACATCTCAGCAAGCTTCAACCTATTCCTCCTCTTAGATTTTGCCAGCACCTCAGGTTTTAATGCACCCTTTGTCTTTTGTCTCCAGCTTGTTGCTTTGCAACTTTTTCACACGGCCCCTTTGCCTGGAACAGTTTCCTTCCTCCAGGACCAGGGGCGGCTCTACTGTTTTTGCCACCCCAAGCAGCATGCTGAATTGCCGCCATGGATGGCAGGGGTAGTCCGTGTGCTGTATGGGCGGCACGTGCGTTTCTGCGGCGGCGGCAATTCGGCGGCAGCTTCTATGTTCAGCTGTCCACGGCAGCGCAGCTTCTGTCTTCCGGCTGAAGACAGAAGCTGCCTCCGATTTCCCGCCGCCGTGGAAACGCGCGTGCTGCCCTAACGGCACACGGACTGCCCCCGCCATCTGCGGTGGCAATTCGGCGCACTGCTTGGGGGCAAAAACACACAGACTGCCGCCCCTTGCAGATTGCCACCCCAAGCACCTGCTTGAAATGCTGGTGCCTGGAGCTGGCCCTGTCCAGGACACCAACTGTCCTCAGTTATACTCTTCAAATCCTGTTATTTACTCTTTTCATGCCTGACATTAAACTCTTAATGATTTATCTCATTAAATGTTTTAAATGACATCTTATTGGTTCCAAATCAGCGTTAGCTGTTAACAGACCAAACTATGTGACTTTTCTGATGTTTTCCTTTTCCCGTGGTTTTTTTTTTCTGTATTATGTATAATTTGGATTTTAAATCTCCCCTCAGGGACCTTGTCTTCCTATATATCTGTAATGCACCACACACACTACTACTAACTATTAATTATTATTATCTCCACCACCACCTATAAAGCAATTACAGAACAATTAAGACAGGTTCCGACTGTGAGAGGTTTAAAATCCAAGTAAACTATAGTTTGTTCAAAATAATCCATCTGAGTGACTGATCAATCTTGTAAGAGTGCTTGACGTTCAAGACAGGAGACATTTGTACCCACCCGTTTAAATTCTCTGTTTCACCTAATCTTGTGACGATCAGCAGTTGGATGACCTTTACATCCTTTGAGTTAAAAAACCATAAGGATAGCGTGTGCTGTAGCCATTCTTTTATTTCATTGAAATCTGAATGCCTTGACTTAAATATTAATGTACAGAAAGTCTGTAAATAAGGAATAGTTGATGTATATCTACCTACTGTCATATGGGACCAGTGTATTTAAAACATAAAAGAACACAGAATCTAAATACACATGCCCTTTCTAGCACTGATGAATGTTTTGTTTCTCTAGCAGGAAATCTCAATGCACTGAGGTCATTTCAGTGTGGAATGAGTAAGTGGTTCAGTCTGGAGCTGAATAGCATTTTTTAAACTTTTCCTGTTTTTCCATTTATAACATGATTTTTGTCTAAACCTTAAACTTGACTAAAGAAACAAAATGTCATAAAGGATAAGTCATTTCAACAAAATGGCCATGGTTTAGCAACCAAACAATTCTTACCTCTATATACCTCCATTTAATGGATGAAATCCATATGCTTACTAATTCTGCCTGACTAATGTAGTCTGTCTCACAAGCTGTGTACTGTGCAGATAGATTTCACGTCTAAACTCAGTTATTGAGATCTGAAGCATTCTCCATTTTTAACTTCTGCCCTAGAAACCCTTAATGAATAAATTCTCGTTAAGATGATCCCTGCATGGGCTAGTTATAATCTGATATACGTGAGGTATTAAATGTTGGCAAATTAATGTTTCTTTTTGCTTAGAGAAACCTAGGTGACCTCCATGGTACTGAGGATTACACTTTGACTTGTATTTTATTCTTGACTATGCCTCTTTTCTGATGGCTGTTGTGAATTTTGCGTTATGTTGAAGCTGTTGTTTTTCAATAAACCTCTTTAGGCCCAAAATGTAGGTTTTATAAAAACAAGAGAATTGTTTCTTGTTAAAAAATAAAATTCTGATGGAAACCGTTTTTTGTTTGGGTCTAAAAACATTCCCCTAAAGCATTTGCAGCTCAAACATTGCAGCACATTATAGCACATGAGAGTCAGAAAGTGAAACTGAGTAGGTTACCTCAGTCTAACTGGTTGAATGACACAGAGTAAATAAATAGCCTCAGTATTGCCTATCCCAACATTTAAATGTAATGAGTCAAGCTCCAGAAACCATGAGATTGGCTTAAAAATCATGAGATTTTAAAATCAGTAATTTTGAGGGGTTTTTTATTTGCTTTCTCATAGTGGAGTCTTTAGGCTTCACAAGTTTTAAGCTTTTCTTTGCAACTATAAGGGCTAGAAATGTACTTTGTTTTTGTTTTCTAAGGAAGTTGAGATTGCCAGGTAATAACATGATTCTAGCAGCAGGGACTTTAAGAAAAACACCAAATATCACAGCATTCATAATAAAAATCATGAGAGTTGGCAACACTGTAAATATCAGCTCTTATCCTCCCTTCTACTGCGCAGGTCTGGAAGCCTGAGCCCAGGTAGCAGCTGGTATATGCAGCTTACTTTTCTCAGCAGCAAGCAGCAAGGATCTGCCCTGTTTTGGGGAAAATGCCCCAAACTTGTTCTGTGGCCCCACAAGCCCCCCCGAAGAAAGCATTAATTAGGAACTGTCCATTTCCTCTCTCCTCCACTTCAGGCTTTATGATGGGATGGTAGAATGTTGTCTGGCACATGATTTCTTTACTTTACCTGAAGAGGTGTAATATTTCAATGGCCTCTTGGATTACAGGATCATATTTTAATGTTTTTCATCTAATGATAGTTATAACATGTTTCCCTCAACAAATGGTTCAGAGGGCGATGCAACTAAGTCAGAAAAGCAACCCTGAATGAAAAAGCTCTGACACTGACCCATACACAAAATTTTATTTGACTTTCTTCCTTCCTTTTGTGCAGGCCTCGCCACACCTCACTGAGGCAGCCAAACAAAATCTATTTCCCTTCTCTTTCTCCAGGGGCCACTACTTCCCTTTAGTCTTAATGTGCAGTCTGTCATGTATCAACCACCTCCACATCCCTTTCCTTTAGCCAAAAGGGACATTATTTAATAGTTTCAGAAGGGGTGCAGGGAAAAGTTCAAACTGTAGAGTTAATGCTGTGTAATGGTCTAAGAATGGCACAAGAGGTCAGGAACTCTTGTGTTCTCATCTTGGCTCTGACACTGACTTTGTGTGACCTTGGCCAACTCATTTAACCTATCCATGCCTCAGTTTCCTCACCTACAAAATGGAAATAATTATGCCTATTCACAGGGGTGAAATGAGAAATAGTTGGCTAATGTTTGTAAATGGCTTTGAATCTGTAAAGTGCTATATAAGTGCTAAATAATATAACAGCTACTTTCTGTTAACATGGGTCCTGTGCTTGCTCTAACCTTGGTCCTATACAGTGTCTTTCCTTGTCTTTTGATCTGAGGCAATTAATTTATTCAGTTTGAGAAATAAGAAAGTATTTCTTAAGTTTTATTCTTTATTTATCATTTCTATATTCCAAAGGAGTTTGTAATGTAGGGCAGCTATATTCTGGAACAAGCCAAAAAATTCCTGTGGTGTCCCATAAATCTCCTCTGTTACTACTCCTTAAATTAAATTCATGTGTTTTAGGTGTGGAACCTTTTTAATCCTTTTAGCTGTTTATTCTGAAATCCAGGTTCTAACTCAGTTTTTTGCCTGTTCTATGTGACTCAGTGCTCAAACATCTCTTGTGTTTCAGAAAAAATCCACAAGGCAGCTCAGAAGTGACGAGAAAGGCAAAGTCGCTAGCAGAAGTATTGGGTTAGACACAGCTACGTCTCACCCTGCAGAAAGTGGGCATCCACCTGATGAGTTTCATCTGTCTCCTTCTAAACGATGTTGGATCAAGGAAGGATCTGCCCAATATGAAAGCTTCTCAGGATTCAATAGCAGCGATAGTGTGTTAAGGGAAATGGATGATGGACAGTTCGAGCAGGAAGATGGAGCCACTCAGGTCACATGTATGTGACCAAGTAAGTAACTGTATTGGAGGGAACTGTAAATAATTAAAACAAATGTAAAGACTGAAGTTACTTTATATGCATTTGTATAATCCTTTGGTTTTCCCAGACTCGTGTTTATATATCTTTTGCTACTTTCTAGAGTTATACGGTTAGCAAATAATACTACTACTGTAAAATACCTTGGGTTTATGTCTGTTCTTAATGGAACATTGCATTTCTAGAACTCTGCTAATTTCATTGGTCATATTCTCAATGATGCTTATAAACAACAGGGAAGCAAACTTGGCAGATCAGATATGGCTTGTGGTCTAAGAGACAGTGGAGTCGGAAAACATTATGCTTTCCACAATTAGAGGGAAATGGTATTTTTCTGAAAGAGTATCACAAATGTTGGAGGATTTAAAAAAATTAACTATAAAGTACTTGACTGTCCTTTTAAGTTTTAATTGCAATTTTCAGTTTATTTGCTGTGCCTAAATCCAGAACCTGTTAAACCTAGAAATGTCAGTGCTGCACTTTCAGTCTCAATGAGAGTACTGTAGCAGGATGTACCTAACACACAAAGCCACATTCCAGCTTGCATATGTGCACACTGTTAAAACCAAGAGGAATGGGAGTGTGTGGGGTGGATGTTTTCTGCCCTCATTCAGTTACATCTAAAAGAAAGGAGCTGTCAGGGACAATCCAAAACTAAGACAAAGGGCCTCCTAGGACATGTCAGCACAACTATTACCTTACCAATCAATGGAAACAGATCATTTGGAAGGCTATGCAAAGAGTGTTACCAGTAAGATTATGGGTGCACAGTAATGCTGCTTGTATGTAGCTCTGTTTTGGGGGCTGTCATGTGGAAAGGCAAAATTAGACCCACAGGATCATATATGAAAACATAAAAGCTATGTCTCAACTGAATACATATATCAGTGTGTATAAAATGTATTCACCTGTTCATAAAGTTCCTGGTTGGAAGAGACTTGCTTGCAGATGTAATTATGAAAACTATTATAGATCAACATCTTCAAGGAGAGTAGCTCAAGAGGCCTGACTACTGAGAAACCCTAACATTGACACAGGTGTGTTGGAAGAGGTGTTAATAGTGATTTTCTGCAGCTGTATTGCAATAGTAATTCAGTCACTGCCTAATTTGATCAGCCATTTAGCTTATTATAAACCTCTGGAACCAAGTCATTAGTATAAAAATAAAGTAACAGTTTTCATCCTTTATTCTGATCAATGTTGGGCTCTTTAGGCTGGTATTGTAGTTCAGTCATTGCCGATAGAAAGTTGCCATTTAATTTATAGAGAATGCACAAATGTTCAATGAGAAAAGGATGGAGAGTGGGGGAAGGCAAAGAAAAATGCATGTGCCGATGATAAAGGTGATTGAATAATGCAAGTTTTAGTTGCAATCAATCACTGTTATGGACATTATAAGCACAAACTGTGACATGCACCTTCACAAGACATTTGATTAACAGGATTAATCCCTAATTTCATTTAAACTGATGGGAACAGATTTGGCCAAAATAAGAATTGCACAGTACTAAGAAAATGTAATTAAATGACAATCAGGGTCCTTTTACTACAGTTGGATGGAAGGAAGGCCTTGCTTAACTGACCCTTCTCCTTCTTTAACCACTTTGCACACACGATGCATTAGGTAAAATCCCCCTCCAGTATTATCCCATATACATCCCCTTTGAAGTGGCTCTATTCCAGTAGAATATTTATACTTCAAAGAAGGCTGCTGTGTTCTATTGCCATCATGGAGATCAGCAATGGAGAGAACAGCATTAACAGACTGCAAAGGGACTTCTGGCCCAGACTGGTAGGATGGTGGAATTCACAGTGGACAGAAGGAATGATCATTGGATCCTCAAGGGCCAGCAGGGCGGTGAGAACATGTTTATGTTATTACTGTGTAATGAGCAACACTGAATCAGGGAAAGGTTTAGTGCTATTTCAGTTCAATTCAATTCCATGGGGTTTTGTTTGTTTTACAGAAAATCCATTCCACGTCAGAGAATGAAATTATTTTAATGGAAGCTGGTAACAACCCCTCCATTTAAGCTGCCTAACACTTTTTCTGTTGTAGCAGATTCTTGCCAGTTTGTTTGGTTGCTTTGAGAAGCTGTAACACCTCTGGGTATTTAAATTTGGCAGAGAAAAAATGCTGGGATTAGAGATGTGCCTTTTACTTGTCCCATGAAATTCCATTCAGGTTTGGCGGAGTTATAAATGGTTTAAAATTGCCATTTCCCTTCTCTCTCTTGAATTCCTCAGGAAAATGTTGGTAGCATGTCAAAATAATAACTAACTGATTTTGAAAGTTTTAAGAGCCCAGTCCATCTCACAGCGCACACAACTCGGTACGCTGGGAACTGCCAGAGTAGCTTATGCAGTGGGGTTTTGGGGAAGAGCTTAGATGGGGTTTCCCCCTGCCCTCAGCCAAACAGACCCAGCATATGACTGCAGCATCTCATCCCATTTCTGGGGAGCTTGCTACACCTCCCAAGGTGGAGGGGACAGAGAAATCTAAGTCAGGCTCCTCAACCACCTCCAGGGATCCAGCACATAGTTCCAGTGGCCCACTCCTCCTCTAGGATAACAGCCTTCTTCTGCAGCCAGCTAATGTAGTTAGTCCTGTAGCTCAGGTGGTAGTTTGTTTTGCATTGCCAAAAGTTCAGGGTTCAAATGATCATAATGATGATGCAGGAATGAGGGGTGTAAGAGTTCTTACAGTTATACATAAAAATGTTTTTACTTTTTTCCTTTTTAAAAAAGCTACATTTAAAAAATGGTTTAGGTTGCAAAGACTAGTACTTGCAGGTTAGGCAAATTTAGGGCTGCCTATGCAACTTTTGTTTGGCTCCCTGGTTCCTATTAATTATGGTACGTAAGAATGGTCTGACCCAGTAGGGCCAAAGGTCCATCTAGCCCAGTATCCTGTCTTCCGACAGTGGCCAATTCCAGGTGCCCCAGAGGGAATGAACAGAACAGGTAATCACCAAGTGATCCATCCCCTGTCACTCATTCCCAACTTCTGGCAAACAAAGGCTAGGGACACCATCCCTGCCTATCCTGGCTAATAGCCATTGATGGACCTACCCTCCATGAATTTATCTAGTTCTTTTTTGAACCCTGTTATGATCTTGGTCTTCACAACATCCTCTGGCAAAGAGTTCCACAGGTTGGCTGTGCTTTGTGTGAAGAAATACTTCCTTTTATTTGTTTTAAACCTGCTGCCTATTAATTTCATTTGGTGACCCCTAGTTCTTGTGTTTATGTTGTATTATGGTAAAGTCTTTAAGTGCATGATCACATGCTGTTTTTTCTACAGGACCCCTGCTTCAATAAGTACACAAGGGGAGACTTAAAGGTTAGGAAATGCCAGATTTATGTTGAATGCTTGACTTTGTAACCAGAAAAACAAATGGCATTAAAAGATAGTTAATATACAATAAATACTTAGAGTACATCAGTCAAATCTGAAGAAGCAGCTAAATATGTGCACACAAAGGAAATAGGCAAATGTATCATTACACTATACCAAGAACTTTGTAACATGCAAACTTAAAGCTTTTTTCAAGTTATAAAAGCTCCAGTCCAACTGCTTTTTGGGGTAAAGGGCTAACTTGTATTCCTGTGTGGGATAATTTAATGGTAGTAAATCCTAGAGAACATAAGACTTAACTGCAACTTCAGTTATAACAAATAGTAAAGCTGTAGGCTATCTCCCAGAAACCTACTCTACAATTATTATACAGCTGTGCTGAGGCCCAGCACCTTTGTATTTCACTCATCTAATAGATGACATATGAGTTTCTTCCCCCTGCAGGAGGCCCAGTATACATACTATTTAACTCAGACATGACTTTCCCAGAATGCTCACCCTGTATACTAGAGCTTTTTATTTTCTTTTGCTACATAACCAGCAAGTGTAAGGGCTTTTGTAATTTTTCACCTATAAATTCCTGCCACAGACTTGAGGTCACTTAAGAGAGACTGATGTTTCAAAGGATGACATTACAAAACAACATCAGAAACTTAAATACAGTCAGTCACCAGGACTGGAGGTATTAAAGGGAATCTAAAGGGAATAAAATATCTATAGTAGAGCACAGCCTGAAGGATAGAAATTGTTCCGTAAGACAAAGCAATAACTTTGGTATCTGGTGTCCAGACTGAAGAAAAGCAGCTGAGATGGAGACAGGTAATGAGATACGGAGCCTTTCACCTCTCAGAACGCTGCCCTACAAAGTTCAGCACACCCTCAGCTCCCACTACAGTCACATTAGGTTACTCAACACCCTGCAGAATTGGGCCCCAAATTGCCAGTTCAGCAGCAACCCAAAGTTACTGCTGTTTGGTAGCCATTACAAAATGAGTTTGTGGCCTTCGTTCAGCTGAGCTACTGAACTGCTTTTTTCAGATCTATTTTTAACCAAAATATAAAGTAGTACAGGTAATGCACAGGTTTTATAGATCCTGAACTTTGCCTCAGCTAAAATTGTTTGTGTGTCTATAAGCAAGACATAGACTTGCAGGAGGTGTCAAGACCTATTAATAAAAGAACATCCAGCTTGCTACAACCATTTGAACTTTACTTGCAGCTTAGGTAGGTGAGCTCTCCGCAGTATTTGACCCCACCTGCACTGGGGGTTCTGCTCTGAAGTACTGGGCCTTGGTTTTCTGCCTATGGTGCAGGGCAGGACAAATTGTGACTTCTCCACAAGCAAGGAAACATTGCATAGTCTAGGTCAGCAAACACTTTTTGACCAACCTTGATTCCGACGTGTGCAGCAGCAAGTCCTAATATCCAGTCAACGGAATATTGCCAATGTGAGAATGCATTGAGGTTGTGTAGAAATATGGCAAAGACCAAAAACCAATGTGCATTCGTACACCAGTACTAGTGTGAAGATCACGCACCAGATTTAGCCAAATATCTGGAACACCAACTTGCACAAGACAAAGTGCTGAACTGTCGACCGAATCAAACGCTGCTCGGCTCTCACTGCATCTTCCAACTCCTCACGAGTCAGACATCCACCAACAGTACAGTGTCTAGCATCTTTCTGAGGATTCTGTTGAAGCTGTGAAATATGCACAGGTCATCGAAGATGATATGTGTAACCTTGGTACCCTCTCAGACAACCTGGAAGTCGCCTGGAGTGGTATACATAACACTATATCATATGCTACCACTGGAACTTTTATTTCTTCTTCGAGTGCTTGCTCATATCGATTACAATTAGCTGTGTGCATGCCGCATGCACAGTCATCGGAAAGATTTTCCTCTCACAGCATCCGTCGGGTCGGCTGTGGAGCCCCCTGGAGTGGCGCCTACATGGCGCTCAATATATGATCCTGCTGACCCGGGGCTCCCTCAGTTCCTTCTTACCGCCCGTGACAGTCGTTGGAACTCTGGCATCTTGCTCTGCAAGTTCTCCCCGTTTCCCTAGCTTTAGTAGATAGTTGTTGGTTGTTTTAGTTAGTGGCAGTTGGGTTGGGGGTTACCCTCCACCCTGACTGTTCTTCTTGGGGGCTTCATGCCCAAGTCCCTGGGATTCAAGCCCTGCAGGTCCTGCTCCAAGCCCATGCCAACATCACTCTTGTCTAAAAGTGTCTGGTGGAGGCTCACCAACTTGAGAAGTGCAGGATCTGCAAGGGAATTCGTCCTCAGACTAAAAAGGAGCTGGACTTTCTCCTGAAGCAGCTCCTTATGGAGGCAGCACTTAGGCCCCAGCCTCCTTCAACGTGGAAGGACCCGGCATTGAGTTATTCGGTATGCAGCACCCTGGCGGCGGTAGTGGAGGCAGCACTGTGGTTGGATTTTGGCCGAGACCCGTGGCACCACCACTCCCTGGGACCAAAGCCGGCAATATCAACTCAGCACCTCTCCCACTCCCTGGCACCGAAGCGGCCCCGAAAGCCGGAGACGGGTGGCTCTCCTGCACAGAGATCCACTCACCTGGAGCCAGCCACTGTGGTGCATCCCAGAGGAGAGCTCCCGGGAGTGGAGGTCAGGGACGTGGCACCGTCGACTTCAATCTCACTGTGGGAACCATTCAGTCCGGTGCCGTTCAACTCCCCAACCCGCAGCGTTGTAGATGTCCAGTTGCCTTCCACCCTGGACACCTTTGCGGCTGCAAAGGACCTCATTGCCATGAAGGCTTGGGGGTCCCTCTGCTCCACACCAAGCCGCCAGTGCCCCAGGAACTGGCACCGTCTTGAGGCAATCTGGTGTTGATCTGACTGTTGGCTCTGGTGGTTGAGCCCCGGCACCGCTCTCGGCGCCGCCCTGGCCCTCGCAGTCCAGATCTCGTTCCTCAGCTTCAGAGACAAGATCGCGGTTTTCAGATCTGGACCACCGCCAGTTGGACTATAGCTGTCCTGAAGCGGGGGCAGGACCATGCCAGGCACATGGGCAGGGACCCACACAGTGGCCGTTTGGGACCCCATGGGCATACCACCAGACCCAGAGTGCACAGTTTGGTGCTTCCTGGTTGGCCACCTCTGAACCACAGGTGCCAGAAGCCTCTGTCAGTTGGCTCACTCTTGGGGATGTGGAGGAGGTGTTGTGCCCCCTCCCCACCTTCGGACCCCGGGTTCCTGAGCCTGGGTCCACGGTCAATGACACGGGGCATCGAGCACCTGTGGCACAGGGGGGTCAGGATGATCCTCTCCCCCACTCCAGTCCCGTGGCCTCTTTGTCCTCCTCCCCTGATGAGGCTGGGGTGGGCACCTCTGTCTCCGGGCCACCCTCCATAGATATCCATGCTCATCAGGACCTCTGGCACCAGGTGGCACACAACATGGGTCTGCAGGCAGAGGAGTTGGTGGAATCGGAGGATCCAGTGGTGGACATTTTAGCCCTGGAAGGTCCGTCGAGGGTGGCCCTGCCCCTCATCAAGACCATCCAGACCAATGCCAAAACCATCTGGCAGACCCCGGCCTCCATCCCGCCTACGGCCAAGGGGGTCGAACGTAAATACTTTGTCCCCTCGAAGGGGTACAACTATTTGTTCATGCACCCACAGCCCTGCTCGCTGTTGGCTGCAGCCGTGAATGAGAAGTAGAGGCACGGGCAGCTGCCCCCAGTGCCCAAGTCGAAGGACGCCAAGGGGCTGGGCTTGTTTGGCCGCAGGGTGGGCTCCAGCTCCAGATTGGCAATCAGCAGGCACTCCTGAGCTGCTACAACTTTAACTCCTAGAACTCCATGCTGAAGTTCAAGGAGCTTGTGCCTCCTGAGTCCAGGGAGGAGTTTGGGACCCTGGTTGATGAGGGCAAGACAGTGGCACGGACCTCTTTTTCAGGCCTCACTGGACACTGCAGACTCGGCTGCGTGTACCTCGTCCTCCAGGATTGCCATGAGGCACACCTCCTGGCTGCAAACCTCTGGCCTGCCCCCTGAGGTTCATCAGATGCTGCAGGACCTGCCTCTTCATGGGGAAGGCCTCTTCGCAGAGCAGACTGACTCTTGGCTGCATAGCCTTAAGGACTCGAAGGTGACCATGAAATCCCTGGGAATGCACACCCCAGCAGAAGTACTTGAAGCCCCAACAGCCACAGCAGCACTCCTACCCTCCATGGCCAAGGCTGACTTTCACAGCCAGCGGGGGGCAGAATGGCAGGAGGAAGCCCTCCAACACCCCCTCCCCCGTCTGGGCAAGGCCAGGGCCCAACCAAGCCATCGTTGGGTTCCAAGCAGGCCTTTTGAAGGGACACCCAACGACGACCTACCAGACTTACCCCCGGACCCTTCCCCGCCCTTTTTGAATCGCTTATTCCACTTCCACCGTGTGTGGTCTAGGGTGACCAGATGTCCCGATTTTTTTGATCTTTTTCTTATATAGGCTCCTATTTACCCCCCTCCCCCGGTCCTGATTTTTCACATTTGCTGTCTGGTCACCCTACTGTGGTCCCAAATAACCTCGGACCGCTAGGTCCTTCGCACGGTGGAAGCGGGATACTCTCTCCAATTTTGTTCCTTCCTGCCCTCTTCATCCAATGCAAAGGCGCTTCCTGCTCTTTGTGGTCAACCATGAACATTACCAGTTTACAGCCCTTCTATTCGATCTTTCCACAGCCCCCTGGGTGTTCACCAAGTGTATGTCCGTCGTGGCTGCCTTCCTCCATCAATGGCAGGTGCAAGTGTATCCCTACCTCGACGACTGGTTGCTTTGGGGCCGCACCAGGGAGCAGGTGCAGTCCCACCTCCACCTGGTCAGGTATACGTTCCAGCGGCTGGGTCTCCTCCTCAACATAGTGAAGTTGACCCTGGAACCAACCCAGAGGATAGAGTTCATCTGGGCGGGCCCTCCTACCAGACTCCCATTTCCAAGCTATTGGGGGCATCATTAGAGGCCTTCAGCGCTTCCCGACCTCGACAGCACAGGGCTGCCCGAGTCTCCTCGGCCACATGGCTTCGTGTACATACGTGACCCAGCACGCCAGTCTCTGGCTTCGGCTGTTACAAGCATGGCTTGCCTCGGTCTACCGCCTGGGGAGCAACAGCATGAATTCGATGGTCACTGTCCTAGAGTGGGTCCTCGCCTCCCTCTGCTGGTGGCTGGACCCCCGAGTGGTGTCCCCTTTCACAGCCTTTCTTGTCCCTGGTCATGGAAGTGTCCACTCTGGGGTGGGGCGCTCATCTGGAGAACCTTCGGACTCAGGGCCTGTGGGCTCAGTCCGATCTATCCCTCCATATCAACATCAGGGAGATGATGGCGGTGCACCTTGCTTGTCCACAGGGCCATGGCTTTCTACATCAAGCGCACTAAGCCGTTCAGGAAATCGACCCAGCTTTTCGTTGCAGTGGTGGAATGGATGAAGGGCCTCCCGGTCTCCTCTCAAAGAATTTCCTCCTGGATCACGGCCTGCATCCACACTTGCTATGAGCTGGCCAGCGTGCCAATCCCAGCTCTCACCGCACACTCCGCTAGGGCCCAGACCTTGTCAGCGGCGTTCCTGGACCAGGTACTGATCCAGGAAATCTGCAGGGCAGCGATTTGTTAGTCGATGCATACCTTCGCCTCACACTACACCATTGTCCATCACGCCAGAGACGACGCAGCTTTCGGTAGAGCGGTACTCCAGTCAACATTCCTTCACTCCGACCCCACTGCCTAGGTAAGGCATGGGAGTCACCTAATTGGAATGGATAAGAGCAAGCACTTGAAGAAGAAAAAACGGTTACCTTTGTAACTTGTTCTTCAAGATGTGTTGCTCATATCCATTCCAAACCCGCCCCCCCCTTCCCCTCTGTCGGAGTAGCTGGCAAGAAGGAACTGAGGGGGCGCTGGGTCAGCAGGATCATATATTGAGTGCCATGTAGGCACCACTCCAGGGGGCTCCACAGCCAATCCGACAGATGCTGCTAGGGGAAAATCTTTCCAATGGCCGTGCACACAGCGCGCGCGCACCTATATGGAATCAATATGAGCAACACATCTCGAAGAACAACAGTTACAAAGGTGAGTAAACCCCACCCCACCCCTTTTTTTTTTTTTTATATATAAACCTGACAGCATCCTGGTAAGCTCTGGTTTTGAGGCCCGCAATTTGGGCCCCCTTCAGCTTACACTAGACTGTTAAAGAAGAGCCAATGAAGAAAGAATGGGTTGTGAAGCTTTTGGCACTGCTGCTATACGAAATAGGCTAGCTACAACTGAAAACATGCCAGCAGGCAGGCATTTTAACCAGCTGATGACTAGACCCTTTATTTAACTTCATTCTAGGGTACAATTACATAGTAACTCAGGCATGTTGGGAATTGTGATTCAATAGACACTGCCTATGGCAAATTTTCCCTATTGCAGCAATAGCTTAGGCAGTCAGTGCTGAGGAATGACAAGTCAGACAGCTGTAAAATGCCATATTTTAGCTTCTGTGACCAGGGCATATTGATACCTCTGTAACAAAGAGTTTACACTGCTAGTGAACACAGATAAATGCGTTTGTCAGTCTGACTCTCACCAATAATGTGTCACCAGCTTGACCACTGTTAGACTCACAGCTGACTTATGTTTTTATAATTGAAACAGGATCTAAGTGAGGACTTAAACAAATTCTTTTCTTTTTTCAATTTGCTGGTCCTCTAAGCCAACAACCAGCTGCAACCTCATTCTGAATCCTGACCCCCAGCCTACTCCAAGAGTTTGGGTGGCACCTGTCCTTGAAAACGCCAAAGGCTGTTTAGACATGTCCATGAGGCTCAGGACTTGGCCAGGCCCTTCCCACTCTTCCTCTAGATTCTGCCTCCAGCATTGCTGCCTTATCCATTGCAATCCTAGCTTTAATGGCTCCAACTTTCATCATTCTCTCACCTTTTCCTTGGGGGACTGACAATTCTAGGGCTATAAACTGGCCATCAACAAGTTTAGGCTCAAAATTAGGGGAAGGTTTTTAACCGTTCAGAGGAGTGAAGTTCTGGAACAGCCTTCCAGGGAGAGCAGAAGGGACAAAAAACCTAACTGGCTTCAGAGCGGAGCTCGATAAGTGTATGGAGGAGATGGTATGATGGGACTGCCTGTGACAGCATGTGGCCCATTGCCAACTGCCAGTAGCAAAAATCCCCACCACTAGAGACGGGGCACTACATGGGGAGTTACTACAGAGAATCTTTTCCCAGATATCTGCCTAGAGGATCTTACCTACATGCTCACGGTCTAACAGATCATCATAAAAAGGCATCTGACTTCTATCCCCTAACTTCAAAAAAGTACATAAAACAAGAACTTAACCCCCATTTAGTGTGAGGGCTTTTGGACATCATAAACAGAAACAATGGGAAAAATGCTTATCAGTATTATTGACTATGTTGAGTAAGTGTACAGTGTCCTTTATAATGCTGAATAAAAAAAGCTGTGTGGTTTGCAACAACATGTGTATATAAAAGTCTAATTTTCCTTGAAAAACTGAAGCTGTATTGGTTGAGAGGCAGGATATATGCAGTACCTTTTGAGAATACTTATTACATGCATTTAAATAGCTTCTTATTGCATTTTAATGTTTATTCACGTATAAGGAGACTTACAGCCATGCATGCACTAAAGTGAAAAAATATACTTTTAAATTCTTAGGTTTGGATGAAGTGATAGATTTCAAAAGGGACAATTGCATGAAGATAATACCCACTCCTTTATAAATACTATAACCAGCATCTTTCTCAATATGGGAGACCGAGTTCCTGTTGCTTTACAAACCTAATCAGGAAGACTAAGCCTACTGGCAAGTCACTAATTTTTCATATTCATACTCCAGTATCCCTGTTTATGTGCCATTTATATCTTCACCAGATATACAACATATGTTCTCTTATGTGAACTAGTTCAGTGTTTACAAAGTTACTGAAATAGTATTAAGAATCAAGCTTGAATTATTTACTGACACATGGATTAATTCTCCAAACAAAAATGAAGTAACTAATTTGATTACACAGCATCAAATCAGGAATTTGACTTGACATGTGTGAGCTACAAATGGGTCCCTTGTCTGTGCACCATAACAGAAATACACTAAACTATTAAAAGTGGAGGTTTGGGATATAATTATACTGTTCATAAGCTTCTAAAGACCTTACACTTTCCAATTCCTAAGTTATTTCCTGTCCACATATACATTACCAGAAGCAGTGAGAAATTGTATGTATCTAAATACAAAAGTCTACTGCAGGGGTTGGCAACCTTTCAGAAGTGGTGTGCCGAGTCTTCATTTATTCACTCTAATTTAAGGTTTCGTGTACCTGTAATACATTTTAACATTTTTAGAAAGTCTCTTTCTGTAAGTCTATAATATATAACTAAACTATTGTTGTATGTAAATAAGGTTTTAAAATGTTTAAGCAGCTTCATTAAAAATTATATTAAAATGCAGAGCCCCCCGGACTGGTAGCCAGGACCTGGGCAGTGTGAGTGCCACCGAAAATCAGCTTGTGCGCCGCCTTCGGCACACATGCCATAGCTTGCTTACCCCGGTCTACTGTGTCCATCACATAGATATAACTGATTCATTCTCACTACAACAGTTTGTAACAAATACCTCGGCAAGTGTAAAAAAAAAAATCCCAGCACTTCCTGCAGTTCAGGTGCTACATACATAACCAGATTTTTAGTAGCTTCTTTATAAAGTTGAGGTCCTTTTTGTATTTGTGACTGGGAGTTTCTTAGTGTTAGAAGTAACTACACCAATTCAGCTATCAGTTTTTCTTAATTACGTCTGGCTAAAACTGACAAAGTTTTGGCTTACTTAGACCACAGTAGTTTACCACTCAGGAGGAGATTAAATCTCTTATATTTTTCCCTTTAACAATTTATGATGCATAAAACAAAGCAGGAGTTGGGTTAGATTTCTAAACTCTCTCTCAACACTATTTACATTTTATTTATATTTAATACATTTGCTCTTCTGAGCAAAGAGGAGTCAGGTTGCTGTTTAATAATTCCCAGCTGCTTAGTCCACAGAATGGAAGGGTAGTTGGAATTTTGATTTTCAATACTGATTTGCTTTGTCCAAGCAAACAATTGGCATAACATTTTGAATTAAAATCTCTTCGTATCTGTTTGATGTTGATTAGCAGAATTACTGTGGCTAAGTAATACAAATCAAACCATGAATCAGAGGAGACACAGATCGTTCAGGGAAAAACAATGAAAACTGCCCTTTGCTCATAATTAGGCCACTTACTTAGGTGTTTGTATTAATAATGCCTAGGGAAAAGGTCTATGAAAGGAATTTTCTTAACCTTCTTTGTATTCTAGAATCATTTAGCTCTTGACTGAAGCAAGACAGGGCATAAATGCAAATTCTAGCTCCAGCCTCTGGGAACAGTAACAGATTTGTGAATAAATCACAACATTTCTACATTCTTAAACAAGAAATATTATTTGACCTCAAAACATATTTTGTATCCAGAGTTGAGAGAGCACAGAACTTAGTCTAGACAGCATGAAGTGTCCAGTTATCTGCATTCTTGGAAGGAAAAAAAAAATGAGAACCAAGTAGCAAAATATATTGGTATGTAAAAAGACTTTTTTAATTTTAGCCGCTTGGTTCTAAAACTTATTTCAAAAGACAAATGTAGCTCAGTTTCCCTATTATGTAGAATGTAAATTCGTAAGTGAAACCATTAAAATATTTACTAAACAAGTCAATGGTTTGCTTAGGCTAACTGAAGTTTTATGGCTCGTGTATGTACACTGTCAGAGTACTCACATAAACAGTAGCAAGGAAAATACAAGCAGTGTTTCACTGAGGCCTTTTATATTCTGCGTAGATATTAGTAAGTCAGCTTTACAGTATGACAATTATGTGAATGAGAACAAACAAGATTAACAGTTCTGGAGGCTCTTACTAGAACTCAAAGCATGAGAGAAGGGGAAGAGAGAAGTCTCAGGTTTTAATGAAGTTCTGAGCACCGCTCCACTATCTTCAATTTTACAAAAAATGTTTAGTAGTGAAGAGCACCAGCTTTTTGCCTATCCCAGGCCAATATAAGTTTGTCAAAGTGGCTGTACACCAGAAATGTACTAGGGTCCATCTTGCAACAGCAGCTTGTTACAAAGCTAAATACATCTTATTACCTCCAAAGTGTAATCCTCTACCCTCAGGACAAATTTCAAGATATCAAATCAAGTCATCTGACCTGTATAAGATAAACCTCAAGTGTGCAAACACAATGGCTAAAGCTAGTTACTAAGACTGCATCTGATGCAGTGACCCTGCTGACCATTAAAAACAATTTTAAAAATTAAAACACACACAAAAATATCTGCCCAAGAAGGCAGCACTGTAGAAGCAATTTAAGACCTTTATCTCTCCATGTTCTCATTGTTTAAATTCCCTTTATATCCAGATAGTACAGTTGCTTAGGGTATACTTGACTTGTAATATTTTGTATTTAACTACTTAAGGCATGTTCAGTATATTTTGAAGAAATTACTATTTAAAAATAAATTAGCTCTCATTCCCAGGTAACCATACCTTCAAGGGGAAGTATAGTTTAGATAAATGGCTTGGCCCACTAAGCCCAACACTTTAACCTGTTTCAATACATGAACAGGCCCCTGACAACATAAGTCTCTACTGTGTGAAGAAGCCACAAAACTTACTTTATCTAGGCAAGATCCATTTAATATAGTAACACTGCTAGTGATTTTAGACTCTCTTCATTTATGTACACCATTAACAGCAAGTCTGCTAGAATAATCTTTAAAACATTTAATTCTAATCAAATTCTGGACAGTTCAACACCATTAAGCAGCACTCATGGAACTTGTGAGTTATTGCAAATCTGCAAACAACTCCAATTATGGATGTATTTAATCTCAGAGTGTATACAATCCAGGTGAATGGATGAAAGCACATTGTTAATCATACTCTCAACATGAATCAAAAGTATGGCAAGGCTAGAGTTCAATTTTTTTGCTAAAACAATAAACAAGACTATGCTAGTACATTGTTCTGTAGTGTAATATGAACACTGAGGTATAATCTGTAAGCAGTTACTATAGATATGCACAGGTATAAAACCACTAAGTACCTTACTATAGCCAAGAGGAAAGGTTATTTTCAGCCACTGCTATTCTTTTGAGAAGTCATGGGAGGAACGAAAGTGGAGGATTTTCATAAGAAAAAAAATAATCTTTCCTTGCCTTTAGCTCAACACATCACTTCCATGATGTATACAGGCCTCCACTGTTACAGAAAGGCAAGTCCAAAAAGTACACAACTGTCTCT
This sequence comes from Mauremys mutica, assembly GCF_020497125.1. Taxonomy (NCBI): domain Eukaryota; kingdom Metazoa; phylum Chordata; order Testudines; family Geoemydidae; genus Mauremys; species Mauremys mutica. The sequence goes on along the minus strand of NC_059081.1, from coordinate 55,408,452 downwards.
CATATAGATCAAAAATATACTTTTGGTAGCATAGTAAAGTTATCCTTTTGGTATTACTAATACTGTAGTTGTGTTTAATATTTGGATATACACATACAAGAATAGTTAATACTATATACGCACGCCCAAAAGCAGAAGTAAAACTTAGAAACAAATGAGTTCTTTTAAAAAAAGTAAGAGCTAAAATTAGGAATAAGCTACATTACAAGGACCTTCCTGCAGGATTCTAAATTTAAGGTATGTATTAAACTCAGAACTAAGGCTAACGTTGCTATTTCATTAGAAAATGGCTTGTGTGAAAACTTAGTCTCACTTATCTTTTTTAATCAGACACATTTGAGGATTGTGATCCAATGATTGTTTAGCAGCAATTTTACACAACTGTAATTCTTTTATTAACAGGTATTATAAACAGATAATACTAATTTTATTTAAAAACCATGAGTGCCACATTGATGAATATACAGTTCATGAATAACTTAAAGTATTTCCCATATTAAAAGGCAATGCACACAGCATACAAAAGTATACTAAACAAAGCTATAATAAGGATACATGATTGAGTGTCTAAAATGATATATACAGTACATAATGTCAATTGTGTGTTTAGTACAGTTGCTTTCTGTACCACAATTCCCATCATGCCTCACTTTCCCCAGACACTGAATTCTGCACCTCCTCTTCCAAAATTGGTACAATCAGGTTATCCTTGGACATCAAATTATATTTCATCACAAATTTAGTGAACCGGTGACACAAAAAGGTTTCATTCTGAGGATGGAAAAAAAATATTTAAATTCCAATGTAAAATAAAATGCATTATGACATATGAGAAGGGAATATTTCAAAGTGAATTGTGGGAAATTTATCATAAAAATCCTGGAGCATAAATAAATTGTCCCCTTGGTATTGTAACTTTTAGGAACATTGTGTGGTTTACATCTAAATAATACCACCACAAGGAATCCATTAGTAAAATAGTTTTATTTCCCCCTTTTATATTCATAAGAGTGGACACAAGCACCTATTTAATCTTTATTTTCATAACTCAATGTTAAAGCGCCTGAATAGGAATATATTCAAGTCCCACTATACCAAGTATGAAATCAGATAAGCAATTCTGTGTCAACTAAATCCTGGTCCACTATGCAAAGCCCTAACGAAAGCTGTATATAGGCACCTGTGGTAATTAAATCCCTCCCCCGCCACACACACACACACACACCCCCAACTAAACAGTAAGCTGAGTCAGTCTTTAGCTGCTACTACAGTCCACAGGCTCCAGTAGTATGCGTACCCATTGTGCTCCTCCCCATGCTAGTCCTTACCCTTGTTTTTACTGCCATTAACACCTCTAAGCCCCCTTCCTGACCTAAAATTTAGTCAGTTAAAAAAAATAAAATAGTTCCAGGTAATACACATGCCCCTGAGTCCCCTGTTGATTCTGTGGCTTTACCATCACACTTCCCAACTGTTAAAATGTTTCCTCCACTACTGTGTGAAAGATATACACAATCAAGTAACTGACTGTACACAAAAGTGCTGTCAAATGCATCAAGTAAACTGAAAAAATATTTCTCTACTTTCAATGATAATAATCCTAAGGGTTTCCTGTAACACTCAAAGGCAAGCAATTTTCATAACAAGGGTCATTGAACTGATGGTATTAAAGTTCTTGTAAAGCTTTCTGCTTCTATATAGTGAACTTCTACCCAATTGAGGAGAACTATAATAAACAGGATTAAAAAAGCACACATGAAATTGCTTAGTTTGAAGACCAAAGTCATTCACATGAAACTTCACACAATTCTCACATACTTGTAATCTATTATGAACTGTACCTTGCTTGCTAAGGAGGTCTGTGTAGTGAAAGTGTTAAGAGAAGAAAATATGTAACAACTGCAGAAGAACAATGCTTGGCATCACTTTAATAAATGCACTAATGAAAGTAAATGCAAAGTACTCAGTTACTTACTTCATATTCATCAAATATCTGCCGATGATGAAAATACGCATGGGAAAATATTCTGTAAATCCTACGACACACTGATCCTAGTTTGGCTACAGAGGATTCCTTTATGCTAACCCTGTAAGCATAAGTCAAATGTTATACAGTACTCACTTTTACAAATCTACAAGTTGAATACAGATATAAAACATGCACATGTGCGCCTGTGTATTTAGTTTTAGTTGTTTATACTGGATGAATTGATCCCACATGAAATTCCAAAAGTTAGGTTTTGTAGATGACTGATAACATTTAAATTCTGTAATCATTATTCTTGAAAGAATTTAGTAAAAATATTAAGTTGGCTCATTCTGCACATTTAAAACTTCATATTTTGATTGCAGAAACACTGGCTTCTTCCCACATATAGACAGTTTTTAAAATTAATCTGGAAGGGGCTAGATTCCCCATTTCTAGCACAGAGGGATGCAAACTGCACACTCCTTCCCCAGCAGGACCACTGTGCTCCATGGAGGCTCCTCCCCAGAAAACTCAGCTTTTACTTTTCCATCCAGGGTTCCATAAATTGGCATGGAGACTACCTGAGAAACTGAATCTGTGCATGTCCTTGGCCAGGCCTCTTTGCAGTCAGTGGTGTCCACTTTTGGGACTGCACTAGTTTGCTGTGAGTTTCCCAGCACAGCAGGTCTAGCAGTACCTTGAGCCACCACAACCCCCTCCCTCCTTTGAGATGGGATTTTCCCCACTGGAGACCTAGACCACACTGGAAAACCCAACTTGATTAAGTTGGATTGGTAATATAGTCCCTTAGACACCTCTGTTTTACCTCTAACAAGCTGGTGGCAGAGCAGCACTAAAAGCATGACCTCTTCCCATACTTAACAACAACAGTAAGAGTGGACATGCTGCCACATTTAGTATTTCTCATCATATTCTGTAATACTATATATGAACAATACAGTAATTGATTCTATTAGATACATGAAAAACAATTTGCGTTACCAAACACTGTTTCAGATTTGTTCCACCTATGAACAAGATTTACTGAATGTAAACCTCCCTCCCCCGCAAAAAAAAAATAAATAAAAATAATGCTTCTAAGAGTTTTACCTGCTGGGGAAATATTTATTGCTATTCAGAAGACATGCAGCTCCATCAAGCGTGTGCCTGGTGTAGTCTATAGCAGGACACTAAAAAATATTCAGGGGGAAAACAGGTATGAAACTGCATCACACAATATTTCACACAGAATTGTCTGATACATCACATAGCTCTCATCTGGGGGAAGTTTACTCAAACCCTTATAAAAACTCTGTAAAACTTCTGGAATTCAAAATGGCTGTCTCTGCCTCCCACGTTTTATTAATTATACCTCCAAGTACCCCTGATTGCATTATTTCAGGAGAACGGTTGTTTTGGCAGTCGGGCATATGCACAGGAGTAGATGTTCTAATTAAATCTCTCTTTAGCAACTGACATGACAGAAGTTCTATAATGGAAGACCACCGCCAAAAAAAAAGTTCATTCCACCACCTACAAGTTAGTTTGGCTTCCATGGCTCAGTCATGAGGGCAGATCATGGACTATAACTATAACAGGACCGCTTGGAAATAGTGACCATAATACAATAGCATTCAACATCCCTGTGGTGGGAAGAACATCTCAACAGCCCAATACTGTGGCATTTAATTTCAAAAGGGGGAACTATGCAAAAATGAGGGGGTTAGTTAAACAGAAGTTAAAAGGTACAGTGACTGAAGTGAAATCCCTGCAAGCTGCATGGGCGCTTTTTAAAGACACCATAATAGAGGCCCAACTTCAATGTATACCCCAAATTAAGAAACACAGTAAAAGAACTAAAAAAGAGCCACCGTGGCTTAACAACCATGTAAAAGAAGCAGTGAGAGATAAAAAGACTTCCTTTAAAAAGTGGAAGTCAAATCCTAGTGAGGCAAATAGAACGGAGCATAAACACTGCCAAATTAAGTGCAAGAGTGTATTAAGAAAAGCCAAAGAGGAGTTTGAAGAACGGCTAGCCAAAACCTCCAAAGGTAATAACAAAATGTTTTTTAAGTACATCAGAAGCAGGAAGCCTGCTAAACAACCAGTGGGGCCCCTGGATATTGAGATACAAAAGGAGTGCTTAAAGACGATAAAGTCATTGCAGAGAAACTAAATGGATTTGTTGCTTCAGTCTTCACGGCTGAGGATGTTAGGGAGATTCCCAAACCTGAGCCAGCTTTTGTAGGTGACAAATCTGAGGAACTGTCACAGATTGAAGTGTCACTAAAGGAGGTTTTGGAATTAATTGATAAACTCAACATTAACAAGTCACCGGGACCAGATGGCATTCACCCAAGAGTTCTGAAAGAACTCAAATGTGAAGTTGCGGAACTATTAACTAAGGTTTGTAACCTGTCCTTTAAATCAGCTTCTGTACCCAATAACTGGAAGTTAGCTAATGTAACGCCAATATTTAAAAAGGGCTCTAGAGGTGATCCCGGCAATTACAGACCGGTAAGTCTAACGTCGGTACTGGGCAAATTAGTCGAAACAATAGTTAAGAATAAAATTGTCAGACACATAGAAAAACAAACTGTTGAGCAATAGTCAACGTGGTTTCTGTAAAGGGAAATCGTGTCTTACTAATCTATTAGAGTTCTTTGAAGGGGTCAACAAACAAGGGGGATCCAGTGGACATAGTGTACTTAGATTTCCAGAAAGCCTTTGACAAGGTTCCTCGCCAAAGGCTCTTATGTAAATTAAGCTGTCATGGGATAAAAGGGAAGGTCCTTTCATGGATTGAGAACTGGTTAAAAGACAGGGAACAAAGGGTAGGAATAAATGGTAAATTCTCAGAATGGAGAGGGGTAACTAGTGGTGTTCCCCAAGGGTCAGTCCTCAGACCAATCCTATTCAACTTATTCATAAATGATCTGGAGAAAGGGGTAAACAGTGAGGTGGCAACGTTTGCAGACGATACTAAACTGCTCAAGATAGTTAAGACCAAAGCAGACTGTGAAGAACTTCAAAAAGATCTCACAAAACTAAGTGATTGGGCAACAAAATCGCAAATGAAATTTAATGTGGATAAATGTAAAGTAATGCACATTGGAAAAAATAACCCCAACTATATATACACAATATGATGGGGGCTAATTTAGCTACAACGAGTCAGGAAAAAGATCTTGGATCATTGTGGATAGTTCTCTGAAGATGTCCACACAGTGTGCAGAGGCGGTCAAAAAAGCAAACAGGATGTTAGGAATCATTAAAAAGGGGGATAGAGAATAAGACTGAGAATATATTATTGCCCTTATATAAATCGATGGTACGCCCACATCGCATACAGATGTGGTCTCCTCATCTCAAAAAAGATATACTGGCACTAGAGAAGGTTCAGAAAAGGGCAACTAAAATGATTAGGGGTTTGGAGAGGGTCCCATATGTGGAAAGATTAAAGAGGCTAGGACTCTTCAGCTTGGAAAAGAGACTTAAGGGGGGATATGATAGAGGTATATAAAATCATGAGTGATGTGGAGAAAGTGGATAAGGAAAAGTTATTTACTTATTCCCAAAATACAAGAACTAGGAGTCACCAAATGAAATTAATAGGCAGCAGGTTTAAAACAAATAAAAGGAAGTTCTTCTTCACGCAGCGCACAGACAACTTGTGGAACTCCTTACCTGAGGAGGTTGTGAAGGCTTAGGACTATAACAGCGTTTAAAAGAGAACTGGATAATTTCATGGTGGTTAAGTCCATAAATGGCTATTAGCCAGGATGGGTAAGGAATGGTGTCCCTAGCCTCTGTTGTCAGAGGATGGAGATGGATGGCAGGAGAGAGATCACTTGATCATTGCCTGTTAGGTTCACTTCCTCTGGGGCACCTGGCATTGGCCACGGTCAGTAGACAGGATATTGGGCTAGATGGACCTTTGGTCTGACCCGGTACGGCTGTTCTTATGTTCAGAATGAGGCAGGACAAACTAGAAAAGCAGAGAAAGAGCTGGAGAGTGTGAAAATCCTGGCAGTGACTGGTCATCATTGTGCCTGTCAACATACTAGAAGGAACCAGCCCTTGGTCTGTGCTGTAGCAGACCAAGCCATGGAAAATTTAAAATCCCTATACTTAACTGTTTTAATCATGCAGGGTTAAAGATAGATCTCATTGACTGAGTGACAAGTATTCCACGCTAATACACTAGTCTGGACATGTGAAACATATCAACACACCCATGAAGGGGTAGCAAAATATCAATTTCCCTTCTCCTTTCATCAATACCCCATAATTATTCTGTACTGAATTTTAGATGACAAACACTGTTAGCTTGAGAACGTAGAAAATAAGAAGTAAACTCATGTAACATTTCATTCAGTTTTAGCCTGGCCACTTAACTACTTTCCAATTATTAAGAACACTGCAATACCAGCCAATGCATGAGGTGGACAGAGCAAGCTCCTATTCCAGCCCCCTTTTTCAAAAATCAATTTAATACACAGTCCTCAAATAAAGGACATATCAGATATTAAACTGATAAGAACAGGTACTACACTTGATCTGAGCTCTAAAGAGCCAAGAAGTCAGTTTCAGTGAGGAAAGGAAAACAAAATATGGAACCCTACCTCTGCTAAAAACACTAACCAAGATTCGGGATGGTTCCTTTTTCTGATTTTGTATATTCACTTCCAATTCCATTTCAGTTTGAGAAAGTTTGTTTCCCACCTCCCCCAAACTTCTTTCTTCACTTACTTCAAAGGGAAGGTGTCATCATGTGCTTATAATGCCTTTTTTTCCCCCCCACCAAGTGCACATTACACCTCTACCCCGATATAACGCTGTCCTCGGGAGCCAAAAAAATCTTACCGTGTTATAGGTGAAACCGCATTATATAGAACTTGCTTTGATCCGCTGGAGCACACAGCGCCACCCCTCCCCCCATAGCACTGCTTTACTGCATTATATCCAAATTCGTATTATATTGGATCACGTTATATCGAGGTAGAGGTGTATTTCTGGTGAAATATGCTGAACTTCTAGCTATGGAATAGGTATTTTTATTGCTCTGTATAGCAGCGAATGCAATGGCACGGCAAGCATCCCCGAACCATCCCACCTGAGTGCCTCAACCCTCCCCTAAAAGGGAACTTTCTCCAGGGCTGAGAAGAAAGTGCAGTCTCCATGGCTACTTAGTCCTTGATCTCTTTGCTAAGACTCTCAACGTAATAATGGTGGTAATGTGAACAGCTGTACGCCAGGGCCTAACAAGCATGCATCAAATGTTACTGACTCTTGTTCATGCACCAGTACAGAGAAATTAAGTCAGACTAGTCAGCAGTCTACAATCTTACTACCAAAATTTGCACAAAACTAACTAAGGTCAAAAACCAAGGGCCAGAATGGCCCTTCCCAAGGAGAAAGCCACAGGAGGGTGTCAGAGGAGCTGAAGATGCAGAGGTTCCCATTGCAGAATTCCCTGCAAGTTGTCACCAGAAGCAGGGACTTGAGAGTCCACAGGGAGGTGGGGGGAGGAGGAGAAAGAGCGGAAGCCTTCCAATTCCATGAAACCGCAGAGAAAGGCAACTCGATCTGCTAAAAAAGAAACCTCTTTCTGTTGTTCAGTAACAATTATTGAGGTGACCAGAGAAAATTTAATACAGATTAAAGCTATATTACTCTTCCAGATTCCCACACAAAAGGTGAGGGGGAAGTAGGGATCCCTATGGGACTGTTACGGAGAGCAGCTGGTTCCCTGCTCTTCAGCCTCCTATGAGTCACTATCGAAGATGTGAGAAGCAAGCAGGGAGTACTGCTATGAAAGTCGCATTCCCACACAGCCCTTCCATTTGACTAAGACAAGATATGCACGGATGGCCCCTTCTGTGCATGGATCCCTGAAGAAAATATGAGCCTTCACAGATATATTTCAAAAAATACTCTCCTTACCTCTTTGGGAGTTTTATGGGCTGCACAAAGGAAAATCCATTGTTCAGTTGCTGTCATCTGAGTGCATGTATCTGGGTGGCATTCACTCTGTTGAAAAACTTGTTCAGTTAATAAAATACCAGAGAAAGCAAGATTTGATCATTATTAATAATTTAACTCAATTCTTTAAAATCAGAAAAATATTTTAAAGCTACTTCATCAACTAAAGTCTTCTGGAATCCTAAAACTATGTTCCTAAAGTCATGGTGGCTAAAAATATGTGAACTAAAAGTTTGCAAAGCTTTGTGAGCTAATATTACATTTAAAAATACAAAAACAACCTGGTCTCCGAAACAAAAATTAGAGAACAAGAAAAGAGTTACCTGAAGCTTGACAGCAAGTCCATTGAGCTCGAGACAGAATTGTCTAGAAATTTAAATATAGCATTATTAAAACAGTTTCCCTAATGGAAACATTTTAACGCAAAGAACTTGTCATAAACGCTAATGGTTTTATGCATCTCTAGCGTTTTTAAAAATTACATGGGTCTCTTCTGGGGTGTAGAAAGCAGAAGAGGAATGAGATCAAATGTAAAAAATATGGTTCAAAATAATCTCAGCACCTATGACAAATTTAGAATCTTTGAACATATCTGTAGAATATACAAGGAAGAAAACAAATAAAAGGAGACTATATGATGACAGGAATACAAAAAGAAAAGTCAGAAAAATTTAATTTATTATTTGTTCAGACAAACTCATACAACTATATTTGAGTTTTCTCCTTTGTCAAAAAGGATAAACTGAATAGTATTCCGATAGCTGAGACTAGGAATATAATATTTTCTCCCCTAGGAAAATCTACATTTTACAAATTTGCCTTTGATATCAATTCATGTTTAAGAAAAAAATAGTAAAATCCCTTAAACATGCACTGAAGAAAAACAGATCATAAGGTGCAAACTGATCAAACCCATCTATGCTATATACCCTGAAAGACCAATTCTGTGGCTTTAGTGCCATCCCCAAATGCTCAAGAGATGACTACTGAGACCTCCAGGAGTACCTTTCTTTAAGCCAGCCTGAGTTGAGGTGTAATGCAGTGAGGCTATGTGTGAAAGCTGCTGATTGCCTCATTCTCAGGCACACTCTAGCAGACAGTTTAGAGAAGATTTAATGCTTTGGAGGAAGCAGGGTAAAATTTTCAGAAGTGACTAACTTAGGCACCTAAGTCCCATTTTCAAAAGAAATATAGACACTTAAGAGCCTAAGTCTCATTAAAAGTCATTGGGACTCAGGTTCCCAAGTGCCACATTTTTAAAGGTATTTAGGTACCTAGTAAGATTTTTAAAAGAACCTAGGTGCCTCTCTCTCATTTGGAGGCACTAACTTGAAACTATTCTTATCCTTGAAAATGTATGTTGATGGAATGACAAGACAGTCAAACTAAGAAAAAAACTGATTTTTTTTCAGAATGCCAGGACACTAATCATAGCAAAGTGATGTAAAAACCAAAGCAGAATAAGGGTGGAAATATCAGTGAGCAGAATATTGAGTCTGTATGATAATAAAACAAACACTTTCAGTAACAAGGACAGTTTGGAGATATAAAGGGCATCTAGGTAGCCAGCTTAACCAATGTATTGTAACAGCTAATAGACAAAGAGAAGGCCAGAAAAAACTGTCACGATTTCTCTGATAGTGACTGGAATAAAAATGGAGAACATGTTTACTACAAAAAATATTTTCTTACAGTTTGTTAAAAACCAGCCTCATAGCTAAAGGCTATTCTGGAGAGCATCTAATGATTACAATATTCATATTTTAGTAAGTGAAAGTAAGGAGTTAATGCAGGGGTCCCCAACGCAGTGCCCGTGGGCGCCATGGTGCCCGCGGGAGCATCTAAATGCGTCCGCGTCCTGGCCGGCGGTGGAGCATCCGCCAAAATGCCGCCGAATTTGTGCGGCATTTAGGTGGTGACACCGCTCAACAACGTCACTTGCCAGCGCGGCAAGTGACATCGTCGAGCGGCGTCGCCCACCGAAATGCCGCAGAAATTCGGCAGCATTTCGGCGGATGCTCCACCGCCGCCACGGTCCTTTTTCTGGCGCCTGCCAGACGAAAAGGTTGGGGACCACTAAGTTAATGAGATTGGGGGGGAGGTGCTATGAAATCTCATGGCTGTCCTTTCAGTCCATACTGATATAAATCTTTGTAGTCCAATTCTAGAAGTTTGTCTTATTTTAAATACATGTATGTTGACATCACAAATTTTTAAAAGCAAAAAGGAGTTTAAGGGAATCCTCACAACAATGAACTTGGTAATCAGAAAAGGAGCAAATAAATTCCATTGTTAAGACTACAAATCTATTACTAATACATAATTCTAAAATGTTTAATAGTACAAAGTTTTGCTCTTGTAGGTTTTTTTTTTTTTTAAAACAGTTGTAAACAAAAATATTTAGAGTCTATAAGAGTCAGACTATTATGATTCATTACTACTGCTAATCAGTGTGGTGAGATTCCTGATTCTACATTTTGACAAAGCATGAATTCTTACCGTAAATGTTCATACTTCCATACACCTTCATCCTGCCCTTCAGGAGGTTCCAGGATTTTGTCAATGTTAGAACAGTCTGCCCTTATGTTTTGTTGGATATACTGAAAAGAAAAAGTAATAATTTCTAAAAGTTGTTTAAAGATAGTAAGACTCCATATTTAGGACTGTGCCACAACTCTAGCTACTTTGATATATACCTACTAGCCACTACAGTAAGGATAACAGCTACTTATTTCTTTAGTCTAGCTGGAAATGAGCAGCTATGTTGATGGACCAAAGTAAGAGGACAAAAAAAAAAAAAAAGTAGCAATAGGTGGAGAAGGAACAAAGCAAATGTCCTCAAAATACAGTGTGTGAAAAACATGTCTTCCCTGAATGAGAAATGGTAAGAGGAGCAGAGAGTTTTACCAGGCAGCAATAAAACCTGTTCAACTGGTGAAACCGGAAACCAGGATTCTACTGATTTCTACACACAAAATTACTGTATTAACACTGATTTCTATTTCTCTATGGAATTATGAAGTTATTTTTGTACAACTATATCACAACCAAGAAGAGAATGTGCCCTGTTGCTCACATCTTGCCAAAAGTCACAAGATTTGGGTGACTAAACTTATACACATGAAAAAATATTTATTAGAACAAAAAATACCTGTTGAACAGCTAGTGTGCTATCCATTTCTTCAAAGGATTCATCAGGCCAATTGTAAAAATCCTATGGAAAAAACAAACAAATTTAAACCAGTTTAATAAAGGGTGGAAAAGATAGCATGACATTTGCAGCAAATTCTGAATGCTTAATATCAGGAAACTTCAACAGGCTGTAGGAAAATAACCTTTACAGTTTCAGCAAACAGGAAACTACATCTAGAAAGAGAGGAAGCAGACAAAGCTGCAAAGGACTATAGGGGACTGATGCTCACCCTCCTAAAAACCAAAATATGAAACTTACAATAAAGGAGCTACCACAAAGTTATTTCATATCTTAAAATTAAAGCTAAAGCTTTGCTTGACTTGTAATACTGGTAATGTCATCTCTTTCATTCCTTTTCATATGCTAAGAAGAGTCAGACCTGGTTAACACTTAAAGACCCCAAAAAGAAGTCCAGGGTTCTGAAGGAAGTGGTACTGAAGTGATTTCACAAGTGACCAGCAAGATAGGAGTAATGTGGTACTTCCAGCAGCACTCTGGGTTGTTATGATGGGGTGTTGGCCTAACTCAGCCAAGACACTTAACTATTATTCTTTCATCCTACCAAATATCCTGCCTGGTTGCTTCTGATTGAATGGTTCGTTCATTTTCATCCTAACCCATCGTGTAACATCATTAGATGCTGTTAAAAAGGTGTCAAAGTTCACCTCCGAGGTGGCTGCCTGCCCGTGGCTGGTGAAGTAATCATTCATACCCACTCACACACGATCGGGATGGAAAGAGGCACGTAAATGTAAGACGACGTTAGCTGGAGTCACTAACATTCAGCGACTCTGTCTTATGGCCCGAGACTGCCGAACATGCAGGTGCTGCCCTGGGAGGGGGCTCCCGGCCAATGCCCGCGGAGAAAACCCCTTTCTTCGCTGACAAGGCTAAAACCGGAGCAGACTCAGCCCCGCCAGCCGGGCAGGGGGGCTCCACACCCCGGGGCGGCGAGAAGCGCCACCAGCCCCTGCGGGGCCCCCGGGGAGCAGCGCCAGCCGGGCGCGGGACAGCCCAGAGCGGCCCGGCTCCGGTGACAGCCCGAGCGCGGGTCCCTGACAGGCGAGCTGGGCCCAGAGCCCGCGGCGGGCCGCGCCGCCCAGCCCCGCACGGGGCCGGAGAGGCCCAACGGCTCCGCGCCGGGACGCAGCGCGCCGGCTCCTGCCCGCGGGAGCGCGGCGGCCGGGCAGGCCCAGCCCAGCCCGCCCGCTGCTGCCGGCCCCTCGCCCCGCGCGGGCAGGAGGCGGCTGGGGCGCCGCGCCTCACCTGGGCCTTGGTGCCCGGCCTGTTCCGCCTCAGCACTGCCGTCCCCTCCGCCATGACCATAGTGACAGCGGCGCCAGGACCCGGATGCGGCGGCCGCTGACGAAGAGGGGGAGGAACAGGCGCGGCGGGAGCAGAGGGAGGGAGGCTCGGGAACAGCTGGTGGTGGGGAGGGGGGAAAGAAGATGGAACAGCCCGCGTGACGACCAGAAAGGGGCGGAGTGGGGGGGTTGGGGGTGAAGCAGTTTCCGCGGAGGGAGGCAGGCGGAAGAGCCGGTGGGGAGGCGGGAGTGGCAGCGGTAGGTAGAATAACCCTCTAGAGGCCGGGGGTGGCGCCCCGTGGTGCGCGCGCTGTGTGCGCGGAGGAAGGGAGAGCGCGAGCTGGGTCACGGGGCAGCCTCGGGCCGCCCCGCGCGCTTCCAGGGGGTGTGGGCGGGGCTTCGGCTGTGTCTGGCTCTCCCTGAGGGGGGCACGGCTAGAGCTAGGGAAAGTCAGGCGGCAGCTGCCCCTTGCCTCATAGCATATACCGGTAATGCCCTTGCCTGACATGCAGCTGCCCGATCGCCCCCATGTTGTGCACAGCCACCCCCAGACTGCAGGCCCTGCCTTGGCCAGGTTCAGAGCCAGGGCCGTCTGGTACAGCGTCCCCAGCCTATCACACCAGTCAAAAGTGCCCTAGAGCCATCGCCACAAGGGTGGGTCAAGACTCTTAAGGACTTAGGATCGACCCTCATCGCCAGTCAGAAAGTCTCTTTAACAAAAAGTAACCCTTGGGCCAGTCCACACCGAAAGGAAAAGTTCCAGTGTCCCCTTCTCAGGCTTACATGGCTTGTAATTAGATAGTAAGGAATATGGCTTCCTTTCTGATTTTTCTCAAGAGGAAAATCCATGGTGTCTTACAGAAATGTTCCCCTCTGCTTGCTCTTCCATTACACATCAGATGATAGGAACCCATGGCCTCAAAACACCTGCATGAGGGAGTTTCACCTAAGAAAAGATCCTGGCCTCACAAAAATAATTAGTAGGATTCATAGATTCAAAGGCCAGAAGGGACTACTGTAATCATCTTGTCTGACCTCCTAGATAACACAGGCCATAGAGCTTCCTTGACATACCATACAACTTCCCCCAAAATAAGTTATACTTTTATCAGACGTGAACTTGGCTCCAAAAGGCTAGCAAGCTAACCAGGTTGTTATTTTGCAAACAAGATGCCTGTATGTGCAGAAATTCCTATGAAGTTAATTTCTTCAAACATCCTGCTGTTGCATCCTGCCATTATCTCTGACCTGTCTGCAGCCAGAACTATCTTATATCAAATGTCTACACAGCTCTGAGCACAATGAGGCCCTGAGCCCTAGACATAAACATTTTATTAAAGCTCTTGTTAAAATTATAATACACAGATTGAGAAAAGAGTGTCTGTACTTCTGAGTATAGTGCTTAGATTATCCACAAATACAAAGTTTGTTTTTAAAGTCATGAGATACGTATAGTGCGTAATCAGCAGTAACCCAAATTTAGGTGAGTAAATTTAAGACTACAGTTTAGATCTTAGCATCCAAGTATTTGGGTACATCACTCATGAAAAGTTATACAGAGAGTTGGTTGTGGAAAGCACATATATCAATGAATGAAGATAGTCCCTTAGTAATTGAGAATTAGGTAGGTTGTCCATTTAGAAAATATAATCCATGAGGGAAGTATTTCAGTTACTTTACTGACTGTGCTTCTCATCGGCACTCCAGCTCATCCCTCCTGGTATTGCTGATGTCCGGTGATGTGTTCTATGTAGATGTCCCTCGACCATCTGGTGGCATCCGACACCATAAGTTGCCACATCAGCCAAGCGTAGCGTTGACCAATTCCGCATTCTCTAAACACTCACTTGTTACTGGATCCCATGCACCCAAGGCTCTGATGATTTGTGTGCGTCTTAACCTGGTAACCCTTAGCTCTCAAGGTTTCGGCCAGAGGGGCATATTTCTCCACTTTTCGAGCTCGGGCATCATGGAAGGCCAGGGTCATGTTCTTAAAGGGCACTGTGACGTCCACCATGATGATCTTCTTTCGGTCCACATTGGTGATGATGATGGCCAGTACTGGGGATGGCAGAGTTAACTGTAACCTTCCCCACGAGTGGCGGGATGGCTCTGGCCAAGCGATCTTGGATGGCATTGTGTCACAGCTGCCAGTCTCTGGAATGGGGCTTGCAGCTACACAGGACATGGGATAGCGTCTCGTTGTCTTAGCCACACTTCCTGCATCGCTTGTCCCGATTCCTTTGGCAGATGGCTCCATTCAGCAGAACACAGTAGAGCCAGGCCCTGTGGATGAACCTCCAGTTGGCAAATTGGGTGAAACTGTCCCTGGGGAGGAAGTAGTTGCTGGCATCCCACTTGCACGACACCTTGAATGCCTTTCCCTGGCCCGGATTTCGTTTCAGGTTTCCCCATATATTGACAGCAGATGGTATCCTTCAGGGTCCTCTCCAGCATGGTTCTAGCTCTTGGAGTGATGATAGTGTGATCCGTGTTCTTCACCTATGGCACCAGGACTCACAGCTCCTAGCATTCCTTGCACTACGTCCAGCAGCAGACGATACGCTTCTCTGGTTGTCACATCGAATTGCAGGCACGAGTCCAGAGCGAAGCAAAGTCTCTCTCCTCTCTAGAAATACTAGAAATAACATTAAAAAAATTAAAGTGAAAAAGTAGTAAAAATTTATAATGTCATTAAAGGGGAATTTAATTCTTTTAGTCCCATAAAAAAAAAAAGCAAAAGTTGTCAAAACATTTTAAAAGCAGTATTTCAGGAGGATAGAGATAGGGCTGCAAAATTGGTCTGGTTTCCACCAAGCTAGTATGTTAATGGCAAAATGGACACAAAGCATCTCAGGTCCCTTCAGAGTGAAGTGAATAGAAAGGCTAATAAGTACCCCATGGCTACAGGCTGCAGTGAGCAAGCATGAGAAGGGTTGGCCTTGGTTCTGGGCTGAAACAAGCCAGGCACTCCCACCTGCACTGGCGCCTGACCTGGGTACAGTAGCTGTCACTGAAGGTGCATATAGAACAAATGCAGATGTAGAAATAGAGCTGGCAAAGGAAAAAACTCTCACAGAGATGGAACAGCTTCTGTAGGACAGGAGGAGGGAATGAGGATGGAATATTCTTGTCAGGTCTAATACCATGATAATCATCATTGTTATCTGAGTGCTAGTGGGGGGTGATGGAAAGCAGAGAGGAGGAATGGAGATAGAATAAATTCTGCTGAGATGGGGATGGAGGTTAGGGAGGAGGGGGGGAAAGTGCCTCCTAGGGGAGGACAGGGAGAAGGAAAAGACAGAGACAGCTATGCCTGTAGAGAGTGGAAGGCAAAATAGAACCACTTGGGAGGGGGGGATTAAATAGGACAGGACAGATGGATCAGAAGGTGGATGAGACTGAGCATCTTGGTAGCAAGGAAGATAAAGAAAAATGGGTGGGATAAGGAATTGTTATCAGTTGAAAAGGTAAATAAATGATCTTGCTACATCAAAATGTTTGTAGCCACCTCTGTCCTTGAATAAAGCTGCATAAAGGCCATAGAGCATGCATTCTTATTGCACCAAGCAAATTCTGAATGAGATACACTTTCAAGCTGTAAAGTTTTTCCTTTCATCCCTTGCAG
Organism: Mauremys mutica; assembly: GCF_020497125.1. Classification (NCBI taxonomy): domain Eukaryota; kingdom Metazoa; phylum Chordata; order Testudines; family Geoemydidae; genus Mauremys; species Mauremys mutica. The sequence goes on along the minus strand of NC_059081.1, from coordinate 55,392,373 downwards.
GGTCATTTTCAGTTTGATGGCACATTTAGTGTAACTTTTGCCTATTCCCAACATTAAAGGGTTCATAATCTACATTGTAAACTTTGTTTCCTGCTGTTAAATCATTCTGAGTTTTTGTTTTGCTTGGGGAATGTCACTAACAGCATTCACAGCGAGACCAGTCCTGTTCTTAGTGGCCAGATTGACAGTCAAAAGTGATGGGAAATAGGGGATCCTCAGGGCTCCAACACAGATACCCGGAAACTACCTCAGGGAGCTGACAGCATGACTGGGTTGGCAGTTCCATACAGAATATACATAGTAATGTTGAACAGGTGACAGTTTAGTGCATGAATGCAGTTTACATTGAATGGTAATTAGCTTCCCAGCCCACAAGCACATTGTAGGCCAGCATTCCAGGCTCAGCAATTGCTTGTTTTCTCAGTCAAAAGGTCGAACGTGGGACTTGTGTGTGAAGGGTGATAAAATTAGAGGTGGAAAATAGTGGCCTACAATGAAGGATTAGGTAAAAATATCTAGATTCATATTCCATCCTATTTAAACCTGGTGCAATCGAAAGTTAATGAATGCCTTGAAAGACGACATTCTGCTCAGCTAAGCATGGGACAAGGCAGACACACTCATTAGCTGGAGGGGTTCCCCTGCCACTAGGCACTGATCTTTTTCCTTTCCATACTTTCTAAAGGTTAACTAACATTTGAAGCACAGAAGTTAGGGTTTTGACAGCTGCTTGTCCCTGACTTTCAATTCAAGGATAGCAGAGCTTCCAAAATGCAAATAAATCGAGCTGAAAAACACATCTGTCAGAAGGCAATATGTATCAGCTCTATCAATCTTCAACCAGTTCACAGTTTTTGCAAGTCAAAGAGAAAATAAATTAATGGTATTTTTTAACCAATAAGTTTTAAGTGGGACTTTAAGCCTCTCTCCCTCCCAGTATTTAGTTACTTATGTCTGGCATTTGTCCAACCATGTTAAATTTTACCAAGTTAGATGAGTGTTTAAAGAATCATTTCACTATTTTTTTTAACCCGCACCCTCATTTTTCATGAGTGAAAGTCAGAGCGAGTATTTGGCCAATTTATTTAATATTAATGAAATCATCCACTTAATGTGCAGCGGCAGTCAAAAAAGCAAACAATGTTCAGAATCATTAAGAAAGGAATAGATAAGACAGAAAATATCATATTGCCTCTTTATAAATCCAGGGTACACCCACATCTTGAATACTGCGTTCAGATGTGGTCGCCCCATCTCAAAAAAGATATATTGGAATTGGAAAAGGTTCAGAAAAGGGCAACTAAAATGATATGGGGTATGGAACGGCTTCCATATGAGGAGAGATTAATAAGACTGGGACTTTTCAGCTTGGAAAAGAGATGACTAAGGGGAGATATATGATAGAGGTCTATAAAATCATGACTGGTGTGGAGAAAGTAAATAAGGAAGTGTTATTTACTCCTTCTCCTAACACAAGAACTAGGGGGTCACCAAGTGAAATTAATAGGCAGCAGGTTTAAAACAAACAAAAGGAAGTACCATTTTTTTTCACACAATGCAGTCAGTCTGAGGAACTCTTTGCCAGAGAATGTTGTGAAGGCCAAGACTATAACAGCATTCAAAAAAGAACCAGATAAGTTCATGGAGGATAGGTCCATCAATGGCTATTAAGCAGGATGGTGTCCCTAGCCTCTGATTGCCAGAAGCTGGGAATGGGTGACAGGGGATGGATCACTTGATGATTACCTGTTCTGTTCATGCCCTCTGGGGCACCTGGCACTGGCCACTGTCGGAAAACAGAATACTGGGCTAGATGGACCTTTGGTCTGACTTGGTATGGCTGCTCTTATGTTCTTGTTCTTATTATTTTTGCAGGGTTAGGGCTTCTGGCTATAATGTGCTTTTTCACTTAGAAGCCTCATGAAGGCACATTCCTGCCTCATCATCACAGGGGATGGAGCCAGCCTGAGCAACAAAGTTTCCTGAAGACGAGACAGTTGCTTCTAGGCAGGATCTATAAGGTGGCCGAAGGGGAATGAAGTTTGAAAGGCATACCTATGCCCCCACTCCCACAATCAGATGTAGTTATTGAAAGGCTGGGGAGAAAGTCCAGAGGTGAACAGAAGTACCTGTACCTCCCCATTTCACCTACCTCTAGTCTATAAAGCAGAGGAGGAAATAGACAACCTCTGATACGGGATAAACAGCTAGAAGTGAGAATTTTTAACAGGTGGCTGCCCTCCCCGCAATAAAACCTGAGGGGTAACTACTGGAACACAGTCATTGACTTCAAATTGATATGACAGTGGCAGATAAATCAGTTACTAAGTCATCCTGTCCCTGCCCGCAGTGATAGCCTTGCAGAATAAAAACAACCTTCACATTATATGTAATCTGTGCATATTGGTCCATCAGTCATCTAAGCACTTTATTTATAGTGCAGCGTGGATTCAGGGCCACACTATTACTTTGCACTTGTAAACTATAATACCCTTTTTTTCAAGAAACTCAACACACTTCACAAACACAAAGAAGTAGGAAGGCATTAGCTCCGTTTTCAGATGAGAAAACAGATCTTAAATCCCCCAAATTTTCAATTACATAAAGTTAAGAAGCTACATCCATTTTGGGCACTTATATAAATGGCCTGATTTTCAGAAGTGCTGAAAAATCTCAGAGACCTGAGAACATAAGGAGGGAGCAGAATACTGGGTGAAGTACCTGTAGCAACATTAGCATGCTAAATACACCCAAGCGAATTTGGGCTGCTTGTACAGTACCTAGCACAATGGTGTCCTGGTCCATGACTAGGACTCTTAGTCACTAAATATAAATAATCAGTGGGATACATGCTAAGGAAACCTGTATCTCTCAGGTCTCCCTTGCTGAAAAATGCATCTGCAAAAACTATAATGACCACTCCTGGTAGCCTGGTACATGGAGCATCAAGCCCCTAGAGATAGCCACTACAAATAAGACTCCTGTGTGCATTTTATCTTTAAAAGACTCTTATTCAGAGGGACTCTCAAATATTAGGCTTACCTGTGACCTACATTCAAAGACAATCTCTACCCCAATTCTTGTCTACGAATAGTTAGCTTACAAAAAGAAACTAGGCTGTTAATATTTTAAATCTCAGTCAGCTCAAAGATTCAACTTATCATGTGACCTGTTTAAATCCTAGAACGCAAGCATCATCAAAGAAGATAAGTGATTGCATCATAATTGCTGTGGTAGCAGAAGGTGCATTTGCACAAGCTTATTAGCATTTGGGTTGCACAATCCATTGGTTTTAAAATAGTTAGAGTACAGCAGGGGTCAGCAACCTTTCAGAAGTGCTGTGCCGAGTCTTCATTTATTCACTCTGATTTAAGGTTTCGCATGCCAGTAATACATTTTAAGAAGCTCTCTTTCTATAAGTCTATAATATATAACTAAACTATTGTATGTAAAGTAAATAAGGTTTTTAAAATGTTTAAGAAGCTTAATTTAAAATTAAATTAAAATGCAGAGTCCCCTGGACTGGTGGTCAGGACCCAGGCGTGCGAGTGCCACTGAAAATCAGCTCGTGTGCCGCCTTTGGCACGCCTGCCATAGGCTGCCTTCTCCTGGGGTACAGTAATCTTCAGTTTCAGAAATAAAATGCATCACTAGAATCATGAAGTAAAATTGAAATGGGGCAGCTTTCAAGATAGATAAGTGTTTAGGCTTCATTTTTATGCCAATACATGACTTTGCATTTATTCAGCAGCTTTCATTCTAAAACACTTTGCAGACTATCAGACAAGTCAAGAGGAGTTTGTCTCAAACTGGTAATAACCACATGATTTTGCCCAATTTGGATGCAGACCCACTGAAGTGCAAGCAGACATCTATGAAGAGGTGGTGGTAGCCAGCTGATACTAAACTGGGGCAGGGAAAATTTTAGCTAAAGACATCAGGTCACATGAGATCATTAATGTCCACACATAACACAGGGATCTTGACTTAAGGTCTCCTCTAAAACAGCCACAGTTGGCAATCCTTATCTACCTTGGAAGATCAAACGACTGAGCTAACATTATCAGCAGATGATCAATACAAAATACAGTTATGGTTTCAGGAAGTCCAGCTTAGACCATTAAACCCTAACTCACAATATTATTTAGAGAATAAAAGTAGCATCTTTTAATAAAAGTCCTATCCTCTTGCCATTAATTTCAGTGGGCTCAGTATTGGGTCTATAATTTCCTTACATTTTTCTTGGAACTTTGATTTCACAGTTATTTTGGTAGTTAATAGATTGGCTTTTTATTTTTTTAATTTTTTTAAGTAGCGGTATTTTCCATGCTATTACTGTTAAAGTTTTGTCAGCAGTAATAACGGTACCTTTAGAATGTATAAAGGTTTTCACATTGTTAAGTATGAGTTTCAGAGTAGCACCCGTGTTAGTCTGTATCTGCATTAGTCTGTATCCGCAAAAAGAACAGGAGTACTCGTGGCACCTTAGAGACTAACAAATAAATTCTGTTCTTTTTAAGTATGAGTGACCTTGAATCTCCTTTTGAAGAAGTTAGCTTTTTTTTTGGTAAGAAAATGTGTGGAAGGGTTGGTTGCTTAGGAAACAATGTTACTTTGGTTAAAATTAAATCATGGCTGGGTAATATTTACTATAAGAATGCTACATTTGTGTAAATGAACAGCCACTGTATGTTCCTGAATATGCTTTTGGATTGACAAATACCTCAATACCACTATAGTGCTATTTTCTTTGTAGTCCATATACTACATGATGGGAAAAGCCTTTAAACCCAGCCTATTGTGAGCCAACGTAGGCAGAGAGTTCCAAACCCTGGACACCTCTAGGGCCATTACAAAAAAACCAAACCCAATATATACAAGCTGAAGCCTAACTTGGTTCCCCCATCCAACCATCAAGTTCATGAACCACCACATAGGAGATGTAAATTTATGGGTCTTGTTAATCCTAATGTAGAGGTCTGGGAGAACTCCCCTGCAGTTGCTGCTCCCTGAGGGCTCTGTCAGACATGGAGCTAGATCCCCAACCCAGGTGGCTCTTATAAGCTCCATGAGCATTCACAGGGGGGCTGGGAGCTAAAGGAGCAGCTGCAACACTGGGCACCAGCAGGAAATAGGAATGCTGCAGCTGCCTGCTCCATGGCACCAATCAGAGCAGCAGCTGCCCCACATTGCTTGGTTTCCGCTTCCCACCTCCTACCTGGACAGGTGGTGGGGCCTCAGATGCAGGGAGAGGAGGTGGGGGGCGGCAGGGAGCTACCTCCAGGACTGCCCAGCTCTGACACTGCAGTTTTGGAGGCAACACTCTCGTGCCCTTGCAACTCCACCCATGGGCTCATGGCTTCTGGCCCAAGGGAAGCATCAGGACACAGAGATTCAGGGCCACTGGGGTCACAGACCACAGGTTGAGAACTCCTGGCCTAAATCACAGTAAACGCTTCGGACAAGTTAAAACCACACTTTGCTGCTGGTGGAAGAAGGAAGTAGCAAACTTCAGCCTCACTGACTGCTGAGAGGGTGCATCACAGAAAAGGTCAAGGTGGGAGAATATAGTACTGTCTCAACCTTTCCAGACTAGGGTACCCATTTCAGGAATCTGATTGGGGTAGTGTTTATTATATAGAGCAGTATAAACAAGTCATTGTATGAAATTTTAGTTCGTACTGACTTTGCTAGTGCTTTTTATGTAGCCTGCTGTAAAACTAGGCAGTTATCTAGATGAGCCGAGGTACCCCTTGGAAGACCTCTGTGTATCCCCAGTTGATAAGATAATTCTGCTCCAGTGGTTATGTCTTTACAGAAGGTGACAGGACTCTGAGCGAGCAGTGACACCCTAGAAATGCACTGAGGTATATTTTGTAAAAACATTGGCATCTTACTGACATTAAGCTTCATTGGAGAACATAATTTTGCTGAGTGAATACACAGCATATTAAGATTCTACTGTATAACTAACATGAATATTCAACTCCTCTGCCTACACAATGTCTTGTGTGAATGTATATAATTGTTATTTAATATGAAAGTTAGTGTTACTATACAAGATGTCTGCTTCATATTAAACCAAAAAAGATGTTGCCACAGGTAGTTTGAACAAGAAAAGAAGGTTCACCTAGTTCAGCAATTACAATAAAATACCACTTTTCAATCTTTGCAGCACTCCTCTGTGGAGTCCTTCCATCTCTTTGTGTACTTTTTTGGAAACAACATAGTGTTATCAGTACAACTGTACTGCAGTTGTGCATGGAAGTCATATTTGGATGTAGCCAGTTTCACTGTTTCTGGGGAACAGCAAAAGAAGCAGACTAATAATGACAGGCAGCAAAAAAAAACAAAAACAAAAAAACACTAAAATTCCTTTAAAATAAAAAATTCAGGACAGTTGAGAGGATATCAAAATTGAATTTTCTGAAATCTAGAAAAAAGTTACAAAAATTCAAATTAACCCCAGCACTTTGAACTGTTCAATGGCACTCCAAATAAGAACAAACGTGTGTTTCTCTGACTGTACACATTCTTTTATTTTGAAGTGTTTGGATCACTACAATGGGACTGTAGGAGTTATTTCAGAGAGACTGGTTATCTGTTTATTATAAAATAAAGAACAGGAAATTATTTACATGATGGAAAAAGATTTCAGCACTTTTAGTGGAATGGACAACTTCATGATACTGCAGCCATTTGAGAAATTTAGTCCACATACTTTCCAAGAATGTCACCATCTCTAAATAAGTAATACTCCTGCAAATGGAGAGAAAAAAAATAAGTTAATATTTGTTGCAGCCAAATCTCACAGAACTGGCTCCAAGGTCAGTGGTCCCTGAGATTGATTTACTGCTGAAGGCTGAGGCTGATACTACACAATCACAGGAACTATTAACCCAAGGACGTTTATAACTATCTGTTGCCCTGAGAGCCTGTCACTGTTTCTTTCATTCCAGGGGATATTTTTCACCCCTTTGGGCAAGGCTCTGGGGTAAATTTTTCTGGCAGGAGCATCCTCTGAGACAGATTCATAAATTCATGGGGATAGTAACATTAAGTGGTAGAAGGCTCTTGAATCTTCTCTTCTCCTCAGCAAGGAGGACATTGCAGTCAGCCCTCTAGATTTTTTTTTCCTCCCAAGATAAGGTGGCAGGTACAGAGAACCATTTTCTCTGTACAGCTATGGGGAAATGTCAGGGGCAGAAGTGTTTCTCTCACAGCAGAGGATCATAGATGTGTACTGTGCAAAAGCCACAGGGCCAGCTTGATGCTCCTCATTTTGAATGTTAGCAGTTGTATCTGTCATTCAGTTTGTCAACAACACTATTCATTTTTTCACATGGCCTATTAGCTAGAAGGATTTTAAAATAATCCTGAATATTAATAAACCAATTTAGTCTGCAGTTATAAAGTTCAGCAAACAAACCTTGTCTTCCAGTACTACTTTAGTACCGCCATATTCTGGTAGCAGAATCTTCTCACCAACTTTGACACTAACTGGCTGAATCTCTCCACTCTAAAGGGGAGAAAAAAAAACCCTCATAAGTTTCTACAAACATCCTACATTTGTTCATAAGCACACACCCGTTTATTTAGGAAAATTTAAGCAGAACATATTTACTAACTATTTAGCAGTGGAAGTACTAATCTCAGGGGAATCTGCGCAGTATATTCAAATTCTGCATATTTTATTTGTCAAAATAACACAATATAATCATGCCAATTTTAATAATTTGGGTAATTTATTTCAAAATATCTGTTAGCAAATAAGTCAGTAACAATAAAGACCAAAAAAAAAAATCCCCCCAGAAGCAGTGTTTTTTAAAAACTCCTAAGACAACACAGTTCCTGTTTCTTTGTTATGCTTGTGTTGGTGCCTGAGTCTGGGTGTGTCATGTGCTAGCTGGGCACATCTTCCTGGGAGGGAAACTCTGCCCCTCCGGTCTTTTAGTTGATTCTCGTTTTTTGCCCTGCCCTCATATGGTTACCATACAGAGCCAGGGTGGCCAAACCACAGCTTGTGAGCCACATGCGGCTCTTTTACAGTTAAAGACCGGCTTGCAGAGCCCCCCAGGCCTGCCCATTCTCCACCTACCAGACTGCCCTGCAGCAGGGTGGTGAGGCTAGGGGCTTCTGCCAGAGATGTCTAGCCTTCCGGGGGTCAAGGAAGGTCCAGAATGTAAAGATTCACCCCCCACCCAACAGCTTAAGACACACCTCCCCATTATGCTCAGTGGCCCCTCTCTGCAGATCCCAGGTGTTAGCTCTGCATGGAGAGACAGCAGTAAACTGCTGGGAGGGGCTGCTGCTTTAGCTCTCTGGGGAGAGGCAGCAGCAACTCACCCTGCAGTTCCCAGCTATTTTCCATTGCCTCTCCCCACAGCCACAGCTCCCAGCTTGCAGACTCCACAGGCTGCTGTGCAGGGACGGGGACATGCGGCACTATATGACTGAGTAGGGCCAGCAAAACCAGGCAAAAATCATGGGGGGTGGGGAGAGAGAAGGAATGACCCCACATGCACTCCCCATGCATTGCCTCTGGCTTCTGCTCAGTGGGGAGGGGGGTCTCAGGGATTCAGCCCCAGCAGGTGCACCTATATCCTATTTTATACTAGGAAATCTGATTTGAACATGCTCATATAAGTACTCCTTAAAAATGAGAAAATTTGTATATGTAGTTTCTCCATATGCCTTGAAATGTCCATCTACATTTTCTGATTAATTTTCTTACGTACTAGATACCACCAAATACAGACCAACTTCCTTCCAGTTAAAGAACTTTAATCTACAGTTATACTAAAACCAACACAGAAGTACCAGAAGTCAGAACATTTAAAATAACTTCAGTTAACTAACAGATGATGTTTTGTACAGCAGAGGAGTATCAATGATAGTATTTAATATAAGTCATGCTCCAGGTTTCTGTTCTGCTCCTAAATCTTGGGAATGTGTTGTGTGTCTGCAGCAATTTAATCAATAAGGCTATTCAGCAATTAAATATATTCAATGATCCTAGAACAAACCTTTAGCCTCCTAGCTCTGGCATTAATTGGTAAGTGATGCAGTGCAAGAGGCTATGGCTACACTTGCACTTCAAAGTGCTAAGTGTAGTCAAAGCGCCAGCGCTGGGAGAGAGCTCTCCCAGCGCTGTCCGTACTCCACCTCCCTATGGGGAATAACGTACAGCGCTGGGAGCCGCGCTCCCAGCGCTGGGGCTTTGACCACACTGGCGCTTTGCAGCGCCGCAATTTGCAGCGCTGGAGGGGGTGTTTTTTCACACCCTGCTGCAGCGCTGCAAATTTGCAAGTGTAGCCAAGGCCAGAGAAACCATCCTCACGGAAACAGTCTTTTATTAAGAACTTATTTTCTTCAAAGCTCTTTACAACCATCAATAACTATCGCTCTCAAAACGTTTGTGAAACAGGTATTATTCCCCATTTTACAGATAGGGATAAAGAGACAGGAACACTAAGTTGATTTCCCCATGGTCACAGAGGCTACCAGCGCCAGGTTAGGACTCAAAGAGTTCTTCGCTCCTCTCCTTGTGCTCAGGCCACACTTCTTGTTTTTTTAATTTCTTCCTCTTCAAAGTATTACACTTATTGTTTTATATCAGATGCAATATAAATGTAATGCTAGACATCCTGTAGCTTCCCCCACCCCCGGATAACATCCCGCTTCTATTCCTTTTATCTAAAAGAGTTAGCAAGGTGCAAAATCTGGACATATTTACCTTTCCTTTGGATCCCGATCCAACTGCCACTACTGTTGCTTGTAGCACTTTTCCTTGAGATTTTTCCGGAAGCATGATGCCTCCTTTGGTTACAGTCTCAGCCGCACATCTTTCAACCAGAACACGGTCAAACAGGGGAAGAAACTTCCTAAATGCTTTCCCTGCCTGTTGAAATAGAATTTGCTATTTTTGTACCATACATAAAAAGGACACATTCACATTTGAGACTGCAACAAAATTGCAATCCTAAGTTCAAAAAACCACAATTTTACTATTTAAATAGCAAAGAAAGGACTGGAATCTAAGCACCTGCAACTCCCACTGGTGTCAATAAAGATGGCAGGTACTCAGCATCTCTCTGAATTAGGCCCAAAAGTAAATATTAAAGCAAAAATAGAGCTAAATTATTGTTGTAAGACAGTATCCCATAATTCTAGAGAACGAATAGGCTCCAAAATAGTCTCAATATGTGCAACAAATACACAAGTTTAACAGTTAAGATGCACGGAATTTTAACTAACTGCCTAAGATAACTTCAAACATTAACAGATGAGGAAAGCTTTAGGGAAACCCTATGTAGTTTAAACCTCTGTAGATCTAAAAAGCATAAGATATGTTATTAAGATTAATTACTTCTGATTAAATGCAGTCCACATACAGTTTGAAATAAGAGTCACCTATTGCTGAGATATGAGACACTTGTGGAACAGTTATTGTAGTTATTGTAGCAGAATGCCTCAAAACAGAGAAGCAAAGATTAAGCATATCACATGTTGGTCAAGGCTTTTGAAATATTCAAGTTTAGCATTCCATACAATAATTAAGGTACAATCTTGTCCTAAGTTATTTGGGAGAGAAGACAATTCAGTCATCTTATTTTGCCAGCTTTTGAAGTTTGAGATAAGGTATACAAAAAATGTTTGAAGGAATGCCATTATCTGCAAAAAGTTTTGCAGATACTGTCCAATGATTTTTACAAAAGTGTTAAGAGTTATATTTTTTTGTAAAGCTTAGCATATGATACATTGAAATATATTACAAATATTGCTGCTCGGAGAATGAACAGAAAGCAGCGGGGCGGAGGGGGGAGCAGCTCAGGGCGGAGAAAGTAAACCCAACATCAACACTGAGGATTGCAATCATTTTGAACTCAAGTTAGCTGTAGGCAATGGTAAAAATGTTACCAGTCTAGGGTGGTCAATGTCAGCCGTAACTACTGAGTCAGCAGGTAACAGCAGCATTTGAGATCACAGAGCAGAAGCCACATACAAGTCTGCAATCCCTGCAACTTCACTAAGCAGGCAACACAACAAGCGGCGGCACAGGGAGTGGGAACACTTTTAGTTAAAAAATAATCAAGTTGTGGTCTGTGGAGAACTGCCAAGTCACATGGTGCTGGCTCCCTGCTCCTTTCCAGTTGCTTCTACAGATGTCTGGATGCCACAGCCTGGACACTTGTAGAAGCAGCCAGAAACAAGGAGAAAGAACAAGACTAGGTCCCTCCATTAGGGGCTGCTGCTTCACAGATCCGTGCTGCTAACAGAAGCAGAGCTACATGGAAACAGGGAGCTGTTATTCACAAAGGTATTAGCTAATTGTGGATCATCCCCCATTTCTATTAAGACATGGGCAACGCTATAAACATGTTGAAAACACTTGCTTAAATCTAAGTTATTTAAACTCTTTAGGGGCTTTTATACTCCCGGTTTTTTGAATCAGTGATTTCTCTGACAGGAAAGACAGCATGAAGGAAGGATTGATATAAGACACAACAAGGAGTCTTTAAGGTGCCACCAGACTAACAGATTTATTTGGGCATAAGCTTTTGTGGGTAAAAAACCCACTCCTTCTGATGCATGGAGTGAAAATTACAGATACAGGCGTAAATATAAATTGGCACTTGAAGAGAAGTGAGTTACCTTTTTACCCACGAAAGCTTATGCCCAGATAAATTGGTTAGTCTTTAAGGTGCCACCAGACTCCTCCTTGTTTTTGTGGATACAGACTAACACGGCTATCCCTCTGATACAATATAAGAAAGCCAACGGTCAGAAAAAAGTTGAAAGGAATTTTTTCCTCAAACTCTGTAGGCTTTAGCATTGTCTAAAGACACATTACAGATGCCTACGAATATGAGCTCACTCTCACACTGTACCGAGTTTTTTTTTTTTTTTTTTTAAACATTGTTTCTGATAGGTGACAAAGCAAAAACATTTGAAGCGAAGGACATCCTTGTTCTCTCTACTTCTATTGGTGTATCAATTTCTACTGTATCTAAATGACCTTGTGACCATGCAAGGTCACTTTCATGGATAGACCGAAAAGAGAAAAAAATAGATTAAACTATATTAATTAAAAAAAGATTGTTACTGGGTAAGTTACAGGTCAACTTGAAATACATGTTCACTTCAGAGGCTCCTGACAGCAAATTCCATTACAAAGGCAGGCTGCCTGGTAAAAGCAAACACACTTTCATTACACAGCTACTTATGGTAGCCAGAAGTTAGACACATTTCTATTTCCACCAGCACACAGCAAGAACACGGTCCTTTCCTACAGTCTTTGCTCCTATTCAGCTGGTGTTTATATGTGATCACTGGCCTAACTTCTCACAGGGGGCGAAGGGCTGGCTCAACCAGCCCGCCGAGGAACAGCCTGGAGGGCCAGGTCGCTGTGTAGTTCCGAGGCATGAAGTGCGACCTTGCCCAGAGCTGGGCCACGTGCTCTAACCTGCCCACCCCACCCCCCGACCCCTCGTGCGCTCATCACCGGGGCACCGCGAGGCTTGTCTGTGCCTACAGGCCGGCTGCAATGGGGGGGGGGGGGGAGGCGACCCTGTCCCCGCTCGGCTGCAATAGGGAGGGGGGGACCCTGTCCCCGCTCGGCTGCAAGGGGGAGAGGGGGGAGGCGACCCTGTCCCCGCTCGGCTGCAATAGGAAGGGGGGGACCCTGCCCCCCCACCGTAGGGTGACCGGATAGTGAGTGTGAAAAGTTAGGACACGGAGTGTGTGTGTGTGGGGGGGCAACTGGCACCTATATAAGAAATATAAGGCCCAGCTATCAGGCCTGTCCCTATAAAATCGGGCCATCTCGTGACCCTGCCGCAGGGCCCCCCGCCCCGGGGGCGGCACTGGCGGGGCGCCCGGCGCGCACATCCCCCCCGCCCCATGACGTGCCGGAGGGAAACACGGCCCCTGCCTGCTTCCCTCCCGCCTGCCCCTGCTCGCGAGCCCGGCCGCGGGGGGAAAAGGCGACACTCACCATGGCGCGCCGAGTCCCTCCGCTCACCGCCGCCCTGTGACTTGCTGAGCGCCGCACACCTCAGCTAATACACGTGGGGGGTGCCACTCTGACTGCGCATGCGCCACCACCTCCCCGCTGGTGCCGCGCGCCGGAAGGCGGGGCTATTTCCGTGGTCCCTACAAGACGTGTTATTTCCACCTTTATTTTTTATTCTCACCGGCATTTTACGCCATAGACCCGGATTCTCTATGCAGCAGAGCCCAACACCAGCGTCAATAGTTCCTCGTTAAACCCTGCATCGGACCAACACCCGGAAGTGGCGTAATACAACCTTTGACCTATGGCGAGCATGAGCGTTCCAGAAGGTTCTGGAATTGGGAGGCCCCGAAACCTGTTTGATTCATACGCGAGTAGCCGGAGCGCACACATAGGACGTACAGTCCCGCCGGCCCCGCCCACTCCCCGGCTGGGCCCTTGAACGATTGGTGGAAAGCCGCGCTCCGCCCCCGGCTGGGCCAAGCGTATGCTGTTATGCTAGTTGCGGGGCCCGGCTACACAGGACCCCCACATGGGTCTCAGCCTGAGCGGGGGAGGGGCAGAGTCCGGGAGTGCGGTGTTCCCTCCAGGCTCCCGTCACTCAGTCACACCGCGCCGCGCTGCTCGTCCAGCTCCCAACCCGGACCGCGGAGCCGACTGCTGCCTTGCCCGCCCTGTATAGGTGAGCGGCCCGGCGCGGGCTCGGGGGCTCGGGGCCGCTGAGGCGGGGGCCCGGCGCGGGCTCGGGGCCGCTGAGGCGGGGGCCCGGCGCGGGCTCGGGGGCCTCTACTCCCGCCAGCCATGTGCGTCTAGGGCCCCGGGCAGCCTCCCCCGGCGCGGTGCCGCCATCGGCGCCGAAGAGGCAGGGGACGGCCCCTCGCGGCTTCCCCGAGCCCTGCCCGCCGCCATGGAGCGCGCACGCCCCTTCCCTGCCCGCACGTGCCGGGGACGTGGAGGGACCGGGGGGGGGGGGAGTGTGTGTGTGAGTGACGGGGGGGGGCCCTACCGTGGAGGGGGAGAAAGGAGACGCCTGTTCGTGTGCGATTCCCCCTCCTGCTCTTTTCTTTGTGTGTGTGTGTGAGAGAGACAGAGATTTTTCCCGCCTCCTGCCCTTGACACTGCGTGTGAGTGTGTGTGTGTGTGTGGATCCCTTCAGCTTCAGCCTCGGAGGGGGGGTGGGACTGTGTGTGGGGTCTGTGTGCGCGGCTTCCGACGCACTGTGTTCTCCGCTCTCCTGCCCTGGAAGCATTCCCAGCCCTGGGCTGCCCCTGCGGGAGCGAGGGCACTGCCCCGTGAGCAGGATGGTCTCATGCCGCTCGTTGCTGGGCTGCCGTTACATTGCAGCCTCTCCCATAATCTCTGGGAGAAGGGGCCACCATGAGGGTGGCTCCGCTGCCTGTGCAGGTTGGCTCATCGAGCAGCAGGGGGCGAGTGTCTCTTGACCTTGTTCTGTCCTGATGGAGAGAACCATGTGGCGGGGGGATAGGCCTGGGTTCTGCAGACTTTCTCTGCCAGGCTGTCGTTACTGTTGCAATTTTTTTGTTAGTTTATCACCAGATGCTCTCAGCCTTGAACTGTTCATTTTTCACTGTCACAGTCGGTTTTTGAGATAGCAGCTTTACTTTTAGGATGCTTATGCTGATAAAGCTGCTGAGCTCTGACTTTCTTCTAGCCTGTAGTAGTAATAGTCGTGAAATATACAACCTTTCCTGCTTTATCATACATAATACTAGTATTCTCATAACACTCGTCATTGCTGTGGCTATAATTTCTTCACATACAAAAAGTGAACTTCACAGTGCTCTTGTGAGCTTGATAAACTTTATTCCCATTTTAGAGAAGAAGAAATTGAGGTTCAGAAGTTGTGACTTGCCCAGGATCACATAGTGAGTCGCTGGGAATAGAATCTAGGGTTCCAGAATCTTGGACTTTTGCTCTAGTATCCAACTGTTACAAAAATTAGGACACTAAAATATTTGATCAGTCACCACTTTTTTTTTTTAAACTCAAACTACTAGCAACTTGTTGTTTACTCTAACTTGCTGGAAGACAGAAATATGGTTGTTCAAAGGACTGTGACACAATAAAACTAATGTAGTATCTTACTCTTTTTTTTTCCTTCAGAAATGCTCCGTTTATCAACAGTGCTACGTCAGATGAGGCCAGTGTCCAGAGCACTGGCCCCACACCTACTACGGACCTATGCAAAAGATGTTAAATTTGGAGCAGAGGCTAGAGCTCTTATGCTACAGGGAGTAGATCTTCTAGCAGATGCTGTAGCTGTCACCATGGGACCAAAGGTATATTAAAATCTACTTTTGTGTGGTGTGAATACTTGTGCAGTACTGTAAACTAATTGGGGGTTGAGGAGTTCTGTAAACTAATTGGGGGTTGAGGAGTTCATAAAATAGAAAAATTAATAAAATAGACCACTTCAAAATTACAGTAGGTACAGTGCATAGTTTATCAATCATTCAATCACTGTGTACATAACAAATGGTAAATGTATAGTAGCCACACTCTTGTTAGAGAGAATTTAATTTTTTCTTTGCTGCTAAATCTGTCTTTCCAGTGCCACACAGCCACTTAAATGTTGGCTGAACAATTGAAGTCACATTCAGTGGATAGAAAATTACTTGTGGAGGATATATTTATGGTGGTTAGTGTTAATGGGGTCTGTGAACATACAGTGAAGAAAAAGAATAGAGGCAGCTTAACTGCCTGCAACAAGTTTAGGCTTTCAGACTACTAGCTGTTATGTCCTGCTTGATCATATGATGTGGTTCTCAACCTGTGGACCACTTGCGGTCCAATCAGCACACATCTGTGATGCATGTGAGACCCTCAGGGCCATCCAGGTAGTGTGTATATATATATATATTGTGTGGATGCAGCCCACAATGGTAAATAGGTTGAGAACCACTTCTAGGGAGTATAAATTTCATACATTGTCTGCCAGTATTGGTTTCATCTTGACTTGGCCTGGTAAATAAGAGCAAGCAAGTCCCAAGGGTGTAATAATAAGGGTGGATGATGGGTGAATGCACCTTTAGGGCCCAATTTTTCAAATATTTATCACAGTGAGTAATCCCATTGAATATAGTTGGACTACTCCCATGAATATATTATACACATTAGGTGTTTGCAGGATTGAGGCTATGTATACTACTATAGAATATTTGCATGTAATCAAGTTTGTCTCCAAAGGTAAGTGTTCCATCACTCAGCACTCCTAAAGTTTTCTTTTTAAACCAAAACCACAAATTAGATATCTATCAGCTTAAGGGAAAAACTTTCAAGTGGGGAGGAGATTCTATTTTATTTTTAAAAACCATGATAAAAATTATCTAAATAAACACAACCGGCAGTGTGTGAGACTGGGTGGCTGAAAGCAGTTATTTTTCACTGTTAATGGATGCGTAGCTTATGAGAAATGAGTTGGTCTGTCCATTTATTTCTTCATCACTATGACAAGGTGACCCCCAAGCCACAAACTGCACCATGATGTGTGTGCCTGTTTCCTCTTTGTCCAGCCATTAAAGAAACACTCTTTAAATGTTCAATTCAAAGGCCTGTCTGTAGTCATAGTTTATTCTTGTACATGTTAAATAATCTGCAGAACCCTCATGATAAAATAATTCTTTAAAAAATCCCAAAGTACAGGAGATTCTCAGCTTTTTTCCATGCCCGTTTCTGGGACGTCATCTCTCATGTTCCAGAGCTCTGATCTCCAGGCCATCCACTTGAGAGCTCCCAGATTTGCTTCTAACCATCACTTCTCTGGAAGCACCAAGTCAAGTCTCCTCAATGAGAACTCCCTAGCAGTGTTCCACTCACCCAGGCCTCCCTAACTGGGTCCTACCCATACTCTTGGGAGCCATTCTCCTGACCTACATCAATTCTATTGTTTCATGCTTGGCTTCCCCTAACAACACTGGTTTTTCCCTTTGTTCCTAGGGGCCTCTGTACAAGCTTTCTTGTAACTCAGCGGGGGTTCACCGGGGCTGGCCAGTCCTCACCAGTGGCTCTCTGTATCCGCTTTCCTTTGCTGCTTTTGTTTCTCCCTGTATCTGTCCTTTCCTCCTCATGCAGCTGTCACCTGCCACTTTTCTGACTTTCTCCTTTATATGTCTTAGGTGGCTTCTCTTAACCCCATTTGGGAGGCAACTAATCAATCGGGCACTGGCCCCTGCCCACTCTTAAGGGGCTAGTCACCCTGTAACAGTTGGAGTTGGCACCTTCTTAGCTTTTCTGAAGGGCAAAGGTGTAGTGGATGTAGGTGAACAGCTAGTTTCTCAAGGTGAGGGTTGAGAAAAAGTGGTGAGGCTAAGGTCAGCTCTATACCTAAAATGCTGCCGCAACACCCAGTGCAGCTGTGCTGCTGTAGCCCTTCAGGGAAGATACTACTAATCCACCTCTGCAAGAGGCGGTAGCTGTGTCAATGGAAGAAGCCCTCCTGTTGACATAGTTAGACTTGCCCATAATGTGTTCAGTCTTGATGATGATTATGTGTTTGCTACCTTATTGCTCCTGTTGACTTTACAGGGATGAGAAGGATTGAACTGCATTGTGTTCCATTTTATTCATAACATACCTTATTTGTGGAAGTTGGATGCTGTCCTTTTAAAATGGTACCATATGCTTTTGCTGATTTCTGGCCCCAAGAACCATTATAAATCTCTCTCTGACATTGGAAAGTAGGAGCATAAACTTTCCTCTTCATAAAAATAAGTGTATATTTTGAGTTGGCAGTATTAACAAATCTGTGTGTCTTGGTGGAAAGTGGCTCTCTGAGGATATGTCTACACTGCAATAAAACACTTGCAGCTGGCCCATGTCAGCTGGCTTGTTAGGGCTTCAGGGCGATGAAATTGCAGTGTAGATGTCTGGGCTCGGGTTGGAGCCTAGGTTCTGGGATCCACACACACCCCTTATGGGGTCCTAGTGCTAGGGCTCCACAAGCCCAAGTCACCTAACATGGACCATTTCTGGGTGTTTTATTGCCATGTAGACTCTTTATGTTGTGTAGATGAGGCAAGTGGTAATTCTGTAGTAATACCTTCTGTCTGTGCTGCTTGGTATCATTTTAATTACATTACCTCTTATGTATGTTGGATGATTTTAGGGTAGAACAGTGATTATTGAACAAAGCTGGGGAAGTCCCAAGGTAACAAAAGATGGTGTGACAGTAGCCAAGGCAATTGACTTGAAAGACAAATACAAAAACATTGGAGCCAGATTAGTTCAAGATGTTGCCAACAACACAAATGAAGAGGCAGGAGATGGAACTACTACTGCAACAGTACTGGCACGTTCCATTGCCAGGGAGGGCTTTGAGAAAATCAGCAAAGGAGCTAATCCTGTGGAAATCAGGAGAGGTAAGAATTTAACAATTTAATACTGGTCCACTTAAGGTGTTCTCTAACATTTGTCTCTTCAGTTTCTTCTCTCTGCTTCACCCATGGCAAATTTGACTCGTGTTTGAGATAACCTGCTTCCGCTTGGAAAAGCCACATGACCCTTTTGGGAAGGGGCAAAACATAGAAAGGAATATAACTTTGCTGGCAAGTGGGTGAACTAATATGGTCAGGCCTTACTTTTTTTAGATACACAAATTTTATATAACCTGTAGTATAGAGCTTTTTTTTCATCATTGGAATTCATCACAACAGATGTCAGTAAAGTCGGTCTTCTGATAGGCTTATCTTATGGAAGTTATAAAACAGGAAATGTTTATACAGTGCTTAATATTATGTGCCCAGGGTATTTATTTTAAATTCTATTTAATTTCTTTACCAAGTATTGACATAGCTATCTCTGCTTTTCTTCCTCTCCACACTGAATATTCTGTATGTACTTGCAATTTAATACTGATGAGTGTTTTAAAAAAAAAAATTGTAGATCTGTCAGTGTGTCTTATGTTTGTAAGATTGGGACAGGCTGTCCTTTGTCCTTGAAAGTGCATGGCCTAGACTCAGCAAAAAAATAAGTGCTCTACTTTGTACACAAATGGAGGGGGAAAGGATGTGTTGCTGCTCTTGCACAGCTTCCATTACAATTTTGAGAAATTTTGAAGCTTGTCATGGAACTTGACTGTTCTGCACCATGTAAATAGAATTCCTATGAGTAACCATAACTATCATATTCTTCTATCAAGGTGTGATGCTAGCAGTAGATGCTGTCATTGCTGAACTAAAGAAACAGTCCAAACCTGTTACAACTCCAGAAGAAATTGCCCAGGTGAGGCTTCATTCCTTCTTGGTTTACTAGTTTTCTGTAACGGTCATAAATAAAAATTTAATCCAACAAGTGAAGATGTGCCATAAAGAGTAACATAAAAAAATAATGATTGTAATGGAACCCGCTAAATTACATTTTGGGAATATGGCATCAACTTGCTGTTGTGTTGATCAGCCTCTTGCTGCAGCTTACATTGAAAATGCAACATTTTATCTTTAGGTCTCTGTAGCCTGCATGAGCCTCTAGTGCTCTGCCTCAGCTTTCTCTAGCTGCTCTCTGTTTTCCTCTGATTCTATAGCAGAGTTCCTGGGGAAGAGGGGCATGGTGGGGCCCAGGCACCCCCCAGAAGGGAGCATCACCTAGCCCTGTTCCGCTCCCAGCTCTCCTTCAGCTCCAGGCTGGGGCTCCGCTTCTGGTCCCAGACCCACCCCCAGCTGTGGCCTCCTTACCCTGGTCTGCATTTCCCCACCCTTACCCTGGAGTCATGGCTCGGGAGGGGGGGGGCATACAGGATTACGAGGCAGTATGACCCTGAAAAGTTTATGGACCACTGCTCTATAGAGACCAGCTGCCTGCCCTCAGCACCCATTAGGCTGTTAATGAGGCACAGGAGGGCTGGCCATTGGCCTTTAAAGGGCCCAGTCCACTCTCTGAAAACCAGCATTTTGTTTAAACCAGGATTGATCTTCAGCCTCCCAAGGAGGTTCTGTCTTCATGTGACAAAATGCCAAGTGACTATTGCTATCTTGATTCACAAGTGAATACTACATATATTGAGGAAAGAAACAGCTATATATTAAACTCATTCGTAATGGATCACTGGCTATCTATGGGAGAAACATTTAATGTTAGATTAATGGTTAGATTTCTAGACTTCTCAGAAGTTTAACATGAGATTAAGACTTTAGGTCCCATACCAACTTTATTTTTGGGTAATGAAAAATGGAAGAGACTTTCCCTGAAAAGGCTATCTAATATTACATATCTAATCACGTGGCAATGTTAATGCTGAAATTATCATGTCATGAATTGCATTCTCTTGTTCTCTGACCTGTAACTCTTTAGTCTTACTGCTCCCTTAAAAAGTCTTTAAACTTGATTTCTGTAAACAGTTGATTAATCAAGTGCTAAAGGGAAAAATAACTAACATCTCATTGAAGGTTGCTACAATCTCAGCAAATGGGGACCAGGAAATTGGCAACATAATTTCTGATGCAATGAAAAAAGTTGGACGGAAGGGTGTTATCACAGTTAAGGTAAGAGTAACTCTTATGCCTGTTGAAGGTTACCTGCAGTTTTCTTGAAGATAAACTTGCCAAGTTAGAGGAACCTCTGCTGAAAGAACAGATAACCAGAGTAAAAAGTGAACTCACTGCACTTGTAACTAAACTCCTTCCACTTTAATCTGAAATCCAAACCTGCTATATGTTGCTGCTATATGTTATTGGTTCTTGCTTTGTATGGCATCGCCTCATGTACTCTGCCATCACTACAGAACCCCAGTAAATTGGAGTTGGATTAGGAGTACATAGTGAGCCCAACAGCTTGTTAACACTATTGTAGTTTTGCCTCATAGCCAGTAGGGAATAGTGCAAAGAAACTAGAGAACATAATTTTTTTTTTTTTTAGGGGGACTGCTGCTTGCTCTTTATAGTCAAGATGACATATAGACCAAAATTATGCAGTGGTTATAACATCAGCACAGTAAATACAGGGACATGGAATTCAGTGAATGGAACTGAATCAGTGATGAGTTGGACTGCAGAGCAGATACATATGTCTAAACTAATGTGACATGCTGAATGGTTCTCAGTAGCCTGGATATGAGACATACCAGTATTTCTATGGTGCATAGTGCTTTTAAAATCTCTTAAAGATAATTGGGAGAATTTGGTAGTTTCTTAACTGCAATAAATTGAGGTAAGATTGACTTATACTAACCAACAGTCACTGGTTCGCAAGCCCTCCCCCCCCCCTTTCCTTTCATTGTTTACGTAATCTAGAACAATAAATACTGCTAAGTGGTCAAGATATTTTCGGTTAAGACTAATATAGGATGAATTTAGCTATAAAAGTAGAGGTGAACTTTCTTGGTTTTTCTGATCTAATTCTTGTGAGACACTGTTTCCACCACAGGAGGTAAGGTTGTGTTTTACAGAACACAAGTTGTGTGCACCGATACCCCCCCTTAGAAACAGTATCTCTTTTAGATTGACCCCTCTTTCTCTCCCTTATTGTTCTTTTCCCCCCATAAAGGGGAGAGAACCTAAAGAATACAAGCACAGTGAAGGTAGCGCAGAGAGACTTGAATTCCATGATGATTTCCATGTTAAAAATGTGCATGGAAGCACTCTATTTACTACCTAAACTATAGATTAAATGTAAATTTTTATCACATTTAAACAGGATGGAAAAACCCTGAATGATGAGTTGGAAATCATTGAAGGTATGAAGTTTGACCGAGGCTACATCTCACCATACTTCATTAATACAGCTAAAGGTAAGTTTGCAAAAGTTGCCATCAAAGTGCCTTGTGCTATAACCTGTATGAACAAAAATGTCTTCCTAGAGAGCTTACAATACAAGTAAAGTGAATTTTGGGTGAAGTATCAACATTTTATCCGTAACTTTTCTGAACCCAAAGATGTTTCCCTTTTTATATTCAGTTAGCTGCTTGCTTTTTTGACTAAAACAAATTTTTATCATTTGCTGGCTGTATTGGCTCTGTAATGGGTGTGTGACCCAGAAAACACAGCTTAACTTTCTGATCCTAAATTGACTTTTCAAAACTGGCAGTTAAAGCAGGAAAAAAATCTTGCTTACAAGAAAATGCCACTTTGGTCTCTTCAGAGTGCAGTCACATGCTAATGAAATTTAAGACTTAAGTTTACATGGAATAGAAGTATCATTTTGATCTTTGAGAAACATATATAAGAGTATATTTGTGTGGCTAGTTCTTGCATTCCCTTGTAAAACTGGATCATTCTTTCCTAAGTAAGGGCTGGGGAAAGGTAAAATCACCTTCACTTAACAAATTGAAGTAAAGGGGCAGGGTGATGTTGGTGGGTGTTCCTTTATCCCAGAATATACCCGGATGCATGCAAAAGTTTGTTATAACCCAAAAGTATTATTTGTATATATTTTTCAGGGTTAAGTCATCAAATACAAATTGAGGGTGTGACCCATTTGTGGCACAGCTTTAAGTCAAAGTGCTAAAATTCTTAAGTGGCTTGATCATGTGCAGTATTTTTCAACTACTGCTGACTATGTAGGAGTTTTCATGAGAGAGAGGAAATAGAAATGTTACAAAAATCACGAATTGGCATCAGGCTTCAGGAGTAGAAATGTTACTTGAAACTAGTTTTTTACTCTTATTTAATTTGTCTTAGAATGAAGTTATCTAATGTAAATGGAGAGTGTAGTAGCCAGATTTGATCAGATTTGGGGGTTGTAAAGGGTACCTTCATATATACTTGCTAAAATAGAACATTTAGATAGTTCAAACAATACTTATTGCCTCTGCAGGACAAAAATGTGAATTCCAGGATGCTTATGTCTTAATCAGTGAGAAGAAAATTTCCAGTGTTCAGTCCATAGTTCCAGCTCTTGAAATTGCCAATGCTCACCGTAAGCCTTTGGTCATTATTGCTGAAGATGTTGATGGTGAAGCTCTCAGTACTCTAGTCTTGAACAGGTAAGGCTTGAATAGATGTACCTCCATATAGAATCTGGTCAGTCTACTTTAGAGTCAGAAAACTGTGGTGTTCACTTAGTCTTTAAAAACAGCAGATGTTCCTGCAGTTTACTCTGTAGGGCAGTAGGCCCAAGTGTATGTCTGACCTTGACAGCTTTGCATTGCTTCTTATTTAGGTCTCCTCTCAGCAATGCAGAGAAACAGTAACCACTGTGAATAGCCCCATTCATCTAATTTGGGTGATAACTCTGAATCCTAGTGTTGATGGTTTAATTGCTAATCAGTTTAGTAGAAAAAGCCAATTGATGGGCTCGTAAGATCCATTAAGATGGCACTTTTGCTTTGCTTGTCTCACTTATACTAAAATACCTTCATTTAAAATATTCTTTTGTTCTCTCAGTTACTGTAACATAGGGAAGTGAACAGTTTAACACTTGGTAAGAATTAGTGTTCTGACTGAACTTTTTTCTTTTCAGATTAAAAGTTGGTCTTCAGGTTGTTGCTGTAAAAGCACCGGGTTTTGGTGACAATAGAAAGAACCAGCTTAAGGACATGGCAATTGCTACTGGTGGTGCTGTAAGTAAATTGTAGGCATGTGTATGTAAATATGTACAAATTTATTAACTTTGTGGCCGGGGACCCATTTGATTTTAACTTCCTCCAAAATGCTCCAGAGAATAAGTATTTGAGGGACTGGTAACAGGTACAACACTTTCCAGGTCACTGATTCACATTTGGTCCAGGGTGAACTGTCATGCCATTGCATAGCATGGTAAGTGGCCAGTTGTTCTGGCTGGTTATTAGGTGTCCACTTCACATCTGCAGTTCTTGTTAATAGTCTCTTCAGCGTATTGGATGGGCATGGAACTGTTCTTGTCCCTAGGTCATCTTTCCTTAAGAGACTCTTGACGTGATGGGGAGCTGTGGGAGAACTTGCACTGTGGTTGGTTTTTTGCCTGTCTGGAACTACTGTGTACAGCTTTAATATGCAGGGTAATCAGATTGGCACCTCGAAATGTCTAATTTATGCACTTTTTCATTTACAATAATCTTTATATATGAGTAAGTTCTTCTTCGAGTGATTGCTCCAATGCATTCCAGTTAGGTGTGCGCGTTAAATAGCTTTTTTCAGTGACTGCCTTTTAACATTACATATAGACCCTCCCCAGTAATCTTCAGGTTAGTAGCTAGGTGGTGCCCAGGAAACATGTCAGAGTAGTTCTGGAAGTTTTTACTTATAAAACTGAACGAAAGCATTACCAAAGCTAATGTTCGTGAACATATCATGACTTCTCAATTTTCAGTGCAGATGTAAGTCTTCTAGAGTTTGGTCTGAAGAAGCATGGAAGGTTCTGTTGGGCAGTTTAATGTTTTGTTTTTTTTAAATTATGGTAGGGGCAACTATCGTATTAAAAAGCCATCTTTATTTTTTTTGTATACAAGTCTGAAAACACAGCAGCATTATACAAGATCCAAACTAATTCATGAAAATTATAGACTTCGCTGCAATGCAAAAGGAAATAAGATAAACCAAATGTAAAATCCCCTAAATTCAGTTATAATTGCAGGCATCAGTAACATAGGGAAACTCCTTGAAATGGCCTGACAATGTCTCTGTAACACAACTGTCACACCTGACATGCTGGAGATAAATGTGCAAAGGTATTCCTTTTAGATAGTCACTGCTGAAGGTGTGTAAATTAGATTTATTTATTTTTTTATTAATGGCCAAATTCATCACTACATACAAGCATGGATAACAAAGTTAGGGACTCTTTATACAGGGAGACTTTCTGGCATAGCTGTAGCAGAATAACTATTCCATTATAACTCCCCCATGTGGCAGGTGTATTTTGGAAGTGACAACCAATGGGACAATTGTTCCAGGGTACAAAATACATCAGAAGGACAAAACAGGTCAGGGGGAGGGGAATGGCACTATATGCGAAAGAAAATGTAGAATCAAAATGAATAAGTGAATCCATAGAATGTCTGTGGATAGTAATTCCATGCTCTAATAAGAATATAATGGTAGGGACCTATTATCAACCACCTGACCAGGACAGTGATAGTGACAATGAGATGCTATCAAAATAAATAACTCAGTAATAGTGGGGGATTTCAATTATCCCCATATTGACTGGGAACATGTCACCTCAGGATGAAATGCAGAGACACAAAATTTCTCGATACTTTCAATGACTGCTTTCTTGGAGCAGCTGGTACAGGAACTCAAAGGGAGAGCCAGTTCTCGATTTAGTCCTGAGTGGAGCGCAAGATCTGGTCCAAGAGGTAACTATAACAGGACCACTTGGAAATAGTGACCATAATATAATAACATTTAACATTCCTGTGGTGAGAAGAACACCTCAACAGACCAACACTGTCGTATTTAATTTCAGAAAGGGGAACTCTGCAAAAATGAGGAGGAGGTTAGTTAAATGAAAAGGGACAGTGACTAGAGTGAAACCCCTGCAAGCTGCATGGACACTTTTCAAAGACACCACAATAGAGGCCTAACCTAAATGTATACCCCCAAATTAAAAAACACAATTAAAAACTAAAAAAGAGCCACTGTGGCTTAACCATGTAAAAGAAGCAGTGAGAGATAAAAATGCATCTTTTAAAAAGTGGAAGTCTAATCTTAGTGAGGTAAATAGAAAGGAGCATAAACACTGCCAAATTAAGTGTAAACATTTAATAAGAAAAGCCAAAAAGGAGTTTGAAGAACGGCTAGCCAAAAACTCCAAAGGTAATGTAATAACAAGATGTTTAAGTACATCCGAAGCAGGAAGCCTGATAAACCACCAGTGGGGCCCCTGGATGATCGAGATACAAAAGGAGCACTTAAAGACGATAGTCATTGCAGAGAAACTAAATTAATTCTTTTGCTTCAGTCTTCACGGCTGAGGATGTTAGGGAGATTCCCAAACCTGAGCTGTCCTTTGCAGGTGACAAATCCTGAGGAATTGTCAGGTTGAAGTATCATCACTAGAGGAGATTTTGGAATTAATTGATAAACTTAACAGTGACAGTCACTGGGACCAGATAGATGGCATTCACCCAAGAGTTCTGAAAGAACTCAAATGTGAAATTGCAGAACTGTTAACTATGGTTTGTAACCTGTCCGTTAAATTGGCTTCTGTATCCAGTGACTGGAAGATAGCTGATGTAACGCCAATATTTAAAAGGGCTCTAGAGGTGATCCCAGCAATTACAGACAAGTAAGTCTAACATCAGTACCGGGCAAAATAGTTGAAACAATCGTAAAGAATAAAATTGTGAGACACACAGAAGAACATAAATTGTTGGGCAAAAGTCAACGTGGTTTCTGTAAAGGGAAATTGTGTCTTACTAATGGAGTTCTTTGAAGGGGTCAACAAACATGTGGACAAGGGGGATCCAGTGGACGTAGTGTACTTAGATTTCCAGAAAGCCTTTGACAAGGTACCTCACCAAAGGCTCTTACGTAAATTAAAGCTGTCATGGGATAAGAGGGAAGATCCTTTCATGGTTTGAGAACTGGTTAAAAGACAGGGAACAAAGGGTAGGAATAAATGGTAAATTTTCAGAATGGAGAGGGGTAACTAGTGGTGTTCCCCAAGGGTCAGTCCTCGGACCAATCCTATTCAACTTATTCATAAATGATCTGGAGAAAGGGGTAAACAGTGGGGTGGCAAAGTTTGCAGACGATACTAAACTGCTCAAGATAGTTAAGACCAAAGCAGCGTGTGAAGAACTTCAAAAAAGATCTCACAAAACTAAGTGATTGGGCAACAAAATGGCAAATGAAATTTCATGTGGATAAATGTAAAGTAATGCACATTGGGAAAAAATAACCCCAATTATACATACAATGTGATGGGGGCTAATTTAGCTATGACGAATCAGGAAAGATCTTGGAGTCTTCAGAGAACTATCCACAATGACGTCCACGCAGTGTGCAGCGGCAGTCAAAAAAGCAAACGGGATGTTAGGAATCATTAAAAAAGGGATAGAGAATAAGACAGAATATCTTATTGCCCTTATATAAATCCATTGTATGCCCACATCTTGACTACTATGTACAGATATGGTCTCCTCATCTCAAAGATATACTGGCATTTGAAAAGGTTCAGAGAAAGGCAACTAAAATGATTAGGGGTTTGGAACCGGTCTCATATGAGGAGAGATTAAAGAGGCTAGGACTTTTCAGCTTGGAAAAGAGGTGGGATATGATAGAAGTACATAAAATCATGAGTGGTGTAGAGAAAGTGAGTAAGGAAAAGTTATTTACTTTTTCCCATAATACAAGAACTAGGAGCCACCAAATGAAATTGATGGGCAGCAGGTTTAAAACATATAAAAGGGAGTTCTTCGCACAGCGCGCAGTCAACCTGTGGAACTCCTTGCCTGAGGAGGTTGTGAAGACTAGGACTATAACAGGGTTTAAAAGAGAACTAGATAAATTCATGGAGGGTAAGTCCATTAATGGCCATTAGCCAGGATGGGTAAGAAATGGTGTCCTTAGCCTCTGTTTGTCAGAGGGTGGAGATGGATGGCAGAAGAAAGATCACTTACGTTCTTATGAATACAATCACGTATTACAGAATTACTCTGCTCCAGAAGCAAAGTAACTATTCCAGAATAAATCACATTTTGCCAGAATAGTGTCCATATCAGGGAGTTAAAGCAGAATAGTTAGTCTACTGTAGCTGTGCAGGGAAATGTCTACATGTAGATAAGGCCTTAGAGTCCAAGCTTTCATATGATCTATTTCAGGTATTTGGAGAAGAGGGTTTGGGTCTCAATCTAGAAGACATTCAGCCTCATGACTTTGGTAAAGTTGGAGAGGTCATCGTGACAAAAGACGATAGCATGCTTCTGAAAGGGAAGGGTGAAAAGGCTCAAATTGAAAGACGTATCCAAGAAATCATTGAACAATTAGAAGTTACTACAAGTGAATACGAGAAGGAGAAACTAAATGAACGACTGGCCAAACTCTCTGATGGAGTAGCAGTACTAAAGGTGAGGAACTTTAAACTTCTTCCTTTTTAGACTAAAACAGCCGTTCTCCAACTGTGGGGCAGGCCTCCCAAGGGAGGTGTGATTTGGTGGTGGTGGAGTGTTAAGGGAGCTCTGGCTGTCCGTTCTAGGTGGTTGGAGCTTCTGCAGAAGGGGCCATGCACACCTGGGAGGTGGGCATAAAGGGGACAGGTGGAGCCTCGCCATTCAACTCCGGCTGTCCAGCCTTGGGATGGTAGCAGCAGTGCAGAAGTAAGGGTGACAATAGGGTGCTAAGTCTGCTGGGAAAAGTGATATTACTTAATATCACTGTTCACATTTCCATCTTCTGTACTGCTGGTGTAGTGCTACCTTCAGAGCTGAGAGGCAGGATATTTATTGGGGTAGGGGCATAAACTACTACAGACAGACAGAGGGGGGCACTGATCAAATTTGTTTGAGAATCCCTGGACTAGAATTATGCTATGCCAAATGGACAACCAAGAAAATTTTACTTTTCACTAAATCACTTTGACTCTTTAAATGCTTAGCAGAGGTGTTATCTTTAATTTCCACTTCTAAAGTGCCAGAAAAAACCCACCATGTTAATCAAACCTGGTAAATTGGACCTCTGTTACACTTCTTTCTTGTCAGGATGGTTAAAATAGAGTGACATTCCTGTTAGAAATTACATTAGTTTACATGCCTTTTGTCCTTCCTCAGGAGAAAAACCTCTGTCTAGTAGAAACAAGTATAGTGAAGGGTATATGGTTATATTGTAGGTATTTTTCGTAAGGCTTGTCAGGGAGCAACTGTGCCCTATAGCAACCCCTTCTGGCAGAGCAGGGCACTGCCAGTACTCCTGGCTCTCCACACACTGACTGGTCTGTGCTGGGGATGTGGCTTATCCCTCCAGCTAAGTTACAAATTTTCACCCCGTCTGAGGTAGCAAAAGCCCAACTACAAAGTCCCAAAAACAAAAAGGATTTTCTACCTTGTGGGTGTTGTCTTCATATCACCCTGTTCCCATCCCCTTTCTGGGTTACTTTTGAGTCCTTTTTCTGACTAAGGGATAGAATACTCTGCCTCAGTCTGGTTCCCCTGGAGTACCATTCTGGGTCCTTACTGGGCTCTGTTCCTTCCATCCTTTCCCGATCAACTATAGAGCAGGCTGGCTCCCCTGGAGTACCTGGGCTCAAGGCCTTCCGCAGGAGCCTCTCTCTCCCTGTAGCTCCAGTGGGTGAGTGAGCTCTCTCAGCCTTCTTATAAGGCTCACGTGTGCATTAACCTATCACCTCTTTAATCCCACCCCTTCAGGCTGGGAAGCAGCTAATTAATTATGGCACAGGTGGGGCTGACTCATCTTTCCTCTAAGGGGCCAGGACACTCTGACAATCTGCAATTTAGCAACATTTATGTAATTCCTTAATGCTTCCCTAGGTGCAAGAGTGAGGCCTACTTGGTCACATAGGGCCTTAGTTCAGGAAAGGCAGTTTGGCTCTCTACTTAAGTTTGGAGGCTGTGGAAAGGCCAAACTGCTATATGAAGTGGTGCTAAGTTGAAATTGCCCAGTAGCTAGGGCACCTAGCCAGCTACAGGTGCTCTTAGTCTAAAATGGAGGTCCTAATTCTTTATGGCCATTAAAAATCCAAAAGATGCTGTGTACATGAGTAGGGCTGTTAACCACTATCTACAGGTTTAATTTCCTGAGACAAGGTGGGTAAGATATTTATTGCACCAACTTCTGTTGGGAGAAAGACAAACTTTTGAGCTTGCACAGATCTTCTACGGGTCTCATTTCCTGTCACTTCAACTCTGATCCATTTTTACAGCAGGAATACATAATTTTGCTTTTCAGGGATGGATGAAGTGATACGTTTACACCTTTAGAAATGTAAAGTATCTTAATTGCAAAAGGCTCTCTACAACTGAAGTACATGCAGACATTGGTCAAAAAATGTTGCTTTTTGGCACTCAAATGGAAAAGTCAATTTGTTACTCTGTTTAACTGGCCTGCAGTGCTTCTGAAGTCTGCAGTGCTCTCTTGCCTCTGAGATGTATGGGGACTTTATACACAACTGACAAGAAGTGGTTTGTTTACTCTAGGTTGGTGGCACAAGTGACATTGAGGTGAATGAAAAGAAAGACAGAGTTACTGATGCACTGAATGCTACTCGTGCTGCTGTAGAGGAAGGTATAGTTCTAGGAGGTGGTTGTGCATTGCTTCGATGCATCCCAGCACTAGATGTTTTAACACCAGTCAATGAAGATCAAAAAATTGGTAAGCAAACTACTTGAGAATGGTTTTTAATTTTAGATTAACATTTTCCTTGTGATACTACTTACCTTTAAAAACAGCTGCACGATGTCAGTTAGAATACAGTTCATTTCAATGAGTCCTTTATGGTTATTTGGTCTAGTTAACAAGCAACCTTTGATACTCCTGATAATCTGTTTTACATTAAAAATGGGAAGAAGCTTTCTGTGTGGTCTAATTTAGAAAAAGCAGGAAAACCGCTATTCTAAGACAGTGGTATTTAATGCAAGAGATAACTAACCTATTACTTTTCTAAACAGTTAAACAAAATGGGTGTCTCTTGTACTTCAGTTATAATTAAAAACAGAACATTTCACTTAATGTGGAGAATCTAATTTGACAGTGGCTTCTAAAGATTCTTTAACTCAGAGCAGATCATATTGTTTTCAGTGGGAGTGTTTGTCTTCGGTTAAGTTCATAGCTTATTTTCAAGAGTGATAATGGTAACTTAAACTGGTGCTTGAGCCTTGTACTAGTAATGGCTTCACTTGTAATGCTTCCCAGCAGTAGGTCATCTAACACTTTCCTGCAGGAGGCAGAAAATTTTGTTTGCTCTCCTTGTAACTAATTAGCACATCAGTAAGTGGGAGTATTTGACTTGCAGTAAAATGCATGGAAAATGTACTGTATTTAAACACTAAAAATACTTTTTACAGGCATAGAAATCATTAGGAGAACACTGAAAATTCCAGCAATGACTATTGCTAAGAATGCAGGTGTTGAAGGATCATTGATAGTTGAAAAAATCATGCAAAGTCCACCTGACATTGGGTATGATGCAATGCTTGGAGACTTTGTAAATATGGTAGAGAAAGGAATCATTGACCCTACAAAGGTAATGTACATTTTTTTCAAAGAACTTTAAGGTTGTACTTTATTTTAATGTGTGTGGGGGGGAGAGAACTAGTATTGATTTTTTTTTCCTTCCCCATTCTCTTAGGTTGTAAGAACTGCTTTGATGGATGCTGCAGGTGTTGCTTCCCTCTTATCCACAGCAGAAGCTGTAGTTACTGAAATTCCTAAAGAGGAAAAGGAAGTGCCTGTAGGCGGAATGGGTGGAGGAATGGGAGGTGGTATGTTCTAATTCCTGGAATACTGAGACATCATGAACTGTGATGGTTGAGACTGACAGTTTGCTAAAAACTTCAGAAGTCAGTGCCAGGGATGGATAGTGACTGAAGTGAAGCTGGTGTTTAAAAGAATCACTGTAACCATTAGTTACTGGATTTAATTTAACCTATGTAACTGTTTAGTCACTGTCCATGCCTACAGATAATTTATTTTGTATTTTTCAATAAAGACATTTGTACATTCCTGCTACTGGGTGCAAGATCCACATGCCAATGTCCTGCTTTAAATTTAATCAACTAAGGCACTTGAAATTCTGTTTAATCAGAATTTATTGGTGCTTGCCACTACTAGGAAAAGTTCAGATGAAACCATTGTGTGCAAGACTTAAAATAAATTGTACAAAGAAATATACAATTATGTGACAACCTCTATAATAAAAGATTGTTCAAAGTTATGAAATGTATTACCTTATTCACCTGTCCACAAACCTTTAACAAATCAAACCTAATGATACAGGGATCACATTTAAACTCTGCTAGAAATCTGACCTGACCTTTACTGCTGGGAAAGGATGGAGTATTTGTTTAAGAAACAATCCTCCCCTGAATTGAATGTGAGTATAGACCACAGGTAGTTTAGATGTTATAAAATTCTGGTGAGAAACATGTCCACGCTCAACTGAAAAATTAATCTTAAATTTAATGCAGTTGAAATAGTAAGCTATGGACAGGGACTTGTCACTCTTCCTATTGAGTACAAATTCTATTTCATGTATTGGATCCTTTTAGCAGCAGTGTTGGTAACATTAATTGTTTTGTGAGGGTATGAAAGGATAAATTGCCAGAGATTTTAAGAAAAGGAATCTTGTGTGTCTACAGAAGAATTAGTCTTCCATCACAGGGATACTAATTTACTTTTTATAAGATGACATGCTAACAGTTTTGTATCACCAGACATCTACCAGAACATGGAGGAGATGGTATATTTTTAACGCCTGAAGTTAAAGAATCAGACTTCTGCAGCTGCTTGAAGAATGTTGCAACTCCTGTCCTCCAGGGAAAGTGGGAGAAAGTTTTCCTTCAGTTTAAACTTTGCTGAGGGACAGAAATCTTTAGTTTCATGGTTCCCTGTTCCCAGCAAACAGTGAAGCTATTCTAGGGGGAGGGAAATTGTGTACTCATAGTGTAGTGCCTGCAACTGATTTAAACGAACTCAGTTTAAGAATCTGAAGGGATTCAAGTTTTCTGGGCTATCCACTCTATATTCACTTATATGTATTAACTTTTCTGAGAGGGAAAAGGGGTAAACTTTAGACCTGAACCTAAACATGTCACTTAATTTCAGACTTGATCTAAAATTAAAACAGGAATTAGGCAATTCAATATAATAGAAAAAGGATGCAGATCTATTCATTCACTTAGTTTATATCTTTAATTTAAGAGACAATTTAGCTCCAGCTTGCTTTTGGAGAGGAAGGGGAATATAGAAAATTATCACACAAAGGAATAGCCCTAGTGACTGGAAAAAAGTGCCAGCCTTATCAAATGTGTTTAAGAATTCTTGGCATAAATTACTTCTTTCATTGTTTTAATGTTATAGTAATCTGTTTGATGGTAGTACTGTGTGTAAATTTAGATTTATTTTAAAAAGCTTAATTGCTCCCTTTAGACCTTTTTAAAGTCAATTACATACTTTGTACACTACCACACTGATTTAATCTAAACTCATAAATTGTAGTACAAGTAATTGCTGCTCTTAACTTCTGTAATGTCAGTTTATATTTTTAGCACAGCTACTAATACAAGATGGCACTGCTTTGTCTACAGGAGCCTTGTCAGTTAAAATGTATTGAAACTGTCCATTAGGGCATTCTTCTTTCAGGCTTTTGAGCATAAAACTAGTATTCCTGATGCAGAGGAAAAGTAGGAAGTTAAGGGCAACTGTCTTAAACTTTCCCTGAACTTGTTTAGGTTGATGCTGATATCATGAGAATAAGTTACATATGTTCAAAAACTACTAATAACTTAAACTTCATACGCTTATTACAAACACTGCAAAAAAATTAACAGTTTAGATAAGGCAGTAATGCTGATGTGCTGTTCGTTATATAATCAAACTGTTTGGCAAGGTAAAGGCAATCTTGATTGGCTAGTTTACAGTAGCTGCCACTCAGTTTGTTATAAACATCACACCCTGAATTGCACTTGAAGCTTAATATTCTATGTACATCTGGTTCCATATTATGTGCATGTTTTGTACAGCAGTATATTACACACAAAGCTAAGTTAACAAATAGATGCCCACAGAGAAAAGCACCTCTTATAAATAAGGTGTACAAGTTAGATTATAATATAGATAGAGAGCTAACACTTTTCCCTTTATGTGTGATGAATTTCATGAAACATTAGCTCCCGAGGTATACTAGTTTCTGGCCCATAGAGTTTGGATGCTCTTCTTTCAAAGGCAGCTACCATCTGTTTAACAACTTCATCAAAAAATAGTGTAGCGAGTTGAGAGTGTAGAAGTGAACGAAACTCAAAAGAAACCTGTTTGAGAGACCAAGAAAAAGATTGTTCTAGCATCTACCATTTCAGTAAATCTTGCTTTATCAAAAAGTCAATCTCCCTTTACTTAACATGCATTATAGGGGAAGTGAGGCTAGGATTTCTGAATTATATATCTAGCACAATTTAAAAAAAAATTGTAGGAAGGGGCACTTTAGGCCTATTATGCATGAAGTTTATATACAACTAAAAAATAAGTGAAAACTCAAGCCATTCAACTCAGTTTATTTTTAGATAAACTTTCATACATACTGCATCCCACAATACTTCAGTATTAATACAAAAGCATGATACAGTTATTAAAAAATGAAGATGGGTGAATAAAGCATGCAGTTATAAGTTAGTGACAGGAAAACTGAGACCTAGGTAAGTGTGAAAAGATATTTGCATTGGTCAGAGCCAGGTGAGTAAGGGCTGGCAGACATGGAGTTAAGGCCAGAGACAGGAGGGGGAGGCTAGATCCTGAAATGAGAGGGAATGTGTAAACACACTTGAACATAACATTTCATTTTAACACTACATCTCGTTTTTACCTTGACTGGTGGTTGTCATGCTATAGCTACATTTAAAGCAAGGAAAGAACAAGATGGCAATTAGGGAGGGAGACCACCTGCTACTCTTCCCCTTCCATCTTTCAGTAAGTAAGGCTATAACTAACTTTGCTGTAAACTACATTTGCTGTTCTCACCACCTTTGGATTTAAGTATTCCAATTAGTGAATGGGCCTCCCTTAAACACAAAATGAGAACTGATGTACTAGTTATAAACAAGCCCTAAGACTACTATAGTACCAGATTTTGGATCCTATCATTTGCTAACCATTTAATGATTCTTGCATTTAAAACAAGAATTATGAAAGGAAGCTTACATAACTCATGACAGCATGTTACTCTGTGAAATAGCGTGTCATATTACTTTGTGTTGTCCATGGTTTTAGTTTCTTTAGGGAACACTCATCTACACTAAACTGGAATCATGTGTCTTAACTCAGTTATATTGGTTGCATACACAAGTCACCCTAGTAAGAAATTTTTACAAAATTCCCATATGATTTAGTACAGGGGTAGGCAACCTATGGCACAGGTGCTGAAGGCGGTACGCTAGCTAATTTTCAGTGGCACTCTCACTGCCCAGGTCCTGGCCACCAGTCCAGGGGCCTCTGCATTTTAGTTTAATTTTAAATTAAGCTGCTTAAACATTTTAAAAACCTTATTTACTTTACATACAACAATAGTTTAGTTATAGATGATAGACTTATAGAAAGAGATCTTCTAAAAACATTAAAATGTATTACTGGCACACACAACCTTAAATTAGAGTGAATAAATGAAGACTCAGCCTACCACTTCTGAAAGGTTGCCGACCCCTGGTTTAGTAGGTGATAATTTACCACAATCAGTACTAAGTGCTGTAGCATGGTGTTAGGATGTACTCAGCTGCTGCAGATGCAGTCTTTCCTGTAAGATGCTTAAACATCAAATGTCATTCTTCCTAAAAGTCAGTGTTAAGAGCCATGTCCCAATTAAATTCCAAATGAGGCACTCATAGCCTGCCTATAAATTGCCCTTACAGCTTCAAATAGATACAGCAGTCTTCATTTGGAGTTGTGTGGAATGGTGCTGCATATTAATCTACTTACACATTCCAGCACAGAAGCAATTGTTTATGGGATAAGGGGGTTTTTTTTGTTTGTTTGTTTTTTTACTTAAGTAGGACTGATGTTAAGACAAGCACATTTTGCAACTCTAAAAGTTCTTTAGGGAACAAGAACTCCAGGGCAGGGACCAAGAGTTGTGTCCTGCAAAAAAGTATCAGTTTAATTTTGTTTAAGAACTTCTGATAGTACAGATTTTTTCAGTGAACTGCAAACACTATGCTGTACTTAAAGTATGTAGGAAGAATGGTTAAAAAGGGCTAAAACACAGCTTAGACTCAGATACCTCTCATTCAGAATTCACTGCTGACTTGGTAGAAGACTGGCATAGTAGCATGTAGGAGCAAGCAGCATCTCAGGTCAGATTTCTATTTTTGCATCTAAACCTACATCCCTAAAACTAAATTTTTAGTTGTTTCACTTAAACCCTCAGTTATTGCAAATAATTTAGTTTTACTCGGTCACATTCTCTTCGTTTCACAGATGGGGAAAAGACTTATTAAATTACTTAGCTGTAGCCACACAGCAAGTCAGTGGCAGAGCAAGGATTAGCATTCCAAAGTGCCTCACTCAGAGTCCTCTTCTACACCCAATGAACTAAACTGTCTCTACTTCTGTTACTGACACAAACCATTTAACCTCTTCAAAATAGTGTGGATAGCAAAGGGCCATGATAGCAGTTCCACGTAAAGTTGAACAGTGTCCATTTTAAGGCCAATTTTGACTCCCTTTAACAAAGGTGTCAACCTAGAATGCCATAGAACGGTTTAGGTAAAAAAAAATTTTTTTTTTTTTTAAGTTTATGTTTCCAGAAAAAGGTATCTGGATTATGGGATTTAAAACCAGTCATTCTAACGTTCAACTCAGACATGGTTTGGGATAAAACCTTCAGCATTTCTGCAGAACAATCTTCAGTGGGAGCTAGCATACTGCTTTTTTTGAGGAACTTTAGGACAATGTTTTTCTGGGGAGCTTTTATGTTCTATGAGTAAAAGAGTTGGGAGTCCATACATCTTGCAAGATTAAGTGGCATGTCCTGTGAGAGAAACAATTGAATTTTACAGGCATGTGCTTGTTTTTCTATTACTGAATTTGTGATGTCCCCATCCCAGTAAACTGAAGGAGATTAGCCCAAGCAAGAGGGTCTCAAATTACAAGAGGCACCAAAAGAGCTCTCCTATTTACAAGAGAGTTTCTTAAATCAGGGAACTCCAGCAGGTGGCAACAGTATCTACTCAGATGGGAGTACAGCATTTGCTGCTGTAGGCCAGGCTATATACACAGAGGTGCAGGTTTACAGGTGGGTCCTGGCTTGGGAATGATGACCAAAAAAAATAAAATAAAAAAACCCCACAAGCATACTATATATATTTTAGATAGATAGATAGACAGACAAAGGAATTAGAAAATATGTTTAAAAAACCGAGTAACTTAAAAGGGAGATAGAAAATAAATAGGAGAAACTACAGAAGCAGTAATACAGGGAAAAAGTTACCTAGAAGTATTAACAAATCAGACATTGCATCTAAAGGGCTAACAGTTTAGAACTGCAGTGGTTTCCCATAGAACAGAGAGGGGTTATTTGCCCTGAATACAACTCCAGTATAACTGTGTCTGGAATACTACATCTAACTGCAGCCACCTCATTACCAAACCATCTAAACGGCATGCAGACAGTTCATAAGGGAGCAAAAAGTGATTAGGGGGCTGGAGCACTTGCGTTCAGAAAAGATTAGAACAGGAGAGCTCAATACACAAAGCTTGGCTAGAAACAACCAAAAAGGGATAACAATACAAAGAAGGAAGAGGAAAGGTCTATACACAAAAAAGGAAAAAAGAGTCTACTCCATGCTAAAGAGCAGAGGGAAAATACCACGTGTCCTAACTGTGAAATCTATTAGAGGTTGTAGAATAGCCAACCAACAGAAGTGGTGAAGTCCTCTCCATTGGAATATTTAAAACTAGAAGCTAACATGAGAACAATCCTGTATTTGTGGAGACATCGTTTTTATCAGGGGTTCTCAAATGGGGGTTGCAAGGTTCTTACATGGGGGGGGTCATGAGCTGTGAGCCTCCACACCCCAAACCCTGCATTGCCTCCAGCATTTATAATGGTGTTAAATATATATAAAAGGATTTTAACTGATGGGGGGGTGCACACCCAGACGCTTGCTATGTGAAAGGGGTCACCAGTAAAAAAAGTTTGAGAATCATTGGTCTATACCATCTAGTAAGCAATTCTATCACTAACTTACAATTATCCCATATGTATTCGTCTGGCAACCTGGAAAACATCAGCATTAAGTGTTTAGTAGTTGGGGGGGGGGAGGGGGAATACTCAACCCCCTGAAATACTTCATTGCAATGGAAGCTAATGTTTTCATCCAAGAAATATTTTTCATGAGGACTACAAAGGGAAATTTTCACATAGCATTTAACAGAGTAACTTTTTTAAAGTTAGCTTGATTTTTCAGGGTATGTGCTTAGCATATTTTTTCATTAGCAGCAGCACATTTGTGTTTATCATGGCTGTAGTTTGTTTTTAAGTACATTTCCATGTCCCATTTCCAGCAGTCAGTGAGCTTAATTACCATACTTACTGAAAAATCCAAGGTACATGTTCTTGGATAACCTGGGATTCCCGGACCAAAACGCCACACAGTTTCCAGATGATTAAATAGTTTCCCATCTGTGCAGGATGCCTAAAAGAAAGTTTAAGAGTTAAGCTAGAACTCTTGTATGTTAAATATACAAAGCAAGTTAATGTTTTCACATTTCACTACATGTTAAAGGGCATGGTGCAGCTAAGAATTCCTCTTGCATTGAAGCCAAGATAAGATCAGTTTACCTAAAATAATTTAAAGCAATGTAATCAAGTTATCTGCATGAGGAGCAGTCCTTGGGTGGAAAAGGGAGGGTGTGGAGAGGGCCAATTTCTGTTCCCAGATCCACACAACAGATTTCAAACCAGGTACACAGAACTAAGAGATCAACATATGTAGGACAAGCAGAATAGTGCCCTAGTATTGTAAGCACCTTTACTATTTCTTGTGTATATGCACTGAAATGCCTCCAATATTTGTAATTACACTGTATAAGTAGTCTTAATTTGTAGAAATTGTCTTTTGATGCTAAACAGTATTAGTGGCTGTATGTTAAACTACCGTAGGTCTCAACTTCAGCCACCTTTGTAAGTTTGAGAGTTCACAAATATTCTGTCACGAGAAATATATGTCATTAAGGAACATATTCTACCACTTTCACTGAATGAACAGTCTCACTGATTTCAATGTAAGGGTTTAAATCTATAGAAGAATATCAGAATCTAGCCATAAGTGTACATATTTGGCTTCAGTTCCCAGCAAGCAGTGTTTAAGGGTAGATTTGATTAGAGTCTTTGCCTAAAGCTTTATATTAGGGGAGCATACTGGCGTTGGCTTCATAACCTCCACTCTGGGATTAGAAGATCAATGTAGCCCTTATTTTCACTCACTCTTGTTTGCTGTCTGAACCCAGATTTGGGCTGACCATACTTCCAGCAAAGAAGGACTGAACAATGCTCCCTCATCAAAAGTCACCCAAATGCTGCTCCCTAATTGGCAACTCCTCTAGCTTCAATGGATGCATCAACACTAGAATTTTTTTCCTTCACATCTGCCACTGTTGATATCAATGATTCAACTCTGTCAGCAACAGCAATGGTGGGTAGGCGCTGCTGGTGTTTTAGCCACCACAACAACACAAGGTGGAATACCAGCAGTTCCTTGTTTACAGTACCATTCCCACATTGCCAACACTGATGGAGCTGAATGGTGGGAATTTTTAGGGGGAAAAAATCCTTGTATAGACAAAGACAGTAGGTCTGGGAGAGACCTTAAGCACCAAAAATAGATTTCTCCCTTCACCACTCTTAGGGGTGAGGTATTCTAGTCCAGTGGTTCTCAACCAGGGATCCGCAGAGCCCTGCGACTGAAACCCAGTGCCCTGAGCCCCAATGCTGAAGCCAGGAGCGGTACGGGTCTGAAGCCAGCACCCCTGTGCCCCACCACCACCACCACTCCCTGTACCCTGAGTGGTTTTCAAGCTTTTTGAACAGACTCCTTCCTTTGAGTTATATTTTTTGGTTGCATCCCCACACAGGCTGGGTGGCCTCCTGAGTGAATCAGGGGTGGAGGTGGCACTCCCTCCCTGGACCCCACTGTGCAGAGCTGGCTTGAGCCCCACCAGCTCTTGCCCCCCACCCCAAAAAGTAAAACTATACCTATGCCCAAGGGTCCCCCCCTTCCCTGAACCCACTGGGCTCTGGCGTTTTTATAGCCTGTTGAGGGGGGTCTCAGCAAGAAAAAGGTTGAGAACCCCTGCTCTAGTCTTCTCCAAGACTAGATGTGCTCTTTTAAGGTGCACTGTAAATTAAGAGATAGTTGACTGAACAGACTGATGCCTACACTGAGACATCTTTTAGGTCAAGAGCCAGTCTTGTAAGGAAATAGTAGGGATAGAGTCCAGTCAGCATTTGAAACCTGAACTTTCTGCTGTAATTGTTCAGCTGTCTCAGGTCCATGATTTCCCCCCAGAATGAGAAAGTATTTTAAATACAAGCCTTTCCCCCCACTGTACTGTCTTGGCATCTTTATATCTCCCATACTTAACAAGAAATCCATTTCTGCTCTTAACAGTGTTTTATAAAAGGAATCCCTGGAAAGAATGGGGATGGGAGAAAGAACAGATTTGGGCTGCTTATCCGAACAGTTATCTTTGACACAAGTTATCTATGGCAATTCTACTCCCTGCTGTAAGAAAATGGATGAGACAATTCCCAAAGTGAAGGAGAGGTATGGGACAAAAAAGTGTAAAAGAATAGAGATTAGGTTCCTAAGCAACCCTTGGATTTGAACCTGAGTAGGTGTAGAGGACAAAAGAGCAGCTGAAGTGCCAGACCTTTGCTTAAAATGTTGTTCTTTTAATCTGCCTTTTTGGTTACTGCCATGGTTGAAACTGTTATGAAGAAGAGTAAAAGGAAACAGATGAAAGTTATCGCCTCTGGAACGTGAAAGAAGATGAAGCAGGGTTCCTTCTCTTCCAGGGCCGGCTCTACATATTCGGCCGCCCCAAGCAGTCATGCGCGGGAGACGCCCCGGAGCCCCGGGAGCAGCGGACCTCCTGCTGGCTTGACTGGTGAGGGTCCGCTAGTCACGCGGCTCGGCTGGACCTCCCGCAGCTGCGGACGGTTGGCTGATCCAGCGGCTCTGGTTGAGCTGCCGCAGTCACGCCTGCAGGAGGTCCAGCCGAGCCGCGCGACCAGCGAACCGTCTGCAGTCATGCCTGCGGCAGGTCCGGTCGTCCCGGGGCGCCGGTGGACCTCCCGCAGGCGTGACTGCGGCAGGTCGGCCGGCCCAATCTGCCGCCCCTGAGGACAACTGCCGCCCCACGCGCGTGCTTGTCGCGCTGGGGTCTGGAGCCGGCCCTGTTATCTTCTGACCAGGTTAACTTGAAAGACAGAGCAGTAGACACAGTCTCCATCTTCTCATCAGTCTTGCTACTGAAGAAGCCTTCACCATTAAAGGGCTTGAGCCTTTCCAGCCAAATAGGCCAAATAACATAAGTCATGAATGCTGGAGGAGAGTGATGACAAATGCCACAGTTCTTGCTAAAGTGTCTGAAGCATCATACCCTTCTCTTCTTCGAGTGATTGCTCCTATGCATTCCAGTTAGGTGTGCGCGCTGCGCGTGCACAGCTCTTCGGAACATTTTTACCCTAGCAACTCCGGCGGGCCGGCTGGGCGCCCCCTGGAGTGGCGCCGCTATGGCGCTGGATATATACCCCAACCGGCCCGTCCGCTCCTCAGTTCCTTCTTACCGCCCGTGACGGCCAGTTGGAACAGTGGAGTGCTCCCTTTTCTCCACAGCCCTAGCGTTTCTCTACCCTTGAGTGTACATAGTTGTTTAGTTTACTTAGTTGTTAGTATAGTTGAATAAGTTTAGTTAACTATAGTATAGAATAAGGGAATAAGGGGGGTTTACCCCTATTCTTCCGCAACCGGTGCGGGCTCATGCCCAAGGCACCAGGGTTTAAGCCCTGTGCGACTTGCCAGCGGCACATGCCTGTCGGGGACCCACACGACTCCTGCCTGCGCTGCCTCGGGGAGACCCACCGTTCAGATAAGTGTCCTATCTGCACGGCCTTTAAGCCTAGAACAAGA
Source organism: Mauremys mutica (assembly GCF_020497125.1). Taxonomy (NCBI): domain Eukaryota; kingdom Metazoa; phylum Chordata; order Testudines; family Geoemydidae; genus Mauremys; species Mauremys mutica. The sequence continues at coordinate 55,350,635 of NC_059081.1, read as the reverse complement.
AAGGAGTGGGACAGTCGTTTAAAGCAGCTCCTTATGGAGGCAACGCTCCAGCCTCCCGCACCGACCCCGGCGGCACCGAAGTCATCATCGGCGCGCAGCGCACCGGCGGCCCCCAGCTGCTCCGGTACCGAGGCTCCTCGACCTCTGCAACCGGCACCAGACGCCACCTGGTCCTGCGGAGCATCAGCGGTCCGAGACGGCTGCCCACCCCATAGAAAAACCACCTTCGGAGGACGTGGTCCAAGGTCGGTCCTCGTCATCCTCGCCAGACGAGGCGGTGGCGGGGGCGTCTACGGCAGACCCTCCACCTATTGACTTGCGGGCCCACCAAGACCTCCTTCGCCGGGTGGCGAAGGCTATTGACCTCCCCGTGGCGGAGGTCGCTGAGGATGATGACCCGGTGACTAATGTAATTGGGGCTGAGGCCCCAGTGCGGGTGGCCTTACCATTCATCCGCACTATTCAAAAGAATGCCACTACCATCTGGCAGTCACCGGCATCCATCCCTCCCACCGCTCGCGGTGTAGAAAGGAAGTACTCCGTTCCCCCCACAGGGTACGAGTATTTGTATACCCATCCTGCACCAGACTCACTCATGGTCCAGTCGGTCAACGACAGGGAGAGACATGGCCAGCCAGCTCCAGCGCCGAAATCCAAGGAAGCTAGGCGCATGGATCTGTTGGGCCGAAAGGTCTACTCAGCGGGGGGGTCTCCAGCTCCGGATCGCCAACCAGATGGCCCTCCTCGCCCGATACACCTTTAACATCATGGTGTCCCTGGCGAAATTCTCGGAGCTGATCCCGACAGCCTCACGCCAGGAATTCTCGGCCCTCCTGGAAGAGGACAAGAAATCCTCCAGGTCCTCCATCCAGGCCGCTGTGGACTCGGCGGACTCGGGAGCCAGAACCCTGGCCTCAGGAGTGACCATGAGGCGCATCTCCTGGCTGCAGTCCTCCACCCTGCCACCGGAGGTGCAGTACACTTTACAAGACCTCCCCTTCGACACTCAGGGTCTGTTTTCGGAAAAGACGGATTCCAGAATTCAGACCCTCAAGGACGGTCAAATTGCCATTCACACTCTGGGTATGCACACACTGGCTACCCAGCGAAGGTCATTCCGGCAGCAACCCTACCGGCCCTTTAATCAGCCCAGGTCGCGGCCCTATAATAGCCGGCGGCCCGGCCTGAACCGCCGTAGACCACCGGGCAACAGGCGCAGCCAGACCCACCCGCCTTCGAAGGCCCCTCAGGGCCCCAAGCAGGCGTTTTGATGGGATGCCCGAGGACGGCCCATCAGGCTCTGTACCGGATCCTTCCCGATTATTTTGCAACCGCCTTTCCCACTTCCTTCCGGCGTGGTCCCAAATAACAACGGACAACTGGGTGCTTCGTACAATCCAGTCTGGTTACCGCCTTCAATTTGTTTCGCCCCCTCCTTCCCACCTAACCTTCCCCGTCCCTCTTCAGGGACCCCTCTCATGAGCAATTCCTCCTACAAGAGGTCGAGACTCTGTTGAGCTTGGATGCCATAGAGGAGGTGCCTCACGACATGCGGGGCAGGGGATTCTATTCCCGATATTTTCTCATCCCCAAGGCGAAAGGAGGTCTACGTCCTATACTGGACCTCCGGGAGCTCAACAGGTACCTGCTCAAGCTCAAGTTTCGCATGGTCACCCTGGGGACCATCGTTCCCTCCCTGGATCCGGGAGACTGGTTTGCCGCCCTCGATATGAAGGACGCGTACTTCCATATCGCGATTTACCCTCTCCATCGACGCTACCTGCGGTTCGTAGTCAACAACGCGCACTACCAGTTTGCAGTGCTGCCATTCGGCCTGTCCACCGCGCCGAGGGTCTTTACCAAGTGCATGGCAGTGGTTGCCGCAGCCCTCCGCCGTCGTCGCATACACGTCTACCCGTATCTCGACGACTGGCTGGTTCGCGGGACATCCCGACAGCTGGTAGAGATACTATCCCAGAGATACTATCCCTATTTCGGTTCTTCGGCCTTCTCATCAATGCCGAGAAGTCCACCCTAGCTCCATCGCAGCGGGTGGTCCTCAACTCCAGTTTGGCCAGGACCTGCCTCCCTCGATCTCGGCACCAGACGATGGTCTCCATCACCCGGGACCTTCTCACCTTTCCCACGACAACGGTTTGGTCCTGCCTGCGCCTCCTGGGCCACATGGCGTCCTGTACGTTCGTCACCGCGTACGCGAGGCTCCGCCTTCGCCCTTTTCAATCTTGGCTGGCGTCGGTATACCGCCCGCAGCGCGACTCGATAGACATGGTAGTCACCGTCACAAAACCGACACTCGCTTCGCTCAGCTGGTGGCTGAACCCAGAGGTCGTGTGTGCAGGAGTCCCGTTCTGCCCTCCTCGCCCATCTGTCACCCTGACCACGGATGCCTCGGTGTTGGGATGGGGGGCTCACCTGGGCGACCTTCACACCCAGGGTCTCTGGTCACCCCAAGAGCTCGCTCTCCACATCAACGTCCGGGAGCTGCGAGCGATCTGTTTGGCGTGTCACACCTTCCGCGCCCGTCTGCAAGGCCGCTGCGTGGCAGTCTTCACGGACAACACGACGGCAATGTTCTACGTGAACAAGCAGGGCGGAGCCCGCTCCTCCCTCCTCTGCACGGAGGCGATGCTCCTGTGGGACTTCTGCGTGACCCACTCGATTCACCTGGAAGCGTCATTTCTCCCAGGAGTGCAGAACACGCTGGCCGACCATCTCAGCAGGTCGTTCCTCTCCCATGAGTGGTCCCTTCGTCCAGATGTGGTACACACGATTTTCCAAAGGTGGGGATTTCCCCAGATAGACCTGTTCGCCTCCAAGGGGAGCAGTAAGTGCCACCAATTCTGCTCCTACCAGGGTCGCTCTCCGGGCTCCCTGTCGGACGCATTCCTTTACTCATGGACGGATCACTTCCTCTACGCCTTCCCTCCGTTCCCACTCATACATCGGGTGCTACTCAAGCTTTGGAGGGACAGGGCCCACCTAATACTCGTCGCTCCGGCCTGGCCGAGGCAGCATTGGTACACCCTGCTGCTCGAGCTCTCCGTTCGGGATCCCATTCCCCTTCCATTATGCCCGGACCTCATCACGCAGGACTTCGGCAGACTCCGCCACCCGGACCTACAGTCCCTCCATCTTACAGCTTGGTACCTGCGTGGCTGACCAACGCAGAGAGGGACTGTTCGGTGGCAGTACAGCAAGTCCTGCTTGAAAGCAGAAAGCCTTCCACTCGCTCCACCTATCTCGCGAAATGGAAGCGCTTTGCGCTCTGGTGCGACCAGCGCGGCCTTAATCCCTTCCTAGTCCCTATCTCTACAATCCTGGACTACCTCTGGTACCTTAAGGAACAAGGACTCGCGGCCTCCTCCTTGAAGGTGCACCTGGCAGCCGTGTCCGTCTTTCGTCCATCCGTAGAAGGTCGATCCATCTTCTCGAACCAGATGGTTTCCCGCTTCCTTAAGGGCCTGGACCGGTTGTACCCGCCGATACGACGTCCTACCTTGGCCTGGGATTTGAACCTGGTTCTGGCCAAGCTTATGGGAGCCCCCTTTGAGCCCTTGGCCACGTGCTCCCTGCTCTACCTCTCGTGGAAGATGGCTTTCCTCGTCGCTATAACATCGGCAAGACGGGTGTCCAAGCTCCGTGCCCTCACGGTTGGTCCGCCGTATACTGTCTTCCACAGAGATAAGGTGCAGCTTCGACCACACCCAGCCTTCCTCCCTAAGGTGGTGTCGGCCTTCCACCTCAACCAGGAGATCTTCCTTCCGGTCTTCTTCCCGAAGCCGCACGCCTCCCCTCGGGAGCAACAGCTTCACACCCTGGACATCCGCAGGGCTCTCGCTTTTTATATCGAGCGGACGAAGCCCTTCCGGCATTCGACCCAGCTGTTCGTAGCGGTTGCCGACCGCATGAAAGGCGAGCTGGTCTCCTCTCAAAGGATTTCCTCCTGGGTGACAGCATGTATCCGGACATGCTACGAGCTTGCTCGTGTGCCTGCATGCCGCCTCACCGCTCACTCGACGAGAGCGCAGGCCTCGTCTGCTGCCTTCCTGGCCCATGTTCCTATCCAGGACATCTGTAGAGCGGCCACCTGGTCTTCTGTACACACCTTCGCTTCCCACTACGCGTTGGTGCAGCAATCCAGAGACGATGCAGCCTTCGGCTCAGCAGTCTTACACTCTGCTACGTCTCACTCCGACCCCATCGCCTAGGTAAGGCTTGGGAATCACCTAACTGGAATGCATAGGAGCAATCACTCGAAGAAAAAAAGACGGTTACTCACCGTAGTAACTGTTGTTCTTCGAGATGTGTTGCTCCTATCCATTCCAGACCCGCCCTCCTTCCCCACTGTCGAAGTAGCCGGCAAGAAGGAACTGAGGAGCGGACGGGCCGGCTGGGATATATATCCAGCGCCATAGCAGCGCCACTCCAGGGGGCGCCCAGCCGGCCCGCCGGAGTTGCTAGGGTAAAAATGTTCCGAAGAGCCGTGCACGTGCGGCGCGCACACCTAACTGGAATGGATAGGAGCAACACATCTCGAAGAACAACAGTTACTACGGTGAGTAACCGTCTTTTTCTCGGAGTGGGTAAGTCAAGATTAATTAAGTTTAAAGAGGGTTATATACATATTATTACACACACACACACACACACACCCCTTATAATGAAGAGAACCAGGAATATGTATATACATATATCACATAAATGGCTGCTTATTTCTCACATCATAAAAATAAAGCAAAGATTTTTCTGCTTTGCAGCTCACATTTTAAAAACAAACAATGTTCAATATCCCTCAGCTGTAATTAGGTCTTAAACAAAAGCTACACACAGTCTGTGGAAATACCGCGCCACTCAAAACAGCTTCATGAATCATTTTTAAATTTTGTTTTGAAGTCGTAGTTTCCTGTTTTCTTTAAAGTATTAAGTTTATACAATCGGATATTAGGAAAAGTTACACACAAGAAATACACAAAATAAGAATTACCTTAACCAAGTGAGGTCTCACGAGGGTAACAACTGATGTATACTTCTCTAACACAGGAGGAAATCCTATTTCTAAGTGGGCTTTGCAGTATCCAGAACGTTTGGATAATATGTCTGACGTTTTACACCAAGGAACAAAGAGTTTGTAGTCCTCCACAACAGCTACCACTTCATACATTTCCTGCATGGAATACCTGGAAATAGAAACATGACATTACCAATTATAAAACTCTAGTAATTTAAATATAAAAGCTTTCCAAGTCACTATAAGTTAGATGGGCAACTTTAATTTTGGCGTTTCCAAATGTCTGAGTTCTTGACTTTGCAGCCTTACATCCTTTTAATATTTTAGCAGTACTTTATACAGTACCGTAAATGCTGACTACACTTTACAAAAAGCTAAACGAAGAACATTTTCATTCTAAAAATCATACAACTTTGTATCTTTTGAGATTCTAGCAACTGAAGACAATATAGCTATTAAAAAATGTACAGGTAACTTAGCTAATTAAATATATAGTTAAGAAAGTATTGTAAGCAATTTGGCACAAATCAGTATTTGCCCAAGGGAAGCAAGACATTGGAATAGATAAGATGCCACAGGTTGGGATGAGGTATGTTGGTAAAACTAGGTGGGGAAGCCAGCACAGTGCTTACCCACCATCTGTTCTGTCAGGCTGCTGCTATTAGTCCCTTGCATTCGAGAGCTAAAGTCCCAACCCTACAAACACACAAATGAGTAATTTGTAATTTCATGCATATGACTAGCCCCTCATATCCATAAGTGTTTGCAGGATTGGAGCCTAAGTTACTCAGTATTTTATTTTTTTTTAAAAAGGCAAGCTAAAAGCTAATTTCAAGCAGTCTGCACATGCAATTCTTCAAGATAACCACTGTTGGTACTAAATTTTAGAAGTATCTCAAAAAGGGGGAACCTTTTAGTCTTAAGTTTGAGGGCTTTTTAAACTACTTCTGTATCAAATGGGCTTTACCAAAACCAAAGAAACATACAAAACAAAAAAAAACCCTAAAAAGAAGCCATTAGGCTAAGATGCTGGATTTAATTAAAAACCTCCTCCTGACTTTTTACTAAGTCGGGATCTCATTCAAACCCTTAGGGTGAAAGCAAGGTGGAAATTCTAGTCGTGTCTTGAACTAGTTTTTAAATTAGGTAAAGGCAGAACGGAATTTCTACTGATTCTGACCCATATGCGAAGTTTCAGCCCAGGGTAAATATTTATATCACTTTAATTTGTTATGGTCAAACAAGGATATCAGAAGATGGGGAAAATGTTGCTATTTTTCTAATTATCCATTAAGGCTCTTCAAATACTGCACAAGTGATTTTCCACAGAGCAGTTTTCATACCTCTAGTTCAGACTTCTAGACACATGCAAAACTGCAGTAAATTCTACAGAGATACAGATTCTGTATATCTTTATCTTCTCATCCCACCCTTTAGCAAATCAGCCACATTAATATGTTTTGCAGATCTACATGCCAAGTTTGAAGGGAAAATTGCAGCTGCTTTTGGAAAGGGGAGAAAGCTAACTTGCAGACACACACACACAAGAGAACTTGCAACCATTTGACATGGTAATTGCCCTCACTGAAACCTGTCAGAGTCTTCTGAAGAAAACTGATTTTGATTTAACCGGTTATGACCCTTTGAAAGTCAAATTTTGTGCATATACAATACAATGAATATACAAGAGTTTCTGGAAAACAACAGACCTAATTAAAGAATCCTCCTGCTGCTGTAGTCTCTTTTCTTTTATCTGCCTCTAACCCTTCAACTCATAACTCCTCCTTTCTGCTTATTTCACCTCCTTCTCTTTAACCACTCTCTCCTATCTGGCTCCTTTTCCTATTATCTTTTATCGTAGTGGGAAAACCTTAGCTCAATCCCATCTCCCTACCCTTCATTTCTTCAATCCTTCAGCATGCTGTGAACTGCCTTGTTTAACCGTCAAGATACATCTATCATCTACCTCACCAACTCCATTATCTTATCCCATCAGCCCTTGTCCTCACATCACCCTCATCCTGTGCCCAGCATTTTGTTGTCTTCCCTCATACATCTTGTTTAAACTTCACATAGCAAATTGCCTGGGGGCAAGGACATTCTTATTTGTTTGAAGTGTTAATTACATTTATGGTACTTTAGAAATAGTAAGTAAGATCAGCCCATACCCACAAAATGCTGAACATATCCTGATAAGTACAGAGTGCCCTGACTTCCGAAGTGCATAGTGCCTTGCAGGATTGGACCCTAAGGAAGTATGGGGATGGGTTTAAATTAAAGATTAAAAATATTTAAGGAGCATTTGGAAACAAAATGAAAAACAAAATTCTGATCCTGAGTTTCTCCTAAAACAACTAGTGACATTACAAACAATTAAAGCAAAGTAGAACACGCAGCCCCTTTTCTGTTGTAGGTGTCCCAATGTCAGTCATCAAATTGAGAAGAAAGAGATCCTGAACTCTTGCATGTTTCTTATCAATTTAAAACGGAGGTCCCTAAACTGTGGGGCACACCCTGTTAGTAACGTCTGGGGGGCATGGTGGAGCCTGGGCCAGCCCCCACAGGAGTCGGGGAGGGAGCACCACCCAAACCCTCCCTGCCCCCAGCTCAGCTCCAGTCCTGCCACCAGCCACGTTCTCAGCTCCTGTCCCCAGCCTCAGTGCAACTCCACTCCCGGCCCTGCCCCTAGCCTCAGCCACTGGCCACAGCTCCATTCCTGGCCCGGGGCCAAGGCCGGGAGCAGAGCCAAACCTGGGAGCAGCCCCATTCCCAGCCACAGATCCACCCCCAACTGCAGACCCAGCCCTAGATCCACCCCCAACTCCAGACCCAGCCCTGGCTCCTTTACCCCTATCTGTGTCTACCCCCACAGCCGCAGCCTCATTCCCAGTGGAAGGGACAAGGGTAAGGGGGAGGGAGGGTGACCCTCAAAAGTTTGAGGACCACTGATTTAAAGTAACTCCTTAATGTTTAAAAAGTATTTCATTCCATCTTTAAATATATGTCAACAATGCAGACTTATGGATCCAGCAATAATGTCACATTAACAAAAGATAACTATATGTTTGAAAAATTTAAAAAAAACCCCCACAAGTGAGCGACATATCTGGATTGTGGCCAATACTCCTCAGTATTAAGAGACCAAAGAAGTACAGTATTCCAGCTGGGAAGTAGTCCTTTTTCCTGCTCAGCTATATCCAAGTTTATCAATTAACCAAAGGTGCTCTACTACAGGAGGAGAGATACTAGTAACAACTACAAAGAAGATGTGTCAAAGGTGAAAGGGAAGACTATTTTTCCTCCATCCTAAAAAGGAAAGTTCTGCTTTGGAAAAATAAACAGAGAATCCATTCCAGGGAAAAAGGATCATAAACATTACAGCTGTTGGCCAAGTTATTCTTTTGGATACATACATGTAGTTCACTGAAATTCAAGGATCACTAGTCCTTTCATGCAAAGGCAGGGTTTGAAGAGGAAACAATGTGTCTCATATCCAGAACATGTGACTGGGAGGCCAAGAGCCCTAGCATGAAATCCTGGCTCTAATAAGATCAACGGGGGATTTGCTGTTGACTTCAATGGGGCCAGATTTCACCCTGGGCTGTAGCTCTGTACTTTTGTTTCCCCATCTATAAAACAGGGATAATGCTTCCTCTGCACACCCCCAAAAGCAATCTAAAAGAACTCAAGATCCTCAAATGAAAGGTGCAGTATAAGTGCAAAGTATTACCATATTCTTGGAGCAAATGAGGAAAAACTAGTTCAGTTGACACCTTTGTTATTTTGCTGGAATTAGTTTTCTGCAGAAGCAGATTAAATGGTTAAGGCATTCTTTCCACTAGAAGGGGTAGCTGTTTTATTTATTATAATTTTTTTTGAACACCAGGTTTAATTTCTGGACAAGACAACAGTCACATACTTAACCTTTCAAAACTGGCTAGTGATTTTTAGTGTCTTCATTTTTTGGTGTTCAATTTGAGGCACTTGAAAGGGGCCTGATTTTGAGGGGAGAGATGCTCTGCACTTTCTGAAAGTCAGGCTCCTTTAAAATCATTAATCACCACTAAACATAAGCCATAAACATTTCTAGTATTTCTGATTATCTACAACAACTTGTGGAAACCAAATGCACAGACATTTATAAATCTATTTCTATAGTTCTATTATACAAACCCTATAATCCTTCTCTCAGAATATTCTTTTCTTTTGTTTCCGAATGGTGAAGCAATGTTGAAGAAAGTTCTTCTTGCGAAGGTACGGTTTGTTACGGATGCTTGCATTGGAGGAATTCTGCTCATCAGAATACCACATGAAGCCAAGTGCCTGCAATTGTGAAAATGTTTTATTATAGTGTGTTTTTGATTAACAAAGCAAATTATTAATGCATTGAAGTGAGACAGACAAGGTGGGTGAGGTGTAATAAAAGATATGACCTGACCTATCTTGTCTCTCTAATATCCTGAGACCAACATGGCTATAACACTGCATACATTAAAGTGAGACATACAGGCAATCTTTTCTACAGTATTACTGAAAATTTTGGATTCAGATGTGAAAGTGAGCTCTGTAACAGTCTGTAAGCTGTTCAAGATGCAACGTTAACCTTTTTTTGCCTTTGGCGAAACTAAAAATAGTTTCCAGTCACGGGAAAAAAAAATTGGCACACAGTAAAATACAAAGGCCTTCCCTTAAGATTTGGCTTCAAGTCAGTCTGAGGCCATGCACTAAACTGAGTTCACTTTGACTTGCAGAACAGCATTTCCTGCTAATACATAAATAGTTTTCAGAAGTCATCTCTAATATTTTGTCCCATTCTGAATATGTGAACAGGATAAGAAGTTTGGACTCTGAGATACACAGCTGAATTCCATTAAAAATACATTCATATTTTTATGTTTCAGACGACAAGAAATTGGTTTCTCCTCCCCCCTTATTTCTCCTAAAAAGCAAGTTCCTGGCTGCATGGCCTTTTGGAGAGGAAACTACATTCCTTATCCTACTTTAGACATTTGTTTCTCCTGAAAGAGTTGAGATCATCATATATGATCTTGAACTCAAGTGTTTTCAGAAATAAAACTTCACCATTTACTTTTCAGAAATACTTATAAAGGTTATATCTGTATTCTGTCAATGAATTTAATATTATGAAAAAATACAAAGCATATTTCAGTTTTTAAATGTGAATCACCACATTTATAGATTTATCTACAGTTAAATTCTCGACTCTGCTTGAGTTGGGATCTATCATTGTTAAGAAGCACTAATATATTTTATACAAAAGTTAACCTCAGGAAGTCCTGATTCCTGGCATCAATGCATTTAAAAGACAGAGCTCTACTATCTACCAGTGATACCTCTCCCCATAATATCTAATGAACTATCTGGGTTTCTATCGTATTTCTAACACAATCAGAGTTGTAACTCTAGATTCAAGCAGTCATATGGATGAGGAGTTAAAAATGGAACTGACCTTCCCCAATAAGCTGAAAGTTTTTTTTCCATAGCGTACTTCTCCTTAACCACTGAAGTTTAACAAGTTATGATAACCAAGTGTAAACTGCCAACTATTTAAAGAAGAAACTATTAACTTTTGCTGGCCTGTGACTGCAAAACACCCAATAATGTCCTACAATAACCAACCGTATAAACTTATGGGGCAAACATTCAATACACCATGGAAGCATCATACCTGCTCTGCACTCACCTCAATGGAGCTTTATTACAGAACATTCAAATAATGCTGTAATTATACAAGCCATTTTACAAACATTCTTGAGAGACAATCCCTGCTTTGAGGAGCTTATATAATAGAAATATCTACTTGAGTAACTAAATCCTATTCAAAACTACCATGAAGACTTTTGACAAAAGATGCTTATGCCCCTAAGAACTGCAATAGTCACCCTTGATTGTACAACTACCCCAAGGCTACCCTTGCATTTAGTTCTGGTTCACCATGTTAACAGGCAGAAAACCAATCTGGAGAGGGACTTCAGAAGAGAGCAAAGAACACAAACAGAGTCTGGAGAGATAATATATACATATTTTGGAAGGTAATAAACATGTGAAACAAGACCATAGACTACAAATATTTAAAACTGTGAACACCAGAGACAGAAAAGAATTACTTGGGATTGTATCAGAGATACAACCAGGAGTATTGGTATGAAATTAGGAAAGGGAAAGTTAGGCAGAGTATCTGGAAAACCCTTGGGAATTACATCTATTTGACTGTAGGACAGTTGTATCTCAAAAGATGTGAATACAGTCCCATAATTTAGCAATAGCCTGGACAAGATGCAGCAAGGTACCATAGAGAAACAGTCTTGCAGTGCCAGAGAGATTGATAAAATAATTAATAAATCCTTATCCATATCCAATTTCTATAAATCTGGCCAATGCACTCAGAAAACTTGAGACAGGCCTTATTTTGGAGCACTAACCTTATTTTACATTTAAGTTAGCCTCTCTTGACCACAGACAGAAATAAAGCACGAGAGTTTTTAAATATGTACAGTACATTGTCAAAAATAAATGTGTATTTAAATTTCTGTAACGATACAGTAAAAATATTTCAAACCATTTTTCAGCTAGACTTGTTTTGCAATTTTCAAATCCAATCCTTTATATTAAATAATATAAATAAGAACAACGAGAAATAATTGCTGATAGGTAATGTCTGGTTTAGAGTTTTAATACCATTCAAGGCAGGCATGATTAACATAAGAAGAAATTACAAGGTTAACAAGTCTGGGGAGGTTTCATATGGAATACTGCATCATCCGTTTATTTTCTCTTGATTTCATCTGAAGATAAATCAGATATCAAGAATGTGCTGTCTTCAGCTCCGATTCAGGAAAGCATCCTTACAGAAGACAACACTTTAATACGTGATACCACTGGGACTTAAGCATAGGCGCTCTCTTGAATCAGGCTTTAACTCTTTCAAGGTCACATGTAGTAAGTAGCAAAGTATTTAGTTTAGGTATATAAAAAACAGTGCTCAACACTCATTGTTCATCCATCTTCAAACACTAAATATTCCCAATTTTACACATAGGGAAACAGATGTAGAGTATTAACTTGTTCAAGGTCACAAAGGGCAGATAGCAGCAGTGCCCATATTAGAATTCAGAAGTACTTGGCTTCTAGTCCTGCATTCACCCCATTCTAGCAACAGGGCAGCCAGCTTTCACATCTTAGTATACTTTTTTACTATTATCCAATCCAATCATTTGCTGCTTTATCTCCAAATGCTAGAACACCAACTATGGTACCACATGGCTTTCGTGCTCCACAGAGTAAACAGTTACTACTGTATCTTACATGTTCAAATAACATATACGCCATGATTTTATTAAATTTTAAAAAACAGATCTGTTTTAAGATTAAAGTTGATTAGAATCAAGTACTAGAAGAAGAGAGATATCTAACAAATGATTAAAAAAGACTGAGATTAGTACTAAGGATGTGCCAGTGTAACCGTATTCATAGTTTCTCAAATATCAGTTTCATCAAGATAATGTCATCTGGTGGCTGTTTTATGGCCTATGACACCAATGTGACAAGCTGACCTCATTCCAAACTCCAGTGGACATCAATTTCTCCCTCATTAGTTAGTTTGGTACTCAACACACAGGCAGAGCAAAGCTCACCCATTAGAAGGGTTGCAAGCAGCTGCATGGTGTTAAGATACCACATAGACATCTTTCCTTTTCACATAATTGTGCAGCTTTCCACAGTGCTCCTCTCTGTACTAGGTGACAAAGTAAAAAAGTGCTTTATGGAAGAGTGGTCTAATGTCTCTCACTTTTATTAATAGCACACTATGCATTATACAAGTTGTTATAAAGATACATTTATATACAAGTTTGGTACAGATTGGATCTATAGAGAAGTATTTGGTAGATCATGAACATAGTGCTTATAAAAACCCTAGTAATATCTAAACTCCCCTAATTCTTTATTTCACTGTCAATGACAGAAAGTCCTGAACACACTATCATTTTAAGACAAGTTATACTTGGATCAAAAGAACCTAAACATCATGTTTCTTTAAGACAGGATATAACCATATTCAAATATTACTAGGTAGTTTTCAACAAGATTCTAGATAACAGGCTTTTCTGTGTTAGACACAGTTTCTGGGAGTGGAGTTTGTCCTCAAACCACGCACATTAAATCATTTTTAAAAAGCTACTTTCATTTAACAAGAATGAACTATTTTAGTATCTCCAGCCCACATTAAACTTCACTTGAATGTGGACAGGACATAAAATGACATTTTTTCCCCTCCAAAGAGGGAAAAAAGATCCCACATTTTGCTACTTCAGTCCCTGTGTCCAACAACTGAATGTAGTTTATGATATCATGAAAGGATTTCAACTCCAGCCTATTTATTATCAGAGAGGTAGCTGTGTTAGTCTGGATCTATAAAAGCCTATTTATTGCCAGTTTTAAATATGGGGAAAAGGGGAACCACACACCTTACCTCAACCTTAACATGGAGGCACAACCAGCAGCTCCCTACTACCAATAAAGACTGGAAGAGACCTTTTATTGTTTCAGTCCTTATTAAGAGAAATAGTTTGAGTTCATTTTGCTTTCCCACAACCTGGCTCTATAATTGAAAGACTGGGTTTACCAGAACCGGTTGTGACACAAAGTGGGTAGGTTTTGACTCTTAATCAACCTTACATTTATTAAAATGTCATAACATAGGTCTTGAAATGTGCCCAAAAATTATATATATTGGTTCAGCTAGAGAGAGTGTCAGTGTGTAAATTGTTAATGTTTTGCATTTCCTTCAAGCAGAACCAGACGTTTCATTTGCAGTAATTTTTTTTGGAATCGTCACAATACTCCTGTGACAGTATTTCACCCTTAAATTATCACCTGAACTCCAGCGTGATGTTGGGGTTTCCCCGGATTCACCTAGCTACCTATTTATTGCCTTTGAGCTGGAAAGAGCCTTGGGCCCCACAACCCCAAGTGCCCAAATCCTCAGCCAGACAGGGGCTCCGAGAGGAGCGAGCAGTTACCCCGCTCAGCGCCAGCGTGTTCACTCTGGAGCCTACTGATCGCAAGGCGAATGTCAACGCTGCTAGTTATCGCCACTCAGCTCCCGGGCGCCGGGTGGAGCGAGCAGGGGCCGCCTCTCACGAAGCGGCTCAAGGGAGATTCCTAGTTCCTAGGCGGTGGGAGGAGCCGCTCGCAGTGCGGGGAAGAACGGGGCGCGAGGGGTCACCAGCCCCTTTAAACCTGACCATGTCCCTGTGACTGGCCGGACGCGAGGACCCCGCCTACCTGAGGACGCTTCTGTGCGGCGCCGTGAGCCTTTCGGCGAGCACTTTCCCAAGCGCCCGGCCGCTCCGCGCCATGTTCGGCCCCGCTGCCTCACCTCCCCATCCCAGTCAGTCAGCCTAACGGCTGCCGGCGCCAGACCCGCCCCCATTATTAGCAAGCCAATCACCGCGCAGCAGCCGCCCAGACACCGCCAATCACCGTGTCCAAAGTCCCGCACGTCACTGCTATGTGGCTCGCGGTGTCCTACCCTCGACACACCCACCCCATGACTCTAGTGCGCGAGCGCGAGACAGGGCTACGGGACCGCGCGCAGTCACAAGGCTTAGGGCCGGCTTTATCGGGGTTACATAAGGCTTGGAGCAACAGGGGCGGGGCGAGTGCTGGAATCGGTCCGTTGATTGGCCGAATGGAGTGACACTCAGTAGCCCTTAAAGTTACACAGCCTGGGGTCGGGAGGAGCAAGACACGGCGTTGCAGCGTCTCCCTCCACCTTCCGTGTTCTGCTGTGCGCGGGGCAATTCCCCCACGAGCCTTCCGTCCCGGTTCCCGCCTTCCAGCGACCCCGCCTCATCTCCAAGCCTCCGCTCAGATCCTGTCCTGTAGCCCCCTCCCCTCGTCACCAGCTCTCCCTCCCCTCAGACCCTGCCCTATAGCTCCCGCCAATGCTTCTCCTTGTCACCAGCTTCCCTACCTCTCAGGTCGTGCCCCTTCTCTCTAGCTCCCCCTCCCCACCCAGGCATAGTAACTTCTGTATTTTTGAAGCAGCTCCAATCTAGTCAACAGGACCGTATATGGGGGGGAGGGGGCAAATTCTGTGAGCCTTGCATTTTGGGGTGACAATGCCCCCTGCCTCACAAACTACACCCATGCTCCCTCCAGAGGCCCTCCCCTTGTCTCCTCTCCCCCGTCCACACAATCCAGACCCAGCCCTGTGGTGTCCAGTGCTCCTGTCCTCACAGACTCTGCTCCTTCCCCACAGACCAGCTTGTGATAATGTTTTTATATTTATTATTCCTAAGAAGAACTGATGGTGCATCTAACTTCAAGTAATACTACTTTGTGCATAACAAGGAATAAGTTTACCTTGTGCGTTTTACTCAAGAAGTACAAAGGAAGGTCAGTGCCTCTAAACTCTGGGGCTTTCAGGGTTAGAGTCAGCTTTGTAACACTGGAGAAGTTACATACCTAAGCAGAGGCTGCACATAGGCCTATTTTCCGGGTATCTGGGCTCTGTTTAGGAGTGGTTAATATACTAGGAACTGTTAAGGAATAGTATTCAGAAGATCCAGCTCCACAAGTTGCCATAGTTAGGGAACTATAAAATATTCTCTGCCAATAAAAAACAAATTAGAAGAGTTCCTATGGATTTTTTTTCCTTTGAGGTGACCAGCTGTCTTCATACACATCACTAACTACACTGCTAGTGTTCACTAGTGCCATATTGTGAATGCCCTTGAGAATTAAAGACATTTAGCACCTCTCACACTCAGGACTTTCGTTTATAACAGCAGAATTACAAGTTTTGTATTATACATATCAGTTTATTACAAAAATTTAGAATGTACATTAAAAATGAATAAAAGTGGGTTCAAAATTGGTATTACAACAGTTAAAATATTTATGGTGTTATCCTACACTGTTACAATTCCAGACTATTTTAAGTTATTAATTCAAACTTGTACATAATTCATCTAATACCAGTTCCAAAAGAAAGCACAAGACAATACCATTAAGAAATTACAACTATCTTACAATTATTGTAATAATCCTTAGCCTTTTTATGTATAATATGCCACTTTGAATTTCAGACTTCTCTTTACTCCTGAGGGAATTCTGTGCCAATGTGCATGTGCAGAATTTACATCCCCGTCAGATTTCTTTGCTTCCCCACAGAAAACTAGATCCTGCCTCATCTCCAAGCCTCCCCTCAGAGCTTGCCCTGTAGCCCCCTCACCTTTTCCTGATGGGAAAGCAAAGGGAAGCCACAAGAGCAGTCATATGACCCTCCCCAGCAATATATTTCGGGTACCCAGGGCAGCCGGCAGAGAGGTAAATCATTGTGAGGCAGGGGACAGGACTGGGGAAGACCCGGCTGGTGGCTCCAACCCTGCACCAGGCTCAGCTGCTAGTCCTGGCTGGGCTGGGGAGGACAGGACTTCCTCTTTCCCTACATGGCATCCGGGGCCAGGTCAGACCCACCCCCAGATTTCTCCCCCAGTTGCAGGGACCTCTGCAAACTGCACCCCACCCCGTTTCCTGCACCCATCACTCCTCAGATGCAGGGAGAAGGATCCCTGTACGGGGAGCTACTCCCCCATCCGCCCAACCCCCATGGATCTACACCCTTATACCAGACCCTCCTGCTAAGCCTCACCCCCCACACTCAGAACCCCCCTGAGGAGCCCCACTCCCCCTGCACGACTCCGACGAGCCACCCACACCAAGATCCCCACCCCACCGAAACCCCAACCAGCTGCACCTGGATCCCCATCCCACTGAGCCCCACTCCCCCAGCATCTGAACACCACTGAGCCCCCCACACCCAGACCCCTCTATAGAGCTCTGTCCTCCCCACACCAACCCCCCTCTGCTGAGCCCCAACCACCTTCACTTGGACCCCCTGCAGAGTCCCATTACCGCTGCACCCAGAACTCCACAACAAGCCCCTGTGCATCCAGTTCCCCCCTACACTTGGATCCCTCACTGAGCCACCTGCAACCAGGTTACCCCACACACAGAACCTTTTCAACCCACCCCTGGATTCCCCCACACTAACCCCCGCCACACTTGGTTCCTATACCTGGTGCACCTGGCATGGAGGGGAAGGGCCTTAGGGTGTGTCAGGGGCAGGCCCAGTCCTAGCACTGTGTCAGGGTTGGGTGCAGCCTCACCACTGAGTCCGTATCCCAAGGGGTAGCTGCACAATAATCTCCCACCTCTGTGCAGCCAGTGGCATATGCTCGCCAATGCCATGAAGAGCCTCCACATTTATCTGAAAAATAAAATGTATAGAGTTTTGCAGAATTTTAAAATATTGTGCACAGAATTTTTATTTTTTTGGTGTAGAATTTTTGGCACAGAATGCCCTCAGAAGTATCTCTTAACAGAGTCGTAAGTACAAATTATTCAAGAGTAGTGCCCTCCAAAACATAAAAAAGCAGGTTTTATTCAATCTTCACCCAGCCATCTGGGTCCTGACTGAGAGTATTGTACTGAGGCACAGAAATGTAGTGTTACGCTGTGTATCACTCAATATAAAAATATGCCATGACTGTATTACATTAATAGGCTAATGGGGAGGGTTTTTTGGTGCACTGTCTAATCAGCATCTTCAGTCAAATATGCCCCCCACCAAATGAATTACTATTAGAGCATGCCTCATTAATTTTACTTTAGTTTTTCAAAAATCCTTTTCTAAAAAAGGGATGTGTGGCTTTATGCAATGTATCTTCCTCTATGAAAAGTAGTTCTTACTAAATGAATGGGAAAACAGATTTGTAGATAGAACAAAATTTGAAATGCATGAGTCAAATAGTTCAATTGCAATGAGCCATTTTGAAAATCCTTGCTTACTTTTTTAAAAGAGATCCTCTTCACTTGAGTCTCTTCAAAATATATCCTCCTCAGAGTCATCTGTAGCGTCCTTGCTATTAGCAATTGCATAAAACTCATTATTAAACAAAGATATCATCTCTTTGGATGGTTGAAACTGGTTGCAGCAAATCTTATTTCGGTGCATATAGGCCCTGATCCTTAAGATATTTTCAAGTAGGCTGTCCTGCAGTCTGTTCTTTAACTTGGTTTTTATCGAGTTCATTTGTGAGATTGTACATTCCACAGCTGCAGTGCTGAACGGCAAGGTGAGAAGGGCAAGGGTAAATAATCCTAGCTCAACAAAATCCTTATCACCAACTTCATCTGTGTGTTTTGCAACTTCTATCCAGAACTGTTCTATTTGGCTATCTTCTGTGTTTGTCCATGAGACTGCATCTAGATTTCTCCATTGCTGTTTCAACTTGATATGATCCCCTCTACATAAGGACAAGAAAGACAGGGTTGAGAATTCAGGTTTTGTAGGACTTAGAACAACTGAAGGGTTCAGAGCACTAAGAGATTCTA
Organism: Mauremys mutica; assembly: GCF_020497125.1. Taxonomy (NCBI): domain Eukaryota; kingdom Metazoa; phylum Chordata; order Testudines; family Geoemydidae; genus Mauremys; species Mauremys mutica. The sequence continues at coordinate 55,332,181 of NC_059081.1, read as the reverse complement.
GATGATGGACATTTGGAGGCAGTCGGAGCTTTATTTGCTTAGCAAACTCAAGGATACAATCTCGACATCTGCTTTGGATGGTCTCTACCGTATGTGAGGAAAGATTTGCATTTATTAATTCAGACAGGAACGCTGATCCAAAGTTAACCTCTGAAAGAGGCATGTAGTTCCTGTTACAGTGAATGTCATAATTTACAATGGATGACCATGTTGTAAAGACACAAGGTTTCATGACTCTTTGCACCAAATTCTGATAGAACAGCATTAATTCAGCAATAAGGTTAACTGGATTGACTGTTTCAAATTGAAGTAACTTGTTGATCCTATTAGCTTCCTGAATAAGAGGCTGCAGAAAAACGAGATAGAGTCTATTTACTGGATCAGAATACATTTGATAGAGAAGCTCAGCACTGTAGTCCCTTTCATTGTCTCTTATAGACTGAAAGTGCAACATCAGAGTTTCATACTGATCAAGTACTCTGTTAATACAAGGGCTAATGGACAGCCATCTTGTCTCAGTAAGCTGCAGTATTTTCAGGAAATTCTCTCCAACATTGATGGCAGCATACAGTTCATGGTACCTCTTCTGGTGGAAAGTGCTATGGGAAAACCACAAGTATGTCCGTGAAACCATATACTCTATGTTCAATGGAAGCATATCAATGGCTTTTGAAGAGCACAAATAGAGAGAGTAACTTACATATTTGATGAAAACTCCACAAGGATTGAGTTCATAAAACTTTTTGAGCAATGAATTTTTATTTCCACATAAGCTTGTATTGAAACCATCAGCAGCAATCCCAACACACTTCTTTATGTTCAGCTTGTTGTCATTTAGAAATGTCAAGAGGGCTTCTGTGATAGTACCACTTCTAGTCAAATTAATGATCCCTGCAAAGGATGATACAATACATTTAAGCTTGTTGCTAAAGTATCTTACTATCAGGCAAAGTTGCTTTTGTGCTGATACATCTGTACTTTCATCAATGATCAACGAGTAGTGTCCATTGCCAATGTCCCTCAGAAGTTCTTCGTGTACAGTAGGACCAATGACATTTCTAATCAGTGTGGAGCATTTTGTTCTATGCAGACTAATGTCCTTCTCTGCTATCCCTCCAACAATGCAGCCTAGGTGATCCACTGTAAAAATGCTCATATTGCAAGCTATGTGTGCCGCTAGCTTCAATGCGCACACATTAACAGATTGATCCATTTTGACTTGCGTGATATCATCGTCAAATGAATTTTGGTTTTCAACTTCAAATTCAAATGAATGTTTTTTCATATCAGAAGAACATGAAAATAAAGCAACATGTCTCTTGTGCTTTTTGGTTTTACTGTGTGCAACCAAATCACTATGATGGGCTCTGATTTCACATGCGCAATATTTGCATGCTGCCTTTGTGTCATCTCCGGGTACACTTCGAATCCATTCTTTTAATCCAGTTTCCCTTTCCCAATCTCGACAGTATCTTTTTCCATACTTTTCCCACTTCCCAAGTGGTTTAGGCGCCATCTATGGTCATGTGTTATGGGCTTCTCCAAGAACATAAGATTCCTTAAAAATAAAAATAGTCAATTACTATAAATCTCCCAAGATAAAAGTAACATGAAAAATCTGAAATCCCTTACTGGAGGATTAAAAAAAAAAAAAAAAAAAAAGGTAACATACCAAAAAAAAGAGGATTTAACCAATAAATTCTGACAACCAGTTCAAACTCTTCAAAAGGAAAAGGCTTGCTAAACCTTAAAAACAAATTCTATATGTAAGTGTAACTCAGGGTCCAAATATTCAAACCTGTTAAAAATTTCATCTGAATATAGACAGCTAGTTCAAAAAGTTCACAGGGTACTTTAATAAACATGGTAGACAGCAAATTTTACAACCATAGGATGCTTTCTTCTTCCCAAATGGGAAAAAAAGTTATATAGGACATAATTAACATGTTCCTTCAAAGTATTTTACTAATAAATGTCTTTTGCCTAATGCCCAAAACTGGGATTAAGAATCCTGGGTTCTATTCCCAGCTCTGTCCAGACTTCTTGTGACCTTCAGCAACTCACTTAAATCTCTAATCAGGCACCAAAATAAAAATGGACTGATTTTCAAAGGTGTTGAAGCCCTCAAGCTCTACAGACATTAGTGGAATCTGAAGATTATCAACATTTCTGATGGTCAGCCCATTTGTAAATTTGTGCCTAGTTAGGGATTTAAGTGCCTAAGAGTAGACATGCAATTTTAAAACTTTTAACCTCAACTCTGTGTTTTGGTTTATCCATTTGTAGGGACAATACTTGTCTACTATGCAGATGTTGTGAGTCTTAATTAATGTTTTTAAAGTGTTTTGAGATCTTTGGATGGAAAGCAGTATGTAAGTGATAAGTAAAAATCACTGTCTAGCTTAATAACATTTTACAATCTTATAATATTACTCAATATATCACCAAAATACTCTCTATATAAAAGATATTAATCCCCACTGTAGCGGGGTGCTAATCCCGCTCCTGCCCTAAAGGGCTTAAAATAGCGCAGGAGAGGGCTGTGGCTGAGGCAAGAAGCCTGGGTTGATTGAGGAAAATAGGTTCAGCTGTGGCCATGCCCCAATCAGGCCCAGCTGGCACCTATAAGAGGCTGTGAGCCAGAAGCCCAAGCACTCTATTTCTGTTTGTTGAGGGAAATAGGCCTGGCTGCACGGAGTGAGAGAGAGGGTACCTGAGTGAAGCTGGGCTGGGGAAAGGCAGAGGAGTTGGGGAGCTCCAGCCTGGAAAGCCCCAGGCTGTTGCCTAACAGAAGGCAAATAGGTACTGGGGGTTGCAGAGGGCAGCCCAGGGGTAGGCAAAGCTAGCAGGTCCAAACCCAACCTTGCCAGTGATGAGTAGGCTGATACTGCAGTCTGCCCCAGGGCATGGGGGCTAGATAATTACTGGCAGTAGCTGTATACTGAGGTGGGGATAGTGAGTGGGGGTTCCATGGGGAGGGGAGACCCTAAGACTGAAGGGCTACTGCCAGGGGGCAGCACCCCAGATAAAGGGGCACCAGGTCCTGGGAGGGACATGGGAGCCAAGAGGCAGTGGGACACTGGCCTGCAGAGGGTACTCTGGAGGCTGGAGAGCTAATTCCTGGAAGAGACCAGCAGGAGGTGCCGCTGGGTAAGTCCCACTCCCTTGTACCACTCTTCCCAAAAAGTGCATACCCTGCATTAAAGGGAAAAAATGTCCACAGAGGATCTAATTTCAGGTTGTATTATACAAACTATATTATCAAAGCAAAAGGAGAATGGACTGCTCACGTGACTAGTAAGATCTATGACTCTTGAGGACACTACTTCTAATCAACTCCAAGTTGGTTGTGGCCAGACTTTTAAAGGTATTTAGATGTCTAAAGATACAAATAGGCACCTAAATACCTTTAAAAGTCTGGTGCTTGGTGACTGGAAATCATTGCTGCCTGATAGCTGCCTAGTGATCTATGAAATTACTTGATGGTTTTGGTCCAAAGCTGCCTACCTCACAAATTCCATTACTGCAACTATTACACTTGGTGCAGTCTTAGTAGAGAGGCCAAAGACAGAATTGGTCACATGGCTAGATCCACAAGAGTTTGGGCATTTCAGTACCTAACTTTTAAGCACCTTGCCACTCACAGCCTTGATCAGGCATGTAGGCTCCCTATACAATGCATGGGAAGAGCTGGACATCTAAGAATGGGATCACAAAAGCTAGAATAGTGAGCAGGGACCAACCTAAATTAGCCAATAGGAAATGCTGAGGAGAGGTGCCACCACTCAAAGGCACTTAGGTACCCAAGTCCAAGCTAGACTGTCCATCTCCACTAAGGATTCTCAGCCAAAACCCCTTTTCTGGAATTACAGTAGGTATTTACACTGTTTTGGTTTTTGAAGACATGCCACAGAGAAGATGGTAGAACCCCCCCCTTAATAATTTTTAGCTCAGTGATTAGACCATTCACTTAGGATACAGATGACCCCGGTTCAATTCCCCCTCTGCCTGATGTGGAGACAGGATTTGAACCTGGGCCTCCCATGAGAGTACCCTAATCACCGGCTATGGCATAATCTGATATGAGTCCCTCAATTTATTCTGTGGAAGCTGTTCCACTGTGAATAAGTAATTAAATATGCTCTGGAACAGAGAGTGAGAATGACTCTATAGCTGTTAGTGGCTTTGGCACTCACCTGGGATGTGAGACATCGAGGTTCCAGTCCCCCTGCTCCGATGCATGTTTGATTATTTATAAAAGTGGAACAGTTTCAACAGGAGATAGTCACATGTCCCAGAATACCCCTTAGGCCAGTGGTTAAGGAAATCACAAAGTAAAGGAAGACAAGTTGACTTCCTTTCTCCACCTCAGGCACAGGGAGAATTGAACCTGGGTCTTTTACATTCTGGGTGAGTGCTCTAACCACTGGGCTAAACATTATAAGGGGGCAGCACCACCACCACCACTTCCTCTTTTGTATGGGAACATGTTCTAGATCAGGTTCTATAGGCAAGATAGGCAGAGGAACACTTAGTTTGAGGACCCTGCCCAGGACTCAGGTGCCTGACACCTAGACTGAGGTGGCCGTGCACATGCTCACTGGCAAAAACCAGGGGACTTTACCAAGGGAAATTTAAGTACCTAGGGACTTTAGAGTGAGGCAGCAGGTGAGTAGGGATTTTGAGGACCTTAGTGGTGCTTAAACGTTGGCCTTAAGCATTTAAATTGTTTTGTGGATCTGGCCCACAGTGACTAAACTTCACTCACCCCAAAACTGATCCTGCAGACTGAGGCATAGGCCCAGTGACAGCCTGTAATGAAGGCAAAAACATCCCTATGTACTTTTTTTGTGAATACGTCTTCAAGGATGTCAATGGTCATCTTTCATAAGCACTAAATTCAGTTAAAATCCCAATATGTCCTTGGTTTGAATCCTATTCTCTGCATCAATCTAAAGAAGGTGGTAAACATCTTTGATTTTTAATTTCCAGCTCCCAAGAAAAGTTTTCTGGGATATTCAAAAAATGAAATCCAGCAACATCTTTCTTTTAAAAAAGTTTCAAGAAATCTGTGCAAAGAAACATAACATTTCAACACAGTAAAAATACTCCAATGAAACATAAAATAAATAGACCAGAAGAAAAAATAAAGGCTGAGTATTTTAAGCCTTAAGAGCATCAGACTTGATTTATTTAATTATTTACAGAGCAGGAGCTTCTTTCTGCTGTTCCTTCTCTTCTGGTACCAACCTTTTCTTTATTCAGAAGTACTCCTCTTGACCACCAAGTATTTTCTCTTCTCTTCGTATTTCTCCTGGTGTCCTGGGAGTGTCCCTATCACAGTTGTTGTAGAATGCTTACTCAACTCCATAGAAAATTTTTGAAATCAGCAACACTTCCCTCTCCATTACCAGAAGATATCAAGATCTACCAAAAAATAAAAACCCAATCTAATTCTCAGCAACATATCTCAAGAATCAACAATTAGGAACAATCCTAAAACAAGCTGTAAAATATTTTTCCATCTATGTCAGACATTTCTAACATGCCCATCGTTGTAAGGGAAAAGATTGAGAAACGCAATCTCGCTGTCTAATTTATGTAAATATATTCTGATATCTAGGTGATGGTCACATTAAAAATCCCTAAAAAGAGTACCCTTATACATTGAGACGCATTATTTTGTCTGTAAGAGATCCTGTACTTCATCTCTGCTACTTTTAGCTTTTATTTAAATTCACTCCTATTCACCCCTTATGTGTTTTTTGCTTTGTACTCTGAACATTGTCAGGTTTGGTCTTGGCCTGATTGATCTACAGAGCCCTACAAATCTGTGGATTTATATTCCCAGACCATTTTTGCAGATCGCAGCTCAGATCTAGAGCCCTACAAATCTGCAGATACCTGCTTTATATCCACGGATGGGATGCGGATACAAATTTTGTATTTGTGCAGGGCTCTACTGACCTATTCCAGTAGGGAAATTCCACATTCAAGGTGCTTTTCTTTTTTTAAAACATTTATATCACACTGTCCTAATGACCAACAGAGAGCTTTTTTTATATTATTAAACCTGGTTTTCCTTTTAAAAAAGAGAAGCCACCAGCATAATCAATCCTATAATACCAAACTAGAGCATACATTTGCAATAGAGGAAAAACTGACTAGAAAGTTAAGATTCATTTCAACCTTCTGATTATAATTTAAAAATACTTTTACAATATCCAACACTTTTCAGAGTCATATGTGGGCAAAGAGTGGTTCCTAATTGGAGCTCCCAGAGATGACCATATGTGATCGTGGATAATTACTGTTTAAAATACATTGCATTTTTAACATGTTGTATTTAAAACTGGCTCTATAGATAGCTGAATAGTGCAACCGTATGGGATGCTCCTTTGGCAGCCAAAGCAGTAATAAAGCATTTTTTTTATAAACAAGACTTTCAGAGTGCCTTCCATCTAAATAACTAAGAATGCTTTACACATAACTGTTAAGCCAATACAACAATTCTGTGAGGCAGGGAAATAGGCCAAGTCACTAACCATTCTGTTTCAAGGTGATACAAATTGGTGGCAGACCTGGAAATTGAACCCAAATGTCCTTTCTCCTAGTCCTATGCTTTAGTCACAAGACAATGATAGAAAGTGATAAGAGCTTCACTAGCATGTACGTGGGGATGTCAGGGCATTTAGCCCCCATGGTGGGGCAAAGATGGAAGAGAGTCTCCCCTCACTAGCTTTATCATGTATTTAATTGTGAAAATATGTACAGCATTGGCAAAATTTCATAAGAAATTGTAAGCTAAGAAAGGAAGCTGAGAACATTAACTCTCTCAACAGTAGACAGCAATGGAGTTGAATTATGTTCAACTGATGGAAGGTCATCTAGAATTTGAAAGCAAAGTTAGACCTCTAAATTTCAGATGGAATTAAAATGTATCAAGAACAGAGGTCCTGAAACTGGAGGTTGTGAGGTTATTATATTGGGGGGGTGGGGGGGGACGAGCTGTCAGCCTCCACACTAAACCTCACTTTGCCTCCAGCATTTATAATAGTGTTAAATATAAAAAAGTGTTCTTAATGTATAAGGGGGGGGGGGGAATGCTGCATTCAGAGACTTGCTCTGTGAAAGGGGTCCCCCAGTACAAAAGTTTGAGAACTGCTGAGCAAGAATATTAGAAAAGTTTTCAGGTGAAACAAAAACTTATGAGAAACATGAACTATTCAATGGAAAATACACAGTAAGTTTTGGTAATATTATTGCATCTATTTATATTTTTAGGAAGTGGTAGCAGAAGCATGAAATTCCTGCTGATGGCTCTACAGATCCTTTCACTACAGTGTTTCAGTGGTTAGGGTTCTTGGACTTGGAGACCATGAGTCCAATTCTTACTCTGTCAGATGCTTCCTGTGTGACCGTAAGTCAGTGTATGACGATCATACGGTGGCACTGCTATGTGTAAACACATCCTACATCAACAGAAGAGTTTTTCCATCAATTTAGTTAATCCACCTCTCAGAGAATGACAGATCAAAGGAAGAATTCTTCCCTTGATCTAGCTGCTTCTACAGTGGGGGTTAGAGCAACCTACCTACATCAACAGGACGTGAAGTTTCTCATAGGCCCGACCAAGGCAGTTAAGTTAATCTAATGTTTAGGTGCAGAGACAGCCTCTGTCTCTGGGCCTCATCTGCCAGCTGTACCAGGGGAATCACAGCCCTTCCCTACCTCTGCAGGGGGCTGTGGAAGGCGAGATAAACACGTGGAAGGCTGAGGCAGGGACCGGCACCAGGGAGCCATTTCAGCCCCTAGATCTTCCCTCTCCCGGGGCTCAAGGCTCCTGTGCATTAGTCGGTCTCTCTCTGGGGCCCCCTCTCGCCCCCGCTCCCCTCGCGCTCCGCGAGGTCGCCCCGCTCCCCTCGCACAGCCGGGCTGCGCGCGCCACTTTCCGCCCAAGGCTCCGTGCGCGGGAAGAGCCGTCTCTTCTCCCCTCCCCCCCCCGCGCGCTCCCCGCGCGCGCATCACCAGGCCGGGGGCCTGCGCCCTGCCCACACCGCCCCCTCTCCGCTGCCGCACCTGGGCCCCTCTTACACGCAGCGGACCCTAAGCTCGTCTCCCTGGCTCGGGGGAGCCAGTAAAACAAAGGCAGCACGCGCCGGGCACCAGCGCTTCCGGACCGCGCCTTCCCATCACCGCTATCGCCTTGGCCCGGGCAGCTACCGCTCAGGCGTGGAGGCAGGGCCCAATCAGCGCCCGGTTCTTCTGACTGACAGCCCGTTGTCCCAACAGAGCGGGTTGCTCCCGCCCAGACTCTCTGATCGACAGCAAAGCCTCCCAATCGGCTGTTGCTCCAAGAGGTAGGGGCCCGGCGCCCCAAGGCGCTCACTGCAGGCTTGAAGGAAGCCCCGCGCGGAGAGCGTGTGCCGTCACAGCGCCACCTGCTGGGCGAAAGAGGGAGTAACTGCAATGTCATAACGATAGGAAAGGTTAGAGCAGTGGTCCCCGCCGTGGTGCCGGCCGGGGCATTTATGTGCACCCGCCTAGCGCTCAGCAGGAGAAAGAAGCTGCGGCCCTGCGGTTGCCGGGGACAGAGCACTCCAGGGCTGCGGGCGCCGGTGCTCTCCGTCCCCGGCAGGCGCTGGGCTACAGCTTCTTTCCGGCTTCAAGAAGAGAAGCCACAGCCCCGCGCCTGCCGGGCACAGAGAACTCCAGGGCTGCCGGGCACAGAGAACTCCGGGGTTGCAGAGAAGCCACAGCCCCGCGCCTGCCGGGCACAGAGAACTCCAGGGCTGCGGGCGCCGGTGTTCTCTGTCCCCGGCAGGCGCGGGGCCCGCCTAGTGCCCAGCAGGGGAGACATGCCAGGGCCCCCCGCCTGCTGGGGACAGAGTACCAGGGCCGGCTCCAGACCCCAGCGCGCCAAGCGCGCGCTTGGGGCGGCATTTTGCCGGCAGGGCGGCAGGTGGGTCCGGCGGACCTTCCGCAGTCATGCCTGCGGGAGGTCCACCGGACCTGCAGGTCTACCGGACCTCCCGCAGGCATGACTGTGGAGGGTCCGCTGGTCCCGCGGCTCCAGTCGACCTCCCGCAGGCATGACTGCGGACGGTTCACTGGTCCCGCGGCTCCAGTCGACCTCCCGCAGGCATGACTGCGGACGGTTCGCTGGTCCCGCGGCTCGGGTGGACCTCCCGCAGGCATGACTGCGGATGCTCCACCGGAGCCGCGAGACCAGCGAACCCTCCGCAGCTGCGGGAGGTCCACTGGAGCCGCGGGACCAGCGGACCCTCTGCAGTCATGCCTGCGGGAGGTCCGCTGGTGCCGCGGCTCCGGTGCACCTCCCGAAGGCATGACTGCTTGGGGCGGCCAAATTCCTAGAGCCGCCCCTGCAGAGTACTCTGGGGTTGCAGAGTACTCTGGGGTTGCAGGCTGCGCAGATTCTCTCAGGCTTGTCCCTGCACTGCCCAGAACTTACGCCAAAAAAACCCAAACAAAAAAACAAACAAACAAAAAATACCATGCTCCACCTCTGCAAAATGGACCGAATGCTGACACAGGCATATGCTTATTCCACTGGTGCCTGGAGCCAGCCCTGTGTGTGAGTATTCTTCCTGCACTGATACTGCTGTTTTCTTGTGCTTTGCAATTTATTATTTTTTTAACATTTTGCTCCAAAATGAGTGGTTCAAATAAGAGACAACGTACGTATTATTTCAACCCAGAATGGGAAGAATATTAAATATGATGTTTTTCGTATTATTTAATGTACAAATACAAAATAAGCCTTGACAAATTGTTGGCGCCCGCCACACTCTTCTGAAAACATGAATGTGCTACTGGCCACAAAAAGGTTGGGGACCACTGGGTTAGAGTCTATTGATTATGCAATTAATATTAATCATTTGTTAAATATTTATATAAAATCTCACTCAGTATTCTAAAGCACCCTTTCCCCCAACAAAAGATATCAAGATGTTTTGAAAACAGTGGCCCTTATCTTGCATCTGTATCCACTATCACAACTACCTATGCCTAGATAGAGTCCTATGCAAGAGTTGAAGTCTGTGCTGCTGACAAATCCTGACATAGGTTCAAGGCCTTCATGCATAAGGAACTGTGAAATGTAGCTACCTCTGATGAGGAGAGCATCAGCTAACATGCTTCACAACTGCAGGATGCAAAGCAAGGAACTACTTTATCCAACAAGGTTGCTGGAGAAAATAGGTGGAGTTTCAAAACGTGCCAGGGAATCTTCAACATCTGTGCAGATTAAAGAGATTCTGTCATCCAAAAGGCGCACACAGCAACTTGGGCATGTAGAAAGTTAGGTTGTCAGCTCTCTTTGCAATTTGCTAGGAATCCAAGGGAGGAGAAAGCAAATTACATCAGCCATTATCTTTATGGGTTTGTCTCCTTGCATGCTTCTTTATAAAAGAGGCCTGAAGAGTTGTTTTTTATTTCAGATGTGCTTTTCTGGTTGACTTTTACATTAGAAATTAGAGTTTCCTCCATTGTTTTTTCTGGAAAATTATGGATTACTGGATAATTGTAAGATTGAGGCACTACAGAAGTGACCTTGCAGCTGGAAGAGTTTTTTATTCAGGCTTATTTCTTTATGAGAAGATCTTTTGTAACTCAGGCACCTTATAATTTCTCATGCAAGAAATTTTATATCTGTTAAAGATTGCTAAACATGCAAAGATTTATGCACACATTTAATGTTGTGCACTTTGAATACTTCCACTGAAGTCAATAAACCACTCACAGTGTGTAAGAGTTAAGCACACGATTAAGTCATCACAGGTGTGGGATCTTAGATGAGATCTACACTATGAATTTTTACTGGTATAATAATGTCAGGTGGAGGTGTGATTCTTTACAACATTTTCATACTAGCTAAAAGCCTAGAGCAAACAATTATGCCAGCAAAATTTCATTTGGGGAACTGGTGCAAGCTATATCAGCAAAATAACTCTCGCCTGTATAAGCTGCATCTTCATGAGGGGTGTTGCCAGTATAAAAATACCAGCAAACCCTTTGCAGTGTAGGCGAGGCCTTACAGAGCTCTCAATCTACATCCTGTAAAAAGACTTCACCAAAAAAAAAAAAAAAGGCAGCCTAGTTTTGTTCTTAAGTTTTTGGACCTCCATTATAAGTCTAATTTTTTCTGGGCAAGTCACCTTTAAAGACAGAGAACAAAAAGCCTTCACTGACTTGTTCACTTCTCCCTCAAACACCTATTTTCTCTCATACCTACATGCTTAGCACAGCCCCCCCCGCCCCCCACACAAACGTTTTTAAAGCCACCTCCACCCTCCTTTAGATTCAATTCTGGTAATGGCTGGAGAGGCTGCTATACTGTGTGCTGCTAGCCTACACAAAATATGCTCTACATCACTGTTACCCTATCCTCCCTTTCCCCCACTCTTACCAATTTGTTTGTTTCATCCACTAATCTTGTTGGTCTAGATAATCCCAATCCGGAAGAGTTCACAATCTCTGCTACATGTTCGTATAGCACCAAACAGTGGTGTCTTGATCCCCAACTGGAAGTTCTAGACAGGCCTGTTGAAAGAGAACTTGAAGCTCCATCCTTTCCTATTTCACCCCAGTTACAGACTTCTGGTAGTGGGGCCCTGAGCTCAGGTACAATTGTCCCCACTTTCCTCCCCTCTCATCACCTCTGGTTTTAGTCACAATTTAATTCCCCAGAAGTTATTAGGACTTTGCATTTCTATAACCTGGTTTTGACCAGCTGTTGCCATCTGTTGTAAAGTACCATGTACACCTATATAGAATCATAGAATATCAGGGTTGGAAGGGACCTCAGGAGGTCATCTAGTCCAACCCCCTGCTCGAAGCAGGACCAATCCCCAACTAAATCATCCCAGCCTCGGCTTCATCAAGCCTGACCTTAAAAACCTCTAACGAAGGAGATTCCACCACCTCCCTAGGTAACACATTACAGTGTTTCACCACCCTCCTAGCGAAAAAGTTTTTCCTAATATCCAACCAGCCCCCCCACCCCCAACACACATACACACTGCATCTTGAGACCATTACTCCTTGTTCTGTCATCTGGTACCACTGAGAACAGTATAGATCCATCCTCTTTGGAACCCCCTTTCAGGTAGTTGAAAGCAGCTATCAAATCCCCCCTCATTCTTCTCTTCTGCAGATTAAACAATCCCAGTTCCCTCAGCCTCTCCTCATAAGTCATATGCTCCAGCCCCCTAATCATTTTGTTGCCTTCCGCTGGACTCTTTCCAGTTTTTCCACATCCTTCTTGTAATGTGGGGCCCAAAACTGGACACAGTACTCCAGATGAGGCCTCGCCAATGCTGAAGAGAGGGGAATGATCACGTCCCTCAATCTGCTGGCAATACCCCTACTTACACAGCCCAAAATGCCGTTAGTCTTCTTGGGAACAAGGACACACTGTTGACTCATATCCAGCTTCTTGTCCACTGTAACCCCCGAGGTCCTTTCTGCAGAACTGCTGCCTAGCCACTCGGCCCCCAGTCTGTAGCAGTGCATGGGATTCTTCCATCCTAAGTGCAGGACTCTGCACTTGTCCTTGTTGAACCTCATCAGATTTCTTTTGGGCCAATCCTCTAATTTGTCTAGGTCCCTCTGTATCCTATCCCTACCCTCCAGCGTATCTACCACTCCTCCCAGTTTAGTGTCATCTGCAAACTTGCTGAGAGTGCAGTCCACGCCATCCTCCAGATCATTAATGAAGATACTGAACAAAACTGGCCCCTGCACTGACCCTTAGGACACTCCGCTTGATACCGGCTGGCAACTTGACAGGGAGCCATCGATCACTACCCGTTGAGCCCCGACGATCTAGCCAGCTTTCTATCCACCTTATAGTCCATTCATCCAGCCCAGGCCTGCACAACAAGCAGTGGGTGAGGGAGGGGGGCTGAAGAGGCGGGTGGGCAGTGGCGGGGGGTGAGGAGGCGAGCCAGTTGGGTTGGGGGCTGAGGAGGTGAGCGAGGAGTCAGTGGCTGACCTGTTCTACTGATCTGGTCTGGCTCCCATCCCCTCTCCAAGGATTGCAGCTGTCTGGAGGTGCCTGCCTTCCACGCCTTCCTCATTCACACCTAATTAATTCAACAGGGCAATTTATTACAAAGTTGGGGGAAGATCTTATTCTACTTCTAGCAAAAAGATAGTTTTCTTTTACCTTAAGTATACTACCTTAGGGGCCCGCTGTAACATATCAGGGTTCAATACCGCTGTTTCGGTGGGGCAGTGCTGGAGAAGGAGGGTTTGTTTCCGTGGGGCGGGTGGTGCTTGGGGGGGAGTATTTCAGGGGGGCTGCGTGGTGCTGGGGAGGGAGTATTTCAGGGGGACTGGGGGGTGTTGTGTTTTGGGGGGGGGGTCCGCGGGGCCGTGGGGGGTTGGCCCTCAGCAGTTTTCTTTGGAATAATATGGCCTTTATTCCATATGGCCTGATCCAGCCCATACTTCTTTAACTTGCCGGCAAGAATGCTGTAGGAGAGCTTTGCTTTGCTAAAGTCAAGGAATAACACGTCCACTGCTTTCCCCTCATCCACAGAGCCAGTTATTTCATATAGAAGGCAATTAGGTTAGTCCAGCATGACTTGCCCTTGGTGAATCCATGCTGACTGTTCCTGATCACTTTCCTCTCCTCTAAGTGCTTCAGAATTGATTCCTTGAGGACCTTCTCCAAGATCTTTCCAGGGACTGAGGTGAGGCTGACTGGCCTGTAGTTCCCTGGATCCTCCTCCTTCCCTTTTTTAAAGCTGGGCACTACATTAGCCTTTTTCCAATCATCCAGGACCTACCCTGACCACCATGAGTTTTCAAAGATAATGGCCAATGGCTCTGAAACAAAACAGAAGAGCAAGTAGACATAGGTTTGGCTCCTTGCCTTAAACTGACTATCTCTTTCTCCATTCGGATTCAATGGGCTTCCCTCAAAACAAACTTTGGGGATTTATTACAAGCTAATACACTTGGGGTCACAGCACATACCCTCCAGCTGTACCTGTCCTGTAGTGTTGTAGAATGCAGTCCCAGAGCACACCTCCTCACAGGGCAATGCACTAACCCTGCTTCAGTTTCCCCTCATCTGAGAGGATCATCTTGGCTTTCAGCACAGTTTGGGTGCTTTAGTGACTTAGTCCTCCAGCTAAATCACAAAAATCCACCCCTTTCAAGGTATCAAAATACAAACAAGTCTTCCACCCCCATCTTGGCAGGCAAGATTCTTCCTGCCTGAGGGACTGTCTTTTCCTTCCTCTTAACCTCATTTCCAGCACTTCCCTCCCAGGCTCTAATCAGTCCTATATTCTCCTTATCTACAGGTGTCACTGCACATCATCACAGGGTAGCAATATAGGAGGACCTGTGGACACCCTCTTCTATAGCGTCCCAGGCCTGGAAACCCCTCCAGTAACCACAGTCTATTCTGCTTCTCTCACCCAGGCCTCTTCCTATACTACAAACCTTCCTGGCAGCCCTGCTTCTTTTTTATAGAGCACCAAACTCTGGAGACTCCACTCACTATTGTACTCACTCTGGATTCTCTCCCAGGTCTCTTCCTTAATTCCGGTCTCAGATTTCTTACTCAGGGCAGGGGGACCATAATCCTCCTTCCAGAAACTGTGCTTCATTTCTAGCAAGCTCCTTCCACTTCCCCAAAGTTCTGTTTTACCCCAGGACATCCCTTCCTCCAGTTCTCTCCTGACTCTCAGCTCTCCCTCTCTCTAAAAAGCAGGGCTCTATCATGCTCAGGAGGTGGTGACTCTACTGGTACGTGTCCCCCATTATCAGTTGGGTTCCACTATTCCTTCCTGAGCAGCTGTTCTTAATGGCCAGGCCTTCAAACAGGGTGGGTTCAGGAGCGCTGGCAGCCTTTTTGGCGCCCTAGGCGGCGGAAGGTCCCGCCCTCAAAATGGCATCCCCGACAGAGGCGGCAGAAGGTCCCGCCCCCGAAATACCACCGATGACCGCGGTGGCCGGATGTTTGGCAACCGCGGCGGCTGAACATCTGGCCACTGTGGTCGCCACCTCCCAAATGTCAGTGCCCTAGGCGACCGCCTAGGTCGCCTAATGGGTTGCACCGGCCCTGGGTGGGTTGGCCCCAGGTTCCCACTGACAGTAATGGGGACAGCTCACCCTGTTACATGCAGGTATGATTTTTTTCAAGGCTGGCATTGGGTATATTAGTAAACAGGACCAGTTCCCTACTGCCTTCTCTGTCTTGCTCTTCTGAGCCTCTCACACACATGCAGATTTTTTTTTCTTATAACTACATTTTAAAATGTGAGGCTTTCTTCAGGGTTACATAAGGCTACTGTATGACAGCTCCACTGGGATACAGGAGTCATAAACCCAGTAGAAATAACTACCTGAAAATCTCCCTGATGTGAGGTGGAGGGAGGCATAGAGCTGGTGGAGCATGATGGGGATATCACAAAAGGAAGGAAAGAATGTGTCAGAGAAGGGGCCACAGTAGGCAGCCATAAGTTAGAGTGGTCCTGGGAAACAGTCTTTGCAGCTTCCAGAATCTGTGGGGGAGGAAGGATGAAAGTCTTGCCTCCCACCCTCAGACTGCACCAAACTCAATCACAACACAACATTGGGGCTAGGTTTTCTAGTTTACAGGAGATGGCCTATTCTGAAGTTAATTATTAGAAGTGTTCCTGGGAGTCATGCCCTCTTCAACTATTGAAATATGTCTTATTTCCCTGTTATGCTGGAGGATGTTTAGTCAGAGCAACTATTTGTAACTAGCGATGGTCAAGACTCCGAATTTTTATTCCACAGGAAATTCCATCATTTTGAAAATGTTTTGACTCCAAATAAGAGAGGGGGAAAAAAAGGAAATTCCAAAAAATGTTATTTTAGGAAATATTTAAACATTTCCATTTGATTTGTCCTTCCCCGATTTCTAGGGTCTTCTCACACTGCCTCAACTCCAGGGGAGTCTCTGGGTTGCTCCCCAGAAGTCAGGGGTGGCCCAGGAAGTCTCCTGGAATCACAGGAGTCTCCCCCCAGGAACAGAGTGCCTAGAAACTTTTAGTAGGCTCCTAGCTATATGTCAGGGTCTCAAGCCAGAGATCTCAGAGCTTCCAAGCTCCCTGCTATGGAGCTGTGAGCGCAGAAGCCTGGGATTCCCTGCCTTGAGGCAGTCAATGTGGCAGGGCCACCCCAGAGCCATGGACCCTGGGAGCCCCAGTCCTTACACAGTCCACATGGTGGTGATGCCCTGGAGTCATGGATCCTAGAAATCTGGTCTCCTCAGCAGCCTGCTAGATGAGGTGGCAGGAAACCAGGCAGGTTTCTAAATGAACCCTGCCCAGGCAGGATCCCATTGGACCCTTTCTGTCTATTAGCGGAAGTTCATCAACACTGAAATATGTCTGTGAAACATTTAGTTTTGATTAATTAGCATTTTCCAACAACAAACAACAACTACAACAACATTGTCAGAAAATTCCTGACAAACTATACTTACAACCTTGTTACTGATGTTAACTCTGCAGCACAACAAACATTAGAAGCCAAGCTTGAGACGCAAGAGAAGGAAACTTGCATCCGAAGAAGTGGGTATTCACCCACGAAAGCTCATGCTGCAAAAACATCTGTTCGTCTATAAGGTGCCACAGGATTCTTTGCTGCTTCAAGAGAAGGAAAGACACACTAATCATTATGGGGAACACCATCACGTGACAATGACTTCAATTGGTTACTGTCACCCACAAACTCCTTAGTGCCAAGTGGGTTACAAGAATATCCTGATGTTGGTATGTACATTCTGGTTCACCAGAGAATATCATGTAAGGTCTTAAAAGAAAGCCAGGGTGATATTGGTCATTAATATTGTTGTGAAATGTATGTACTGACACTATGTAAGGAGTTATCTATGCATGCTGAAAATATGTTCCTGAAGTCTGTGTCAAGGCAGAATTGACAAATAGACTTCTGCCAGAGAAATATGTTTATTCACCTGTCTCTTTTGGGCTGCATGTAAATTAAGCATTGGAAACCAACACAATGGAAGCCCTATTTACATACAAAATCAACAGGGAGTCAGCACACTGGAAAATAAACCACAAGGGGTCAACCCTGATCGTAGGGACAAACAATGAACTTTGGGGGATATAAGGAGAAGGCAAAAGGAGACACCTTTATCCCTGCATCTAGGAAATAAATGGACAGTGTGTTTATATTAATGGAAATGGGCTCTGAACCAGGCTTTGTTCAAAATGCTGCAAAGGGCATTTGGGGTGAGCTAGATGTATTAGACTAAAGGTTAGCCTGTTAAGTTTAGTCTTTAGAAAACATGTTATACTTTTGTTTTATATGTAACCTGTTTTCATTATTCTTACTCGCTATCTCTTAAATCTTGATAAAACAATCATAAGTTTATTGTCAATTAACTATAAATATATCTCAGTCCTGTGGTGTTATACAAGGAGCTGATCCCGAGTTGAGTCATTCAAGCAGGTGTGTATACTGTTCCTTTGGAGACAGCAGACCTGGTATTACTGTGAGTGTTCAGTGGATAAGGGGCTGGCCACTGCAAGGGAATGTTTTAAAGAGGCTCAGGTACCCAGTATACCTGTTAACCTTCAAGGCAAAGGAAGGGCTGGGATAGCTCAGAGGAGATTGATTGTGTGATTAGCAGACTGGAGGTGTCAGGGAGCTAACTTCCACTAAAGCACAAGCAAACCTCTTTCTCACTGGAGGGTAACAAGGTGACTCACAGTTCTGAGTACCTTAAGAACAATCACAGTGGCATAGTCATGGCAGGATTTACCCACAGTTTGCTGGTTAGCTAAGGATCACGTTCCAAACACTGAAGTAAGAAGATTGGAAACAGATAGGATTGTTACAGCTGATTATTTTCTGTTTATGTATTTTGAGTAAAGGAAATACTATAAAAGAAAGTATACAACGAGTAACCATAATGAACAGCAAAAAGACAACCTGATCTATCATGAGGACTTGAGGTCTAAAAGACTGGAGGTGTCCGGAAGCTGACAAGTTAAGCATAAGCAAGACTCTCTCCCACTGAAGGCAAGAGGGTTACAAGGTGACTAACAATCCTGGGTACCCCGAGAACTATCACAGTTACACACATTAAACTTCTGCTACACTGAATTCTCATCTATCTTGATCTCCCGAACTGGATCCCCAAGAGACTCAACAACTAATCCTTTCTGTGGCTATGGGAAGAAGGGGTGGGGTGTCAGTAAAGAGTCTAACAAAACATGAACTGATAAGAGGGAATATAAAAATAAGGGAAGAGAAGAAAAGATCCTCACCATCTTCCAGCTATTTGAATGCCCAACTCAAATAAATGGAAAAATAACATTACAGTTAGATCATTCTCCAATGAAAACTTAATTAGACCATACAGCTTGACAAGATTTATCTGCAACACAGAAAACTATAATAAAATATTAACTTCCTCCCCATAGCAACATCTATCCCATTAAAAACTCCACCATTTATCCCAATCAAAATACCAAACAGCTGTGCTAGTCCATCTCAATCTGACCTTAACAGGATCTCTTAAAATGCCCTTAACGAACTCAAACTGTCAACATTGGTTTGACTAATACATTCATTTAAACTTCTCTGGTACATCAGGAAAATAGAAGAGATATGATTTATGACATCTTTGCCCACCTACGTGCTGGTGAGACCAGGTTGCTGACATCTGTCTATCTAATCTACCCATTATTTGTATTTATAGAGCACCCATCATGGTAGTGTCTCAGCCTAGTATCAGAGTGGCTGAAAACCATTACAATCTAATAGACTTTGGGAACCTAACTGAAAATGGTGGTGGTCACACTAACTCAGGAGAACAAAAATAAAAGCCACCACAGCTTTTGCTATAATTTCATGCAGTTTTCTGTTGTTCTTTGTTTAACAGAATACAGAGCCTTTCACCCCTTGGTCGCTAGTCCAAGTCCAATTCAATTTTCTGCATGTTTCTTTTAGGGTTGAAACTTTCCAGGTTTGGTCTGAGTCTAAAGGTGATTTTTTAAATTTTAATTTGAGAAAATCCACTTAATATGTTTCTGAGTTTAGTTAAGGTTTCTTTCAAGCCTCTCTAGCCAAGGCAGCCCAAAGGAACATCTCGAATTAACATAATTCCTGAATGCCCTACGCAGTGTCTAGCAATCACTTTTGTGGCTGCAAAGACCAGCTGCTGTAGCTACGTTGAGAAGGATTTGCAGGCAGTTTGGGTCAGATTTTTACAGGAGTTAATCACTGAGGCGCTTTTTGAAAATCCCACTAAGCACCTATCTGCATCTTTGGGTGCCTAAATACCCTTTAAAAATACCAGCATAAATCAGGAGTAACTCCAGATAAGTCAGTGGAATTGCACTACTGCAAAACTAGCAAATAAGACCAGACTTGGACAACATGACTTTTCACCAAAAAAACAAACAAACCTCTTAAACATTACAAAAATCATGGTGGTGACACACTGCCACCCATACTCGTAAGTAATACTGCTCCTGTATTCTAAAGTAGCAGCCTCAAACACTGCTACTTGTAGTAGTGTTACTGCAGGGTCATCATCAGATCAGCAGTGATAGATAGAGTAGATCAGATGTCTATCCAAGCCGTTTCAGGGTTATGCTGATTTCCTGTGCTGTGGGTTTTGGGCCTGCTTGCAGGTCCCAGGCAGAGCAATCGTGTTGCCACACTGTGCTATGTCATTCCAGTCAGCACATTGGCACTCAGGTGGAACTCTGTCACAGTTTGATGATAAGTTGACACTTTCTTGGCACGGTGCCACAATCTCCTAGCACTGTGAAAGGCAAGGGAACAGCTGCCACCAATAGCATGGACATGACTCAAGCTGGGGGTGAATACATGGCATTCCCTATATTCCTCATCCACCATCTTGTGCTCCAGAATGTTTTTTTAAAAACGTCTGTAGCTTTTATTGTTATGAAGATAGGCTTACTTTATATTTTGGAAGTTAACTGATTCAGTGACTTCTGCCTCCGTTTACTGGACCTGAGACAATATCTTTGAGGGATGTGAATTGCCTCATTAATCTCAGTGAGGTTTTAACTCAGAGATCCCATTATGAGAATTTAAATGTCAGCATTAACTGTCTCACTGCTTCTCAAAGTGGGTAAGAAAGGAGAAAAGGACCATGCAAGCACACTTTGCTGAGAGTGACGTCACATTTTCGTGCCAGGCCCCCCGGGGGGTGGGGGCTCCAGAGAGCAACCCACTCTGTCCTCTCCAGAGTCCGGGAGGAACTTCGCCTGGCAGATCACAGCCGGGCACCCAGGCTCTACGGGCGAGCCCGGCAGGACACCTGAGCCCCGCCAAGCGGCGCACCAAGCCTTGACACGGGCACAGCGTCCTGTCAGCGGCCCCTGTCCCGGGCATCCCGACTGGGCGGAGCTAGGACAAGCTCCACCCCAGCTCCGGCCCCTCACGAGCGGGCTGCCTGTCACGGTGCGGTGAAGCCAAACACGCGGAGGGTAACAAACTTGTCTGTGGTGGGGGGGGTGCCCAGCTACAAAGAATCGTCCCCTACTCCCACGGGCACTTTCTCACGCCCGTGAGGCCCAGCACTGCGCCTGCGCAATTGTCGCCCCACCCCCATCCCGCCCCTCGTCGACGCAACCTCACTTGCGCAGTGAGTCTCCGTCGCCCCGGACCGTCGCTAGCTGACGTACATTGCGCCTGCGCAGTGAGTCTCCCCTCCCCCCGTCCCTCGTAGCGGAAGTGGCTGGGGACTGGGAGCTCCAGTTCCGTCTCGGTGTTGTTCGCGCTGCACAAAATGGCGAAGATCGCCAAGACCCACGAAGGTGAGAAACGGAGCCACCCCCGCTCGGGTGCGCGCGCGCGCGCCTTGTTGCCCCCGGGCACCGCGCCGCCGGGCCCGGTTGACCGCGTGGGGAGCGGCGCAGGCCGCGGCGAGCGGTGGGTGGGCGAGCGGGCGGGCGGGCGAGTGGGCAGGGCCTGCGTGTAATGGCGTCTCTGCCTGCGTCTGCTCCAGGCCCCCCCGGTCTGGCCTGGCCCGGCCCGGCCCCATGCGGGCCGCCCCGCCGCGGGAGAGCGGCGATGGGTTAGCGGCGGGCGCCGAGCGGGGGTGGTGGACGCCGTAACACGGGGGCGGGCTGGCGGGAGCGGCTGCGCTTCATTTTTTGAAGGTGACGTCTGGCCCGCGAGCCCCCGGTCCGCCTCCGGTCGGAGCCCGGCTCGGTCCTGCGCAGTCGCCTTCCCGGCTCCGGGTAGAGGCGAGCCATGTGCGGATCCAGTCTGGATGTGATTCAGTGTCGGAAACTCCGCCTCGCTCCCAGACGCTCACCGTGTTCCCATTCCCGTTGCCTCTCAGTTAGAAATACAAAGGCGGGTTATTGTCTCCTACTGACTTAAAAAGTGTTGCACCAAAGCTAGGTGGGGGTATTCTCGCGTTACAGGTGGCTGCACGGCAAGTCTGGGAACTTAATAAATACTGCATGTTACAATTTACTATCCTTCCACACCAGAGACTGGGAATTGGTAACACGTGTTGATCTTCTTGCGTAGTCTCTTTCTCGCTCGATCTCCTCCATTTCAATAGTATTTATTTTGTAATAAAGAAGTTGATACTGGGTTGCTAGGGAGAATAGAGACACTTGTTACTTATATAGTGCCCAGGTGTGATGATGATCCTGAAATACTGTTAGCCACTCTGCCCACGTGAGGTTATACAGTAATCTGTCCTGATGAGAGCCCAATTCTACATGGTAGGAGCACTGTTGACTTCATTGAGGCTCTGAGTGGCTGTAAAAGGATCTCTTCAAGCACAGTCAGTTGCAGGATTGGGCCCTTAACTTGTCATTATAGTAACTGCTGTTATAAAAAGTTTATGTGGGTTATTTGTAGCCAGATTCATTTCCCCAACTGAGCATATGCAAAAACTGTCTTGCCGGAATATGTCTGCAATACTTCCTAGTCCTGAAACAGCTTTAAAGCAAATTGTGAGATAACTGATAGAACAAAGGCACTTAGTAGTCCACCACACATATAAACAATTTATATTTGAATGCATCATACACAACTCAAATGAAGGGTGTTGATCTGCCAGGATTTGTCTGTAATAATTTCAGTTATTGGATGTAGCATATGGATGCTGGGGTGATGTTGGTGGCCTATGAATATACAGGATGTCAGACTGAATAATCTGATGATCCCTTTTGGCCTTAAACTCTATGACTGTGTGGCCATGTCTACACTATGGGGATGGTAGCAGCATGGTTACAGTGCTGTAACCATGCCAGGATAGGTCCATAGTGTAGATGCAGCATATAGTGATGGAAGGGGGTTTTCTGTCACTATAGGAATGCCACCTCTCTGCTCTGGGTTTGGTCAGCATAGGTACAGCACTCAGAGTTGTGGATTGTTCAAACCCCTGAGTACTGTAGGTGTGTCAACCTAAATTTTAAGTATAGATAAGGCCTATCATTGTGCAGAGAATCTGAGTATTCCGTGGGTTGCCAGGGCCACTGAGTTTCTTCGGTGTCTTGTCAGTGGTACCAGACTTCATAACCATAATTTACCAAAAATGGTAACAATTCAAATATAAATTCCAGTCTTGCAAACATGCACATGCTTAATTTAACCAGCTTCATACTCCATTGGCTTTAAAGGGACTATGAACTAAGCATGAGCATGTTTGCAGGGTTGGTTAGTCTAACTGCCAAGGTGTTAGCCTTGGATCACAAATGAAATGAGTTTTTGTCAGCATGATTAACAACCACATTCGTGTTCAGTGTTACAACTGCAGAGTGTTGTAGTATATAGCTAAATATTCCAAGAAGAATGTCTGAGAAAAAAATATATCATAAAGCAATTTTCCAGGGATCAGAACAGAGAGATTAACAGCTTCAAACTCTTATTGTCAACTGGATAATTTTAAAGGGAAGCTGTCAGGCATAATTATTTTGCTTATGTATGAGCACCTAAAAGTGATTCGCTAGAAACAAAAGTGAAACTGAATAATTGGGCTCAATGTCCAAACTAAGGCTTTGTCTACGCTACGGACCTTACAGCGGTACAGCTGTGCCGCTGTAAGGTCTCACATGTAGCTGCTTTTTGCTAGCAGGCACCTGCTGGCATAATTAAACTACCCCCAATGAGTGGCATTTGCTGTGTTGGCAGGTTTTTGGGGGTTTTTTTGTTTTTTTTTACAACCCAACCAACAAAAGTTTTACCGACAAAAGTGGTAGTGTAAACAAAGCCTAATTGAAGTAGACAAAAAATAAACAGTGAATTGGGAAAAGTAAATTAAATTAAAAATATTTCTTTAATATAATATGTTAATACTGGCCCAGATTCTTATACCTTTTCTCACATTGAATAGTACCTTATGCCACAAGCTGTCAATTGAAGTAAATGGAGCTGTTTGCGGCGTAAGGTACTACCAATGTGAATTCGGTTATCACATTCTGGCCTCCCTGGAAAAAAAAGTGCTTTGTCTAAATTATTTTTAACTTGAAGATATCAGTTGTATTTGTAAAGACTCAGTGCTCAATACCCGTTTTTCTAGCTAAATCATACTCATGATACTATGCTTTGTTTAAATACCATGGTTTATAAAATTTACAAAATAGGGTGAAATGCAGAAAAGGAAGAATTAATACTTTCATGTTGTCAGATATTATAATTGTCTTCTTCAATATTAAAAGCAAAGAAAGATTAGAATGCAGTTTTCTTTTGAGAAAAGTACAGTTCTTCTTCAGACTTAAATTAACAATTCTATATATTTATATTAAGGTCCCAAACCAGTAAAGCACTTAAGCAAATGTTTTGCTGAATCAGGCCTGAGATGATGATCAGTTAATTTTGCCAGGATTTTTCAAGATAAATAGGAAAGTCACCACGCTCATTAACTGCCTTTAAATAAGCCTTTTAACTGATCTTAAACTAAAGTCTTTGCTGCCTAGCATAGTACTTTTTAAATATGCAATCATGCTACCTGTCTTTGATTTCCTACGCTAAGCGGGGTTGTGTCTGATCAGGGGTTGTATGAGTGATCTCTACAAAAAACACTTGCTGTAACTTGCTGTTGATTGATCTTTTCCTTTTAAAGGGGTATCTTCACTAGACTCTCTTGCCACAAAACATTCACTATTGCTACATGTTCAGTTCTATTGGTGGTAGAACTGATAAGGCTCCAGAGGGTTGTTTTAAGCACTGTCACACAAACTGATCTACACAACATAGTCCTTAAGACATGACAGATATTGATGCCTTGGTTATTTGAGTAATACGGTGTAACTGAACCACTGGTAATGATGGGAAATTTTTGCAGCCTGTTCCTGTTGAAAACAAACAGTTGTGAGGGTACACAAAGAATGCAGAATTGGGGCCTAAATCAATGCTGACCTTATACTAAGAGTGTGTGTTTTAGTTACTGTCTCTTTGGAAAGAGATAATGTACTATTCTGCTTTGAAAAATACCATAAAAGTGGCATGGTGAGGTTCCATAGTCATTGTATCTCAATGATTCCATATCAGATTTGCTCACAATTAAAATCCATTTTTCTATCGAGCAGCCCTGAAAACTGCACCTGAGCCCTCAGACTGGGTTCTTTAATTCTCACACATGGTAACCAGTTATAAGGATTTGTCAGGTAAAATTATTCCCTCAGTTGCGTATGTACAAAACATTCCCTTGTAATGCTTACCATAATTTGACCTGCGGTGTTTTTTAATTATTAGTGACAGTGTGTGAGAGGAAAGGAACCCAGCTTTGATTTCCGATTTGTAGAGCTGATTTGATTTTGAGTTTGAGTTTGTAGAGCTGACAGATACAGTTAAAAAGATGTTTTTTTCCCTAAACTAAGCCATTTTTATGTGAATCAGTGACCCACTATAAACCTGGAAGCCTAAAAGGCCATTTTCAGAGACACTTCAAAGTTAGCTTGATTTGACTCTGTGTTTCTATGTGGCCCAAGATTTCAGATTTTAAAATAAGTTTTACAAAACCTAATATTAGTAACTTTTAATGAAAATAAAGTTTTAGACACCAGGCTGGGTCACAAATCCTGTAAATTTTTAAAACTTAACAGTTTTTAATTTATTTTAAAATTTTTTACAGGATTTGTGACCCAGCCTGGTGTCTAATGCAAGATAACTGGAAAATAAATCTGACAAATCCATTCATCCTGGAAAGTAGAAATGAAATGAAGAGAGATAATAAAGAACACAGATAGTGAAAGGTTTTTAAAAATCCTTTCAGCTTTAATTATCCTAAGATGATCTACCAGCTGACAGTGCTTCTTAAAAATTGAGCATTAGACCACTTACGGTCATTACAAATGTTTATGGGATTTCTGCAAGTGTGGGGTATAAACCCAGTGTCCCGGTCAAGTACTGGGTTGTGTAATTGTTTGGCCTGCTGAAATTGCCTCCTCCAGTTTTGATCAGATAATGTCTTAAAATATCTCTCTATTAAAATGAAGTACAATAGGAGTGCAAATACAGCCAGACGTTTTGTGGGGATTTCTGTCCTCTTTGCTGATGAACCCACATCTTTGCTATCACTGTAACATATTTTGAGTAATTGTAATATTAAATTATAATTAAAAATTTAATTATTGTTGTGGCACTATAAATGGCAGGCACACACTATAATCCCATTTACAGTTATAGCCTCTAACAGTTCTACGGACAAATAGTTTATTTCTTGTTTGCTGGCTTGGTTGGGAATATAATAGAGTTGCACGTTTGAGTCTTCGGGAGGTAGTGAATGTCTGGCGTTGTTATAGTTTTATTATCACTCTAGTTGATTTAAGGCCTGATCCTGTTTACGTCGAAGACAGTGGCAAAACTCCCATTCATTTCATTTGGAAAGGCAGAGTGTGGGTATATATGCGATTAGTGTCTTGGGGCATCACTCAGAGGGCAGAGTTAAAGTTTCATGGACATGTACCATAACTCTGTATATCCTGCTTTCCAGAAGTTTGAGTTTGCCTAACTCGAATTGCTGGAATGGCGTGAGATACCTCTGGGCAACCTTAACTCTGTGTTAACAAAGTCCTTTGTCAATGAATTTCTTAGGGTTTTTTTTTTTTTTTTAAACGGAAACATGTTGTTGGTAGGAGTTAGTGGTCATTTAGGCAGTTGTAATGTGTGTAGTTGAAATGCTACTTCTGCCAGGTAATGATAATACTTAGTTCTTAGGTAGCAGTTTTCATCAGTAGATGTCAAAAAACTTTACCAAGGAGAAAAATATCATGCTGTCCATTGCACAAGTGGGGAAAGTGAGGCCCAGAGCAGTGAAGTGAGTTGGCCAAGGTGAGCCAGCATGCTAGTGGCAGGAATGGGAATAGAACCCAGACTTTCTGAGTTCCAGTCCATTGTTCACCCCATAGGCCACATGGTTGCTATGTGATTCCTAAGTGCCTCTCCTCCCCACCCCCCATACACTTTGTTATAGTCGAGTGGGATAATGGCTGTACTTTCAAATGTTTGGACTGTATGCTTACGGGGTCAGTGAGAGAAATCTGACATGGATTATGTCTAAAAAAAACCTTGATGATTTTATTACATGCTAGTTACAGTAACTTCAAATGAGTGAGAGAAGACTGGTGTGTTTCCCTCATGCCCTGCAAAGTACATCCCACCACTGCCATTTCTAGCTTACTGTCCCTTTGCTGTCCCATTAAGCCATTCATGGGTGAGGTGTGTACAAAAAACATTGGTAGAATCTGTGAACCTTAATACAAGCTGTTTTTTTCAGATGGACTGTATCTCAGGAACCTCTTGCTAAAATGACCCCAAATTTGGATAACTAAGCCAAATTTTATGAGCGAGCATGTGTATTTTAGATCACTTAGAAAAATCACCCTTTTAAAAAAAAAAAAAAGTCTTCTCAATCTTAGCAGCTGGAGAAGTGGTGCTCCACTATAATATGTTATGAAATTAATCATCAGTGATTGCTTTGCTGTATCTGGATTTCCAACACAGGATAATCAAGAAAGAATAGGAGGCTCTGAGAAGTGTGAAGTAGTCCATTGATCTCAATGTTTTAATTCTCAGGAGAGCACCCCATGGAGATGAATGCAGCCTGAAACAGTAGCTCTGAGGGCTGTGAACTTGTGTGTTCATCTGAGACCTTATCTACACTACAAAATTATGTCAACCTATATTACGTCGGCGTACAGCTGCTGCAGTAATTAAATTGCTTTTGAATGCCTACACTGTGCTCCTTGTGTCTAGGGTAACCAGATGTCCTGATATTAGGGGCTTTGTTTTATATATGAAATTATATCCCTCGTCCTCCTGCCCCAGAAAAGTGTCCCAATTTTCCACACTTGCTATCTGGTCACCCTGTTTGTGTCAGCGGTACATGTCCTCATTAGCAGCACTTGCATTGATGCAGATAGCAGTGTCCATAGGTAGCTATCCCACTGTGCAGCGTGCCACCATCTAATGCAGGGTGTTTTGGGAGGGTTTTGCAATGCCTCATGGGACCAAACGAGTCACGCGGGGTGCTGGGAACATGATTTCAGCATCTCATAGTGCAGTGTTCTCCATCCCATAATGTTTTGTGCCTCTTTTCAAAATCCCCACAAACCTGCATGTCCCTTCTCACTGTCTGCCATCTGTGTCAGAAATATGGATCCTGCACACTCTACTATTCTCATGAGCATTGCAAGCATAGGGCACCTGATCTTGCAGTATTTGCAAAGCCACCAGAGGAGCTGCAGGGAACATGATGAATCCATGGAGGCTAGATGTCTGTGGGACGTAGAAAGAAACAATTCAAAGTTATTGGTGGTATTCACAGAGCAGCTGCAGATGATAGAACACTGGTTGTGGACCTGGTAAAGGAGCATCAACTGTTGGGTTTGCACTGTCATGCAGGTTTTGGATAAGGAGCAGTAGCTACAGAATTTTCGGATGCACAAGGCCACATTCCTGGATCTGTGTGCAGAGCCCTCCAGCAGTGACACCAAACTGAGATCTGCACTGACAGAGGAGGAGCAAGTGGTGATTGCTCTGTGGGAACTTGCAATACCCAATTGCTACCAATCAGTCAAATGACTGTGACACTGGGCAATGTGCAGAACATTATGGTTTTGCAGCAGTGGGGTTCCCAAAATGTAGTGGAGTGATAGGGAGATGCATGCCATCTATTTTGGCCCCAGACCACCTTGCCACAGAGTACATCAACAGAAAGGGCTACTTTTCTGTGGTAATGCAAGCATTAGTCAATCACTGTGGACACTTTACTAACATCAGTGTGGACTGATCAGAGAAGGTGCATGATGTATGCATCTTTAAGAACACAGGTGCTGGTCAGAAAGCTGCAAGCAGAGACTTTCTTTCCAGATTGATAGATTACCACTGGGGATGTTGAAATGCTGGTAGTGATCCTGGGAAACACAGCGTACCCCATGCTCCCATGGCTCAGGAAGCTGGGCACCAGCTGCTTCAACAGTTCCAAGGAGTGCTTCAATTACAGGCTCATCAGATGCAGAATGACAGTTGAATGTGCCTTTGGCTGTTTGAAAGGTCGCTGGTGCTGTCTACTCAAGATTGAAATTCAGTGAAAAAAAAATCTCAATAGTTCTAGCTGCCTGCCATGTCCTGCATAATATTTATGAAGCAAAGAGGGGAAAGTTTCTGCTGGAGTGCTGGGAAAGGAGAGAGGGAATGCAAAGGTAGAATGTCTGTCTCCTGATTTTGAGCAGCTGGATACCAGAGCAGTAAGAAGAGCTCAAACTAGAGCTATTTGGTGCACAGAGGCTTTGGCTATGTGTACAATACTGTGGTAAGTTGACCTACGCTATGCAACTCCAGCAACGTACCTTGGGTCAAGTTACCACGGGGTCTATACCATGGGGGGTTGACGGGAGAAAATCTCCCATTGACTTACTCTACCCCTGACTAGAAGAGTAAGGTACAGGGGTTGACTGGAGAGTGATCTGCAGTCGATTTGGCGGGTCTTCACTAGACCCGCTAAATCGATGCCAGTGGATCAGTCTCAGAGCATCTATCCCCGCAGTAGTGTAGACCTGCCCTTTGAAAGACCATTTAATTAATGAGCTCCAGTAATGTGTGCTGCTGTAGTGCGCTCTACCTGGCATTGCTCTTTTGCACCCTGATATGAACCTTGTAATGAGTGCTGTGTATGTAGTAATATAACATTGTAAAGGTATCTATTACTATTGTCTGTGAATGATGTCAGCCCTACCCAGCATAGGTTGTGAACTAATAAAGATTAATTAAGTTTCCAAAAATATACTTTTATTCCATACCCATGCAAACAGACACATTTATAACTGAATAAAACTTAATAAATAATGGGAAACGGGTTAGTGAATGTCATTCACTAGCTAAGATAAATGTTGAACAGTTGAGGTCATTTTAGGCATGATCAGAACTTTGTTTTAATCCTTAGGTCTGCTAAAAAAGAATTGAGAATGTGCCAACCTTAAGAACAGTACTGGGGTAAGCTGTATCTCAGGAACCCCCCCAAATTTGGCTCACTTGCAGTACATTTAGATATTATTCTAATATAACTGTGCGTGAGAGATGCTACTATAAGAGGATCACTTTGGAATAGGGAGGAAAAAAATCAGTCTTTTCTGTGTAATGTTAAATATTGCTGCTTATTTGCTGGATTTTTCTCAAATGTCTCACCACTTATCATGCTTGTAAACTTTGCTTTGGCAACAAACTATATAAGAATACTAAAATTGATTATTTCTTCCTAGATATTGAAGCACAGATTCGAGAAATTCAAGGGAAAAAGGCTGCCCTTGATGAAGCTCAGGGAGTAGGCCTTGATTCCACAGGATACTATGATCAAGAGATTTATGGTGGCAGTGACAGCAGGTTTGCTGGATATGTGACTTCTATTGCAGCAACTGAACTAGAAGATGTAAGTGAAACATATTGTTTGATTTAGGGAAAGCCGTCAAAATAATTCAGATCTTAATTTTGTTTCTCTGAGTATTTTTAAATTAGTCAAATAAAGAAAAAAACTAGCAGATTTCTTTACAGATTGAATATTTTAATCTTAAAATTTCAAACTAAGTAAAATTTAAAATTGTAATTTACATAGATTCTAAGAGTAAAAAGAGAGAAAATAAAAGGGATTGTCTTTTTGCTGGTATTTACCTCCTTTCCTCAATAATGTCGTTAAATAAAAGACTGTCAAAATATTCATTCCCAATGTTTACAAAGTTTAGGCAAATATTTTAAGTCATAACCAAAATTCTAGTTGTGTGAATAGTCACAAAACACCTATTAACTCCTCTGACTATAAAGAAGTAGACCGTGTAGTTTAATAACCCAGGTATACTCTTTAAAAGAGTATATGGGGTAAGGAGAAGAGTAAACAAAACAAAAGTTAAGCTGACACTTGTAATTCAAAAGTTGGTTACATAGTAGGTATTTTGATACTTGCTTACTAGTTTTTTTTGGTCAAGTGCTATTAGTTGTCATTTGAAGAGGTCAAAGGCTGCATTTAAAACAGACCTCCTAATGAAGGGATAAAGTCAATTTAATAACTTTTGCATATATTTCAGTTCAAATGGCTTACTTTTAATAGCTATTTAATAGTATTAAAACTGGCTACTGAGCTGTAGCAGGGAATGTCTGTACTGAATATAGTTAGATTACTATATGTACAGTATATATATTGTAGGTACTTTTCACATGAGAATTTCTAATAATATTTCGTTTAGAATTCTGTTTGTGATTCAGTAGCTATTATTGAGTGGGCAGTTTCTTTATAAGTTTCTGATTCCTTCCAGCCCCCACCCACAGGTTTCCCATCAGCATTCCCTCGTGAAATTTTGTCATTCACATCGCCCCCTTTTTTTTTTCCCCCCCAAAATTTCAGATTGAATTGATTTACTGGGGATTGTGTAGAGTGGAGATTCTTTTTATTAGGTATATTACATGCCTCTGGCATCTTACATTTCCAACAATTGATGTTGGAGATCATCTGGTACTTCTGTTTAACAAGTATAGACAATTTACTTCAGGCTTGACAACATGTGGCAGAACACATGATGCTTGCACCTCGGCAAGCTATATTTTAATAACGTAAGTAGCATCATCTGCTCAGCAGTTGATTTTTTGGAGTAAAACTGTACTTTTATGAGCAGGGGGATAAAGTATAGAGTAAATGTAGCTGATTCTATTTCAATACAATATAGAAATCTGTAGCTATAAAATGTAAATCTTGCAACATGCGGTTTAAAATAAACAATACATTTATCTTTCTGAAAATTTTGTTTTGACAGGATGATGATGACTACTCCTCTACAAGTTTGCTTGGTCAGAAGAAGCCAGGGTACCATGCTCCAGTGGCGTTACTTAATGACATACCACAGTCAACTGAACAGGTGAATTTTCTTAAATATATGAGTATAGAGGAAAGTCATTCTAGGTTTTTTGTGTAAGTGTTTTTGGTTTTTAGTAAAAGATTATACAATATATTATCTTAAAGTGGTTCCTATAGCTTTTATGTTCCATATTTTTAAGACTTTAAAAGCCATTTGGAAAAATACCTTAGTTCTTTCCCTATGAAACTGGCACTTTTATAATTACTAAAAACAGGGGCAAGTGCTTGAAAATCATCTTTATAAGGAGGAGAAAAAACTACAGTTAAGTGAAAGAGCAATTAATTTGAAGCATGGTAATGTGGTTTAGTCAGATGTGACTGCTGGACAGAAATTCACTGGTAGAAATCACTTTTTCCAGTTGTAAAGGGTAATTTCCCCTCAGTTTACTGTTCCGATGTTTTATGATTTGAGACTGTAAAATAAATCCTAACCCATGTAATAATACTGGAAACCCACATGGGTTTACCTTTCTACCACTCATCAGTTATCTTTCATACTGCTATTTTGTATAGTGGGCTAACAATCAAATATTCTTTACTTTAAGTATGATCCCTTTGCTGAACATCGTCCACAGAAGATTGCAGATCGAGAAGATGAATACAAAAAGCACAGACGGATGATGATCATTTCTCCTGAGCGTCTTGATCCTTTTGCAGATGGTAATTGGTTTCACTTTTTTATAGGTCTTATCAAGTTTGTTGTCTTAAATTGTCTTTAGCCCTTTGATTTCTTTTGGCATGCTTATGAACTTAGTTTTGTTTTAAACATCCCCTTTTTTATATAGATTTTTATAGATTTGGTTGAAATCATAGATGTCATATTTTTCATCTTTATAACACAAGTTTTCTTTCCAGGTAGAAGGACAAGAAAATAATGAGCCATTGCCATAGAAACACAAAGGGTTAAAGGTTTCTCTTTTCATTTTGTTTTGGGTTGTGTACTGTACTTTGAACAACTTATGTATTTTGTGCTCAAAAATAATAGTACTTTGAGTACATGGAAAGTTTTCATTCCAAATCATAGATTTACAGGATTATTGCTTTTGAAATGCTAATTCTCAAAATAGAGCACATAATTCTTACCATCTTATGTTAATGCAGGTAGTATAGCTGAGTGAAACAAAAAGCATATAAAGAGACTTTGATACTTTTAATAGTGCAAGTCTGTTCTGCTAATTTTAGTATGCAAGTCAGCACAAGGGGCATAATGGGCCTGATGGAAGTTTTCCTCAGGTGAGTGAGTTTCACAAGAGAAAATAAGGCGCCTGTTTGCTTAAAATTAGAATCTGTTGCAGGTTTTATAAATTAGAATTTCAGCCTGCATGAATTAATAGGGATATTAATTATTTTACTTGCTTAATTGTAATAATTGATATAAACATGTTTTGTCAGAATTCACAGGCCCATACTAACTGTCCTTAATTTCTTTCCTACAGCAGTACTGCTATATGCCAGTCCTGTCTGCATTCTTAAGGGTGCAGTTCAACACATCCTGTGTAAATTATGGTGAAAAAGTATTCCAAAGGAAAGTCCTATCAAAGCTAGTGTCAGAATGACACTGCCAATTGGGCAATGATCTTCAGTATAGAAAATGTTTAAGAATTTTATTTTTCCTAAATTGTAATGCTATACTGCTTGTATAGCAAATCTGCACATTTTTTTAGAATAGTGTGTCCATGATAAGTCTCATTTTTATTTACTTGGGCTTCCGTAAAGTATTTAAAAATTAAAATAAAAACTCAAGATACACAGAATAAAACATGGTATACAAAAATCTTTTTGCCTGTGAGTATCATCATGATGGTAAATGTACTGTATTACAATCAACTCCCAATTGTAATTGTACCTTCAGAAGAAAAGAGGGTCAAATAGTATAATTTCATTTTTTTATAATATAAAAAATGAAGCCCTTCTACAATATGACACCTCAAAATAAAGAACTAGAGGGTTTTTTTGTCCAAATTTGTCAAATGTATAAACTGATCTTTATGCTAAAACATTTTGAATCATTATCTAGGTATACAGTAGTTATTCATAGTCAGATAACAAGTAGGATTTAACAGCTTACACAAGGTAATGTTTTGAATATAAATATCTTTCCAAAGTGTTACTAATGGTAAAGAGATAATTTTCTAGGCTTCTATTCTGCTGCTTGAAGTCAGAACTGCTGATGGACACAAAGGCACGAAAGTGTACGTATTCCGGATTAGCAACCCAGGAACCCATCACTTCTGAAGACTCTTAACTGTGTTGTCATTTTATCATTTTTATCTGCTTTAAAATATTTGTTTTAAACTGCAGTAGTTATGTTTGTGTTCAAACAGGTTAAATTGATCAACAAACTGAATAAACGTAAGATACGTGTAATTTTTAAAAAAATTCAATCAAAAAAGTAAAATTAAGTGATTATGGAATAATATAATATTAGAGCAGGACAATGAAAAAAGTAGATTTTTTTGATTATCCTGTACTTATTGCATTCCTGTCCTGTTGCTGTTCTCTTCTGCAGGAGGGAAGACACCTGATCCTAAAATGAATGCCAGAACATATATGGATGTTATGCGTGAACAGCATTTAACAAAAGAAGAGGTCTGTTATCTTTTTAATCTGAGCTTAATGCTTTATTTGTTTTGTCTTGGATTTTTAAAGGAACGTGGGCCTTAGGCTACTTTGAAATCCAGTCTTCATGTGTAAATGTTATTACTTGTTTAAATATCACGTTTGTTTGAAAGCTTATCTACTAGGGTTCAAAATAACAGCTAAGATAATCATGGAGGAGGAAAATCTTTTTGTTGTTGTTCCTTTAATACGCACAAAGTAAATTACTTCCTGTTCAGTCAGTTACAGTCAGATTCCCATGTTGATCTTTCATTCAGCATAGACAAGAGAGAGATTTTTAAAAAGTGATTGTAAAACCCCAAAACAATTGCCAGAGGATTTTGATGACAGATATGATATCTGAACATACATTTAGTTCATTTAAAAAAATCTTAAATCAGTAGAGAATTCAAGTTGATTGTGTTTCTTTAAATTTGGCCTAAAATTTAAATTTGTTTTTAAAAGAAAAATAAAGTCTTTTAGAAGACTTTGAACTGGTTCCCCAAG
The DNA here is from genome assembly GCF_020497125.1 of Mauremys mutica. Taxonomy (NCBI): domain Eukaryota; kingdom Metazoa; phylum Chordata; order Testudines; family Geoemydidae; genus Mauremys; species Mauremys mutica. The sequence continues at coordinate 55,297,698 of NC_059081.1, read as the reverse complement.
CTATATTTGAATAGATTCCAAATTGGTTTTTAAAGAAATTTTTTTGCTGCAGTATTTGAAACCCACGTGTTGGGGTAGCTTCTGAGACCTTATCTATTCAGTAGCCTCCAATATCTTATTCACTCGCTTCCCAAGAACTCGGCTTAATACCAAACTCGTCTCTGAGGTATCTTTTATTTGCATGCAGTCAAACTACACTTGAGCTGATCAGGCTCAAGCATAGGGGGTGGGTACCAGTCATACAACACACCCAGAGTTAGAGCAAACCTTTTCCTTTAAATACGTTTACACATGACATTGTATTTACTATATATTGCATCATACATTTTGGGATTAGCTTGGTTACATTGTAGGAACCAGTCCTTGTACAGCATGCTCTGTCCATGTATGACTTACTCTTTACCTCATCTTCATATTCTGCATTTATCTTGTCCGTTGTAAATGGTTCTCTGGGTGTTCCCCCTTATCTTAGCTAATACAGTTATTCTGTTTACAGCCTGCTGATCCATTTACCTCCGTAGTCCTGTCTCCCAAGAAGTGAGGCCTAACACATGTCTAACTACTCATGTCAAGCCACGCCTATATTCCACTGCTTTTGTTTTTGTTGTTTATATTAGCATTCATTTAATTTGCATCATATTCCTGCCTCTTTGTGCTTTCTTTTTTAAGTTCACTATCCAGCAACACATTCCCAAGACTACAGTATTTGTAGTTATTTGAACTACCATTAATACTAGGCTTAAAGTACACACCACCGGGTGAAAGCTCACCTCGCCCATTAGGGCGTAATTCTATATTATAAGATTGCTCTGCCTTTAGAGCATCTTGCTGTAATTTTAACTTTGCTTTTATTTACATTATAAAAACTGGTACAAAATATAACAATTTTTCCATTTATTACCCTAGGAAATTTAGGTGTGAAACAGTACTTAGGCCAATTAAAATACCATTCAGAAATGGTCCTCTTCAGCCACCATACAATACTTGTTATCACTAGCATAGGCAGTTTTTTTCTTTATGAATGTTCCAGCATCTAAACTGTATTGTTCTCCTGGAGTGAATCCACATTCCAGCAACTCTGTAAGACATTACACCTGCACATGTAAGTGTCCCCTAGGTGCAAACAGCAGGATGTCTGGGGCATTCCAGATCTTGCATTGTCTTGCAACAGTATTTGAGGAAGGAAAACAAACTTTTTCCACCCTGTATGGGTTGCAGTGGTTTCGCATTTAACTTCATGGTATTGGACCCTTGTTAATTTTCTTACCCTGAGTAGCTGGTGTTCTCTCTCTTGTCCCACATTTTTAACTTTTCTAGGATGATAAAAGAGCAAGTTTTCTTGCTTCGTATCACTCACTTAAAGCTGGTTTGACTTTGGATAGCATGTATCCCCCACATACTTCACATGATGATATTAGAATACATTGATTCAATACTATACTTCTTTAAAAGCCATTACAGTAACTCCTCACTTAGTCTTCCCAGTTAATGTTGTTTTGTTGTTACGTTGCTGATCAATTAGGGAACATGCTCGTTTAAAGTTGTACAATGCTCCCTTCTAAAGTCGTTTGGCAGCTGCCTGCTTTGTCCCGCGCTTGCAGGAAGAACGACCCATTGCAGCTAGCTGGTGGGGGCTTGTAACCAGGGTGGACCGGCAGCCTCCCTATTAGCTCCCCCTATCAGCTCCCCACTCCCCCAAGTTCCCTGTGTTGCAGCCACCCAGCAGGCTATCAATTGGTAGTTCAGCTGTCCCTCCCCCCCACTGCCCTTTGCCTTGGAGCTGCTCCCAGAGACTCCTGCTTGCTGTGCAGAAGGAGGAGGGAGGGGGCTAATGTCAGGGTGTCCCCCTCCCCGCACTCCTGCACCCCACTTACCCCTTCTCCATACAGAACAGGGAGGGGACACAGATGGAGAGAGACAGAGAGCTTGGGGCAGCAGCTGCTGTCTCAACTTCCTGATCCACTTAAAAAGACAATGTATTTAATAGTGGGTCAGCTTACTTAAAGGGCAGTGTGCATCTCTCTCTCTCTCCCACACACACAAAGTGTGTGCCTGTCTCTGTCTGCTATGCTGTCTCCCCTCCCTTGTGTTCGTGCTGCCTTGTGTGAGAGGCTACATTAACAACGTGTTAATCCTTGAGGGCTCAGCCAGTGCTAGTTCATCATTTAGCAGCAAGGCATTCCCTGGGAAATATCTCTCCCTCTTCCACCCTGTAACTTTACCACCTCAACCAAGCTTCATAATCATCATAGCTGTGAACAGTATTAAATTGTTTGTTTAAAACGTATACTGTGTGTATATCTATATAATATATAGTGTTTTTTGTCTGGTGAAAAAAATTTCCCTGGAACCTAACCCTCCCCCCCATTTACATTAATTCTCATGGGGAAATTGGATTTGCTTAACATCATTTTGCTTAAAGTCGCATTTTTCAGGAACATAACTACAACGTTAAGGGAGGAATTAATGTATAACATTATATATATTATATGCAGTTAACAAAGCTTCATTAATGAATCCTTGGTTTTGCTCATTCAGTGGATGCAGTACTTTTGCTGGTACAGTATCTTCTATTGAAATGCTTAGTCATGTTCCCATGTCCCTAACCCTGTCAGCTGTTTTTAGATTGACATACTAATTTCAAACAGTCCAGTCCCAATCCTGTTAAGTTTCCTTTGGTCTCATTGCCCTCCATCTGGGCAGTCTTCTGCATTCTAAAAGATACATTTTTGTCCAGAATGTCCTTTCAACGTTTTTAATCATATTCCACTAAATTTTAGGGGGGCACAATCATTTGGGTAACTGCAGAATGTAAAATTCAGTAACACTGACACACAAACAAAACATCTTTGTACAATATTTTCTTAATAGGTCTTAACTCTAAATTATTTGCAACTGTTTTCAATCTAGGATATTTTACTCTATTTTTTTTTTAATTTATTTAAAATTTATTTACAAAACTCCACCATGTGGTTTTTGTTTTTCCTCACTTAGTAACATTTATTTTACACCACAGTTAAAACAGAACTTTTGGATAGGATTTCAGTGGTTGGGCTTCACACCTTATATTTACTGATTTTCCTTGGTGCTGGGTTTCTGTCTGCTTTCAAAGTACATGGCCATCTGAAAAAGAAAAGAGCCTACTGTGGCTCCTCTTTGGAGCCCTTGTAGGACTTTAATTAAGTAGTATGTCTTCTTTCATAATTTAACTTGCACTTTTTATTTGCTATAACATTTTTAGCTGTATTAATTTAATTATATATTATATTAGTATATTAATTTAATATTTATATGAAGGGGAACTGTTTTGTGCTTACAGAGTGTTCGTGTACCCCTATACAAGTCACTCTCTGATCACTCAGAGCCACCTTAAGGTTCATTGTTCATATGCCCGCTTCTCTTATGCCCATTCTTGGAGATGAATTGTCATTTTATTTTATTATTTTGCTTCTGCAGTTTTTTAGTTGTTTTACTACTGAAAAAGGGATCAAGGATCTTTTACCACTATCCTGGTTCTGGCCACCCTTTTAGTCCCTATTTTTATTTGCAAATTTATATTTAACTTTTATAACCTACTTAAAAAAAAAAAAGTTAAAACTTCATAAAAGCATTGAGACACTCAAAGGATTAACTAACAAAGTTAAGAATGCCAGGAGACGTTGGCTGCTGCTCAGTGTCTGTGTCACCTTTGCGACTTTGAATGAAAGATTTAGCTGGATTTTTAGTGGAATCTTTTTTAAAAGCCAATTCATTTTTCTGATACATTTTACATTTTCTTTTTAAATAGGAGTTTTCTTAAATTCTATGGTCCCGTAACTGTGTTGCAAACAGTTTTGAGAGACCAAATAAATATCTGCCTGCCAGCTGAGTCTTTGAACCTTCTTTCCTAAAATAATTTTACTCTCCTGAAGTTTTCCTTTTGTAAATTGCATGTTATGCGCAGATGACGCATTTCAATTGGTTACATTTCTGAACTGCAATTTTTATTTTTGAATTCAAGCTTTGAATTAAGTTCTTCACAGGAGAGAGAACTTTTTTGGCCTGTGCTCTAACTGCTGTATCCTTGCAACATTTTGTTTTTACTAGGGCTGTCAAACGATTAAAAAAATTAATCGTGATTAATCGTTCAATTAAAAAAATTGTGATTAATCGCACTGTTAAACAATAATATGCCATTTATTTACATATTTTTGGATGTTTTCTACATTTTTAAATATATTGATATCAATTACAAAAAAGAATAAAAGTGTACAGTGTTCAGTTTATATTTATTTTTGATAACAAATATTTGCACTGTAAAAAAAAATAGTATTTTTCAGTTCCCCCATTACAAGTACTGTAGTGCAATCTCTTTATCATGAAAGTTGAATTTATAAATGTAGAATTATGTTTAAAAAAAAAACCAAAAAAACCAACCCCTGCATTCAAAAACTAAACAAAGTTCACTCAGTTCTACTTCTTGTTCAGCCAATCGCTCAGACAAGCAAGTTTGTTTACATTTGCAGGAGATAATGCTGCCCGCGTTTTGTTTACAATGTCATCTGACACACTTGGCTTCAATGGAATTATGCTGATTTACCCCACTTGAGGATCTGGCCCATGTTTTTTATGTTGTCATCTTAATATTTATGTATATACTGATAAGTTAAAATAGAGTTCCATATTAATTATATATCCAAGTTGTCTAAAGCAATCTTCTTAACATTTAATTAAGATCAGACATATAGCTAACTAAAACCTAAATGAATAGCTTCAAATATTACATGCTGTGATATAATTCATTTAAAAATATTTTTTAAATAATACTTTTCTAAGCACTTGGGTAAAAAAGTTGTTTGGTTGAGGCAAATGTGTAGTAAAGTCTTTAAATGTACATTGTCTTACTAATCACATATTGAAAAGTATTCTGTAATTAATAACTTTTAAAATAAAATTTGATTTAACTTTCCATTTGTAATACATCTAGAACCTTTTAGAAAGACAGTGGTAAGACATGTTTGGCCTAAAATACTGGTTTTGTAAAAATCTAATACCAATATAGATATTTCTCTGAAACCTTTAAAAAGAATCTAGTGAAAACTTTTTTTAAAATAAATATTCTACTGCAGAATGCTGAACACAAACATTGCAGCTTTATGCTAGTGTAGGGGAACTTGAAATTAAAATTGACTAGAAATTGATTATAAACAGTGTCAAAATTTCATTGTCTAAGCTGAGAAAAATGCAAAAGGAAACAGCATGCAAGTGAATTAGACTTTACTGTCTCTGTTTTAGTAACCTACAATATTACCCTAAAGAAACTCATTTTAAGAATTTTTTTAACACAGGAGTGCCCTTCTAAGGAATAAATTCTCTATTTTTTTTTAACAGAGGGAAATTAGGCAACAACTAGCAGAAAAAGCTAAAGCTGGGGAACTTAAAGTCGTCAATGGCACCTCCTCCCAGCCACCTTCAAAACGCAAACGGCGTTGGGATCAAACAGCTGACCAGACTCCTGGTACAACTCCTAAAAAACTATCCAGTTGGGATCAAGCAGAGGTACTTATCACTTTATTGGTTCACCTCTGCGTTGTATAAGCTGTTAATGTTTCCAGCAAGTCTTAAGAGTTCTACAGAAGCTCTTTACTTCTATAGATATCTCACAGACTGCACTTTTATTATACTAAATAGAAATTAAACACCTACCTTTTATTGTACAAAAAACCCCTCCTCAGCTACCTTTGATTTTAACAGCTTCTGCTTTTGTCTTGGTTAGACCCCTGGACATACTCCTTCTTTGAGGTGGGATGAAACTCCTGGCCGTGCAAAGGGTAGTGAGACTCCTGGAGCAACCCCAGGCTCAAAAATATGGGATCCTACTCCCAGTCATACACCAGCAGGAGCTGCAACCCCTGGACGGGATACACCTGGTCATGCAACTCCAGGCCACGGAGGTGCAACTTCCAGTGCACGTAAAAATCGATGGGATGAGACCCCCAAAACAGAAAGAGGTATTTCTGAAATTACTAGAATTGATAGAAAGGTCTGGATGGGTAATGAGATAAGAACTTTTCACTTCAGGCTGTCAGTATGAAAGCGAGTTAGGCCAGAAGTAGGGAAAAAAGTTATTGCTCTCGGACATCCAGTGGCTGATGTGTTTTTTAGTTGGGATGCTAGTAGGCAGAGTTCTATCACAAAAATGTCACCCCTCATGGTTTTAGTAAAGGAAACTAAGGCTATGCAGTATGCGCACTACATCAGCATGGCTATGGTGCCACAGCTACGCACTGTAACCTTGTAGCATGAACGCAGAAGGGGTTTTGGTGTCACTGTAGGAACTGTGTCTCATGGAATGACAGCAGCTGGGTTGACAGAAGCATTTTTCTGTCAATCTAGCTGTACTTACATGGGAGAAGCAGGTCTGCATAGCTACAGTGATATGGATTTTTCATACCACTGAGTGCCACCACTGTGTTGGCCTATGCTTTAAGTGTACACCAGGCTTAAGTGTCTGTTTTAGTACTGACACTGCACTATCCGCTGCAGTGGCCCTTGAAGATCAGGGTTTTGAAGCATGCAGACAGGACAGAGAAGTTCACATTGCATTTTCTTTTATGGATATATAGAAAATGTTGCTTATACTGTCAGTTGGGCATGTTTCATAAGATTTATGCATTTATACCCCTATTTGCTTTGAAAAACTTTATTCGCCTGTTAGACTATAGAAAAAATCTTTGTCATATGTTAAATTGTTAAAATATTTTAACAAAGCAAGTATTGGAGTGTTTAATCTAATGTATAAAATAATCAAGTTCTTTCAAATATGTTGCGATGATATCTAGTACTGGTTGCTCAGATGAAACCAAAGAATATAAAAAAGACTCTTTTCATCCCTAAGATTAAATTCTTGTATACATTCATTATACTGGTGGTAGACTTTAATATTAAGAATGAGAGAAGTTTTTGCTTACCTGTTTGCTATCTTTGCTTATCTGATCTACCAGTGATGGATCTTGATGCTTCTGTTAGTATGTTGTTATGGGCAAGGAGGTGAAAGAGTGGAATGGAATAGTGTAAGGGAGATCAGATCTTGATATTGATGTAATGCTTCCCTTTTAGAATGTTTTGTTTGTTTGTTTTCACTTTCAGAAACGTTAGGATTTTGCTTGTAAAATCTGACTTGGAGCCATCATAATCTGAAAAAATTGGGCTTTTATTTTTATAGATACACCGGGACATGGCAGTGGATGGGCTGAGACTCCTCGTACAGATCGAGGTGGTGATTCAGTTGGTGAAACCCCAACTCCTGGAGCAAGTAAAAGAAAGTCACGTTGGGATGAAACACCTGCTAGTCAAATGGGTGGTAGTACTCCTGTTTTGACACCTGGCAAAACACCAATTGGTACACCAGCGATGAACATGGCAACCCCTACGCCAGGTAAGATTAATCCATTAACTAAGGTTTCTGTTTTCTATCACTTCATATTAGAATGTAAAAATAATGTAGATATATGTAGGCATCCCGTTCTCTTTTTTGACTATGGAAGCCCAACTTTGTATTCTGAATGTCTGTAGCAATTTAATTCTGGCAGAGAACACGGAACAATGTAACCTCAAAGTCTGCTGTGAATGTTTGTTGAATTGAGAGGCAAGAATTGCTAAAGAGCTTCTTGAAAGTTCTAACTCAAGCAATTGGAATTCTGAGGCCAGTTCTGTACTCAAGTGCTGAATGTCTTAATTCCAGACAATGTTAAAGAAGATAAAAATTAAAATCCTTTCTTTTACATAAATGTAGGTCATATAATGAGCATGACTCCTGAACAGCTGCAGGCATGGCGCTGGGAAAGAGAAATAGATGAGAGAAACCGGCCACTATCTGATGAAGAACTGGATGCCATGTTCCCAGAGGGATATAAGGTAGTTCATCTGAATAAATCTAAGCAGTCTGTCAGTATAAATGCTGTAACATACTGGTGATACATTTTCCACTCAGAATATGGATTTTAACAATAAAATCTTATGATTTGAATGCCTCAAACTAAATACAGATGAATTCATGCTAACATTTGTTAGTTTACTTACTGGTATTTTATAAATATCCATTAGAAGGGAAAAACTTAAGAGGTAAATTAAAAGGAGGGCAGTTTTTCTTCTGGTTCACCTTAAGGGAGCTCATGCTGATTTCAGAAGGAGTTCCCTATGTGGAATGGCTGCAGAACTGGAGCCCATGGCATGGTAAAACAGATCAGACAGAGATTGAAAACTGTCAGTTAGACAGTATTAACATGCTACATTTAAAAAACACCACCCACTTATTTTAATATTCATATCAAACACTTCATAAAGAGACACTTAAAGGCTAATATTTCATCTCTGCTCATGAGAACTTTACAGTAGTTCTTACGCTTGTTAGGACTCCTCTTGACATCATTCCTGTACTTTCAAGTCCAGCAGCATGTACACAGTTTCAAATAATTGATTAGATCACAGTTATTTAATTTACAACAATACAAACGTAGACTTTAAAACATATGCTGGAAGACTGTCACAAATCAATAGGATAAACAGTTAACATGACAGATACTTGTATCAGTCATTTTCTGCATTTTTCTGACTTCTTCCCTGTTCTGAGGCTGTTGACGACTGTCAGGTAATATTATTTTTAACATCCTGCTCTGCAGTCTGAAAATACTTTTAGATTTTAGTGTTTAGATGTTTGTATCTTCCTTATTTCAGTGCATTATTTTTATCTTCATTTCACTTCAGGTTCTTCCCCCTCCAGCTGGTTATGTGCCTATTCGTACTCCAGCTCGAAAACTTACAGCAACTCCCACGCCATTGGGTGGTATGACTGGATTCCACATGCAAACAGAAGATAGGACCATGAAGAGCGTTAATGACCAACCATCTGGAAATCTTCCATTCCTAAAACCAGATGATATTCAATACTTTGATAAACTACTGGTAAATGAGATTTTATTGATACTCATTTAATGTCTCCTGAGATGGGGCTGGAAATGGTAGAAAAACTGTGCATTAATTAATATATTTGTAATTATTTATAGGTTGATGTTGATGAATCAACACTTAGTCCAGAAGAACAGAAGGAAAGAAAAATAATGAAATTGCTCTTGAAAATAAAGAATGGTACACCTCCAATGAGAAAAGTAAGACATTCTTCTGATGTGGACATACCACTCTAATTTTCAAATACCGTAATTTCCTTCCCATTTATTTTAGGATCCAGTTTCACCTCTTTTTTTCCGTAAAACTGCCCATGGGCTTGCTCCAAGCGGCTTCTGAAGGACTTTTATTTCTGTCTGTTGTTTTTTCCTTTTTCTCATCTAGCTCTTGCTTTCTCCCTGTATTGTTTTTCCCTTATTTATGCCTCTTAATTTCCCCCCCTCTCTAAATTATGTATTAAATAATTCAGTAAGTATTTCTGTGTTATAATAATTACATCTATAAAGCATTTTGTGACACATTTATATGAAGGATGTTATATATTATTGTATCTTAAGATCATTGTTCCAAATGCATTTCTGGCAACAGCATGCATAAATCATTTGAAATTAGTAGAACTGCACTTGATTATGGCTTTATTTTGCTCATTACATAGAAATGTTGTATTATTTTGGTTTCATTCAGAGGGGTTTCTTTTTTTAGGCTGCTTTGCGTCAGATTACTGATAAAGCTCGTGAATTTGGAGCAGGTCCGCTGTTTAATCAGATTCTACCTCTTCTGATGTCACCAACACTTGAAGATCAAGAACGTCACTTGCTTGTCAAAGTTATTGATAGAATCTTGTACAAACTGGATGATTTGGTCCGACCATACGTACACAAGGTCTGTTTCAGTGAAATTTACTTAAATATTTAATATTTGTTAATGCATTCTGTACTCTTTACTGAGTGTTCTATAATAGTTACTTTTCTGTGGCTCAGATTTATAGATGTTTATGCATCCGTGCCTTTGAATCTTCATTTAAAAAAAAATATTTACATTATTGGTAGGAGTGCACAGTCAGAATATAACAAAATAATAATCAAAATATAAAACTTAAAAGCAAGGCAATCTGGAAGAGTTAATTGTATATGCATGTGCTGGAAGTAAAAGATTGTGATAGCTGATCCATGCAATATCGCTGGTGGTGGCATCCTGTCTTAGAGGAGAAAGGTCTAGAAAATCAGTATGTGAATTCATGTTGAATGAGGGGGTAAAGGATTATTAAGGGAGATGGTGATCTTTTGAATTTAATGAGCATGGGAGCCATGGAATCACCATGTTAACCAGCCTTTTCTTAGGGCCAGAACTACTGAAGTGGACAATAATACTTGAGAGATTCATTAATATAATTTGAAGTGTTAATTTGTTCATTTATTACCCTTTTCAGATTCTTGTGGTCATTGAACCACTGCTGATTGATGAAGACTACTATGCGAGAGTGGAAGGCAGAGAAATTATATCAAACTTGGCTAAGGTAATAACACTGCAGTATCCTTCCTTTTTTTTTCTGAATGTGATAGTGTGATAGCTAAAATGTAACTGTAACTATTTGACCTAGAGTATTCTGCTTTTTAGTATTGAAAAAGTAATGGTTATATGTGATAAGAAACTAAAAAACCCAGCAAAAAAGTTAAAAGTTCATCATTCCTGTACACAAGTATATATGTTTTATTTTTTGTCTTTCAGGCTGCTGGTTTGGCTACAATGATCTCTACCATGCGACCTGATATTGATAACATGGATGAGTATGTCAGAAATACAACAGCTCGAGCCTTTGCTGTTGTTGCCTCTGCTTTAGGCATTCCTTCTCTGTTGCCCTTCTTGAAAGCCGTATGTAAGAGCAAAAAATCCTGGCAAGCTAGGCACACTGGCATCAAGATTGTACAGCAAATTGCTATTCTTATGGGCTGTGCTATCTTGCCTCATCTCAGAAGTTTGGTTGAAATCATTGAACATGGTACGTTCTGTTTTTGTTAAATGTTTTCTCTAGTTTGTACATAAGGCTGTTGGTTAAATTAAGGACTCAAATTCTTGAATGTCAGGTCTAGACTTTGTGATTCTAATAGAGACTACATCAGACTACATCAGAGTCTTTCCTTTTTATAGTTTTTGTCAAAAGATTTTAGTCTATAGCCTGGTTTAAATAACTGTAATAAACCTTTATATGTGAGTTGTTATAGCTATAAAGTCCAGAAGCCAGTAACTTGAAAATAACTAGTACTTCTAATTTCTTTTGGACTATTAATCCTTTAGTTCTTATGTAGTATATTTCTTGCTCTTTGGACCATGTTTTGACTAGTAGATGACAACAATTACTGTTTTTTTGTTTTTTTTTAATAACTGCATATTATCCTGCGTTTTCCATCTTTCAACAAGTCTTGTATAATTTAAAAAAGAACAGGAGTACTTGTGGCAGCTTAGAGACTAACAAATTTATTTCAGCATAAGCTTTCAGCTCACTTCTTCAGATGCATAGAATAGAACACACAGCAGATATTTATACATACAGAGAACCCTTGGATTTCAGTGAGCACAGTGCGAGCCAATTCTAATTGAAGAAGTTTGTTTATTGATACAATAACATCCACATATATCAAGTTCACACTACAGCACTTGAGATGACTTGTATTGTAATTGCTTACTTGTTTTAGTGAAACATCTGCTGGTCAGTTTTAACTGCTGTATTATGGAGCTCTTGGGACTTCATTGTTGAGAAGATCTGGAATTCTAGGGAGTGAAATGTTTTAAAACCCACAATAGAGGCACTTCATAGATTGTAAACAATCCATTTACTTTTTCTGAAATGTTTTTAAAAAATCAACTTCTGCAGTGTTAGAGCACAGCCTGATGTAGTTGGGTGTTTTGTTTCAATTCTGTTTTCTCCAAGTATTACAAAATAGCATGAGGTTTTTCATCTGGATTTCCCCTGCCCATGACTTCTCTACAATGATTCCTTTTTGTTAAATAGCTGCCAAGTGGAAGCAGCACTTCAGTACCTTTCGTGAAGAGGCCTGAATCTTAAGGGACATTTGAAGCTGAAATTCCTCATTGTTTTTGATTTTTAGAAGTTTAGAGCAAACAGTTCTCTGTGTAAACAAGACTTTTTAATTCCAAAATAGATATTGAAGGTTTGTGCAAGGAAATGCTGAGCATAAGATGGAAAAGTGGGGAGTGTGCTTTTACGCTTTAACAAAAGAAGGATTTCCCCCCTCTTTCCTGTCCTCTTGCACACATTCCCCCGGTTTTCCACAGTAATTCAAGCTCTGTGTAATGGTGTAAGAAGCACTTACTGAATATAACTTTTTTTCCAGGTCTGGTGGATGAGCAGCAGAAAGTGCGCACTATCAGTGCTTTGGCTATTGCTGCTTTGGCTGAGGCAGCTACTCCCTATGGTATTGAATCATTTGACTCCGTTCTAAAGCCCCTATGGAAGGGCATACGTCAGCACAGAGGAAAGGTATGTCTCTACAGTCTGTTTCTTTTCATCTCTCTATTTTGAATGTAAACTGCTGTATACGTTTTAATACCCATGACAAATATATTATGTATTGAAATAGGGTCTGGCTGCCTTTTTGAAAGCTATTGGGTACCTTATCCCTCTTATGGATGCTGAGTATGCCAACTACTATACCAGAGAAGTAATGCTAATCCTTATCCGAGAGTTCCAGTCTCCTGATGAAGAAATGAAAAAAATTGTGTTAAAGGTATGTCAAAATCACTTACACATTGTCAGTGTAATGTTTAAAGTAAACTTGATTTTACTTGTGATTTGGATCAATAAAAAAAACTGTCATATAATAAGCATTCTTCTTAAAAAAAAATAAAAAAATTGGTCTACAGCATTAAAACTTGTATTTTTATTCCCTGCTAGGTAGTAAAGCAGTGTTGTGGTACAGATGGCGTTGAAGCAAACTACATTAAAACAGAGATTCTGCCGCCATTTTTCAAACACTTTTGGCAGCACAGAATGGCACTGGACAGAAGAAATTACAGACAGGTATAGTTTAGTTTGGAAAAGATTTTAAACTGCTTTGAATCAAATTTATAAAATGGTGTATATAGAGAGATGTTTGGTGATGGTGAATTTATTTTTGACTTTTTCAATGCATCTTGGGATGGCGTTCACTTTGGGCAGAGAGACATCGTGAGATGTGGATAGATGATTAAAAGGCTCAGCATTCTTAAATGGAATACAAAACATTTTGCTTCTAGTTTACCGGTTTGAATACCAGTCAGTTGGTAGTGCAAAAGTAATTACCATCTGATGGCTTATTTGTGCTATGTAAAATGACTGGTTGGCTTCGGTTTCTAGTTGATAGGTGTCCCCATCACAAAAGTGTTACCACTATTAGCTCAAATAAACACCCAAGTTGACAGTCTCAGAGAGGACTTAAATGCTTCACTTTCCATCCACTCTAGTATTGGTCCTTCCAGTTGAGCGATTTTAACATTGCAATATGTTTTAAATCATTTTCAGTCCATCCTAACAGGAAACAAACTCTGTGTCATTCGCAGTGATAGTGTGAATTTCCAAACTCCCATTTAAAAAAAAAGTGTTTAACTATCTGGGCAATACATCCACCTCTCACATTAGTTAAAAAACAGCATGTTTTATAATTTTTAATTATCCATGCAGGGAAAACTCTCCCACTCCCTAACTTGAAGGCAAAGAACAGCCAAGTGGGTTAGTTCATTTGCAATTATTTTTCTCGGGATATAGACAAGAATGTGAGATTCTGGAAATTTTTCTGCTTACCCACAACCTTGAAAATGGCTTTCTGCAACTTGGTTGTTGCCTGAGAAGGGTTATTCTGTTCTTGAGAGTAAATGATATCTGCATGATGCCCTTTCTTTTCTTGTACTAAGCAAAGGATTTCCCAGGTCATCTTAGAGGTTTTAGGAAGTCTTTGTAAACTATCTCTCTCTGATTATTTTGCCCAAAGCTATATTTTTATGTTTCAGTTGGTTGATACCACAGTGGAGCTGGCAAACAAAGTCGGAGCAGCAGAAATTATTTCCAGGATTGTGGATGATCTGAAAGATGAGGCTGAACAGTACAGAAAAATGGTTATGGAAACAATTGAAAAAATAATGGGGAACTTGGGTGCAGCAGACATTGACCATAAACTAGAAGAACAACTTATTGATGGTATCCTGTATGCCTTCCAGGAACAGACCACAGAGGTATTGTTAGAAGATGCTCTTAGCAGTTAACTTATTTAATTTAATCCGTTTACACTGTTCTGGAAAAATTAGTACACTGGACCCTCGCTAGAACGCGCGTCTATATAGCACGAATTCGCATACAACGTGGTTGCGGCCATGGATCCCAAATTTAATTACTTCAATTACAATTCATTTTAACATATATCCCGCTTTCTAGTGAGGGTCCAGTGTATTTACACTTGAAATCCAAGCAAGAATTACATGGTTTTTTTAATTGGAACAAAGAGCACTGAAATTTGTAAGGCAGTTCTGGAATATTAAAGTAGCATATATTATAAAGGTTATAGGTACAAAAGGAGTTCAATAGTAAATGGACAGTTGATATAAGAGAGACAAAGTGGGCAAGATGTAATACCTTTTATTGGAACAACTTGTGTTTGTGAGAGAGGCGAGCTTTTGAGCTTACATAGAGCTGCTCTTCTGTGTAAGCTCGAAAGCTTGTCTGTCTCACCAAAAGAAGTTGGCCTAATAAAAGATATTAGCTCCCCCACCTTGTCTTTAATATCCTTGGACCAGTGTGGCTCCAACAACATTGCATGCAATTAGTGATGTAGTTGATCTTACTTTTCTAACCCTTTGTTCTTGTTGTTGTTGTTGTTCAGGACTCTGTGATGTTGAATGGCTTTGGCACAGTGGTTAATGCTCTTGGCAAACGAGTTAAACCATACTTGCCCCAGATCTGTGGTACAGTTTTATGGCGTTTGAACAACAAATCAGCCAAAGTTAGGCAGCAGGCTGCTGACCTAATCTCACGTACTGCAGTTGTCATGAAGACTTGTCAAGAGGTATTTATTTCTCCAATTCCTCTTTTCCATAGAAAGTCATTTTTAAATTAAAGAAAAGTGAGAGAATTTTTGCTAACTTCTACATCTTGTTACTTGGTTCTAGGAAAAACTGATGGGACACTTGGGTGTTGTCCTGTATGAGTATCTGGGTGAGGAATACCCTGAAGTATTAGGCAGTATACTTGGAGCACTTAAAGCCATTGTGAATGTTATAGGTATGTGGGGGGGTTTTGTGCCAGAGGGAAGTAAGGAAATGGGGGGGTGGGGTGTTAAGATAATCTGAGACTTAATAAGGTGTCATTCTGTTGAACAGGTATGCACAAAATGACGCCCCCAATCAAAGACCTGCTGCCAAGACTCACACCTATCTTGAAAAACAGACATGAGAAAGTACAGGAGAATTGTATTGACCTAGTTGGGCGTATTGCGGACAGGTGAGGAGTTGTGGTATACTTCTGAAATGCCGTGACGTGTTAATTGCTTACATAACAGGTCACAACATTTACCCAATTTTAATCTTTGATAATTTAGTTATCAGGTTTGGGATCTGGATTTTATAAATCTTTGGGGCTTGTAGAGTTCCTTAAGCTTTTTTACAAAGATTGTTCATATTAACATTTCTTCATGATTAGTAAAATAAAATAAGTAGATACAAAGTATGATCGATCAAGTGCATCAAGTGTCGTGTACTATTTAAATGATATTATTTGCTACTGTTAGTCTTTCATTGGTTTGCCAGTTTACATAGACTTGATGCAGATCGTAGAATGAAGCTTAATTCTATATGTGGTTTGGGTACTCTTTTATTAAAAAAAAAATAAAAAAATTCACATAGCCATCTAATTAACTGTTTAAAAAGAGAGAAGGTGAGCCTTTGTTCCTGTGTTAGTAGCATAGGTGTACATCTTGTAATCTGTTTCTTGCTTAAAAAAGGTATGACTTCACTAAAATACCCACATTTATTTTCTTATCCAGGGGTGCAGAATATGTTTCTGCAAGGGAATGGATGAGGATCTGCTTTGAACTGCTGGAGTTGTTAAAAGCTCACAAGAAAGCTATCCGACGAGCCACAGTGAACACTTTCGGTTATATTGCAAAAGCTATTGGGTAAGTATGTTGTCTTGATACTGAACAGCATGTGTAGGCCCTTTCTTAGATGGTGGTGATTGTGTGTCTTGTTGAAAAAATAACATTGAATTTCTTTTGTTCTTAAAATTTTAACCAAATGTTGTTTAAAATAGGTTTTTTTGTACTTCGTTTTATTCACTTTATAGGAGGTAAACTACAGTCAGTTATGCTTCAGTAACGTATGCTGTTTTAATAGACCTGGGGCTGGTCTACATTATAGTGTTAAGTAAATCGCTCAGGGCTGTGTAAAATTTCACGCCCTATGTGATTGATTAAGCCGATTTAAGCCCCAGTGTAAACACCGCTAGGTTGATGGTATAATTTTTCCATTAACCTAGCTACCACCTCTCCACCCCCTTGCATTGCTGTATTAAGTGTCTACACTACAGTGCTAAAGCAGAACTGCAGCTTTGTCACTGTAGGGTTTCTAGTGTAGATATACCCTAGCTTTGTAGGGCAGACATGATTAAAGTACATTCTGATGTTGGTAGAAAGATAAAGTTAAGTTGTAGCCATCTTCTTCCAGTGCTTGTACTAGAATGGTTCTAATTTTATAAGTTTATATGTTTTTCTGATTGAGAAATTGGAGGAAATGGTACATTCAGGTGCTTCCCGGGTCCTTTCATACAATCTTGCTCTTGAGATTGTAGTTCCACAAGTCTCTTCCGTTAGTGTTTTCTGTAATAAAGAACTTCAGCAAAGAAATAGTTTTTGCTGTTAATTTGTATTCCCAATTTATAGTCTTGGCACAGACTATAGAGTGAAGCTTAATTCTGTATAAATAGTCTACATATTCTTAGCAGATGGCCAACTATCCAAATAAGCAATCTATTTAAAAACAGATACTTTGTCTCTAGAAGCCCTAAGATTGGGACCACAGCATACAAGCACTGTACAAATATACACCCTAATCCAGCTAACACTTAGCATGTGTGTAATTTTATGTAAGAGCATAAATGTTTGCAGGATCAGGGCTATAGTAACAGAAAATTCTTACTCCAAAAAGTGGAGGTAGCTAATTTGAGGCAAGATACAACAACTGAGTTCCAAGTGGTGAAGGATGGATGCGGGTCATGAAAAGATCACACAGGTACTTAGGTTAGCTATTGCAAAACTCACTGCCTTCTGCTAGTTCCAAATCAGCTGTCTCTCACTGAGATACAATCTATTATTGACTGACTGGTTTCTGACATTAAAAGTAACTTAGTACATATTTACATTTTTTCACTGACAAACTTCTGCATTTTGTCTCTTCCAGACCCCATGATGTGCTGGCTACACTGCTAAATAACCTGAAAGTACAAGAAAGACAGAACAGAGTATGTACTACAGTAGCAATTGCTATTGTAGCTGAAACATGCTCTCCTTTCACAGTACTGCCTGCTCTGATGAATGAATACAGAGTTCCAGAACTGAATGTCCAGAATGGTGTATTAAAATCTCTTTCTTTTCTGTTTGAATACATTGGAGAGATGGGAAAAGATTACATTTATGCTGTTACACCATTGCTTGAAGATGCTTTAATGGACAGGTAAGTAATTTATTGCTTAGGATACTTGTTGTCACATTCAGGTTCTCCTTGTTACATTAAACACACTTCCATCGCATGCCTGATTCCTCAACAGCAGAAAAATGTACATGGAGATGATTGCTTCATTAAAAACGTTAACAGAATAACATATATTTTAGTTTGATGTAATTCAAGCCAACTTTCTCTGTGTTCCAAACAACTATACATTCCTTTTTTAGTAATACCATTGAAGATTAAAAGTTTGCAAAATGAGATAATTACAGAATGACTGACCCAGGATTTACCATATTAGGACTACTTTTAATCAGTTATTTTTCTAGGCTATTGAGCAGTGTTAAATTATAGTAATTTCTCCTACTAAACTGTTAGATAATTTTTTATGAGCTGATTTGAAGTGTCATTTCTCTGCCCCATGCTGTTTGCAGGGAAGAACAGGAGAGTAGCCTCAGAACTTTTTAGAATTCTTGGTGTCAAAAAAGCATTATTATTAGTCCCCTACCAAATTCATGGTCCATTTTGGTCAAGTCCACGGCCATAGGATTTTAAAATCATAAATTTCATTATTTCAGATTTAAATAGCTGAAATTTCAGAGTGTTGTCATTGTAGGGGTCCTGACGCAAACAGGAGCTGTGTGCGGCGAGGTCACAAGGTTATTGTAGGGGTTTTGCGGTACTGCTACCCTTACTTCTGCACTGCTGCTGGTGGCGGTGCTGTCTTCAGAGCTGGGCTCCCGGCCAGCAGCTGCCACTCTCCAGCTGCCCAGCTGTGAAGGCGGCACAGAAGTGAGGGTGGCGTACCGCAACCCCCCTAAAATAAACTTGTGACCTCCCTGCAACTCCCTTTTGGGTCAAGACCTCCAATTTTAGAAACACTGGCTGGTCTCCCCCATGATAGTGCAGGGTTAAAACACACAAAAGGCAAAATTTCATGGGGGGGGACAGATTTCACAGTCCGGGACATATTCTTCATGGCCATGAATTTGGTAGGGCCCTAATTATTATGATTTCCATCAGAAAGTTTTATTTGCAAGTGAACTTGTTAAATAAACAGGTTATATTTTCTTTGCAGAGACCTTGTACACAGACAAACAGCCAGTGCTGTGGTGCAGCATATGTCTCTTGGAGTATATGGATTTGGCTGTGAGGATTCTCTGAATCACTTGTTAAATTATGTGTGGCCCAATGTGTTTGAGACATCTCCTCACGTCATTCAGGCAGTTATGGGTGCACTGGAGGGCCTAAGAGTTGCCATTGGACCGTGTAGAATGCTGCAATATTGTTTACAGGTATGCTTGCTTATACTGGGGTGGCAGGGAAAGTAATTTGTCAAACTTTGATACTCCACAAGGAGGAAACAGCTGGAAAGCAGAAATCCCAAAAGTGTGTTAAGGGTGATAATGGACATCACCTTCAGTGTTTGCAGTGTAATGTTGCCTTACGCCACAGAAGTGGGAGAGTAATAGTATTACTTTGTGAGTCAAACTATATTTGAAATACTGTGTTCAGTTCTGCACACTTTGTTTACATATTTCTGGGTGACAATATTTAGGGGGTTTAAAGAAGTGAAATGAAAGTAATCATGGGGCTGCAGAAAGCATGTGGGGAATGAAAGATGAGGCTAATGGGAAAAATGAGTTTAGTTTGACCAACTTGTAAGGGTATAAATATCTGCAGATGCTTGAAGGTAAATACGAAGGACTGAGAGGAACAGTGGGGGTGTAAGAGAAAACAATGGATGAAATTAAATTGAATTTAGGTTAAATATCAGGAAACAAACTGATAGTGATTAGTGTTAGTGCATAGAATGGTCTGTTCATCTCTCAAGACAATTAAAACTAGATAGCTCAAAGCACTGGAAAACTATACTGTGAGATAGGAAATATTCTGTCAGCACTGGGTTTGAATATTGTTTTAGTGAACATTTATATTATGGTAGCATCCAAAGGCCCCATTGCTATACTGTCATTGACAATAGATGCTCCTTGCCCTATGAGATTTGCAGTCTAAAAGACAAAACAGACGAAAGGCAGGGGGTGAGGATATAACATACAGGGAACTGAATACAGCGAGGAACTGACTCTGCTTCTTTAGTTGCATGTCTGGTGTTTTGTTTTGCTCTTTAAGATGGTAGGGTGAGGAGTTAGTAGGAATAAGGCAGTAGGAAAAGGAAAGAAAGGGAAAGGGGCATCTCTGCCTTTTCTGTTTTGTATTCTTAATTTGTATCTTCCTCACTTAAACTACTAAGCAATAGATTAGTATTTCCCTAGAGCCTTAAAATTCTACCTGTCCTGAAGGGAAGGGATAATAATAAAAACTTACCTCTTGGATAGCACCTCCATGTGTTTATCTCTGGGCTGTACAAAGGAGAAACTGAGTAGCATTATTCCCACTTAACAACTTGAAGAAACTGAGGCACAGAGAGGTGATGTGACTTTCTCTGGGACACAGCAAGTGAGCACAGCCAGGAATAGAACTTGGGTCTCCTGCTTACGTCCAGTTCAGTGCTATATATACTGGAGTTTGGGCTCTTGACCTTTCTAAAGAGAGCAAAACAACCAGAAACTCATAAAGTGGAATTCACCCTGAAGAACAGATGAGACTTAAAGGGTGCAGAACTCCTAAATTTGAATATTTCCTTTCTGTACCAAGTAATGACAAATCATTGTTTTATCTTCATTAGAAAGTTAAACAAGAATAGCAGTAACAGGAGAGAATTGAGTGTGTTTTCTTAGCTCAGACTTTTAGTTGGCATTTATTTTAATAGCGAAACTCCGATTAAAAATAATTGCTTAAGGAGTTTTTTTGTTTTATTTTACTATTATGCATAGCTCACATACCAAGTCTGTAATGTACATTGCTTGTTAATTTTATATTTTGTTTTATTTTCCTAGGGTTTGTTTCACCCTGCCAGGAAAGTCAGAGATGTGTATTGGAAGATTTATAATTCAATCTATATTGGCTCACAGGATGCCCTGATAGCACATTATCCAAGAATCTACAACGATGAAAAGAACACCTACATTCGTTATGAACTTGACTACATCTTATAATCTTATTGTTCAGTCGTTTGTGTTTAATGCACAGCTGTTCCACACTTCAACTTGCTTCAAATTTGGTGATGTAAAATTTTAAAACGTTGCAGATCAGTATTGAGCTGGTCAGAGGAGGAGCTAGAAAACCATTAGCATGATTTTTAAATAATCTGTCCTTTTTTTATGTTAAACAGTTAAAGCCAGTAGTGACCAAGAACAGAGTGTGATTACACAATGTACTGGAGGGATTTCATTTTGGATTCATCTTTATGAAGATTTAGATTTCATTCCTTGTGTTTAAAGGGGATGTTTATTTGAGAAATAAACATTTGTGTATAAAAATACTAATTTGTGTGTGTGTTTTTGGACAGAGAGGCTTGTGAAACGAATCTCTTTGATAGATTGTTATGCATTTGTTTATGTAAAAAAGGTGGCGTACATTTTAACCCTCATTTTGTTATCCCCTAGTTTTGAATAAATAAGAAAAATGTATAAGCTGTAGTTGATGTGTGTATCTTTTATAATGGGATAATGAAACTGTACTGTAGCTGGTTGCCATAGTTTTCACATTCTATTTGCATGGAAACTATGGCTTTTAGTTACTGCTTGCTGTCAGATTGCTTCAGTCAAAATTTCATGGCTGTGAAGATTAATTGTGCTGTCATTGTAATAAAAAAAAAAAAAGCTGTTTCTAGATGGTCTAAGTAAAAATGCGTTGTCAGTTGAATGTGAACGTGAATCTGTTTTATAGCCTTTTAATCTGTGTACCTGCCCAGGATGAAAGTGACCAGTGTAGTGCTTAGATCTGATTTAGGCCAATTGAATATTTGTGAGAAAAACAGTGCCTGTAGTACCTGACTTGAGGCAGCTGCTGGGAGTGCTTAGCAAATGGACAGGAATTATTGGAATCACTTTGTCCTTCCCAGCTGTCAGTATATAGGGGAGGGTAGAAGAAACAACTTTCCTTCTTTCTGTTCAGCTCCAATTATACATACTCCAGCAATAAAAAATAAGTGAAGAAAGGACATATTGCAAAATGGAGACATGGAAAACCACACAAAACATGGGATGATGTCTTGACATTTCCATGTAAGGTTATCGTTGTGATGATGTCATTGCACGTTAATGAAATACTAGGATGAAAATAGCAATGGTGAGGTATCAGTGGCATTATTTTGTGAGTGAATGATCAGGTTGCATTCTCCCTTCATATCTGAATTCTAATGTTCTAGCTAATTTCTTTCTGCTGCTTGTATCAATGCACAACATTCTTTTTCTTATTTAGCATATAAGCAACTATTGTTTATCCTAACTTTCAAGGTCACTTCATATGTCATCTGAATTATGTCTTTTAAAAAAAAAAAAGTACTTGTGTGTGAGAAATTTGCAAACCCTATTTCTGAGGCAGATCATTACTTGTTACCTTTTCTGACAATACTGATTTTTGTTGGGAACTGAAAATGACCATAATAATTCTACTTGAACTAAACAGTCTGTTGCTATGGAATTTATTACATAACAGCTGAGAGTTCTTGATGGTGGCTTTATAGTTCAGGAGCTCTTTTCCTCACAGAACAACAAGCAGCATTTTTATATAGTATCACTTGAACTTGTTTCTAGGTTTTCTTGTTCAGCAATGCTTTGCATCTCTATAGGGCCTCTCACTTTGATTTCAAAGCATTATACAAATACAACAATGCAGTTTTAGTCTTTGAAGAGCCCTGTAAAGTCAGCCAGTGTAAGTCTCCATTTAACTGGGGAGGGAGAGGGTGGAACTGAAGCGCAGTGAGGGTTAAGAGACTTGCCCAACATGTGTCTGGCAGAACAGAATAGAAAGCAGGACTCCTGACTGACAGTCCTGTGTGTTAACTAAACCATGTTTTCTAAGCTATTAATATGACAAGTAAACACATGAGATTATTCAGTGAGAAATGGAAGCTAGCAGTCAACTATTAATTTAAATGTTCTTTGAGGGGGAAAAAAAAATCATATAATCTGTCACTGCCCCGCTCCCCCCCAACACACACACACACACAGGCAGGAAAGAAGAGAAAGATCCTACTTGATACAGTAAAAGTATACAAATTGTGTTGTGCTATTTTATCTTTATGCTTTATCTCCAGCACCAGTTGACAAAAATACATATTTTAACAATGAAATTGAAAGGAAATTATGCCAAACAAGTTTGCTTGTTACTCCTCAATAGTCCACTTGCACTACCTTGATTTCTCCCAACTCTCTCACCACAATATTGCTTTATCCGATTAAAGTCCAACCGTTACTTGGTTTGGTATTTTTGGAAGTCAAAAACTGCACTTTGGGAATATTATTACATGCTTTGATAGTTGCAGCCACACTTGTGTAGTAAAAGCAGGTCATGGGTCCATTGTATCTTGGACAACTTGATGACTCTTCCATCACTGTCCTGTTGGATGAGGGCAGAGAATTATCATGGAATTGGACTGGAAGGGACCTCAAAAGGTCATGGAGTCCAGTCCCCTGCAATCATGGCAAGACTATATTATCTAGACCATCTGTGACAGGTGTTGGTCTAACCTGCTCTTAACTTCCAGTGATGGAGATTCCACAACCTCCCTAGGAAATGTATTACATTACTTACCTACCCTGACAGGAAGTTTTTCCTAATGTCCAGCCTAAACCACCCTTGCTGCAATTTAAGCCCATTGCTTCTTGTCTATCCTCAGAGGTTGAGAACAACTTTTCTCCCTCTTTGTAACAACCTTTCATGTACTTGAAAACTTATCAGGTTCCCTCTGTCTTCTCTTCTCCAGACTAAACAAACCTAATTTTTTCAATCTTCCCTCATAGTCATGTTTTCTAGATCTTTAATAATTTTTGTTGCTCTTCTCTGGACTTTCTCCAGTTTCTCCACATCTTTCCTGAAACGGGCACCCAGAACTGGACAGAATACTCCAGTTGAAGCCTAATCAGTGCTGAGTAGAGTAGAAGAATTCTTGTGTGTTGCTTATAACACTCCTGCTAATTCATCCCAGAAGGATGTTTGTGCTTTTTTTTTTTTTTTTTGGCAAAAGTGTTACACTGTTAACTCATATTTAGCTTGTGATCCACTATGTCCTCCAGATCCCTTTTCTGCAGTACTCCTTCCTAGGCAGTCACTTCCCATTTTGTATGTATGTAACTGATTGTTCCTTCCTAAGTGGAGTACTTTGCATTTGTCATTGAATTTCATACCATTTCTCCACTTTGTCCAGATAATTTGATATTTAATTAGGGCTGTTGATTAATCGCATTTAACTCACATGATTAACTAAAAAAAATTAATCACGATTTAATCGCAGTTTTAATTGCACTGTTAATAGAATATCAATTGAAATTTATTAAATATGTTTGTATGTTCTAAATTTTCAAATATATTGATTTCAATTACAACACAAAACAAAGTGTTGTATTATATTTTTTTATTACAAATCTTTGCATTGTAAAAATTGTGAACAAAAGAAATTTTTCCATCCCAGAGAAAATACCTCAGATTTGTGGCACACAACAACCACTTCCAGTTCACAGTCCTCCCATTCAGTCTGTCAGCGGCGCCCCGAGTATTCACCAAGTGCCTGGCAGTTGTGGCCACGTTTCTGTGCAGGAGCCAGGTATGGGTGTTCCCATACCTCGACGACTGGCTGATCAAGGGCCCATCCAGGCCTCTAGTGGAGGCACAAGTCAAATTCATCATAGTGACGTTCAACGAGGGGTAAGTTGACTCTATCCCCGCTTCAGTTGACAGAGTTCGTAGGTGCGGTTCTGGACTCAACCCAGGCCAGGGCGTACCTGCCGGAAACAAGGTTGCGGGCCATAGGCAACATTATTCAAAGTCTCTGGCAGTTTCCCACCACCACCGCATGAAATTGCCTAAGACTCGTTGGACACATGGCCGCATGCACCTAAGTAGTGTAACATGCCAGGCTGCAGCCACTCCAGTCGTGGCTAGCCTAGGTGTACTGGCCAGTTCGAGACCGTTTGGACAGGGTACTGATTCTCTCACCTCATCCTCAACTCCCTTCTGTGGTGGCTCGACCCACAGGTGTGTGTGCAGCTGTCCCCTTCGCCAGCCCCCGGCCAACTCTCTTGCTGGTGACGGACGCATCAGACTTGGACTGGGGAGTACATTTAGGAGACGTCAAGACACAAGGCCTTTGGTCTCAGGCAGATCTGGCTCACTACATCAATGTCAGAGAGCTGAGAGTGGTCCACTGGGCGTGCCAGACTTTGAGCCCACCTAACAGGGAGTTGTGTATCAATTATGACAGACAACACCACAGTGATGTTTTATATCAACAAATGGGGGTGCATGCTCTCTCCCCATGCCAGGAAGCCCTCATGCTGTGGGACTTCTGTGTAGAGAATTCGATGCATCTGCAAGCATCGTTCCTCTCAAGAGTGCAGAACGAGTTGGCGGACTACCTCAACAGGCCATTCCACGCCCACGAGTGGTCCCTACCCCAGGGCTGTGGCAGTGGGGCTCCACCGGCAATTTAAAGGGCCTGGGGCTCACCGCAGCGGCTGGATCCCGGAGCTCTTTAAATCACTGCTGGAGCCCTGCCACCACTACCCTGATATAACGGGGTTTCAGCTATAACGCGGTAGGGATTTTTGGCTCCCCATGACCGCGTTATAGCGGGGTAGAGGTGTATTTCTCTACATCAAGCCATGCTGTAAATCCAGTTCTTGCCACTTGCCCCTGCTCCCATTTCATAAGTGGTCATGTCATTCATAACTACAGTGCCTGGCAACACACATGCTTTTCATTGTGTGATGTGTCAGTACTTCATTTACTGTAAAGATTGTACAACCACATTCACAAACATACTATTCTCCCTCTCCCATTGGCCCCTGCAAGCCCATAGACAGAGCATCCCTGATTTGTGTTGCCTGGGTGCGATAGGTGCACTTTCTGCCTCAGCATACTGGTTCACCAATCCATTACCATCACAGCTCTATTGAGGTGAAAATAGCTTCACAAAAATTATGAAGGGAGCCACAATAATGCAGACAGCATTGATGACAGGAATCCAAATGTGTCTGTAAACAGTGCCAGCAGGATTTCGGTCTCCAAATGCACAATCAGCCAACATTCTGCACTTGCTGAGAATGTAATTAAACCTCCTTTGGCCAGGCCCTCTGAGACAGATTATGGTTTCATAACTTGGCAATCTGCAACAAGTTCCTGTAACGTGGGGTGGACAGTCAAATTTTCCCATGTTGCACCACGAACCAATGGCTAGAACAGCTGGGGGAGAGTGTCAGGAAACTGGGATAAGATGGTTTGACTCAGATCTGTGTACTGCAGCACGGACGGGTCCAGATATTCTAAACCTAGGGTCACTATGTAGTGTGGATGCTCAAACCCAGGATCCAGACTCAAGTCCCACTAATCCTGGGCTTACACTGCAGTGTAGACACATCCCAAGTTACTCCTTCCCAGTAACCAGGCCAAGCCATTAAAGGCCTGATGCTGTTCCCATTGAAGTGAGTGGAGTTTTGTCAATTATTTCAGTAGGAGCACGATGGACTGTCAAAGTGGCATGTAGCCAAGTGCCAAATTAACCTGATGATGATTGCATTTAAACCCATCTTCTCACACATTCTATGCCACTTCCTGCCTTTTTTTACCCTGTGCATCTACCCTCAGACACATCTGTGCAACACCAGTGTCTTCCAAGTAAGCCCTCAGTAGTTACAACGGCAAGGGTCCTAATTGTGTTGCACAGGTATAACAAAGCATAATTTGGCCTGCAGAATCATTATTACTGGTGACAAGAAATGAAAAGGAAAGAATGCAGCTTGATTCTCAGATCCCAGGGAAAGTTTGCAGGGCTGGCAGAAAAGACATTGTTTCACGTGTACGCTGAGCAAGTCATTGAGACACTGAAAGCCACCATCCCATACAGTCATTTTTCTGGAAAAAAGTACACTTTAAAGAAGATTTAAGGACTGGTTCCGCACTACGGAAGCCAATAGGAGTCTGTTAAAATGCTGAATTACTTAGGACAACTGTCATATACAGATGTATATTACCCTGGACTCAAAGTATAAATCTAAACCTAGTTGGTTCAAGCTAAAGAAAACCAGGAATGCAGTCAGTAGTTACTGATGAAGATGAAGGCAAATCCTCTGCGCTGTTATTCTTTATTCTTTAAAAAGTCATAAGACTGATGCATTGTAACTGCTGGAGCTGTGCGTTTAAAAAGCAACCCACAGGGGCATATAATGACTGAGGCCATCCACTGGGAAAAGTATGAGTACTACTTTGGTGAGCCCAGTTCTTCATACTGAGGGTGTCGTTATTACTCTCTTGAAGGCACGTTTTTTAAGCCATGGGGAATAATTTTCTATTATAGATCTGTACTATACTTCCTTGTATAGTACAACCTCAATTATCCTTAGCGGTATCCATAGGACAGTCTGTGGCGCTCCCATGCGACAGTATATCAGGCGCCACCAGCCCTGCGCCCTCTCAGTTCCTTCTTGCCAGCAACTCCGACAGAGGGGTAGGAGGGCGGAAAATGGAATGGACATGAGTAGCACATCTCGAAGAACAACAGTTAAAGGTAGATAACTGTTTTTCTTCTTTGAGTGCCTGCTCTAGAGAAAGCATTAGGTGAAACATACTTTTGGATTTCCATTTATCTGTGATGATTTAGCATAATTAAATATAGTTCACCATATGAGTATCATCATCCCAAAACTGTGCCTATAGCAAATTGCATAAAAGCAAACTGTTAAAAGAACATTAACATTGCAAAGTTGAGCACTCAAAAGTAAGGAAATACCAGAATTAAGATTGCCTGTGAAATCTTAATTCATCCCCCTGTGTGTACACATTATGATACAGGCTTTAATTATATGATAAATACTATTTTTTTTCTGCAGGACCTTTGCCTCATTCTGTGAATGGGTGAATGAGCTGCTAGTCAGTACTTCCTTTTATCCACCATACTCAATATATGACCCCAGACCTAGTTAATATACACCATCCAAACCCTGCACTAAATACTGAAGTATTAATTTCCTCCTGGGCATTTCTCTGGTACTCTCACCATCGTGTGGCTGCTTCACAAACATTAATGATTTGATCTTCACAATACTGAACAGGTGATGAATTGAGGCAGCTATGGCCTGATTTTCCACAGTACTTAGCATTTTATAGGTTCAAATCACAGCTCTAGTTGACTTCCGTTGCAGATGCGAGTACTCAGCACTTCTGCAGCTCTGATCCCAGATGTCTTACAGTTGACGCCCAAAAATGAGGAATTCACAGTTAGTGGCCAATTGTGGTGCTGATGAATGAAACAGACTTTTGTAAGGCCTATAGCTTGCCTATGAACCAAACTCCCAAAGTACTTTGGAAGTCATCCTAAGGAGAAAATAGTTTGCTAAGAATTACCAGAAATCACCCGACAATCTTTAGAAGACTTGTTAAGGGCTATTATTTTTAGTGATGTATTAACAACAAGTAACAGATGCTTAGGTCATCAGAATTTAATATGCTTACCAAAAACATGGAGATAAGCAACAGATGTTCAAATATACTGGAAATTTATGGGAAAAAATAAAATGTCTGTGAAAAAGAGAAAATAATAGAATTAAATGGTAAACAGATTGGTTCTGAATTTGTCTTACAAACTGACATTTTATACCCACACAACTAGTGTAAGCTAATTGTCATGGTGTTGTAGGAATAGGTTCTCACAGTTTGTGGTAATGTCTCTCTCTTTCTCCTGTGCTCTGTCTAATTATCTAATTGTCAATAAAACTCACTCAAGCTAATTGAACTGAGGTCTATTTAAATTACTGAGTAAATTCAAACCCTTGTTGGTAAAATTGGTAACAGTGAGAAGTTTGATTTGAATGACTCGCCCAGCATCATAGGAACTTAGTGGCAGAATCCAATCTTTCAAGGTGTCCTTCTCTTCCTTAACTATGAGACTGTCCTTTCTGTTCCTCTCATTCACAGCCTCATTTACTACACACCTTCCAACTTCTGCAGCAAATGAGGCAGGGGTCCTAAAGCCAACAGCCTCCCTCACTGCTATACCCTGATTTATCCCCAGAGCACCATCCATCTAGTGCCCTGAATAAGGCCAAGGGGTCCTCTGGAAAAAACAGTATACAATTTTGTAACTGAATACTGTACCATAATGCAGGCACACAAGAGGCCTGAATTAAAGTTGTACAGGCCAGCTCAGTTTGGGCATTTCCTAACTTTTGAGTTTTTTACTGTACAACCTTTAAAATGCAGTTTTTTCTATGTAACTTCCTCATTTAAAAAAAAAAAGGCAAATTGAAAAAACAAATGCCATCATGTGGACCTAATTTGGGTGATCAGCATGGGTTCAGACCTTTAAATACAGAGCACAGGCCTCTACCACTTGAGCTGCAGCAAAATAGGCTGTTATCCTCTAGAAGAATACTAGATGGGGATGAAACACTTTGCCAATGGGCTTCACAGCTATTTGCTGACAGCAGAGGAAGGTGGAGAAGGTTAATTTTCAGGTTTTGTAGGAGAGTGTTCTCTAGTGTTTATACACCCTTCTTCCCCTGTGCCTCTAGCCTATCTTGGTTCCCCTCTGCGATGGGGTGATTACTCCACACAAGGCATGAAAGGGTGAATGAGCCTAATTAACCTATAGGCTGCACCTGGAAGAAAGCCATGGCATGCGAAAGCTTAATTTGCTGATGATGTCCAATTGGGGAGGAGCTGGGTTGGGCCTATAAAGCCAGGAAGCTGGCAACAGAGAGTTATCAGGTTCAGGGTCCCTAGACCGGAACCTAGAATAGAGGGTGGCTCTAAGTTCCCCTTTTGGCTTGTGAGGAAGCTGGAGAAGACTGCCTGAGACCAGTCTTGTGGAAGGACTCTCGTGCTCAGAGGGGGAAATACATGTTGAGGGAGCTGGCTGGAGGGCTGAGTCATGAAGAGGAGGCAGCAGTTCCTGGAACTGGAGAAGGGCCAGAGCATGGTGGAGTGGGTTGTGCAGAGCTAATCCCCAAAATGGTCAGGAGGCGGTGCCACCTGCACTGAGTGGAGTCCCCTGTCGCACCTTCTCTTACCCCCAACACAGGTACCATCCACTCCCTGACTCCTGGTTCCATCCTCCTTTCCCTGCCCCTCTTTTCCAATTCAACCCTGACACCATCCCAGCTCCTTCCCATATGCCCCATACTACCTCCACCCTCTTAGCCCCTGCCTCCCTCCCTACTTCTCTCCACAGCTTCACCCATCATCTGTTGTTCCTCTGCTCCCGCCTACTGTCTAGCTGCCGCATACATCTTTCACCCCTCTGTATTTGAGTCAATCTGCTCCTCACTCTATGCTTCCTGGGTGGAGCAGGGGGAGCATTAAAAGCCCAGGAGAATGAGAGAGTGAGTCTCCTGCTATTAATTTCTATACCAGGCACTATGGCAGCCCCTGGCAGCCAGGAGGAGCCATTTGATGGACAAGTCCTATTCAACCCCCACAGCCGTGGGCTGGAACACATGCAGTGCAGGCTCTCAGTGTGTGAAAGTATTTGGCTGCTAAATGCTAAAAAGTGTTTTCTGAGCATGTGCACAGGGAGACTTTTCTTAGGCTGAAACTGGCCAAATGTGGGTGTTTTTCAACAGGAACAACAAAACGTGCATATGGACACAGGTAGCCTGCCAAATTTCAAGTCCCTGTAGCAAGCACAGAAGCATTATGCCTCTCAGCAAAATGGTTGTGGGTTGTTTGTTTTAAAACATGGGCAAAATAACGTACTGCTCCCTAATCTCATTCTTGGGGAAACAGCTACAGCATTTTTTTTTCAAAACTTAAAAAAAAAAAAATCAAGCTAAGGTAGGCAACCAACATGGGAAACTTCATCCCCAATGGTTAAAGTTTGGCACAGTTCTAAGCAACTGCAAATAGGTCTTAATGCAAAGTGTCAGGCAACCTTAACTACGAGTCCTGCTACTAGCACTGCCTATAATCTTCTTGGTATGTGGGTGCAGGGCCAGCTCCAGGCTTTTTGCTGCCCCAAGCAGCAAAAAAAAAAAAAAAAAAAGCCATGATCATGATCTGCAGCTCTACCACCACTGCTTCAGTCTTTGGCGGCAATTCGGCGGCTGGTCCTTCGCTCCGAGAGTGAGGAACCCACCGCTGAATTCCCGGATGTGCCGCCCCTCACCGTTGGCCACCCCAAACAGCTGCTTGCTGGGCTGGTGCCTGGAGCCGGCCCTGGTGGGTGTGTCTCTCTAGGTTAAATTATTTTGTCGTTTACATCTATGTGATGCTCCAGAGTTGCGTGGTGCAACTGAAGACAGGACTGAGCCCAGAGATCTATTCATTCTCTGTTCAAAGTATATATTTCACAAGATACTGTGCTACTAGGCTCTCTTCCTGAAACTTGCTAGTGTGATTGCTGTGTTGTCCAAGTACATCTCTTCCCCGATATAACGTGACCCAATATAACATGAATTTGGATATAACGCAGTAAAGAAGCGCTCCGGGGAGGGGGCTGCGCACTCCAGCAGATCAAAGCAAGTTCAATATAACGTGGTTTCACCTATAATGCAGTAAGATTTTTTGGCTCCTGAGGACAGCATTAGAGCGGGGTAGAGGTGTAAAATTTTTAAACACAGTGCTGCATCTGACTCAATATTTACTACTTCTGTTTAGCTGTTACTTACTCAAGAGAATAAGTTTTTTCAGTCATTGAAGATACTACTTTGTGAAGAGATGCAAAAACAACCTTCAAACCTTGTGATTCTCCCTTTCAAGAGCCAGGGCATATAGCTGTGGAACTGGTATTTATTTATATGCTGAAAATGGTGTAAAAGTGTGTCTGTTTAAGCCACGTACTACTCTCAGTAGGAACCAACTTTAAAAGGTCTGTCTCTCTCATCCATTTAATTGAAAAGCAGGTAGGTAACCTTCAACCTGAGACTGTCAAATACCAATGTACTGTTCTAATACAGCTATTTTGACAGACAAAAGACAAATGAAAGACTTTTCAATCAAAGTACAAAGCTCTGAGGCTGTCCAAACTCTGGTAGGCCCAGAAAATAAATGATTTTTTTAAAAAGTGGAACTAGCCATTTATTATTTTAACTAATAAAGGCAGATATTGTATATTAGCTTTTTCCAGATTCCAAGGCACTAGTAATGGAACAGAGGTTAAAGGCATCTGAAATTCACAATTAAAGAATGGACTCTTTGTTTTTTGCACAGCACACGGCTGAGACAGGAGGAGGAGACCAGGAAATGAAAACCAGGTGGTTACTGGTTTGAATTTTAAAAATGAAAGATATGGCTTTCAAAAAGGGTTATTTCCTCATTTTAAAAAAGCAAATTCACCAAGAACAAAACCATTTAATTATCTCTTAAGTTTGTTTGCAGATGTTTCTGTTATCTTATTTGTAATGTCTCCACACAATGAACACACTGGAATGTAGCCAGGCATTTCTGTAGCATTATGTTCTCTAGTTAATTTTGAAAAGATGGGGAGCAGGAGTATATTGTTCTCAGTGAAAGCAGGCTGAGGTTCTTGGCTAAATACAATTCTATAGTAGGCTTTCAGCTATATGCAAGTGTTAAAGTGTCAATGACATTCTCACATGGAGGTTAAAAAAAACACTGCACTGTCACAAACCTTGAGAAATAGAGGTCGATGATTCTCTTATTTCCTCATTCTTATCATAAAACCTATTGTACTAAAATGGATTAGCCTCAGGCATTTTCTAGAAGAAAGAATCTAAATTTTAATGTCTTTGGTTTATTGATTTGCATTGAGTAAATAATACTGTTTCTGGTAGGAACAGTTACCGGTTATTTCCCTTCCGTTCTTTCTGAGGTTTAACGCTCCACTTTTCAAGAAGACTTGGTTTTTTTGAGTCTTTTCTTGATAAAATGTTGAATCATTAATTTATAATGACCTAAAGAAGGCACCTATGTACTACACTGGGCACTTCTAACATTTAAAGAACCACTACAACTGAAACCACCAGTGAATCCCAAGACAACTCCATCCCTGTCTCAAGCAAGTAGAAAAGCTTTCTTCATCAAAATTGCTGTCTCCTCAAATAAACAGGCTGCATCCTTTTCAAAAGCCCAGGCAAAAAGCTGGGCTTTGCCAGGTGTTCTGAAGGTGAATAATTCAGGACTATTTTGGACTATGGGCAAAAGTTGGTTTCACAGTGAACACTCCACTTACAACTCCATCTCTGTTTGGAACAGTGATTCCCAGTCCTTGGTTCATGAAGCACTTCCCGGTGGTCTGCTGATGGGCTGCTCTCATGTTAGTGAAGCATCTGCAAGTCTTCAAGCTGTCAGGTTTCCTGCTTAGATTATGTTGGTAATGTGTTAGTTAGAATGTGCTAATGTGTTCTAAAATCCTAGTGTAGATAAGGCAAGGTGTACCTTAGTTTGGTGGGTGCTCGCTGGTCAAGTTGAAGCCTAGCTTAACTCAACCAGTTACCATGCTGAAATAGAACCTCCTTTTGCCTACATTAGAAGTCTCCAATATGTTAATTGGAACATGCTAGCTAACGTTCTTAAAAAAAATCCACCTTTCTATCAAGACAAGCTTTTAGTTGTAGCCTAGTCTGGTGAAGTTGCATGGAAATAAGATGAATAATAAATATACATATGTGGTAGCACTTGGGTGCCCCAGTCATGGACCTGGTCCCCATTGTTCTAGGTGCCGCATAAACACAAAGCTTACCCTAGTGGAAGTAGCTCTATTTTAGATGTATAAATCATTTGTATGTGTAAAGTTAGCGCTCATTCATGACAGGTTGCTGACTGACAGCTCTGGATTGTCAAAGATTATCTGATGCACTCGGTATCCCACAGCCCTCCACTCCTTAGACTTCAGTTTGGAACTTCTTTCTTTCCCAGCCCTGGCACCCTGAACCCAACATCCCAGCAGCACAGAACTGTCAGTTCTGCTCATATCATGGACTGCTTTGCGCACAGAGAATGGGTAGGATATACCCTATACTGTTGTATAGATACCTATAAAATATGCCCACTGTTCATGCTTTTGCTGCTTTATCAATTCTTGTAATTGTAGAGCGACTGATGTGGGCATAAGATTATTGTTCTGAATCACCACTCTGAACTGTGATATAAATCCCTGTTTCTCCAAGTGTGTCTCCCTTCTTCCTTTTCTTAAAAAGATCTGTGAGGAAAATAATCATAGGTCTGTGATATCCTGGATTTTCCCTTCCTGTTCCTCCTTTGCAGATGGCTTCCTATTTCTAAAGAGTTTTGGGGTTTGGTTTTGAAATGTGTGACTGTGGTATTCATGAGACAGCTTTGGAGACTTAAACCCAGTGTCTATCCACAGACTGGATATGGTATAGGTAGCTGCAGTAAAAGCTTTCCTACAATGACTTTCCAGTGTGCCCCAGTGAAGTGTGGAGGGACCACCTTTAGGAGTGTGATGATAATGCAACTTCCTTGCCTAGTCAATCTTTGGTATCCCTGCAGTGACCGACAGGGATCCTTATGTGATACGGACACCTGTCTGTTCAGAAGGGTGCTGAGGCCGACAGCCCAGCTCACGTGTCAAAGAGCTTCTTAACATATCTGCTACAGATTTTCTCTCCTCTTTCTCTCCTTTCTCTTTTCTTTTGGATTTCTGGTGAGGGTCTCTATTGGTTCTGGAGTTTTGTCATTCTCCACATGGACTCCTCCTGAGAGTCAAAATGACAGTCTGGACCTATACATAGAATGATTCTGCCGATGTGCACAGGCAGAAATTGTGGAAAAACAACATCACTTGCCTCATAACCTATGTTGTGCAGATCGCAATGCCATCCACAGCCTCAGAAACAACCTCGACATTATAATCAAAGAGGCTGATAAAGGAGGTGCTGTTGTCGTCATGAACAGGTCTGACAACTATAAGGAGGCTGCCAGACAACTCTCTAATACCAAATTCTACAGGCCACTTTCCTCAGATCCCACTGAGGAATACATTAAGGCCTGGTCTACACTAGGACTTTAATTCGAAT
Organism: Mauremys mutica; assembly: GCF_020497125.1. Lineage (NCBI taxonomy): Eukaryota > Metazoa > Chordata > Testudines > Geoemydidae > Mauremys > Mauremys mutica. The sequence goes on along the minus strand of NC_059081.1, from coordinate 55,262,998 downwards.
TTATCAGCGTTAATTCGAACTAACCGCTCAACCGTCCACACCAGGAAGCCATTTAATTCGAACTAGAGGGCTCTTTAGTTCGAATTTGGTACTCCACCCCGGCAGGTGGAGTAACGCTAAATTCGACATGCCTAGCTCGAATTAGGCTAGGTGTGGATGCTAATCGAACTTAGCAGCTCCGGGAGCTATCCCACAGTGCACCACTCTGTTGACGCTCTGGACAGCAGTCCGAGCTTGGATTCTCTGGCCAGCCACACAGGAAATGACCCGCGAAAATTTGAATTCATTTTCCTGTCTGGGCGGTTTGAATCTGACGTTCTGGTTGCACATCGGGGCGAGCTCCGCAGCACCTGCAACGATGCAGAGCTCTCCAGCAGAGGAGTCCGGGCAATCCCAGAATAGAAAGAGGTCCCCAGCATGGAGTGACCGGGAAGTCCAGGATCTGATCGCTGTGTGGGGCGAGGAGTCTGTGCTCTCGGAGCTGCGCTCCAACAAGCGGAACGCGAAGACTTTCGAGAAGGTCTCTAAAGCCATGAAAGAGAAAGGATACAGCCGGGATGCGATGCAGTGCCACATGAAAGTGAAGGACCTAAGACAAGGGTATCAAAAAGTCAGAGCGGCAAACGGACGCTCCGGAGCCCAGCCCCAGACATGCCGCTTCTACGAGGCACTGCATGCCATTCTAGGTGGGTCTGCCACCAGTGCCCCACCAGTGACGGTGGACTCCGAGGACGGAATAGTGTACCGGGACAGTTCCTCCTCCCTGTTCGCCGATGGGGAAGATGAGGAAGGGTCTTTTGAGGACGGCGCAGGTGACATCGAACCCACTCCCGCTTTCCCTGACAGCCAGGATCTCTTCATCACCCTCACAGAGATCCCCTACCAACCGTCCCCGCCCGTTAACCCGGACTCGGAATCAGGGGAAGGATCAGGCGGTAAGTGCTACAAACAGGGAAACATTTATTTTTTTAAGAAACAGGGATATATATAAAAAATAGAAATTCTATATAAAAATTTTTAAATATGAAACTATACAAACAGCAGGTCTACACACATAGGAATGGAGCAATAGTCCTCTGGGGACAGTTCAAAAAAGCTCTCAGAGAGCAGCTGGAAAAGCCTCAGCAGGAGGTTCCTTGGTAGAGGTGTCTTGTTGGGTGCTCCGTTGAAGCACACTCTTCCGCGCCAGGCCATCCTCAGGTAAAGGGGGACCATCGCCTCGACGAGCATGGCAGCGTATGGTCCTGGTCTATGCAGGGCTTCTGTTAGCATCCGCTCTCTCTCAGTCCGCCTGACACGCCTCAGGGTGATGTCGTTGTGGAAGTGCTGCATCTAATTAGTGGAATTAGTGTACTGTTACTATTGTGAATGGTAGACTTTTACTTTGCATAAGAATGACCCTCGCTTAACAGACTTTTACTTTGCATAAGAATGACCCTCGCTTAACAGCCACGTGTTGGAGGCCACAGAGGAAAAGCATACAGTGATCTTTCCTGTGCACTGGCGGGAGGGGCCGCAAAACGGTCATCTTTTCTGCTTTGCACATTGCCTCCAGCAGGAGAGCACAGCTAAGCACTAACTGATAAGCACTCTGTACTGTAAGGCTTACCAGGACTTTGTGCAAGAGGGATGCAGCTGTCTCTCCTCGCTTGTGCGCTATCCAGTGCAATGGCGCCGCCAATGGGAGCGTATTCCGAAATCTCGGACTAGTTCTGAGATCTCCTGAGACTTGGTTCCCTCTTTGGTCTTCTTAACTGAAACTGACTAGACTGTGTTTACTGTTGGCAAACATGTATTTGTTCAAGGAAATCACCTACTTTTTCGCATCACACAGCTTCGGCTCCTTCCCGGACTGCCCCGGCATCCCCCTCGCAGAGGCTGGCTCAGATTAGACGCCGAAAGAAAAAGACTAGGGACGAGATGTTCCAGGAACTGATGGCCAGCTCCAGAGCGGAGGCGGCAGAGCAGAGACAGTCGAGGGAGAGCCTGTGTCAGCAGCATCGCACACACCTGGAACGGGAGGATAGGTGGCGGCAGGAAGACCAGCAGGCAACTCAAACGCTGCTTGGTCTAATGAGGGAGCAAACGGACACGCTCCGGCGCCTTGTAGATGTTCTGCAAGACCGCAGGCAGGAGGAGAGAGCCCCCCTGCAGTGCATCTGCAACCGCCCTCCAACGCCAGGAAGTCCTGTCCCCCCCTCACCCAAAGTTACAAGAAGGAGGGGCGGTAGGGGCCGTGAGAACTGTCCCTGCACCGCAGCACACCGATAATGTTCGAGACAACTCTCGCGCTGTAAATTTGTACAAGCTCTTTCCTCACAGCATCAACCAGTCCCAACTCCAAGTTCAAACCCCCCACTGTGTACTACATTATTAAAAGCGGTTTGGTGTTACTGACTGTTTCCGTCACGTTTCTGGTGTCAGAAGACTTTCTGTTGTTGTGTGTGTGTGGGGGGGGGAATTGTAATTTCAGTGCATAGCCCACAGTGCCATGCTACAGACTTGGCTGCAGGGTCAACTGCAGGGCACACACAGACTGCAGTCACTAGGCACCAGGGACAGTCTGTGTGGTGTATGCTGCCCCGGGTCTTTCCTTGATGTGTATGCTTGTGCAGGGTCCTGGTGCCTGCCGTCCCCGAATGTAAAGGCAGGCTTCCCTTCACATGCACTTGGACCGTAGTCACGATCCTCCCCGGTGCCCTGAGCCCCAAAAAGAGACCTCATCCAGGGGCAGATACTCACCCTTCCCCCACACCCCTCACCCCTTCCAACGCCCAAACCCACAGCCGTCATGTTAACCCCTATCCAAAGACGGCACCCCTCGCCCCTTCCTGCAAACCCACCCATCAGTGCACACCTTACCCAGCACAGAATGCTTCCATGTTTCAACCAAGAAACAGAAATGCAAAGTCAACGAAAGATTTATTATTAATTACTAAAACATGTCCTTAGTTTTAAAATGTCCTTCGGAAGTGGGGGAAACTTGGTTTATGATCAGGCTCTCTTAAAATCAAGTGGACAGTCACAGGTTACCCTGCTCTGCGAGGAAACTCGCTTTCAAAGCCTCCCTGATGCATATCGCTTCCCGCTGGGATATTCTCTCAGCACGGGTGTCTGGCTGATCGTAAACAGCAGCCAGGCGATTTGCCTCAACCTCCCAAGCGGCCAAAAAGGTCTCGCCCTTGCTCTCACAGAGATTGTGGAGCACACAGCAAGCAGCAATAACTATGGGGATATTCTTTTCGCTGATGTCCGAGCGAGTCAGTAAGGTCCGCCATCTCCCCTTGAGACGTCCGAAAGCACACTCCACCACCATTCTGCACTTGCTCAGCCGGTAGTTGAAGAGTTCCTTTTCACTGTCCAAGGCGCCTGTATAGGGCTTCATGAGCCAGGGCATTAGCGGGTAGGGCGGGTCCCCGAGGATCACTGTAGGCATCTGCACATCCCCAACCGTTATTTTGTGGTCCGGGAAGAAAGTACCTGCCTGGAGGCGTCTAAACAGACCAGAGTTCCTGAACACACGCGCGTCATGAACCTTGCCCGCCCACCCGACGTTGATGTTGGTAAAACGTCCCCTATGGTCCACCACAGCTTGCAGCACCATTGAAAAGTAGCCCTTTCGGTTAATGTACTCGCTGGCCTGGTGGGCTGGTGCCAGGATAGGGATGTGAGTCCCATCTATAGCCCCACCGCAGTTTGGGAATCCCATCGCGGCGAAGCCATCTATGATGACCTGGACATTTCCGAGAGTCACTACCTTTGAGGGCAGTTGCTCAACGATTGCGTGGGCTACTTGAATGACAGCAATCCCCACGGTAGATTTGCCCACGCCAAAGTGGTTCGCTACTGACCGGTAGCTGTCTGGCGTGGCAAGTTTCCAGAGGGCTATGGCCACTCGCTTCTGCACACTCAGGGCTGCTCGCATCCTTGTGTCCTGGCGCTTCAGGGCAGGGGCCAGCAAGTCACAGAGTTCAAGGAAAGTGCCCTTACGCATCCTGAAGTTTCGCAGCCACTCTGTGTCATCCCAGACCTGCAGCACTATGCGGTCCCACCAGTCTGTGCTTGTTTCCCGGGCCCAGAATCGCCGTTCCACACCTTGAACGTGACCCATTGCCACCATGATCTCCACTGCGCGGCGTACCCTGGTTTCTGAGAGGTCTGTGCCACTCTCCTCACCGCGCTGCCGGAGCCTCCTCGCCCGGTTTCTCAGCAGCTGACTGTGGAAGAGGTGGACGATAAGGTGCGAGGAGTTGACAACGGCCATAAGTGCAGCGATGATCGCAGCGGGCTCCATGCTCGCAGTGCTGTGGCTTACGCGCTGTCACTGACCAGAGAAGGGCGCGATCAGATTTCCTGCCGGCGCTTTCAGTGAGGGAGGGCTGTTGTGAGTGACGGTTGAATGATGACAGTTACCCAAAACCACCCTCGACACATTTTTTCACCCAGCAGGCATTGCGAGCTCTACCCAGCATTCCAATGGGCAGCGGGGAGTGCGGGAACTGTGGGATAGCTTCCCACAGTGCACCGCTTCCAAAGTCGAAGCTGGCCCCGTGAATGTGGACTCAGACGTTCGAATTTGTGTATTTAGTATGGATACACAAATTCGACTTATTAAGGTCGAATCCACAAATTCGACTTAAGTAGATTCGAAATAGTCCTGTAGTGTAGACAAGGCCTAAGAAACTGCACCATCTACTCAGGACACTCCCTACACCAACACAGGATTTTTGTGTGCAACACACCAATTCCAGTTTTTCCCCCCAAAAGGAAATTAAGCTGAAGAATATTTTATTCTAACACAAGCAATTTTAAAAATAAAATTATCCTAAACTTGTAGTTGCTGAAAATTTAATAATTTGCATGTGGAGTAAACTACTGCCAGGCAAATCTGCCCACAGGAAGACATCTGAGAACCCAGCTGGTGCTATTTATTACAGCAGAACAATGCTTTCTGAACAGACACCAGCCTTCAAGAAGGCAGGGTCCCTTGAAACTCTGTTCTGTGAGATCGGCAACATTAAGAACTTTTTTTTAATATTTCTTTTTTCATATTAGCTAGAGTGAACTCAAGCCATCTGGAGTGGGACTGGTGAAGAAGAGTAATCTGCTGTCAGAAGTCTTATGCTGTTAGCTAGTCAGCAATGTGACATGAAGGACTTAGCAAGGAGTCTCACACTGAAATGCATATCCTCATGATTAAAACCAATCCAGCCTACTTGGCATGCTTATTCAAGATGTTACTATTTAGTGGGTGGTGGTCTAATAATGCAGGCTTAGCTTTTCCTGCCTTTGATTCTTTGTGCATAGCCTATTCGGTTCCATAACATACTATTTGGAAAATTATAGTTTACGGCATTGCCAGCAATAAGAAACTCATGGACATGTCCCAAAATGCTACATTGTAACTTGTTTCCTGCACTGAAGGAACTGCAAAATCTGCCAGGAAGCCCTGCACTGTGGAGCCATCTCCACAGTACATGTGTGATTTGAAACAGACACTTTTAGCCAATGTTATTTACTTGCGGTATTACATTGTGTGATCAGCAATATTAAAATAAAAGGTGAACATAATATTAAACAGTAATAGTGCTAAGTACATGCAAGCACAAACTTGCTCTTGGCATTAAATAAGGAAATACATGATTTCCTGCTACACTTGCATTTGTTTGTGTTTCTCCGGAGAACAGTTCATTGTACCTTTCACAGTCCCTGAAGTCATAGGCTGGACTTCCCAGAACTCCATGCAGACCCATCAGGCACGACCTGAATTTGGACAGCTTTGCACCACTATGCCTGCAACTACAAGATAAGTCCTCCCGGGCTCTCCATTGCCCGGATGAGAATGCAAGGAGCTAGGGCAGCAAGGCAGTCGTAGGAAAAGCTTAGAAGCCAGAACATTCTCATTAACAGTTATCAACCTCTTCTTCTCCTGGTTCTGTCTCCAGGCCTAGGTACAGATGCTAGCTATGTCAGCTGGTGCACCGCCATTTTCAAACCCTGACCCCACAAAGAGCTCCATACAGGGAAGACCCCTGCAATGATGCATAACCTTACTGAGGCTCCAGGCAGTCCAGGGTTCATCTGTGTGGACAGACCATAGACTCCATCTTCAAATATATGCCTACACTATGCATTGATTATTGGCCTTGTGCAAAGCACATATAACCCTGTATTGTGCATACAAATAATTTTTCATTCTTCTGTTCTCCGTCATTTAACTCAAGACTATTTAAACAAAGCTGATACATCTGGGAACCCAAACATCCACTTAATATAGACTCTAAGGGGATTCTATAGTGAAAGGCAGATCCGATTAAGATGGATTTGAATAGTTTAAAGGAGGGGTTCTCAACCTGGAGGTCATGATGTTAAGGGATTGCCAACAGTGTGCTCTTCCCATATTGCTAAATGAGACAGGATTCCTGATTTGGAAGCGGGGTGGGGGAGAGAGAGCTCCGTATAGAAACACTTGCAGACCATTAGACTAAAAGATTTCTGATTTGTTTGTGGAAAGCTGTAAGAGGGGAAGAAAGATTCCATTAATCCCTTCTGCACAGTTTTATGTACTTGGTTCTAGCAGCAATGTTCAATGGGTCTTCAGTACATATGTGGTATTTTCTGATCCTGTTTGCCTGGTTAAATGTGTTACTGTTTGTTGTAAAGTGGGCATCACAAAACTTACAGGATGTGCAACACAGCTGACTTCATGTTGCTGCTAGAACATTGGTGTTTGTTTCTCCTGCCTTTTTTTTATTTTTATCAGTGCATCTTTACAGTTGCATTGACTTCATTTCACATTTAATACAGTATAGGGTATATATTGTTCTAATGCAACAGGGAAGTAGGAGGACTAAGAAGGCATCTTTGTATAAAACAAGCAGTAGTTTACTCCAGGTGAATTTTTTATAATTGTGGAGTAGTTATAGAGTTCCTGGTCCTCCACTGTTACCAGAAAGGACTAGGATGTGTTGCAGCAGGGAGCTTAATAAACACAGGAATTTCATGGTTAGCGGGTTCTGCAGTTGCTGCTTAAAATATGTCTCTCTGTGTTTGTTCTCACACTACATCGTGTCAGATGTGAGTGAATCTTGGTCTAAAGGAGGAGGAAAGGAAAGAAAAGGCCCCCTAGATTGCCAGTGTGATGAGTGAGGAGGTGGGGCAAGTGGGAAAAATCAGAAAGCTGAAGCAGTAAGGAGGCAGAGCCATGTCTCAGCACTGCAATGGAGCCCATAGCATAACTGGCTCTATTAGAGTAGTTTGATTTTGGCAACTCAGACAGCTGGCCTTCCTGGAACCAGAGATCTGAGCAATTCTTGGTGGCTTCTGGTTTAACAGAGAAAGCCCAAGAATACCCAATAAGTGCCCTGATATTTGCGATGCTGCTAGTATCCTGTATGCCTTACCTCTCTCTTTGAGGAAAAGCGAATACTCCAAAGTGAAAGACTTTTGATACTCATTTCATAAGCAAAGTATTATACATCAGGGTCAAATTTAATAGGTAGTGTCGACAACAAGGGGAAACAGGTGAGACTTTTATTAATGCCGTTTATAGTCCTGGTGAACATTGCAAATATGGAATGTTAAAAGAACTAATAAGACCAGGATAATTGTTGGTATAAGATCACCAGCTTACAAGCACAGCTTCAGTTAAACCCAGATCTCACCCTAGCGAATGCCAAAAAACATAAACAAACAGCAATGTGACTTGCATACTAGCAGCATAGCCGAGACTGCACCAGACAATATTGACACAGTAAAGAGAAGAGAGAGACATGTGAAAAGAGCCGTCAGACCAAATGAAAGAACCCTTCACAACTAGAGTGGGAGACCAAAGAACCTTAATAGGAGGGAAGCTGAGAAAAGTTGTGGAAGATACGGCAAGATACCAACCCAGAGCTGGCAGCAATGTCCAACTAAAGAAGCAGAATGTAAGATGATAGAAAGGGGACGTTTTGCAATAGCATGCAGGTAACCAAAATTAGTGGAAACAATCCAAGAGGGAGTGTTATCAGAGCGCCACGAGTCCGTACTTCTAGAGACTTATTTGCTGTGAGAATATTATATATAGTAAATGAAACAATGAATTCACACAATACTGTGGTTCTTTTGGGTAATGTCAATCACTAATTTGGGTCCTGAACCACTGAGGTCTGGGTATCATGGTCTTAAGGATTTTGTTAGATGAACTACATTTGGTAAGAGTTTCCTCAAGTGACTTGTCATGTCCAGTAATCATTTTACAGCAGACACATCTTTGGGTTTGGGTAAGGTGAGTAAAAGCATCCTGAATAGTTAATAATTAAATCACACATTTTTAATATCATGTATAGCCAAGAGCCACTTGCGGCTCACGAACCTCAGTCTGAGTATCACTGCCTTAAGGGATCTCTTTAAATGGTCCCAATATGTGGATCTGGGGGAGCACACAACAAAACGCATTTAACACACTAAAAACTGATATCTCCAGCTGTTAACTGAATATTGTGCCCAAGCGTCCAACAATAGTAGCAGTGGAGGAATCTTCATATGGTTTAGGAGCAGTGTTCATACAAATAACAGCCAGAAGGAGATGAGAGACCTGTTGCATTCATATCAAAAGCCTCACAGAAAGCAAGCAGCCATGTGTTCAAGTGGAAAAGGACGTTCTTGCAGTCACTTGGGCCTGTGAAAGGCCCAGTGCTAGAATTTTAATAAGAAACAGATCATAAAGTCTTAGTGGCATTATTGGGGTTAAGACCACCAGATGACCTTCCACCTAGGATTCAAAGATTTTGACTACAGCTGGTGCAATTTTCTTTCAACATTGAACACATCAGGGAAAACACGCATAGCAGCAGATACTCTACCTAGAGCCAGAATTGAGCCACCACCAATAGCAGAAAGAAAAGGCTTTTAAGAGCGATGTCAGAGACTACATTGACCTGGTTCTGGCAGCAATTCCAGCATCTGCCAACCATCTTCCGCAAATTAGAGATGATCTGCTAAAGGACGAGACTTGCCAGAAACTGATCTCTGCCAAAGAAGGTGGGGTCAAAGGAGTCCACTTCCAATAGCCCTACTACCATGCTAGCAGGACTAAAATTACCTTCATATAGCCAATGGCCCACAACTGAAAGGACAGCATATTCCTATCTCTGCAGTACTTCTGAAAGAGATGCTCTCCAAAATCTGAGGCACGCCAAGGTATAAACAAGTGCAGGTTATGAGCAGAACAATCTGTATGGACCCATCTGAGCAGGCAAATTCAGACTATAGTAGAGGACTGTGAGACAAGGAAAAAAATAAATCAACTACCAGAAACGTTGCTCAAAGCTACCTGAGAGGTGTTGGCAGATGATAGACACAGATTTGTTTTTCTGTAAAGGCCACACACACATAACTGTAGCTGATCACTTCTCTAGCTATTGACTCTGCTATTCATGCACAAGTCATCCAAAAACTAAAGTCAATATCTGCAAGACATGGAGTTCCTGAAGTCCTCATGTCTGAAAATGGGGCTCATTTTACCTCTGAAACATCACTAGTATTTGCATAGGACAGTGGCTTTAATTTGTGGACTCCTAACACATTTAAAATGGAAATCTTATTTTGCAGACCCCAGGTTGAAAACCACTGGGATAGAACTTTAATTTGAACATTTGAGCTAGTAATCCCCATTACCCCCAGAGCAATGCAGAGTTTTAAAAAGACTGCTGAAAAAATCGGTGGACCCATATAAAGCACTCCTGGCATAACTGTAAACACAGGTACTGTCTGAATGATCTCCAGCAGTATTTCTGACGACTCAGGACAACTTTACATGGGGCATTGGTACAGCTTAAACTTAAGTGGCCTGACCTGAAGGAATTTTGAGAACATGGTGCTAAAATAAAAATTCTCAACAAAACTTTTTATTCTGTGCTGAACAGTTAGCTACCGGAACTAAGGCCAGGGAACAAAGTTCGGCTCAAAAGCTTCCAGACATTTGGAAGTGGGCAGAATCTCCCAAGATCCTATCTAGTGGAGACTCTAGAAGGATTTATCCAGAGGAATTGGGTTCATCTTCAATATATTCCAATTAAATGAAGAGAGGATCTAGGTGCTGCCGGCACTCTGTCAGGAAGTGAGCCCCTCCTCATGGAAATCCAAACACAACAGAAGTGAGAAGACTGCCTGAAAGACTGATCAGATTGCCTCAAAGACTTGATCTTTTGCCTACTGCTCGGGACCATTTTAAATGCAACAGGTAAGGAGTGGAGTGGGGGGGAGGGGCTCCCTGGACACCCCCCCCAGGTCCTACTGTCCATCGTTTACCCTCTTGTCTCCCCCAGTTAGAAGCCTTTGGGGAAGCTCTCGGACCACACCACAGGCCAGGTTTGGCTCCTGTTCTTCCTTTTGCAAGAGGGGAAGGTCTGTCTGGAACAAGGACCAGCCTCTCAGGCAGCCCCTAGAGCAGGGGTGGCCAAACTTACTGACCCTCCAAGCTACATATGATAATCTTCAGAAGTTCAAGAGCTGGATACGCCTGCTGCAGGGTGGTAGGGCTGGGGCTTCTGTCCTGCGGGGCTTCTGCCCATTGGGAGGTGCCTGCCAGGGCTCAGGGCTTTCAGCTGAAGCTCCAAGATCATCCTCCCCACAGTGCAGAAGCCTCTAGCCACACCACTCCACTGCGGGCCAGAAGCTCCCCCCTTCCCAGTCTGGTAGGCAGAAAATGGGGGGGGGGCTCTGCAAGCCACACACTAAGTGTAAAAGAGTCACATATAGTCCACGAGCTGCGGTTTGGCCACCCCTGCCCTGGAGAGTCAGATCTAAGGGCTCAATCTCTGAGTCTATTGCTCCTTGGCAGGGCTTACCTTTGACCCCCTCTTCCTGGGGCATATTGCTTTACCACAGAACAGGGTGGCCTCAGGAGTAGCATGTCCCATAGCTCTCTCTCTTTCTCAGCTGGGCTCCCTCTATTGCCAGCAGTTCCTTGGCAGCAATCTTCTTCCTGTGCTAACTTCACTCCCCCACCTTAAGCTGCTCCCCCTCCAGGCTGAGCAAGCCTTGCAGGTGTCTCCTTAGCATGGGACAGGCCCAGAGTAGCTCCTAGCCTCCTTCATACCAGGGTGAGGGCATGTCCCTTCACAAGGGGACATAGTAATGTAAACGGTATTAAGGAATTTGATGTGTATTTTGAACTGTGCATGCACGTGTGTATAGGTTGGTTTAGAGTGTGTTTTAATTTTTGATTATAAGGACAGGGCGCTGTGGAGTGCTTATGGAGTTTCTGATCCTCCACAGTGACCAGAGAGGACCTGGATGTGTTTGCAGTGGGAAACAGGGACTTTGTGGCTAGCGGGTTCTCTAGTTGCTGCCTAACTCATGGCTCTTTGTGTGTGTGTCCTCACACTTCAATAACCACTTTAAAAAAAAAAAAGAAGTGTGGATCAGAATTTGGTGGATAAAATTCCCTTTCTATTAAAATGTTTGGAAGAGAAAGGGGTTTTGGGTAGAGAGTGCTTTGTTTACTTTTGGTTTGGAAACATCCTTATTTGGCATCTGTAAAGCATTTACATTCCCTAGTTCTGGATCAAAGTCCTTTCCTGGGTCATGTTACTGATTTTCTTCTTTAACTGGAGCACCAAGAAAAAAATGATTTTTTTTCCTTTTCCCTTACAGAGTTTGCATGAGCCAGTGTTAAATTGAAATACCAGCTTTTACCAAGGAAGTAATGAGGATGGGGCATAACATCTCTTAACCCTGCCTCGTCTCATCTTCATGTAAATAATGTCAGGTGCCACCCACCCACAATCTTCTCAAATTAACATTGCAACAAATTGCAAGGATTCTATATTATGAGTATAAAACATATCCAATGGGTTTTAAAATGTGGTAAAAATAAAACGAAGTATTGCTCTGCTGGACTTCCTCATTTCCTCAGGCACTAAAGCTTTTTATGTGCAAGCTCTTTGGTTTTTTTCTTTGGTCTGTACAGCACCTACCACAGTTTGTGTGCTGCTGTAATACACTTTAAGAATAATAATCATAACATACTAGTATTTTTAGAATTAAAATGTTAACCATTTTGGCCCAAGCAGTTAGCTGCTATTTGAGGCCTAGTGGGATTGCATCTTGCTGGGAAAAGAAATTAATGGTAGGAGTCAGTTATTTCTTTGGTGCAATCCTATTTCAATGTTCACAAAGTGCTGTTTTCCTGAACAAAGTAGGATCAGACAACAGCAGGCAATTTCCTTGCTCACAATTTTCAATCACCTCCTGTCAGTTCTGTGCCCCAAGCAACTCTGTCTGCTCACTCCCTAGGCCAGACTCATAACTGCTTCCCTCCCTTTTGACTGGCTTTCTGCCACTCACACATACACAGCTGCAGGTGATCAATCCCCTAGACCAGGGCAAACTATGGCTTATGGGATGAATCCAGCCCATGAGGTGTTTTAAGCTGACCCGCGAGCACCCCACCTGCTCGGCCCTGCTCTGGCCAAGGCGCTGGGTTGGGGCTACATCACGTGGCTACTGGAAGCCGGTATGGCCCTGCTTTAGCTCCTGCGTGCTCCAATGGAAGCCACAGGAGCAGTGCCTGCGGGTGGAGCAGCATGTAGAGCTGCCTGGCTGTGCCTCCAGGTAGGAGCTGGAGAAGGGACATGCCACTGTTTCCGGGAGCTGCTTGACGTAAGTGCCTCTCGGAGCCTGCACCCCTGAGCCTCTCCCCACACCCCAACCCCCTGCCCCAGCCCTGATCCCCTTCCCGCTCTCCAAACCCCTCGATCCCAGCCCAGGAACACCCCAAACCTCTCATCCCCAGGTCTACTCTAGAGCCCACACCCCCAGCCAGAACTTGCATCTCTTCCCGTACCCCTGCTCTCCTTCCCGCTTGCCAAATCCCTCGGTCCCAGCACAGAGCACCCTCCTACACCCCAAACTCCTCATCCCCCATCCCACCCCAGAGCCTGCACCCCCACCCCAATTTTGTAAGCATTCATGGCCCACCATACAATTTCTATTCCCCAATGTGGCCTTCCGGGCAAAAAGTTTGCCCACCCCTGTCCTAGACCCTGCATTTGTAACTAGCCCCAGGAAACCCCTCGTCCCATATGGCTTAGCTTCTGATTGGCCTTGAAATATGACAATAGAGAAGAAAGCCCGATATTTGGAAGGTGGGAGGGGGGAATAAAATGTCTTTACAAACAAAAATGCCCTTTCAGTTCTTCTTTGATACATTATGATGAACCTAAAAAAGGCCACAAATCAATTTTCCCTCAGTCCTCCATTGTCTGGTACTGGGCTCGATCCAAATCCCATTGCAGTAAATGGGAGCTATTCAATTGACTTCAGTGAGCTTTAGATCAGGCCCACTGAGAGCAGAGAGCTATGTGAAGTATGGCTGAAGCATTGGAGGTTTTAATTCTGTCAGTTGTCAAAAGATTTTTAATTTATCAGATGTAAAATAGTTGTCTTAAATCTGAAAGATGCGCAAAGATCTGTGAAATCATTTTTGAAAACTGATCAGCCTTAGCAGTCCAGTCAGGGATCTGTGCTCTTGGTGAGTAGTTTCTTTCTCTCTCACACATACAGCTGAGATATTACTCAGATAATGGTAGAAGTCCTGAGTCTACCACAGTCAGCAAAATTCTCTTCTCAGTTACACTTAACTACAATTTTAGCAGTGTAACTGAGAAGAGAATTGGCCCCAGATTAACCTGATGTATATTTTTCAGCTGTTCTCATTCTTCTCTGGGTCCTATTACCAAGAAATAGTTTACCTCAGCTGGGTGAAGAGAGGAATCTGGTCAGGAAATCTGGTCAGGAAAAAAATGAAGGAACACCTGATAGAGGCCTGGATTTAACAGTATTTATTCCACTCTGCTCAGCACAGCACAACACTGCAATGGCCATGGTTTAAGATTACAAATCCATATGGTTTCTTGCTGCATTGTGTGTTTAGGTCTTCATGTATACCACCTAATCGCCTGCAGAAGTGTCATTTTTTTTTTATGTTTGAGATGCAGAAAGGCATGTGGATGGACAAGAGAATGCCTTTCTTCCCTCCCACCCCATGCCAGGGTTTGTATTTTTTTTAAAAACTTGCTGTTTACATATTCTTCCCAAATATCATCCAGGAATAAAAACATATTTAAATGATGTCAGGAAGAAATCTTCCTATGGGGGAAAAAAGGTAAACCAAATGTTGCCTTCTGGAAATAAATTAAGTGGAGATGAATTCAGGTGGGCAATAAAAGTCAGTTCATGCAGGTGAACCCTACTACCACTCCATGCACGCCAACAGCTTGATAAGGTTAGACACTACCCAGAATAATTAGACATCCCCGCTCAGTGCCATGAGGCTACTTGCCCTCCCTCCCATCTTAACAGTACTCTGTCCCACCTAGAGAGAGCCTCTCTTCCCCTCCTTCCAAGCAGAATTGCTAGCCCTCAACTTTCACTCCTCATTCACATTTCCTGTCCACAGAACTCCTGCACCTGTTAAGGCTGGGAGTGTTAAGACAGGGAGTAGGGGATGGGGACCACAAACATGCTCTGGAGTGTTGAGGACATGAGAGATGGACCTCATGGTAAAATCTGTCTAACTTCTCTGAACAGTGGCAAATAATACAGCTGAAGAATGAGATATTTACTTAAGCTTTATAGATGGGGTAAGAACAATGCACAAATCTGGGGACGATTACCTCCCCTCCATCTGCAAATGATCACCCTACTTAAATATAGCAGCAGGCCCAGCTTTGCAAAGGACAGTTCAGCTAGACAGGAGGTCCAGATGCTTGGCTGTCTTCAAGTGACCACATCCTACTAAGCTGCAGAATCATTAGACCGATGTAGTGATCTTACCATCTGTATGAAATGAGAAGCGTGTGGGGAACCAAGGGACTAACTTGCAGCACAGTTTGTAATCCTAAATAGTGTAAAAGTCATGCAGCAGATCCTAATCTCACCCTCACTCTAAGAACTTGTCGACAGTGCTCACTAGAGGGGTGTGATTTCTTATGCACACCATGTCACATACAGTCTGGCACACAATAGGATGTGTTAATGTAGTCCCATTTCAAACAACACTACCTTAATGTGCACTAGGGAACTTTTAGTGTGTGACAGCAGGGTTCACGTGGCCAGTTAGCGTGCAACACGTTGGTGTACTGTAGGGGTACGTCTACACTACGGGACTATTCTGAATTTGCATAAACCGGTTTTGTAAAACAGATTGTATAAAATCGAGTGCGCGCGGCCACACTAAACACATTAAATCGGTGGTGTGCGTCCACGGTCGGAGGCTAGCATCGACTTCTGGAGCGTTGCACTGTGGGTAGCTATTCTGTAGCTATCCCATAGTTCCCGCAGCCTCCCCCGCCCCTTGGAATTTCCGGGTTGAGATCCCAGTGCCTGATGGAGCAAAAATAATTGTCGCGGGTGGTTCTGGGTAAATGTCGTCAGTCACTCCTTCCTCTGGGAAAGCAACGGCAGACAAGCATTTCGCGGCTTTTTTCCCTGGATTGCCCTGGCAGATGCCATAGCATGGCAATCATGGAGCCTGTTTTGCCTTTTGTGACTGTCACCGTATGTGTACTAGATGCCGCTGACAGAGGCGATTGAGCAGTGCTACACAGCAGCATGCTTTTGCTTTTGCATGACAGCAGAGATGGTTACCAGCCATACTGTACCATCTACCAATCCATAAATTGGTAAAAAGATGATCATGGTTACCAGTCCTTTTGCACTGCACCATCTGTTGCTGTCATAAGTGCCCCCGGCTGCTCTTAGCCAGGGGCGCAAAAGTAAAAATTGGGAATGACTCCCTGAGTCAATCCCTCCTTTTTGGTATCTAAAAATAGAATCAGTCCTGTCTAGAATTTGAGCAAGTGTACTAGAGAACCACTGTATCATAGAACCAGAGAGCACAGCTGCTCTGTGTCAGATCCAGCAGAAATTATGAGCTGTATGCTATTCACAGGGGGTGCTCCTGCAACAACCCCACCTGTTGATTCTGTTCTTCCCCCAGCCTTCCTGGGCTACCGTAGCATTGTCCTCCTACTTGTGTGATGAAGTAATAAAGAATGCAGGAATAAGACACAGTGACTTGTTAGTGAGAAATGAGTGGAAGGCAGCCTCCAGCTGCTATGATAGTCCAGACAGGACATTAAGAAGTGTGGAGGAGAGGAGCCCAGCATCGCGCTGCTAGTCCAGGGGCAATTGAATCTTTTCTTTACACATGATGGAGCTCAGCCCCCTGTTGCTATGATGAGAACGGTTACCAGCCATACTGCACCATCTACCAGGAAAAATTAGGGCCAGGCGCCCTTGATAGTCGGCATGGTTACCAGTCCTTTTGCACTGCCCCATGTGCCAATAGGCTGATGATGACGATGGGTATCAGTCTTACTGCACCATCAGCCACCCATGGCGGGTGGGGGGAGCAAGGATGTTGGTGTTGAGTGCTGCAGCATCGTGTCTATCTGCAGCATTCAGTAAAGATAGGGTGACATGTAAAAGAGTCAAGAGAGGATTGTTTTCCCTTTCACTTCTGGGGGTGGGTGGGGGGGGTGCATAAATTGCCGAGCTATGCCCTGACCCACCGCGGACACTGTTTTTGACCCTAGAAGCATTTGGAGCTCAGCCAAGAATGCAAATGCTTTTCGGATACTGCAGGAACTGTGGGATAGCTTGAGTCCTCCAGTCCATGAGCGTCCATTTGATTCTTTGGCTTTCCGTTACGCTTGTCATGCAGCAGTGCGCTGAGTCCCTGCTATGGCGTCTGTCTGGAGATTTTTTAAAAATGATTTTGAATTTCGTCTTCTGTAACGGAGCGCTGATAGAACAGATTTGCCTGCCCTTACTGCGATCACATCCGCCTGGTCCATGCTGGAGCTCTTTTTTTTATTTTTATTTCGGACTGCATCACCACCCGTGCTGATCTGAGCTCCACGCTGGGCAAACAGGAAATATTCAAAAGTTCGCGGGGCTTTTCCTGTCTACCTGGCCACTGCATCCGAGTTCAGATTGCTGTCCAGAGCGGTCAGTGGTGCACTGTGGGATACCGCCCGGAGGCCAATACTGTCGATTTGCGGCCACACTAAACCTAATCCGATATGGTAATACCGATACTAGCACTACTCCTCTCGTTAGGGAGGAGTACAGAAACCGGTTTAAAGAGCCCTTTATATCGATGTAAAGGGCCTCTCAGTGTGGACGGGTGTGGCGTTAAATCGGTTTTACGCTCCTAAAACCGGTTTAAACGCCTAGTGTAGACCAGGCTTAGGACTCACACACCTCTAGTGTATTGCTTCACTATGTAGACAAGCCCTAAATCTGGAATAACTCTAGCTTTCAGACTGTTTCCTTTTCATTTTCCATGCTTAAAAACATCCAAATCTACTTATTTAAACAAACTTTGTTTTCCTCATGCAGGATACCTGTGTTTCCCTCTTGGTCTTTCAGTGAAGTAATAATGCTGAATCTGTGATATCAGAATAACTTTCACAGCAACAGGCTATTATACCTTTCTATCTAGGGTACTTGTAAGGGCCCTCATGACTGTAGTATGTGAGCCCCTCACACTCTTTGATGTGTTTATCCTCACAACACCCCTGTAAAGCAGGGAAGTGCTATCGTTTCCATTTTACAGATAGGGAACTGAGGCACAGAGAGACTCAGGGCTTGGCTACACTTACAGTTTGCAGCGCTGGTCATCCAGCTGTGTAGGAGCAGCGCTGGTGTGTGGCCACACTCACAGCTACCAGCGCTGGTGTGTGGCCACATTTGCAGCATTTCTAGCGCTGTTGGGAGTGATGCATTATGGGCAGCTATCCCAGCATTCAAGTGGCCACAACGTGCTTTTCAAAAGAGGGGGGTGGAGTGGGGTCTAGTGTGACAGGGAGCGGGGGGAAAGAGAGAGTGGATTTTTGGAGCCAACACTGTGTGTTAGCTTCCTGACTTGAAAAATCAGAACATTTTTCCGACCCCTTAGTCTTAACTCTTAATTGCAAACAGCATGCAGGCAACACGACTCCCCGCTGTTTCCCTGCCTGCCTCTCATTTGATTGTTTACAGCCAGGTACAGATGATCACAGCAAACAGGAGCTGTGTTTGTTTAGATAGCAGCAGCAACGGAGGAGCTCCACAGAGCTCATTCACAACAGGGAGGAGGATCTCATTTGATTGTTCACAGATTGATCACAGCAAACAGGAGCTGATAAGCAGCTCTGGTAGAGCAGCTCCGGTAGCAACGGAGCTCCGGAGGTTCACAACAAAACAAAGAGAGGCTGCATAACAAAACAAAGGGAGTAATTTAGTTTAAAGCATTCTGGGATATCTCCTTATTCCCTGGAGGCCAATAAAAGCGCTGGTGTGTGTCCACACTTGATGAGCAGCGCTGGATCACCAGCGCTGCAATCGCTACACCCCAACCTGGCCAGGTGTACAGCCAGCGCTGCAGCCAGGGAGTTGCAGTGCTGGATGTGCCTTGCAGGTGTGGACAATTACTAATTGCAGCGCTGGAAAGCCTCTACCAGCGCTGCAACTTGCAAGTGTAGCCAAGCCCTATGTAATATCCCACAGAAAGTTTGTGGCAGAGCAGGTCTATCTGAACTCAGGTCTTTTGGGTCCTAGGTTAGGGCCCTAACCAAGACTGCATTCCAGGACCATGTGAAAGTGGGGTGGGAGTTCCCGATTTAGCAAACCATTCCAATTTAGGGCAAGCATGTGCTTAAGTTCCATTGAAATCAGTGGGAATTAAACACATACTTAAAACTAAGCCCGTTCTTAAGTGCTATCCTGCGTAAACATGGATTTAAGCATGTGCTTAAGTGCTTTCCTGAATTGGGGCCTGAATGAGGAAGCGCATATTCATAAATCACCTCCATTCAGTTTCAGCAGGGACTGTTTTCTGGCATTGAGAAACTTTTATATCTATTTAAAAACAGCAATTACTAAACTAGGTCAGAGCATTAGTTTACATGGTTCAGTAACCTGTCTCTGACTGTGGCCATCAGAAGATACTTTAGAAACTGTAAAAATCCCCATAGTGGACTGTTAAGAAATGAAGAGCACAACAGGGAACTCCTTCCTAACCAATCCACTGTCTGTCAGCCATTGCCTAATCCTTAAAGCATGAGGGTTTATATTCCTCTTCTATTCTTTGAATATGTAACCACGTGTGTTCTCATGTCACAAATAAGATTGACTGGATTCTGGGAATTCTCTCAGGAGCCAGGGTAGGGCAGCATCAGGGCAAGTGGGAACAAATGCACCATCCTTCCTGAGTAAGTGTCTTCCAGCTTCCCAGTCAGAGGTCATGTAAGCAGTGAGGGCATTTTAGACCTTCCACCACAAATTGAACCCACACTGGTTAGTTAAAGTCAGTGGGGAACACCTATCTTGTGGGAAATTGTTAATGTCTCACTAAAGGAAGGCAACCTATCAGCAACTCACAAACAAATGGCAATGTGACCTTTGCTTAAGAAATCAACCCTAAAGAGAAGACTGAGAGGGGACATGATAACAGTTTTCAAGTACATAAAAGGTTGTTACAAGGAGGAGGGAGAAATTTTTTTGTTTTTAACCTCTGAGGATAGGACAAGCAGCAATGGGCTTAAATTGCAGCACGGGAGGTTTAGGTTGGACATTAGAAAAAACTTCCTGTCAGGGTGGTTAAGCACTGGAATAAATTGCCTAGGGAGGTTGTGGAATCTCTATCATTGGAGATTTTTAGGAGCAGGTTAGACAAACACCTGTCAGGGATGGTATAGATAATACTTAGTCCTGCCCTAAGTGCAGGGGACTGGACTCGATGATTCTATGAAATGCCGGTATCTTTGTGTACTATCCTCTAGTCTCCAACCTCCCCTTTCCAGAAAAGACCACTGAGGACGTAGTAGTGCACTAATTCCAACATTATTTGACATTTGCAGATCCATTGGACCAGTCAGGGCTCAGACCTAGGCATAGCATAGAGATGGTGTTATTCACTGTGGTCAACAAAATCTCTCCAGACAATAGAGGGTGAGCAGGCATCCTTGCTGAAACCACATGGTCTATTAAAAGCCTTGGATTTCACTGTTCATGAAGTGTTGTTAACACAACTGTGGGACCAACTGGCAGGAGTGGGCAGAATCACCTTAGAGTAGTTCCTGGTCTGTACTTTCACAGTAATTGCCAGAAGTTACTCTGGAGTGATTTTACTCTCCTCAGGACTCTCAGGAATGAAGTCCTACAGTCCTATCACCCCTTTTTTATATATATCTTTGTGAAGATGCTGGGTGTGAAGTGGCCTGGCCTATGATGTCATACTAGTGAAATCCTTTGTCCTCATGGAACTGAGCTATCGCCATCTCACGGCCTTCCCAGCGTCTGGCAGAAATTGGGGCCCCTGGAGGAAAGCTAATAAGAATCTTGAAAATCTAGCAAAGTCTCTAACTGTTCTGTAAATTTAAAGCATCTGCGTACTTATTGTCCAAGCGACTAAAAAATCTTGCTAGGCTCATCTCTATGAGTTCCTATGTCCCTAAAATGCAACAGTGCCAAAAATATCTTTGTCCATCTTGGGAAGGCCAAGAGATTGAGCCCTGACATCTCAGATGAAGACCTCACAATCATCCACACCTTCATGACCTTTAAGCTAAACGACTACATCATGCTTTACTTGATAAGCTGGTTGGACGCTCAGGAGCTACTGCTAATGCAGTGTCAACCTCTGTACCAGCTTTCTGAATAAAGCAGGCCACCAATAGCACATTACAACCCCATTGCTCTGCAATGATTGCTAGTCTACTTCAAAATGCTGGTTATCATCTTCTAAGCCCTACATTATGCCCAAGTTGCTTAAGATACTGTCTCTCACTCTGACCTGCGATTCCAACTGTATAGGGAATGACTATGATACCTATCCCAAGTGTGAAGCAGGTGTTATAAAAAAAATAATTCTGGTTTCCTGCAAGAAATATATTGAACACCCAAGTTGGTGACATTTATCAGGGGTTGTAATTGTAAGGCACATCTTTTTGTCTAGGCTTTCCATTTACTGCTGCCTTTGGAATTCCTGGCATTTAGCCTGCTGGATACATTTTCTTGTTTTTCTGTCCTGTAAAGTTGTGGTGTTACAGGATGGGCTTGTGGTCTCAGTATATTTGTTTTGAACATTTGGCTACTATCAACTTCTCTTAATTCCACCATTAAAAGTGCACCCGGACACCACAGTGCTGGGCCCTCCATAAATATTTCTATTAATAATAATTCATAATGAATAAAAAGTAATGAATGCTCCCAATGGGTCTGAGTGACAATTTAAACACATTGTGTAAATACTCATTTAAGGACTTCTTAAAAATGCAGAGACTTTTCAAAATTGACACCAGGTAGCTGTCTGGGTGCTTTCAACCTTGAAAGCCCCTACTCAGGTGGGGATTTGTGCCACAGGACATAGCGTTGGAAAGTAGCTAGGGAGGGGTGGGTTTGGTATTATGGTTGGCCAGAAACAGAAAATTTCAGAAAATCTTATTTAAGCGTTTTGTAAAGCATTTTGTAAAGCCAAAGAAATCACTTATCGGCAGAGAAACTGTCCTGATTTTCAAAGGGCTGAGCATCCCCAACTCCAGCTGAATGAACTTCAGCTAGCATGAATCAGCAAATTCCATTCGAACTGATTGGCAGCAAAGTTCCACTGACTTCAAGGGAGCTATGCTGAATTATACTAGCTAGGGATCTGGCTCAGAAGGATCTGTGTGCTCAACAGCTCTGAAAAACCAAGCTCCTTATGTGTCTACCAAGTTTCACCTTAGAGCAAATATGGTGGAGTTCTAAATACCTGAGAATAGGAGTTTTTAATGGAAACAGTGACAGATCCTCACTTAAAATAAAGGCTAAGTTTTTCTGCTTGCTCTCAGCTAAAAGTTTCTTTGACATGCTTACTTTTGACTACTGTGTGATAAGTGGGTATTTCAACAAAGTCTGTGAATTAGCTGTCAAAGTAGTAGGTCTAGTTAGAATCAGCAAGATACAGAAAGGGCCCAGCTCTACATTGGACAGCACTGCAGTCTTGCCAGTGGCTCTTCTTAACATATGTTTCGACACACAACAAAACTGCTGATGCAAGCTCACTATTTTAGGTATTCTGGCATGACAAAGACCATAAGGGAATTAAATGTTCAAGGAAAATTGCCTAGCAGAACTCACAAATTCCTAACAGCTACAGGGTTGTGTGTGGTTTTTTTTTTGTTTTTTTTTTAATTTTTTTAAATAAATTTATATTGATTTTTAATTTTTGGAAAAACTCTTAAGAAGATGCATAGTGTCCAACTATTTTTCATAATTTGCTTGTTAACTTTAAATCACCATTTATAGTAATCTCTTGGAAGTCTGAAACTAACACTTGTTTCCTCATCACGCTGGTTTTCTTCTGTTGCGAGTACTGCTCTTATTATGATGATTATTTTTTAAGAAAAAAAAAACCTACAAAACCTATAGCATGCTGTAGCAAAGGGCCAAAATGTTATAGCTTGCCGTTGGGTTACCTGCAATGTTTTAAGGTCATTGTAGAACCCTGTAGTCATTATGAGGATGGCTTGTTAATGAAGGATTATTTAAAAAAAGAAATTTAGACCAATAAAACATTGTCTCATTTATTTAAAAAGAAATACTACCGCTGTCTTATACAGAATTATCTGAATTTGGAAACTGGTCCAAGGGAGGGAAGCAAAGGGAGAAGCAACTGAGTCGGGGTGGTGCAGCAGGGGGAAGCAATGTCTCTATGGCAAACCTATGGAGACACTTCTACTGCATATTCGGAGGTTCAGGCTCCATTCATAAAAGGGGAAAGGGCAGAGGTAAGTACCACTTCAGGTTAAATTAATCTCTCACAAGCTAAGTGATTAGACCAAGGAAGCCTGTGCCAGAACTGATTGTTGGGAATATAACCTATTTTTCCTAATTCCCAGGCCAGGTTCTCCCTGTATTATGTATTTGTGTACTATTAGCCTGTCCTGTCTGTATGTAACTTAAGCCCTGATTCTGCAATCTGTTCTGTGTGAACTAACCTTTACACCTGCTCGGAGTCCCATTGGAGGCAGACTATGAAATCTCAGAGTAGTAGCCCTGTTAGTCTGTATCAGCAAAAAGAACAAGGAGTACTTGTGGCACTCATGCCCAAATTAATTTGTTGGTTTTGTTTATTATTTGTCTCTAAAGTGCCACAAGTACTCCCCGTTCTTTATAAAATCTCAGGCTCTGATCCTGCAAATGTGCAACAAGGGGTCACGAATCATGTGCATGAAGTTACTCTTCTACCTTAGTGGTTTGCAGATTTGGGGCCTTAGATTGCAAACTCTCAGGGCAGGGCCAAACTCCCTGAGTATACTCATTAAATAATAAAAATTCTCCCATCCTTTAATTCTAAAGACTGCTTTATAGGAGCAAAATCAGCTCCTGGGCCATCTCCTCCCTTCATTCCCACCATACCTCTTTCAGTTCCTTCTCCATTCTGGTGCCTTCTAGACCCCTAGGACAACGCGTATGACTTGTCTAAATGCTGGAGTTTGAGAACCACAGCTTTATGTGTTTTGTGCCTATGCAGCAAGGTGATAAGTGCCACCTTAACGTGTACAGACAGGAAGCTCAGTGAGAGCTGAGCTGGCAGTCAGGCATGCCAGGGGCTGCTCAATGTAATAAGTGCAACATGCCGGAGAAAGAGGCAGGAAGGGAAGACACAGATTTGGGCAAGGCTGTGACAGGAACAAAGAAAATATTGGCGAGGGGAGGTGCAGCAGGGTGAGTGGAGCCCAGATGTGAGCCGCAGCAGGAAGCAGCCCATGTCTTTCTGCGTGTGGGGGAAGGCGAGGGATGCTCTGGGGGAGATGCGAGCAGTAGGAGGCAGCCTTGTCCTTGCCCAGAGCTGCTCTGTGCGTGTGTTGTGCACGGGGTGATGTCAGTGGCAGCTGGGCTTGTGCCGTCAGTACTTCCTGTATCAGGCAGGCTCGGTTAGCGGCAGGCTCCTCGGCTCCTCCTGACCCAGCGAGCAGCTGGATTGTCAATTTCAGGTCTCCCGGGCACGGTTGGGTTGAGCTCTCCTCGCCCGCAACTCTGGAAGCTGGCTGACCTCTCCCGAGAGCGGAGCTGCATGTGCCCGAGCAGAGCCGAGGGAGAATGGCAGTCCTCAAACTCACCGACCAGGTAGGAGACAGCACAGAGCCCGGGCAGCCTTGCAGGAGGCTCGGAAAACCCCTGCGCGGAAGGGAGCCGCTGCTGCCGCCGCTGCTGCTGCCGCTGGCGAGGAGAGGAGGAGGAGCAGGAGCAGGCAGTGGCTATGGCAGCTCCAGCTCTGATGGGTTGGTTGTTGTTGTGCAGCTCAGCAAAGTGAAGCGGTGTCTCGCAATGCTTCGCCTGCGCATATCCCGTCCCTTGGTTAAGCACAAAAACCCTCCCCGCACTCTGGCAGCTCTTCGCTCCCATATACTGCGCCCTGCAACGATCGCCATTCGGGCTTGTGTGTGTTTCTTCGCTGGGAGACGCACACAGAGAACAGGGAGGAGGGCTAATAAGGCTATTTTGCCTGAGGCTAATAATGTACCGCGTTACTAGTCAGTCAAGTTTTGCATTGTGTGGGGAAAACAGGCAAATGTCAAAACGCCAGAAAGAAAGGCGCTATTTGTTGGCGTCTTTACAATGAATAGATTAGAGGATTTGCCACTGAAACAACCATCTAGAATAGCACAGTTATTTTGCATCATTCTGGTGTTTATTGGTTTGGCGTTCCATTCCGGCTCAGCCCTGACCTGTTTTTATTTAAATCAGTTAAATATTGTGGCTCAAGATAGATTTCAGCGTGTTTCAGTGTCACTTAGCGACAAGAGGCAAATTAGAAATATTAGACAGAACATTTACTTTAATTAACTAGTTGCATTTGCTCATCAGTCCAGACTTGGAATTAATTAATTAATTAGTGAGTTGCTTAAGCTAATGTTTTAATTTGCCTCTTCCTTCCTATGGACATTAACACTTTGCAACTGCATGCATGGTTGTTATTTGGCTGTTCAAACACTGTCAGATTCCTAGCTGCTTTTTAAACTAAGATATTTAACTATACAACTCCTCATGTAGGTTTCTTTTAAGAGATTGTTTCACATAGAAAACATAAGTGATTTTTAAAAAATCATTTAGGTTGTTTGTTTAACCAATGATAGACCCATTTTTGCATTCCTTGTTGGGCACTTGAAACTCCCATTGAAGTCAACTGCTATGCAGGATCAGATTTTAGAGCCACAGTCTTGCAGTGGGCTCCAAGTGGGTGCCCATGCGAATCCCCATTGAAGACAATGATATTCTGCCTATGTTTCTTCTGTGGGGAGCAGCTTGCAGAATTGGGGCCTATCTGTGTAACTTAAGTGAACCTAGTGTGTTCTGTTTGACATTCATTCACTTTTGAAAATTTTACCCATTGATGAGTTAGGGTTGATATACCATCCAGCTTTCAAGTCAAACATGCAATTTTACAATTCTCAGAGTTGAGAGGTAGGATAAAAATGGATGTTGGCTATTTGTGTAAAGTCTCCAAGGTGTATTAACCTTCTTTGGGGAATTCCGTGCTATTTATTACCATGATACATCGTAATTATTTCTCTAGGAGGCCTTCATGTTTAAAGAGTGCATTTTTGGTTTTGTTGCCATAACTGTTTGCAAGTTATCAGAAAATGGCAATACTCAACTCTCACCTTATGTTAAAATGTTAAATTTAATAATAGAGCAGCTATAATTTGTATTAAATCACTTCTTACCATTGATAGTCAAAAGCATTTTAAAATATTTAGTAAAGTGATATTGTGGTTCCCACAGCCTAATTTATCAACATATTGTACCATCTGTTACACATTTGCTTCTCTTAATCAGCTATTTTTAGTTTAACTTGGTCTGCCTATAATCTGCAGTGTGGGTGTCCTTCAAGTCCAAAACTTTCCTGTTACTTTTAATATGATCATCAGCAGTTACAGGCCCTTTCCCCTAACACACACACACATGCACACACACACATGTGCGTGCATTCTCTCTCTCTCTCTCTCTCATTTTATTTATGCATTTGCAAAGAAGTTCCACTAAAAAATCCTCTACCTGGCATTTGCCTTACAATTAACACCAAATTTTTAAAGGAAAAAATAAGCTACTCTTAAAATAAAATAAACACTGAAAGGCAACTGTATGAATTATAGTAGTCTAAATGCATTTCCATAATTTAACCAAAGACAGTGTTTATAGTTCTGTTTCCTGGCATGTCCCTTGATACACTCATGTCTTCGGATGTGGTGCTTATAGCAAACGAAGAAAATATTTCTCACCATGAGACTTAATTCTGCCCTGTAGTGCATAGAACAAGTCTCATAAATCAGAAGATTCAGGTGAGATCCATAAATTTAAAGTCTAGGCTGCAGCATAATATTTTAAAGGTATTTGCACTACAGCTGGTAAAGGAAGTGTAGCATTTCAGTGCTTTACATCTAAGTCTGAAATCGTGTTTCATGAGGTCCTTGGAATTAAAGCCCTAAAGGTTTTAAAACCATTGCTAAACCTCCTCAACAAGGATCTTGCTTCATCACTGGTGTAGAGTGCAAAAATGTGGTTTGAGCCAAGTGGATTGCATCTTGTGAAGTCTGTATTGCAACAAAGGATGCTGAGGGGGCGGGGGGCAGTCTGGACTTTTTTTAAGATTAGTTATTTCTCCTCTTCCCCTCCCCCACCTCTAACATTCTCCAGACCTGGTAGATTGATTTCTCAGAACTGGCATGGTGACTTTTCAGTGTGCCTTTGCATGGCGGCAGATGCTAAATACTCTCTGCTTTGCCAGTGTCATGGGTCACTCCCAGTCTGGCTTCAGGGCATGGTATGGCAACGCTTTTTATTCTGAGGGATGTCCTCCTTCTCCTGTCCATAGACATATCCGTACTCTTCCTGCTGGACCTCTCTGTGACATTTGGTATGGTTGATCACCAGATATTCCTGTCTCACTTGTACGAGGATGCAGGAGTGAACAGAAGTGTTTCAAAATTGCTTAGGGCCTTTTTTGAGATTGACCCAGAAAGTTATGAGCCACTAGTTCTTCATTTCTAAAGCCCTTGTCTTTAGATTCCCACCAAGGCTCATCCTCTTCCCCATGTTATTCAGTGCCTATAACAGAGCCAGTGGGAGGCCTTGCATGACAACATGGGTTGAAGTGCCAGTAGCGTGCAGAGGATGCCAGCTGTTACATCCTCCTTTACATCACTGTCTCACACCTTTTTCCATGCCTACCTGAAATTAGTACCTGAGTGAAGAGCAGCTGGCTAAAGCTGAACCCTGGTAAGACTGAGGTGATGTTGGCAGGAAGAATGATGCACTTTGAAGCACGTACATCTTTATAATAGCCTCCACTACCTACACTATGTATCTTCAGATTTACTTGGTCCACAGGCTACATTGCTCTGGGTGTCCAGACAGCCACTGCAGCAAAACACACCAGCTTTCACCTGTGGCTAGCCAGAAGCCTGCATACCGTCCACTCAGACACAGAAGTGGCACTGTGACTCCTGCATTTGTGATCTCCAGTATTGATTATGACAACTTTTGTTATATTTAGTAATGAAGCCCCACACCCTGTAGCAGCTGCAATGGGTACAAAATGCAACAGCTTGTCTGTTCAGCAATACAGGTCACTACAATCACATCACCCCAGCTCTCTGCGCTGCATACAAAATCTGGATCAGGTTCTCCATGGGATTGGTTCTGTCTGTCTGAGAGATCTCTTCTCCCTCCATAAGTGTAACTTCCCTTAACAACTGCCTTCCACTGGAACCATAAACTGTGGACCAATAAGTGCCAGCAAGGCAGTCTACCTCCAGCTCTGTAAAAGTCTGATGATACTTAGTAGCAAGAGACGAAAGAAGCCACATGCTGGTATGAGGAGTAAAGATAAATCTTATTTCTGTGACTTAGGTTTTCCTCATTTTTTTTTCTCTCACATGTGCACCTACTCGCTTTTGTCCTCTCTCACACACATAGGCAACCAAGCAAACAAAGCAGGCAAACAAAGATAATCATAAGCTAATTAATCTATTTTTCATACAGGGTCAGAAAAAAAGAAGAGATTGTTATGGTTTCTATTTTAAGACTCTTGAGAAGTGCTAGGATACTGTGGTGGTGGAACAATAAAGTAGGTATACTTCATAAGCTATCCTGGTTTATTCAGATATTTCTTAGGTAAAAGAGCTTAGTTTAAGGCTATATCCTATCACAGGAATCGGCAACCTTTGGCACACTGCCCATCAGGGGAAGCTGCTGGCGGGCCGGCTGGTCTGTTTACCTGCAGAGTCTGCAGGTTCGGCCGATCGCAACTCCCACTGACTGCGGTTCGCTGTTCCAGGCTAATGGGGGCTGTGGGAAGAGGTGGCCTGGCCCGTGCCACTTCCCACAGCCCCCATTGGCCTGGAACGGCGAACCGCAGCCAGTGGGAGCTGCGATCGGCCAAACCTGCGGATGCCGCAGGTAAATGAACCGTCCGACCCGTCAGCAGCTTCCCCTGATGGGCGGTGTGCCAAAGGTCGCCGATTCCTGTCCTATCTGTTTCTGTTCAAGCAAGTTACATGAGCTCATTTCTGAGTGATGACAATTGCTAGCTAATCAGCTGGACCACATGGTAGCTTTTTAATCATTTAACTGAAGGAAGTATTTTCAACCCTCATTCACTTGTGGAAGTGAATCTATCTTCCTTCTGTTCCTGGCCCCCCTCTTCTAAAAATTGTATATGAATGATTGAAGTAGTAAGATTAAAAAAATGAACAAACCCTAAATTGTGATTAGACACTTAAGGTTTCAACTTTGCTGACACCTTTGTATGCAGCAGTATTGAGTGACAGTGCTACTTAAAGTCTTCCACATCCGTTCCAGATAATCCACTTGTCATAAATACAGTTTCTTGCATCCGCTACGGTGTGTGCCAATTACAACTGGCACGGTAAGTTTAAGTGCTTTTAGACCTACAGATGAAAAGTGATATTTCAGTACAAAGTGGCATTGCTATTTATTATCTTTCTTCTCCCCATGCACTTTAAGGTCTGACCATTTAGTTTATTATTTTATATTCAATGCGGGTGTGGCTGTATGTAATAAGAGCATATGCATATGAATTAGAGTTTAGCATGAATGAAAAACTAATGTTTTGACAATTGGGTTGTCCTAGACATTCAAACATGGGCTCTGTTCACCAAACTCAAATCAAGGCATATGTGTGTGTTGGGGTGAAGGGAAAGAAAAAGGGGGCTCAGTACTTGCAAGATGTAAGGATTGAGGATGTCCAATCATATGCATGGTATTGGTGTATTTTGATTTTTTCCACTTCCTCTGGGTTTCTGAGAGATCATTTTCTCCCTTGTGCCATAACCATCAGTAAAGGAATACATTCATGAGCTGGCTCTCTCCTGTGAGCTGCTCTTTAACTAGGTTGTTTGGACTATGCTATTGTTTCCTGAAGATGCAGTTTTATCTGCCTGAGCCTGAGCATCACCTACCTGAAGGGGGGTTCCAAAGAGGATGGAGCTCGGTTGTTCTCAGTGGTGGGAGATGACAGAACAAGGAGCAATGTTCTCAAGTTGCAGTGGGGAGGTCTAAGTTTTTTCTAATTTCCAACCATTTCACTAGGAAGGTGGTGAAGCACTGGAATGGGTTACCTAGGGAGGAGGTGGAATCTCCATCCTTAGAAGATTTGAAGGTCAGGCTTGACAAAGCCCTGGCTGGGATGGTTTAGTTGGGGTTGGTCCTGCTTTGAGCAGGAGGTTGGATTAGATGACCTCCTGAGATCCCTTCCAACCCTGATATTCTATGACTCTCTGATGATTCTATGTTCTTTGCTGTTCTGAGTAGCTAAAGATCAGAGATCTCTTCCAGACCCAAGTCTCCCAAAGTGCAGTTCAGTGGGCTGTAGGGAGTCTCTTATGAATTACTCCCAGTCACACTTAACAAGTCAGTTTCTGTATAACTATTTATTTATTTATTGCATTCAAGGAACTTTTTTTTTTTTGAATTGAAGTTTATTTGTGAAAGTGATGGAGATGGGATGTAAATCTTCACCGAGGCTCCTAGAACACAGGTGATTGTTACTGGGAGTGCTCCACTGAGCGTGTGAATAAGAGTATTTCTTTAACTCAAGAAAATTTACACAGCTTGTGGAAAATCATTTTGTCAGAAACTAAATCTTGGTACCTCCTCCATCTCATTTCTGTACCACCAGCCCAGCCTTTGCAGAGCACTAGTAATAACAATGCAGAAAGGGTCTGTAGTTGGTAAAGTTTCTTCCTGTTAAGTTAGAGGATGCATTTAGCTTACTGTGTTTGATTTGGGATGTCAGTTTTTTGCCTGCTGACGGTTTGTGTTAGCACTGCTTAAGCAAGTGTTACCTTTCCATGCTATTTCTGAATGTAAGGGTCAATCCAAAAACTCCTGCTTCTGTGAACCCACTTGGGGTGTGGCGGGAGTGGGGGTGGGGGAGAAGTGCTTCAAAAACATGCTGTTTGTGGGTGTTCTTCAGATGTTGACGTAAGCCCTTCTGTGCCTAATTGTTGGTTTCAGCAACAGGAGTTTGTGCTGAATGCACCACTCCCTCTTTGATTTACAAATATTCTCAACATCCTTTAAACTAAGACTAATCACTTTAAAATTTGCATAAAAGGGCTGCCCAGCCGCCTCTTTCTAAAGGGCCATAGTACCTAGTGCTCCAATCCTCCACCACTGAGGTGAACGGGAGTTTTGCTGTTGACTTATGTGGAACCAGGAGCAGGCCGTAAGTCCTTGTTGACTCCAAGGAGCCAAAAGGAGTCTTTCCCATGAGCTCAAGTCCTGTGTGAACAAGACAACAGAAATATTTCTAAATTACACTCTTACCACATGCATGTTTTCAATGGTATCTTTTAAAAGTAATGGAGCCTGAGTGTGTGTTTACAGGGCTGCCATCCACTTCGAAATCATCATTCTCTCTGAAAACATTTAACTATAGCTGAAAGTAATGCAAAAGGTGACTTGAACCGAAAGAAAGTGAGACTGGTTCTCTAGGCAGCGTTTTAGTATGTTTACTTCATGTGTTTGGCAGCACTTTGTAGACAGTAAGTTTAATTTTCTCCTTTCTGTAGTCAGTTTACTCTGAAGTATGTGGGTCTTGCATGCATCAATGGGGGAAGGAGAGAAAGCTTTTATTTTAAAATGGACACATGATGCTAAAATCACAGAAATTGGCAGGTGGTCTCACGGGGAGGATAAGCGCCCGAAAGTTCTCAAACTCATTTTTAAAAACACTGACCAGGTTGCGAGTTGATAGTATTCCTTTATGTGATTTGGTACTTTTTTCAGT
Organism: Mauremys mutica; assembly: GCF_020497125.1. Lineage (NCBI taxonomy): Eukaryota > Metazoa > Chordata > Testudines > Geoemydidae > Mauremys > Mauremys mutica. The sequence continues at coordinate 55,231,662 of NC_059081.1, read as the reverse complement.
GACTGATTTTCTTCAGGTAAACATAACCTCAAGTGTCTCAATGTGCTGCAGATTTCCTCTGACCTCCTCGACTATGGCCAGAGTGGGTGTGACTTGAGGGGTTGTGGGACTCATCTTTGTGCAGTGACTGGCTTTTAATGGCCTTAGTGGACTACCAAGTGTTTTGCCTCCTATTTTATCCTGAGTCATGTTGCAGTTCTTCTGCCCTGCAACGTAATAGAATTCTAGCCATCCCTCAAGGCACCAGTGAATGCTGCACTCCCTCTGTGAGTGGGAAGATAGACAGCTGCTGCTCATATTGCTCTAACCATTCATAAGTGATGCCAAGGCTTGGTTTAACAGCTAAACTTCCCCGCTCCTCCTGGGAAACTGCGTGTGCATCTCCATTGTGCTGGGCACCCATATGTGTACTTCCATTCCCTGAAGTAGGTGCTGTAATTAGAGGGGGCATTTGAAGGGGTGGGAATAAAGATGAGAAATCAGTTTGTTTAGGTTGCAGAAAATAATAAATTTGGTGACTAATCAAGCATGTGATAGTAATTAAAGTGGCAAAACTGATTGATTTTTTTTGCATGCCCTGTCTCAGAAGGAGTTGGAACTAGCTAAGAAAGGATCTCACTAAACCTATTGTATAAAATATGCAAGTTTAAAAGAATTTTTCAAAATCAGGATATGTTCTAGTTCAGTGTTTCCCAGACTTGGGACGCCGCTTGTTTAGGGAAAGCCCCTGGAGGGCCGGGCCGGTTTGTCTACCTGCCGCGTCTGCAGGTCCGGCTGATCACGGCTCCCACTGGCCTGGAGCAGTGAACCGCGGCCAGTGGGAGCCACGATCGGCCAGACCTGCGGACGCGGCAGGTAAACAAACCGGCCCGGCCCTCCAGGGGCTTTCCCTAAACGAGCAGCGTCCCAAGTTTGGGAAACACTGTTCTAGTTGAAAGAATTCATTCAGGGAAGTCCTTTGGCCTATGTTACACAGGTCAGAGTAGATCATCAAAATGGTCCCTTCTGGCTTTATAATGGATGAATTGAAAAACAGCTTGAGATTTAAAAAACTGTTGTCATTATAAACTAAGGTAACTTTGGAACAGGAATAATTTACCCATCAACAAGTATATGGCCACTCATTCTGGTGATAGATAGATAGATAAATAAAATTGAAATAATTAACCCAACACATGCACCACAGCAGCTATTGTTTCCTTTGGCCGAGCTAGTTCTAGCCACACAACATCCACAGAAGTTGTGGAAATATATTCACATATTTTAAAGAAAAAGTACATTTAAAAAAAAAATCTGGCATTTCTCCCTCTGGTTCACATCTCTTGGCACCCTGGTCAGAGCTCTAGTGTAGACTGGCCACCAGCTTTTGAAACAGGGCTTTGGAGCTGTTCTCCGGCTCTGCTCCAGCTCCAAGCAAAAACCTGCAGCTCCACTGCTCCGGAGCTGCTCCAGACTCCGCTCCAAAGCCCTGTTTTGAAATGTTACATTGTCCAACCATACTCAGAGCAGAAAATAAGGTCTAGTGTAGACAAGGCCAGCGAGATACAGGGTCAGGAAGAGGATTGCTTTCTTGGCTGAGATTTCTGCAAGTGGAATTACCTGTTGGGGTAGCTTTGTTTCTGGTTTTGTCATCTGTGTTCAAGTAAAGGAGACCTGTGCACGTGCTCTTAAAAAAAAATGTAGACAAGGAAATATTCAGGGTCTATTGGTCTGCAGATTTCTCTTCCAATGGGAAAGTGACACAGTCCTAAAGTCCCAAGAAATGCGATCGCGCTGTAAAGGGGTGACACAGTAAGGCTTTGCTATGGATGTGTTAAGTTTCTGGGTATATGTCATGTTAGACCATTGCTCTTTCTTGAATAACTGTCAGCAAAACCTCATATTTCTTTATATGCTTGAGGTGTGGTATTTTCTCTCTGCTGGACATTCATCTTCTGACCTTTTCCTGCTCAACTATTAAAATATGATTTGGTTGTCACGGCTACGTTTAATAGAGACATGTCCTGTGTAGTCTGGGGCACATATTTGCCTACTGGGTTGGCTCTCTAGGAAAGCTGTTATTTTTTTTTTCTCACTGCATCCTAAAAATTAGGCCTGACCGAGTGGTAAAAATGCCTTAGCTGGGGCCCCACTGTTGCTGCCAGTGGTGTAGCTGTGCTGTTTGCTGGTGCCATCATTCTCTTGGCATTGTTCAAGGGTTGGTGGAGCTCCACCAGCACTAGCAATGATAGAAGTGCTGCTGTAGGCCAGGTATAGGCGTCTTCAGCTTTGCGGCAAATCACCAAATTGCAATTGATTGAGAAACAGGCAAGTTAAGGTTTTGACAGAAAGAGAAGTCAGTCACCTCCAGGGCCCTACGAACACCAAGCATAGAGGCTGTCTCTCCCCACCCTCAGCCCAGAACAAGAGGCAGCCAGGCCTCCTGGCGGCTTCTCAGGAGCAGCTAAGATTCTTTCTTCTCCCGGGAGAGATGAGGTGATAGCTGAAGGGGTCACCTTGTACTTGTACCTTGATTTGCTAGGGTATGTACTTGGGGGTGTGGTTACGCTGGGCCTGCTGCTCTCTTAACCCTCCTGCCACACAACGGAATCCTCTACTGGGGCCAGTGGGCCTTGGGGTAAACACTTACTTCCTTGAGAGGCCTCTGGTAGTTCATCCTTTCAGAGACATTGGTTCAGGCTGTCTGCAGACTCAGGCAGATATGGCTGCTTTGATTACACACACAGTGAGCCATGTTTTCAAGGCTGCTTTTTCTTTTTGCAACCATGAGGGCTAGAAACTTTAACAAAAAATTAATGAAAGCTGAGATTCTGATGTAATCACATGGGTCCAGGAGCCTGGGTCCTTGGCACAGACTTTGGCCTTTGTCACATTGAACAGATCTTGTATTTTCTATTCTTGTTTATCTTATTAAATGTGTTGCTTAATACACTGCTACTTACGTTTTATAAAAATATCCCATTAAATATATAGGTGAAACATGGCCAGGCTAATGTTGCTGATAGAACTTTAACTTTTGCATTTCCCGAGACTTTTAAATGTTAACACCGCAGAATGTTCCAGTGACAGAATATTTTTGCACTTATTGAGCTATAGAACTGTTTTTAAATAACACCTCTCTCCAGGAGCATATATTTGACATTTGTCACTTTATTTTCTGGCGATCCTAACCTGGTAAGTTCCCACAGCCACTATCCTATGTCTTCAACTTGGGTTTAATTGCTGTATGTGAAACCTGTGACTTTTTACTACTGGAGCCCTCCTGGCCTGGCAATAGGTTAGAATGGAAGCACAAAACGTTTACTTTTAAAGAGAGAAGATAATTCTGCAATTGTGAACCAATGGACTGAGGTCATCACTGGAGTCTGTATAGTCTTGGCCAATAAATTACAGATAACTGTGAAAATCTGGAAGAATACTTACTTTTTGGTGAGAAACACTTATATGTACTTTGCTTTTTTAGAAGAAAAAGCAATTCCTAACTATGCACTGGAAACAAACTAGTGTTTTGTAGCTAAAAATTGAGACAGTTTACTATATCTGTACCATACAATATTGTATGCCCTAGTTTGAAATAAGCTTGTCTGGTTGCTCTTTGTACTTTGCATTATTAGCTGGCTTTACATGCAGGAACACATTCTTGTGCTGGAATTATTTGTAATGGCTTGGTTTCTAATTTTAAAAAGGATGCAGTGAGAAAATGGCCTTGCAAAGCCTCCACTTCCTCTCTACAGCTGCATGTTACTGCATCTTTATGAGGAAGTAAGTAAAACCAAAATGGTTGATTTTTGCGCAAGTTTTGACTCATACCTGACTGAAGCTGTTTTCTGAGGTAAAGCTTTCAGGTTTTTGCATGGATGTGTATTTGTGCCCCCCCCTCCAAAAAAACAACAACAACAACAAAACAAACAAACCCAAAACAAAATCCCAACACTCAAGCTACTGCCTTACATAAATATGAGCTCTGTCTAAAGGCCATATCTTGATATTTTGCATCAAATAATTTCTTAAATCGGCATGTAATCCCTAATGACAAATGGTGCAATATTTAGGTACTGCCACTTCTGCTCTGACACTTATTTGTAAATTAATTTGATACGAGGTATATTTTTCTTATGTTGCAGCTTTCATAACTTTGTCAATTTAATAACATACTATCTTTTGGCCATGCAAAACTAGTTTTACTAAAATAACTGGTTAGTTGTAACTAATTGCTCACCAATAACTAACAGTTTGGTAAAGGTTTTATAGAGCATAACTGCCAACTGAGCACATCTGGCTTAGAGAAATTGTAACGGTAAAAATGTAAAATCCAGTATATTTGTCTTTATGAGGAACTTTTTTTAATTTGGGCAACATGTTGACTCCAGCTTCCTCTTTGTTAGAAGGATGGAAACATGAACTTTCACATTTTAAATAAAATTCTTTTGGGAAGCGAAACTGCTGTGAACATTCATCAGCCTTTATATGCTTTGCTTGATTAATAATGCAGTTAGTACAGTTCAGAGAGACAGGATACCCACTTTAACATTCATCTTTGCGTACTTCGAGACCAACCTTACAGGCTCCTCATATTACCAGGGTTAAATGAGTCTTGACTGCATTCTGAAACCTTACCCTTGGCCCAAGTTCTGCTTTCAATTATCCTGGTGTATATCCAGAGTAATTGTGCTGAATATAATGGAGGCACTTCAGATTTACACTGATATAAATGAGAGCAACGTCTGGTCCCTTTTCTTGGTTTCTGTGAATAATGTCAATTTGCATTGTCTCGGCATTTTTATTTGATTAAAACTGTACAATCTTCCTCATTATATTGCAATCATTTTTTTAACCTGTGGAAACTGGTTAGATTGCTCTCTAAGGGCCCGATGCTGCCAGATGCTGAGCTCCCTCAATGGCACTCCAGGATGCTGAGCACTTAGCAGCGCTTTACAGGATTGGGCCCCAGTACTGAAATCACTGGGAGTGCTCATGGGTCTGGTTTCCATTAGATACATTTACCTGTGGCTGACAATGGGTTCGTTACTGATTCCACTGTACACAGTTAAGCTGCAAGTCTGAACCATGGCTTTCTGAAATGTTGCTGAGCAGGGTTTGTTCTGGTCTATGCCTGCAGTTAAACTGTAGGCAATGGAATCAGTGCTGAATCAATTGCTCACACCCATTGTCTTCAACAGGTGATGTTTTGTTCTACTATAGACCATGTCATGAAGGATTTGATGTGTTTGCAAGTGACAGAAACTGGTCCTTAAGGCTATTCCATCAGTAAGAAGTTTAACTTGACTCTTCCTATGTTCTTGACAGAACAGCTGGTCTCTTCGCAACTTGGTTTTTAGTTTAAAAAGAGAGTTTTTTGTTTGTGGTATTTGTCAGCCTTCGGAGGGAGTAGGGTGACCAGACAGCAAGTGTGAAAAATCGGGACGGGGTGGAGGGTAATAGGACCCTATATAAGAAAAACACCCAAAAATTGGGACTGTCCCTATAAAATTGGGACATCTGGTCACCCTAGGAGGGAGCCTTTGCTCAGAGATCTGTAATAGGAGTTTTGTTTTCACGTGACATGTTAATTTACACAGAAGGGTTAGGTCTAGACTTTCAAACCTGGCTGTCTACAGTTAGACTCATTTCTTCCCTCCTCCCCCTGAGCTGCTAACCCACAGGTTCCACTGAAGTCCGTGGAAGCTGCAGATGTTTGGCACCTTTGAAAATCAGGCCACTTTTAGTTCCTGATAATGGTTTGTGCCCGTGTTTAACTTTGCTCACTGAGTAATCCCATTGCATGAGCCACTGAAGTCTTAAAGCTGTGCAAGCTCAAGACCTTATTCGGGAGCCTAAAAATAGATACATAGGCTTGAGAAATGGGGAAATTTGAAGACAACCTTGGAAGATTTGGCCCTTAACAGTTTTAATCTGATACAGTGTCATTAGGCATGTGTTCATTTCCAAACTGATAAAAGGAAACACTTTTTCAGACATGTACATAATTACTGTGGAGCTCATTGCTACAGGATATTAGGGTGTGACTGGACATTTGCATGAATAACAAAAATACCGATTTGTTAGTTAGGCTTTCTCAAACTTTTTAAGCATTATCATAGACTCATAGACTTTACAGTCAGAAAGGACCATCTTGATCATTTAGTCTGACCTCCTGCATATTGCAGGCCACAGAAACTCACTCACCTGCTCCTGTAATTGACACCTAATTTCTAATGAAGTTAGATTGGTGTAAACCTTGAAGCATGAAGTTTTATGAGCCTGTCATGGGGACAGATTATGTTACATCTGCCTATTGTGTGGTCCTTGCACCTTCCTCTCGAGCATCTGGTGCTGGCCAATGTCAAGAGACTAGATTGGCCATGGCTCTGATCCAGTCTGGGAATACATGTGATATCAGTATGGGCCCAGTTCAGCAAAGCTTTTAACTTCAGACACATGCTTCAGTGCTTTGCTGAATCTGGACCTGTGTTATTTTCCTGTCTTTGAACCCTATCTAGCAACCACCAGTGAAGTCAATAGAAAATATTCCTGTTGATTTTATTGGGCTTTGGATCAAGCTCTTTGTCTCTGAAAGATAAATAGCTTAACATACTCTGCTTAAAAAAAACAACACTTTTAAAAATATGTGAATGCCAAATAGTATCACTGTGGACAGAGAAGCCATATATTTACATTGTAAATCATTTGCCTTTTTAAACTTGTTTTAATCCCCAGATGTGGAGACGGAAACAGTGAACTAACTACTTCTAATGCAGTCTGCAAAAAAGCCTGGCTGGGGGATGGGAACTCAAGGGCTCACATCTTACATAGGTGTACATCACCAGTTTGTAGCAGGGAAAGTAATTTAAGCATTTATACACCCAGATTGTTAAAGTATTTCAGATATTAGTGTGGAAGTGAAACGGTTTTTTTTTAAAAGACGAATTGAGAACTGCTTCTTCTTAATCTTATCCAGCAGCGATCTTGCAGCATTATTCTCAACTGTTCATTATAATCACTGACTGAACGTGTGAAACTAATGGAGCATGTAGTATGCTCCTAGGACAGTCAGTACAATAAGATATACTGCTCAGTATAATACTGTGGGCTCCTATGCAGCAGCTCAATATTGCCAATGTCCTTAGTCATTAAAAGATGACTTGCATATCTCGCTGGCAAAATTGGTCTTTATTAAGGATATTGACTATTTTTTAACTTGTCACCTTTAATATGTTGATTTCCGTCTGTCCATTTTAGTAGCATTTTCCTTTCAAGGGGTTTCTTGTTCACTTTTAGGCAGAGCAGTGCATTTTTCTTTTATTGGGACTGCTTTGGTGATGGTTCATGATCATAAAAATTACACTGCTGTTTTGTTTTGTTTTATTTGTCTATTCTTTAAACGCTCTGCACAGGAATGCTGGTGCAAGCCAATGTGGGGACTTTTGAAATGCCATTCCCCTAGGGCTAGATCGCAGCCTGGCTTGCATGGCAGCCCTGCTGAGTAGTGGAATGCAAGGTGCCCCCCTCACCATCCAGGTAGCTGGCAAAAGGAAGGAAGTAGCTTTTTTTTTTGTTTGTTTGAACCTTCCGGGTGCACTTGGGTCCCATTTTCAAGCTTTTCTCTGCCCCCAGGAGGGGTAGAAACTTTAATTTTTGAATGAAAGCTGAGATTCTCAAGTAAGCACATGACAGTAGGTGGTGGGGGCTATAAGAAAAACACCAAAGATTGCAAAATTTGTAACCACACAAGAGTTCAAAACACCGAGTGTATAGTGTCAGGTGTAGACTCAGCCCACGTTACTCTGCTTGTGGAGCAAAGGGAGCCCAGGAGGCAGACTGTGAGTGTCAGAGTCCCAGTCTGTTTCTTGTTCTGATTCAGAAGGGCAGTACAACAGTGCTGTCCCTGGCTTGAGGATCATGGCAAAACCATGACTTGGCCCCTAACCTCCTGCCGACAAGGCCCAAGATTCACTGTGTGACTATTCCTCTCCATCCCTTTCCCATCTCACCTGTCTTACTCCAGACTCCTGTTCTGTGTCATCCAAGATTTTGTGGAAGGATCAGGGAAGTAGTGGATGGTGTTTTCCTATTATACAGGAGGATTGGGGAACCTGCAGTGTGCTCCAGACAGGCCTGTGAAGAGTGGAGACACCCTGATTTCCCACCTTTATCATCCAAGAGTTGCTCTGTGTAGACATAGCTCTAACTCTGCACTGGAATATGGGCGGCAAATATCACATTAACATTCCAGTCTGTCTCTGTTTGGTTGGGATGATGTGGGTGACAGATGTCCTGTTTGCGTCTGTTGATCTCTCAACCAGCCCTGCTGCATGGGTGATTTTGGACAGAGGTGTTCAGATGTAAAAGCTAGAATACTGTGATGCTAAAGCTGTTTAGCATTGACCTGCTCATTATATTCTTCAGTTGTGGTTTAACGTGTAATGGGGGAAAAATAAAATGGAAGAATAAAAGCCTAAAATATCCCATATTGTCTGTGCGCTTCTAGCTGTTTTAATGTGCTCTCCAATATGACACATGCATTCATCTCTAATCTAAAATCAAAAGGGGACTTATTTCCTTATCCACTCTAGGAAGGTTTTCAAAATGCTGTGCAAACCTAGTAAATACAGTATGCCAGTTTTGTAACCATTGCTTCTGTCTGAGTTGCACATGCTCACATGAATTATCCCATTCAATCCTATTCATTCTGAGTTAAAGCCCCAAGTGAGGCGAGTTCGTCTAGGTTAATGCACCAGGGCACTGGTCCTTTGGGCACATGCACGACCCAGCTTGCCCAGGATGTTAAAGGGATTAGGGAATCCCTTTATGACTTGTTTTTAGGAGAGGGTATTCTCCAGATGGAGCACATGAGTGCAGGGCCGGCTTTAGGAAGTGTGTGGCCCAATTTGAACAGTTTCGACGGGGCCCCAGCAGGGAAGACAAAAAAAAAAAAAACGTAAAAAAACCACATGGGGCTTGTACTCACCGGGTGGTGCTCCGAGTCTTCGGCGGCGGTTCCTTCACTCGCTCCAGATCTTCGGCGGCACTGAAGGACCCGCCGCCGAAGTGCTGCTGAAGACCCAGAAAAAGCGAAGGACCCACCGCCGAAGTGCTGCCGAAGACCTGGAGTGCCACCAGGTGAGTAAAAATTAAAAAGGTGCCTCTAGCCAGGGAAGAGATTTTCACTGCGCGTGGGGCCCTCTTAGGTGCGGGGCCCGATTCAGGGGAATTGGTGGAATTGGCCTAAAGCCGGCCCTCCATGAGTGAGAGGGATCATGTGACTGGAGAATGAACGCAAGGGCTGCTATGTAGGAAGCAGCCTGAACTCACTGTGGTGGGAGACCTGCAGGGAGAATGAGATGCTGGGGTGGGGTTGGCACAATGAACTAGGAAGAGGGACTAGGTCGGGTGGTAGAAAAAGCCTACATGGAGGTGGCCATGTAGGAAACAGCGAAGCAAGGGTAGAGTGGACAGCCACTACATAGTGGCAGTGTCTGACAAACTTGAATTAATTTATACTCACAATACCTCTGTGCAAGAAGGGAAGGATTATCCCCATTTTACACATGGGAAACTGAGGCACAGAGAAATTAAGTAACTTGCATAAGGTGACACAGGAAGTAAGTGGCACAGCAAGGAATTGAACCCTGATCTACTGATTCCAGTGCCTTCCTTTCTGAATGTTCTTTTTATTAGTGTTTACTAAACTGGCTGAAGTTGAATCATATGATGTCGTAAGAGGAAAAATAAACAGCTTCATAACAAGGGTTTTAATTTATACTCCACCTACATATTTTCCTTAAATAGCTCTTCTGTAATATTTGTAAAATTCATGTTGATCCACTATGCTAGTAATGAGGATGTGCAATATCATGAAATCATTTCTAGGTTGTTGACTAGTCTGAAGTCTTATTTTGGATGACTCTGCAGTGGATGTTCATTATCAGTAGCTAATCCTGATCACGTTAGCTATGGTAAAGGCTATACCTCTTCCTTATTTGGATTTGAGACCTTCTTGACACCAAAACATTGGCTTAGTGAGACTGTCAAGTCTGGAGAAGATAATTGCCAGAATTCTGGAACATATGAATCTCATATACCAGTTTATTTTCAATATGTGAGGACCTTACTGTGATTTTTAGTCTCAATAGATTTTTTGATGATTTCTCAGGCCATGATGTTATAAAACATCAGCAACCTTCCTAGCTAGGTATGTGATGGTTCAGGAGAAGAATAAGATGAATCTTTGTTGTGATATGTAATAAAAAATAAATATATCTGTGCAAAGTGACTTGAGAAACCTTTTATGTTTTGCTATTTAACATAGTGGGCTCACGGGCAAATGTTTCCATGAAGAAACAATCTCTTTCCCCTTTGGTCTCCAGCAGGACAGAACATTTTTAGACGGGCTTGCTTGCATTGTGTTATGATTATTTCAACCTTAAAAATTATATGCACCCTTTTAAAGAAACAGTTATCAATACACAAGAAGCTGACTGGACAACATTAGCGGCAAGAGATTCAATGAGCAATGAAATTGGGAACAGTTTTCCCTCCCCTGCTGTGCCTTATGTAAACTCCATGCAGCGGAAAATCTGAACTATAGAGTACCATGCAGAGTAGGTATCTCTCAAGCCACAATCTGCTGAGCAGCATAGGATGTACATGCCTGAGTACAAATGAAATGTCCCAGTTGAATCCAGAATTGTTTTTGTGTTTTATGCCTATATAACATATATATTAACAGAGCCTGGGCTGGTTCTGAAAATTTCAGGTGCCTGTAGAAATGGGAGTTCTTGATGCTAACTGGTCAGATGGTGTTCTTATGTGTGTTTACAGACGCATCATTTTCCAGCTGCTAGGTTAAAAATATGTCCTGTTCTGGCTATGATTACATTTAGCTTATTAAATGGTTTGCCATAATAATAGTATTGGGCAGGCATTGATAACACTTCTTATCTTGAAAGCACTTCACAAATGCGAACTAGTGAATCCTCTCAACAACCCAGCTAGGTAGAGAAGTGTTATCCCCAATTTACAGACTGAGACAAGCTGAGACAGGTTAATTGACTTGCCTGAAGGCACAGAGAAGCAGCATGGGTCAGGTTCAGTATTAGAAGTTCCTAGCCCCTAGTCCTGTGCTCAGACCACACAAGTTCCTAATGCCTTTTTTATTACTGCAGATGAAATCTGTCTTCTGTTCACTAGCACAGTATATTAAAACTTCCTGCCCTCCAAGATGGGTGTACACTCTACCACCAGGCTCTTTGGAAAGAAAGACAAGATGAGAGTGAATTACAGTGCACACGCTATATCAGGAACTGCTTTTTATACAAATTCATAAGAATAGAATTTCAGGGACGTCTTCTTCAGAAAAATCTTTCAGACACAGTACTAGCAAAAACATAGAGAAGCTGGATAAACATGGATATACCATCGCCTTTGTCTTTGTCATGCATATATTCCACATCAAAAAGCCCTAGCAAGGAATTCGGCACACAGCCTTGCATTCAACATCTGTTTTTAGTTACTAGTATAGTACATGGCAGGCAGAGTTTTCAGATTTCAAACCACAAAAGTAACAAAACTGGCTTAATGCATTATCTGGACATGTGTGCTCAGTCTGTTGTTCAGAGACTGTCAGAATGAATTACATTAGTATTTGCTAGGATGTTTGAGCATCAAAGTGAGCTCTACATAAATAGCTATACTTCAGGTATACAGGTAAATCCCTTCAGGAATAAAGCTGTATTTGAGGATAATTACTATTTAAATTGCTTATTGTACTCTTGTTAATAGTTCTACTGGTATTTTTGTTTGCTGGTCTCTGAAACGGTAGTCTTTGAGGGGAAAATAGTCCAAATTATATAGGATCCTTTGGAACTCTTCAGACAATCTATTCAATTAATTTTGAACCCATACAGTAATAAATGGAAGTTCCAGTAGACGTTTTACTACTAATTCTCTCTGTAAAGGGATAAACAATTTGCTTAGTCAAAGGGGAACTCTCACTTCTATCCCGAAATGTTAAATGTATACATCAGTTATACATATAGAGAGGGACATGTACTAAAATAGAATCCAGACAAAGGACATGCCTACACTGAGGACACTTTCCGATTGGATTTAAAATTGGTTTAGCTTCAGCCAATTTTAAAACCGGTTAGAGCTAGTGTAGACCTCGTTTTAAAATGGCCTGATCCATTTTTGAATGAACTGGTTTCAAGGCACATACAAAAACTTCCCAGTGTAGGAAAGTCCCAAGGGCTAAATGGAATCCCCATGCAGTGAGATGATGGAAGGGGGCCTGGAAACTCTGTGAGACGCCTTGTGGAGTTTCTTTGGGGCTCTCCCTTTGGAAGGGAGGGTTTGGGTAGGGCTGCAGGGCTCTGTGGGGAAAGGAATCCCTAGTTCAGTGGCGGGGCTGTTCCTCTGTGCTGCACCTGTAGACTTACACATAACCAATGTCAGAACTAGAGCAAGGATTATAATGTAAGAGTGCCTGGTTCCTGCAATGCTGCCTGTGGGCAGACTACCTGCCCCCGTGCTAACCCTCCCTCTCAGAGTGGGGGCAGGTGCAGACACTGATGTTTATTATTTTTTATTATTTGTGTTACCGTCATTTCTAGGAGCCCTAATCATGGATCAGGATGTCATTTGGTTTGGTACTGTACAAGCACAGATAACTGCTCAGATACCTGCTGCAAGGAAGGGGAGAATGCTGTGGAGACCAGCTTCTATTCTTGGCCCCTGCAAAGGGGCTTTCATAGAATCATAGGACTGGAAGGGACTTTGAGAGGTCATCTAGTCCAGTCCCCTGCACTCATGGCAGGACTAATTATCTAGACCATCCCTGACAGGTGTTTGTCTAACCTGCTCTTAAAAATCCCCAAAGATGGAGATTCCCACAACCTCCCTAAACAATTTATTCCCGTGCTTAACCACCCTGACACTTAGGACGTTTTTCCTAATGTCCAACCTAAACCTCCCTTGCTGCAGTTTAAGCCCATTGCTCTTGTGCTATCCTCAGTGGTTAAGAAGAACAATTTTTCTCCCTTCTCCTTGTAACCACCTTTTATGTATTTGAAAATTGTTATTATGTCCCCTCTCAGTCTTTTCTTTTCCAGACTAAAAAATCCAATTTTTTTCAACCTTCCCTCAGAGGTCATGTTTTCTAGACCTTTAATAATTTTTGTCGCTCTTCTCTAGACTCTCTCTAATTTGTCCACATTTTTCTTGAAATGTCGCACTCAGAACTGGATACAATACTCCAGTTGAGGCCTAATCAGTGTGGAGTAGAGTTGAAGAATTACTTTGTGTCTTGCTTACAACACTCCTGCTGATATATCCCAGAAGGATGTTCTCCTTTTTGCAACAGTGTTACACTGTTGACTCATATTTAGCTTGAGATCCACTATGACCCCCAAATCCCTTTCTGCAGTACTCCTTCCTAGGGAGTCATTTTTCATTTTGTATGCATGCAACTGATCCTTAGGAAGGATGTATGCATCCTTCCTAAATGGAGTTCTTTGCATTTGTCCTTATTAAATTTCATCCTGTTTACTTCAGTCCATTTCTCCTGTTTGTCCAGATCATTTTGAATTATAATCCTATCCTCCAAAACACTTGCAACCCCTCTCAGCTTGGTATCATCCACAAACTTTATAAGGGTACTCTGTATGCCATTATCTAAATCAGGGGTGGGAAAATTACAGCCCAGAGGCCACATCCGGCCCTTCAGATATTTTAATCCGGCCCTCAAGTTTCTGCCGGGGTCCAGGGCTTGCCCCGCTCTGCATGTGCTGTGGCTCCGTGCGGCTCCTAGAAGCAGCAGCATGTCCCCGCTCCGGCTCCTATACGTAGGGTCAGCCAAGGGGTTCTGCAGCAACCATTCTGCTGGGAACCATGGCCAATGGAAGCTGCAGGGGTGGCACCTGCTTACGGGGCAGCGTGCCGAGCCGCCTGGCTGCGCCTTCACATAGGAGCCAGAGGAGGGACATGCTGCTGCTTCCAGGAGCTGCTTGAGGTAAGTGCCGCCTGGAGCCTGCACCCCTGACACCCTCCCACACCCCAACCCCCTGCCCTGATCCCCCTCCTGCTCTCCGAACCTCTTGGTTCCTGCCCAGAGCACCCTTCTGCACCCCCAACCCCTCATCCTCAGCCCCACCCAGGAGCCTGTACCCCCAGCCAGAGCCCTCAGCCTCTCCCACACTCCAACCCCTTCCACACTCCAACCCCCAATTTCATGTGCATTCATGGCCCACCATACAATTTCCATACCCAGATGTGGCCCTCGGGCCAAAAAGTTTGCCCACCCCGATCTAAATAATTGATGAAGATATTGAATAGAACCGGACCCAGAACTGATCCCTGTGGGACCCCACTCGTTATGACTGTGAACCTCTGATAACTACTCTCTGGGAATGGTTTTCCAACCAGTTTTGCACCCATCTTATAGTAGCTCCATCTAGGTTGTATTTCCCTAGTTTGTTTATGAGAAGGTCATGTGAGACGGTATCAAAAGCTTTACTAAAGTCAAGATATACCACGTCTACTGCTCCTCCCATCCACAAGGGTTGTTACCCTGTCAAAGAAACCTATCAGGTTGGTTTGACACGATTTGTTGTTGAAAAATCCATGCTGACTGTCTTCTAGATTGTCTTCTAGATGTTTGCAAATTCATTGCTTAATTATTTGCCACATTATCTTTCTGGGTACAAAAGTTAAGCTGGCTGGTCTGTAATTCCCCAAGTTGTCCTTATTTCCGTTTTTATAGATGGGCACTGTATTTGCCCTTTTCCAGTCTTCTGGAATCTCTCCCATCTTCCATGACCTTTTCAAAGATAATCACTAATGGCTCAGATATCTCCTCAGTCAGCTCCTTGAGTATTCTAGGATGCATTTCATCATGCCCTGGTGACTTGAAGACATCTAATTTGTCCAAGTAGTTTTTAACTTGTTCTTTCCCTATTTTAGCCTCTTCTGATCCTACCTCATTTTCCCTGGCATTCACTATGGTAGACGTCCAATCACCATCAACCTTCTTGGTGAAAACTGAAACGAAGTCATTAAGCACCTCTGCTATTTCCACATTTTCTGTTATTATTTCCCCCCCCCTCATTGAGTAACGGGCCTACCCTGTCCTTGGTCTTCCTCTTGCTTCTAATGTATTTGTAGAATGTTTTCTTGTTACCCTTTATGTCTCTAGCTAGTTTGATCTTGTTTTGTGCCTTGGCCTTTCTAATGTTGTCCCTACATACTTGTGTTGTTTGTTTATACTCATCTTTTGTAATTTGAGCTAGTTTCCACTTTCAGGGGGGCTGGCAGAGTAGGGGAGCATACCACAGAATTGGCACTCGCTCTCATTTGCACCCTATAGCTGGGATGCACTGGGTTAGGCTAGCATCATTTTTTTTTCATAAACAGAGGCTAGCTTGGGGCCCTAGGATCTGAGAGGTGACATAGGAGTTCAAGTATCATTTTGCTCTGCTTTCACTCGCTGCCATCAAGTGAAGTTACCCCATTTGCTGTGGTTGGTGGGCTTTTCACACTTAGAAATTTAGTGAAATAATGATTTCAGGACAGTTATTTTCATGTAAGCCTCTGTGTGGAGATGTTTATTCCGACATAAGAGTGCTGTGATGGGACATACAGGTCCTACACTGGCCAGGGGAGAGTTAATGAGGGCCTGTGGACCCAATGGATCCTGCCCCGCTATACCTGCAGCAGATGTCAGGAATGGAGAGGGGAGTGTGGAAGAGGCAGTTCAGGGCTGACCAGAAAGGAGAGAGCAAAGCGCTACTTCTCTTTCAGTGAGGGAAGTCGGGTTTCTGCCAAGAGTCAGAGACAGCTTGCTGCCTGGATGAGCCTCCTGCTGGAGAGGACGACTAGGCCCAGAAAGCCTGACTAAAAGGACTGGCTGCTTGAAGATAAGATCTGAGTAGAAAGGCGGGGTCCTGCTGAAGACTCGTTGGATGACCCTGGTTTTGAGTTTATAGTATTCCTTTATTTTTGGACTTTAATACCCCAGAAGGGGTGGGAGTGAAGTGTGCCTTAGCTGTAGGGCTAAAGCACCACTGTGCTGGACCCAGGAGAGGCGGCACCTGACTGTCCGAGACTTCGCAACAGAGTGAGTATTTTCCCATTGGGCCACAAGGGGGCACTGTCACAAGTGCCTCTTTCCAATTTAGCTTAATCCACTTTGGGAGTGGATTCATTATTGAATAGCTTTCCAGGTATGTTTCCAAGTGTAGACAAGCTCCAACACAAAGAACAAAGGTGAATGGCAGAGTCTCACCAATTCAGTGTGAGACTCTCCCTAGGACTTTAAAAGTCATTCCATTTTCTCACATGAGCCTGTAGAAAGGAACCTATCCCAATAGTAAATTGTACAGAATATATCTCTTAAAACATTGCATGTTCATTAGCCAACATGTGCCAATTAGTTTTACCCGATGTTTATTAAGTAAAAGATTGATAGGAGTAGTATTTGGGGGTGGCTGTTTGGTAATTACAGACATTTATATAACAGCAGTCACACTGTTGATGTGAGAGAACTCTATCAACACAGATTTGATTAGAGGGTTCGGAGTTACACAGAAGTATTCAGATGCTGCACAGAAGTATCTGGTTTTCTACAGTGCAATAGGTTGAAAATATTTGAAGCCTCTCATGTGAGGAATGAGGCCTTTTCACGTTCCTGTTGAAGTCACTGGCAAACCCCCCACCAGTCATGGTAGGATACTGATAGTAGACAGGGAGGTTAGTCCAGTGGTTTGTGTGCTAGCTTGGGCTTGGGAGACCAAGGCTCAGTTTCTTGCTCTGGCACAGATTTTCTGTGTGATCTTGACAAGTCACTTAGTCTCTTTATGCCTCAGTTCCTCATCCATAAAATGGCAAGAACACCGCTCTGGGGTATTGGCTTATAAAGATTGTGAGCTACTCAGTTACTACAGTAACAGCAGCATAAGTGGTTTCAAGAGTCAGTGTGATGACTGAAAGTGATGTTTCATGTTCTGTGATTTTTTTAAAATGGAAGCAAGAAGAAATTTTTAACTCAAAAGGTGACGGTTGTTTGTGCGTCTCCAGTGGAGAAGTATGGGCAAAAAGTCGAGGAAGGGTTTGTTTCTCCCTCCCCCGCCCAAATCTTATCTTTCATTAATTTTATGTGCATTGTATTTACCAGGTTGAAACTGGTTCTGTATGTTTTGGAATGACTTTCATCAACTCCTTGTTTCTTAATTATTGTTGGCTTAGTATGAGCACTAACAGTGCTGGAAGGGAAGATTTGTAACCTGCCATTGTACATTTTTTAATAACAGGTTTATCTGCTTCTCACTCACTTTTACAGCTACAATATACAATGCCTATAAAGATGAAAGTATCATGAAAAAGTCAAAAGACTAAGTCATAGAAATGTTTTAAACTCTGCAACGAAAGTGCCTAGTAAGAACAAGTTCAGAGTTTTTCACTGGATCCAATAATGAAATGAAAGAAAACAACTGGGTCTTGTTTTCTAAGTGCTAATATATACAGTTTCCTGAATTAGAAAACCTCAGATACCCCATATACATCTTGAGGTTTATTTGACATAGAGGTACAGTACAAACACTATTTCTTTTTGTTAAAAAGCTATTAAATAAAAAATAACAAATGCCTGCAATGGGGATTATTAATATTAATTACACTAGGCATGTAGAGATATTTCTATCAATTTAATGAATCATCCGAGGATATCTTTATATATAATCATAAGTTACACTAAAAAAAAATAGAGCTGATAGTAAATATAGCCTGATTGTTATGGTTTTTTTTTTTTTATTGGAGCAGTGATAAAACCATATAGTCCATTAATGCCTGCCCTTGCTAAAGGGACGTTGTTGTGGTTGAAAGGCCCAAACATTTAACCTGCTCTTTATGGTTATATGATGATGTGATCATTTATTCTATGCTTTTAAGGGAAGTTTCTGGTTTACTGCCTAATAGATGCTGAGGTGCAAATACATGATTTGGTGCAATGAGTGAAGTTTCTGGGATGCTTTCTGTTTTACAAAAAACTTTTGTCCCTTTTTTTTTCCATGAGTCATTCTTTTCATGAGTCAAGGTAGCCCGGGGGGGGAGGGGGGGAGGAGGGAAGGACAAGGCTCCATTGCTTATTGTAGCCACACTAAACATCAAACTGTTTGAATGACAGCCAACCAGACTAACACGGCTACCCCTCTGATACTCTGGAGTGGAGTGGCTGGGTGGCTGGAGCCTCCTGCCCCTTTTCCCCCACCTTCTTGGGCGTCTGGGTGAGGCGGATATGGAACATGAGGAGGAGGGCAGGCGGTTATACAGTGGATGCAGCGGGGGTCTGTGCTCTTGTTGGCTTTCCTGCAACTCCAACAGATGCTTTATCATGTCCGTTTGCTCCCCTATTAGCCTCAGCATCGCGTCCTGCCCCTGCTCTTCATGCTCACTTAATTCTTTCCTGGCCTCTGCCACTGAATTAAGCTGTGCCCTGTCAGTGCGGGAGGACTGCATGAGCTCGGAAACCATGTCATCATGAGTGCGTTTTTTCCGCCTTCTAATCTGCGATAACCTCAGGGACGGAGATGATAGGGGGAGCGTAGAAACATTCTATGCTCTACGATTTTGGAGGGACTGCATGGTCACCTGTGCTGCTGAGTTCACCACACTGACCAAACAGGTAATGAAATTCAAAAGTTCCCAGGGCTTTTGCTGTGTACCTGGCTAGTGTGTTGGAATTCAAAGTGCAGTCCAGAGTGGTCACAATGGAGCACTCTGGGATAGCTCCCAGAAACCAGTACTGTCGATTTGTGTCCGACCCAGCAAAGTCGATATTAGTGCTGCTCCCCTCGATGGGGAGGAATACAGAAGATAATTTTAAGAGCCCCTTAGGTCGACGGAATGGGGTTGGTTGTGTGGACGCATTCATTTTTAAATCGACCTAATGTGGCTAAATTCGACCTAACCCTGTAGTGTAGACCAGGCCTTTGATGAGCAGCTCTGTCCCCTTTCTGCACCAAGACAAATGGCTTCCCGCCATCTCCACCCTATTTTAAGAACCCCCATAATATAATGGCCAGAACAATCCTACAATAACAAACCATGTACAAGGGAAAAAAAAGAAAGAAAGATGCTTTAATTTTAGATTTCCAGGCCAGAAGAGACCCTTCAGATCATCTAATCTGACCTTCTGCACAACACGGGTTGTAGAATTTCACCCAAATTATTTCAGCATCTCGTCTACAATTTTAAATTAGAAATTGTTACTACAAAAAAAAAGCAAATAGGACCCTTCCATAATGAAAAACAATTTGGCACTGACCTAATCCAGGAAATGCGAGTCAACCCCCACTTCTCCATATTTATTCACACCAAAAATGTAGCTGGTGGCTGGAGGCCTGGAGTCACTCTTTTTTCCATTAACCCATCCAGCTCTCTCTTTAATTGATTAGCACTGCTTCTTGTTGCTGACTTTGGCAGTTCATCCCAGACTTCATTTACCCTGTGTGTGCAGAAATTTTGTCTCCGTTACAAGATCTCTCCTGAACTTGTGGTTGTGGCCTCTGGTTTGTTGTAAAATTAGTCACTAGAATCCTACCAATCCTCTGAGCATTCAACTCCCATTGAAAGGGGAAAGCTATTTAATAGTAATGACAATAACAATTACTGTACTCTATTTTAGTACCATAACTAATCCTCTGATACTACTGAAAATCAACCTGACTCTTCTGAGCTGTCTGTCTCTGGGTCAGCCTCTCACCATCACTTTCTCAACCTTAATTTTCTTTAGCAGCCTTTTACTCCCTATGATGAAGGGTTCCCAGCCGCCATCCTGTGCTTTTATAACTTGGCAGGGTACAGTACAGAAGCTATGGTGTTTTGTTCTCTGAAGCTTGTTTCGCTGAGTTTTTGGATGTAGCTACTTTGCTAGGCCTGGTGCCTGAAATGCTAGTTTTATTATTTTTCTTTGTAGAGTCAGTGAGGTCTCTGTCTTGACGCTGACCTACTATTCGCTCTGTCTGTGTAGTCAGATGAAAAAGCAATTATAGTTCTCCTTACAATAGCTCTTTCCCTATGTTTCCTGGTAGAAACCCTTCAGCCCTCCACATAAATCTGATCATCCATCCACATTTAGCCTTAGAACTACTGAGATCCTATCCTTTTCCTCCCTAACAAAAGCTGTAAGATCTAGGGACTCCATACCTGGTGGCACTCCATGCATGAGGGTTACTAATTAACTACCAAATTGGTTTTAGGTTTTTCCATCATATATTATATTACATGTGATATCCTGTATCTCAGACACTTTGGTGCCTATATTACTGAGGCTGAAAAATCTTTCCTATGCCCTCATCACTCACAAATACAAGCATACTCATAGGTACCGCTTTATAGTGTGGTCCTGTGAGTGCCTTCACCTCCTGTTGGTTGTTGTTTACATTAGGGTAGTTCCTAGGAACTCCAGTCAAGGATCCAGGCCCCTGTAGCCTGCTTAGATCTCAGCAGTGTTTTGTGCTTTGTTCAGACAGAGCTGGAATTGCACTTTTTGTGGTGTTTGTATGTGATGTGTACGATTACCACAAGAAAATGGATGCTGGTTCCCATAGTCTAAATGGAGACATGAAAACAACTTGGTGTCCCTGATATGTGTTTTGCTTTGTGTTTTGCATTAGTTCACGCTAAGGGCCCAGATCTGCAGCTACTCTGTGCACAGAACCCGCACTGACTTCATAGCGTGGCTGCGGGATTGGGCCCTGTAAAGTTAAAAGGACCTTGTTCAAGTTTTACAATTATACATATTTGTTATAACTAGGGCCCTGCCAAATTCACAGCCATGGGAGAACTTATCACGGACCATGAAATTTGGTCTTTTGTGTGTTTTTATGCTATATCCTACAGATTTCATGGGGGAGACCAGTATTTCTCAAATTGGGGGTCCTGACCCAAAAGGGAGTTGCAGGAGGGTCACAAGTTTATTTTAGGGGGGTTGTAGTATTGCCACCCTTACTTCTGTGTTGCCTTCAGAGCTGGGTAGCCGGAGAGCAGCAGCTGTTGGTCAGGCGCCCAGCTCTGAAGGCAGCACCTCGCCCGCAGCAGCAGCAGCGCAGAAGTAAGAGTGGCAATACCATACCATGACACCCTTACTTGTGCTCTGCTGCCTTCAGAGCTGAGCGGCTGGTGGCTCTGCCTTCAGAGCTGGGCTTCTGGCCAGCAGCTGCAGCTCTCCAGCTGCCCGGCTCTGAAGGCAGCGTCGCTGCCAGCAGCAGTGCAGACGTAAGGGTGGCAGTACCGCAACCCCTCCTACAATAACCTTGTGACCTCCCCAACTCCTTTTTGGGCCATGACTCCCTACAATTACACCACCATGAAATTTCAGATTTAAATAGCTGAAATCATGAAATTCTATGATTTTTAAAATCGTATGGCCATGAAATTGACCAAACTAGACCATGAATTTGGTAGGGGCCCTTTATAATCATATGAAGAAGGTCCTCAAGATTCTAACTACAGTGGCCCCAATCCTGGTCACACTGAAGTCCATGGTGCATTGATTTAGCCCTGTTACAACAATGTAGGCCAGGTCTACACTAGGAGGGGTTTGCCAGTATAGCCAGACTGGCAAGCTCCCCCTGGTAGAGACATATCTCATACCAGCAAAAAACCAGTAAAACTTATACCAGTTCTTCTTAAAAAAAAAAAAAAAAAAAAAAAAAAAAGCTCTACTGGAACAGGACCTGTTTTGCTGGTACTGCTGCATCTACAGTAGGTGTTTTTGCCAATATAAAAATATTGTAAAGAATCACCCTCCTCCAACTGACATAATTCTATTGGCAAAAGTGACGAGTGTATGCCATCAGTGGCATCTTGGGTCCAGAGACAATCACAGATTCATTAAAGTCAATGGGTGTGCCAGGCACTCTTCCAGGCTCAAGAGAAGGAGCAATCAAACCCTTCTATGTAGTAAAAATAGCTGCAGACAGTGGGGCTACTGCCCAAAGGATCGGGCTGTATGGCAGGTCATAGTTAAGGCATATGGATTATGTGGTTTCCCTGGCTGGAAACACAGGGCCTAAGATATCTGTGGCAGGCTGTATGCATAGGAGGCAGACAGTCTGGAGAAGGAGTTGACCGTCTGACCCCTGACAGGAAGCAGAGGGGCAGAACTTCTGGGGTCCAGAACCTGCGGGAGTGGCAGACTTGAGGATTTCTGAGCATGGGAACTGTCTGCTTTTGGTTTTCTACTGTGTTTCAGGAAACAGGACTTTGCATATAATTTTTGTAACTAAACAAGATTACATCAAGACTATATACATGACTCATACCACTGATTGCGATTCCTAACAGAAACAGACCAGCAAAGCCCCAAACTCTAGCTAACTGCTTCAGCCAAAAGAGGCAACGCTAAGGGATGTTAAGTGCTAGGCTCGTTCCTCAGAGAAGGGGCATTGAGAAATGGCTAAATCTAGACTATTTTATTCTGCTGCTAAATTGGGAGGATGATTAAGAAAAACCAAACACCCTCTCCTTCCCCACCAGTCACTTAAATTTGTGGGTCCCAAAAGAAGTGTTTTTCTCTCTCCCTCTGCTGGCTATATACTTTTCTAGTAAGCGCACTTTCAAGGGCTGTGCTGATATAAATTGATGCACAAAGAAAGATGGTTTTGGCATGAATACATGCTACGCAAATTGTAGGATTTTTGTTGTCAAACAAAGATTTGTAAATACAGTTCTAAAATCTGAGGGGGAAAAGTGTGTCTTTAAGTGGAAACTGTCAAACTAAAGGAAAAGTGCGCCCTCTTGTAAATGTGTCGGGAAGTTTAAATAGGGCTGAATACACCCATAACATACTGAACCTTTCCTGTAACAAAATATATTCTTACTACTTAAATCTTGCTAAACAGTTGCTTTGTTTAAAGTCTGTAACTCTCTTACATGATATTACTATATTTTTAGTATGCTGTTGGATAAATGAAGAAATCTGAACTGAAATGGAGTGGCACATGCTAAATTGCCACAATCACTAACTTCCAGTAGATTTTTGGCAGGGTAAGAAAACTGGTCATTTTAGACAGTTTTTGTGATATTGGTCTAGTACAAAGACCAGGGAGCACAACTTGCAATGCTAGAAGCATAAAGTTAGTCAGGTCTCTTAAGCTATCACATCAAATCCCCTGAGTGGAAGATGGAAATGGACTCAAAATTTTCTGGTGTACACATACGATAACATCCAGAGCAGGGATGGGCAAACTTTTTGGCCCGAGGGCCACATCTGGGTATGGAAATTTTATGGTGGGCCATGAATGCTAATAAGATCAGGGTTGGGGTGCAGGAGGCTCTGGCTGGGAGTGCAGGCTCTGGGGTGGGGCTGGGCATGAGGGGTTTGGGGTGCAGGAGGGTGCTCCAGACTGGGACCGAGGGGTTTGGAGTGTGGGAGGGGTCTCCAGGCTGGGGCAGGAGATTGGGACATGGGAGGGGCTCAGGGGTGCAGGCTCCAGGTGGCGCTTAACTCAGGCAGCTTCCGGAAGCAGCGGCATGTCTCTCCTCTAGCTCCTACATGGAGCTGCAGCCAGGCAGCTCTGTGCGCTGCCCCATCTGCAGGTGCCACCCGTGCAGCTCCCATTGGCCTCAGTTCCCAGCCAATGGGAGCTGCAGGGATGGCACTTGGGGTGGGGGCAGAGTGTGGATCCCCCTGGCTGCTCCTATGCATAGGAGCAGTAGGGGGACATGACGCTGCTTCTGGGAGCTGCGCGGAGCATGCACGGAGCAGTCCCTGACCCCACTCCCCAGCTGGAGCACGGGAGTGGGGCAAGCCCCAGACCCCACTCCCCAGTGGGAGCTCAAGGGCCAGATTAAATCGGCTGGCAGGCTGGATGTGGCCCGCGGGCTGTAGTTTGCTCACCCCTGGTCAAGAGCTTTATTTTACATTTCTATTAAACTATATTAATGCCCCCTCTTCATCCCCCAATTTCTAACTGTTTATTTCCAGCAGTTGCTGGAACTTGGGCATAATAGCATTTCTCTTGTTAGCATGTATTTTAAAGGATCAATCAAATCTTTTGAAGTTAAGCCCCAACTGAGGGGACTTGAGCTTTGAGAAAGTTAGTTATACAGGCAAATATAATGTATACACGGCAGATTCTTAAATACGCTTAATTGTTTCTCATGGTTAAAGTATCTGCACTGTAATTGCTTGAGAGATATTGACAGCAAGATTAAATAAGTCAGGATCTTGAGAGCAAATAGAAAGATTAAACAAGGAGGCTAACAGCTATAGAGGACTTCCGCATACCCAGAATACCTGAGGCTGATGGCATTTCACATATGCAAATCCCATGTGATAGACACTTCTCTGGGGTCCATGCCAATTCTTCCTTTTATGTCCAAGCTCTCAAGCCACATTGTAAACACTTCCTTTGCTATCATATTTGGCTGTGATCCACAGCTACACTAAGTTGCTTCTCCTGGAAACTTTAGAGCTCATTGAATGCTGCATGCTTTCCCACTCCACTGAATTGAGATTGCAGCCGTCACAGGGTCCATGTTGGATACAGCTGAGCCTCTTGGGTGCTTCAAAGGGCACTGCACCAGTGATGCATTTTTGTGCATCTATTGGGAGGGGTAGAATCTCTTATTCACACTTGCTGTATTTAAGTTTTCCTCCAGAGGTTTACACCTTGCAGATGGCATGGATTGTCTTGAAATGGACACTGACATACAGGCTGCTCCACTGTGGGTGACTGGGAGCCCTTCTGCGTCTCCCGATTGATCATGTGTAGGAGAAGCTATCTCTTGCAGCTTGCTAAAGCTGTAGCCATAAGCACACTTACAGTCTTCCAGGAGCCCTGGTGCCCTCTAGTGCCCCATCTCCTCCCCTCTTCCCCCATAAACGCCACAGAATGTGGTTCTGGTTCTAGAATGCTTAAGTGAGCCTACTGTTTGTGAAAGCTTTACATGATTTTTTCTCCCTGGTTATACTTCTATCTTTGAGGTCAGTAAAAAGCAAGGAAGAGCCTGGTATTATTGTCTCTCATGTACTACAATAATGTAAGGATACTTGGCTCTTTCACGAGACTTCCTTTGAAGAGCTCAAACCACTTAATGCTTTTCAAATTCTTCCCTTTGCACCATTCCTGGCAGTTCTGCTTTCTTTCCTGTCAACAAGGCTTGCAGCTTTGGTGTTGAACTTGTCTCCTGTGTTTCTCCTCATCCCAGGTCCAAGGAGTCACTGAATCCTGTTTGTTTTTCCCCTTTGGTATCTCCTTTCCTCGCCTGATATGCAGGTTGCCTATTCTTTGGCTATCTCTTGCCTTCACTACTCCAACCTCCTCCTCTCTGAACTTCCCATCTCAATTCTGTTCAACTAATCCAAAGTGCTCTGTGAAAACTATGTTCCTCGCTCACTGCTCCAGGTCATTCCCCTCTTGGAATCCTTTCAGTGGCTTCCTCTTGCCTTCTGAACTGAGTTCATGCTTCTCATCCTCACCTTCCATGATTTTGTTTGGCATACGCTCCTGGCAATGCTCCTACATAGCAGAGCTTCCAGAGCATGGAGAGTTTTGCTCCTGAGACCACCACCTCCATTGACCAAGGGGATGGCTAAGCAATGCATCCTTAAAAACTACCCAGTGGCTACAAATGAGGTGATCAGCAGCCATATTGTGGGTGATTCACTACTTCGCTCCAGTATAGGAGTGAGTCTTGAGGCCAGAGTGTGGAACACCAGCAATCAGATGGGAGGCTTGGCAAAATAAAATAAGGTATTTTTGGTTAAACTGAAGAATACTTTTTATGATTTTACACCAAAGTAATCTGTAGGTGAACGATGAGACTATTTGAGTTTCAGCTGTGAGACACAGAAAACCCATTCAGTGAAGAAATCCTCTTGTGAAGGTCATTCCTTCATATGTGGTCATAAAATATTGTGCCTCATATTTTATGTCCTTTGGTGTTGAATTGTCTGGTACTAAAATATGTGTGAAGTGCTCATATTCATGGTATTAGAGGGCACCTTTTTTTACAGCTGCATTTGTTTTTGTTTTTTAAATTGACTTTTTATTAAAAATGACTTCTGCTGTGTTGCTCACACAGCTAAGGTTTAAAACCGTGAAACCACATCCTGATTCTACAAGCTCAGAAATGTTACTGAATTGTAAGAAACCTATTCAGTGTATAAATGCAGAGAGGGCTTAAAAATGCCAACACTATGGCCACATCTGCACTAGAGAGCTTACAGCAGCACAGCTGTACCGATGCAGCTGTGCCATTGTGAGATCTCCTGTGTAGCCATTCTATGCCAATGGGGGAAAGCTCTCCCATCGACATAATTAAACCACCCCCAACAAGCAGCGATAGCGATGTCGGTGGGAGACACTCTCCTGCCGACATAGCGCTGTCCACACCGGTGTTTCTGTCAGTGTAACTTATGTCGCTCCGGGGTGCTTTTTTTCCACACCCCTGAGCAGCATAAATTATACCCAAAATAGTGCTAGTGTAGACGTAGCCTAAGTAAAACCATTACAATTAAAAAAAAAAAAAAAGACAAAATGAGGTTTGTGCAGCATTGGAATGACTGTTCAGCATTGTATTTTTTTAATCACATCCTTATTCTACATCTATTTCTTATTGTGGGACTATGTGTAGTCTATACATCAAAATATCTTTGGAATGCTACAGCATAGTGATAAGCTTGTGGTTTAAGCTACCTCATAGTGGGGACTATGTGAAGAGTACATAAAAGGCCTGAATTGTATAAAACTGGATTCTTGTAAAACAACCAACCCCCCCTCCCATTCTTATGAGCTAGGAAATGGTTATCAGTCATTTTTATTAGATGAAGCACAGCCCATAAAAGGAACAGACAAAACTTAAAGATGCCCCGGTATAGTCAAGGAAGTGAAGCAAGGTTTCCAATACCAAAATAAGAAAAGTGCCGTGTGACCCCAGACTTAAGGTAGCTTCCTCTTCTATTTTTGAAGTGTATGTGTAATAGGTGGCTATAAGTACTTAACCAGGCTGAGTTTCTGTGCCATTTCATAAGTGATTCTTATTCAAGGCCCACTAGAGCATGAGTGTGACACTACATCATTGTTACTTGCACTAACATATTGATTTTCTCCATCCTTGGGCTACTTCACTGAAATGATTTATAGCCTCACAGTGTCACATCCTTTAGTATGATCTCATGGGGGGGGGGGGATAACTCAGTGGTTTGAGCATTGGCCTGCTAAACCCAGGGTTGAGTTCAATCATTGAGGGGGCCATTTAGGGATCTGGGGCAAAAATGTGTCTGGGGATTGGTCCTGCTTTGAGCAGGGGGTTGGACTAGATGACCTCCTGAGGTCCCTTCCAACCCTGATATTCTATGATTTATTTCCAACACCGCTCTTAAACCACAGTCGGAATAAGTTACAAATTATTGTAAGGCAATAGATTTTTTTTCTTACAGTTCTTAAAATTTGTAGATTATAAACTTAAAAAACTACTAGTACTAAATTGTTTCTCTCGGCCTCTGGCCATGTGTCTATGAAATATAAGCTAACTTCTGACAAGTATCAAGTAAAGAAAACTCACAAAAACTTAAACAATGAAAGAACATCAGTCCCCACCCATCACACCTTCTTTCTAGGCACAGCCTGAGTGAATTGATAGGCCTTGAAATGTGCCTTTGAAAGTCAACAAATTCCAGTTCTTTTGAAGGACAGGAAGAAGAGAATTCCAGGTTTGAGTTCTTGCCCCACAAAATATATTGCTCCCTCCCCCACAGATGTATATATGTAGGAAATAGCTACAAAGAGCAACCCAGCTGACCTCAGTGGCCCAGATGAAATGCGAGGTAGTGTCTGGTGCAGCCAGAATCCCCAACATACAAGGCTTTATGAATCAGACCCAACATCTTGAGTTGCACCCAGAAACAAATTGGAAAACAGTGCAATTACAGCACCTGTATAGACATGTTCCTTCTGAAAAACTGCTCTGGAAGTGGGCACAAGTGTTTTGCAATACTGGAAGTATACTGAATGATCTTCAGTGGGAATCTCCAGGCTGACATCACTAAAATAATTCCTGCCTGAATTTTCTGTTAGCTTGCTATCAGCAACTACATAACTACCGGTAGCCCAACAGTTAAGGGGCGGGGAGCAGAAATTCATAACAGAAACTCTTTGTGTACACTTTGGTATTATTTGGTATATTTAAAGGGTCTTTGCAGGTTCAGGCTAGTATGACAAATGTATTATCATTTACTAGCAAAGATTATGGCCCTGTCATGAGTTGTATAAAATAAGTTTGGCTGGCTGGTGGGGCAGACAAAGAATATATTTTCCATGACTGTCAATCATCTATTACAAGTGTTCAGTTCTTAAAATTCAATTATAGTCAAGTGTTCTGTATTATCTTTCACACAAATGCAGTTTTCTGGGGCTGGCATACTGCCTCTAAAATTAATGCTTTGCCCTGCCACATAGAAGCTCTCCTTTAAACTATGGTGGTGAAATCCTAGTTCTGTAAAAAAATGTGGAGTTTTTGCCCTTGATTTTGGTGGGGCCAGGATGTCATTCCTAGACTCTTGCTTCCAGTGCTGAGCATGCTCTCTGGAGGCATCTTTTCCTTCTTTAAGTTGGTTCGGAGCTCCATGT
Source organism: Mauremys mutica (assembly GCF_020497125.1). NCBI lineage: Eukaryota > Metazoa > Chordata > Testudines > Geoemydidae > Mauremys > Mauremys mutica. The sequence continues at coordinate 55,203,034 of NC_059081.1, read as the reverse complement.
TGTTCACTAATGTCTCCTGCAGCTGGTTGAGGAGTGGTATTAAGTCCAAGGGATAATTAAGGCTAATTTTAATAACCATTCCCAAGTTGCACATAAAATTCTGAAAGAGCATTCCAAACTTTTTGCTTTTGTCTTTAATTTGGAGATTAAAAATATATATTTATTGGAATTATTAAAATCAAAGCTCCCTGTTAGTACAGCTTTTAAAATGTCGGTTATTCACTTAGGATTTAACACTTACTGCTGGCAAGCCCTAGAATTGAAGGAGACTCTTAAAGCTACATGATTACTGCATAGAACTGTTTTAGTCTTAACCTGTATCTTGTAATTTGTTAATATCAACAAAACATACTAGGTAAAGTATTTTGATCTTAACATTGGGTCGCCTTTAATCTAAAGCAATGCAAATTGGAAAAAAACATTTAAACTGTTGATACACGCTACTAGGTTCTAAATTAACAACTAGGTTCTAAATTAACAGCCTCTCTGGAAGACGACCTTGGCATCTCTGTGGGCAAAGTTGAGTGAAAATTTCTGCCCACTATGTGGTGGAGGTAAAAAAAGAGCTGCTAATGTTAAAATGTGTAACGAATGGAGTAGAAAATAATATTCTAATGCCATTGTATGAATTGATGGTATGCTCTCAGCTGGAATACTGTGTTCAGCTATCATAAAAAGATACAGTAGCAGTAGAAGGGGATCAGAGTTGGACTGAGGAAAATGTCTTAGACATATGGTAAACCTGCATCTCAGGAGAGAGTGAAAAGACTGGGACTATTTTATTCCGGGCTTTTTAGCATTTAGAGGAAACAAATAACGGGCCATGGTAGACAGGGGCGGCTCTGTTTTTTGCTGCCCCAGGCATGGCAGTCAGGCAGCCTTTGGTGGCGTTTCTGCGGGTGATCTGCTGGTCCCGTGCCCTTCGGCGTACCCGCCACTGAATTGCCACCGAAGCCGCGGGACCTGGTGCCTGAAGCCATCCCTGGTGATAGAGGCATACAAAATATGAATAGTATAGAGAAGGTCAGTCAAATGTTCTTATTCACCCTTTCTCATAATACAGATAATCCAGTGAACTGAGAAAATATATATTTTTTTAATAGAACTGGTACCTTAACATAGGGAATTCATTGCCACAAGATATTGTTCAGGTCAAGAACTTAGCAAGATTTTTTTTTTAAGATTAGATATTTACATGGATAATAGTGTCTGCAGTTGGATTAGACAGGATAACTTTTTTTTTTAGTAAGGGATATACACTCTCATGCTTCAGGCCATAAGCCAACCACTAACTGATAGAGATTAGGAAGGAAGATTCCCCTATCAGCAGTTCATTCCATAATTGCCCACTATAGGGTTTCTTGCACTTTCCTTTGAAAGCATCTGGTGTTGGCAGCTGTCACAGAGAGAATACTGGACCAGGTGGACCACTGAGATGATTCAGTATGGCAGTCCCTGTGTTTTTTTATATTCTGTGAGTGCTATAAAGCAACGTGTGATTTTTGGGTTCACTTTTACCAACCTTTAGGTACATGATCTAATTTAAGTGGGCATGGATTTTTGTGCAGGAATCCTCAGAGCATAAATCCCAGCGTGGCAAATGAGACAGGTTAAGTAGGAAAACCTCCAGGGAATAGGTAGAAATATTTAATTCTTGATGCTGATCTGATATTAGTACTGTGAGTGGTGCCTAATGAGTGGTGATTTTATGGTGCAACTTCTAGCTTTCTAGGAACTGAGCCCAAACCACCAAACTAATTAATAAAGACCTTTTTCAAAGTGGACAACCCTATTAATTAGTACTATCAGGAGATTATCTTAAAAATACGTTTTAAACCTATTTGCAAAACCGCATACAGCAGTATTCCTCCAGTAAACTGGAATATTTTCTCTCTTCACCTTATGGCTATCTCCCTCTTTTATACAGACCATTGCTGCATCAATTGGAAAATTCCTACCAGCTTCAAAGTGCGAGGAAATTTTTCTTTCCTGAGCCCAGGTACAAGTTCACTTCCCATTCCAGTGCTGGAGATCTAAGTTAGTTACCTGCATCTGTACGCTAAACATGTGCTGTCTGCTAGACCATCAGCCTGGCGTTCTCCCCTTCTAAAGGGGAAAAAAAAAAGCATGAGCAAGGCTTTTGACCTGTAGTTTAGTCTGTCTTCCCCTTGGCAACTGAGAGTCTGTGATTTTGTTGTTTCCATGTGCTGCTGAAAGAGAAGAAATGGAAAAAAATCATGCTGGCGCATAACATTTTATCTTTCTAAAAGGTGCACCTCACATCAGACTGAAACTAACTGATTAAACATGAACCTGGAAGCATTTCTTGTCCTGAGGGATGGGTAAGTGGGAAGGTCCTGGTGCTTTGGGTATCTGACAGTTATGGGATGCTGGCTTGGGTAACTGCTGCACATGTGAATCAGGGCTGTTTTAATATTTATAATGTTTTTGTCTTACTCTTTCTTGGGATGTCAGGACTGTTGGTGTCTGTAACCCTTTTTAAATTGGATATAGAATTCCTCATTTTCTACCTTAAACTCCTTCATGTTGCTGTGTGCTGTTAAACCGTTGCCCCATTTTACCCCAGAGGTGGCAGCATTTCAGTGGTAGGTGAAATGCACAATTTGTATACAAGTTTGTTAGTAAAGCATTTGTGGATCCTTTGGGATGAACAGTGCTAGCAAATGTTAGATATTGTTTATTAATCTGCTTGTTTCTTTATACCTTTGTGAATAGTTTTATTCTGGTTCCCAATATTTTTGGACCATGTCCACAAGCAAGTACCAGTTATCCCTGTCAAACACCGAGGGGTGTATATATGTGGCATCAGTTATTGCATTCCACAGCTGGCATCTGCTCTGCTCTGGCCTTTTGTTGCTGTGTGCCTGGTTAAGAGCTCGAATTTGTATTGCGGCCTGTCTTTGTTTGAATACCAGTGTTAGTTCAGTTTGTTGATAGTGTACTTATGACTAAGCTGAGAGATCTGTTATCCTCCCCATTGCTTAGGCATGCAACCTCCAGCTTCTTGTTCAAATTCTCAGGGGAATGAATCTGTTCATATTTTGAAAATTATATGGAAGATGAAAAACAGAATGGAAAGGCCAAGTATTTATTTTGTCAACCATATTATTTCAGGCACTAAAGAGTTAAATTTAACTTTTATTTATGAAAAATACATATTTCTAGATATATCATCATTTGTGACAGTACTATTGATATGGTGGTATACATGTGCCTAGTATACAATGAAAATCAATTCTCACTTCAGTTTCAAAAATAGACTGTAGTAACTTCTGTGATCAAACTGAGTGTGGGTTTTGGGGCTACGCTTGTAATTCTGGAGGTAAAAATAAAATCCCAACTGTTCAAATTTAAGTGAACCCTGCTGCCCCAGCTTTTGCATATGTTACCATACATAGCAATTTGGTGGGGAGGACAAAAAGAAAATCTTTAATAGCAGTTTATGTTGTGAGAGAACAATATTTTATATGCAGTGTTTTCCCACCACTACTCACACCTAGAGATCAATGTTCTGTGAAAGCAGAGGGATGTGAATATTGCTGTGATGTAAGCATTACCTAATTTTCTGTAATGAACATTGGTAATGCATTATGCTGGCTTTTCTGTTTGCGTCTGTTCAGCTTTGAAATGATCTTGCTTATATCCTAGCATGTCAGCTTGACATTCTGACCCAGTTGCCAGGATATACAAATAAACCTGCTTGAACAAATGACAGTGAGCCTCTGTGTCTAGACAGATGTATTCTGTAATTCACTCTGTGTCGATTTAAAGAAGGCTGAATAAAACCAAATTGCTTTTCAAAATGATGGGTCGGAGTGAAACTAAAGATTACTGTTGGCATGAGTACTTTCTCTGTTGGAGATAGTTTTGGTGGTAGTGAAACTAATTTTCTACCATTTGGGAGCTAAAAGTGTAGAATACAAATCTTACATATCCACAGTTTGCCCATACAAAAGAAAAATGAATTCTTTGTATCCAATTTCTTTTTTTAGGCCCTACCTCAACTATCACTTAGAAACAGATGTGCCTGAAACTTAAGACAATATCTCGTATATCTGTACCTAAAAAATCAAAATGAAGATTTCTTCCGTGTTGCTGAGGTATAGGATTTACTGTGGTGGTGATTGAAAAATTGGCTGATAAAAGAACTAGTTTATAGGGATTATTTTTCCAGTTCTTTGCTATTCTGTGGAAAATTGTGTATGAACTGGATTTCGAAGGCTGATTAACCATGAGGTTTTGTAAGAGTAGCACTTTCTTGATCCTTGATATGACGAAGTTTTGCAAGATGAGGGGCTGAATCATTGTGAAATTCTGTATCCGTGTTCTGGGCAAGATGAGGGAGATTTTTGCTCTTCCTGTGGTGCTCTCAGTCAGTTGTGCCTATGACTGAACCAGATACCTTCTGATAGCAAGGAAGTTAGTGCTGGTTGCTGGAATTATTTGGATCTGACCTTGTGGTTTCTCTTTCTGGAGAATGATTTGCACACTTTCAGTGATGAAGTTTCAGGAACTCCCCATCCACTTTGTGCTTCTTACCCTGTTTCTGTAGCCTGTATTCCTCTAGGCCGGGGACCATCAAGATCTCCATTGGGAGCATCGTGGCTGCCTAATAGACTTGCTGGTGAGCATCACAAAGGACTTCTTTTCATCCCTCACCTATGCCCTGAACATGCTAAGCATGTTCTCCCACGTGTTGGTCAGTACGCAGAACCAGTATGGAGCCTTTGGGCTTCTCCTGTGAGCCTGCTTTTGTGCAGAGGTTGCCCATTAGATCCCTACTCTAATAAACATGGAATGGGTTTATTACAAGATGCTGCTTCCGTCCTAACATTGCTCTGGGGCATTTTATTGGTCATAATTTGGAGAATATGTTTTGGGCCAAGATTTTCAAAAGTAACCAGTGATTTTATTTTATTTTATTTTATTTTTTTGGAAGGGAAACCTGAGGCTCCTCTAAGGGGCGTGATTGTCAGAAACTGGGTGCTCTAAAAAATCTTACCCCTTTTACGTGTCTTAAGTTAGATGCCCTAAAGTCACTGGTCACTTCTGAAATCCCTTTTAGCTTTTGCAACATTTTAATAAAGATCAGTGTGCTTGTGCTAAAATACTTTGGGGGTGCTGGTGATCTCGATAACTGGATTGAGATAGCAGAATTGCCAGCTTCTTGTGTACGTGAACTGATGTAATTCCACTGCTGTAGTGTTGGTTATTTTAAAAAGATGAAGAGCAGGGTACAGCAACAAAAATAAGAAGCTAGGTTCTCTGAGGTCTTGGATATGATCTTCTTTTGAAAATCATAACTGCATAACTTCACTTTTAATGGCTGTAACAGATACGACGATATTGTATTGTAAACATGCCCATGAGATCTAAGGCCCAATCCGGAAATACTCTTGCATGAAAAATTCCTACACAAAAGCAGTTGGGTCATTGTGTGGGAGAAGAGCTACTGGATAAATAAACACAGTGCTGTAGTAGAGATGGGCCAGACTTGCAAAATCAAGATCCAGAGGTGGTTTCTGACAATCCCAAAGTGACAAAGTACCTCGTGTTTGGGTCCTGTGGTGTTTTGGGCACATCTCTACAGATTAGCACTTGTGGAACTACAGCAAACTCTCTGCAGTAAACTCTCAGTTCATTTTAGAAGGAACAGCTCAATGGTTTCTTTTTCTGTCTTTAAACTCATGGGCCTGCCTGAAATGCAGATTTAATAAAAGCCCAAATAAATTGTCCTTAAAAGAAAATAAACAGATTTTGAAGAGATGATCACTTATTTGTTCATCTTTGATGTGATATGCAGGGTGTGTGAGAGTTTTGCCTATAATGTTGATAGCTGGGTTGAAAAAAGAGAAGAAATCAAGGCAATTAGCTGGCTTAACAAGAGCAGCACAGAAAATTCACGTCAACTGTTTTCCTCACTATAGAAGCAGAAATGAGTGTTTGAATTACGTAATCATAAAATATATATTTAGCCTTTTTACTCCAGCTGTACTTTTACTAGTCAGCACACATAGGTTGCTGAGACTGACAAATGTAATGATTCTGCACTCTTGCATGTAGAGAACATAAGTGAGATTTAGGTAAGTTTGTGTATATTACAGCTTTTGCAAAGCATTGCGTAATTGATTCATAAATAATGGCTGTAATATTAATAGGATTCCCACAGGATTAAAATGTGAGACATATGTAAACAACTGACACCTTATGCAAAGTAACATTATCTTTAGAGGTAAGAAAAAAGAGTAAGTGCTTTGAGCTGTGTTTGCATCTGTGTGCACGTGCACAAATGTAATTCTAGTGTAGAGTTAGTTTTAGCCAAGCAGATCAAGGTTTGTATTATAGAAATATAAAATGTTTTATGTAATGCAGTTGAGGGGTTCAGTAACCTTCTGAAGCCATCTTCAAAATGAGCTTTGTAGTAACACACTTAAAACGTTCGTGTTTCAAAATACCGTCAGTATAATACCAGGCCTTGAACAACAGTGCAGAGAAGGAAAAACAGAAGTGTTATGAAATCTTCTAAGCAAAACAAGACTGTGAGCAGGTGACGTTCCCACCCTTCTTCAGATTAAGTCTACGTTCTGTGTACAAAGTGAAACTTGCCTCCTGTCTGGGGATAGATTTTATTGGTAACTCAGATGATAATAATAGGCCATATTAACCTAACCTTAGCCTAAGGATTCTCCCCAAGCCTTGCTGTTCCTGTGGTTTCCAGTATAACTTTCATGTTTCTGCCCTAAATCTTCCTGAGTAGAGGGTCATGCCCACTTCCCTTAATCTTGGTGAAGTTAACAAATGTCTCTTGCCACAACACATCAAGAGAATTTACATCATCAGGAGGGCAATGTGTCCCTATACAGTGTTGTAGCAGAGTGGCAAGGCGTACAAAGATACATCACTACTTATAGTTAGTTGGATAATCATCAGTCCGTCAGACAACTCAATTATGTGACAGAACTTGCTGCCATAACCTAAAACAGTGTCACAGAATTACCCAAATATTACAAAAAGTCTTTCCTGAATATATTGTATCACCAAAACTATTCTTGCAGAACACAGGGATAGAAATGAGCTGCTGTCTTGTCTCAGGCATGTCTTTTTTATGCTTTCTCAGAAAGCAGCTTGCCAGGTTCTCTTTACAATGGCAAATAACATGTGTAGCAGTCAGAAGCCTTCCCCCCACTGAAGAAAAAGCAGTATAGTAGTAATGTGTTATTGCACTAAGCACCCCCTCGGCAGTCTCATTGTCAGACACTTCCCATATTTCATACGTAGCATCTGAGAAACATATTTTGACCTGCTGTTGCACTGCTTTGTCTTGCAGTGGTTCATTAATAATGAAAGGCATGAATAATAGATTGAGCCAACCGCCTAACCTGTGATCTAAGGGCAGTGTGTGGGACCTGAAATGTAATGGATAGAAGTGAGCTACAATCTGAATTTTTTTTCTTTTAATTCTCGTGGCTGAATTGGAACGTGTTTTGTCATGTGGAGTTTTTTTTTTTACCCTTTATTTTAAGACAGAACCTTTCTGAAATGAAGTAGCATGACATAGACTTCGCAGCTCAGTAATAGTTTAGGAGGAGCATTATTGGGAATTACCGACCACCCAGTATTGGCCTTTTTTGGTGAGCCTCCTCACTTTCTTTCACCGTCCTCATGTTTCTCGGCATTGTGGGATCATATACATCTTCTCAGTACGAGTTTTACTGGCTAAGTTCATAGTTGCTGGAAAGAGAGTCATCTCAGATTTCTGGCTATAAATGGTTTCCTATCTTGATATTAGTAACAACAAATGGAAACCGTGTTTAAGTCTAAGGCTTATTTGTTAAGCCTTAAGATGGACAGTACTTTGCTTAACAAAAATATGTGCAACTATTTTCTATTGATATAAATTGCTCTGAATTTATTTTTAACCAAAGGCCATTTTAAAGACTGTTTGGGGACATATTCAGATTACTTTCTCTCTCTCTCTCTCGGTTCTAAAGAATAAAATGTCTCGAGGTTTCTCCCTTCCTTGTTTTCCAGAATATTCAGAAAAAAATTAAAATATGAGGTTTTAAAAGCAGATACATTTTCAGTAAACAGGGAAAACTAGCCTTTGGTAGCCTGATCCCTGAATGGAGGTTTTTAACACTATTAGGGGGTCTGAGTCTATATTTTTTTTTGTGCACCGAGAACTTCCATTGAATGCAGGATGATTGGGTCTACAGGCTCAGGTGAAATAAATTGGAAGCATTAAAAATCCTATTTGGTGGGTACATTTTTCTTTCTCCATTGCTTATTAATGATCTCATGCCTCTCTCTCTCTCAAAGAAATTTTAGGATAATCACAAACAGGAGATAGAATCAAACAAATTAGCTCTATCCCCCCTTGGAGTTCCAGTTATATTTTGGGAACTTACTTGAACAAAATAGACTATGCTACTACGCAAGCAGAGAGCTCCAGTTATACAGATAGATAAAAACAGAAATTGTAATAAAATGGGAGCAAAATCAGAAGTTTCATAAGAGAGGCTGGAAGATATCCACTTCGGAGTTGACGGGGTTGGTTAGATAATTTCATGCCTGGGAGGTCAATCCGCTGTTTGCTATGTTCTAACATAGCTTATGCAATGAAATTTTATTTTTCAGTGCTGCAGAGAAATTTGCTAAAATGCTGCTCACTCTTACTTCCATTATTCCTGTGCAAAAGAATCTGGTATAGCTATAGAATTTGGCAGTGTTTTACCATTTTTATTGGATGAATTCTGCCAAAGAGAGGGATCTATAGCTGGGGTCCTTTTGTCCATCCTTATTTGGGTTAATTGAATAATAATGATACTCAACTTTTATAGAATCATAGGACTGGAAGGGACCTCAAGAGGTCATCGAGTCCAGTCGCCTGCACTCAAGGCAAGACTAAAACTAACCTGCTCTTAAAAATATCAAATGATGGAGATTCCACAACCTCCCTATGCAATTTATTCCAGTGCTTAACCACCCTGATTGAAGTCTGACTCTGAGCATTTCTGAGAGGAACTGAGATAAAATTTAGAAACTTCCTGTAGCTTTTCAAAAGGCAAACTTTTCTTGGGTGGTAACTACTGCTTTTTATTTATGTCAGTTTCAAAATCAGAAGCCACATTTACCTGCGGACGATAATCTTGCAGATGTTCTGCGTAGGCTGATCTGTGTTCCCATGTGGAGCTCCAGTTTTTCAGTGGGTCTGTGTGCAGGTGTTCTTGTGTTAATTCCTGAGAGGGGTTTTCGAGTTCACCTCGAGGGACTTCCTTGAGCTGAGGTGGTCCAGTGCAGCTGAGCCGACGTAGATTCAATGACTTCAAAAGGGACTGAATTATTTTCATGGGAGGGAAAAGCAGAGGTTTGCTGACCTAAAGTTAGGGTAGGGCCCTCTGGAGATATTAAAGCTGCCCTGATGATGTTTGCTTTTATATCGGTTGTCTTGTTTACTGACGGCTAAGCTACTTCAATGGGACTGGAGACTCGGCTAGTTTGTGTTCTTATGAGTGTACAAGAAGCCTGTAAATAGACCATAAACACCAGAGAGAGTGCCTCATTTTGCTTAATCTGGGGCTTTCTTTGCCTCTGTGGCAGGGCCCAGGTCTGAGCAACTGCAAAGAAGTTTCTAGGAGGTCCTGGGAGAAACAGAGATGGATGGTAGCAATTTTGTGTAACTAGAAGAAAATTTTTGAACAAAAGTGAAATGGTGCATCCAGCAAAGTAAACAAGGACTTGGTTAGCAGCATAGCCTCTGCTGGCTATATTCTGCTCTGCTGTAATTACAGAGGGAAATGTCTCAATGGAGGAAGTTATTTGTAATCTAACTACTGCATGTCAGTACTGTTTGGTCTGTACTAATCCTGGCTATTTCTAGAGTCCCTGTATAACTGGAAGCTCAGGAAGTCCCAGGGTCAAGTGCTCTACAAACAACGCATCTGGCCAAACCAGAGGTTTTAGATTTTTGTTTCTTTTCAGAGTGGTCCACACTGAAATTATTATTAAAGATGTTCAAGACATAATGCACCATACTGAGCCATACCAGCTTCTTACCTTTTTATATAGGTATAAACAAGATTTTATTTGATAGCTTTTAGGGTTAACAACTGCAAAGCTAATCTCAAAACTCAACATGTTTGTGGTTTTTAATAGTTAAGTTTTTCTGCTCTTTGGATTATATCTTCTGTAACTCAACTGAACTAAGGTTTGGGACCCTTATCAACAGCCTTGGATTTAAAGAGTAAAAGCCAAATTAATCCAGTTTACATTGACTTATTTAAACTCCTTAACTCTCTCGCTTATTAAAACATGTAAAACCTGGCGTAGGATTTCCAAAGGTGGCGGCCTGGGGGAGGTTGTGTTTCAGCACTATTCTCCGTGGGTGGGAATCCTGTGGTGCCCCATCTGGAAACTGAAGATGCATCCCTTTGCCCTTCTGAGCAGGAGGGGTATGGTGGTAACTCAGCTGAGGCCCAAAACATTTTGCTGGAAGAGGGAGATCTAATTTGCACCTCTCTGCATCAGCATTAGTGATCACCCTGGCCCTAAATGTTTGCATTGGGAATACTGACAAAGTGTTTTCAACATTTAAGAAAGCCAAACAACAATAAAGGCAACTTTGAAGGGTTAGAGCTGTGCACTGCCCTGAATAGGTTCGTTGTCTGGTACAGGTCTCTTGTCCCTTAGCTAGCAGAGGCTGTGGGTTCACACTCTCCTCTTGAGGGAGAGGGAGGGAGGGAGTGCTTTATGTCTCTCAAAAGCAACCCCTCCCAGCTGATAAATGAGGGATATTGATGGGCTCTCAAATCAGGTCTGCTCAGTTCTTCCGGAAGGGCAGTGGCTGTGATGCAGTTATCCAAAGATGTGGGGAAATTCTAATGTGTAACTTCCCTTCTAATATGCCACATGAGATGGAAGTGTTGCCACCTTAACTCTATTGTAATTGTTCTATCCAGCCATGGCCATAAATGGAGAGTGACCATCCTTAAATCCTAACATGCAGATATTATGGTGAGGGATGAGGAAATTGATTATTTTGGGTACTTACTGTAAAATAGCATGGTGTTTTTTATGTCGCAAAAGCAAGTGTATTTCACTGTATTTATTATGAATGATTGAAATGCACAAGTACATGACAAGTTCTTTCTAATTCCATGTGATCAGTACCAGAAGCATATAGTACATTACTGATACGTATGTTAATTACTTACTGCTCAAACTGATGTACTGGGGACATCAAACGCAGCTTTCTTATTTTAAGAGTTATTTCTTGCATTTCGTAACAGTTGCATATGTGTAATAAACACAGGGATCCTTCTTATAATTCACCTACACTGATCACATTTCTGTTTGATAATCTCGTTTAGCTCATGTCACATTCTGGTTCTCCCAACAAGGGCCTTTGCCTCTGATATATAGCACAAAATTCCAGAATGAGGGACTTGACAAAAATCAGAAATGTGAAAGAACATCGAAATTGCCCTTACTGAATCAGACCCGAGGCTCATCTAGTCTGGTATCCTGCCTCCAGCAGTGGTCAGCATGAAATATTTCAGAAGGAAATGCAAGAAATATTGCAGTAAGGACATATGGGATAATTTCCTTCACTGCAGGAAGGTCTTATCCTGATCCCTGATAGTAATTAGTTTAAGGCCCAAAGCATAAGGTTTTATATTCCTTCAAAAATATTTATGTAACTTTGATTTTAAATAAGAGAAGAGGCAGTCTGACATTACATGGGAGCATGTCTTCGGCATAGTTTTTTATATAATTACTTTAAGGTTTGGACTTTGTCAAGTAATTCTCTGTGTCTAAAACCACAAATAATTATCTGATAGTAAGTATTAGTTGGAGGCAGTTAAATTTGAGAGGTGCTTTGTTATGCAGGGAAGTTAAGAGGTATTCACCACAGAAGATTCTGGACCAAATTTTGCTCATTTACACTGTTGTAAATTCTGAGTAAGTCAGACTCCAGTCCTGCAACTGGCTGTGCATGAACCCAGACCTGAGTACATCGGGCCTGATTATGATCTCACTTATGCTCGTTTGACCCCCCAGCGTAACAGCATTACTGATAACTGCAAGACTTTCAGAGCGAAAGGGTGGAATGTCGTTAGTGCGGACTCTGAGCCTGTCATTAATTCTGTTGTGATAGTTAGTTAGTTTGGAGGCCCAGTCTTGCTCAGGTTGAAGTCAGTGGGTACTTTGTTATTTACTGTAATAGGAGCAAGGTTGTGCCATGAACATTCCCGGCTAATGGTGATGCTGGGTGTTAAAAATGTACATTCACAGCCTTATTTATTTCATGGTTGGAGTGTTTTCTTATTTGAATGTGACCAAGGATGAGCCCAAACTCCACCCAGTAGCCTCAGATAATTCCATATGGCTCATAAGACAGATAGGACTAAGCTGTTGTCCCAAGCCAAAAAAATTCTCACTGATTTAAATTTTGTGGTTCAGGCTTGTTAGCAATAATTGCCTGGTATTATCATGTTTGGGTTGACTTCTGTTTTAATTTGTGAGGAAAGTTATATGATAAGTTTAGATACTAGCTTGCCACATCAGCGATAAAATGCTTTGGCTCCAGATCGATCTCGGTCTTTGTACTGCACCCTTCGGTGTAGTATCCCCGGGCCTATGTGATTTAACTGACAAAAGCATTTGGCCCTTCACTTGTTGTAATAACATGGATGTTGTGGAAAAAGTCATGAATTTCATAGTAAAGTCTGAAAATCCCTCAATTCATGTACAGTATTTACTTCCTTTCTTGAGCTCTGGGAAGCCAAGGCCTTTTCGTTGAGTCTTCTGGCTGTTGTGTCTCTGAGTCATAAGCTTAATGCTTGTTTTAAAACACGAGTGATTTATTAACTATTATTGCGCATGGATATAAGTATCGCTCCTCATGTTTGTAACAAATGTACGCAACGCAGCTCATGAATAACAACTGCTGTCATATTCTGTGTTCACCAAAACACAGCACTGAAGAGCTTCTGCACTCTTCCCTCTCTGCACCCCCCCATCCTGTTTTCTCTCCTTCACTCCCGGACAGGCTCGCTCTTTCCTTTCCTCTTACAGAAAGAGTCTCCAAGTGGATAGAACTGTGTATCTGTGCTGGCAACACTAGGGAAGTGACAGATTGAGGGCATTGGCTAGACTCAGCCATAATGCAAGTAGGTATTGTGCAGTCTCTCCTATACAGTTCTGCTAATACAGCAGAGGAATGAAATGCAGCTTGGTCCTTAGCTTCTCCCGAGATGGATTGGGCAACCTCTCTGTGTGTTTATATCTGTGTATAAAGTGTTTAAAAAGCTCAACCTTTCAAGGCATTGGGTGTGCTGCATTGACACCTACAATACAATAATAAACAACAATTAAAATCTATGGTATAAATGTAGAACTTACCAGGGCTAGTCACAGTGATGAGCTGCCAAAATCTTAACAACGGGTTCCCTATAAAAAGTTCTGATTTAACAATGGGTTCCCTATAAAAAGTTCTGATTTAAGGGATGTGCGACAGCATGTATTTTTTGTACCAATAGGGTTACCATACGGCCAGGAGGTGATTAAGAACCGAAAAGCCTGACATGTCCAGGAAAATACAGATGTATTTTAACCCTACCTAAAGTTCTTTTTTAAAAAGATGGGGCTGAACTAGAAATGAGCTCCGTTTCACATGTGTGGGTGGTGATCAGGGACAGTCTTAATTTTTGGGTCTTTTTCTTATATAGGCTCCTATTACCCCTCACCCCCATCCCGATTTTTCACACTTGCTGTCTGGTCATTCTAGGGTGTGCACATGTGTGGGTCCCAGCTGCTCCCTGCCCCCCCCCCCATTAAAGCAGGTGTGCAGGGTTACTGCCCTGGGAACTGCAGGGCACCAGTGAATGTGGGGCTGGCTGCAGATAGGGGTGTGGGGCAGGGCTAGCTGGAGGCAGGGAGTGACACGGGCTGGCTGTGGGCAGGTGATGCAGACGGGCGGGCTGCGGGTGGCTGTGGGCAGGGGGTGGCTGCGGGCGGCTGGGGGCAGGGGCTGGCTGCGGGCAGGGGCTGGCTGCGGGTGGCTGGGGGCAGGGGCTGGCTGCGGGCGGCTGGGGGCAGGGGCTGGCTGCGGGCAGAGGGCGGCTGTGGGCAGGGGCTGGGGCAGAGGGCGGCTGTGGGCAGGGGCTGGCTGTGGGCAGGGGCTGGCTGGGGGTGGCTGTGGGCAGGGGCTGGCTGCGGGCAGAGGGCGGCTGCGGGCAGAGGGCGGCTGCGGGCAGGGGGCGGGGCAGGGGGGTGGCTGTGGGCAGGGGGCGGCTGGGGGCAGGGGGTGGCAGGGGCTGGCTGGGGGCAGGGGCTGGCTGGGGGCAGGGGGCGGCTGCGGGTAGCTGTGGGCAGGGGGTGGCTGGGGGCAGGGGGCGGCTGTAGGTGGCTGGGTGCAGGGGCTGGCTGGGGGCAGGGGCTGGCTGGGGGCAGAGGGCGGCTGTGGGCAGGGGGTGGGGCAGAGGGCGGCTGTGGGGAGGGGGGTGGCTCGGGGCACGGGGTGGCAGGGGGCAGGGGGCGGCTGTAGGTGGCTGGGGGCAGGGGCTGGCTGGGGGCAGGGGCTGGCTGGGGGCAGAGGGCGGCTGTGGGCAGGGGGTGGGGCAGAGGGCGGCTGTGGGGAGGGGGGTGGCTGGGGGCAGGGGGGGCAGGGGGCGGCTGTAGGTGGCTGGGGGCAGGGGCTGGCTGCGGCTGTGGGCAGGGGGTGGGGCAGAGGGCGGCTGTGGGGAGGGGGGTGGCTGGGGGCAGGGGCTGGCTGGGGGCAGGGGGCGGCTGTAGGTGGCTGGGGGCAGGGGCTGGCTGGGGGCAGGGGCTGGCTGGGGGCAGAGGGCGGCTGTGGGCAGGGGGTGGGGCAGAGGGCGGCTGTGGGGAGGGGGGTGGCTGGGGGCAGGGGGGGCAGGGGGCGGCTGTAGGTGGCTGGGGGCAGGGGCTGGCTGGGGGCAGGGGCTGGCTGGGGGCAGGGGGTGGGGCAGAGGGCGGCTGTGGGGAGGGGGCATGCTGGGGGCACGCGCAGGCTGGGGGCAGGGGCTGGCTGCGGCTGTGGGCAGGGGGTGGGGCAGAGGGCGGCTGTGGGGAGGGGGGTGGCTGGGGGCAGGGGGCGGCTGTAGGTGGCTGGGGGCAGGGGCTGGCTGGGGGCAGGGGGCGGCTGTAGGTGGCTGGGGGCAGGGGCTGGCTGGGGGCTGGCTGTGGGCAGGGGCTGGCTGGGGGCAGGGAAGGCGGGGGAGGGGCGCAGATACTCACACGGGGGGGGGGGCTGGGAGCAGCAGGAGGCAGCCGGGGACTCACGGGGCAGCAGCAGGAGCCCCAGGGCCAGAGGTCCAAAGAGCAGGAGCAGCAACAGGGCCAGGAGGCAGCTCACATGGCTCTCGCAGCACAGCGCAGCGCCCCCCGGCGGCCGGGAGGAGGAATTACAGGCTTCCCAGGCAGAGCCCATCAAAGCTTCCCTCGCAGGGAAGCTAGTTAACAAGCGGTTCTAAAACCGCTTCTAAATTTAACAACGGGTTCGTGCGAACCGGTGCGAACCGGCTCCAGCTCACCCCTGGCTAGTCATGCTAATAGCGCTTTCAGCCAACGTTCATGGAGATGGTGAAGAGGGACAGCGGTGGGAGTCAATAGGAGATTTCTGGCTGACTCAGGGAGAATTTCCCCTAGGGCACTAGGGGAGCAGACATTACAGTGGCAACTGCATCATTTTTTTGAAAGGTGTTTTTCCCCCCCCACACACGCCATGCAAGGCCAGCTCTGTTCTAAGTGGGGCTGTGGCCCCCATTCTGTCCAGTGTCAATAGGTGGTTAGTGCCTAGAGTAGGGGTGGGCAAACTGTATGCAGGGCCATGAATGTAGGGCTGGGGCAGGGGGGTTGGGGTGCGGGAGGGGGTGCGGTGTGCAGGAAGGGGCTCAAGGCAAGGAGTTGGGGCAGAGGAGGGGTGCGGGGTGTACGAGGGGGCTCAGGGCAGGGGGTTGGGGTGCAGGAGGGGTGTGGGATGAGGCAGGGGGTTGAGGCGCAGGCAGGGGGCTCAGGAGGGGTGCGGGGTGTACGAGGGGGCTCAGGGCAGGGGGTTGGGGTGCAGGAGAGGTGCGGGGTGTGGCGGGGGTTGGGGTGCAGGCAGGGATGTGGGATGTGGCGGGGGTTGGGGTGCAGGCAGGGGGCTCAAGGCAGGGAGTTGGGGGGGTGCAGGAGGGGTTTAGGGTACGGGCTCTGGCCTGGTCCCGCTTACCTGGAGCGGCTCCGGGGTGGTAGCGGCACGCACCGGGGCCAGGGCAGGCTTCCTGCATGCCCAGGTCCCAGCCCTGCACCACTCCAGGAAGTGGCCGGCATCATGTCCCTGCGGCCCCTGGGGGAGAGGGCTCTCCATGTTGCCCTTGCCTGTGGGTACCTCCCCCGAAGCTCCCACTGGCCATGGTTTCCCCATTGCCAGCCAGTGGGAGCTGCAGGGGGAGGTACCCACAGGCAAGGGCAACGCGTGGAGTCCTCTGCCCCTCCCTTCCCCAGGGGCCACAGGGATGTGGTGCTGGCTGCATCTGGGAGTGGCATGGGGCTTGTGGCACCAGAGGGGTGGCAATCCCACGGGCTGGATCCAAAGCCCTGAGGGGCCGGATCCAGCCCACGGGCCGTAGTTTGCTAACCCCTGCCCTAGAGCATTGCCACCACTTCCCATGACGGTTGGGCTTAGCCCTTGCACAAGCACACAAAGTAGGAGCGAAAAGGCTGTGTGTGCCCTGTTCCCATCCTGTGCAAGGCCAGCCACAGTCTCACAAAGGCCAATGGAAAAAAGCTATTATCAAAACCGTATTCCCAGTCTATAATGACAACAGGTTTTACTGGTGTGGATTAGATACATAATTCATTTTATAAATAATTCCATCTCTGGCTTAGTAGGCAAGTGTTGGTAGGTTAACAGCACAGTGCCAGCGCCCCAGGGGGGAGATCTAACTGAACATGTTTGAAGGTCTTGAACAGAGTGAACATGGAAGGCAGTGAGATCACAACGATCAGGCAACGTCTCTTGGCTGGGGAAGACAGGTGTAAAGGGGGGCTAGAGTTAGCTTGTTGGTTAATGTGATTAACTCCTGGCACTGTGCTAGAAGGAGCCATTGTGATACAAGGGCCATTGGTTAAAATAAGCAAGAAAAGAACAAAACTGTCCAGTAGGCTGCAGTTGGGACTGCCCTACTGACATCCTGGCTTCCAGAGCAGGCGGGCAAGCTTTCTGGTTTTTGTTGAATTTGTTCTTATTCATTTTGGAGCATTGGTTGAGTAAAGTGAAAATGTAGCAGCCATCATTAGATCATAAGCTCTTTGAGACAGATGTTTATACAGAGCCTAGCACTATACAGAGCCTAACCCAGTTGTCTCCTTAGATGCCACGACAATATAAATGTTAGATGGTAATTTTCTTGGAGTTGCTATAGCATTTTTATACATAATGGAGGCAGTGTACCATTCTGGAAAATGTACATACCTTCCTCGGCCTCTGGTATCCCATAGTGAGAATGGAAAAAAACAGAAATCAGCCCAGTAGTGGTACATTCTTAACCTATGATTCAAAGTAATGATCACATTAGATCAAACTCCATTACTTGCAGTGGAATTGAGTGCTGTCTTTTATTGCAATACATCTTTGAGAAATGGGGAATTATTTTAGGCCCCATCACATAATGGATAACAATCTAGGAATTTAGTTCTTCAGGCTCAGCATTGTGTCTTAATTTCATTGATAAGTGCTCAGCTACATGCTGTATATCAGATGTTATTTAGATATCTGCAGAATGTAGGACAATATTCATAACAGAAGCTGATCATAAAATATCGCATTGAATAGAAACTTTCTATGGAACACTTTAAATGAACATATTTATGCCTTGATTAAAGTTTCATTATGAAAGAAACTGGATGCTTACATTTTTTTTTAAAGACTTGACCAAGTTACAACACAAACAAAACATTGCTGTCCTGGTCTGTTTTTAAGTGAATTATGTGGGATGTAAAGCTCTCTGAAGGTATGGATTTTTTTAATGTACATGCACATTTTGTCTGAAGATATTCCTTTTTACTTTGAAAAGCTGCTAAAAAGCTATTCTATAAATTATTATAAATTATAAAATGTTGTTCCTTTTACTTTGAATTACGGAAGTGGATGAATACTCCATTTAACACAGGAATCTAAGCACTTAAAATTTTCAGATCTATAATGGTATTTTTAGTTCAGATTTTCTCTTAAAAATGTGGAACGGGGATCTTTTATATGAACAACAGTTCGTGGAAAAAGTATCACTTCATAGCTTTGAGATTTGCTTTAAAAAATTAGTCTCCAGCCAACTTTATTCTGTTAAATATCATCTCTGTGCAGGCTGTGATAGTATCAAAGACTGTTTTGTCTTTTCCTCTTTTGTGATCTCAAAGGGGAACATATTGAAGAACTTTGGTGGGTGTGTGTGTGTGTGTGTGTGTGTGTGTGTGTGTAAGTAAAATATAAAAAATAAAAATAGCTAATTTGCCTTGGGTAGTGAAAAATATAGCTACTGATACTATGTATGATACATTTTTTGGCCAGTTGCCATTGCTTGCTGTTTATCAATGTACCTAATGTTTTTGTTGGGCGGAAATATCCATGCTTTCTTGCGGCGTATACTAAGTAAAACTGAACTTAATTTGTTGTTCTTTTGGTATGGGGATGAGCACAAATTTCCTCAGTATCCTGTGCTGCCAACTCTGCCGAGGTATCTCATACACATTTCTTTTATAGTGCTCATTTACTATCTATGTTGTGTGTGTGCACAAAGGGACTGGAATTTATTCATGGCTTTACTAACAAAATATTAAAACTTAACAGCAACTCTATTGTTCCTCTCACTTACAAGCAGCAAGAGAGGCCAAGGAGCAAACTGGCTTATTTGCATTTTAAATGCCAGTGAGAGAGGCAGAGTAAAGAGGTAAGAGAAAGCGATGAAGTAGAGTTCAATTGGTTATAAAATTGCCACTGTTAGCCTGGGGAATGGGTCAATTTATTTGTCCCATAAACTGTACTTTCAGAACATTGTGAGAGTCCCCAAAATCATGACTCTTTAAACTCTGTTAAAACCTACTTCATTATATTTGGTAATACAGCATCAGTTTTCTTTCTCTCTCTCTCAACACACACACCAAAAAAAACAAGTAGCAACAAAGGTTCAGTGATAAATAGTGGACACTGTCCAAAAATCATGACTTTTTTTTTCTAGTTTCATTCCTGAATAGAGCAGTGTCTCCTATTCTTATGTATTTCATGCTTTTGAGGCATGTCATCTATTTATTCTAGGCCTCTGTGGAGTTGGGAGATTTTTTTTTTACAGGGAATTTTCCTAAGCAAGTTTCCTAAGGGAAACTCCATAGTCCCTTTCCTATTTCATTTTTCTAATTATGCACTGGTGGTTAGTGTAATACTCCTGACGTGTAGCAAAGGTGGCTAGAGGCAGGTCCAAGCAACAAAGTTTGTATCCCAATTTCTCCAAAGTATGGGGCGTGTTCTGACTGGGCTTTTGTTCCATCCCAGCATAGAGAGAAGAGAGGGCCAGCTGCCAAGTTTTGTTCAGAAGTTGAATGTCCTTGTGGAATATTCAGATTTCGGATTTGATTCGGGTGTCCATAAAATAATACTATGAATGTTATGTAAGCAGAGTCAGGATGAGCTCTACCCTGACATCTGGTGATGAATGGTGGCGAGTAGTGGAAAATAACTTCAGAGCTGATCTTGTTTGCTTAGGCACACCCACCCCACCTAACATGAGCCACAGCAGCCCAAAATGGTCACTTTGGCTGCTGTGGGATCCCCAGTTTCTCTGTTATTGGGGCAGGAAGAATAAAATGTTGTTACCCTGATTATGTGAATCAAGGACAATGAAACTGTTTTATGACAGAGCGACTCACCATCAACTAAGTAGCACTCGCTAGACAAGGGACATGGGTTCCAAAACCCAGTGAATTGAGAGAGGTTGGGGACAGGTATTTGTACTTGATGGTATGGGCCCCTTTGGGGGCCTGAAATACCAATTGCTGCTGCTGCTGCTCCTCTCTCTACTGTAGAATATCAGAGCTAATTTTAATTCCATTAGGAGTCTAGTTACAGGCTGCTGAGCTGAATTCACTTTGGGCCAATGGTGCACCAGCACTGAGGCTCCCCTACTACAAGCTGAAATCACTGAGTGCTGTGGGAGGGCCTGAAGAGATGTTGCTGAGCAGCTGGTGGAGCAGAGCAGTTTGTGGGACGACTGGAGTTGCTCCTGGGACAGCTGACAGTGTGGAGTGGCTGGACTTTGGGTGATTTTTTGGGTTGCTGGACTTAAGACCCTGAGGGGAAAAGGACACTGCCAAACTTACTTGGGGGTGGGTCTTTTGCTCATGGTCTGTGTTATGAATCCTGTTTGTGGTGTTTCCCCAACATAATGCCACATTGTTATCCTCCTTTATTAAAGGATTTTGCTACATCCAGACTCTGTGCTTGCGAGAGGGGAAGTATTGCTTCTTAGAGGCGCCCGGGGGGGTGGTAGGTAATTGTCCCAGGTCACTGGGTGAGGGCTTGAGCCGGTTTTGTATTGTACTCACAACCCTGGGTTTAGCAGGTCAATGCTCAAACCACTGAGCTACCCTCCCCCCGGTTTTGTATTGTGTTATTGAAGTAGAACCCCTAGATACTGAACCTGGCCCTTGTTGCTGCCAACTCAGATGGGCAGAAGGGTTACATTACAACTACCTTTAATAACATATGCCCATCAATTGGCACACACAGCACATCATTATCACCCCCATCTCTTCTATGCAGCATAATTTTTCTTTATTGGACTTCTTGTGGAAGTGAATGTCTCATAGGTTACTAGCGGAAATTCCCTCTTTCTGATGACTGTTCCTCTCACCCTCCTCCCCAAGATCCTTTGACATAGCAAATATTCTAAGCTCAATGTAAACCCAGATGATTACGACTAAGGCGTGATGGTTTCTTCCTGTCTTGTTACATATGTTATCTGACAAGTTCCACTGGCAGGGAAAAGCATTAAGGGTTTTAGGAACAAAAAGAAGTTCTGTGCTGTAGCTTATGTAGCAATGTGTTGACCTCTGAGATGGAGAGATGGAAAAAGTGGCTCCCTGCCATCAAATGAGAAGGGGTGGTTAAACATTTAAAAAATGAATTTACTCTTTCCTCCACGAAAAGAGATGCTGCCTTTAGGCCTGGTGAAGTGATAGAGCAGCTCATGAAGCTGACTTTGAAAGCTGACCGGTGTTGTTTACCCTGAACTTTTTCTTTGTACAGTTGAAACTTACTGAGCAGTTTAACTTTTAGAGACCCTTACAGCTTTAATCCTTTGGAGTTTCACTGCTTGAATTCTTACCTGACACGCTTACATACTGCTCTTTGTGTTTTTTCGCTATAGGTTACTATTGTGGTCTGTCACTTCCCTCCCAACAAATCATAAAGGACTTGACTGAAACTTTGGTTTATTGCAGGAAGATAGATGAAATGCCAGTAATGTAAGATAGGACCAAGCTAGTGGAGTGCAAAGCACCAGCCCCTATCCAGCTGCTCCTCATGTTTGTATGCCAGGGGTTCTCAAACTGGGGTTCGGGACCCCTCAGGGAGTCGTGAGGTTATTACATGGGGGGTCGTGAGCTGTCAGCCTCCACCTCAAACCCCACTTTCCCTCCATCATTTATAATGGTGTTAAATATATTAAATAGTGTTCTTAATTTATAAGAGGGGTCGCACTCAGAGGCTTGCTATGTGAAAGGGCTCACCAGTACAAAAGTTTGAGAATGGCTGTTGTATGCTCTGCTTTCACTTTCTTGGAAGGATACTGTAAGCTGTGCTCTTAATGGCCTGTCTAATAATGCCGGAGATGTTTATGCTGCAATTGACAATGTGGGGCTTTAGGTGAATGATTTTTTTCCTTTTAGGAAAATATACACACAAAAATCGCTCCAGTAAACAAACCATATACAAAATTTATAAGAAGAACATTACCATAACATTTAGCCTTAAAAAGTATGGAGATGATGAGTTAAGAAAAATATTCACTTACCCTCACAGGTTATGTATTTCCTTAAGTAACTTAATATGTCATGTACCTATTCACATTGCACATTGTAATAACCTCACAGGATGTACTTATATGTGAGTTCTTTCCACTTGTAGCAGCATAGTACCACCTAGAGCAGGAGCCAAGGGGCAGAAGCAGACGTCTGTGGCAGCTGATCTCCCCTGCACTGCTGATGTATATGCATTCTGTCCTTAGAATTGTGTCTGTGTGTGGGTTTCTTTTGGTTTCACTGCAAGAGAATCATGCACACGCCTGTCTCAAATATTCCTTGGTAAACCGTTCTTCTGAGAAACTAATTAACTTAATCCAAGCTGAACTACAATATGACACTCTATCTTCCTCTTTTTGTCCTTGGTTGCTGCTGCAGCGTAGCTGAATTTGCTGGGCCCTTGAATGTATTTTTATTTTGTTTTTTGTTTAGATATGAAGAAAACTATATGTCTTCTGCTGGCCTCCACATTTCTGTAATAAAAGGCACTGAAAACCAATCAAAACAGGGGAGCCTGGAAATGCTGACATGGAAAGACTAAACAATTATGGTCTCATGCCAACTTCACAGTCAATCGCAGCTAACAAGAAGGGGGGAAAGGAAGAGGAACCATTTAAGGGCTTCGAGTTAGCAAATGTTGTGCATCTTACTGCATCATTCCACTAGCAGAAATTGTCCAGAGTTTTAATAGTTATTGGCAACATTCAGCCCCCAATCCTGCAATCCTTGTTTTAGCAAGCGGAGCTGCTGCTTTGGAACTCTATGATGACAACAGTGTAGTCCTGTCCAGGAAGGTTGTCAGTGACAGCCTATTTTTGAAACCGTGTGAATTATATAAAACGAATGACGAGATTTCTTTTTCCAGGGAGCTAAAACCATTTATATGCTCATTGTGAGTGCAGAACAAACATTGTGAAAATAGCAAATTCTCTGGAGAAATGAGTCTCTGTGGGACAATTCTTGCCCCCCGTCTCCAGCCTGAGTGTGTCAGCTTGTTTCTGGGTAGAACCTCCTCCCAGAGAGAAGGAGGCAGGAATGTTGCCCACAAGCCTTTGGTGCTGTTCTGTATGACCCTAGTGCATTCCCTCTGTAGGGAGAGGGGGAAAATCAGATGATCTGTGCGGCTGTAATCCCACACCCTCTGAATGACCCTTCAGCAGTGGGGATTAAACCTGGGACCTCTGAATCTTAAAGCTTGCACCTCTTCTGCCTGAGCTGAGAGACCTAGCTGTGGTAGCCAAAGCTATAGCTGGCATATCAACCTCTATATGTGTCCCAGCGAGATTTGATTTTACAAACAGAGACTCTTTCTAATACAGCTCTCTGCTGACATGACTGCTATCAGTATAGTATCTGAGTGCCTCCCACATATTTATGGATTTCACCTGATGGCACTCCCCGCACAGAGAGACTATTCCCGTTTTACTCCTGAGGAACTGAGGTACAGAGAAATTCAATGACTTGCCCCATGTTTATGGCAATCGAGAATGGAGCTCAAATTTCCTGAGCCAAGGTTCATTTTTCCTTCCCTCGTTATGGTATTTTCTTTTTTCCTTCCTCTATTTCTGTATTTTTATATACACCTCTACCTCGATATACCGCTGTCCTCGGGAGCAAAAAATCTTACCGTGTTATAGGTGAAACCGCGTTATATCGAACTTGCTTTGATCCACCGGAGTGCGCAGCCCTGCCCCCCCCGGGAGCACTGCTTTACCGCGTTATATCTGAATTTGTGTTATATTGGGTCGCGCTATATCGAGGTAGAGGTGTATTATGGTTGTCATAGGTATTTGGGTAGGTATTATAAGAGTAGCCAAAACCAGCAATTGCACTTAAGTTTCTTCCCTCCTGTTCTCTCCCAACCCCTGAGCTGTTGTCATTTTAAAGGTATACAGAACTATTGTTGTTGGGTACTGGCCCTTAGTAATGGAAGAGCAAACATTTGTTGATGATCACACATTGGATTGGTGCATGAATGATATATCTTAAAGGTACAAAATGAATGTTGTGCATTTCATGCTGAATAACAATAATCTAGTCTTTGTGGTTCTACTAAACTTAGTTTAAGACATTACTAGAAAGAAACCTGGACTGAGGGGGAAATGGCCAAACATGTACTTCCTTTGGTGCTTTCTGCAGTGTATTCTGAGGACAAGCGAATGGGTAGTGCTCCCCGCCCCCATTACTTGCTTTATAAGCAAAAAACTTAGTACTAACTCCTCTTTGCTTCCATTTTGCTTTGCTTGTTGTAGTATACTTGCCAGCAAACATTCGCTCACAATACAGCTTTGTATTATTAAGTGTGTGTTAATCTGCGTTATTTAATGTGTTTTTGTTAACCCTATCATCACGCCAGTGAGAAACTCAGGGTTGGCATCGTGGCAACTGCACAATACACATCTTCCTTGATTGCTTCTAGATTTAAGAGGGGCACATACAACCTGGGCAAAATTCTGCCTTTACTGAAGTGAGTGCAAAACTCCCATTGACTTCAATGGGACCAGGATTTCACCTTTGTTTTGTTTTCATGGTTTTTGGACCAAAACATTCTTTTGAGCAGGTCACGTAGTTAACATGGTCATAGAATGAGTTATCCCCCTTTTTTTCCTTCACATGTTCTCATGACTTGCACTTCCTTTTAGTCATTTGTTTGATGTGGCTCAGGAATACTAACAGTCCATCACTTATTCTCGAAGTGATGTGTCCCGTACAAATCTGCACTTTTCCCTTCAGTTGCTTTTTAAATAATTTTCTGTCCCAAAGAATTCATGATACTCTTTGGTTTGCCTGCCAAGAGTCTGAAATGGAACAGAAAGCAAAAGCAGTAGAAAATACTAGTTTCTCTGCAAGGATTTGTAGCATAGAGATAGCCATGTACTTGAGTTGTAAAATTCAGATCCAGGGTTTTGTTCAGCCCGCCATAGATATGGGCTTCAGCTGCAAAGTTCTGATACGGATCTGAAATTTCCTTAAGTTCAGATCTGGAATTTTGGTGTGGGTTCATTTCTAGCAAGACATCTCCAATGCACTAGCAATATTATGACTAAGTTTAAGGTGTAATCTGGGATAGTTATGCAGTTGCCTTAACTTCAGTATTATCTGATGTAAAAGATCTCTGTTGGATGGGTTTCCATAGATAACTGCGCTCAGTAAATTGTTTATACATTCTATACCACTCCAAAGTGTTCTTAGCCTTTCTGTGCTGTGATCCCATGTTAGGACAGAAAAAAGTGGCAGGACCTCTCTTCCATCGTGCTATAAAGAAAGGATGCGGGAGACTGCATAGTTTTAGGAGCTGGATATTATTGCTGACTATGTCTTTAAAAAAAAAAGTTAAGACATACAGTGCATGTCTGAAATTATGTTTATCCTACAGTGTTTATTAAGCCTGAGTTAATTTTCCTCCTCTCTTTCTATGGCTTCAGGAGCTTTGCCAACAATGTGTTATAATAACGGGTAGTTTGAGAGAGCGCTGGCCATGTGCCAGCTGCCTGTTCTGGCTTTGTGAGTTCGTATTCAGGATTTATAGTCGGGTCATACCACCTGTCAGTGGGTTACTTCTCTCACCAGAGCAACCCTGAAGCAGTTACTGTATAAGTCGTGGTTTGGTTCACTCCTGCAATAGGAGTTCAAGCTGCTATGGAGTGACTTAGCCTTGCAACTGATTGTTGTTGTTTTTTACAAAAAACGTCTAAAGTCTCAATTACTTTCCCCTCCCTCCCTCCAAATAGTCTTTGGAGACTGCCTGAAATGAAGTGATTGCCATGCAGGGAGATGGTGCTAATCTTACACCGGTAAAGATATAACTGCATTGTTCAGCTTGTAACATTTATAATTGTGTTTAATTTGCCAGAGCACTTGTGTGTGTTCAGTTTTTTTAATATTTGTAATGTTTTTTCCCAAGACCATAGAAGTATGGTTCAAGATCACTGCTGGCATAAGTGGGTGCAACTCTATTGACTTGAGTGGATTTTCACCTATTTGTGCCAGTGGAAAATTTGGCCTTGAAGCATTTCTACATGTTTATAGCAAACAGGACATCTGCTTTTCATGGTGGACAGCTCCCATTTCTAAACCTGAAATGCAATGAGAGAGAGTACTTATAGTCACAGCCCTTTAAGATATAGAGAAATTTCCATTGGTTCAAGAAAAGCTTGCTTGATCTTGGCTGTGGTGGGAATAATGTTTTTTGAAGGGAAGCATTTGTCTGGCTGATTGATAGTTTTAACAAATGGCAGCTGTTTGAAGCTGCTCAAAGGTTTGGAATGCCATAATAAAGCCCAGGCAGATGGATTTGTGGGCATAGGGCAGGTGAGATAGTGAAAGGCACAGGATAGATAAATTGCAGAACCCTGCGATACATTTATCACATGGATAACTCCTCCATATATGAGAAATATAGATATCCATGTGATCTACTGCGGAGCCATATGATGCATGTATTTATCATGCACCTTTTGTAACAGCCTCACCTGCCCACTCCTAGTTCATTGTTGGCATAAGTGGGTTCAGTTACATTAACTTCAGTGGATTTTCACCCATTTATGCTAGTGGGACCCAGCATTTACGTCTAGTCCTCTAATGGTACCAATATAAGACTTTAAAGACATGCAAATATTAGGTATAGAAGAGCTGTTCGTGGCTGTGGTCTGAGTCTTGCCCATACTGGGCTTTGGAGCAATATAATTTTGAGGGGGGGGGGAGGAATTCTTACATTTCCCAGCAAGTGGAAGAGGGGTTTTTCTGAGAGCTCAATTTTTAAAATGAATGAATGAATGTAGTCAGTTATTTGGAATGGAGTAAGTCCCAGGGAGATGAATTCGTGAGCAGAGGGCAGATAAGGCACTCCAAGGTACATAATAATTTCTATATCACATGGTTCTTCAGTTTTTTATCTCTGCATATGTAAAGTGTGTGTAACACACTGACTAAAGTCGCGTCTAGAATAGAAACTTTTGCCTGTGTAGCAATCTCAGTTGGGCTGGTAGTTTTTTAGTTTGGTGCTTTTTAAAAAATTGTATTTTGCAACATAATTAGACTGTCAACAGCCCTAGCTTAGAAGCACTTATACCTGCATAAAAGTGCTTTTACTGGTATAGCTTATTTCAGTCACTGAACCAGTATAAGCTGTACTGACAAAAGCACTTTTTGACTGTAGAAGCTGTCTCTACACTAGAAGGATTTTGCCAGTATAGCTATACCGGCAGAACTTTTAAGTGTAGATGAAGCTTAAGTGTGTTGTTTCCTCCTTCTTCTCTAATGAGCGGCTGGTTTCCCTAGAGGATAAGAAACTATTAACTGCAATTAGCAAATGGAGTTATGATATTAGCTCAAGTGATAGGGGCATTTGTGTTGGTGCTGATCTGTAATGGGATTGTTTCACTTTTATCTATTTGTAGGGTTGGTAGATTCAAGAATGATATTGATAAATTTGAGAGGGTTCAGAGAAGAGCCATGAGAATTATTAAAGGCTTACAAAACATGACTTATATTGATAAAACTCAGAGAGCTCAATCTATTTAGCTTAACAAAAAGAAGGTTAAGGAGTGACTTGATTGTAGCCTAGAAGTATCTACATGGGGAACAAATATTCTATAATGAGCTCTTCAATCAAGCAGAGAAAAGTATAAACAATCCAATGGCTGAAAGTTGAAGCTAGACAAAATTCAGACTGGAAATAAGGTGTAAATGTTTTTAACAGTGAGAGTAATTAAACAGTGGAACAATTTACAAGGGTCTTGGTGCATTCTCCATCCCTGGCAATTTTTAAATCAAGATTGGATGTTTAACTAAAAGATCTGCTCTAGGAATTGTTTTGGGGAAGTTCTATGGCCTGTGATATACAGGAGGTCAGACTAGATGATCACAGTAGTCCTGTCTGGCTTTGGAATCAATGAATCTGTGAAAATGCTTCTTAGACCTCAAGATCTTCAGGGCAAGTACTAGATCATACTCTATATTCTATAAAGTACTGAGCAGTCTAATGGGCAACAAATAATAACAAAGCATCATTCACAGTTGCTGGAAGAGATGAGTAAAATATTCTAACAATGTTTCCTGTAAAAAGCTTTATTAATTTCATTATATTGCTCTTCTCTCAGCAGCTTTCCTTTTCCTTTTTCTGTAGCGCTTTAATATTAGAAATTGAATCTGATGAAAGAAATTAACCACTTGGTATCATTGCAATACTGTTTAATAATATTACAATATCTTCAAAATGAAATTTGTGCTTGGGAAAGATGCCAGACTTACAGCCTTGGAGACTAATGTCTTTTATCCATAATGTTCTTGGTCCCTCTCAGTTTATTCAAAGTTCCCATTTATCTTAGCCATGCACGACTGGGCTCAGAACAAAAATGGCAAAAGCAGTGGCAATACCTACTTCCTATCTTGACTTGCTAACAGACTCAATGCAGTTCAGAGAGCATGTCCTTCCTGGGTGTTGTTTTCTTTTTAACATGGATGCTGAGCAAGCTCACATCACAGATTGCTGAGACAACTCTGTCCATCACTGAGATAGGATGGATGCTAACTAGGGCTCCGTTGTCTGTCATGGAGATTGCGGAAGTCATGGATTCCGTGACTTTCCGCAACCTCTGTGACTTCTGCGCGGTTAGTGTGGCTGACCCCAGAACCACCCAAGCAGTGGCCCCCAGGCGGCTGGAGCAGACGAACCCAGCAGCGGACCCCTGGGGTGCCCCTCCCAGCAGTGCCCTCCCTGCTCCAAGATTTTGTCAGGGTTATTTATAGTATAAGTCATGGACAGGTCACAGGCCGTGAATTTTTGTTTATTGCCCGTGACTTGTCCATGACTTTTACTAAAAATACACATGATTAAATTGTAGCTTTAATACTAACTGATGGTTTAGAAGGGGAAGACTCAATGTCCCATTACCCATCCTCTGTGTCAGCCAGGTCTTTTTGTAACAAGGAATTTGTGTGGATAACTCTTTCTCCATGTATTTGTGAAAATGCATTTCACGTGATCTTTTTCTGCATATAATCAGCATCCATTTGAAGGAGAAAATATAAATACACACTTCCAATTTACTAAATATTATTGGATGAATTCTTAGTGAAATCGAGCATGTTTAGGATTCTCTAAAATTCTATTGCTTCCTTTTTTTGCCTTTCATATTAAGAATTTGGCCCATTTTGGATTAAACTGAAACTACTGCAAATGATTCTACTAGATTTGGGTGTATGCTTTTCTCGCAATGAGGCATATCATCATTGCATTTGAAGACACTGTTGCAACCTGATGACATTTCATGAGCCCTGAGCTTTTGTTTTCCCTCCCAGGATCCTTTAACAGATTACAATTAAAATTCAAAAAATTCAGTATGACTTCTTCAAAATCAGGTTATATTCAGAATGGGTAGTTGGTGTCCCTGTAGAAGATGAACTGCAGATTACTCTGATCTGGATAGAAGACATGCTTGTGTGCTTAAGGGTTTGAGTCCTCATGATGTTTGAAGTAATTTTTACAAGAAATTGAAGGTTTTATAGGTTATTTTTTTAAACAATCAAAAGAACAAAACACTGTTATGAGAGCAAAGATCTTAAACCTGGTATTCGTTGGATCTCAGTCTTTTGTAAGCTATTTAACATTCCTGGCAAAAGTGTACATTTCCATTTTATAGAGTTAATCTGTGAATGGAAAGTTACATTCTTATTTTTCTTATGGCTTTTCAAAGTAGTCACTGTACAGTCCAACATGTTGAACATGATTGGCTACCCTCTCCCCTCAGTTACACCAGTGTTTAAATGTAATGGGGTTGAACCATTGTAAAAAGGGGAGGATTTGGGCCAGTATAAGCAAGCAAGCAAACAAACAAACAAAACCCTTCTAAGTTAGGGTGAAACAAAATACCATGCGAAGTACTGGCAACTCAAATCTTTATGATCTTGGATCTGTTCTGTTATAAAAACATTAAATATGCATCTCAATAGTATAAATCTGGAGGTGATTGTAGTCTTTGCTTTTTTTAAGTGACCCATCTCAATCTATAAACACTATTAAATGTAGAGGTGATACTTGTTGCAGAAAATCTTGGCAAGACATTCCTTCATCACTTGAAGCCTTCCAAATAGGAGAATGATAAACAGACTCATCTCATCAAGTTCTGAGATAACTGATAGGATTTCATACAACACAAAAAGCGGAAACAGATTAAAAAAAAATCTTTCCAGAGTATCCTTAAATGGAAACTTTCTTAAAACTCCATTATGCATTGTATAACCTTCAGGAGATTTACTTTATCAAATTAAATGGTAAAAGATTTCTGAATAGTAAAATTAAGCTTTTTTTATGCTAAAAAGCTAACAATTTCGATGATGACTGATCCTAAATGAAGGCATACTGCAGCTGAATAATAGGTATGTTGGTTGCATGGTTATGACTCCCCAGAAACCAAATATATAAATGTAATAATAAAATACATACGGTGCACTCTTTCTATTCTATAAATGAATGGCCTTTCCCTGAAATACTGTGCTCAGTTCTGGTCCCCTATTTCAAAGGAGATAGAAGCAGAAAGGGTCTAGAAATGGGTGATGAAAACAATTAAGGATATGGAAGCTTGAGGTTTAGTTTGGCGGGGACACGAATAAAAGGAGATGTAGACAGCCATGGTAGGATAGAAAATAATGAACAATAAATGTAAATCAGGGTTTACCCCTCCTGTTTACCCTTTCTCATAACATAAGAACAAGAGGACATAACAGAAAAGCCACAAATTTAAACGGATAAAGGAAAGACTTTATTTTACACACACATAGTTAACTTGCAGCACTTGTTGACACAAAATATCCAGCACTTTAGTAGAATCTTAAAAAATAAATTATATGTTAGACTTTAGTGACAACGTCCACAATTACATTGGGTAGGATTAAAAAAATACTCATGCTTCAGGATACAAGCTGGCTACTAACTGCTCTGGTTTGAGAAGAAACTTCGCTGATGGGCAGATTATTTCATAATTGTTTATTAGGGTTTCTTACACCTTCCTCTGAAGCATGTGGAACTGGCAACAGGATTAGATGAGCCACTGGTTTGCTCTACATATATAAACTACAAGCCAAGTCCATAAAACAAGACTGAAAGTGCAATTATGAGGAGGAAGGGACTGGCACTTGGTGATAAAAGGCCTTGTCAGAGATTACAACAGAAGATGTTCAAGACAAAAAGTGTTGCAGAAAACCCTGTGGTTGCAAAACAAAGCTAAGGGAGATAATGTATTTATCATTATGAGATGTCTACACTTTGAGCTAGAGGTGTAATTGCCAGCTGGGGTAGATTTGATCCAGCTAGCATGCTAAAAATAGAAGTGTAGCCATGGCAGCACAGGTGGCAGGATGGGCTAGCAGCAGGGGCGGCTCTACGTTTTTGGCCGCCCCAAGCAGTCATGCCCGGGAGGCGCCCCGGAGCCGCGGGAGCAGCGGACCTCCCACGGGCATGACTGCGGAGGGTCCGCTGGTCCCGCGGCTCCAGTGGACCTCCCGCAGCTGCGGACGGTTCGCAGGTCCGGCGGCTCCGCTGGAGCTGCCGCAGTCATGCCTGCGGGAGGCCCAGCCGAGCCGCGGGACCAGCGAACCGTCCGCAGTCATGCCTGCGGGAGGTCCACTGGAGCCACGGGACGAGTGCCCCCTCCGCAGTCATGCCTGCGGCAGGTCCGGTCGTCCCGGGGCTCCGGTGGACCTCCCGCAGGCATGACTGCGGCAGGTCCGCCGGCCCAGCCTGCCGCCCCCCCGGGAAAGGGCCGCCCCACGCGCGTGCTTGCTGCGCTGGGGTCTAGAGCCGGCCCTGGCTAGCAGCCCCAAGTACAGTCCTGCCCAAGACCCTAGGTAGCCCCTCCTGCTGCCCACGTCGCTGTGGCTACACTTCTGTTTGTAGCGAGCTAGCTTGTCCAAATATAGTGCACCTATGTCTGCCCGAGCTGGGAAACACACCTCCAGCTTGAAGTCTAGCTGTACCCTCAGAGCCAGCCAGTAACAGGTGCTCTGTAAAGTAAATAGTAAAATATTCTTGTCCCTGGGCCAGATTCCAGAATAAGTCTTGTTTGTCTTTACAGTGAAAACCACATGTAAATTAAACAAATGTAGTTATCCTTGATGAGTTTTATTTTGGGTAAACAAAATTTTAATATGGAAAATATAGAAAAAATAAATTGGGGAGGGAGAAGAAAAGCAGGAAGTGAAAACTGGATAACAATGCATTTAGTTATAATAATACTTAGCACGTGTGTAAGTGCTATATAAACCTTTACTCCTCACAAGACCCTTGTGAGACAAATGGAATTTGGGGTACAAAGAAGTTGTGAATTGTCCACAATGCATAACAAGTCACTGGAACAGCTGGGACTGGAACCCTGGTCTCATGACTCCCAGTTTTGTGCGTAATAAACTATACAATGCTGCTTCTCATAATATACTCAGATGGGATGCTGGTCCCATTTCACCACTTGGATACAATATATTCATCCAGCAGAAAATGTATAGGGCAAAATCCCGACCCTACTGAAGTCAACATTTTTTTTCCATTTATGTCAATGGCAAAACTCCCATTGATTTCAGGGTATTAGACTTATATTACACTTTTGCCACTTCCTCTGAGGGGAGCAGGTTGAACCCTTGGTCATAGCTAAAAGGTCTGATACAAAGAACTGTTTTTTATCTCGGTTTTTATTTTTTACCACAATTTAGCTCATTTTCTCCTTAATGGTCTTATTAACAACTATTTATTCAGTGACATCCTTAGCCTTTTTTAAAATCGGTCTTTAGAACTGAATATATAACGCACAATTTGAGTGTGAACTGTGCGATTATAACCATTTTTCTAATTACCCCCAAGATTCTCAGTTTTCAATCCAATAATAAATTTATATCACCATGTATGTTCTGTTTAAATATCTTGCTAAAAAGGCACAGGGAAAAAGAAGTAGTACTCAAATATGGGAACTAAAAAGCATACTGTATCTTGGAGCTGGGCTAATAATGAAAACAGTAATTTGCAAATAATTGTTAGAAAAATATTATGATGAAACATTGATTAAATTTTCAATGTCATTCAACCAGCTCAGTTTTTGTAGACTGTTATAGAGAAATATTCCTTGTATTTTATCATTCTCCACATCTTATTTAGAATTCACAGGTGGTTGCTGTGTTATCTAAGGGTAGCTTGGTTTGTGTGCAAAATGAATTATTCAAGGGAAAAAAAAGTGCATAAGAACAGTAGAAATTAAATTTGATTTCCTAGTCAGACTTAGCAGTTTTAATGGCCGTTACATTTTGCTAAACTGAATTGCAAATAAGAGAACAACCTGTGTGTCATATATAAATTCTGCTGTCAGCACAGGTAGATAGATGTATGTTGCATAATGGGTGGAACATGACTGGGGTTTGTGGTTTGCTTTTGAAGTTTTGTTTTGTGTGCCCATGCATTGTGCATGTTCAGACTTCTCAGCACTTAGCATAGCTGTACCATGAAGACTTGAATTAATTGCCCAGTCAGATTAATTATAGTTCTTCAAAGCGATTACAAGTTAACTCCTCTTCTCCTACAATATGTGACTTTTACACCGTATTCAGTGTCAGACAAGACCTGTATAGAATATTACCTGTTGCTTGGGCTCAGATCCAGGAATCCAGTGCTGTGATGACTCAACAGAATCTGATGCACAGAAGTCTTTAGTCTACAATTGAGTGCAATCAGAATTACACGCATGAGCTTGGAATAGCTGAATCAGTGCTGCTGGAGCAGTAGATAAGATATATTATGTAATTTTCTATTTTTGCAAGGTAGCTTAAAATTAATATTACAATATTTCTCTTAGGATTCTATAGCTTATTTAGCTACTGTGCATTACAGTGATCCATAACTGGAGTCAGAGCATATTTTACTGCTATGCAGCATATGGCAAGGGATTGAGGTTTAATTAATGGGAAGTTGTGTGAACAGAAAATCCAGTGATACTGTAATATACCTGCTTTTCCTTCATGTGATTGAACTTTTCTGTGTATATGCCTCCAACTGAAATGAGCTTGTTCCCATTTGTATTGTGGGCCGGATTATTTATTCCCTTGCATTGTGTTGGTCACTTAGTGCTGTATAAAGTTCATGCAGAATACTAACAAATCAGAATGGTGGCATTTTGCACTCATTCTGCACAGATGTAAGTGACTGCAGTGGAGAATGCAGCACAGTATGATTATGATGTACTTGCAGCATTCTGTGTGCATCTCTGGAAATTTTGAAGGAAGTGCATTCAGCCTGTATTGCTGCTGACCTCTCTTTACTCCTGTGATGAAATAATATACTGAAAGGGCAACAAATGCACCTTGATTTAGGAAAAAAAAAGACACTTTTTGAGATGCAGTTTTCAAAGTAGCTAAATACTTTGCAGATGTGGGTTAAACAAACAATGCCTGGGAATGTGTACAGTCCATATTAGGCGTCACACTGATTACACTCTCTTGTTGCTTGCTTTGCCTTGTCCCATTAGCTGGGATTGGTAGTGCAGACTGCATAGAGCAGGGGTCTCAAACTCAAATGACCCCGAGGGCCGCATGAGGACTAGTGCATTGGCCCGAGGGCCGCATCACTGACACGCCCCCTTGCTGCCCCTGGCCCCACCCCCAATCCACCCCTTCCATGAGGCCCCGCCCCTGCCCTGTCTCTTCTCCACCTCCTCCCCTAAGCGCGCACAGTTTTAATAAATATATACACTCAGTAATGCACCTCACTCAAAGGACAAAACACGCACTTAGATTTACTGCCTAAGGCTCTGGGAGGGAGTTTGGGTGGGGGAGGGGGTCTGGATGCAGGCTCTGTGCTCGATGCAGGCTCCAGGCTGCGGCAGGGGGTGGGGGTGCAGGCTTTGGGACGGAGTTTGGGGATAGGAGGGAGTGCAGGGGTGAGGGCTGTGGGGCTGAGGGCGAGGGGTACATGATGCAGGAGGGGGCTCAGGGCTAGGGAAGAGGGTTGGGCTGTGGGGTGAGGGCTGTGGATGAGGGGTTCATGATGCGAGGGGGCTCAGGGCTAGGGAAGAGGGTTGGGCTGTGGGGTGAGGGCTGTGGATGAGGGGTTCATGATCCGAGGGGGCTCAGGGCTAGGGAAGAGGTTTGGAGTGTGGGGTGAGGGCTGTGGATGAGGGGTTCATGATGTGAGGGGGCTCAGGGCTAGGGAAGAGGTTTGGAGTGTGGGGTGAGGGCTGTGGATGAGGGGTTCATGATGTGGGGGCGCTCAGGGCTGGGGCAGAGGATTAGGGTGCGGGGGGATGAGGGGTTCATGATGCGGGGGGGCTCAGGGCTGGGGCAGAGGATTAGGGTGTGGGGGGATGAGGGCTCTGGCTGGGGCAGAGGATTAGGGTGGGGGGGGATGAGGGCTCTGGCTGGGGCTGAGGATGAGGGTGCAGGGGGATGAGGGGTTCATGGTGTGGGGGTGCTCAGGGCTGGGGCTGAGGATTAGGGTGCGGGGGGAATGAGGGCTCTGGCTGGGGCTGAGGATTAGGGTGCAGGGGGATGAGGGGTTCATGATGTGGGGGTGCTCAGGGCTGGGGCTGAGGATTAGGGTGCGGGGGGAATGAGGGCTCTGGCTGGGGCTGAGGGTTTGGGGTTGGAGAGGCTCAGGGTAAGGGAAGCCTGCCTTGCCAGTACTGGCGGAGGGCAGGCACTAGGACCTTGCACCCTAATCCTCAGCCCC
The DNA here is from genome assembly GCF_020497125.1 of Mauremys mutica. NCBI lineage: Eukaryota > Metazoa > Chordata > Testudines > Geoemydidae > Mauremys > Mauremys mutica. The sequence goes on along the minus strand of NC_059081.1, from coordinate 55,167,237 downwards.
AGCCAGAGCCCTCATTCCCCCCGCACCCTAATCCTCTGCCCCAGCCCTGTGCGCCCCCACATCATGAACCCCTCATCCCCCCCCACCCTAATCCTCTGCCCCAGCCCTGAGCGCTTCCCTTCCCCCCCCCCCCCCCCCGCCCGGCCCCGGCGGGTCCCGCTTCCCTTCCCCCGGCCCGGCCCCGGCAGGTCCCGCTTTCCCCCCCCCCCTTACCCGAGCGCGTCTCCAGCGGTCCCGCTCAGAGCCGCGTGGTGAGGGGGCGGGGCTGTGAGCTCCACGCCGAGCGCAGCGCTCAGCCCAGAGCTCCCAGCTCCGCCCCCTCCCCACGCGGCTCGGATCGGGGCGGGGCTCAGGCGCTCGGACGGAGACTCGGCGCTCTATGCGCCGAGGCTCCAGGAGAGGGGCGGAGGCGGGAGCCTCCGCTCTTCTCTTGGGGGCCCCTGCGGAGCTCCCCTGGGGAGCTCCGCGGGCCGCAGGGAAGAGCTCCGCGGGCCGCATGCGGCCCGCGGGCCGCATGTTTGAGACCCCTGGCATAGAGTATGCATGACTGGCACAATTTTTATAAGCTGGTGGGCCAGGGTTGCTGATCTTGGTATGAAATCAGAGGTTTTCCATCTAGCTGGCCTGCCTGCCACAGCTGATGAGCCCCATCTGCCCATTAGAGGCATGGAGAGGTGAAGTGATATTCCCAAGATCACCTAATAGGTCAGTGGCAGAACCAGGAATGCAACCCAGCTCTCCTGAGTTGCAGTCCAGCACCCGCTCCACTGTACCACACTGACTCCCCTGTTAATGCTCTCTTTTGTTATGCTATCCCATTTAGGTATGACAGGTGTGTGTTGTCTTTTGGGTGAAGACAGCATTTAGGGAATGGTGCCAGCTGGCAGTCCTGGAGACAGAAACATGTAGAATCCAGGCAGTGGCAATGTAGGGTTCCACATAAATGTGCTTCAACCGTGGAATGACCACCTCTAAGGGTGAGGAAGGAATCTGTTTCCATTCCTTCTCTTTCATTAGCCTCTTTGCTTAGACTGCCAACAATTTGGGTGCCAGTTGTGGTGGTTGTTTTTGTGATGTGGATACTTGTCTCTTAGGAAGTGGACAAGAACCAAGACCACCTAACTTCTTTTTGTGTGAGCCAATAAATGGCCATTGACTGGGTAACAGCTTACAGTCATGGCTGCTCTGGGGTGAAGTTGAACTGATGTCCTAAAACTGAAAGACTTTGAATGTTGTTAATTCCCTCAGCTAGCTGGAACCCTCTATCCAACGTGGGTTTAAAGAATAACTTGGTATCAAAATGCTGCAGGAAACTGACAGAGGAGGAGACTAAAGAGCTTAGCTGAGAGTTTAATGGTTTTTCACTGCGTTACCCTGTTTTATCATAGTAATGGGAACTAAAAAGTTTGTAAATATGTCCGTTAACATCTTGCATTTCTTGTATATCCAAAACTCTTGTCTGTGTTCTCATCAGTTATGTGACTGACTTAGCAGAACCATTAGACATCCGTTAATTAATCTATAAAATAATCAAGATACACCGAGCCTATGGAAAGTGATGGCAGTGAGCAGTTTACTATTTTGCATGCTTTTCACCAATGTACTGTAATATCTATACAGTTTGTGAGCTGTAACATGCTAATATCTTTACTTCCTCATCATGGATATAAACATGCTAATTTGCATTCACTTGAGATTTTATATAAATGATCCAGAGTTACATTCTAAACACTTTGTTCCCAGTTGATACTCTGCTAACAGGCCTTAAATGAAATTATTGCCCGAAGAATGGGCACATTTTTATGTGCTTCTGCTTATATTTAGAGAGAGATGATTGTCTTTGAGTCCTGACTTTGATTTGCTGACATTTCAGCCAGGCATGTGCTTTGGACCTGAAATCTGGATTGACATTCACTTTGAGAACAGCTCCCCTTCTGCCTTTCCCAATAGAAGTCAAACAGCAGGGGTTGCAAATGAATTGATGACAGCGCTGAGTAGCAAGCACTTGTGTGAGCCTTTAAATCAGGCTTTTAAAAATAACATAGGATATGTAGATGTACATACCAGTAAGGAATGTTTGACATCACATAGGTTTATATGAGAACACTGGTTTCTCCATTCTAATAACCTCCCTGGCTCATCTCACCTCCACGAGGGGGACGGAGGATATACTGGTAAAAGCACAAGAAGTTTTTAAAGAGCACTGAAAATCTTTCTCCTTGCTGTGGTGCCTAGGAGTTCTGTTTATAGATTGTATCAACATGTCTTTATGAAGGTGGGTAATATCCCAGTTTGAAAGAGATCTTCTTCTTTCCCTTAAATAGCTGCATAAGGTACATTGAGACTGAATACAAAGTGCAGTGGTTCCAATTCAGAGTTCTGAAGAGTGTAGAAACAATTCAAACTTAGAAATTTAGAACCAGTAAAAGGGAGTCCTGCACTACGTACAGTATCCTATATTCGAATTTGTAAAATTCATTGCCACGGGGCCAGTCTTGACTTCCTTTTTTTTAAAAAGGAGTGGATAATTGATAATTGCTGATAATAGGTGCCGACTCTGTGGGTGCTCCGGGGCTGGAGCAGCCCCGGGGAAAAATTGGTAGATGCTTTGTACCCACTGGCAGCTCCCCTCCCCCCCAACTCACCTCTGCCTCCTCCCCTGAGCGAGCCGCATGCCCACTTTTTTCCCCTAGCTCCCAGCCTTGCACCCCGAAACAGCTGTTTTGCATGGCTGGGAGGGAAGGGGGAGAAGAGGGAGCACGGCATGCTCGGGGAAGAGGCGGGTCCGGGATTTGGGGAGGGGGTCCAATAGGGGCAGGGAGGGGGCGGAGTTGGGGCAGGGATTTTGGGGAAGGGGTTGGAATGGGGGTGGGGAAAGGGTGGAACTGGGGCGGGGGGGGCATGAGCACCCACTGGCGCTGGGGAAGTTTGGCACCTATGCCCCGATATAGAGGGAGCTAGCAAAGTAAGACTGATCAGGATCATCAGATCTCCAGGTTTCAGGAGCATAAAATGATCATTCCAGGAAACAATCCCCCACTGCCCTCCTGTACAGCCTTGCAGAGTTGATTAGATTTATTTTGGTATGAGAAGCAGTATTACTTTCTCTGGAGCATTTGATACTGAGCTAGATGGATCAGCGGTCTGATTCAGTATGGCAATTCATGTGTTGGAAGCAACAAAAAAAATGTATCTGACTTGAGGAAGAAGAAAAAGTGAAATCCAAGAACAAATTTGGTTTTAATAAATAAAACCTGGTGAGCTATTAATAACTAAGGAGCTAAGGAGATAGTTTATTGGATCAGGATTAGGTTTATTTATGCTAAGAATGGGGTCTGAAGTAAATAGAGGGTCAGATTCAATGCTGACAGAATCTTGTGGGCTGTTTTATGAGAGTTTATACTGAAATGGTAGAAAGTTGATCATCTGAGGCTTCTGCCATCTTGAAGGATGGAAAGATGATGACATCTGCTGTTCTTGCAGGATTTCCTTTGTCTTGGACTGAAAGTTCACAAAAACAGCTGCTCTCTCATGAGATTATTCTCTGTGTCTGATCCAAACTGGGAAATAGGCCCTATCGGATTCCAAAACAAAACTGTTAAGGGCCAGAATTAGAATCCAAACCCTCAATCCCTTGAAATTTGAAAGCCTTTGGATGTGGGGTTCTGCTTTTTGGTACCTCTATTTATAACAACCACTCTGCTACATACCTGATTTGGTACTTTGTTTATAAAGTAGATTAAATGAACTATTTAACTTGGAGACATATGCACAGTAAATGTGTGACCTGCACTGTTGTTTTAATAGAAGTTTGCTTATTCCAGTATTTAGTTAAACAGCCAATTGTTAGATATTGTAGTTTCCAACAGGCACAGACTGTCATTTTACAGCCTGCTGGAGCTTTCAGATTGTTCATTTGTTTTTCTTAGTTTTTCCATCATGCCAGCAAATTTATTAATTTTCAAGACCTTCTGTATTTAATGCTACCAGATTTCTATTCGATGAAGGTTAGATAGGTATAGTGATCTAGGGTGACCAGACGCAAATGTGAAAAATAGGGACTGTCCCTATAAAATAGGAACCTATATAAGAAAAAGACCCAAAAATCGGACTGTCCCTATAAAATCAGGACATCTGGTCACCCTATAGTGATCAGGTAGCATGAATCAATTCTTTGTTTTAAACTCAAGTGGACAATGGTGTTAAGCCTGCTGCAACCTGCAAACTCCTGGGTTAAATAAAATATATTCATCCTTAGGTGTTGTCAGGCTCTGAGCAAGGTTTTAAAATCTCAGGTGAAACAAATACAACAAGGGGTGTTGTGATTGCTTGAATTACATATTGTTACCTAGTTTAAAAATAGAGCAAATTAGGAACACTAAGCCAAAATCACAGAATGAGTGTGATACAACATAATCATAAAAATTGTGTACATTTTAGAGCATTACTTTAAGATTCCAATTCAGTGTATAATTCCTGGCTTCTTAGAAGCATACAGAAGCTTCCATTATTTTTAAAAGGTCATGAAATGTATGGTAATGGGAACTAAAGAAGTTACCCTGGCCTTCAGATAACATTAGCCAGTTGTCTAAATCAGCTTTGAAAATTCACTCCCATTTTAAGGCTATGAGCTATAATAATCTTATTAATGTAAAGGGGTTTATAAGTGCTAACCATCCAGTCTAGCCTTATGGAATGCTATCAGGAAATGTACTCCTAGTGTTGCCTTCCACTTTATTGCAGAATCTAGTCCCAGTAGTGCACTGTAGGAAGCGGAGGGGTGGGAGATTTGGTTTAATGGTCCTATTCTTATCCAGGTTGAGGGGCATGGCAATTCTTCATGAATGCATGAACTCCCAGTGACATTTCTTAATGACAGCAAGAGAACATCTCTATTCTTGTCTGCCCTAAATTGCAGCATACCAATGCTGTCAGTAGAGCAGAGACTATGCTAATAATTAACTGGGCCCCATTAGGTAGGTAAAACAGACTCAGATTAACTCTGTATGCACTGGACCCTGTATTTATAATAGGTGGTGCACATAGTTGCATGTATAGCTAAGGTTCCTGACACTTTCCATTTTAAGACCTTGTTTTCAGTGGCTTATAATTTTGCCAAGTTTTAACAGCTTGAACTGAAATGTTCCGTAGCAATTGTCTGCTTTCAGCAAAACCAGTTCAGCTGTTTCTTAGAATGAGGGTAGAGAAAAACACTTTCTTTTTGTCCATGTTAAACAAAAATTCTTGTAGTCATTTCATTGAGTAGCTCTAGTGCCTCTTTGCTTTACAGCAGGCACTTGAAATTTGGCAGGAGGGTTGCATTGGTATCAGGCACAGCAAATGGCACATCCCCATGAAAATGTGCCCAAATTTGGCCAAGTTATGAGTCTCTGAAAATCTGAGTTATCACATAATCTGGAGAATTTAGCTGCTAAAATATTTCATCCCTAGACGGCAGAGGCTGAGCATCAATCCCCCTGCAATTGCTCCCCCCAATAGCCAGGGGCCATTGTGGTGCCCAGCACAGGAAGTGAGAGCAGGATGAAGGGCGGCGGCTAGAAGAGAAGCTGGAGCAAGGATGCCACAGGCAGCTTTACTTCTGGCATTTCTAACTGTTGGGTGCTAGATTGTGTGACCACGGCCGGCTCCAGGCACCAGCACAACAAGCAGGTGCTTGGGGCAGCACATCCGGCTCTTCGGCGGCAATTTGGCAGTGGGTCCCTCGATCCCTCTCGGAGGGAAGGACCTGCAAAAATCCTGGAGCCGTCCCTGTCTGCGACCTTCTGTTTGTTTGTCCAATGTGGTTTTTTTCATGTAATCTAAAAACATGTTGAGTATGTTCTAGCAGGACAAATAACCCGCCATCCAAAGGGACAGACATACAGGACTCTGGCTCTCTTGTTACTCGCACTGCTGGATTTTCACACCTCAGCGGGGTGCCTTCTGATGGCTGCTGAATGCTCTTGGAAGGGTCACATCACCTGCAGAGGGAGGACAGGCAGCAGGGAAATTGTAGAGAACTAGTCTGGATTGTATGTTTTGAATGGCTTGGTGGTTAACTCCTTACACTTGCAGCTCTAAATAATGAGGGACAAGGGTGTACGTACCTTGCAGGAAGCCTACTCTCCAGTGTTTGTCATTGTTGTGGTTGGCAGGCATGGCTCTGCTATACATGCAGGTCTCTCCTGGCATCTTCTCTCCTCCCATTCGCTGAACGTCCAGCAAACTTTGCGCGGAGGATCAGTTTGCTGCTAACTTATCCCTCCCAAGGCAGTTGAACTTTGTCAGCCGGCTTTAAAACCCTGAATGCAGAACGATGAGACGCGTTGAACCGCAGAGAGCATGTTGGTTTGGGGGTGACTACAGCTGCAAATGTCCAATCTGAGCCAAGTGTGGCAGGAGGCTGAACAGCGATGAAGAACTGTGGTTTACTTTCCTTATCTCTATTAAACACTGCTTAGCAAACTCTGAGCCGAGTGCACTGCAGCCAGACTCTACTCTCTTAATGCAGCTAGCCCAATAAAAGATGGAGTCAGATACCACTTCAGTGAACAACCCCAAAAGGACTGGCACATGATCAGTTGCTACTTGCTACAAGACTAAGTAGTTTTGTAGCACTTCTATTATCTGAAACACAGGCTGAGCTTATGGGGGAGGATGAAGTCGTTTAGAAAACATGATTTTTTTTTTCACACAGAAAAGTGCCTTAAGTATTTCCTGAGGTTTTTCTCAGAAACCGTGGCAGAGCCGCAAATTAGCGCTGGTGCCACCCCACAGCTCTGCCTCTGAGAGCAGAATTGTAGCACAGTTTCTGCATAACCTGAAACCAGATTGGAAATTTCCAGCAGTTGGTGTGCAAAAACTTGCTCAAATATGTATACAGTTTTTTTAACATTGCAGTAACAATGGCTGACGTTCAGTGTGTGGTGGAAATGATTATGGTGCAGATAGAACAAAGTTACTGATTGGGGACAGCTGCTGTTAGAATGGATCCAAAGCACACAAGCTGCCCCATGTTCTCAAAGTTGAGTAGCACTGGACCTGTGGGCCGCTTGCTGTTGTTTGTTTTCAACTGGTTTGAGAAACATTGTAGAACAATGGAAGCCTTTGTCTGTTCCCCTCGGGCGAGAGAGCACACTGTCTCCCTACTGGATTTAGCCCTGAGGAGCAAGGAATCTGAAACTAACAAATTTGCTTTAATACTAGGTTAATGTAATGTAAGAGTGAAAGACTCTGAGAGAGGGAAATCTGTATACTGGGGTGCGACTACTCTAAGTAGAAGCTGGATTTAAATGTGGGAAATGCCTTGTGGAGTAAACGAGAGACAAGGTGGATGAGGTAATATCTTTTATTGGACCAGCACTTCTTCCAGTCTGGGAAAGGCACTCAGCTAAATAGGAGGTGGAACAGATTGTTTAGCGTAAGTAGTTAGCACATATTGTAAGAGACCATTCATGGTGAAGTGGCCAGTTAACACTCCTGCCAAAAGGGGGGGAGGGTTTAGTAGGTTACAGATTGTTGTAATAAACCATAAATCCAGGGTATTTATTAAGTCCATGATTTTTAGTATCTAGCAAAGTTATGAATTTAAGCTCTCAGGCTCGTCTTTTTGATTTTTAGTATCTAGCAAAGTTATGAATTTAAGCTCCCAGGCTCGTCTTTTGAAGGTTTTGTGTAGATTTCCTTTGAGGATGAGAACCAAGAGGTCATATGTGGAGTGATCACTTTGTGGAAAAGGGTTCACCCACAAGTGATTTTGATGTTTTTGTCAACTATAATTTTTCTGTGTGAGTTCATTTGAGAGCATAGTGATTGTCTAGTTTTACCCATATAGTTACTGGGGCCTTTAGTGCACTGGATGAGGTACAACACAATTTGTGATAGGCATATGTAGGACCCAGGGATCTTGAAAGGTGTGTTGTGTGTGAGGAGGACAGGGTATTTATCATTACAGCAGTGGAGATATGTCTACAAGTTTGTCTGTTCTGGCAGGGTCTGGTACCACTTGGAGTTGGTGTGTCCTGGTCTGTGGGGAGCTTGCTTCTGATTATGAGCTTGGAAAATTTGTTTGAAGACCAGAAGAGGGGGTTCAGGAAAGATTGCTTTCAGGATATGGTTCCCATCGAATATGGGTTGTAATTGTTTGATGATACCCGGTATGGGTTCCAGGGTAGGTGACAACTAGGGGTGTGTGGTTGGAAAGTTTTTTTTTTTCTGTGTTGTAGCAGGTTCTGTTGGGGTATTTGAGTGGCCTGTTTCATGATGTGATCTAATTCTCTGGTGGAATGTTCTTGTTTGGTGATGGCAGTTTAAAGTGTTAAGGTGTATATCCCGGACTTTCTCCTCAGAGCATATTCTATGGTATCTTGAGTGCCTGGCTGCACAGGCGCCTGCTTCCTCCTTGCCCCGGGGGTGTTCAACCCCTCTCCCCTTCCCCCAAACCCTCACCCCCACCCTGCCTCTTCCCGCCCCTGCCCCCGCTCCGCCCAGGCCCTGCCTCTACTCCACTCCTTTCCCCAAGCTCTGCCTCTTTCCCCAATCCCCACCCCATCTGCCTCTTCCTGCCCAGTTCCGCCCCCTCTCCTGAGTGTGCCCCATTCCCCGCTCATCCCTCTCCTCCCAGCGCCTCCTGCACTCTGTGGAACAGCTAGTCACAGAGGGTGGGAGGGTCTGGGAACAAGGGGGAAGAGTTAATTGGCGGGGCCACTGGTGGGCAGGAGGTGCTGTGAGAGAGGGAGAGGATCTGGCTGCCGTCTGGAGAACCCACGGAGTTGGTGCCTATGTCTGGCTGTAGATAACAGATTGTGTTTGGGGTGGTTACTGGATCTATGAAGGTAAGAGTGGTCATCTGTGGGTTTCTTATATATAGTTATCTGTAGGATTTCAATGTTGTGTATGGGAGTGTTCTAGAAAGAGTTTGATGGATGGGTGGTGGTTGTTGAAGTTGTGGTGGAAATCTATGAGGTAGTTTCGGGTGTCTGTCAAGAGGATGAAAATGTCACAGGTGTATATCAGGCATGGCATTGGACAAATGCCACCACAAACCCAGAAATTCTTCCTCAAGGTGGCCCATGAAGAGGTTGCATACTGGGGAGTCATCCTAGTACCCATGGTTATTCCCATGATTTGGAGACAGTGTGTGTTGTTGAATGTAAAATTGTGGAGTAAAATGTAAGTAAGTTGCCATGAAATACATTCTCATGTCTCCAAAGGTTTCCTAGTTGAACTTTATGAGTTCTTGCATCCGAAGAAGTGGGTATTCACCCACGAAAGCTCATGCTGCAAAACGTCTGTTACTCTATAAGGTGCCACAGGATTCTTTGCTGCTTTTATAAGGATGGGATTTTCAAAACCACTCAGCATTGGCCTCTTTTCCTGGTGAAGTCAATGAAAGTTTTACTATTAACTTAAATGGGAGTGGAGTTAAGCCAAATCTGCATGATTTTGAGAATCCAAGCCTAAAAGTTCAACAGTATGGTGAGCTATGGTGGCTCATTTTCCCACTGCGCCCAAATGAGAAGAAAAGTAAATTGTGCTTAACCATTTGAAAATGCAGTTTAAAAAATTAAGCTTAAACATAGGTGCTCATGTAAACCAGATTGAAAGTGTGGAAACCAAAGCCCTGACCTTTTCCATTGATTAGGTGTAGAATAGGTGGCGACAAATTTATTTTTCCCTGAAACACCTGTAAATGTGGGAGTGTCAGAGAGAAGCACTGTTAAAAGGAAATGCTGTTAGAATCCCAACAGCTGTTAGAATCCCAGCTGCTTGATTGCAGGGGCAGGCTGTGAAATCGTCAAAGGACAGTGAAATAGATCTCGACTGGGAAATCCTACTGTTGTTGTTGTCATTTGTTGGATTTTTTTTGTAATGCAGTGTAGTTTATTTAGTGAAGTGGCCAATTTGCATCTCCTGATTTGATTACCCAATTAGTTGTGTGCTCATCTGAATTTAGTAATTCAGCTGATGATCGCCAACTTTCTTTGTTGCTATCATTAGAGAAATGTTCTAAATAATGCTCAGTTGCAATAATATAGACCAAAATATTGTAAGGCAAGCTGCCACTTGCTTGGCTAATAAGCAGTTCCATAAATTATCTAATTAGCTTTTTTTGTAATGTTGCCTGTTTACAGGGAATTTTTAAAAAGACAATATCAGACTATATGCGATGAAACTGGAAAGCAAATAATGACTTACTGTTTTATAAAAGCCTATTTGACGCTCAAGGCATAGATTTGTTTTAAAAAAACCCAACAACACTAAAATGTTTTTAACAGAAATGTTTTAGTGAATTTAAATGTTTTAATTGTAAACTTTTCCCACATACCCAAACACTACAACACTGTTTTATAAGATTAATTATGCTTGTGCATGGAAGAGTGAAACAGAACTAGTTTTTTGTTCAAACTGAATGATGTGAAAAAATAAACAGCATAAGTGTTAAAGTTTAATTAGTTTGTTTTTTTTTAAAGTTCTTTCAGGTTTAATAATCTGTGGCCTAGCAATGTATTGAGAACTGGCCCGTAGGTTTTTAAATAGATGATACCAGATTTTTTTTTAAGAACCTGAAATCTTTTTCTATCTATCTAACCTATATTACTTCCAGACACTATAGTATCTGAGCACCATGCACTGTAATTAAATGTTACACAGAGATGTCCATAGTAGACTGTGCTCCTTACGTCTCTCAGGTTCATCAACTTTTACTTTCTATGGTTGGTTTGCGTGCTGTAATTCTTTGTCATCCATTATTGTGAGACAGCTTTTACAAACAGATGAGTCCTGCAACATGTTCTGTGAAAATGGTTGGGGTTGGGCTTGGCTGTCATTCCACCCCATTCAAATGTCTTCAGTGGAGAGCCCCTTATCTCCAGCTAATGAGAGTTTCATTCTGGGAGCTATCAGCTGCATTGCCCTAGATGAGTGCAGCTATCTCAGTGGTTCATGTGTGGAGATGTGATCTTTAATGTAGCTGGGTACTAACAAACTGAAGACTTAAAGATCAAGAGTAGTGTGTGAGGAATTGGCACTGGAAGTGAACAGGGGGCCAGTATGGGGCTTGGTCGCACTGCTAAAATGTTTTCTTGGTTGTTTTCCCTACCTAGCAGATGGACTTCTGTATTCTGCACAAGCTGAATTCCTAGGCTGCCTCCATCTTCACTATAAGATACGAAAAATTGCAACCGTTTATTGTGATCACTATGGGTAGAACCTCTTCTGAGAGGAAGGGGCACAGTCTCCTGTCAAAGTGGAGGTGAACGAAGCCAGTTGCTCCCACTATTGCTATAGGACAGTGGTTCCCAAACTGGGATTGGTGAAATGTTACGGGGGTTCTCAGGAAAAAATTCCCTAATGGCGGACAGAGCTGTCCCTAGGGACCCTGGGCAGCACAGGGCCAGCAGCCTGGAGCCCTTGGACTTCCAAGAGCTAAGCAGATCAAAGCAAGCATATCTGTCACACTGAGGAAATTTAAACTTCAAGACTCCTTATAAGAAATGGAAAGGGAGGTGGATATTTTTGCTGTTTTTTTTTTTTAATTAAATAGGCAGCTAATATTATTTTTTAAATTATTATGAAGAACATGTTTAAGCTTTGTTGTAATGTGTGTTGTTTGCCTAGACTGCTCAAGACCTGAAAGCTTGTGTAGGAGGAACTCTTTGAGTTGTCTTCTTAAATACCTTCATGCTGTTTCACATCTGGTGCTCCTTGATGAAACATATGAGCCTTGTCCTATAACAGGTTTATTCAAAGTGATACAAGCTACAAAAGTGAGATCTTGGAAGCGTGTTGCCATTTTCATTATGTAATAAAAATTCTGTAATGATAAATAATAATAAATAGTGTGTAGTAAGCATGTCATAAAAACAAATTTTATATTTCCAAGATCACTGCTTTTATAATTTATACTCAGATAAAGGAGAAAAATCCCTGGAAATATTCATTTTTAGGAGGGGGTTCGTGAGACTTGACATTCTAGTGAAAGGGGTTCACAGGTTGTTAAAGTTTGGGAACCACTGCTATAGGAGTATCCTGGACTAGTGGTAAATGTAGTAAGACTGAGATTTTGGGCCACAGTACCTTGATGAATTGAGCATATTTGTCTTTGATGGAAGAGATGTCAACATCTTGGCTATCTCATCACAGTATTTACACAATTTTAATATCAGTTTTGTCTTGGGTTCGGTTTGAGCCAGTTGCCCTTCATCCAAGTGCTAATCGCATGCACACATAGTGACGTCTTTGTGACGGGATTGATTGTGACTAAGAAGAAGTTATGGGATGAACTTCATTAGCACTGACAAGAATCTGGCATCTCACAATCTTTCCAAAAGCATGTGTAGATATTGAAGAAGAAGGAGGGATAAGAGCTGTAGAACCCTGAATATAAAAGCTGCTGGGGAAGAAGAGCAGATTGTCATTACAGCTCCCAGGGCCCTGTTTTAGACTGATTGACTGAAGCCTCTACAAAACCATTGGCGGCGTCTGTAGAGTGTTGGAGTTGGTACGCCACTAGATGTGTCAGGCCTTGAAGATCATAATGTTGGTTTCAGGAGTGATACTATTCTGTATTATACCATTTTGTTTCTTTGCTTGGCCTCATGGTTTTGTTGACAGCTAACCTTGCATTCAACAGCCAGAGTTTGAGCTTGTTGTCAGGTTCTGTTATGTGGTTAGTGCTGAATGCAAGGGTGTTGTCAGGGTATATTGAACCAAACTAATTTTGCTAATATGTTCCAGATTCAAATTAGAGGTGAAACATCTGTTTAATGTGCTAAACCGATCTCCAGGCCAACTTTAACATTCCAAATGCAAACGTAGGGATGAAGTGTTGTTATGAATTCCAAGGGAAAACAAGTCTGGCACCATGTGCATGAATATTCACTTCCTTGAAAGCATTTTTTGTTACTATTAGGTATAGTGAAGCTGACACATGTTCCATGGATCAATAAATGAGACCCAGAGCAGTAAGAGGTTGTGTTACCACCTGCCCTGTAACTCTGGGCATCTCCGTGCTGTGCAGCCTTGGTTCAGAGCCTTGACACCAGTAACATGCTCGCAGTACAGTAGCCTTACCCTGGCTTCCACCGGCCTTGCTACTCCTTGCAAGGTGACCAACCTCCCTCCCCGTATTTCCCTCAAACTCTCGGCCTTTAGTGTCCAGCCCTCTTCTGGCACATTCACAGAAGTTAAGTTTGCTGCTCTTTCAAAGAGTCAGTAAACAGCAACTCATTAATTTAACTGGGGTTTGACAAACTATTTTATTTAGTCATAGGTTTATATATTATTAATATAATAATACGATACATTATATTATAACATTATAATATATTATATAATTATATATTATAACCTATAATATAAACCCATGTGTTGGTTTATATTAGAAGTAAAACAAGTTTATTAAACAAGTCATAGGCTTAAGTGATACCAAGAATAAGGAATAAAGATAGAAAGGGTAACAAGCAAACAAAAGTAAAAATGTTTCTAAAAGTAAAACCAGTTTAACAAACTAGACTCTCTGTTGTTCAGACAAGAGATTGTCACCAAGTCTCTTTTCCAGCATGGCTGACCAGACTCTCTGGCCAGTATCCTTCACAGATCTCAAAGTTCCTTTGTTTCTTCATTTGAAGGATGCCAAAATTGCCTTGTCTCTCTCCTTATATCTTCCCAAAGTTCACTGACCCTGTTTCCGGACGCAGGAAGCCCTCCTGGAGGCTGTGCCCACTAGGGCAGGGGTTCTCAACTTTTTTTTTTCCTGAGGCCCCCACCAATATGCTATAAAAACTCCACATCCCACCTGTGCCATAACTGGTTTTCTGCATATAAAAGCCAGGACCCACATTAGGGGGTAGCAAGCAGGGCAATTGCTTGGGGCCGCATGCCACAGGGGCCCCGGTGAAGCTACATTGCTCAGGCTTCGGCTTCAGCCCCGGGTGATGGGACTCAGAGCCCCGGGCTTCAATCCCATGTGATGGGGTTTCAGCTTTCTGCCCTGGGCCCCAGCAAGTCTAACACAGGCCCTTCTTCGTGGCACCGCAGAAATCTGCTCGGGGGCCCCGGGCCCCTGGTTGAGAACCACTGCACTAGGGAGCTGACACCATGTTTATTTTTGCAACCGGTTATGATAATTAAGAGGCTATCTCCCCCACTCACTAGTTGATGACTTTGTTTACTTTCTAGGTAAATGTACCTTCGTTATCTGTGCCTGACCACCAGGCTGGTCACACACGCTAATACATAGTTCTTTCTCTAAGGCAGACAGTCTTGTGCTTACGCATTGCTCACCAAACACATTTTAAGACCAGTCTAGTGTATATTTATAACACTTTAAACACACCCCATACGTACATCATGTGAGAATACTAATGATAAGTAAGTTATTAGTTTTCAAATGATACATTACTTGCCATCTTTTGGGTATATATTATGGCAGCAGTGTGTTAGGTGTAGTGAGTATGTCAGACCTGACAAGTTGCTGACAGAGTAGTGAACTTCCAGTGGCCCACTGTGTCACAGACCTCTCTCTTACCCAAGATGCTTCACTCTTTCTTCCCACACCTGACTGCTTAGAATAGTAGAGCTTAGAGACCACTGAAGCTTCATGGGAACCCCTTTTTATAAGCACTGCTGCATAGATATCCTATTTGCTTACCCTTGGCTTTAAAACTAAGGACTTTGTTATGAAATTGGGATCTGTGTTTTGAAGTAATTTGTTCTTGCTGCTTATTCTCCACTTGAAGTTGTCATCCTTTGTTTGGTAACCTCAGTGACTGGAGTATTTGCAAAGATCATGGTGTGACAGACTGACAGTATCCTGCTATTTCCTGACAAATCTTATGGAATTAAGATAAACTTCCCTGAATTAAAAGCAGCAAAGAGTCTTGTGGCACCTCATAAACTGACAGACGTATTGGAGCATGAGCTTTCGTGGGTGAATACCCACTTCATCAGATGTATTCACCCACGAAAGCGCATGTTCCAATACATCTGTTAGTCTATAAGGTGCCACAGGACTCTTTGCTGCTTTTACAGTTCCAGGCTAACACAGCTACCCCTCTGATACTTCCCTGAATTAAGTTACACCTTACTAATTGCGCTTGGTGCCTTTGGCATCCAGTGTATTGAAGATGCAACTGTTTGTATTATTGTAGAGCTGTATGTAGCTTTTCTAGGCACTTGACTAATGTAAATGTTAGGAACTTCAAGGGACTTTTGGGGATATTGCGTGCAAAGTGGGCTTCCTAGGAAATATCTGCTGGGTGAGGGGAATACACATGACATGGGAATAAGACAGTGCAGGCAGGGAATTGTGCTGTTTGGAAATTCCCTGGTCAGAAGGGAGTGAGAGACCAGTGGTGGATTAGCCACTGTGCCAACAGGACCCATGCCCAGGCCAATTATGGGGCCCCCAGAAAAATGGACGTCCCCACGCCTCAACCTACTCTGCCTGCCTGGCACTTCTGCCAGGGAGCAGGGTCGGGGTGCAGGGGCTTGCCCTGCTCCACCCGCCCGGTGCTCCTGCCAGGCATCGGGGTTGGGGCGCGGGGGCTTGCAGACATATCTGCACTAGCTTTAATCTAGCTGGCAAGGGTTACATGGCAGTGAGGATATAACACAGGTTTCGGTATCGGGGAGCCAACCTTGTACAAGCCTGTTGGGGACTTTGGGTACATACTAGTGTTGCTAGCCCAGCTAGCGTCCACACTGCCACATATTCACAGCTATCATTGCTGCTCTAGCTAGATTAAAATTAGCGTGGTTATGCCTACTGCTGCAACAAGCACATCATCATTTGCAGTGCATTTCTTGTGTCACATGATTGTCTTTAGGAATGCCTATGGAGCAGGAGAAGCCTAAAGAATTAACAAGAGAATCACTTTTCTATTTCTCACAAACTTTGTAGACTTTTGCAAAAGCTTTTTAATTTCCAAGAAAACATATTTCAAACTGGCAGATTTGGCAGCTTCTCTTTCTTGCCTCACTTGTAGAAAAAAATAAGTCCTGTGTTAACAAAGATTGCACAGAAATTTTGAGTACTGGAGTCCAGTACAAAGATATTAATGATTGCTTCACTGGGAATTTTTCTGCATAAAAGTTGAATCAGTGTGTTGTTCTGTTCTCTTTGAACTATTCAAATCCCTTATTGAGGCTCAACTTTAAAACATTCCCTTATATGAAATGGAAAGTATCACCATCCTGCTACCCCAACAGCCCCTCCTAGTTTTATTGATCTGAGATGTGTGTTCAGCTGTATTCACTATGGTTTTTAATTGTACTGAACTTGATGGTGAATTTGGATCCTGACACTACCAGCACAAGATGAGCATTTCATTGACAGGTTAGGAAGAGATGTTTTGTTAAGACTAATTGCTGCTGGGGATAGTGGAAACTGGATGAAAGAGCCTGTCAATAATGTGAGCTGACTAGCAATTACTAGCACTGGTGATTCTTGAATAGTTTTTGGAGAGGGAACTGAGAAACAAAAGTCTGCAACTAGCGTGAGTCATGAGTTGGCTGATGTACCAACAGTAATAAAGAGGAAGAGCAGGAAGAAATAGTTTGTGCACAGAACAGAAATAACCTCAGAAAGCAGAGAACTAGAGTGTTTATGCCTACCAAATACTTATATTCATAATAGTGTGTCATCATGAGACTCAAGCTAACAGAAAAAGCACCGTTGCCTATAGAGGACTGAATGTGATGGAGATCTGTGGATTTTGTTGTGGTTATAACAAGCACTAGTATTTTGTTTAATCCATGACTTTTGTTGTTGTTTTCAGTAGAATCTGGATTTGGCCCTTTGTCTTTCTATACAAACATAATGTCTGTCACATCACACACAACATTACTTCAATAACTGCCACTTCTTTGGATTAATGTCCAGTGAAAATGTGCACAAAGTTCTTCATAGCACTTTTTCCCCCCCCACTAAAGCTGCAAAATGCACAGTATCCTATCCGATTTGCATGGAATTTTGCAGGCTTATAGGTGTACTGTGAACTTGGGGAAGAGGCTTTGTGCTCAGTAGCCTTCATGGGCTTGATCCAAACCCCACGCAAGTCAGTGGAAAGACTCTTATTGACTTGAGGTCTGGTCCAAAGCCCACTCAAGTCTGAAAAGTTGGTTTCCTTCCCCAGTGCAGGGCTTCCAGTCTTGCTGCCAATGAAATCAACAGCATAACTTGCATTGCCTTTAGTGAGAGCAGAAATGTGTGTGAGCTTTTGAATACCAGATTTGGATCTGGTATTTGCTTCTGTTCCAGTTTGAAGTTAATGGCAGACATCCCATTGAGTCCAGAGAGAGGAAGACCTGGCCTCTAGTCAGTCCTAATTGTGTTGTTTAATGGGACTAGTTAAATGTTGAGACTTTTCTAACATGGCTGTTTTTATAGGTATCCATTTTGAACAGCTCTTTTTTTTTTTCACTTAACACCTGAAATGGTTTGGCTCCAATACCGTATGCAATATTTGTTTCCTATCGATTAATTAGTCAGTGCTGTAGATAACTGGGGAAACATTTTTGTAATGAGTCTTTTAAAGTGGGGGAGGGGTGGAAGTGAATCTGTAGGTAAAAAATATCCTGGAAAACTGAATTGATACCAATGTGGGGGTGATGGTTGTTTTTGGCTAATATTCCCGCTCCCACCCCCCGTGCTTTTCTTGTGATGAAATATCGTGATTCCTGTAGAACATTTAGGCAGATAAAGAAAGTTCCTCCCCTTGCTGCTGTGTTGTTGTTGGGTTTTTTTAAACACACATGGCTGTATTGTCACAGTAGTCAATTGTAATGCTATTTGGATAGCATATAATGTAGTACAGATCCCCAAGGCTTGAGAGACTTATCTTTAACATTTCCAATGGGACTGCGCAAACCAAGCTGTTCTCTGTGATCCCTCCCCTTTCCTTTTGAAATGTCAGAAATTCTTCATTCCCTCCGAGCCATAGCAGGGAAGAACGAAGAGGCACCAGCAATAACTGGGTCTCAGTCACAGCATGTGGGCCATGTTCTGAGATTATCTCCCTGTGGATTTAAAGTTGCTGCAAGATAGGGTGACCAGACAGCAAGTGTGAAAAATCAGACTGGAGGTGGGAGGGATAGCTCAGTGGTTTGAGCATTGGGCTGCTAAACCCAGGGTTGTGAGTTCACTCCTTGAGGGGGCCACTTAGGAAGCTGGGGCAAAATCAGTACTTGGTCCTGCTAGTGAATGCAGGGGGCTGGACTCAATGACCTTTCAGGGTCCCTTCCGGTTCTATGAGATAGGTAATAGGAGCCTATATAAGGCCTGGTCTACACTAGGCGTTTAAATCGGTTTTAGGAGCGTAAAACCGATTTAACGCCACAACCGTCCACACTAGGAGGCACCTTATATCGATTTTAATGGCTCTTTAAATCGGTTTCTGTACTCCTCCCCGACGAGAGGAGTAGCGCTAATATCGGGATTAACATATCGGAATAGGGTTAGTGTGGCTGCAAATCGACGGTATTGGCCTCCGGGAGCTATCCCACAGTGCACCACTGACCGCTCTGGACAGCATTCTGAACTCGGATGCACTGAACTTTTGAAATTCATTTCCTGCTTCCCCAGCGTGGAGAGCTCATCATCACAGGTGACCACGCACAGCTCATCAGCACAGTTAACAATGCAGTCTCCTGAGAATCGAAAAAGAGCCCCAGCATGGACTGCACGGGAGGTACTGGATCTGATCGCTATATGGGGAGAGGATTCAGTGCTAACAGAACTGCGTTCCAAAAGACGAAATGAAAAAGTATTTGAAAGAATTTCTAAGGCTATGACGGATAAAGGCCACAGCAGGGACTCAGTGCAGTGCAGAGTGAAAGTTAAGGAGCTCAGACAAGCCTACCAGAAAACCAAAGAAGCAAACGGAAGGTCCGGGGCAGGTCGAAAAACATGCCGCTTCTATGCTGAGCTGCATGCAATTTTAGGGGGCTGCGCCACAAGTACCCCACCCCTGACCGTGGATTCCGAGGTGGGGGTTGTAATCTCTGCCATGGCTGAGGATTATGCAGACGGGGAAGATGAAGATGAAGAAGAGGAGGACGACCTAGCAGAGAGCACACAGCACTCCGTGAGCCCCAACAGCCAGGAGCTTTTTATCACCCTGACGGAATCACCCTCCTCCCAGCCCTCACAAGCAACTATCCCAGACAATGACGCCATGGAAGGGAGCTCTGGTGAGTGTACCTTTGCAAATAGCAAACATTGGTTTTAAGCAAGCGTTTTTTAATGATTGATTTGCCCTGAGGTCTTGGGATGCATTCGCAGACAGTATAGTTACTTAGAAAAGTTTGTTAACATGTCCTGGGATTGAGAGGAAATCCTCCAGGGACATCTCAATGAAGCGCTCCTGTAGGTACTCCAGAAGCCTTTGCAGAAGGTTTCTGGGCAAGGCAGCCTTGTTCCGCCCACCATGGTAGGACACTTTACCACGCCATGCATGTAGCAAGTAATCAGGTATCATTGAGTGGCAAAGCATAGCAGCGTATGGTCCGGTGACTGCTGGCATTCAAGAAGCATCCGTTCTTTATCTTGTTGTGTTATCCTCAGCAAAGTGATATCGTTCAGGATAACCTGGTTAAAAATCAGGAATTTAAGTAAGGGGGGTGGCCATTTTTCTAATGGGTTCGTGGACTGCAGCAGCTTAAAAAAAAACCTTTCCTGCACGTAGCGAAGCGGGGGGAGGGGAGGAGTGAAATGCCGAGGATCATTTTTGTGTTTGGTAAAACGGGATCTTCCCCAAGCTACCAGCCACGCAGTGGGTGGGGGGGTGGGAAGGTTGTTGATTAGCAGGGAGCTAGCGTGGTATTAGCCATGCGTTGGGGGGGAGGGGTAAATCACTACAGAAGCCGAAAGACAGTGGCTTACCATGGCCGCATGCAAGCTGAATTCTGATGCCTGGACCTGTGTCTGTGAGATCTGTAACTCCAGAGCTGCAAGCACTCACTATTAAGATGAAAAATGTGACCTTGTAGGGAAATCACATGTGCTAGGTGAATAGTGCTGTTCACTGTGAGAGAGTATAACCATTGTTCTGTAAAATGTATCTTTCTAAATATTTATCTTCCTCATGCAGCTGCAAATTTTTCAACCATCCCTCCTCCATCCCAAAGGCTAGCACAGATAAGGCGGAGGAAAAAGAAGACACGAGATGAGATGTTCTCGGATATTATGGAAGTTACACGCAATGAAAGAGCTCATCTGAATGAGTGGAAGGACGTGGTATCAAATTACAGGAAAGAGGCCAGTGAACGTGAGGACAGGAGGGATGAACGTGAGGACAGGAGGGACAACCGAGATGAGAAGTGGCAGCAGGAAGATCAGCGGTGGCGGGATGCAACTCTGGGGCTGCTGCGTGATCAAACTGACGTGCTCCGGCGTCTGGTGGAGCTTCAGGAACGGCAGCAGGATCACAGAGTGCCGCTGCAGCCCCTGTGTAACCACCCTCAACCCTCACCATGTTCCATATCCTCCTCACCCAGACGTGTAAGAACGCGTGGGGGGAGGCTCCGTGCACCCGCCCACTCCACCCCCGTGGACAGCCCAACAAGAAGGCTGTCGTTAATGTGAAATTTTTTTAATGGCCTTCTCCATCCTTCCTATCCTCCTCCCAAACCACACCCTTACTTCTCTCCCTCTTTTTATAATGAATTAATAAAGAATTCATGATTTTTAAACGAGAGTGACTTTATTTGAATAAGTAAGCTGTACTCGAAGGGGGAGGGTGAGTTGCTTACAGGGAATGAGTCAATCAAGGGGGTTGGGTGTTCATCAACAAACACAGCAGTCACACTGTACCCTGGCCATTGATGAAGCTCCTTTTCAAAGCTTCTCTGATGAGCACCGCTTCCTGGTGTGCTCTTCTAATCTCCCTGGTGTCTGGCTGCGCGTAATCAGCGGCCAGGTGATTTGCCTCAGCCTCCCACCCCGCCATAAAGGTCTCCCCCTTACTCTCACAGAGATTGTGGAGAATACAGCAAGCAGCAATAACATAGGGGACATTGGTTTGGCTGAGGTCTGAGCGAGTCAGTAATGTGCGCCAGCGCGCCTTTAAACGGCCAAATGCACATTCCACCACCATTCTGCACTTGCTCAGCCTGTAATTGAACAGATCCTGACCACTGTTCAGGCTGCCTGTGTATGGCTTCATGAGCCATGGCATCAAGGGGTAGGCTGGGTCCCCCAGGATAACGACAGGCATTTCAACATCCCCAACTGTTATTTTCTGGTCTGGGAAGTAATTCCCTTGCTGCAGCCGTTTAAACAGAGTAGTGCTTCTGAAGACGCGAGCGTCATGAACCCTCCCTGGCCATCCCACGTGGATGTTTGTGAAACGTCCCTTGTGATCCACCAGTGCTTGCAGCACCATTGAAAAGTACCCCTTCCGGTTTACGTACTGGGTGCCCTGGTGCTGCGGTGCCAAGATAGGGATATGGGTTCCATCTATCGCCCCCCCACAGTTAGGGAATCCCAGTGCAGCAAAGCCATCCACTATGGCCTGCACGTTTCCCAGAGTCACAACCTTTCGTAGCAGCAGCTTTGTGATTGCTTTGGCTACTTGCATCACAGCAGCCCCCACAGTAGATTTTCCAACTCCAAATTGATTCCCGACTGACCGGTAGCTGTCTGGCGTTGCAAGCTTCCACAGGGCTATCGCCACTCGCTTCTCTACTGTGAGGGCTGCTCTCATCTTGGTATTATGGCGTTTCAGGGCAGGGGCAAGCAAGTCACAAAGTTCCATGAAAGTGCCCTTATGCATGCGAAAGTTTCGCAGCCACTGGGAATCGTCCCACACCTGCAACACAATGCGGTCCCACCAGTCAGTGCTTGTTTCCCGGGCCCAAAATCGGCGTTCAATGGATAGAATCTGCCCCATTACCATCAGGATCTCCAAAGCGCCGGGGCCCGCGGTTTGAGAGAATTCTGTGTCTACGTCCTCATCACTGTCATTGCCGCGCTGCCGTATCCGCCTCCTCCTCGACTCGGTTCGAAGGTCCTGGTTCACCATATACTGCACGAGAGTGTGCGAGGCGTTTAAAACATCCACGATTGCGGTATTGAGCTGAGCAGGGTCCATGCTTGCTGTGCTATGGCGTCTGCACAGTTCACCAAGCAAAAAAGGCGCGAAACGCTTGTCTGCTGCTTTCAGGGAGGGAGGGGTGAGGCTGTGCCCAGAACCACCCGCGACAATGATTTTTGTCCCATCAGGCACTGGGATCTAAACCCGGAAATGCCAAGGGGCGGGGGAAGCTGCGGGAACTATGGGATAGCTACAGGATAGCTACCCACAGTGCAACGCTCCAGAAATCGACGCTAGCCTCGGACCGCGGACGCACACCACCGAATTAATGTGCTTAGTGTGGCCGTGCGCACTCGATTTTATAAAATCTGTTTTACAAAACCGGTTTATGCAAATTCGGAATAGTCCTGTAGTGTAGACGTACCCTAAGAAAAAGACCCAAAAATCAGGACGGTCCCTATAAAATCAGGACATCTGGTCACCCTACTACAAGATGAAATCTTTTTCAACGGTTTCTAAGTATCCTCAAACAGTTTCTGTGACCAATATTTAATTGACCTGAATCTTCTTGAGGAGATTTTAATACTGCTTTGTTTACTTAAAGTGCAACTGTAACTTATTTATATAGTATCATCAGCATTTGTTCCTTTATCAAATAAGTCTAAGATATTTTCTTCATTTGGGGGGAAAATCTGAGTCTTGTTGCCCGAGTGAGATAGAAATTGAGTAACAGCTTCAGGATCTGATTGTCGGGTTTTCAGATTTCGTTAGGACAATGATTTTGTAAGCATGGTGTGTAATCATGGAAATATTGATATAGAAAACAGACCCTTTAGCTAGGAGAGTGACTGTCAATAAGAGGTAGATTGAAGGGTAAGGAAGAGCTTTAAAAACAGATTAATAATCTGATCTCATAAAGGTTAAATATGAGGAGTCTATTTCTTCATTAGTGTGAGCCCCTAGCTCCCAGTTATGCAGGAATTGATTTTTAGATGTTCACAACCTGTGCGATTTACTTGTTGAATAATTTTCAACCATTTCGCACCCAAATGTGGCACAATTAAAGAAGTGGAGATACAAGCAATTGAAATATTTCAGCTCATGGCAGGCTGACTATAATCTGTTTTTTATTATTAACATTGTAGCTTTTGGCTTAAGTGGTGGATGTGTGTAGGTTTATGATAATCTGAGATGAGGTTGTTTCATAAATCAAAAACTATGAAGAAAGACAAATTAGCAAAAGTTCAATTTTTCTTCAATTTTTGTGTTTGCTTGCAGCTGTCGCATAGCATAGAGGGAGACGAGGGGATACTGACTGTCTCTAGAGGATCAGGAGTTAGTGGAGAACAGGGGTAGGTGTGGGTTTGCATGTGTGAGTGAGGCTTTGAGGAAATTGAGAAATTAAGAGGACAGTTACAGCCAAAGTGAAAATGGCTATTCATTAATAAAGAGTTCCTCTCCCCATAAAGTCTTCAGGACATAGCAGACCCACCATAATGGTTTCTATTGCTCTGTCCTGCTGATGACCATTTTATCTCTTTTGACATTCTGAACCTAACACTCTTGCTGACTTCTGGTTGGGAGAGCAAGTGAAAAGCTCTTTTGAAAGCTCCTCACTCTTTAGAAAGCAAATGGTTGGGTCCCTCTTGAAGACAGAAGGCCAAATGTAAATTGGCATGAGACCATTTATGTCAAAGTAGCTAAACTGATTTACACCATCCGAGGGTCAGATTGTAGGGGTATAGTTTACTGTCTTTATATATGCATAGCCCTGCATCTGTGTTTGGGCATAACGCTGTCAGAGTTACTTCTGCCCATAAAGCCAACAACTCTGGGCTTATCCTGCATTTATCTTAGGTAACTCCTGGCTCAGTTCATACTATAGTTGTCTGCACTCTGGATCTTGTTTTCTGGGGTGGGATTGGAGGTGAGTAGGGTTTGCAGTTACAGTAGTAGCACCGATGGCCCCCATCAGGATCAGCATTGTGCACTCAATATAGTCTTCCCTATCAAGAGGCCAGTAGAGTAGTCCTGGTTTATTTGTATTCTTGTAATTTGGGATTTATCTCCATAGAGATTTTTACTGTGTGGTCTTCACTTCATTCAGAAGTTATATCTTATTGGATTCTGTGGACTCTTTTAGGCATAGTGTTGTTTTTACATCTCTGTCCTTCCTATATAATATGAAAAAGGATTGCTAGCTAAAATACTGATGCGCTACAGAGTATAGAAATAGATGGACAATGAAGGTGCACAATGCTGGAAACATGCAGCAAGAATAATTTTTTTACCAAATGCACAATGTTTAGTATTCATTGATTTGGTGCCATCATTGTACTCAAATGCTATACAGTACACAAAATTTAAAAACATTTCCTGTCCCAAGGAATTTGGAGAATTCCAAAAGCACTTAAGAGATTAGGAAGCCAGTAAGACTTGGTTTCCTGAAACTCATGTGTGCTTTTGGAAATCTTCCCTTTATAATCCTAAAGATAATGTATAGTTTAGCCCTTACATATTTCATTTAAGCTTGGGGAAAAGTCTGTTATCACCAGAACTGATGAATAAATCAATTTTTCCCCTACATTATTTTTTTGGTCAGCCTTGTTTTTGACACCACAAAATACTGCCAGATTCTAACTAGTCTGCAGCATGTTATCTCTGTCTCCATTTGATTCATTTAACTCCGAAGCCCTGTTTGTTAATTGTTCAGGTAATTTGGAGATGTGATCTCCAGACACATTTTAAAATGATATACAGAAATTGGGGCAAATGGTCAGTTTGAAGTAGTTAGCATGAAGAAAAGACACTTGGCCAATTGAATCAATTTGTTTGGCTCTTTCCCTTTTTAGAAGTGACCTAAAATTTAAAAAGTGATGAGTTATTTTCAGTGACTTGGCCCATAAGTTTGCCACAACGTAGCTTTGTCACTGAGGTTTTCTGGGTAGAAGAATTGCAGGATTCCAGGAATTGCAGGAAATAACCTCTGTTTCACCTGGAAACATTAGCCATCCCTAGGGCAAAAGATTGCCTATTTAAAGAAAAATTGAAAGCAGCCAAGATCTGGAGCCAAACTGACAGCCAGAAATAGAATAGGGATCAGAGAAGAGATTATTGTATTTGTACTGTCAACAGTGGCATGGCAAAAAAAAATGTGTGAACGCAAATATTAGGCTTCATCTTGCATTTTTTGAACATTGCAGAATCAGTCCCTTGGTCTTTTCTGAGCATTGTGAAGACTTGAAAAGATTAATTTGTTCTGTATTAAAATGTCACCTGTCTCACTGCATTGTCTGTATGACTGCTTTTACCTTCTACCTTTTGTTTTGCTGCATAGTTTTTTTGTTTTTTTATGCTTGAAATGCCTTTTGAATAATGTGGTTTTTTAAAAATAATTTTTTGTAGAGTGTTCTACATCTAGTTGATGTCTAATATATTATGGACCTTAATGGGATGATGAAACTGGAGGAAGCAAAGATTTGTTTGTGTCAATATAGAGTAAGAACAGTACAGGACAGTTAGTTTTCTGTGGTGAGTGGTGCTGGGACACCACCCCGCAGGTTGTTTTGTAGTTCTGCTGATTAACCCTTTCTTCTCCCCCATAGAACTTTGGCCTGGATGGTACTTTCTAATGCAGTCACTCTTCTGCCTCTCTCAGAACCGAGCAGAGTAGCATGTCCCATCACAATGAGTGCACATACCTTGTGCAGGGAAATATGGGGGAGGGGAGAATCTCTGTAAGTGAGCTCATCCTCGCTATTATAGTGTGTAACAAGACAAATTGAAAAAAATCTTAAGTCTAATGGTAAAACTGAGTTTATTTTTTTGAAAAGTAGCTTTATTAAGAAATAAAATGATCACTAACACAGATGCAGCACAAATGGACAAGTCCTGTATTTGCTGCAAACTCCCAACTCCCGTTGACTTCAAGCATCCCCTATCCCAGCCCAAAGGATGTCAGGCAGAATGCTATTTACAAATATTATGTACTGTCTTTTCAAGTTGTAAGGGGGGAGTCCTGATTTTTTTCTGGTGATTTGATTTAGTATGCATCCTGTAAAGCGGACACTTGTCTCTCGTGAGTGTCTCCTCTTGGCTGGCTGTGATGGTGCAATCTTTTCTCCTGGTGCCCCCTGTAGATTTGACCTTGTTTAGTATGTCTTCAGTGGCCCACTGCGAAGAGGGGAGCAGCTTTCAGAACCAGGTCCAGCAGGGCCCCTAGGGATGCAGGGCACTCTCCAGCTGATGTAGCAGCCTCATGTGACCCCCTGACCCCCTTCCCCATGTGAGCTGGTGTAGAGAAAGTCCCACGATAACAGACCTGGCCCCACCTTAGGACACAGGGTCCTTTTGGGTCACCGTAGCAGCACCACATGACCCCAAGGGTGGGGGCAGTTGCAGGCCCGACCTGGGCTGCACTGCCTTGGGACCCAGAGGCGCCATCAGCTTCCCCATGTGGTCCCCAGCCTCCTTTTCTCAAGCAAGGTGTGGGGGTCAGCATGGAATGCCTCTGGAGTTGCTTCTGTATACTACTGAGATACTCACTATGGTCTCAGTTCAGTAAGGTGCTTTACTCACATGCTTAAAGTGAGGTTCATGACTGTCCAGTTGAAGTAAAGTTAGGTATATGTTTTAGTAGTTTGCTAAATAAAGTTTTGCATACACAAGAAAAGTCCAAGGGAACCTTGTGCTCCTGAATCTGTATTCAGATATTTTTTTCACTGCTTCAGTTTCTCCTCGACAGAGCTAACCTATCCTTAGGGGAAAGTGCTTCTCTAATTTTGGAGAGCAGAACATAACATTTGGGGAACATCTCTCATCCACATGATTCTTTGAGTAAACAATGCACCTAAACCTGGAAAAATCTCTGCAGAAGATATCTTAGAAGTTATTTTTAAGAAATGTCACTTATTCACTACAGTAAGAAAACTTATTGACACATTTCATAATCACAAATGTAATAGCTATTATAGAAGAACAATAAAACAAAAGTTTTATGTTGGCTGCTGGTTTGGATTTCTAAGAGAAAATTTTGGACACACCCTAAATGACCTCTTTTCTGGAATCTGACACCACTTAAAATCCAGATCAATAAAGCAAGTGTACACATTTTAAAAATCTGGAATAGAAAAAACATGAATGACACATGCACTCTATTTCCAGTTCCATTAGTTTACTATGCGTTTTTTGACATTCACATTCCAATTTTTTTTTTCATATTAGAATTTTTGCTGCTTTTGGAATTGGAGCATTTTCAGTCAAAACATTTTCTATAAATAAATAAATATTTTAACTGTTCTATCAATAGAATATCACATTAAATCTGTCAGTCTCATTACTTAAAAAATCACACCCTACTAAAAAACCTAGGAAGTTTCACCCTGCCCCACCCAACAAAATAAAACAATCATTGGTACAGTTAGTCATCCGTGTGTAAACAGCATTGACTGAAAATCAAGGAAATCATCAGTTCAGATCATCCTACATCCATCATCAACACATACGTAACTTACACAACCTCCATTTTTTCCCACTGCCAGCCAACAGATACAACAATCCTTTTTTTATGATGACCACCAGCAGATGCACATTCTCAACTCTGACCTAAAATTTAAGCAATAATGCTGCAAAATATTTCAGGCATATTTTTCTAAAAATAGGCATATCATATGAAGATGTTATCTTCTCCATGTACTCACACACACACACACACATCTTAGAGCGTCTTTTGCAACCCTAAACCTTTATCTCCTCTACTGTGCACTTCAGAAACAATATCCATTAGTCAGTGGATGCATAGGAGTAACTGAAGGCAGCTATAGACCCATAAGTTTTACAGTCATTTTTTATGAAATGATGGATGATCTCTCTCTCTCTCTCTCTCACATAGTTAAAATTAATAGTAATAGTGTCATTGTAATTTATTTATAACAAGTGAATCCCTTCCACAGTAAAGGCAGCAAATGAGACTGTTGTAACTATCAAGGCATTATTCTTCTGTCCATCATGGGGAAAGATTTTGCTTCTTTCTTGTTGCCCCGAGCCGAGCCACTGATAGCTTGAGGAGTGAGAGCAGACCACAAGCTGGCTTCACTCCTGGATGTTTCACAGCAGAGCAAATCTTCATCTGTGCACCAGTTTATTGAGAAGGCACGAGAATTCAGGTGCCCTGTTCACATTGCATTTGTGGATATCAAGGCCTCCTTTGATTCTGGTGACAGGGAATCGCTTTAACTGGTCTTGAAACTCACAGACCTCCCTGGCAAGCTGTGTAGAATGTTCCATCTTCTATACGATGGCTCCTCAAACTGTGTTCTTGGAAAAGGGAAAAGAACCTCATTCTTCCAGATTAGGTTGGGCCTTTGACAAGGATGTGTTGCTACCCCAGAACATTTCAATGCTGTCATAGACTATGTGCTTGACTAGACAGTAAGTGAATGCAGTTTAGGAATATGCCATCATGATCAGAACCTCACCAATGTAGATTGTGCCAACGACATAGCGCTAGTTTTCAAATCAATGAACAAGCTAGTCATGACACGTAAAGCCCTGGAAAGCTCTGCATCAAAAGTCGGTCTGAAAATTAATTAGGGTAAAAACAAAGTTCTTCCGGTTGATGATTTTGAACGTGCTGCAGGCTCTACTATTTAAGTGGGCGACCAGCCAGTTGAGATTGTCGGTGATTTCACCTGCCTCGGCTCTATTGTCGATAACATAGGCAGCATTGAGAAAGAGCTTGAGGAGAACTTGAAGCCTGCACTGCAAAAGCATCATCAGTAGTGGGGAGCCTAATTAAGAATGTCTTCCACAAACTGAACACCTGATAAGTAGAGAGATGAAGTGGAAGCATAATAATGCTTCGGTGTTCAGCATTTCTTAAAGTGTACTATCCATAACTGGATATATGTACCGTATATACTTGTTCATAAACCGAATATTTTTGGTAAAAAAGTGACACATCAAAGAGTGGGGGTCGGCTTATAAACATGTCTACACCAAAATTTGATGATTTTAAACTCTATGGAATCATTGAATTGAATATCTAATACAGGGATTGGCAACCTTTGGCCCGTGGCCGGCCGGGCCGGTTTGTTTACCTGCTGTGTCCGCAGGTTTGGCCGATCGCAGCTCCCTCTGGCCGTGGTTCACTGCTCCAGGCCAATGGGGGAGGCAGGAAGCGGTGGCCAGCACATCCCTCAGCCCACACCGCTTCCGGACAAAGTTCTGCAACCACTGAAATATAGGGTTGGCTTATGAAAGGGACATACAGTTTTTGCTATTTTTACTTATCCATTTTGGGTGGTCGGCTTATAAACGAGCAGGATAATGAATGAGTATATACGATATATGTTATTAATTTTATCCTCCAAAATACTGGGAGAGAGGAACAATTTCCACCTCAACCTTCCACTTAACTAACCTTTTTCTCTTCTCAATTTTCCTTCATCCTATCTTGCATTCCCTCCTTACATCTGCTGTATCCATCCAGTCCCCAAATTCTCTGGCCTCTTCTCCCGATTAGTCTCTCTTAAAAATCATGTCTGTCAGAATTTTTTTACCTGCTTTTGTTACAAGTAAGAACTCAGAGGACAGTGTTTCTTCCATCCTCTTTCAATGATAATCTTCCCCGTTCCTTTAGTTTGTTGACATTGTGCAGTATACAGCATTTTGTGCATAGTCACTTAGGTCTCTGTCCTACAAAGACTTAAGCTCTGTCTAACTTTGAGTTCTTGAGTAGTCTCCTTGAAGTCAATTTGCATTACAGATGTGCTTAACCCTTTACAGGAATAGGGGGGTCTTAGTCATTTCCCCCTGCTGCTTATGTGGGCTTTTCATACACTAGCGGGGAGAGACAAATATTTTTAAAAAAGGCAAAATGTGATTGTAAAACTGCAAACATTGGCACAGGATCTGTGGTCTGGTATCTGAAACCATTATTTTTTAAATTGAGTAGATTTTGAAGTTGATTGTGTCCTGTCAATTTACTTGACAGTTCAGATACTATAGTGCTGTGGGCCTAATACAAACCTAGAGAGAGAGAGAAAAGTCGTCAACATTCTGATTAACTGGCAGTGATGTCATCTTTCCCCTGTCAACAACACTTAACAAATGGGTGTGCCAGATTTTTCCTTCTTTCTGCCTTATTATATATTTGTACATTCCACTTCATAATTTCAAGCAGTGAGACAATTATTTCACGTCTTGGGTAGTTAAACTGTGCTTAATGGCTTTTTCTTTAGTAAACTAACCTGAGATGCATAATAATCATCGAGAAATACACTGCTGTTCATTTATTTTCTGCTTAAATATGTCTGTAGAGTGATTGTTATTAAAACTTCGCCATATGCTGACAGCTAGAGCTGAGAAGTATCTAAGGGAAAACTGGTAACCTCATACTTCGTGCTGACTGTGTGGTATCTGTTGGCAAAAGCTGCCATTTTAATGGGGTTCCCGCTCTGTACACTTACGTGTTCATGCATACAGATTTACCTGGTGCAAGCTAATAAACCTTGCTTATAAGATTTTCATGTTGATTTGAGACTGACGAAGGATTGAATGCATAATGTCTGTGCATTGTATTGGTAAATGTTAGAAGGAATAGTATGTTGTCTTTAAAAGAACAAAAACCAAACCTTTAATGATTGTTTTCTATTCCCAGCCACCACTGGTCCAAGCAATTTTCAGCGGTGATCCAGAGGAGATACGGATGTTGATCTACAAAACTGAGGATGTTAATGCTCTGGTAAGTGACTGTGTGTGTATGTACTGTGCTTATGAACTGTCATGATTTCAATTTGAATTATTCCATTAGTATAAAAAATCTAACAAAATGGAAAATATTTGGTAGCTAGAGATTCATGGCTTAAATAGATTCCTAATTATTACTGGAACAAATAAGTATCTACAGCACAGGGTATCAAGTATCAGAGGGGTAGCCGTGTTAGTCTGGTTCTGTAGAAGCAGCAAAGAATCCTGTGGCACCTTATAGACTAACAGACGTTTTGCAGCATGAGCTTTCGTGGGTGAATACCCACTTCTTCGGATGCAAGTGGTGGAAATTTCCTGGGGCAGGTATATATAAGCAAGCTAGCTTGCTTCTTGCTTGCTTATATATACCTGCCCCAGGAAATTTCCACCACTTGCATCCGAAGAAGTGGGTATTCACCCACGAAAGCTCATGCTGCAAAACGTCTGTTAGTCTATAAGGTGCCACAGGATTCTTTGCTGCTAGCACAGGGTAGTAATTCCCTACATGTACCATAATTACTTCAAATATGCAAGTCAGTCAGGGACAGTAAGTTTTGTCCAAATCCCTATTGTTGTGAACTAAAACAGCTGAAAGTAGTATATCTTGAATCTCTGTAAAATTTCTCACTAATGAGCCCTTGCAGATTTGGGACTGACCTTCATTCAGGATTTGAATATATTTAACGTCTAAGTTAATTTCACTACAGCTATCTCAAACAACAAGATTAAGAAAGCTGCAGCTTGGCCAGTGATATACACACAGAGGAATTATTGCAGGATAGATTGGCTTATGTCTAGCTTAGACCATGGTAAACAGCTGTAAACAAGCAGAGGTTAAGTATTTAATAGGGGAACATCTCAAAACTGAGCCTGCTCTTCTTTCGGAACTTGTTTGTTTTTTGTCTTACACTTTTCCCCTTTGTATTCAATTACATTAGAACTTTAAAATGAGCAGTTTTTGCTGACATCTTGAGTACAGTTGGTAAGCTGTGGAGCTGGTTAGACTGTGGTGCTGAGACAGCACAGAGATTTGCAGGCTGTCAACTTGGTCTTTTAAGTTAAACATCCTTACCTTGGGTCTTTTCCAGACCAAAAAAATCACCATTATTTTATTCTGAGCTAGTTCCAGTGGTTTGTCTGGTTTGTTTACAACATAGGAGGCTCTTGGTTGGAACTACAGCTCCTGTGGCCATTGTGGGTAAAATATCTGGTTGAAAGAGGTAGACTTAGAGATTTGTCTTACAGCTGTAGCAGTGATTCCCCAGCTTTAGTTAAACGGCTCCATTCAACTCCCAGTGATATCAACAGAAAGAGTTGCCATTGACTTAAATGGGAGCCAGATCAGGCTCATATAGAGGGGTGAAAGGAGAGATTGAGGTGAAGCTGATGTCTTTCTGTCAGTACTGTTATCAGTTCTTGTGTCCTGTCCTGAAATAAGATTCTAAAGATGCTAATTGTAAAATATTGTCTCCTTTATATCCCCTCTATTTTTGTTTTCTCCAATGATGATAATGGAATTTTGACATACTTGCAAGGTGAGTAATCTGTTCTTTATACTGCATATTAGTTTGTCAAAAATAGCTCTTGTTGTGCAGATCCAGATGGTTACATGCTTTCAAGTTCTACCCATAAAATGTTTTCATGTCCCCTTCAGTCCAAGGTTGCTGGGTATTGTTGCTATGGAGATGTACTCAATTCCCAGGTAAAATATTAAGTGGGTAGCATATGTTTTCTATGAGGACACCATGGCTTTTAATGGAAAAAAGATAATTGATGTGAACATTTTTATGCAGAATTCTGTTCAGGATAATGAAAGCCCTTGCAAGACTCTGTTGACCCACCAGCTTGCTGCCTGTACATAAGAAATGGAATGTTCTTTGCAGTAATTACAAAAATATTTTTCAGGATATATTCAGAAATATAAATTTAAAGTAGTAATTTCAGATAAATACCAAATACTGGAAATGTCACTAAAAGAATGGGTAGAAAACACCACATCTCCCATCTGCTGTGAGCTGGCTAGTCACGGTAGTTGCATATGCGAATTATCTTCAGTCTGTTTCCAATTCCTTCCATGTAACCATTTCAGCAATGCTTGGCTATTTCTAGCCATGTGACAGGAAGCTTTGGCACTGCTTGTTAGTGATGGGTTGTTTTCCGATCATTTTTGGTTAATAGTAAAAAAGTTGAAAGAGTTCAAATGTAAATATAAAGTAAAAATATGATTTGACTACTCTCACAGTGAGTTTTAAGAATTTCTAAAGTCATATGTGATGTTTCAGAGCCCACAGCAGAAGAGCTATTAGCATGGCAGAACAAAATGGGACATGGGAAACTATGAAAAATCAGTGATACCTAACAATAGTAAACTGTCAAAGCAGCATGAGAGTTGTCCTTATCTAAGGAAATAGAATATTAACCTTGGGAAAAGACTTCAGAGCAAATCATAAATTAGAAGAACAAATTATGTAACCTAGCAATATAAACAATATCTTTCCTAGCCTGGAAGTGTGTGTTTAAAAAATAAATGACTCTGAGGTCTAAATGATGCTTCTGTAATTGGGACTTTTATTTTGTAACCAAGAAAAAGTTGTAACTGTTTGGCTTAGAACGGCTTGTTTGTTTTTAGTTCATTTTGCCAAGATAGAGGTCAGAGTGACCGCTCTGTGTTTCTCACTGGTCTTCATGGGGAACAAGATGCTGCTTTTACATCTTGATGGCAATGATACTTTTTCTCTAGTGGGCAGTAGTTGCTTCTTATCACTAAACGTTTGACTGTTTTTACCCAGAGGTGGGTCTGCAGGCAATTTTCACTGGCCTACAGCTCAGGGAACAGGGATTTTGATTGGAATCCCCATGTCTTAGTTTTATAGACCAACATATGTTGTACTATGAAACCACTGATCTAGCTGCAGGCAGGTATTTTTAATACTTACCCTTTATACATGGAAATATAAATGTAATTTTGTTTGTTTTTTAATTTGGAGAAGAAGGCGGGGACCTCTTTGAATTTTTTTTCTTTCATTCTCTCTTCCCTAAAAGCTTTTTGACCCTCCCCCTAGTGATGGCACTGTACACAGTGTGAACCAGTGGTGGGCATTTGAAACCTAGGCAGTTGTTTAGGGCTTCCGGATTCTAGCCCACCAGGCAGGAGAGCAGGTCAATTTTTTTCACAGAAAAATGTCTTTTCAACTGAAACAAAATAATTTATGGAAAATTTTCATCTAGGTTTAAATCTTCCACTTCACACACTTTTTGTTCTTTCACTTTTTGGTTTTTGAAAACTGAAAAACTTCTTTGTTTTTCCCTCTTCCCCTTTTTCTTTTTTCCTTTTTTTCTTTATGCCAGAGAGAGAGAGAGTCTGCCAGAAATTTTATCATGTTTGAACTTTTTCATGGAAAATAAATAGCATTTTTCACCAGCTCTACTAGTCAAAGCACCATCTACGTGTACTATTTATTTAAACTCCTAAGCCCCTTTGCTGGGATATCTGTTACAGTTAATCTACGTAGGGATTTATTAATAACTTGGGCTGGGATTTTCAAAGGCGCATAAGGGAAGTAGTCGCTCAAATCACATTGACTTTCATTAGGAGAGCTTGCTGACATACCTCTACATTATTGGACCAGCTTCTGTTTGTGAGAGAGAGAAGCTTTCGAGCTACACGGGAGCTGCTCTTCAGGTCTGGAAGAACACTGCATACCTCTCCATTATTCTCCACTTTCACCTTCCATTAAAAAAAATAGTAATAAAGTCTCTTGCAGTCATTTTATGAAGAACTACACAAGTGTTTCTTGAAGTGAAGTGGTTGAGAAGGACTAGCTGGAAGGATGGGGTACAAATTAAAATGCATAGGCAGTGTGCAGATGCGACTGGTTTCATTTTCCTTAAAGTAGCATTGCCAGCATGAAGTGCTCAGAGTTTGAGAGTCAAGCCCCCCAAAATCATCATCATTTATTACAAAATCCTAAAATAAAAAAAATACTAATTTTCGGATGCTTTTTATTTCCCTTCTGTTTATTGAGCTTAGAGTACTCATGTCATGCTTTCAAGCTTTTTAGTCTGCAACCATGAAAGCTAGAAACTTAAATATATTTGCATGAATTTGGGATGATATCAATGTGCACAGCTACAAACGAGGATTAGTAGTCGTCCAATATGAGAAGCCATAGTTTCCTGGCCTGAGATTATGTATAGAAAGAGAACCAGCAGCAAAACAATATTGAGCACTTTTGCTTACCTTAAATAATCCACATAGTCATAATAGATCAAGAATTCATCCAAAATAATGAAGATACTTATTATACATAAGACTTAATATTCTCCAGTGCAATGTCTTACTCTATAAGAATTAGACTAAAGGTATTTTAAGTATAGTACCAAAACCCATAAGCATGACCCTTACTAGGAGTCAGAGTAAGGTAAAGAGATATTTGAAAAATCATTTTGAAGATTTAATACAATTTAATAAATGGTATTTCCATTTTCAGTGAGAAAAAGCTGTGTTCTTTTCATAAAGTCACATTTGTGTATTGATGATTGATTAATAAAAATATTATTTAAAAGACTTAATTTGGCCCCTACAGAATCCACATCAACAGCCAATAAGATAGACCTCAGAATGACTGAGACTCTTAGACAAGTGATCTGCAAGCCACATATCTTCCTTAAATCCTATTTTATCTAAGAAGAGGGATGAGTCACTTATATTTAACAGAAACTGCACATGACCTTTTCTGTAACGGTGACAAAATAACCACTCTAACTAGCAAGCGCAGCTGTTCTAGGCTAGTAACCACTGACTTTATATAAGTGTCTTGTCATTTCACAACATGTCCTTGTTTGATTGAAAAATCCAGCTTTTCCTGTATTTTGCTCAATGCTGGCATTCTCAGACTAGGCCTGGAATTTGTTAATACATCACACTACCACATTTGTAAATGAAGATGGCTTGAGCAAACCTGCATTTAGCTAGAGTTATTTGTGCATATCTGGATCCTGAAAAGTCTAGTACTGGAATAGAAATACTCCACATGTAGTTCGAAGTGTGATTATAAAATGCCACTTGCTACTGCACATATCTCTTTCCTGTGTTTTCTGTTGTGTGCCTTGTTCACTGACATAAGCAAGCTACTGTTGGGACTTTGGGGTCAATATATCAGGGGAAACTGCATTGTGCATGCAGTTGGGAGACAGGAGGTCTGGATTTATTGCTGTAACTGCTACTGATTTGCTAGTGACTTTGGGCAAGTTGCTTAGGGCTTGTCTATATGATGTGGCAGTGCACACCAGAGGGGTATAAATTGTCGAGTGCTCAAGTGTTGCACTCTAACTGCCTCGGTACTCCCTGCTAACGTGCTCTAAAAGGTTCCTAGTGAGTGTTACTGAAGTACTGTTTCAAGCAGGATTACCTTACCGCACCATGTAGACAAGCCTGTCAGTTCTTTGTGCTTCAGTTTGCTCATCTGAAAGCAGGGGATAGTTTTCACAAATCTCTGTAACATACTCTGAGCCCTATGGAAGGAAAAGTGCTATAAAAACCCAACGTTGTTATCCTTATCCTTCGTGTAAGTGCAAAATGCATTTCTATTCTACCTCATATGGTATCCACAAAATCACCAGTTAAGGACCCAGTCATGCAACTCTTGACTTTTGGGTGTAGGCCTGAATGTCTATACTGCAATTTTATAGCCCTGTGAGCCCAAGTCAGCTGACCTGGGCCAGCAGCGGCCATGCCAACGGTTTTTGATTGCTGTGTAAACATACCTAGGGGGTTAAGATTAGTAGGGTCCGGCCTTAAGTTTTGATTCAGGAAACCTGTATGGGTGGTTATGTCTGTTGAAAATGCAGAGAGCAGAAATAACACAAGTTGACTTTCATATGCCAGCTGGTGCTCCTGGTTAGGCATTTGGATTTGTTTTGTAAATTGCACAGTTTAACAGAGGAATCACTGAAGGAAAATAAATATTGACAAGAAAGATGTTGTTTTTACAAAATAAACTTTTTGACCATAGCTAGTTTTTAAATAGCCCAGGAGCTAAACTGGCTCAATTGCTCTTTCCTCTTAGTAGCTCCTAATCAGTTGCCTACTGTAGGTTGGATTGAGATTCACTTACTCATAAGATGGGTCTAACAAATCTTTATTAAGGCAAAACACTTAGCAAGTGGTGATCAGTTACTTATAAGTGAGGAGCTCATCAGGATGATCTCATCACAGTTGCCTTCTGGACCGGACAATACAGCTTCAACCCTCTTTTGTTAGACAGATTTATTTATAACTTTTTTTGGTATCTTTTCTTATACATATGTATTAGTCTCTGATTTCCATGTCAACTCTCCTCCCATCAGTACAGGTTTAGTTTTAGTTCAGACGGGTCTTTTTTAGTTACTTTATCTTGTCTTTTCTTTTTCTCACAAACATGATTACTCTGCAATTTCTTACACATGCGCAGCACTAAACAATTGCTCTGAAATTTTGTGCACATGTGCAGTTCTTTTTATGGTCATGCTGTTAAATGTTATTAGAGCAGACTCTTAAAATTCACAGCAGGCTTCCAGCAGGCCTAAGTGTGCCTGTGCTCCCAACACCCTGCATTATTTTTTTCTGAAGTAAAATTGAACCTGAATTATTCTATCAACACTACCATCCACCTTATGAACTGTCCGTTCTATGTAAATACATTCCTATCTCTTAGCAATTGTAAGTGTGGCTTAAATTGTGTTAAATAAGTTGAAGGTTCTTTCTGTGTGACTGTTCCATTACATTTGAGTAATTTTCTGTTCTAGTCATTGATATGCATCCATTATGATGTAATTTAGTCTGCCTCGTAAATTGACCCTGGCTAATTTGGAGAAAGTGTGAATCCCTAAAGCTTTTTAGCTCTGATTCTGTTCTTATCTCCATTAACATCAGTGGCATTTCTCCTGATTGACATTGGTGTAAGTGAGAGGAGAATCAGGCCTGGCAGTTGGTTAAGTATTATTCTGATTTTAATTGTGCTAAGCAGTATTTTGAATGTATTACATTGGTCTCTGTGGCTCAACCAATTCATATGGCCAAAAATGAAGGCAGACATTAGTTTTCCATTACATCTTCATTGACACCTGCAGTAGATGCACATGCTCTTTTGTGAACCAAGGCAACAAATTAATTCATTTTTGAAGGGGGACTGTTTACCTCACTTTCAGTAACTTGTCTTAGCCATCATGTAACATATCTATTGTCTAGTTCCTTTAAGTCCTGTATCTGAAACATGCCTTATTATTTATCTTACCATTGTGTCCAGTCTTCCTTTCACTATCTTCTCTTGCTTCTTTGTTTCCTTTAAATGTTTATATGAACTTAGTTACTGCCAAACCTTTTACAGATTGAAATAATGCTTGCTTTCTCTCTCTCTCTCTCTCTGTAGCCTTCAATGTTTAGACCTCATTGATTTTTCACTGTTCTACCATCATGTCAAAATTATGTCTGTGGTTGAACTTATCTCTCTGTGCGTAGGCTCAGCACAAAGATTGGGCACCATTTAATTGGCGGATGGTCTTTGTGTGGGCTGTGAATACAAGGAGTGAATTTCATTGTATGTGCATATGCCCTAGTTCCTCTTGTTTTCTTTGTTATGCTTTTTGTAGCATAAACAGGAACCTGAGAATGATCCTCTGACTGACCTACTTATATACATTCTCAGCTACAGATGTAATAGTCAGGCTTCTTCAGCAGTAACCCAATAAATGATCACCCTCTGGAGGGTTGGGTTTTGTTTTGTTTTTTGCCTTTTACTTAGAAATTATTTCAAGTCTATCTTCTTCAGTTATAACTTGCATCAGCATGAGCCCTGTTTTGTTGTTCGGTGCTCAATTGTGACAGGTGGCAGAAGATTTATTTTCTCATCTAGGAAACGTAGAAATCAGGCTTAAAAATAACCAAACCACTAAAAAAAACTTTTTTGTTTGTTTAAAACCTGATTCTGCTGATATTGAAGTCATCTCTCAATGACTTCGATATCTGAGGATCAGATGCTTGTGGATAGACATTGCTCTGCTTGTCAATGGGTTGGTGCTTTTATTTTTAGGACCGTATGAATTGATTGTATCAGATGATCCACTAAATACCTCGTTGCCTCAAAATGTTATGTCGAAACAAGTCACAGGCACAAAATTCCACTCTCCTGTTGCACCTTTTTTTCTGACAGCCAAGTCCCCATTGAGTTTTGAATTATTGTGAAATATTCCTGATAAGCCATCAATCAATTAACGGGATTGTTTTGGATACTTGCTTGAACTTGCATCACCAACACCCCATTTCACATCCCTCTGTTCTCTTATCAAGCCTTGTATATTGTCACAAGGTGGTACTATAAAGCTTAGAGTTGACAGATGCAAGAACTGTTGCTAATATTGCCCCAAACCCAAGAGAGATTCTACAGTGCAATGCATTAATTAAAAAAAATAATGCACTGAAAACATTTCTATTTTTGTTCAGGATTTTGACCAGTTTTTGTTTTATGATTCTGCATGTATTGTACAGTCTTAGGAGAGAAGCACGAAGTAATCCTTCTGAGTATTATGGTGCACTATCCCACAGCGCACGCTTGCCCTGCCAATGCAAACTGAAGCATAAT
Source organism: Mauremys mutica (assembly GCF_020497125.1). Taxonomy (NCBI): domain Eukaryota; kingdom Metazoa; phylum Chordata; order Testudines; family Geoemydidae; genus Mauremys; species Mauremys mutica. Next base: position 55,127,834 of record NC_059081.1, on the reverse strand, counting down.
ATATTACATCATAGAAAATGTTACTGAATAAACTATGTAGATCCAGATTTTCAAAAATGCTTAGCACTCTTTTGTTCTCAGCAGGTGCTCCTGAGTAGTGAGCACGTTAGAAAGTCTGGCCACTTACTTAGGTGCCTTAATAAGCACTGAGGTTTCTTGAGAATTCTGGCCTACAAGTGCATAGAGTGGGGATATTTTTGAAGTGAAAAACTAGAAATTTTTAATACTATTATACCTTCCCCACCAGGTGAGAAAGGGAGATTGTGAGAAAGTCTTTCCTCCATCAGTGTGGCTGTGTTTGAGTAGTCTGTCTTCAAGTGTTTTACAGTATTTTAGATTTTTTTAAAATAATTCTAAGGCTTTGTAATAATCTATACATATGAGAGACTTAAAGACCCTCCCACCCATAACTCACCCTGTCCATCAGTGGCTCCTAGTCTTGCAGTGCTTGTGTATAGTGTAGCCTGGGGAAACATTCTTCATTGTTCAGAAGAAAAAAGATTCTGCAGCATTGATTTGTTAGTGTTTACAGAACATTTTGAAGATGGTCCGAATAACCCACAAATGATGATCCTAAAGGCATTCTGCAACAGCTGTTTACTTGACAGAGGTCTGGGGTATGTCCCTGGAGTGGGGTGGGAATATAAATGGGGCTTTTCCATTGCTTTGATTTGTTGGCTGATGAGTTACTTTGTTACCTGTATATGAATATTTAATACTGGGTGGTCCTGTTATTGTAGCTTTTATTAACTGATAGGGCACTTAGATCTCTTTGTATGTATGTTTTTTAATGTTGTTTGGCTCTAAATATAAATAAACATATGAAGTGCACGATAACACAGTACTTATCTGGTTAGAACTGTTACCAGCTCTTGTGATTTTTATTGTGAGTCTTGTAATATTTGGTGGATTTTTTTTCTTAAAGCTCTAGACCTTGGATTCATGAGAATACAAAAGAATTTTGTCTTTCATTTTTAAATTACAGTAAGTTTCTAGCCCTCCTGGTTGCAGAGATAAGCTTGAAAACATGAACCCTAAAGGTTCAAAAGCCAGAAGGCAAACAAAAAGAACTTCAAAAACCTCTTTGTGTTTAAGCCGATCTCAGGATTTTTGGGGGGAGGCCTGACTGAAGACTTTTGAATGCTTGGTCTTGGCAATACTGGACTAGACTGTGCCAGACTTCTCTATTTTGAGTCAACAACTTACCACGGTGCAAATAAGTGATGGTCACATTAACACCATCCTATACCGAAAACCTACTGACCGCTATGCCTACCTTCATGCCTCCAGCTTCCATCCCGGGCACACCACAAGATCCATTGTCTACAGCCAAGCATTGAGGTACAACCGCATCTGCTCTAACCCCTCAGACAGAGACCAACACCTACAAAATCTCCACCAAGCATTCTCAAAACTACAGTACCTGCACGAGGAAATAAGGAAACAGAACAACAGAGCCAGATGTGTACCCAGAAGCCTCCTACTGCAAGACAAACCCAAGAAAGAAACCAACAGGACTCCACTGGCCATCACATACAGTCCCCAGCTAAAACCCCTCCAACGCATCATCAGGGATCTACAACCCATCCTGGACAATGATCCCACACTTTCACAGGCCTTGGGTGGCAGGCCAGTCCTCGCCCACAGACAACCTGCCAACCTGAAGCATATTCTCACCAGTAACTGCACACTGCACCATAGTAACTCTAGCTCAGGAACCAATCCATGCAACAAACCTCGATGCCAACTCTGCCCACATATCTACACCAGCGACACCATCACAGGACCTAACCAGATCAGCCACACCATCACCAGTTCATTCACCTGCACGTCCACCAATGTAATATACGGCATCATATGCCAGCAATGCCCCTCTGCTATGTACATCGGCCAAACTGGACAGACTCTACGGAAAAGGATAAATGGACACAAATCAGATATTAGGAATGGCAATATACAAAAACCTGTAGGAGAACACTTCAACCTCCCTGGCCACACAATAGCAGATCTTAAGGTGGCCATCCTGCAGCAAAAAAACTTCAGGACCAGACCTCAAAGAGAAACTGCTGAGCTTCAGTTCATCTGCAAATTTGACACCATCAGCTCAGGATTAAACAAAGACTGTGAATGGCTTGCCAACTACAAAACCAGTTTCTCCTCCCTTGGTTTTCACACCTCAACTGCTAGAACAGGGCCTCATCCTCCTTGATTGAACTAACCTCGTTATCTCTAGTTTGCTTCTTGCTTGCATATATATACCTGCCCCTGGAAATTTCCACTACTTGCATCCGACGAAGTGGGTATTCACCCATGAAAGCTCATGCTCCAAAACGTCTGTTAGTCTATAAGGTGCCACATATCAGAGGGGTAGCCGTGTTAGTCTGGATCTGTAAAAGCAGCAAAGAATCCTGTGGCACCTTATAGACTAACAGACGTGCCACAGGATTCTTTGCTGCTTTTACAGATCCAGACTAACACGGCTACCCCTCTGATAACTTACTGATGAACACTTTATGAAAGGCTGCATGTATTTGGATTACCTGTGCAGAGAAAGGGCATTCTGTCTATAATGACCTCGTGAACTGCTCCATTCCTTTCTCAGAAGGATTTATTTTTAGAGCCTTGTGCTGTGTTGTTCAATCAAATTGCATCACAAAGGCTGATGTCCAGAAGGATTTGAATTATGTCAGTATAACAGCAAAGCAGCAAACATTTAAAAAAGGGCCTAATTGAGGACAATGTTTTCCCTCATGCATAACTGTTTCTCCAGGGTTGGGAGGAAGAGAGGTACAAATTACATTCACTATATATGTGAAAAGGAATACCCAGAAAAGGATAGTTTCTGTGCCATGCTTGATGGAAAAAATATAGCATGTAAGTTGTGGATTGTTAAAGAGAAATGCCTGGTTCAGAACGTTTTGTTCATTCTTTACTGGTTGAGTCCCATCTTTCTAATATGAGAAACTGGTAGAAAATCAAAGCTTAATGACACTTTAGCATTAGCTCTTACCAGTGTCGACCATACTTTTATAGCTGTGCAATCTTTGCTGTTTTACAGGATGGTGAGAAACGCACCCCGCTTCATGTTGCGGCTTTTCTGGGGGATGCAGAGATCATTGAGCTCCTCATTTTGTCAGGTAATGTGAAGACTGAATTAGTCAACAGAGAAGCCAATGTTACAAACTACAGTGAATGCCCAAGGGAGGCATCTTTAACTTATGCAGGTTAAATTCAGGCCCTGTCCATCGCTGTGTTCCAAGGAGCATTATGCTGTTTGCAGGATAACAGAACCAGTTTAAATTGCTTGCTATAGGTACATAACATATACTCTGAGAATAACACAATGAACCAAAACTACAAATTGTTACCAACTTGCAGTGGGTTAAAACTATTTGATATTTGTGGATTCAGAAAACAAGTTTAGCACATGCTTAAGACCATCCCTATTTAGTGAAGGACTTATGTGTTAACTCCTGATGTCTCCAGTGGGATTAATCACATGCTTAACTTTTTGCTGCATAGTGATGGATGGATCCCTATCCATGTATATATAGTGTATGAGGGGTGATTTAGGAAGGGAATGTCAAATCTCTCCTTGCATTATTGTGCAATGTAAAGACTGAGACAGGGTATTGAGCACTGGACTGTGAATTTTCGTAACCTTCTCTGTATTGGTTTCCAATTTGCAGCAGGAACATAATACCCGCCTACCTTTGTAAAGGCATTGTGATAAACAATTAGTAGTGCTTCAATACTATTTTGAAAATGAAAAGCACGATTGATAGTTGTCGGAATAAAAGGTAGAGTTGGCACCTCACAAGAAGCATAGAAGATTACGGCTAACTCCTGGATGTGCCTGCAAATGTCCAAAGGTCATGTGTTTCTAAACCAGATTGTTAAGAGTAGGGCTTATTCCACTACAGTAGACTGACTGAGGGTGAGGAAGAAGCTACAAGCTGAAAGAGTAAGGAGCACATATTAAAAATATAACTGTGCTGTAGTAGGAAATAAATTTATCAGCATCCTTGATGTGGTAAGAATTGAGTGCAGGCGTATATCTGATCGTCAAGCTCTTGAGATTCTGTAGCATTAAACAGCTACTGCTATGTGTAACATGTAGTCTAGAGATTGAATCACATTATTGCACATAAACACACACTGTATTATAAAAATTAATTATTTAATTGCTAATTTGTCTTCTGAAGAGCAAACCTCAAATGAAGTTTTCGTTGTTCAGATGAGCAAATTTGGAGGCTTACCTTGAATCTCTCTAGTTAAGAATTTGGGCTTTAAATCTCACAAGAAAAAGCTCTGCTGCAAAATTTCCAACACTTTTGCTGTTTTAGTAGGGAAGGAAAACTCACAAAAAGGGGCTGTTCACAGTAATATAGCATTTCTACTTGTGACCAAATGCAGAATGTGAAGAGATTACCAAAAATTAAAAGTGAGGGTTGGGAAGATAGTTGAATTTATTACAATCTGGAAAAAATTGTTTTAGTTTGCGGTAAGAGTGCAAATTGGCTAAGATTTTATCTGAGTATGGTTTGCAGATGGTAGCTTTCTTCCTCCAACTGAATGGAATATGGCAGTGGTTCTCAAACTTTTGTCCTGGTGACCCCTTTCATATAGCAAGTCTCTGAGTATGACACCCCCCTTTTAAATTAAAAACACTTTTTAATATATTTAACACCATTATAAATGCTGGATGCAAAACGGGGTTTGGGGTGCAGGCTGACAGCTCGTGATCCCCCATATAATAACCTTGCGACCCCCTGTGGGGTCCTGACCCCCAGTTTGAGAACCCCTGCAATATGGCATCAGACCATTGTTGTTGTAATTGAGTCTTGCATTCTGCATCTGACTGCTGTTACTAATCCAAAACAATAAAACTATTTTCAGATTGGATTCATGTAATGAATATGGTCTTAGTTCTGTGATGGATAAATGACTTGGCAATATCAAAGTTTGTAACAATAAACTGCAGCTTGATCAAACACCACTGCATTAGCCCATGAGTGGTATTTTATGGAATAAGCAATATCCGTCAAGATTCCTACTGACATTTACACCCTCTGTTCAAAATTCCTATTCTGTCTGACTTGATGCCCCAGTTATCAGTGATATGTACATCCTAAACGCAACCGTACTGTAACAAAGCTCTTCCATTTAAATGTTGATGTTGCTGTTCTCCCACCAGATGTAAGTTGTACAGACAGCTTGTAGGCGGAATTTGTTGTCCAAAAAAAAATGGTTGGAGAAAGCAAAAAAGGGATTCAACTAAACAAGAAAGTTATGCACATTCCCTCTGTCCATCATATATTTAGAAACCGTAGGTTAGCCAGTTGCCTTAGTCAAGGAGCTTTGACTTGTGAGACTTACATTTTCACATGTGATCATCAAGTATGTCATTGATCCCAGCAGAAAAACGTGAGTGAATATTGTTACATTGACAGACTAAGCTTGGATGGTTTCTCCAATACATTAGACACAAGCAAGCCTTTCTTCAACAGGCGGTAAAGATTAATTACCTTCATTTTGACATGTGGTAATACAGCATGTAGTCATTGGCATATCTTGTTATTGTGAGCTGTCAGCATATGAGCAGGATGCAGAGGCATTATCTTTTCAAGGATTGCAAGTAGCAGCACAAAGAAGATTTCTATTAATAAGTAGATGAGGTAGCTCTGACCCGTATCTCCCAAGAATTCCTGTAGCATTTCTAGTGCATTACCTAGTGAAGATGTGGCCTTGCTGTGGAAAATACATTTCATTTCTTGATTTCCAATGTGTTCCTTATGTTGGAAAGAATATCTCCATGCTCTTATAGGCAATGTGAATTCCAATAAGTTACCA